>NC_089250.1:224013243-225468690 GCF_963930625.1 Muntiacus reevesi | reverse complement strand
CAGACAAAATGTGGGCCATCTTAGAAGGCGAGGGAGTCCCTGAAATATAGTGAGGTTAGCTTCTATAGGCTGGGTGATTTCACAGGCTGGTGAGTGGAGGGGCTGGTCCAACTATTTGGGGAAGTGCGTGCATGCTTCCGTGCTCAGTCATGTCCGACTCTTTGCAACCCCCTGGACTGTAGCCCACCAGGCTCCTCTGTCCATGGGATTTTCCAGGCAAGAACACTGGAGTGGGTTGAAAGGGGTGGGGATTTCCAGAAATTAGGCCACCACCCACTCTTTGGTCTTTGATGGTCGGCCTCGGAACTGTAGGTGTGTCATTTAGCTGATGTCTTACAATGAATGTATAATGAGGCTCAAGGTCCCCTGGAAGGCAACTCTTCCACCATCTTGGCCCTAGTAGGTTTCAACCAGATTTTGTCATGTTCTCAATGGCTCTGTCATTCTTTTAGAGGTTGTGCCCTGCCCCCCTCCCCCCATGTCTCAGCACCAGCTGCATCTGGGGGTGTTTGCAGAGGAAGCCTGGACACCATAGAAGCCAAAGTGCCCTTAATAACCAGCTTGGCTTGCGAAGGGAGGGACAAGACCACCAATAGCAGCTTAGCTTTTGGCATCCTCGTGGCGGGTGGGCACCACCATTGAAACTCCACTGTTAACGTGCACATGTGGGAAAGGAGTGGCGGGGGTAACCTTCCAGTTTGGAAAACAAAAAGTCTAAAGCCCTGTGCACACCTGGCCTCTTTGCTGAGCCTCGGGCAGGACCGGGGCTCATCTGGTTCACAGTCCGGTATTGTGCTGTGTTAGTCGCTCAGTCATGTTCGACTCTTTGGGACCCTATGGACTGCAGCCCATCAGGCTCCCCTTGTCCATGTGATTCTCCAGGAGAGAATACTGGAGTGGGTTGCCATGCCCTCTTCCAGGGGATCTTTTCCACCCAGGGATAGAACCCAGGTCACCCACATTGCAGGCAGATTCTTTACCGTCTGAGCCACCAGAGGCAGGTGTGGAGGGAGAGACATGGGGACAGGGGTCCTGTGGGCAAAAATCATCTGTGGGAATAGGCACCAAGCATCTGGGGGTTAGACAGGGTGTCCAGAGCTAGTCTACACAGCGCCTCTGCAGGAATTCTCCAGATGGCGCCTGCCCTGGGCTGACCCAACCCTTGCCAGGGTGAGCAGCTGGGTGACTGTGGTGTGTGGAAGTTCCCACTCTGCTGGGCAGGGAGCAGACCTCACAACTGCTCACAGCAGCCCCGGGATGTGGGGACAGGAGTGCAGGATCATCAGGGCTGTCTCTGGGTGAGGGCTCCACACAGAGCACCCCCTTTCTTCCGTTCACCCCCAACCTGGAGTTTGGACCACAGTGGTCCTTTGCAAAAACAGCTGCAATAGCGAAGTCCCGTCTTTCCAGCGGGAGTGGCAGCTCCCCATTGCTTTATGTCATAGCAGTGCTATTTCCTTTTATTATAAATAGGAATTTCACTCAAAGGGGTGCAGCCTAATACCCCTGGCCACTTTGTACTTTAATCAGAGCTTTCCTGCCGAAAAATGTTTATCTTCCAGCAAAGAGGTGCTAATTTTATCTTGCAAGAGTGGGTATCTGCTTACGTCCCTTCTACCTTCGAGAAAGATAACCCCAAACGCATTATGTCATCTAAATACAGCATCCTTGGAGATCAAAGGGTAATGTACACATCTGCCAAGGTTGATGGAGCGGCCATTGGCGGGCCCTTCCGCCCGGCTGTGTGTGCTCCATTGATAGACGCACTTTGCCATTTCTATGAAAGAAACTCCCAGGCGCTCTGTTTGTGCCAGTTGATTTCGGTGATATTGGGAGGTTTTGAAATGAGACTCCAAAATAGATATGCCCTTCTCACCCCTCTATGTAAGCCCGCACCACAGGAAATGGCACAAGTTCAAATTTTTGTAATGGAAGCAACTCAGGACCAGATAAGACGTATGTCCCTGAGAGGGACATTTTCATGTTTAAAATAGAGTCAGAATGATCCATAGCCCAGATCCACCTGAGTGTGTTTGCCTTTCGACTCCAATCCTCCTTCTGATCTCAGTTCAGTGTTTTTCACTTTCTTGAATCCCAGTGCATTATAAAAGAACATATCCCAACACACACACACACTTGAAATAAAAGCTCATAAGACGAGATGTAATCTTATGCTATGCACTGCACTGACATGTCTTATCCATTCCCATCTACCTCTCATCCTTTGCTTCTCAAAGTGTGGTCCCTGGACCAGCAGCATGAGCATCATCTGAGTTAGAAATTCAGAATCGAGGGCCCTGCCCCAGGCTGCACAGTGACCATGTTTGAGAAGCACCGGTCCAGCCTATTCATTTTTTGAAGCTTTAAATTTTTTAATAATTTGGTTGCAACTCGCTAAAAGGACTCCCCACTTACCTACACTTGCTGATCTGGGATTTGGCAAACCTGCTTCGGGCTCTGGAGCCAGGGTACTGAGGGCTTCAGGCAGCTCTATTGCAAGGAGAAATCAATCTATCCCACACCTCTGCCGTGGGGGTCACTTTTCGCAGACACCCTCCCAGCCTCCAGACTAGAAAGGGATGATTTCAAAGCCAATCCACCCCCTTCCGTGCCCCCATTGCTGCCTCCTTCTCTGCCTTCTCCTGGGAGATCCTACCACCCCCACATCCCCAGAGGTCCCCAGTATGCTCAGAAAGATGAAGATTTCCCACTCAATGTGGTTTCAGAGGCTTTGTCACAACTTGGAGTTTAAGCCCCTGTGTTCTGTGGAGTTTGCAAAGAATCCTAAAGCTTAGGGGGAGCTACATAGAGGGTGGCCTACCACAGGCAAGGAGCCTGGCCACTTGGACCACTTACTGTGACCTCGTCTCCCTGGTTCCCTCATCGGTAAGGGTCCTCTCAGAGCCCTCAGACCCAGGAGGGGCAGGACTGCTGGTGGGTGATGTGGGGTGAAGGAGGACAAGAAGGAAGGAAGCATCAGATGTCGTGGGGAAAGGCCGACTCCCCCCTCCTAGATTGAGAGTTGAGAATAAAACTGAAAGGCCTAGAAGCTCCTCAGACACCCTCACAGGGAAGGGTGATTGTCTCCCTCAGCTCAGGATGGTTTGTTGTTCAGTCGCTAAGTCATGTTTGACTCTGCGACCCAGTGGACTGCAGCATGCCAGGCCTCCCTGTCCATCAGCAACTCCCGAAGTCTACTCAAACTCATGTCCATTGAGTTGGTGATGCCATCCAACCATCTCGTCCTCTGTCGTCCCCTTCTCCTCCTGCCTTCAATCTTTCCAAGCATCAGGGTCTTGTTCAATGAGTCGGCTCTTTGCATCAGGTGGCCAAAGTACTGGTTGGATTAACAGGGTAAAATGATAGCATAAAGGTATATAGCATCGGGAAGTACAGAGCACTTGACCTGGCCAGGCTGGGGCAGTAGGGCAACTGCCTTCTCTTACAGAGTGGATCCATCCTTGTGCTGTAAACTTGCACTGTCTCACACACTTTTATCCCTTTTATAAAAAAATTTTCAGGGCCTCACTCAGTGGCCCAGTGGTTAAGACTTCGTCTTCCAGTGCAGGGGGTGTGGGCCCAGTCCCTGGTCAGGGTGCTAAGATCCCACTTGCCTGATGGCCAAAACCTGAAATACAAAACAGGAGCAATATTGTAAGAAATTCAATAAAGACTTTAAAAATGGTCCACATAAAAAAAAAATCTAAAAAACACTTTTTTTAAATTAAATAAAACTAAGTTTCAGAAATAACCTTGATCTTGGAAAATAGACAAAAGCCCAAAGAAACAACAACTCACCTGTATTGTCCTTATAGTGAGAAAACTTTGCTGGATATCCTGAAGATCTTCCAGTATCCTTGCCTGGGTAATCCCATGGACAAAGAAGCCTGGTGGGCTGCAGTCCTTGGGGTCAAACAGAGTCGGACACGACTAAGCGACTAACACTTTCACTTTTTTTCACATAGACATAAATTCTGTGTACACAGAGGAGCTGCTACCTTGCATAGTTCATAAACATAGATGGCGTGATACCAAACACATTCAGGAGCCCCTCCTTTTCTCCCAACAATACCTTAGGAGTGCTTTTGTTTCTCAGATTTTTGGCCATACTGTACAGCGGCATGTGGGATCTTAATTCCCTGGCCAGGGGTTCAACTAGTGCCCCCTGCATTGGAAGGCAGAGTCTTAAACACAGGATTGCCAAAGTAGTCCAAAATCTTTTTTTTTCTGTTGAAGTACAGCTGATTTACAATATTATATTCATATCAGGTGTGCGGCAGAGTGATTCGACATTTTTTACAGATCATGCTCCATTAAACGTTATTAGAGGACAATGGCTGTAACTCCCCACGCTGCACAGTCTGTCTTGATTGTTTACCTAGTTTATACACAGTAGTTTGTACCTCTTCATCCCCTGCCCCTCATTTCCCCTCCCCCCTTCCCTCCTCCCAGTGGTAACCATTGGTTTGTTCTCTACATCGCTGAGTCAGGTTCCCTTCTGCACATACGTTCACTTGTACTGTTTTTTAGGTTCCACATAGAGATCTTTCCATGTCCTCTGTATTTTGATGTCATTGTTAAAGCCAGTACTCAGTTTTTCATTTGGTTTTCAAACGCTGCAGTTTGCTTTGCCGTGTCCACATCCATCGTCATTTCAGTTACTTCCATGTCTTCTCATAATAAAAATGCTTGCACTGAACATCCCCAAACCCACCCCTCTGTGCTCACGTGGGTATTTCTTCACCAAAACTGATTTCTAAAAAGTGCAATGTCTAGATTGTCAGATGTGCGGGTTTACAGTTTGAGTAGACCCTATCAATCACTTCCGTAAAAGAAAAATAGCGGTTTGTGGACCAGTGATGGCTAAGCTTACTCCCATTCTCTTCCCAATGTTGGCCATGGCCAATCTTTACATTATGACTGAGGTGTGAACTAATAGCAATATCCTGTCATTTTAATTTACTTTTTATTTTTTAAAAAAACTTGTTTATGTGACTGCTGAGTCTTAGTCACAGCATGTGGAATCTTTTAGTCATGGCATGTGGGATCTACTTCCCTGATCAGGGATGGAACCCGGGCCTCTGCATTGGGAGCTCAGAGTCTTAGCCGCTGGACCACCAGAGACATTCCTATATCCTGTTAATTTAATTGACGTTTTTCTGTTCCCCAGTGTGTTTGGACATCTTTTCACACCTGGCATTTGTGCTCTTCAGGTGCTGCCTCCCCTTGTCCCTTGAATGGTCCTGCTTGGACGTCCTGCAGGTGAGTGTTTATCTTCTTTTAACCTGATCTCTAAGAGTGCGTTAAATATTTTGGATGTTAGTTGTTCTGTGCTTTATATTTTGCAAGTATTTTTTCCCAGTTGGTCGCTTGGATTTTCACTTGGTTTATGATGTTAATTGTTACGCATATTTCTGACTTGGTTTGCTTTTGCATTTATACTTTTAAGAAAACATTCTCTATCTTCAAATTCTTCTATGTTTATTCCTAATAGTTTTATGGTGTAAATTTTGGTTTTTTTGTTTTTTGGTTTTTTTGCTTTTGCACTTTTGCCAGCTGTCTTGATGCTGTTTATTGAGTGGTTGGTCCTCTTCACGATGTACTAAAATATCTTTGTTGTCATCATGTGAGAAAGGCCCACACATATGTATGGGCTGCTGGACACCCTGTTCTGTGGATTGGTCTGTTTGTTTGTTTGTTTGTTTGTTTTCATATGCTTTCATGGTAATAATGGCTAGGCTTCACTATGGTCAAAAAATACGTTTTGTATGGTTTCAACCTTTTTAACTTTACTGAGACTTGCTTTATGATCCAAAAGAGTGGAAGGGCAGGTTTTTCTGTAAAGGGGAGATTGCAAACATTTTAGGGTTTGCAAGCCAGGTAATGTCTCTGTTGTGTATTCTTTGTGGTTTTGTTTTGTTTTATTTGGGACAGCCCTTAAAAAATATAAAACCCATGCTTAGGTCACGGGCTAGGCAAATACAGGCCATGAACCACAGTGGTCCCGAAGATGGTTGGCCAAGCCTTGGTGGGTGCTCTGTGTGCCCAGAAGAAGCAGTGGGCTGTTGTTGGGTAGCATGTTCTGTCAATGTCCCTCGGGTCGAGCTGGTTTATAGAGTGCAAGTCTTATATATCTGCCGTGATTGGTTGTGTTTGCTTATTTTTTCGATTATTGAGAGAGGATTGTTGGAATCTCCATTGTATTTATGGATTGGACTCTCTCTCCTGTTTGGTTTTTGTTTTCTGCATTTTGAAGGTTAAGTACTTACTTCATCACTTGGCCTCATGAAGAATGGTTACCTTGAACTGGTTTGTTGAATTAGTAACTAAAATGTAATCAACGTCTTTGCCTTGGCAGTTTTACCAATGACTGTCTCAGATTCTAAGCTGTGAAGCATCACTCTTCAGTTTGCAATTCTTCCAGAAACCAATGGTGAGGACATTTTGATGGGTCCTCAGTTTTCTCATGTGTAAAATGCAAATAGGCTCCTTGGTTGGTTGGGAAGATTAATTTGGAAGTTAGTAAGAGTAGGTGCTTGGTGCATTTTAGCTGTTAGGATTAGAGGATTACTATTAGCATTCTTTCCTAAGTACTAGAGGCAAACCTAAGAAGTCTTTTGCTTGGCATGTGGCTATGTTTGACCAGGAAGGATGGGGAGCAAGTTGGGAGCAGTCACTAACCAGACTCCAGCCACATGGCATGGATTGTGTTCTGACTCCCAAGTTTCCAAATGGTATCCCTCCCATTCTCTCTGACAACCACAAAAGATAAAGCCCACTCACCCAACATCCACTACTATAGTCTCCAAAATGTTAAATCTTAGACTTCATCTTGAATGCAAATAATTACGAGAACCACAGTGAAAACAGTGTTGTGGGAGAGGTTCATGGATGGTAGAGTCAACAGACTTGAGCACAAATCCTGACTTCAGCACTTACTGGGTGTATCAGTTAGCTTTTGACATGAGAGTGCTGCATAACAAATAACCACAGAACCTCAATGTCATGATAATGGTATGTGTGTATTGCTTGTACATCTGAAATGAGCTGGGGTTCAGCTGGGCAGCTCTGCTGATCTTGGCGGGATTCACTCATGTTCTGGGATCAGCAGTGGGGCTGATCTATGCTGACTGTTCCTGGGACAAAGAGGGCACCCACTCAGCTGTACTTGTTTCTCATCTTCAGCAGGCCAGCTCGGGCATGTCCTTGTGGCCATGGCAACATTGCCAGAGAGCATGTCCCAGTGTGGGGCTACTCATTAAACCCCCTTCCCTCATGGTGACCAATGCAAGTCACATGGCTCAGGCCAAAGTCCAGTGGTGGAGCCTGTTGCCCTACCCATGGAGTCAGAGCTCTCCCCAGTTACAGGGCAAATGCAGAAATGTAAGAAGGGGTGTTGAAGAACTGCCACTGATGCCATCTGCCACCCCAGGTGTATGATATCTCAGACCCAGTTTGTTCATCTGTGACTGGGGGACTGTTCTCTATCTCACCTATCTGGTGAGAGGTTTAGATTAGAGAGAGTGTCAAGGGTAGATGGTATAGGACCTGATGCAAAAGAGATGTCCAACTGGGGACAGCCCTTCCTTTATTAATGATAATGATTGATAAATAATGATGATTGTGGATTCATATTCCACAGCTGAGGACCTAGCTTTCCCTATTCTTCCTTCCTAAAGAGAACAGATCAGTCTTTGTGTTCTGTATTTCCTGTAGTGTGAAGCTTCACCTTTTGTTTTTAATAGTACTTTTTAAAGAGCAAATGTTTTCAGGTTTGAATTTTATCCATTTTTTTTCATTAGTGCATCTTCTATCATGTCTAAGAAAATCTTACTTCATGAAGATATATTTCTTATGCTTTCTTTTAGAAGGTTTATAGTTTTAGCTCTTGCATTTAGATCTTTGGTAAATTTAAAATTAATTTTTGTATATGGTGTGAGGCAGGGGTTGGAGTTCATTTTTTCCCTACATGACTATCTGGTTGCTCTGTGCATTCCTTTCCAATTCTTATTGGCTAAGTGTTGAATTCTATCAAATTTTTCTTCCATACCACATCACACATTGAAGTACTAATAAGCATGAATTGCAGAAATAGATTGATAACAGCCACCAGGACTATGAATGGGAATGGAAAGAGGACTCATTCCTTCGGGTTGGTCTACCACCTCCATAACTAGAGGCATGTGACAGACAGCCACATGCAAACCTTCTCTCCTCCCAGATAATCACCTTTCCAGCCTTTTACCACCAGCAGTGAGCACATGACCCAGTTTGGGCCCATGAGAGAAAGTATGCTGTGAGACTCCTGGAAAAGACGCTTTCTCCCCAGTGAAGGGAGAGAGGTCACTTGTCCATCTCCCTGCCTTTGGAGGAAGTCATATGAGGACATGATGTTTAAGGAAACCCCTGCCGCTTTGTGACAATGCTGGGAAGGCCACGAGAACTTCAGAGATGCTGAGCATTACTGGGAAACTCATTCCATCACAGGGCACTGAACCCAGACTTCCTATTTTGGGAGATAATTTACTTCATTATGATGTGTGATATTTTATTTTGTATAAACCATATAGGCTCCTCCCCAACCCCAATCCCAGTCCAGTCTAGAATGAACATTTTCTAGTAAATCCACTAGGTATTTTCATCATCCAATTCTCTCCAAACATGGAAATGGAGGAGATGCTGATTCCATAAGGTGTAGAGTCCTGGGATGGGACCTACGGGCCCAGAGGAGAGAGCTCTAGGCCTGGAAGCTCAAAGGCTGGGTTCTCACACTGCTGGCCTCCCCAACACCTCTAGGCTTCCTTCATTCTCTCCTGTACCAACCACCTTCTCTTGATAGAGCCTTCTTCCACCTGAAATACTCCCCTTGACCTCTGCCCTTTCCCTTGTCTGGCAGGCCCTCCTCATCCTTCAGGCTTCAGTTTAATGATTACTTTCTCAGGGGGTCCCTCCCAGACCCTCCCAGATTCTCTCTTAGCACTCTGAATTTTCCCCCATGGCAGTGATCCCTATTGAAATGAAGTGTGTCATTTGTTGTAATCTGTCTCTTCCACCCAACTGTAACTCCCTGAGGATGGGGGTCAGAGATGCCACTGGAGCCCCATGCTCAGCACCTAGGTGCTCAGTGCCTGGCACCTTAGAAGTGTTCAGCACACATCTCTGATTGATTGATGGGTGGGTGAATGGCTGGGTGTATGGAAGGATGGATGGATGGATGGATTGGTGGTTAGATGAATGGAATGGCACTCCCACAACTTACATGATCGGAAGCAAGTTACTTCCCCTTTCTTGGCTGTAGTTTTCTCATCTGTCATATAAGGAGCCTGGACTAGATGGAATCTAAGACTCTCTCCACCGCCAGTTCTTCATCAAATTGAGTCCAGATGCTCGGATGTGGCTTTCCTTTCAGAATTGGCCCTCCCCCCATCTATCCATTTACTTTACCACCGCTGGTGACCCTGAAGTTGTCCCAGAAGCTCATTCCATGTAAGCATCCTGCTGAGGACAGCTGGAGCTGGTGACCTTAACCACCCCAAGATGCTGGTGTGGTGGTTTCCAGGCATGGGAAGGCTTCAGTGTCTGGTGGTTTCTCCCAGATGCCAGGTCCCAGTCCCCTTGTCTAGTGATGGGAAGGCAGACATTTCGGTGGGTTGGCAGCAGTTGGTGGAGACGTACCTGCATGTGCCTTCCTTCCAGCCCATCTGTTCATTGTCACACACATGGAGAATAAGAAGAGTGCTCTTTTCAGATTAAAGATCAGAACCAGCGCGGTGCCCTGCAGTACGCACTATGGGCTTTTACGTCTGTGTAGTGGATGCAGCAGGGGCTCCAGCCTGGGCACATGGAAAGTTGACCTAGAAACCCACAGCATCCGCACTGGTGTCTTAGATCTCTTTATCACAACACACATCAAAGGCAACAACATGCCCCATCACTTGCACTTTTCTTTCCATCTACTTCCCCTGCTCCAGCAGGAATCATGGTCAGAGGTGACCATTTATGGAGCCCCGCAGTGCCAGGAGCAGTGCTGGGGCCGTTTCCCGCTTTCTCTCGAGTGCTCACAACAGTTCTCACTTGTCCATTCTCTCCCTCATTGGGTAGATGGGGTAACTGAACATCAGAGGTGCCCCCAGACCTTCCCAGGGCCATGCAGTTCTACACGGTGGGTCTGAGATTCGAACCTAGCCCCAGGCCTCTGAGGCTGTGTGTGTGCTGTGTCCAGGCCGCCTGTCCAGGGGGCACCCATGGCAGCCCCACCCATAGGGGACCAGAATGTGGAATCAGAGCCAAGACCCTGGCTGCCTCCCCTCCCCTGTGCTGATCCCTTCGGGTGAGGCAGAGACAAGCCATAAGACCGGCAGTGGAATCCCTCTGGCCTGGTGACCCACTGACCTACCATCTGTAGCCAGTTCTGTGGGATGGTCACACATCTCTTTGAAACAAAGATGATGACATGTTGTTGGTGGTTTTTTTTTTTTTAATATATTTATGTATTTATTTGGCCGTGTCAGGTCTTAGTTGCATCACCCGGGATCTTTCCTTGCAGTGCTTCATGATCTTTCTAGCTGTGGCACCCTTAGTTACCCTGTGGTGTGAAACACCCTAGTTCCCCAACCAGGGCTCGAACCCACATCCCCTGCATCGCAAGGCAGATTCTTAACCACTGGGCCATCAGGGAAGTTCCAGTGTGTTTAAGAAGTGAAAAGAGGGTGTTTCGTAGGAAGGGATTCAGGGGTGGGGAATGTGTAAATAGAATGCTTAGAGCTGCTGCAACACCTTGGACTGGAGAGTCTCCAAGATGCCACCTCAGAGCATTGATGGAGCTCAGCTACCTGCTGCCTCCATCCCTCTTGACCTGTGAGAAGAGTCACCTCCCAGGTTTACCTTCTATTAGTCTTGAGTGAATTACTTGCAGCTGACAGCATTCCAAACTAATACACAATCGAAGCCACAAACCACCTTTCAGACACCCAATACCTTCGAAGACTGTCCAGGGGAAGATCCAATTCCTTAGCCCCCATTACACAAGCGTCTGAATTCTCCCCCCCAACCATCTCAGGCAAACCACCCGGTGCACTCTGCCCCTCCCTGACAAAGCCCCACAGCAAATTCCAGCTCATCCATCGTCAAGGCTTCCTTAGCCACTGTCTGTTCTCTAGCCGCATTCCAAATTACAAACAACAGAACAAAAAATCAGAGAGAGAGCTGGCCTTCCCACATCTCCAACTCCACAAACACAATCAGATGATGGGAGGCGAAAATCAAACAGCCGGGCGTTCCATCTGCATCGCGAATCTGCAGTCCAGATTCTCCCGGGTAGCAGCGCATGCCTCCCGCCACCACATCGTTACCCAACCCTGCCATTAGGGACGGCAAACCCGTACTTACAATCAAAATGAACGTAATATGGAACCAGGAGGCAGCTCAGTTCCAGGAACAGCGGCGGAGCCCACCCGTCCCCCGCCAGCCCCTCCAGCTCCTGCCATTGGCAGCCCTATTCTGCGCTCAGCAGACATCCACTCTGATGTCAGGACCTGCACCGCCACTCCTTCCACATGCACCTCCTGCCTCCCGCCCCAGGAGAAGCCATCTCTTCCTCCATGCATTTTTCTCCTCTCTCACGCTGATCTCTGCCTTTCTGATCAGACACCCTCTACCTTCAGTGGGACCGCAGTGCAGAGTCAAGACCCCTGGGGCCGAAGCTTTTATATTTTACAGCAGCAATGCGCGTTGTTGGGCCTGGTGCAGGGGAAGAGGGCAAGCATCTTCTATTTGGCTTGGCAGGGTGTAAATCGAGCCACCAGCCTGGAGGACAAGGTGGCTGTGTGTAGCCAGCCTTTCATGATGACGTGTGTGTCCATTGGCCCAGCAAGTCCACCTTCAGTGATGTCCTTTAAGGAAAAATCAGAGCTTACGCACAAATGTATATGCATGGACCCCAAAATAAAGCATTATTTTTATAGCAATGCATTAGATATTCAATAATATGGAGTTGTTAAATCATTAAATGATAAAGATAAGAAAGAGAGGCTAATACAACTGACATCATCTAAGCACCCACGGATGAACAACGTAGTACACCTCTCACAAGAATGCCCTGGGTAACAAGTTGCTCACTACATGCAGGGTGCCATTGTAAGTACCTTGGAACTTGCCTAGTGGTCCAGTGGTTGAGAATCTGCCTGCCAACCCAGTGGACACAGATTTGATCCCTGATCTGAGACGCTCCCACAGGAGCAACAAAGCCCATACAAGCAACTACTGAGCCTGAGCTACACGACTACTGAAGCCCTCACACCTAGAGCCTGTTCTCTGCAACAGGAGAAGACACTGCAATGGGAAGTCTGTGCACCACAATGAAGAGTAACTATTAATTAACCGATTTAAAAAATAAGTACTTCAATATCCAAGTAACGCATTCTAAGTGCATGCATTCATTCACTCAGTTATCACAGCAGCCACGTGGGGTTGAAGGACAAGTGGGAATAAGCAAGCAGACCAACACGATGGGCCTTGCACAGCATGATAAAGCCCCCCTCTCCACAGGAGGCCCCAGGAAGGGTGGGAAGTGGGAAGCTGTGCATGGATGTGGGTGTGGGTGCAGGTGAAGGCACAGATATAGGCACAGGTCTGGAGTGCATGTAGGCATGAACTCCGCCAGGCCCCTGCCTCCCAGGAGGGCGTGTTGTACCTCGAGGTCCCACCCCTTCCACCCACCCACCTCCTTACCCTGACCATGGCCGACTCCATCAGGGCTTAGCATAGTCCATAGGAAAAGCAATTCACAAGGTGGCCAACAGTCTCTAACTTCAAAAATGTTCAAAAAGGTTATTTGGTTCATTCAAGATCCAGGGAATTTGAACTGGAGAACATGGAAGAAGTTTTCCAGCAATGGTGGAGCTGGAAGAGAGAGGGACGATGGGGAGGGTGCTAAGGAGGCCACCGTGTCCCTGTCCAGGGGCCAGGCATATACCTTCACAGATGCTGGGAGGCGGGCTGGCAGGGAAGAAAGAACAAAGGCCATGGGGCTGTGCAGAATGAAACCTCAGAGATGCAAATGAAAGTGGAGGAGAGAGACAGAAATACAGAGAGAAGAAACTAACTTCACTGAGACCTCCCAGGTTCAGGCATTCTGGATCTGAGCTCATTAAATCCTAACAATGGCTATCTAAACAAACAAAACAAAAATGTCAAATACCTTTCAATGTCTATTTTATTAATTGTGCCATTATTTTGTGAACCACAGAAGCCCATTGCAAAACAATTTGTAAGATGCCATCCATTATACAATGCACCCTGATTTCAGAGATGCTAAAAAGTGGGGCAATGGGCATCTTAGAATAGGTTTTTGAAGTGGGCAACTACTCTCCCCTTACTCTCTTTATGGCAGACGTTACTAATCCATCATGGCACTGTTTCCCACCAGTTCTATAAGTGGTCTCCATCAGTCATGCCAGGAGCCACCACCTGGTCTAAGTAGCAAGTTGAAACAAGGCCAGTTTGTTCACCCTGATCAGGCCTAGGTTTCTTGAGTGAGATTACGAGGGAACAATTCCCACAGTGTGGTGGGAAACCCTGGGACAAATCTCTACTTCCTTTCCTAGAAAAACAAGACGATGATTTAGACAGGCCACCTAGAAAATCATTTATCAACTATGCCCATTTTAAATTGCCCTCCACTTAATCTGTCTCTTCCCTTCCCAGGAAGATCTCTCCAATGAGCTTTCATGGGTGACCATCCAACATCTTGGGTTTGCTTCTCAAATAGCATACAGAACTGAGATAATTTTAGCAAGAGCTAATGCTCTTCTAGCTGTTAGCAGTGGAGAATTAAGAATGCACGCACGCACGCACACACACACACACACACACACACACACACACACACACACACACTCAGCCATCCGTCAGGCAGCGTCAGCCTTCTCTGAGGTTTTCCATTACAGCTCACTTCATCCTCTGCTGGCAAACAGATACTGGAAGTTGCCTTGGGTCTCAGAAAAGCTTCTGGAAGAAAGACTTAAGAGACAGGGTGCTCGCTGAACGTGATCTCCCTCTCATGTCCCTGCCCCAAACGTCCATGTGGGGCAAGTGGTGGTCCACAGCACCACCATCACAGCAGGTCCACATGATGGTGCTAGTGGTAGGTGGAAGGGGTGCGTCCCTTCTGGAGTGAGGCTTGGGAGAACTGGCCCATGACCTTCCTAAGGACAGGACCAGCCACAGACCCCTTGTGAGTGAGAAATAAGTCTTGGTTGAGCAAAGCCCCCGCGATCTGGGGTTACTTGTTACACAGAACATCTGGCCTATCTTGACAAATACACATGAGGAGATTCCTTTCTCTTGCTGAGATTTTTAGTAATGTGGGGAAATGGCAGCTTTGTTTTCCTTCTGGAAAATGGCCTGGCCTCTAATTGCATGGAGTGCCTTCTAGGAGGGAACACTCAAGTGTGAAGGCAGAAACTTCCAATGTTTGAAGACCCAGACTCAGAAATTATATAGTGGCACTGGCACCACACCGTGTGGGTCAAAAGAAGTCACGAAACCCCTATTTTTTTGCAGGACACCCTAGCATTTTTTTTAAATGTTTCATTTTATTTTTTTACTTATTCTTGGCCACATCATTGCTATGCATGGGCTTTCTCTCATTGCAGCAATCAGGGGCTACTCTCTAATTGCATTGCATGAGCTCCTGAGTGCTGGCTCAGTAGTTGTGACACACAGGATTAGTTGGACCTCGGCATGTGGGATCTTCCCAGATCAGGGAGGGAACCCATGTCCCCTGCACTGACAGGTGGATTCCTAACCACTGGACTGCCAGGGAAGCCCCACACAAATGTTTTTGACACTGGGAGTCTGTGTGGGCTTCACTTCCTTTGTACTCCTGCTCTGTTTCTCTGTCACCCAGCCCCGCCCTGGCATCACCTGGACTGGTCACTTCCCACTGTGAGAAGGGACGTGATTGTCCTGAGCCCTTCTGTGAGTTGGCTTCAGTCTGGCTCTTACCACCACTACTGACAAGTCTCCTAAAACTGTTCATTATGTAGACTCTGTACCCTGATAGGCCACTTTGGCTACATGTTTCACATGCTTCTTTCTCTTCCTTTTCTCTCTTTTATTCTTGAAAAAAAAAAAAAACAAAACAAAACAGGAGAGCGCTTGACCTTGAAAATGCATGACACTTCACCAGTACCGACAGTCTGTCTCCATCAACCAGTTAGCACTGGGATGGTGTTCCCGAGGGAATGTGAAATGGAGTGTGTGAAGTGGTTAAACTAAACCGTGAGCCTGGGAGCCAGCCCCTGGGGGCGTCTTCTCAGCTCCGTGCATCTGTGTGGTCCTTCGGGGGTGGTGGGGGGAAGGGCGGGCACTCTTTGCCCCCTCCTCCGCCTCTATTTCCCAGCGGAAGTATAAATATCAATGTCTGCTCCTGCTTGAGGCTCTTCTCTCCCTGAAACTCTAATGTTGAACTAAAAATATGTGTCCAAATGTGAAGATGAAACCACAGAAAGTCATATCGCATAGGATAGCGGATCCTCTCTTCCTCTGTGTGCACAGTGTAGAGTCCCAGGAATCTACACTGATAGCTGGACACCCAAGGTTCTAATCCAGCCTGGAGATGAGCTAGTTAGCACCAGGTTCTGCACAAGTGATGTCATACACACATGCACGCACACACACAATCTCACCCCCAGGCCCCAGTTTTGCATGAGCAGAAAGAAAAACGCTGACCCACATGAGTGGCCCCCAACCCATTTTTTTTTTAATGTTGATGCCCACACATCACCACGGACCTATTACATCCACATTTCTGGGTGTAGAGCCTGGGCCCTGGAATTTAAAAAATTCCTTAAGTGATTCCTAGTGTGCAGCCAGGATTAGGAAGCTCTGAATTGTGTTCATGGCTTTAGAACTATTTTTAATCAGAGACTCATTTTCCTTAAACAAAACCTACGCCGGAGGCCCTGTGTGTGGAACAGGCACACATGGGGCTGTTCAGTTGGAGCAGGAAAGAGGTCCCGAAGTTTTGCCCACTGGCCTCTCCTCCCTTCACCTTCCCACTCTGGAATCAACCCCTGGGACCCCTGGGACCCTCAGAAGACCTTCCAGGCCATGGAGCCCAAGAGGGTTGATAAACACAGTTTTAAAAACTGCTGGAGAGTACACAACCTCCAAAACTGTTTAAAGAACTGAAGTTCTGAAATCACGTGAAAACACTCAGCATCTGGAGCTCTATCTGGGTCATAAATATCCTCACAAATCTATGTGCTTGATGAAACCTAGTTTCCGCCCTGTTTCGTGTCTGGTTGTGGAGCCAGGGACCACACCGGACAGTGGTGAGGAAATTCCACCAGCTGCTGCTCCCACCAGCCACAGGGCCGCCAGGTCCATTTCTCCCCAAGACAGAGAGGAAGGAGTCCACAGTCTGCATGGCGCTTGGGTGAGGGATGGCTCCATCAGAAAGGTCCCCGGAACCATGCAGCTGGGGCTAAGGAGGGAAGTTTATTCCTGTTACACAGGAAGTGCAGGGAATGCAACCTCCAGACTCAATGGTAAGCACTGTTATTGAAATCAGACCCCAACCAGGAAGCCCCAGTTCTAGCCCTGAAGTATTTAAAACAAACTTACTTCCCTTGGCTGTGCAAGATCGGCAAGTACAAAAGTGCCAATACAGTCTGAAGGAACAGGGCCAGAGTGGCCCCCCATGGGTATCAGGTGGCACCCGGAGGAATGAGAACATGGAGCCCTTCGTGGGGTCACAGGAAAAGTCGGACAAGGCTGAGGCGATGGAGGCATCTGCCCCACCAGCAACATTTCAGGGGCCACTGAGAAACTCGGTGAGAAAGATTAAAAATCTTTTAATGCAATTTTTTTTTTTAAAAAATCAGGGCTATTTTTTAAAATAGGGCTTCCCTGATAGCTCAGTTAATACAGCATCTGCCTGCAATTCGGGAGACCTGGGTTTGATCCCTGGGTTGGGAAGATCCCCTGGAGAAAGGAAAGGCTACCCACTCCAGTATTCTGTCCTGGAGAATTCCATGGACTATAAGTCCATGGGGTCACAAAGAGTCGGACACAACTGAGTGACTTTTACTTCACTCTTTTAAAATCAAGATTAATGAAAACAATTCCATGATAAACTATGAAACTAAAATGGAAGATCAGTATTCCTGATTTTTCTTAGTGTCACAGGCTCCAGTGGAGCTCAGCTTGGTCCTACAGTTCTTTGGAAGGAAGCAAAAAAAGCCTCATTTAATTTGTTACTCATGATGATTCTTCTGAGAATAAACCAAAACAACAGCATCCTCTTGACCAGCACTACCATCATCACCATCATCTCCATCATCCAACAGTTAGGATCCTGAGGACCTACCATGGTCTAGACATTTCATCATTGTCATCTGCATTTCATTTTCACAACCATCCTGAGAAGAGGTTTATTACCATTTTACAGATGAAGAAACTGAGGCCTCAGGCAGAGAGTAATTTATCCAAGTGTGACAGGAGGAAATGGGGAACCTACAGAAAACCATCAGCAGAACTCACCCCAAGGGGAAGTCTCTGAGGAAAAGAGTCATCCTGGCCATAGTTTTCCCCAGGTCCTCAGCCAGGAGTAACATTCATACCACCAAGGCTCACTGCACGGCATTGACAACAGTCATTTCTAATTGTGCTTATGTGACTTTATAGGAAACAGGATATAGCATCTACACTTGGTGATGCACTGGGTCAGTCACTCGGCTTTGCAAGTCAGTTTGCTCAGCTGTAAACTGGAGACAGGCCTGACTAACCTCCACGCAGCTCAAAACATTAAGGAGTTGATTCCTTAGTCGTCCACCTACTCTTTAGCTGCCCCTAGCCTTGTGGGCATGTCCCCTCCCTCTGACTGTGAGGTTGCGTCTATAATTACCTTGGACCTTGCCCCAAGAAGGGATGCGATGGCCCCCACAGCTGTCGGTTTCATTTTAGTCTCTTGTTGCTTTTAGGTGACCTTTAGGAAGCCCCATGGTAGAGAAGACCTCCCTGCCTTGACCTTAGCAGTCTCTATTCTGGTGGGCGCACCAGGAAGACAGCCCCTGTGAATGTTGATTCAAGAAGCCAAGTTTCTGACTCAAACTCCTGCCTGCTACATTTGTTTTAAGCTCAGCCTCAGAGCAATTCCACACACCTCCTCCTGTGGACCCCTGCAAAAGGGACCCTACGAGGTGGTGGAGGTCCAGGCACAGGAGTGACCGGGGGAGAGCAGAGGCTGGAGCTCATCCAAGGGACCCTCGTCTTCGAAAGAGACAGGGACAAAGACATAGAGAGGGAGAACCCTCTGCAGTGATGGGGAAAGGGGTTCTCCCCACTCGGATCCTCCCCAAACCCACTTTATTGTATTGTCTGAAGAATTTCCAGGAATCTGGTTAACAGTCCTGTCACCTTGTACCT
Organism: Muntiacus reevesi; assembly: GCF_963930625.1. Classification (NCBI taxonomy): domain Eukaryota; kingdom Metazoa; phylum Chordata; class Mammalia; order Artiodactyla; family Cervidae; genus Muntiacus; species Muntiacus reevesi. Next base: position 225,450,258 of record NC_089250.1, on the reverse strand, counting down.
TGGATGTACACAAAACAAGTAGTCTTAAAATGAACAGCATCAGTGAATGTTATTCCATGCAGAGCTGCAGTCCCAGGGAGCTGGGCTCCGTGCTTGTGGAGAATATTTCAGTTGCAGGTATCAGAACCCGTCTGGAGAGGGTAGGGTGGGTGTGATAGGGTAGGTGGGTGGCAGTGCCCATTCTTACCAGCACCTGTGTTGTCCCCTTCTCCCGGGCACACAGCAAGACTGCTTTTTCTAGAAGTCCTCACAGTTAGAAGCCATCCATGGCTTGTGGGCAGGAGGGATTTCCCCCTCACTCGAGGATCAACTGCTCCTCCACGCTACCCTTGCCTGCAGGGACCCAGCGGGGCCAGAGTCCCAGAAGCAGGTACCGTTCCCTCTGCCCGGTATCAACCTTTCCTCCCAGTCTGCCCAGCAAATTCCTTGGCATCCTCAGGGCTAAGTTCAGCTGTCACCTCCTCCGTGAAGTCCTCCCTGATCCCTCAGGGAGGAGAAGCCACTCCCACAAGTCTTCATGCAATCCGAACTGCTGCACGATGGCTGCCTTAGCAAATCACCACACACCGGGCAGCTAAAGAGGGCTTCCGTGGTAGCTCAGACAGTAAAGAACCTGCCTGCAGCCCAGGAGACCTGGGTTCGATCCCTGGGTTGGGACGATCCCTTGGAGAAGGAAAGGACAGCTAAAAGCAAGAGAAATGTGTTCCCTCCTGGTTCAGGAGGGCAGAAGTCCAAACTCAAGGTTTCAGCCAGGGCAGGCCCTCCTGGAGGCTCAAGGGACAGTGTCTCCCATGCCCTTCTCCTAGCAACGTGCTGCTGGCCACCCGTAATGTCCCCCCAGCCCGTAGATGCGTCCTTGTGGTCTCTGCCTCCAGAGCCTGGGGCCTTCTCCCTGTGCACCTCTCTCTGTTTGTCCTTCTCTGCCTCTTAGGAAGGCTGTCTCATGGAACCTACAGCCACTCTGCTGCAGCACTAGCGTGTGTAGATGCTCACCTTAAACACATTGGCGAAGATGCTATTTCTTTGTTAAAAAAGTTATTGATTGACTTATTATTTATTTTTGGCTGTGTGCCGGGTCTTTACTGCTGCATGTGGACTTTCTCTAGTTGTGATGAGTAGGGGCTGCTCTCTAGTTGTGTTGTGTGGGCTTCTCTCGTTGCGGAGCACGGGCTCTAGGCGCTCGGGCTTCGGTAGTTGCGGCTCTCGCCATCTAGAGCACAGGTTCAGGGGCTGTGGCACACGGGTTTAGTTACTCCACAGCACGCGGAGTCCTCCCAGATCAGGGATCTAACCTGTGTCTCCTGCACTGGCAGGTGGATTCTTTACCACTGAGCCACCAGGGAAGCCCCAAAGATGCTATTTCTGAATAAATCACACCTTCACTTGTTTGCTGACCTCCTGGAAGGACGTGGATTGGTGTGGGGCCCCAGCTAACACACCACACACGCCTTTTACTGCAGTTCTCCCCTTGTGAGTCTTACGTCTGTCTCAGGTGACAGCCGCCTCCCTGGGGGCCAGGCTGTGCCGACTTCGCTTTGTAAACTCGGCCTCTTGCCTGGAGCCCCAGGAGAACGTCTGTTAACTAAGTGATGGATGAACAATCAGAGCATCTCCCCTCTGTAGGCGCCATCCGGAAAGCCTCCCAGCTGTCACCTCTCCCGTCTCAAACACCCTGCCGAGTTCCCCCATCCCGAGGAGTCTAGGAGGAACAGAGAGAAAATTAAGTTGTTCCACGGCCGTGCGGTGTCCTTTACTTTCGTTGGGTTCCAGAAGCTCTCAAGGCCAGCAGCCAGGATGATTTAAGGAGTTCCAGGGCCCTGCCGCAGAGGAGCACGAGGGGGGCGCCGGGGTCTGCACTCTTCTGTGTGGGCGGAGAGGCCTGCACTGAACCTCTTCCAGGATGCGGACGGAGGGCAGAAGCTGGGTGACTTTTTACGAGTGTTTGTTCCAGCTGTTGGTTGGCGAGTTGGTTTCTGGAGCAGCTGGAACCAGGCAGCGGGGCCTCCGAATTCCAACCTGCTTTGCAGTCGGCTCTGTATTTACCAAGAAATGACATAGTCTGGGAGTTGGGTCATCCCTCCCAAACCCCGAGGGCCCCTGGTGCGATGGTGCCCATCTGGTTGGCTCTCAGAGCCCCCGGCGCTCCAAGGACCTCAGCTCGCCCACCCACTAAGGTCTGCAGGTTCTTTTTGGGGGCCTGCAGGGGTGACAGCCAGGCCTCTCTGTTCTATTCCGGTCCCCTCTTGATCCAATTTGCTGCCCAGGCCTGTCTCCTGGGTCACAAAGTCGAGAGGCAGCGCATTCCCTCTGCTCTCCGCTGTGCAGAAACGGGAGCCCCTTCCTTAGCGTCCTGTGTCACCCAGGGACCTAGATCCATCCAACTCATTGGGCCACCAGTGTTTGGTCCCTGTCCCCAGGTTGCTGGGGGGAAAAGGAAGTGGCAGGAAGGCAATTTCCTTAGAAGAAAAGACACAGAAAATGAAAGTCACTCAGTCATGTCCAACTCTTTGGGACCCCATGGACTATACAGTCCATGGAATTCTTTAGGCCAGAACACTGGAGTGGGTAGCCTTTCCTGTCTCCAGGGGATCTTCCCAACCCAGGGATCAAACCCAGGTCTCCTGCATTGCAGGCGGAATCTCTACCAACTGAGCCATCAGGGAAGCCCAAAGATGCAGAAGCTGCACAAATATTTCCACTCTTGTCCTGAAGGTGTGAACTTGGTCCCAGACCCACACCCAGCTGCAGGGGAGGCTGCAGATCTGTGGTCAGAGGCCTGATTAAAACCCAGGGGGCTTTATTAACCCAGGCAGACCTTGCTTTACTGCACTTGGCTTTGTTGTTCTTCCAGGACAGCTTTACAAATTGAAGGTTTGTGGCTCCCTTGCTTTGAGCAGGGCTATGGGTGCTGTTTTTCCAACAGAATTTGCTCACTTCGTGACTCTGTGTCCTATTCTGATAATTCTTGCAATATTTCTAACATTTTCCTTATTGTTGTATTTGTTATGGTGATCCATGATCTGTGATCTTAGATGTTACTACTGTAATTGTTTGGGGCACCACAAACCACAGCCCTATAAGAGAACAAACTTAATCAACAAATCACATGTGTTCTGACTACTCCACGGACCAGCCGTTCCCCGTCTGTCCCTCTCCTTGGGCCCCCCTAGTCCCTGAGACATAATATTGAAATTGGGCCAGTTAATAACCTTGCAACAGCCTCTGTTCAAGTGAAAGGAAGAGTCGTACGTCTCCCATTTTAAATCAAAAGTTGGAGGTGATGAAGCTTCATGAGGAAGACATATCAAAAGCCAAGACAGGTCAAAAGCTGGGCCTCTCACACCAAAACAAACCTCTCACACCAAGCCAAGTCATGAGTACAATGGAAAAGTTCCTGAAAGAAATTAAATGGCTGCTCCAGTGAACACATGGATGATAAGAAAGTGAAACAGCCTTACTGCTGATATGAAGAATGTTTGAGTGGTCTGGATAGAAGATCAGACCAAAAAAAAAAAAAAAAGAAGAAGAAGAAGAAGATCAGACCAGCCATAGGCTAACGCAGAGCAAGGCCCCTACTCTCTCCAATTCTGCAAAGGCTGAGAGAGGTGAGGAAACTGCAGAAGGAAAGTGTGAAGCAGCAGAGATGGTTCATGAGGCTGAAGGAAAGAAGCTGCCTCAGAGCAGATAGTGGTTCCTCTGATGGCAAAATGAATTGAAAACCATCTGGAAAGGAGTCACCATTCTAGATATCATGAAGAACAGTCATGATTCTTGGGGAAAAGTCAAAACATCAACATACGCAAGAGTTTGGAAGGTGATCCCAGCCCTCACAGACGACTTTGAAAGGTTCAAGAGTTCAGCAGAGGAAGTAACTGCAGATGTGATGGGGACAGCAAGAGAACTATAGTTAGAATCGGACTTTGAAGATGTGCTGACTTGATGCAATGTCATGATAAGACTTTCACGGATAAGGAGGTATTTCTTATGAATGAGCAAGAAAAGTGGTTTCCTGAGATGGGATCTACACCTGGTGAAGACGCTATGAAGATTATTGAAACGACAGTGAAGGATTTAGAACATCACATAAGCTTAGAGACTAAAGCAGAGACAGACTTTGAGAGGACTGATTCCAGTTTTGAAAGTTCTACAGTGGATCAAATGCTATCACACAGTATTACCTGATACAGAGAAATCACTTGTGGAAGGAAGAGTCAATCCATGAGGCAAACTTCACTGTTGTCTCATTTTATGAAGCTACACAGTCACCCCACCCTTCCACAGCCACCACTCTGATCAATCATTAGCTATCAACATCCAGGCAAGACCTTCCACAGAAAAAAAGGTTATGGCTTGCTAAAGGCTCAGAGGATGGTTAGCATATTTTAGAAATAATGTAATTTTTAATTGAGGTATGCACATTTTTTAGATATAATGTTATTGCATCCTCAACAGTGCAATAGTATAAACATACTTTTATGTGCACTGGGAAACCAAAAAATGTGTGTGACTCACTTCATTGCCCTATCACTTTATTGCCATGGTCTGGAATCAAACCTGCAGTATCTGGGAGGCGCTCCTGTCGAGGAAGGAGGATTCAGAAGGGCAGTAAGGGTGGTCCACAGCAGACACTGCAGCACACCCCCTGCCAGCAGTGAGTGTTTGTGGTGATGGGACACGGGGCCACCATGTGACATGGGATGATGGGTACTGCACACTGCAATCTTGGGCTTGCCTCTTCCCAGTTCTGGAAGGGGAAAGGACATCTGTATCCATCTTAAGGGTCGCTAAAGAGATGCCCCAAATTAGGTCAAAACAGGTGACCTCCTGCTGTAATAGAAGGTTATAGTTTGCAGCACACAATACAATTTGGAAAGAAGTATCAAATTTTAAATATACAAGTTCTTTGATCTAGCATTTAAATTTCCAAGAATTTATTTAACAACTATATTCACAATAAAAGGCAAAGACCTACATGAAAACACATTCATTGCAGCATTATTTGTAATAGCTAAATGCTAGGTATAACCCACACATCCAACAATAGGGGACTGAGTCTAATAAATTATGGTATATCCACGAAGGGGAATCGTATACAGCCATCAAAATGAATGAATCATATTTATGTGTACTGATGTCAATCTTCAAGATTATATATGTAATATTATAATAGTATTGTAAGTGTAATTAAGAGGCCAGATAGAGGAGAGGGCAAATACCTATCTCCATGTGTGTGGTTGGGTGTGGGGGCAGAGGCCAGCACGTAGGAGGCATATGTGCATAGTGTAGCTGTCACACAAGGAACTGGCAGTGTTGGTGAATTCTGGGTAGAGATATAGAGTCGGGAAGGGGAGGAAGAATTTCTCCCACTGTCTGCTTCTCTTTGTACACATTGATTTTTGTGGCTGTGTGAATAAATCATTTCTTTTAAATTAAAAAGACAGATGAGGGATTCCCTGGTGGTTCAGTGGTTTAGAATTAACCTGCCAATGCAGAGGTGTCACTGGGCAACTCAGCCTGTGCACTGCAACTATGGAGCCTGAGCTCTAGTGGAAACTACGAATGGTTTTGGAATCTACGAATGGTTTTGGAATCCATCATCACAGCAGGAGCCTGAGCTCTAGAGCCCATGCTCTCAGACAAGAGAAGCCACTGCAATGAGAAGCCCGCACACCCCAACTAGAGAGTGCCCCCCGCTTACCGCAACTAGAGAAAGCTATGTGAAGCAACAGAGAGCCCGTGAACCACAGCAAACCCCCACTGCAGCCAAAAATAAATAAAAATAAAAGGCAAATAAATAAATAGCAAGTAACTGGGGTTTAAAGATTTATGGGGGCAAAACCTTCCGTTTCAGCTGTGCACCCTCCTGGCTAGGATTGACTTAACCCCTCACCCGCTGGTCGCTCGAGCCCATCCCCGGCCAGGACAGGCACTCGGCTCTGGAACCCATCATGGCGATTCTCCTGTTTACAGAACCTGAATCCAGCCGCCCGACAGAAACTTCCCAGATCCCCGGGCAGGTTTCCCTCCCAACAGCGATTTTTACTGCTGTGCGGTTGTAACTGCAGTGTTTACTGGGTCTCCACAGTCAAATTAGATCTATTCTGTCCAGAAAACAGATAGTTCAAAGACTTGTCAGGACACGAAACACTCTCTACACGGTGATCCCACGTGTATTAAAGATGATATAGGCAACAAAAGCAAACCTAGAAACATAAACCAACCAAAATAAAATATGAAAACTGGTATATTTGGAATTATATGTGCCAAGGTGCCCCTGTGGCTTGTTTTTAAGTGGTAGGATGCTATTTTCTGTTTTATTTGGGAGGGTGGACTATCTGTCAGTTTTAATTTTTTTCAGTGTGATCAGATACCAGTAAAATGTAGTGTGAAGGGACTTCCATGGTGATTCAGTGGTTAAGACTTCCCCTGCTAATGCAGGAGGCGTGAGTTCAATCCCTGGTCAGGGAATTAAGATGCAACATGCCTTACAGCCAAAACACCAAACCATAGAACAGAAGCAATATTGTAACAAATTCAATAAAGACTTTTAAAATGGTCCACATTTTAAAAATCTTTAAAAACAGATAGTATGAAAACCGAGGACATTTATTTGTTAACAGGTTTATTGAGATATAATTCACATATCAAAAATTCATGCATTTAAAATATACAATTCAAACATTTCTAATATATTCAGTGGTTTGTATAACCATCACCTGACTTGATTTTGGAACATTTTCATCAGCTTGGAAAGAAACCCACACCCTCAGTCACCACTACCAATTTTCTCGTAACCCTATGCAATCACAAACCTAATTTTCATCTAAGCATTTGCCTATTCTGGACATTTCACATGATGGCCTTTTGTGACCTGCTTCCCTTAGCAAACTATTTTCAAGTTTCATCTGTGCTGTGGTATGAATCAGAACTTCATCCCTTTTTTATTATCATACAATATTCTATTTATTAAATATAACACTAATTTTTTAAATCCCCAAATTTTAACCATTATGGTGAAAATAACCATTCACCATAATGTGTTTGCCCAGAGCCTCTCAGTTTCCACAAAGATTGCACAAATACATGTGTATCACCAGGTCCTCTACTTGGCAGGGGAGGGGGAGTCACAGACTGTCGGGAGCCCCACCCCAGTTCTCCCCTCGCTGTGAGGTTTGCCACACAGCAGCTTACTTTCCCCTTTGGCTGTGGCTTCTGGTCCAGGCAAGTCGAGGGACCAGACAGAAAAGGAATTCAAGCTGGGGAGAAAATATCGTTAATAAACATCAGACATCTGGGGGGGTCTCGTTCTCCACTGAGCCCATCCCTATGCTGTAGCGCTCAGTCTTTGGGAGGGAAGATGGGAAGGAAGGAGGACCCCACGGAACATTTATCTGTGGGTTCATAGAAACAGTCACAGCCAACAACACAGGGCAGTCAGGCAACAGCACATAGTTAGTGTCTGATGAATGAATGGATGGATGGATGGATGGATGAATGACTTTGTCTTGCTGACTAGAAACACCCAGAAGGCAAAGATGAGACCCTGGTCATTTCCGTGACCCCAACCCAATCCCCTGCACATAGTAGGTGTTCAAGTGCCTGTAGTCTGTGACATCACTGTAAGTCACAGTCATTTCTCTTAGAGTTTTGAACTTTTCCCCTCTTAGTTGGATTTTTTTTTTTTTTTTTTTTTTTTTTTTTGCTAAAACCCTTTACTTTGTAAAGGATCACATGGTGATGATACAAGCCAAGCCTGGACTATCTGTTTAATCTTCTTTCCCCTAAATATTAGCTCAGTGGGGAAAGGAGCCTAACCTCTCTGTATATTTTTCTCTGTATATACTTTTGGCCAGAAGGCTGGAAAAACCAGGACTCAAGCAGGATGCCTAGAGATTCTGAGAAAAGATGGGGAGAAGCCGCCTGCCAGAGGGAGGAAGAGGGGGTGTCAGGAGGGTGGGAACAGATGTGACATGTCTTTTCTGGACAGGCCCTGTCCAAGGATTTGCCTGTCTTACGTGTAAGCACTTGTCAGTGACAAGCCACTTGCACCTCCCTGACCCCGAGGGGAGGACAATTTCCATCTGGGCAGCTGCTTGGGCCAACCCTGGGTAGGCTGGGGGTGCCCACCACAGAGCGCCAAAAAAGCAAGCTGGAGCCTGTGTTCCAGATCCTGCTGCAATAGACACACGGGGCTGGACTGTGCTGCTCATTACATGACTCACCCATTTACTCAAGATCACTGCGTTATACACTCAAACTGCATGGGTTTTATGGTATGTCAGTGACAATTCCATAAAGCTGTTAAAAAAGTAACATGTGCTCATTGGAAAAACTTACATATTGTTAGTATACATATACATACATGCAGAGGTGTATGTTATATATCTCCACATACTTATCTATCTATACATATGAAAAGCGAATGTGTTAGTTGCTCAGTCATGTCTGATTCTTTGCAACCCCAGGGACTATAGCCCGCCAGGCTCCTCTGTCTGTGGAATTCTCCAGGCAAGAATAGAGGAATGGTTAGCCAGTTTCTTCTCTAGGGGATCTTCCTGACCTGAGGATCAAACCCAGTTCTCCAGCATTACAGGCAGATTCTTTGCTATCTGAGTCACCACGGAAGCCTGTACAGAAATACTAATGTGTATGATATGTGTACATATTTATGTATACACACAGATGTGCCTGCATACATATGTGCACATACATATACGTGCATAAACAGTTGACCATATGAAGAAGAAATGTCCTCTCTAGTGGGCAGAGCCCAGTCTGAAAGGCAGGAGACCCTTTTGTATTAACATTATAGACCTGGCTCTGCTAGCGACGTGTGGAGTGACCCTGGCAAGCAGTCACTCTCTCTCTCTCTCTCTCTCTCTCTGGACCACACCAGTCACTCTTTCCTTGTTCTCCCTAAAAATCACGGCTCAGCCGCCAGAGTGACTGTCTGAACACATTAGTCCTCCCATCAAAACCTGCCGACGGTTTCCCACGCCTCTCAGAGCAGAAGCCGCTGCTCCCATGACAATCTTTACAAGTCCTGTGAAGTCCCCAGAGGGCACAGGCCAGTGGAACCTTTCCTGGAATGGTGGAATGTTCTAGATATGCAACAGGACAGCCACTGGCTACGTGTGGCTGCTGAGTACTTGGAATGCAGCTCGTGTGGCTGAGGGGTCAATCTTTAGCTTGATTTTACTGTCCCCTCGTCCTCTATTCCTCAGTCACAGTAGGTCCTTGCTGCTCCGCCAGCTCTCCAGCCCAGTCCTGCCCCAGGGCCTTTGCATCAGCCATCCACTCTGAGCACAGTCCTTCTTGATTTCATTTCTTGTTCATTCTCCATTTCCTCCCTCCAGAATCTTAGCTCCATGGGAGCAGGGACTCCGTCTGTTCAGCACATTTCATGCCTCCCAAGCTTCTAGAATAGCACTTGGCACACAGCATGAGCTCAACCGACAGTTGTTGAATAAAGACTTGAATGATGACCCCTGCTCTGAGTTTGCTTGTAGAGGACAGTCTGGTCCCTTCCTGTGCTACGTCCAACCTCCCCTGGTGCTTCCGGGCTCCCAGGATCTGGAGCCCCTCACTCTCTCTCATCCAAGCAGATAGAAGGCTTTGGGCTAAAACAACAACCACTGTTCCCAGGCAACCTGGCTTTGTTAGACGCACACTGACCACTGTTGACCAGCAGTGATAAGCTGGCGGGGAGGGGCGGGGAGGGGCCCAGCCTGGAGAGCGCAAGCCAGCTCTGCTCGGGTGGGCGAGTCCCTGCAGGGGCCAACCCCGGCCTGCCCCCTTGCCCACACTTTGTAGACACCCTTCCATGTTGAGTGAGGAGCTGGGATGGGTAACATGTGTTGTTGGGGACCTTCCAGACAAATTTGCTCCCTTATCCGCCTTCCATGTGTTTCATGAGTGGAAAGTCATGGGTTTGCATTCCCACAAACACACACAGCCCAGGTCCTCTGGACCATGCCCCGTAGTGTGTGTTTCCTGGTCAATGTTGTTGTTGTTTAGTCACTCAGCCATGTCCGACTGTTTGCAACCGCATTGACTGTAGCCCACCAGGCTCCTCTTGTCCATAAGATTTCCAGGCAAGAATACTGGAGTGGGTAGCCATTTCCTTCTCCAGGGGATCTTCCCAACCCGGGGATTGAACCCATGTTTCCTGCATGGGCAGGTGGATTTTTTACCGCCGAGCCACCCAGGAAGCCCTTCCTGGTCCGGAGGCTGTTCTTTGTTAATTTTACCCTTTGAACTTCTCTGAGAACTGAATGCTCCCAGGATACAGATGTGTCCTGGACTCCGTCCCCTCTAGAAATTCCGTTTTGCTTTTCCTTTGCTCTGGAGCGTTTGTCCACATAACGATACCCAGATCTCCCAAAGTCTGGGGAAGGCTGTTGGTTTCCTGGCTGCTATACCCCGTCATCCCGAGCTCACTGCTGCTCCAACATGTAAATGCAAGGCCGCTGTGCTCGCCGGGGCAGCGCTTTCGTCTTGGGGCCAAACTCACTCTGTAAATGGTAGAGAGGCGTTTCGATTTCTCTTCTGCCCAGCTGACAGTGGGTTTACAGTTTATAATCTGGCCTTTGTAAAAGCATTTGTCAGCCTGGATATTTCATTCTAAGCCCGACCACCCATGCAGAGGGACAGGCAGGAAGTGGCCCTTCATTTGCACCAACAGTCAACTTGGAGGTTGGCTGCAGAATCAGAGAACCCAGTCGCACGGGGGGACTTTTTTGGCATTATCTACCTCGCATCTCGGCGGCGAAAGCAGCCCTTGTTTATACGAAGCGATCCCCACATGCTAAATTTGGAAATTCTACGTATTTCTCTAATCCTCCAGGCCCCAGGCAGGTCGGGGCCTCCTCTAAGAAACTGCCCCAGTTCCCCGCGTCCCTCGGTCTCTGGCCCTACCGCCCATTGCGACAGGGGAAGGCCTGGGGCGAGGAGGCTCGGGGCAGCCCGGCCCACGCCAGCAAGGAACTGAGCACTTCTCCCCAGCCAAGGAGGCGCTCCGAGGCCGGCCGGCGGTTTTATTTTTAAGTGTCTGTGTACACATGTATATAATACGGCTCCCTCCGGACTGGCCCAGCCTGATCTTTGGCAGAACCTCAGGGCTCCAGTCCATGGGAGTGGACCAGGGACGAGGGGGAGGCCTGTGCAAAGGCAGCCTGAATCGATAAGGAGCCTCAGTAGCCCAGGCTGGCATGATAGCGGGGAAGGAATGCAATATAATAAGGAACACTCACGTTTTATCTCTGTTCTTGAAGACGTTTGCGAGGGAGGAAATAACACCATTTCGGGCAACAGATAAAGGAGATGGAGCTGCGATGGTTCATCTGCAGAGCTCACAGCTCTCCCCCTCCACGCCCCACTCCCCCACACCCAGCCCCGGTCCTCTACCTGCTTGAAAATGCTGGAATTTGGCTTTGAGCCTTCTTGCTGCTGCTGCAACATCTTATCACATACCAGCCACCTCCCCAGGCTCCAGCCTCCCTCTCAGCCTCCCTCTAAGGCCTCCTCCCATCACAGCTCACACCTCCAGCAGTCTGAGATCTGAACACTGCACCTTATCACCTGCAGAAAATCAAGGACAAGCTGGCCGATGGGGGCCCAGATGCAACAAGACCAAGGCAGAGCTCCGGGTGGCCTTCTGACCATCACATCACTCCTTACTCTGCAGCTGAGGCCATTTCTTTTGCCAAAACCAGGCATGTCCTAGGCCCTAGAGCCCACCCAGGGACAAAAGGAAGAAGTCACTCCTGTGTTTGGAGTGCAGGCTACGTGCCAGCGACTGACTGACGTCGGGTCCTCTCATCTTGTCTCAGGGTGGGTGTCTCTCAGGCAGAGCCTGAGACAAGGGTTCTCACACAAATGGATGAGCTGGGGGCAACCCCAGGAGACAGCAGCAGGGAGGGAGGGAAGAGGGAGACAGGGAAGGGAAGGCGCCAGTGACTCAGTTCCAGGCGACCGGAGCATAAACCCCTCTGGGGAGCTCCGTGGAGGAGTGTGGACACACACCCCAGGGTTACCCCCTTCCCAGAGGGGACAGTGAGCTTGGGAAGTTGCCCACTCACTCCCAGCTTCATTGGTCAAGAGCTGCTCCCATGTGGGCCCTCCCCTGAGCCTGCTGCCCACCCTGGGTATGCGGGCACAGCCCATTCTCATAGCCAGACAGAGCCCTCGGGCTGAGCAGCACAGGGTAGGCAGTTAGAAGCCAGACTGGAATTTTCCAAAACAGCCAGAGTGAGGGATGCAGATGGGCACAGAGAGTTTAAGGTCACTCACCTGGAAAGAAGCAGAAGTAAAGGCCACACCCTGGGGGTCTTATACTCTTAGCCGATGCCCCACGACCCCAGCTCTCAGATGTGAAGCCTGGCTGGCTTGGCATAGAGCCCTCTCCCCAAACCAGGCCTGGTTTCTATTCGGGGCTTCCCTGGTGGCTCAGATGGGAAAAAATCCACCTGCATTGTGAGAGACCCAGGTTTGATCCCCTGGGGAAGGGAATGGCAACCCACTCCAGTATTCTTGCCTGGAGAATCCCATGGGCAGAGGAGACTGGCAGGCTACAGTCCATGGGGTCATAAAGAGTTGGACACGCCTTATTAATTCAGATGACTGTCCATGAAATCCTCTGGCTTCTTATCAGGAACATACACTTTATTTGGGCAGGTCTTTCATATGCTATGTTGCAAATACTCCAAAGGTTAATGTTACCCTTTAAGTGGTCATAACTAAATTCTGTTGGGACTATCTAAGCTATAACCAGATTCAACAGATGTTTATGGCAAAACATATTTTCTCCTCTAAGAAATAAAATTAAGAGTCTAATAGATAGGAGAGTTGTGAAGACTAATTTTTATAAAGGCTATGTGGATATTGGTTTGGGCTGAGCATGTACTCAGGTAGATGTGTGTGGAATGCCTCCTGATCCCCTAGAACACTGATGACCTAATCCAACCACTTCTCTAAAAAAACAGTCCAACTTAGAGTGAAGTCTAGTGTCACCAGTAACAATATTACAATCTGGGGTGAAGCTACTTGTAGAGGAGTGGATATAAAAGTGGTTCATGCTCATTTATCCAGTGGAACAGGATGGTCTTATACTATTGTTTGTTTTTACAGATATTTACAGATAATTTTAAACTTTAAGAGACATAACATTCCTCTTCTTCTGAGGATCAGTTCAGCTCACTGATTTTCCTGCATGTCACATAGAGGTGGCTTGTGACGTAGAGATATCTATGTAGTGGTTTGTCAATTTTTTTCACGTTACAGCAATTATTCATATGAAGTCTTTTTGTTTGTTTTTTTAAGATTATTGAGTTTTTTTCTTTCTTTCTTTCTTTCTTTTTGGCTGTGCTGAGTCTTCATTGCTGCGAGGGCTCTTCTGTCATTGCTGTGAGCAGGGGCTACTCTCCAGCTGCCGCGTGTGGGCTACTCATTGGTGTGGCTTCTCTTGTTGCTGAGCATGGGCTCTGGGGCACAGGCTCGGTAGTTGTGGCTCACATGCGTTGTTGCCTTGAGGCATGTGGGATCTTCCTGGACCAAGGATTGAAATGGCGTCTCCTGCATTGGCAGACGGATTCTTTACCACTGAGCCAACAGGAAAACCCCGATTATTATTTTTAATATGTATGTATTTATTTGGCCAGGCCAGGTCTAAGTTGCGGCACATGGGATCTTCAGTTGTGACATGTGAACTTAGTTGCAGCGTGTGGGATCTAGTTCCCCAACCAGTAATCAGACCTGGACCCCCTCCCTGCATTGGGAGCTCAGAGTCCTAGTCACTGGCCCCCCAGGGAGGTCCCCCTGTGAAGTCTTATGTAGAACTTCAAGATGTGAGATAGAGAAACATGAAGCTATTTTGATAGAAATCGGGTAAGGGGTTCTAGTTGAAACCTCTGTTTCCCATCCCCACCCCACCCACCCCCAACCATGGTGCTTGCTTATATACCTCCATGCAACCCCAAGGAGGTTTTTTTCCCCCAAGGAGGGGGAAAAAAAAACAGCATGTAAAACACTAATTAAAGACGAAATCCAACAACTGGAATATGAGAAAAGTAAAGGACAAGCAAAGTTAACACATTAAAGTGTTAGTTTCTAAAAAGAATACCCCAGTCAAGAATGTGTTAAGTCATTTGGGTAATACAGCAGAGCAAGTCTGAAAACAGGCTCAAATCAGAGTTCAGCTTTCTTGATTCTGGGCTGCCCTCTAGAGCCGCAGATAAGCCAGAATACTCAGTAGAGATTCCAGAAGGGTCCTGCCATAGCAGTCAGGCTGAAGGGACCCTAGAGTAAAGGCTAACAAAGATTAAAAACAAGCCTCAAAAGGATCAAGCTGGTTTTCAAGTAACTTAACCTCCTGCCAAAATAAATTTCAACCCTCTTTAGTGGAAGACAACCAAATCCAACAACTCAATAAATAACAAGCATTGTAATGTTTGGCGTCCAATCAAAAATGACTAGACACATGACAAGCAGTGAAATGTGACCTATAACTAGGATAAAAATCAGTCAAAAGAAGTAGAGCCAAAAGTGACAGTAATGTCAGAATTAGCATGGAAGAACTATGAACAGATTTTACAGATATGCTCAAGGATTTAAAGAAAAACATAAACATAATGGAGAAAGAATTGGAAGATATGAAAAAGAACCAAATGAGATGTTACAAACTGAAAATACTGCATCTAAAATGAGTGTTTCACTGTAGAGAAGATTAATCATGGCAGCAATAATGGATGCTTTCAAACTGTGCTGCTGGAGAAGACTCTTGTGAGTCCCTTGGACTGCAAGGAGATCAAACCAGTCAATCCTAAAGGAAATCAACCCTAGATATTCACTGAAAGGACTGTTGCTGAAGCTCTAATACTTTGGCCACCTGATGCAAAGAGTCAACTCATTGGAAAAGACCCTGATGCTGGGAAAGATGGAAGGCAAAAGGAGAAGGGGACAACAGAGGATGAGCTGGTTTGGTGGTAACACCAAATCAACAGACATGAGTTTGACTCCAGGAGATAGTGGAGGACAGGGAAGCCTGGTGTGCTGCAGTCTATGGGAAGAGAGTCAGAGATGACTTAGCAACTGAACAAAAACAGCGATCACTATAGAAGAAATCAATGAACTTGTAGGCACAGAAATGGGAGCCATAGAAACCAAAGCACGGTTGCATGGGGCAATATCAGTCTAAAGTGCATGTAATTGGAGTCTTAGAAAGAGGAGACAGGGAAAGAGAAAGGAGTGGAAAAATAATTGAAGAGATAATGGCTAAAATCTTTCCAAATTTGCTGCAAACTATAACCTGCTAATTCAAGAAGATCGCTGGAATTCAAGCAGGATCAACACAAAGGAAAAACACCAAGGCTGATTGTGATGAAATTGCTGCAAAACAATGATAAAGAATAAAATTTTAAAGCCAGAAAGAAAAAAAGACACACCAAATTCAAGAAACAAACATTAAACTCCTCAGAGATATCTCATCAGGAAAGGCAGCCATTGCAGCTGCGAAGCTGAAGAATAAGGAGCCAGCTGAGTTAGGAAAGTTCCCTTAAGCGTCCGGCTCGAACGGCATTCATTCCACCCTGCAATGATCTACACCAGCACGGCGTGTGCCCGGAGGCTGTCTCTCTACTCACTAGGTTCAGCTCCTGCAGTAGACAAGATCATTCCTCAAAAAATATCCACTCCCTCTCCAACACAGACCTCCACAGAAAGATTGTATCTTTCCACGGCTTGACCCCAAGCTCTGCGCTGCGGCTTGCTTGGGCTAAGGCATTCTCAGACAGCACATTCACAAAGTCTCGACGAGAGCTTGCACACCTGAGTTCTCCCCTGACAGTCCCGTCTTTGACCTCAAGAAGGACGTGCCCCGGGGCAGCTCGCGGAGCCTAGCTCAGCCAGACTTCAGCCAGTCTCAGCCAGACCTCTTCACGCCCGTTGCGTGGGCCCCTTTAACTCGTTTTGAAATAGGTCTGAGCATTCACTCTGTTGGCCACGTATGTGTAACGCCAAGCAAACCGCTTAACCACTCTGGGTCTCAATTTTCCTCTTCTGTAAAATAGACATGTCAGATGGGATCAGTGGGTTCCAATATTTTCTCCACAAAATGCCTCTTTTATTGTTTTTCCATTCAAAACACATTTGGGGAAGTTCCCTGTTATGTGAAGAAAATGACTGTTCAATTATAATTAATATAAATGAGAAAATCAAATTCACGTATAGCTAAGAGTACAATGGGTGGAAAGACATGAAATAGTATCCCATTTAGGGTATTTGATTAGCACAGGCAAAATAGTCACAAGGTAGTGTACAGTTTCCAGCGTTGTTCAATCTCTGTTAT
This sequence comes from Muntiacus reevesi, assembly GCF_963930625.1. NCBI lineage: Eukaryota > Metazoa > Chordata > Mammalia > Artiodactyla > Cervidae > Muntiacus > Muntiacus reevesi. The sequence goes on along the minus strand of NC_089250.1, from coordinate 225,433,916 downwards.
GTCAGACTCTGCAACCCCACGGACTGCAGCACAGTTTCCATGGAATCTTGTAAAATAATGAAATGAGCCCTAGGACCCTTCAAGACCACTTCCCAGGGATCTGTGTTGGGGATTCTCCCAAACTTTTAAACCCACAACTTTTTTGCTCAACAGTGTTTGCAGAGATGGTCCTGCCTCCTCCAGAAGCAAAGAGGTGTTCTTAGCGAGCAATCCTTCCCGTGACCACGTGTCTTCATTGCCTTTTTCTGGACCAGCACACACACATTCCCCAACACACTGACCATTCTCCACACTCGGGACAACCACTAGTCCACAAAGTTGTATTTTCTTCACTGTCATTAGTTTGCTTTTCAAACTCTGGCCACCAGCCTTCCCCTGTCCTTGACTCTCTCAGTTCTTCTGACTCATTTCTCGGCCCAGTCTTTGACCCACTGCCCCCCACCACAGCTGTCCGTGTGGGTCCTGCTGAAGGCAGACCCTGAGCCTTGAGTGCCCCGCGTTTCTCTGGGAGGTGACCCCCGGCAGCACAGAGGGCACGGGAAAGCGAGTCAGGGCCGGGCGGCATTAGCGGGAGGGCTACTGTTGGATGTAATGGGGGTTCAGTGCCGCGGGGTCCTCTCTGACAAATGTGCTTCAAGGTTGTCCCACTAAAGGATGGGGGATCTGGGTGTTCACCCACCAAATCCCACCCGTCCTCCCTCGAGGATTGCCCCTGGAGGCATTAAGTCGTGGGGGACACTGTCGTAGAGAGGAGAGGGGCAGAGGCTCAGGGTGCGCGGGGCCCGGCCAGCAGGCTGGAGGTGACCTTCAGGGTGAGATGCCGACGGCATCCCAGCAGCACTGCCCCCAGGTAGCGGACACTGCCGGAGACCGAGCCCCGCGCTTCGTGGGCATCATGTGGCCGGCCTCCTTGCTGATCCTGTTTGGTAGGTTTTACTCTTGCTCCCATTTCACAGATGAAGACAGCAAGGCTTCGAGAGGTTGTCTATCTTTCCAAAGTCACCTGCCTAGTGACTGACACAAGCAGGATTAGACGCCCGCCGGACTCCAGCCTGGTGAGCAGCGGGCCACTCCTTCCACCGGCCCGCAGCTCCAGAGACTCCACGAGCTCTGAGGGCCAGCACGTCTCAGTCCCACGGCCCCTCTAGGCTCACGAGAGGACGGACGCCCGCCACCCTCACCCCGCAGCCCTGGAGAGTTCCACAAGCCTGCCCACTCCAGGCCCCACTGGAGGACAGACCCCCGCCATCCCTAGCCATTGCCTTGCAGATGAGCGCAATTAGAGGGCAGAGCAGGGCAGTGTCGGGAAACACGGTTCTGTGGAGGCTGCCACAAGGGATTTGTCGAGAATACCAGCCTCCTGTGACCAGTGCCCAGGGAGCGAGGCAGGCGACCGCCATGCCTCCCGGGTCAGCGCCAATTCCTCCTCCAACCGCATTTAAGAGGAGGCTTGCAGAAGAACAAAGAGCCAGCGGGCTGGACGACCGGCCGATCGTGGCCCGGCTGGTTAGGGTGATTCCAGGACAGACACTGATTAAGCTGCTTATGGTTTTGGCTCTGAACCCACAGAGCTCAAGGCAAAAGAAGAATGATCTGAGAGCCAGGCCCACGCGGAACCTTCAAACAGGGCTCGGAAGGCTGTGGCCAAGCCCGCCCAGCCCCCACGCCATCTGTCCCTGCCGCCTGGGAGCCTCCAGCTCAGTGATGCCGTGGGAGACGAGAGGACTCAGGAAGAGGGGGGCAGGCAGCAGGATCTGGGGTCACACTGCTGTCCTACCACCAACTAGTCCATTTCCCAGGGTTCCCATAGCAAAGTACCCCGAACTGCCTGACTTGAAAGAACACAAAGCTCTCCTGTCACACTTCTTGAGTCCAGAGGTTCAAAATCGAGGTGTGGTTAGGGCCGCACTCCCTCTGAAGGCTCCAGGAGACAGTCTCCCCTGCATCTTCCCAGCTTCTGGGGTTGCGAGCCGTCCTTGTGTCCTTGGCTGAGCTGCACCCCTCCAACCTCTGCCTCCGTCTTCTCATGCCATTTTATCTCTGTGCCCCAAATCCCCTCTTCTTATAATCATTGGATTATAAGGTCATTGGATTGGGACCTGGCCCAGCCCAGCAGGACCTCCCCTCAACTGCGTCTGCTCACACCCGCTTTCCAAATAAAATTACCTTTCGGTGGGTTAGGACTTGAGTGTGTCTTTGGGGTTCGCTCAAAGACACGCAGCGGCCCCTTAGCATAAGTCTCCTAACCATCCTCCCCAGCAAAGGCTGCTCAGAGTGTGTTCAGAGAACCAGTGCCAGGCTGGGCAGAAACTTCATAGCAATGTGACATGACTGTGGCATCCGGTGTTCCCAAACTATCTTTGGTGAAGCACTAGGTCTTTCTGTTTCCAATTTTTCAGGGTTGGAACCATAGCCATGCTGGGCTGGTGCTTGCTGGTCAGGGAGATGAATCTGCGGAATGGGTTGATATGGTGCTGTGTGTGTCACACATACACACACATGCAGACACACAGGCACACATACACAGACACAAATACACACAGACACACACACATATACACACACACAGAGACACACACATGCAGACACACACAGACACACACACACAAACACACATACACAGACACACACAGACACACACACATATACACACACAGAGACACACACACGCAGACACACACAGACACACACACACACACACACAACACACACATACATGGGGTCTCCCCCTGTGAGACCAACCCTGGTGATCTTACACCGAGCCCCCTCCCTCTGATAGACAGGTCTTTGCCTCCTCAACCAGCAGTAACTCTTCAGAACCCTGTGTCCTGGTTCTGCCAACAGAGCCCACCCCTCAGCTTAAGAAATAAAATTTACAGACACCACACAGCTTCCCGGGCGGGCTTCGCTCTTGAATTGTCCTAAATAGGCTCACGAATGTCTGCCTGCTTTTACTGCACATACTTGTCTCTTAATAACTACAGTTGAGTTTGACCCGTTTTTCAACTTCGTATAAATAGCATTGTCCTGGCGTCTCCTTCTTGTCTTGCTCTTTTCAGCACCACCTGAAGGAAATTTGCCCGTGTGGATGTGTGCAACTAAAAAACCATTCACATTTCACTGCTGTGCGATATTCTGTCCTGTGAGCAGATGACAGTTGATTTTTTTTCAGTCACGGGGCACTGAGGTTGTGACCACTTGTTTGCCATTACCAGTTGCCCTGCTCTTGTGGTTCAGACAGTAAAGAATCTGCCTGCAATGCAGGAGATGCTAGTTTGGCCCCTAGATTCGGAAGATCCTCTGGAGAAGGGAATGGCAACCCACCCCAGTATTCTTGCCTGGAGAATCCCATGGACAAAGGATCCTGGAGGGCTAAAGTCTATGGGGTTGCAAAGAGTCAGACACAACTGGGTGGCTCTCACTTTCACCGTCCTCGATGACATGCTTCCTTGCACACGTTTAGGGGATTTTCTCTAGGAAGTGGTCCTCAAACCAGCAGTAGCATCAACTGGGAATTTATCAGAAAGGCAGGTTCCTGGGCCCCACCTCAGACCCACCGAGTCACTGCCAGGGGCAGCGACTGGGAGGCGTGAGTGAGAGGATGACCCCCGCCCCAGTGATCAACCTCGGCCTGAAAGGATTTCTGAACCAAGCAGGTGGCGGGGTGGGAGACATCAACAGAAACTCACCAAGGTGAACAAACCAGTTAAAAACAGGCAAATGATCTGAGCAGATGTTTCTCCCATGAAGATGCACGAATGGCCAATGTGCACATGAAAAGATGCTGAACATCATCAGTCATTAGGGAAACTACAAATCAAGACCACGATGAAGTATTAATAATGCTCGACACCCCCCTAGAATGGCTCAGATCAAAAAGACAGATCATAAATGTCACAGAAGATGGGGAGAATTTGGAGCCCTCATACACTTCTGATGGGAGTGCGAAGTGGTACAGCCACTTTAGAAAACAGTCCAGCAGCTCCTCAAAAGCTTGAACATGGAGTCTCCCTATGACCCAACAATTCCACTCTTAAGGTACATGCCCAGGAGAAGTGAAAACACAGGTTCACACAGACATTGTCAACAGATGTTCATGGCAGCATTATTTAGAATCGCCAAAAGCAGAAACCACCCAGAGGTTCATTAGCCGATGAACTGGATAAAACAAATGTGGGATAGCCATCCAATGGAATATTACTCAGTCATAAAAAGGAATGGAGTTCTGATACATGCTACAATGTAGAGGAATCTTGGAATCCTTATACTGAGTGAAAGAATCCCAAAACAATAGACTGCACGGTGTGTTACATCATTTATATGAAATATCCAGAATAGTAAGTCCATAGAGGCAGAAAGCCCCCATTGGTGGTTACCAGGGAATGGGAGGAGGGAACCAGAGAGCAGGACTGCTAGGAGTGTGGAATTTCTTTTTGAGATGAGGAAAATACTCTAAAACTAATTGGAGGGGTGGTTGCAGAACTCTGTGAATATGCTGAAAAGCATTGAATTACACACTTGAGATAGATGAATTATATGGTATGTGAATTATACCTTAGTAAAGACGTTCACACACACACACAGAGAAATCTCATCAGAAATGTTCGTGAACTGCTCTCCATTTTGGGGGCAGACTGGAGAACAGGGATATTTTGTGACATGTTCAGGACACAGTCCCTGAGTCAGACACTGGATCCTAGTCCTCCCCACCATGTGGGAGTCGTATCAACCTGGATGAGGGCCTCTGCTTCTCTGCCCTTCATTTGTTCTCCTTTGCAAAGTAGGTGCTTACAGAGCCTCCTTGCAAATGTGATCACACGTACCACAGGGCCTTTGCACATGCTGGGCCTGCTTCTGTGGCTCCATGCTCCTTCTGCTGTTGCCAGCCACAGGCCAAGGACTACTCAGGACCCAGGGAGAGCCACACCCCAGGGGTTACAGCCTGGAAAATCCCAAGTTGGAATGGAGTGGGTGGCAAACCCAGGCCATAAGGCATTTGAAATGAGGTTGAAAGAAGGCCCAGAGCCTATGAACGGGTTTGTTCCTGACACAGACTGACTTCACACTTCAGATCAGAGACGGTGAGAGAGATCCTTCTAAGCTCAGGGACAATCTCCACAGAGAAAAATGGCAAAAGACGGGGGACACTTCGCTCCAACTTCAAAAGGCCACATCTGAGCGGGGCCTGGTGCGACCAGGGTCTCCTCCCCACCCCCCACCTCTACTTGGAGGGAAAAAAAAGAAAAAATCCTTGGACGGGATCCATCTTTAACTCACTTGCTGTGTCTGAGGTCCAGACACACGCTGTTTGGACAGCCTGTTTCGGTGGGTGGTCAGGCTGGGGGCCCCGCACACGGAGTTTACAGAGGATCCTGGCACAAATGAACTGTTGACGACCAATTGGAAGGGCTCAGTGAAATCACAACATGTGAAATATGAAAAGGGCGGGGGACGGGGAGAAAAGAGGAGTGAAAGGCCCATTTGGAAGGGGTTCAAACAAGTACAATAAGACAGGGCCCAGGAGTCTGGCCATCAGACACATGTGCCCCCCGCGAGAACGGCCCCCCTTCCCGCCCCACCAACACACACCGCCTTTTAGGAAAATTTCATAGATTTAAATAGTTTTTCTGCATCAAATACAAGAAACAGACCGACATTTTCTCACCCCCTGTTATGTGGCAGGCTAATATTTGGCCATTTACGCTCCATTGGAGACCATTTCTGGGAGAACGCGGCCCTCTCCAGGCTGGTGGCCGCCCGCCCGGCCACCCGCACCCACCTTGACCGCCGGTGCTGGGCTGAGGTCTGAGCAAGGGGGCTGCCCCTCCGCTGGTTTGGGGCACAAAGGGCTGAAAGGGGGGTCGGCTCCCGACCTGTCGAATTGAGGCACACAGACAGCCCCGACGGCAGGAGGGGGGTTTGTGGGGAGGTCCCCTTTGTGGACCCAAGAGCCGAGCAGCCGTCAGGGTGGGCAACTGATCTGAGCGTAAGCTCTAGAATTTGCCCACAGTGGCCTCAGGCTCCTCTTGTTTCAAGAGCTGGAGCGTCACGGGGGATCTGAAGGCCACAGGACTGCCTCCCCTGCAGTCCCCTGGTGCCAGGCTCTGCTGTTCTATTGGGGGGTTTTGCTCTTTATTCTTAGTTTCCCCTGGATCCAAAAACAACCTACTGCTTCGTTTTGCACTCTTGAAGAGGTTTTAAAAGCATCTTTATTGACGTCTCCTGAAATGTTTCAGCGTTGCTCCACATCCGTTTTCAAAGTTTGTGGATGTGGGTACACACTGTCCCTCAGATGGACGCCTTTGCCTTCCCCGCTGTGAACAGGGCACACGCCACCCACTCTGCTCTTATGAAAGCGGTCGCAGTTTCTGGACAGGTCTCCCACCCAAACCCATGAATACAGGTGAGCGTTTGCAAGAATTTCCCCAGAATATGGGATCCGTGCATCCTGGGGCTGCTCATCTTCAATTTACCAGGGATTACCAAACGCCGTCTTACGTGAGTGCTCTGAGCTGCGTTCTGACCACAGCAGATGCTCTGCCGGCCACTCTGCGCGGTGTCCTGATGAAAGCTAGGTGCCAGACACCTCTAAGCTGAAGCGTTGTCTTGCTGTTTACGCTTTCCCAACTACTGGTGATGATCTGTGCATGTTTCGTTTCATCTTCTCTGAATCACCTGCTCACGTTGTTGCATACTCTTCTCTTGGGTTGTCTTTTACTATTTATAGATATGTTTTTAAATAGTTCACCAATTGGATAATTACAACATGGACAAACCCTAGTGCCTATGATACATGAAGTGCTAGTCTAAGTACACCTGAGATGTCATTATTCATGACCTGTGACAATTTATAGATGAGGAAGTGGATGGGGTGTAGTCCCTGGGAGGTAACGACTAGTTACCTGGGGTCCTTACTTCCGATCTGTGTCTTCCCCCGACCACTTCAGGAGAATCTGGGTTTTAATTTTAACGTGAGCAGATATGCTGAACTCCTTTGAGGTCTGTGGTATTTGTGTATCATTTGTGAAAGCTGTCCTGTCTCCAAGGCCACAAAGATATCCCCCAATAGTTCCTGCTTAGAGTTGAAACATTTGCCTTCCACATTTAGATGTATGACTAATTTTGTTTTCGTAGACAGATAATCCTATTTATTTTATATTTATTTATACTTAATTTTAAATTTTTATATATTGGTATTACTTTATGTTTATTTACTATTCTACTTTTTATCTTATTCATTTATGTCATATTTTATTTTTAGGGTTTTTTAAATTTAGCTTTATTTTTTATTTGAGTTTTTTTTTTTTACTTAGATAAACACCTACCCTGACTTTGGGGACCCATTCATCAAATTTTGTGGCTTGATAAGCCAGCTGCCTGATATACTGGGACTCCCCTGAAGGGCTCAGAGGTGGTGTGGGAATGGCTGGAACAGTCATTAGAGGGAGTTCTGGTCATAAAAACATTGAGAACCCTTGATCTGCAACCAAAGTTTATTGCCTTTGGGATTATCTGGAGGAGAGAAGGTTACAATCGCACAAAATTTTTTAGGTGTCCTCTGGCCCTGTTTATAGACCAACCCTGCACCCACTTGGCAACTGCCCAGGTCTGTGGGACACCTGGGTCTGCAGGCCCAGGGTCTCCAATGTGGAAATCAGGCTGTGCGGGAGGGAGCCATGTCAAGAACTGCTGGGTTACTCCCACCCAACCCTCGTCCCCCCACCCCTGCCTAGAAGCAGCCTTTGCCCAGGGGCCCCTGCTAGAATTCAAAGGTAAAATGGATTCCAAAGCTGGTGCTCCCTCCCTGCTCCACAACTTCTCAGTGTGACATGTCCCCACCCTGGGGACAAACGAGTGATTCAGGAGGTGTGTAGACAGCACCTGATTGTCTCCATAGTTACCTATTTATTTCAGCCTGAATTGAGGAAAGTATACGCACACTTCAGCTCATCACACAGCTTAGGTGAAGCTGGCGGGCCAGGTGTGGTCCGTTCCATGCACATGTGTGGAGCCACCCTCCTGGGTCAAAGCCTAGGCCAACTGTGTGGTCTCCGGCCCTGGGCCCCTTCCTTGCCCCCACCCCCAGTGTGACACGGGACCCGTCCAGCCTCCATCTCAGCTGCCTGCTGCAGGCTTTAAATGCTGAGAGGTGAAGAATGTCAGAAGCTGTGCGTGGTACCAAGCGGGCGTGCAGTTACGTGTGAAGCGTCGGTGAAGATGTCTAAAGTGACTCCACTTAAAGACACCACTGTCTGAAACACTTTAAATAAGACTATTTTAAGTACTTTCTCTTTAAGGGAAAATGGCACTGGCTTTCTGTGGATGAGGAAACGATGGCCCTGTCGTACCCTCCCTGCTCCATGACACTCGGTGCTTTCAGAGCAGGGTTCTCCTGTCCTGGCTGTGCTTGAGCTCCAGGCGGAGCTCTCCGGGTACCCAATGCCTGGCCCCCCACCTCAGACCCCTCAGAGCAGGGTGCAACCTGGATATCAGGAAGCTGCAGATCCCCCAAGACTGCAACTCACAGCACGTCTGAGAATCACTGCGTCTGAGCATCTGCCCTCCCCGGGTCAGGAGGACCTGGGGGCCCAGGTAGCCACGTGCAGTGTGGTGGGGAGAGCAAGGACGTCTTGCCGGGAGGTGACTGTCACTGCAGATAAGACAGTGGGCCATCCCCAGCAGTAAGGTTAGAGGGCCGGCACCTCGGCAGTAGTGGGGGTGGGGGGGGGGGGCTGTGCACTCTAGGAGGCCAGAGTCCATGGTGGACGCTGCACCAGCCTAAGGGGTGACCGGGAGCCATATATTTAAATTGAGGTAAAGTTCACAGAACCTAAAGTTAATCATTTTAAAATGAACGATTCAGTGCCTTTTAGTGCATTCATGACACTGTGTGACCATCCCCTCCATCTCATTCCAGAACCTTTCCTCACCCCAAAAGGACATCTGTACCCCTTAGCAGCCCACCCCATGCCTTTCTACTCTGCCTCCAGCCCCTGGCAGTGGTAATCTAGTCTCCATGGATTTGCGTATTCTGGATATCGCACATAAATGAGGTCACATGATACCAGTCTTCTTCATCTGACTTTGCTCACCCAACATGTTTTCAAGGTTCTCGTGTCAGGGCGTGGGTCAGCCCCTCACTCCTCTTCACAGCTGAGTGGCCTCCCACTTCGTGGATGGACCACATTTTGACTATCCGCTGATCCAGCTGATGGATGGTTGGGTGGGTTCCTCCTCTCGGCTCTTGTGCATGGTGTGCTCCTGTGAACACGTGTGTACAGGTTCTGTGCAGACCTGTGTCTGCATTTCTCTTGGGCAGACGCTAGGAGTGGAATTGCCAGGTCACGTGGTCAGTCTAGGTTTACCCTTTTGAGGCCCGCACACCTCTCCCCAGCCATCTGGAAGAGTGGTGGGCGGGCGGTCACGTCCTTGCTTCCTTCTGGTGGGGGTGTCTGGGCAGGAAAATGGGGCCATCAGAAACTTCCCTCCCGGGAGCCTCTTTGGGGAAGACAGCTGAGCCTAGAGCCTCCAACCCCCCATGACTGAGAGAACTAGGGGAGCTCTCCCTCCCACTCACTGCCCCCCCCCCCCATTGGTTCTTTCAGAGGACCTTGGTGAGGCTGCTGCTCATTACAGACTCTGTGCTGGGTATAGTACGGGACCCTCTGAAGGAAAGATCCTACCAGTCAGCGTGCTGAGGGGTATGCAGAGCACCAGGGAGTGAGCAGGCACAGCTGGGTTGCCCGAGGAAGGCTGGAGCACTGGTGGCTGGGGGAGCATCCCAGGAAGGCTTCCTGGAAGAAGGGGCTGTCCTCTGCCCTCTCCCTCCCCACCCCCAACACCCAGCACCAGCCTGGCATCCAAGTCTTCCCAACCCTCCTCCACACAGACGTAAAGGCCTTTCTATCTCTTTTGTGTGGACAGGACTGGATCACGTATGAGCCTGAACATCTTTCTTCTCTTCCTCTAAAGGATGTGGAAATCCCTCCAGCCAGATACACACCTAAGTATCCACACCAGCACTATCCAAATCCAACTGGGGGGAGGGAGGAGGGGACGGGGAGAAAGAGGGAGAAGAAGGCAGACAGGGTCGGGGTCGGGGAGAAGCTGGTTTGAGCGCCGAGGAGGCCACCCTAGTATCTCCTGTCTTTGTCTCAAACACCAGCTTTAATTACACGTAGGGGCCAGCAAAGAAAAATAGGAACCCCACAGGGGTCATGACCTCAGAGTATGTCCTTAAAGGTACAGAGGGGCTTCCAAGTTTGCTGCTGCTGGAAAAGCAGTGTTTCCAAGCTCTCCCTTCACTAAAATCTGGTGATGTCAGCCAAAAAAGCAGTACCACCTTGACCGTTCGCTTTGAACATTACAACAGGTTCCTGCCTGGGGGTTGTGGTTAGAGATGAGATGCTCGCCCCCTCTGAGTGGTCCAGCTCCCGTCCCCATCACCCCAGATGCCCCTTCTGTTCAGAGAAGAACTGAAGAGTCTCCTTAAAAAGGAGAGAGGCGGAGAGGTGAGCAGGCAGAGCAAAATGTACTGGCACTCTCCATCATTTAAAATGAGGGTGTTGTGTATTTTCTTATCAGGAAACACGGGCCAGGTTACAGGTCTAACTCCCCGGTGGGTGGTTTCCTTGGCAACAAAGCTGTCCGTGACCACCAGGCAGCTGAGCAGCTTCATCAGGTCCCCACATTGTTTGTGCCGCTTTAATCAACCAAACTTTTTTCCTTTTATAATTTCAACCATTTTTTAATGGAAAATATTTTCCAAAACGACTTGCACATTTCTCAGAGGGTTTAGACATATTTTGAATTTCTCGGGATGCCTTGGGGCCGCTGCTGTGAGCCTGGACCACTGGGCTGGTCTTCATTTATTTCACCCTCCTGTGCCAGGGAGGCTGAGGGCACTGGGGATTCACCGGGAGATGAAACAGACGAGCTCCCCGCCCACCGGGCACCGACCTTCTCCACGAGAGGACCAGTGAGAAGCACAAATCACGCAACGCTGGTGTCGGGAGGCGCCGAGTGCTCTGAAACCAGAGAAGACGCACGTGCTGAGAGGTAGGCCCCATTCCTCAGAGATACGGGGCATTTGCCTCTATGCTCAGCTGTCCCCGCCGGCTAGTCCTTTAGTGATCATGGTGGTGGTGGTGTAGTTGCTCAGTCTTGTCTGACTCTTTGCAACCCCATGGACTATAACCCACCAGGCTCCTCTGTCTACAGGGTTTCCCAGGCAAGAATACTGGGGTGGGTGGCCATTTCCATCTCCAGAGATCTTCCCCACCCAGGAATCGAACCCTCATCTCCTGAATTCCGGAGGTTCCCTGCCTTCAATGCAATGCATGATCACATTAATTATTTGTTTATGCTATCTTTCTTTCTCCTACTGCTTTCGTCCTCAAATGGGAATTTCTGAACAAGTCAAAGAAACGGCAGGAAGTCTGGTTCACTAAAGCCCCTGCGCTCCCCCCAGCCCGCTCCCCACTCACTGGTCACAGGCCGCGGACCTCCTTTGCTTATTTGGCTGCCATGTCAGTGAGCATTAGAGTTGAAAGGGGAGAGGACCCCTGAGTGGGAAGTAGCCAGTGCTAAAAGACGGCAGCTGCACTCTTAACCCATCACGACGGCTCAGAAGTTCTTAAATTCACCTTCAGATATTTGCCTGAATTCTGAGGCAAACCTCCTGGCTGTTAAGGCTGTTTCTGCTGTGTTCTCAGTCAGGACTTGCTGGATTAACTAGGAATGGTAAGAACTAGATGAATGGTGGTGAGAGAGGAGTGCTTTCATGGCAAAAGCAACACGGTCCCTGCGGATCTGTCCCACCCCTGCTGGAACCACTGTCCCCACGGGGACAGGGCGGCCCTGTGACCACAGGGCCTGAGGCCCCACTGTGTGCTGGGCACTGGAGGCAGCTTTTCTGCCACAACCAGGGAGCCCCTCGCCTATGCCTGGAACAGGGTAGCCTGGGCCGAGAGGCCAGTGGGGCTCCAGATCTCACTGTGGACCAGCTATTAACCTGGCCTTCCACCTGTGTGTTTCCATTCCTGTGTACAAGTGCGTGCTCAGTCGTGTCTGACTGTTGGTGACCCCATGGACTGTAGCCTGCCAGGCTGCTCTGTCCATGGAACTCTCCAGGCAAGAATACTAGAGTGGGTTGCCATACCCTCTTCAGGGGATCTTTTCAACCCAGGGATCAAACCCGCATCTCCTGCATTGGCAGATGAATTCTTTACCACTGCACCACCTGGACTTTTCTGATTCTCTAAAGTAGAGGTAAAAATAGCCTTTCTTTCTTCAAAATGTTGAGAGGAGTGAATGAGTTCATCCATGTGAAATACTTAGGGGAATACAGTAAGTAACAATAACAGATGACTGTTAATATTGTCAGTGTTACTACTCAGCTGGGGAGATTTGTGATCTAGCATATGGTTACAACTCTGAGGGCCTAGAGCAGATGGCTCCATACAGTGCCTGGCATATCAAGAAATATCCACAACTAATAAATCTCCAACAGGTGTCACTTGCCACCCCTCAGAATCCCCTGGTGACTTTGAAAACTCTCGATCCTCCAGGTAAATGTTGATTGTTGTTATTCAGTGGCTAAGTCATGTCTGACTCTCTGCAACCACACGGACTGCAGTGCACCAGGCTTCCCTGTCCATCACCATCTCCTAGAATATGCTCAAACTCATGTCCATTGAGTCAGGGATGCTATCCAACCATCTCATCTTCTGTTGTCCCCTTCTCCTCCCACCTTTGATCTTTCCCAGCATCAGGGTCTTTTCCAATGATTCAGTTCTTCATATCAGGTGGCCAAAGTATTAGAGTTTCAGCTTCAGCATCAGTCCTTCCAATGAATATTCAGGACTGATTTCCTTTAGGATTGACTGGTTTGATCTCCTTGTAGTCCAAGGGACTCTCAAGAGTCTTCTCCAACCCCATAGTTTGAAAGCATCAATTCTTTGGCACTCAGCCTTCTTTATGGTCCAACTCTTACATCCATACATGACTACTGGAAAAACCATACCTTTGACTATACAGACCTTTGTTGGCAAAGTGCCATCTCTGCTTTCTAATATGCTGTCTAGGTTTGTCATAGCTTTCCTTCCAAGGATCAATCATCTTATAATTTCATGGCTACAGTCACAGTCTACAGTGATTAATGTTAAATATTAATAGATAGCACTTCACCAGAATCTCAGGGGTGGGATCCAGACAGCAGGAGACAGCACAACTCTCAGGAAATCTCGTCATGTGGCTAGAGGGGACTTGTGTTGACCTGAAACCCAGGTTCTCAGTGAGGGTCCCCAAGCCCATAGCATTTCACCTGGGAGCTTGCTGGGAATGCAGGTTCTTGGGCCCCCCACAGGCCTCCTAAATTAGACGTGCTGGAGGTCAGGGTCTTTCACATCGCGGGTTACTGATGAGAACACAGTGATCCCCTCCACCTCGGAAGCTCCTGGGTCGCGGGAATTGCAGAGGGAGGTTTCCACAGGGCTGTGGGCCTCACCAGCCCCCGAGGCAGCGGCTTCTCCTCCTACCCCCCACTATCTCTTGTTCCCCAGTCCCCAGCACCAGGCACCCTCCCCCGACACTCCCCCACACCCCAAGCCCACCGCCTCTTCACAGCTCGCCAGGAAGCGGCCTATCACGGCCATTTTTCTCCTGTCTGGGCTCTGCCATGTGGCTGATACAGGCGGCCTCCGCTTGTGGAGGCTCCACGGCTAATTAGATCCAGATGCAGCCTCATTAGGCCAGCGGAGGCAGCAGGGCCTGGGCCCGGGGGCACTCCCCACTGTCCGGAGGCACGTCTGTTGGTCAGGGAGAGGAGCCCGAGGCCTCCTCATCCCCGAGGCTGGAGGATGCGGGCAGACAAGAGCACCTGCTGAGGAGGAGTGCACGGGTGTGCAGGGCTGTCATGGGGCCGGCGGGGGCACCCCCTCGGGAAGAGGTCTTCCCACCGGTCCTTTCTCCAAGCCCATCGGCCCCGCTGCCCCTGCAGTCACCAGGGGGACTTAGGCGTAGAGACTCCTGTGCTGGACTTGAAAGCTAGACTTGGACCTGGAAAGGTCATGTTCCCTCCCACAGGGCTTGTCAGGAATGAGAGCGTGTGTGTTTTTCTCCATACCTTAGAACCTTCTAGATCAGTAGTTCTCAAACTGTATTGCTATCAAAATCACCTGGAGGGAGGGTGTGCTAATACACACATTGCCAGACCCCATGCCCAGCATCTCTGATGCAGGAGGACTGGGCTGGGCTACATTTCTAGCAGGTTCCCAGGTGACTCCAATATTGCTGGTGCAGAGACCTCACTGAGACTCTGATCTGTGTTAACACAGGGTCTCCAAACCAGCTCACACAGAAATCCCCTGGGAAGGCTTCAGTGTGTTACAACCATCCACCCTCTGTCCCAGAAAGCAGGAGAGGGTGGATGGTAGGGTGCCTCACCGGTCACTCCCTCTCCTCAGAGGGGGACAGATGAGCAGCACTGAGAACAGAGGGAAATCCAACAGTCAGAAGCCTCCTGAGATGCCCCGGGACTCTCTGGGTGGGCCTTAGAAACCCCATTTTGCAGACGGTAACACTGAGACTCAGCAAGTTTCAGGACTCACTTGGGGTCACTGCTAGTCAGCCTGATATCAAAATGATGCTGTTTCCATGAAGCCCTGTGGCCTTTCTAGGGGGTTATTGTGAGGGGTATATTTACCCCCAAAAAAATATTTCCACAATAGACTTGATCACAAAATGTTCATAACAGCCTTAATCCTAAGAGCCCTGAACTGGAGATAACCCAGTGTCCATCTACAAGTGAGAGGAGACCACACGTGGTTCTTCATGGCATGGAGAACTGCTCAGCAGTCACCGTGGATGAAGTGTGCGCACACACACACACACACCCATGGGTGAATCCCCACACACCACAGAGCAGAAGAACCCAGAAAGGAAGGGGCACTTCCACAAGCCTGCGCGTGGAATTCCAAAGCAGGCAAAGCCCCTTTGAAGTGACTGAAGGCCACCCAAGGCCAGCAGGTGGAGAGGGTGGATGGTAGGGAGCTAGGGGCACTTTCTAGGAGGGCAATGCTCCATATCTTATGGGGGTGGTTACAGGGGCGTGCTGTTTTTTTAGTCACTAAGTCATGTCTGACTCTTGTGACCCCATGGACTGTAACCCACCAGGCTCCTCTGTTCATGGGATTTCTAGGCAAGAATAGTGGAGTGGGTGGCCATTTTCTTCTCCAGGGAATCTTCCTGGCCCAGGGATCAAACCCACGTCACTTGCATTGCAGGCAGGTTCTTTACCTCTGAGTCACCTGGAGAGCCTACAGGGGCTTGTACCTGCATCAAAATTCATCAGGCTGCATGCTTGTTCAGCTTGAGCCTTGAACAACACAGGTTGGGGACCCTCCGCATAGTCAGAATCTAAAGTATAACTTCCAGTTGTCCCCCTGTATCCATGGCTTCTCTGTATCCAAGACACCGCAGCTGCAGATTCAGCCAGCCTGGTTTGTGCAGGACTGTAGTGTTCACTGTGGAAACGACCCGTGTCTTGGTGGGCCCTTGCAGCTGAACGTGTGAATGTGCAGGCAGTTGCCCAGCTTCACGGACACTTGTTCGAGTTCTCTGCCCCACACCCTGGGAGTTCCCTGGTAGAACTTTTGTCCCTCGTGGCCAATGCCATACCTCACACACAGCAGGCTTTGAGTAAAGACCGGTAGGATAAGATGGTCTGGATAAGATTGAGTCCCAAAGAGGTTAAAATTTCCTGGAAGTCAGCAAACCAGTAGATGGAAGGGATGGGGTTTGAACCCAGGCAGCCTGGCATCAATGACCCTGATCTTCACAGTCACATGATTCTGCCTCTAGCTAGTTTTCCGACCAGCCATCTGTCCATCAGGTGTCCTTCCAACCAGCCTGCTGCCTCTCTTCCATCCACTCACTCAACCCTCCAGCCATCTGTCCACTCAACCATCCTTCCATCCAAACATCCATCCACCCAGCTGTCCACCCACTGAGCCATTCAATCAGCTCAACTAACCAGCCATCATCCATCCAAACAGAGAGTACTTGTTGGGCGCCAGCTGTGTGCCAGGTCCTGGAGACGTGACAGCGAACAACAACACAAACTCCTCACTCTCCCGGAAGCTCCAGTCCATAAGAAGACACCAACGTGAAAGCAGGCCTTGGAGGGTTGGGGAGTAGTGCGCCAGAGTGGACACAGGGACACAGCTGTTGGGCAGTGAGTGGAACTGACCCCACCTGGAGTGAGCTGTCCTTGCACATGGAAGCCAGAGCTTGGGCTGGAGGGCCTGAGAATTTGTTCTGAAGTCCTGCCCCACGGGGGCTGCCCCAGGAGCAACATTGTGCAATCATGCAGCTTGTCCACAAACCTTACTGTCTGTTTGGCAACATCCATGCCCACACCGGGGGCTGTCACGCCATCCTCTGAATGTCAGAGCCTCCCACGCACTGAGGCTTTCTGGGCTGTGGAACGCTCCTCCTCCTGGCTTACTTGTCCCGGGCTCCAGATCTCAAGCCCCTCCCTGTGCTGATGACAACCGGTATCAGTGACTTGTTCTGATAACCCCCCTTCCTGCTAATATGCTAGTGACCATCACCCCCTTAAAGTAGCAGCAGATTACAACCCAGGAAGAAGGCCCTGCTTCAGAAGGTCTCAATGGGAGTATATCATTTCAGGCACCAGACTGGACAGTCACCCCTCTTCCAGGGACCAGTCTCTCCATGTCCTTCCAGGAGCTACCCTTCCCACACTCACTCCACAAGACTCAGATGGTAGATGACACCCATCCCTGCCCCCATTTCAGGGGCAAACACAGGACCTGGACAACCCAAGTCACAGTGATTGGCTGAAAGATGTCACATGACCAGCCAGTAAGCATCAACTCCAGGTGTTGCCAGGACAACAGAATGGAGAATGATCTTTCTGTGTATATCACTGAACTGGCAGAGCATAATCAGAGCTGCGGGAGACCAGGGAAAAAGCTTGGTAAATGAAAACAAGCAAAGGAGAACCTGGGGGGGAGGCAGACTACCACATTATTCAAGAGCCTGGATCCAACTGCGCCTGAACCCCAAGGACTGGGTCCTTGTATCATACAATGAATCTTATAGACCTTTTTGTTTTAAATTGAAATGCGAAATGAGTCTGTCACTTAAAACTGAGAAAGTCTTGACACGGGAAGTCACACGGGAGCACACCAGGTCAGCCCCATAGAAACACAGCAAGGAAAAAAAAAAAAACGAAAAAGAAAGAAAGAAACACAGCAAGCAGATAGAGTCCGGACACCGCTCCCTGTGAGATCCTTCCCGACTCCACCCTCTCCTCTCCCAGGTGCCTGCAAATGCCTCCAGGAGGGTCTGGAGGCACCACTGCAGAGCCAGGCACTTTGCCTCTCCCGGGCCCCGCGTCCTCATCTGTCACGGCTGGGTGAGGCCAGCTGCCTTGTCCCCGGGCCCTGTCCCGCTCCGGCCACCGCAGTTACTGTGCGGGTCTCCCTTTAGGCCTCTCATCTCCTCAATGGAGCTGGGTGTGTGTCATTGTCATTTCAAACGGGTGAAATTCGGCAGTGGGTACATGTAGATCAGCTTCCTCTTCCAACCTCAAGGAGAGGAGGGGGCAGGGGCTGGGAGACGGAGACCCTGGAAGGATGTGACTGAAGTGTTGGAGGTGAATTATTTCTGAGTGATAGGGTTTCAGATGATTTTAATCCCTTATATCTTTTTAAAAGTTATGTGTTTATTTTGGGCTGTGCTGGGTCTCCGTTGCTGTGAGGGCTTTTCTCTAGTTGTGGCGAGCGGGGGCTACTCTCTAGTTGGGGTGCGCAGGCTTCTCATGGCAGAAGCTTCTCTTGGCGCGGAGCCCCGGCTCTAGGCACGCAGACTTCAGTAGCTGCGGCTCCCAGGCTCTAGAGCACAGGCTCGGTAGTTGGGCGCACGGACTTAGCTGCTCTGCACAACGTGGGATCTTCCTACATCAGGGGTTGAACCCTGTCTCCTGCACTGGCAGGGGGATTCTTTACAGCTGAGCCACCAGGGAAGCCCCTTCTCATGCCTTTTTGTCTGGCGTTCTCTTTAGGGATATCACGAAGGTGTATCCCTCTTCTCATCAGACCTAAAATAAATTTCATTTTAAAGGAATTAAACCCAGAAATAACCTAGACTTCAAAGTTGGCAGGAGGGAAGAAGTTGGCCGCTGACATAATAGAACCAAGGTGGAGGGGATTTTCCTCGAGAGGAAGACTTAATTGTCGGCGTTCTCACTGTCCTTTGGAATTTCGTTCTGCTGTGCTTGATCTAAAATGGCAGTGAACAGGAGGTTTTCTTGCTGAGACTGTTAAGAAAGTAGGCTGCTAAAGCCCAGTGCAGCCAGGGTGACGGAAATAGACAAGCCCCCTCTACCTGCACACCCCAAATAAGATGGTCAGAGTTTTCCAGTGATAAGCTCTTCTGGTACAGAAGGAAAGTGTGTGTTAGCTGCTCAGTCATGTCCGACTGTTTGTGACCGCATGGATTGGGGCCCGCCAGGCTCCTCTGTCCGTGGGATTTTTCCAGGCAAGAATGCTGGAGTGGATAGCCACTCCCTTCTCCAGGGCATCTTCCCAACCCAGGAATTGAACCCACGTCTCCCGCATTGGCAGGCAGATTCTTTACCACTGAGCTGCCGGGGAAGCCCTCAGGCCAGCTGGGAAGCTACCAAACAACTGAGCCTGGCCCCTCACCCCCACCTTCAAGCCCTTGTATCAGGGACCCTGTCCTGGGGGAAGGCTGCTGTGTGTCCGGCCCCCTCTATCCTCACCTAGAAGGCTACCCACATTCCAGGACGGTTGTGGGAACCCAAGGTGGGCAGAGAGCCTCCTAGTGGGAGTGTGCCCCCCAGGGGAGTCAGGGGAGGGGCTGGCGAGGTCCAGAGCCCAGCCCGAGGCCACGCGTGATTGCCAGGCTATTTTTAACTGATACCAATCTCTGCACCAGGGCCTCGGCCTGGCACGCCCCTCCTCCCGGGGGGCACTTCTGCAGGCCGAGGACGGGGATGCTGCTGTGGCCCAATCACAGTTTCTGGGATTGAGTCGTCTTTCTCTAAATAAGTAAATTAGCTCTAATACCCTTATTTGCTATCAACCTTATAAACCTAATGCAAACCAGATGGGCTTCGCTTCCCGAGCCCCCACGCCGTGTGGCCCAGCCTCCTCGGGTCTGCCCGTGGCTAACGGGCTTCCTTGGCCCCCTCACCCCTCCCTCCTCATTCCCACGTTAACAGCCCCTCCCCAGGAAAAAGACTTTTGGATTACTGCCCGTGTGAGAGGCTTCCTGGGGTCCTCCCAGACCCCCTGGGAAGCAGGCACAGGAGCCAGAGATGACTCATTTTCAGGGTCAGCCCAGCAGCACTTTCTGTTCTCCTATCTCATACTTTATTATTTTGTAGTAAAAACGCATTGACGATTTTTCTTCCTTACTGCCAAAGTAGGGCTTTCATTTTTGAAAGAGGCGCAAAAAGAAGAAAATCCAAAATCGCCTCTAATCTCTCCAGATAGTTAACATTCTGGGAGACAGCCATGCAGACGTTCATCCAGAGCAGAGGTCAGCACTTTTTTTTTTTCTATAAGAGGCCAGATAGTGAATATCCGGGGCTTTGTGACTCCTTCTGGCTTCCCAGATACCTCAGTTGGTGTGGCTCTTACTGTCCCTGCTGTAACTGCAGAACTCTGCTGGTATAGTACGAAAACGGCCATAGGCACCATGCCAAGGAATGCATGGGCTATGTACCAATAAAACTTTACTTACGAAAAGACGCACAGGCAAGCAGGCTTTGGGCCACCTTGAGCCCAGGAGCCATAACTCGCTGACCGACCCCTCATCCAAAGCAGTGCTGTAGAATAGAAACAAAGTGGGAACCACACGGTGACTTAGTGTTTCCCATAAGTCCCCATTAGAAAAAGTAAAAAGCAGGTGAACTCTGTATACATAATATATTTTACCTAACCTAAAATAGACAAAACAGGCTTCCTGGCCAGCTCAGTGGTAAAGAATCCACCGGCCAATGCAGGAGATGCAGGTTTGATTCCTGGGTCGGGAAGATCCCCTGGAGCAGGCAATGGCTACCCACTCTGGTATTCTTACCTGGGAAATCCCATGGACAGAAGAGCCTGGCGGGCTACAGTCCATGATGTTACAAGAGTCAGGTACAACTGAGCAACTAAACAGCAACAATATAGACAAGATACTATTTTGATGTGAAACATGATTCTGAAAACCTATCAATGAAATATTTTACATATTTCGGTACCAAGTCTTCAAAATCCAGACCTTGTTTTGTACTTATAGCACATTTCAATTCGGAATAGCCTCATTTCAGACGCCCAGAAGCCAGATGCGGTCAGAAGCCACTCTGCTGAGGATGTGCGTCCTTGCTACACTTCACCTCCCACATTATCTTACAAGGCAGCATCCCCCACTCCGCGTTCCTGGTCACCATCAGCTACCTTACCTCTCTCTGTTCTAGCTCCATCACTGTCAGGTGAAGATCATAAATGCACATCCCATAATGTGGATGTAAGGACTGAATGAGAAGATGCTTAAAAGTCTAGCTTCGGGTCTTGTGAACTATAGATGTTCAGTAAGTGTAAACTTCTAGGTTGGCTGTGGGCATGAAGGCAAAGCCAGAGAAAAAAACTGGTTCTTGTCAGTATTCTCCTTATCCTCAGCACCAAGACTGCTTTAGAAATCAACCATCCAGGGCTTCCCTGGTGGCTCATTGGTAAAGAATCCACTTGCTAGTGCAGGAGACACGAGTTCGATCCCTGATCTGGGAAGACCCCACAGGCCATGCAGCAACTAAGCCCACACACCACAACTATTGAGCCTGTGCTCTAGAGCCTGGGAACCACAACTGCTAGAGCTTGTATGCCACACACACACAAAAAAAGCCACCACAATGAGAAGCTTGAGCACTGCAACGAAGCGTAACCCCCCAGATGGATCACTCATCTAAATGGAAGATGTACAGCTATAAAGTTCCCAGGAAAAAACCCACATGATAAAATCTACATCACCATGTGTTTGGCAATGAGTGTTTAGATCTGGCACCAAAAGCACAATCTATCAAAGAATGAAATGAACACATTGTCTCCAATGAAAGTTAAAAGCGTTTACTTTGTGAAAGAAAAGAAAATGTTAACAGAATGAAAAGATAAGCAACAGACTTGGAGAAAATATTTGAGATCAAGTATCTGGTAAAAAGGACTGGTATCCAGAATATATAAAGAGCTCTTAAAACTCAACAATAAGCAAACCAACCAACCAAATAAAAATAGGCCAAAGATCTAAACAGTCACTTAACTTCAGCAAAGAAGATATATGGATGGCAAATAAGCATATGGGAAAGTGTTCTGCATCATAAGTCATTAAGGAAATACAAATCAAAACCTAAAGAGAGGGACTTGCCCAGTGGTCCAGTGGTTAAGACTTCACCTTCCAATACAGAGTGTGCAGGTTCGATCACTGGTCAGAGAGCTAAGATCCCTCATGCCTCTTGGCCAAAAAAGCATAAAACAGAAGCAATATTGTAACAAATTCAATAAAGACTTTAAAAATGCATCACATTAAAAAAAAAACTTAAAACCTACAGAGATATTATGACATGCCTCTCAGAACAACTAAAATCCCAGAACCTGATGGGAATTCCCATTCCCTGATGGTGCCACAAAATGGCACAGTTGCCTTATAGACAGTTTGGCGTTTTCCTATACAGTTAAACATATACTCAGTATTATTGCTCAGTCTCTGAGTTGTGTCCAGTTCTTTGCTACCCCATGGACTGCAGCACACCAGGCTCCTCTGTCCTCCATTATCTCCCCAAGTTTGATCAAATTCATGTCCACTGAGTCAGTGATGCTATCTAACCATCTCATCCTCTGCTGCCCCCTTCTCCTTTTGCCCTCACTCTTTCCCAGCATCAGCGTCTTTTCCAGTGAGTCAGTCGGCTCTTCACATCAGATGGCCAAGGTATCAGAGCTTCAGCTTCAGCATCAGTCCTTCTAATGAATAGTCAGGGTTGATTTCCTTTAAGAACACTCATTATACAACCTAGCAGCCCTACTCCTGGGATTCATGCTATTGCCATGTGGGTCTGTCAACTAAATGCCAGGGCCATGAGGCGGGGGTCCCACAGGCAGGCGGCTGGGCGCCGGCCTCCAGGCAGTGGGAGTTAGAGTTTCCTGAGCCCCTTGCCCACCTTCATGGACCTCACACCTCACCCCTGCAGCTCAGTCCTGTTCTCTTTGTAGAGTCCCCTTATCTGTACACTTTCTCCTAGATTTATAACATGTAACTCACTCGTCCTTAGGCTTCCCTGGTGGCTTAGGTGGTAAAAAATCTGCCTGCAATGAGGAAGACCTGGGTTTGATCCATTGGTTGGAAAGATTCCCCTGGAGGAGGGGATGGCAACCCATTCCAGTACTCTCGCCTGGAGAATTCCCATGGACAGAGAAGCCTGGCGGGCTGCAGTCCATGGGGTTGCAACAAGTCAGACACGATTGAGCAACTAGGCACACACAGCACACATTCTGAAACCTCCCCCCAGACACTCCTCTGGCGAGCGTTATCAGCGCCGCACACGGGCTTCAAAGTCGTCCTGTCCCGGGCTTTCGAGAACCTCGCTGCTCCAGACCACACGTGACCCACAGGGAGGTGAGGAGAAAGCCGGCAATTTGCTTAGACTTATCTGACCACAAACTGGTTTTTTCCCACCGAGGCTTTCATGAGATTTGAAGGTGGGGAGATGGGCCCTCACAGAGCTCCCAGCAGTCCTCC
Source organism: Muntiacus reevesi (assembly GCF_963930625.1). Classification (NCBI taxonomy): domain Eukaryota; kingdom Metazoa; phylum Chordata; class Mammalia; order Artiodactyla; family Cervidae; genus Muntiacus; species Muntiacus reevesi. Next base: position 225,411,092 of record NC_089250.1, on the reverse strand, counting down.
AGACAGGTCTTGTTATCAGCCCCATTGTGCAGATAAGGAAGTCGAGACCTGCAGAAATTACAGCCTTTGTTTGCTCAAGGCCACAAGTGTGTAAGACAGGCTGGATTCTGAGCCAGGCAGCCAGGCCCCACAGCCCACCCAGGGTCTAGCCCATCAGCCCTTTGGGGTCCCGTCCAAGCCCTACAAGGAGCTTTCAGCCACCCGGGCCGCTCCCATCCTTGGCTTCCCCATTCCCCCATCCCCATTGCTCTCAGACTGTACCCTCACTTCCCGGATGCCAGCAGCCCGGAACCCAAAGCCTGGCCTTCTGCCCCGAAAGGGGCTACAATGGCCAAGACCTGCCCTGCGGTCTTCAGGGGCCAGATGTTCCAAGAAGCTGACCAGATATCAAGCTTGGTGGGGGTCTCTCTGGAAAGGTGAGTCAGAGCTGGGTCCCCCAGCCAAAGGGCCAGAGCTTCCACTCCCAGCAGCATCCCTGGAGGAAGGCCGAGGGCCACGCACAGGCTCGGTGCAGTAGGACGCTTCCAGGCCACGGCCGGATTTGTGCTTATCATATCTGCAGGCAGCTTGGCCTCCAGGTTTGCTCCAGCCCTCAGAGCTTTCCTGAGCTCCTGGCAGCCTCTTGTGTCCTAGTAAGATGGGCCACCCAAGGCCATGGCCTTATCTGGGGCCCAGCCCTCTCCCTGGGCCTCATGCTCCCCAGGGAGTCGCTTCTGCCCACACCCACAAGAAACCTTGGCAGCTCCCCTCTCGGGAGCCTGCCCACCTGAGAATTTAACACTCACCTCCCTCTGGGTTAAAAAAAAAAGACCCCCATCAAATTTATTCTAGAAGCACACCATCCTGCAGGGGAGCCAAGAGAAGGAGTGGGAACAGAGCTCCTGACGGAGATGGAATTCTCCAGACAGAGAAAAGGTGGAAGTGAGTAAGTAGTTATCAGCTTCCTCAACTGTGGAACGGGGCTAAGGTGGTTCTTATCTGGGAGGGTAAGTTGTGAAGACAGACGAGGCCATAAACACACAGCTCCTAGAGGAAAAAGGGCACAGGGTTACCCTACACGGGTCATCGTGGTAACTCTTACTGCTTCAGTAATGACCTTTGTAACAACAGCAGCTCTTGAGACTCCCCTTGGACTGCAAGGAGATCCAACCAGTCCATCCTAAAGGAAATCAACCCTGAATATTCTTTGGAAGGACTGATGCTGAAGCTCCAATCATTTGGCCACCTGATGTGAAGAGCCGACTCATTGGAAAAGACCCTGATGCTGGGAAAGATTGAAGGCAGGAGGAGAAGGGGGCAACAGAGGATGAGATGGTTGGATGGAGTCATTGACTCAGTGAATGTGTTTGAGCAAACTGGGGGGGATGGTGAAGGACAGAGAAGCCTGGCGTGCTGCAGTCTATGGGTTTGCAAAGAGTCGTAGATGACTGAGTGACTGAACAATGACAGCAACAGCAGCGTGATAACCACAACACACCGACATCACACCCGCACCATACACAGTGCTGGACCCGCTCCTGCTCCACAGGGACGAATGAAGACCCGCAGTGTCCAGTGCAGAAACCAAGACTCCTGACCGTAAACTTGAGCCGCTGCCTACACACCCCTCCCATCCCGGCCCTCCACTCCCGCGGCTGCCTCTCGACTCTTACACAATTTTGCCAGGTGGGGGAGGAAGAGTTCAGAAGTCCAGACCTCCCCACCCAGACATCCCTGCACATCCCGTGGGAGGCGAGGAGGACCTCCGGTGGACCAAGTCAGTGTCCCCGCACATGGCTCCTGTGTGGGGTGCTGCCTGGCCCCAGGCGGCGGCCCGGATGCCCAGACTCACTTACCTCCATCGCAACAGACCAAGAGGGTTGCTGTGAGGGCTATGAGTTTGGATAAAGAGCACTGAGCCCATGAGGTGGGTTCATAGCCTCTAACACTCTCTGTCCAACCCCCAGAACCTTGCAGGTGGGGCGTTTTATGAAGAAAGGGTCTTTGAGGCAGTGATTAAGTCAAGGATCTCGAGGTGAGACCATCCTGGAGTGCCTGCCTGGATCCTGGATCCCATGACAGGTGTCCTGATAAGAGGAGAGGAGAGAAGGGTGTGGAACAGACCCACGGGAGAGACCACCTGAGCACGGAGGCAGAGACTGGAGTGATGCGGCCACAAGCCAAGGACACCTGGGGTCACGGGCGCTAGAAGGACCCTCCCCTGACTTCACACCTCTTCCTTCCAGAGCTGAGCAAGGACTCCTTTCTGTCATCGTGATCACCCCCAGCCTAGGCCCCTGGTTTTGTTATAGCAGCTCAGGCTACTCGCAGCACATGGTCGCGTTCGGTAAGGGGCAGCTGTCCTTCCATCAGCAGGTACCTGCATGCCCCCACCCACTTCCTGGCACCCGGGACGCAGCGGTGTCCCAATGGAGACCTGGGAGACCACAAGGTCCTGAGACCCTCGTCTGCCAGGAAGAGATGAGAAGCGCACCTGGGCTCCCAGCACCCACCCCCCTAAAAGCCTGCTGTCCTCATACCCCGAGAAGCAAACCAGAACCAGGCTACTGGGTCCAGTGACACTGCCTCCAGGGCCTCAGCTTCCTCATCTGTAAAATGGGCTTATTAGGAGCTCTTCACCTGCAAACACCTGCACATTGGATATTATTATATCATCTGCATTAAATTGTGGAGGTGGACACCACAATCTGTTCAAGTTAGGTACACCCTGATTCCAAGCGAAGAGTCCACTGGCTTCTCCCTCGCAAAGAAAAACCAGATTAGTTCCCCTGCACGTGAGCCCTGAGATCCCAGAGAAGTGAGTTCAGTTGGGGCCAGCCCAGGAGCAGCCAAGTCCTCCAGCGGCCACCTCCCCCAGGCCCGGTAGGGACTTAATCCATCCCACATGCAGCCCTGGCAGGCGCTGACCTTTGCCCATTAACCTCGAGCCCCGCTGCCCCGGCGGAGAACTACCGTCTGTCCCCGATAACCTCCCCGACATAATTCAGCCGGCCTCACGCAGGCTGCAGAGATGGGCCGATAACGCCGCCCGTTCTGGGGTCAAGTTAGCAGGGCACGGCTGACAGCCCTCACTGCCTGTAAAAAACAAGAGCCTGTATCACCGACTCTAGGAACAGTTACTGCCATGCTTTCTTCTCCCTGGAAACCCAGAGGAAACAGGAGAAGGCCAGCAAGGCTGGGAGGAGATACCGTCCTCACAGACAGCGGCTAGGCCACCCCAGAGAAGTCTCCCACACACCCCTGAGCCTCCTTTGGCTAACAAAGAGCAGTGTGGTGCTGGCCTTGGTCAGTTTTCTCAAATAAAGCTGTAAAATGGGCCCAGGGTCCTAAGGGAGAGCCCCAGGGCCCAAGGCCACAGCCAACTTCCCCAGGGAGAGCGTGAGGCCCTGGAGCTCTCACACGATGGCAGGAGAGTGGGCAGGCACCACATCGCGGGGGTCCAGGAGCTCAACTGGGCGGGGCCCCCAGAAGGGGAGCAGGGCCTGCCCCCGAGGGCTCAGAGTCACCAGCCCTGGGTCCAAGCCCAGCCCCCACACCCACCTGAGCAAGAGCAGCCTCAGGGAAGTCACAGGGCCTCTTGGCCTCAGTCTTCTCATCTGTCAAGTGGGGGTAATGGGTGGGGGTTGGAGACTGGTGCTCCTGGAAGCTCTTAGTGCAGAAGCTAATGGTTCAGTCAAGAGCATCTCCTGCTCCTCCAGGCCTTGAGGTCGCGTCACCCCGATAGGTCCTCACTGGCAGGCAGGCAAGCCAGGACATGGCCCCACAAGCCCAGCTGGCCCCCAGGGTTCAGGCCTGGATCCCTGCAGATGATGCTGCTGGAGCAAGTCCCCCACCCCAGCCCTGCCCGACTCCCCCATCCGGGACCCCTTCTCACCTGTCAACTTGAAGGGGGAGGGCTGTCCCAGCGTCCCCACCACCACCCCAGGTGGTGTAGCCAGGACTGCTACCCACACAGCAGATGTGGTCCAGCACAGTGCCCACCGCCCATCCTGTGGGACCCTGCAGGCGGAGGCCCTCACCCTGTGGCCGAGCCCGTGAGAAACAGAGTCAGAGCTTGATACCGAGATGTGGGGAGCACAGAATATTTGCCTGGAAATATGAATGTGGCCTTGGACTGGGTAGCGGGTCACGGCTGGGAGAATTTGATGGGAAAAGCGAGATGGCCTTGAACTGTTAACGGAAACATGGAAGTCAAGGGCAGCTGGTGAGGACTCAGGAGGGAGCGGGTGTGGGGGGACCCAGGGAGGCAGCAGTCCAAGAGAAGACCTGCATCCCTGAGCAGGCCATGTCCACCCTGCACCTCACGCCCTCTGAGCCTGGGAAAGCACCAGAGGGAAAAGGGGAGGAAGAAGGAAGGGGGTCGCAGGAGCCCAGATGCTGTCCAGAACCACACCAGGGAGGTCTGGGCCACGGAACCACAGTGGCAGGAGCGGCCAGGGGAAGCCATGCCGGGCTCAAAAATAGAGGGAAGAGGCCGCTTTCTCTGAGCCCACTTTGCCGGTCTAGACTGAGCAGCTTAGAGACTCGCTACTCAGAGTGGGGTCCCCAGACCAGCAGCTGCAGCATCACCCGGAAGCTCACTGGAAATGTAGAGTCTCAGGCCCCACCCCAGGCCCTTCAAATCAGACTCAGAGGCGGCCAACCTGCCAGCGTCAATAGCGTGTGGGGTTTTCTGTTTCTATGGACATCGCCAACTTGTTTAGAAACAGCAAAAAAAATGCATGCACTTATGCACACATAGTAATACATGCATATATGTGCATATATACTGTGTATACTATATATAAAATATAGACATATACAGGAATATATGTATTTACAAATCCTGTGTTCGTAAGATTACTTGATAGAGATGTTCCCTCTTACAGCAGTTTAACTTGTCAGTGGTCTTTTTAAAACAAATATTTATTTATGTGTTTGTGCATTTAGTTGGCTGTGCCGGGCCTTGGTTGTGGCACGTGGGATTTTCAGTCTTTGTCTCGGCATGCAGGATCTTTAGCTGTGGCACCTGTGCTCTGGTTTCCTGATCAGCAAGGGAACTTGGGCCTCCTGTATTGAAAGTGTGGAGTCTTAGCCACTGGAAGTCCCGTGAGTGGTCCTTACAAAAACGCTGGGCAGCCATGTTATTTCTCAGCCACTCCGCTGTTCATTTAGCCTTGCTGTTAAGAATGCTATTCCAAAATGTAAAATAACGTACAGAAAAGTTTGTTAACTATGAGTGCATGGATCAATGAATCCTCATGAAGTGACTCCATCGTGTACGCAGCCCCCTGGACCAGGAGAAAGAAGGTGACCTGCCGCCCCCCAACCCCCCCACAGCCCCTCCCAGTCACTGCTCCCCACCCCAGGACCCACGATCCTTTAACAGCCTCGTTTTGGCCCTCCCACCATACCACATTCAAACGAGAAATGTATAATCAACACTCTGATTTTTCCCATATGACTTGTTAGACAATGCGGCAACATCATCTACTTACATTTATTGCCAAAGACAACATCAGCCCTGCTTTGCTGGACACCCTCCATCACTGCAACCCGGGGTCCCTGCTCTCACAGCCCCTCTCTCCCAATGGCCTGTGCTCTCTGCTCCCAGAGCCCCGCACCTCCTGTTTGTTCAGGAACCACTGTCATGGGGGGAAGAGGACGAGGGTCAGGGTTCAAACCCCATCTCCACACTCTGCAGCTGGGGGACTCCGTGTGTCACAAGAGACTCAGCTTCCTCATCTGTAAAATGGGCGTCTTGATAGGCCCTCCCTCGCAAGTGGTTGTGAAGGTCAACTCCGTGGGCTGGTGTGTTAAGTGCAGGCAGCCCGGCCCCTGGGAAGGGGAAGGTGGGCTGGTCCTGGGGTTGGAACCCCAGCTCCCTGACTGTACCGTGGGCCTGGTGACAACCCCTCTTACAGGGTCAGGGGGAAGAGTGATGTCTGTGAAAGGTCTGGCACGTAGGGAAAGAGTCTTGCCGCCCCAATGTGTTATTTATGTTATTATTATCGTCATCTACCTAGCTTAGGAGGGCCACCTCCTCGAGGCAGGTGGAGGTCACGCACAGGGCAGCAGGGGAGGTCTGGACCACCCCCCGCCCAATGTCCCTCCTCCATCCGGGAGATAAAGTCTATCAAGGACAATCTGGGCTGGGACGTGTCAGTCGTAACCTCTAGGAGAGCATATGTGTCATCAGCCAGAGGCCAGCTCCCCGGGGCTACAGATAACCCAGAGACCCTCATGGATGGCGCTCACCCATGGAGAGGCAGGGAGGCACCCCCCGCCCAGGGCGCCCCATATAGAGCCCTGCCCTCCCCCACTCCCACCTACCCGCCTTCAGCTCGCCTCCGCCCGGCACCAGAAGACGCACAAAGACACTCGTGTGATGAGTGAGCCAGAGAGGTGCTGGGTCCCCTTGGCCACTTGGCACATTATAAATCACCACCCTCTGATAAGCCCAGCTTTCCTCCACCCAGGACGCCGGCCCTGGGAATTCCACCTGCCTTTTGAGATCCGCTGAGTGTGTGGCCCAGCAACTGCAAATCTAGCAACTTGTTCTCCGAAGCCAGGAAGCAAGGGTGTGTGTCGCTATTTAAGACGCAAAAATGTAAAAGTCTTACAATAATGGTGATGATTATCATCTCGCTACCTGGCTGAAGGGGCTAACCTGCCAACCTTCGTTTTAAAAAATGATATTGATTTGTTTTGTAATTCCAAACATCATCTGAGTCCATGGAGGAGCTGGAAGCTGGGCAGCAGAAATGTTCATGTTGCCCGGCATGCAGCAGACAAACACTGCTGCCGCTAGGGATGACGCAGCCTTGCCAAGGCCCGGAGGTGACCGGGCAGGTGAACCTGGGGATGGATTCTGAGCAGGGGAACAGAGAGAGGAGCCGGGTCTCAGACCCGCACTGAGGACAGCCGCTGCCCATGTGACTAATGGACCTACATGCAGGCTCCAGGCCAGATAAACGCATCCCCTGGCCAGGCCATTTTTCCTCTGCTATCTCCTGTTGAGGCCATGCTAACACCCCGTCAGCTGCCTCTGATGGATGGGCTCGGGGGGCACAGCCCACCCCTCGTGCCGACCCTCGGGGGAGCTTGGCAGAAGCAGCCTGCTAATCTTCAAGACTGGTTCTCTTTGGGGGTGAACGCCCCCAGACTAGAGTTTCTCACACTCTACAGACACCTATGCACACACACGTGTGTATGCACACATGTACAAACACACACACACACACACACTGCTGTGTTCCGTCAGGCAGCTTGTAAAGCTTGAAACTCAGCAAGCTCAGCTCCCAGGAACTTGCCTGAGTTCACAACGCCAGACACTCAGCTTCTCATTAACCCTCTGTTAATGAGTCTACATAAAGGTCGAACTCCAGTTCCCAAGGGACTTCCCTAGTGGCTCAAACAGTAAGAATCTGCCTGCATTTCTAGAGAGCAGGATTCAATCCCTGGGTTAGGAAGATCCCTTGAAGGAGGGAATGGCAACCCGCTCCAGTATTCTTGCCTGGAGAATTCCATGGACAGAGGAGCCTGGTGGGGCTACAATCCAGGGGGTCGCACAGAGTCACACACGACTGAGCAACTCACATACTTTCAAAGTACCCACAGAAGGATTTGGGATGAGGAGTCTAGCTGACCACCACTTCCCAGGAAAGGCCACACTAGCCCATTGTGGGCTGTCCACTTGCCCGCTGACTCAGACCCCACCGTTTCCTGGGAGAAGCCGGCCAATGGTCCCTGTGCCCCTAAATCCTCAGACGGTCAGAAACAGTAGAGCGATTCTGAAGCCTCATGCCAAACACTCCACCTTCAATCCGTAAACTTCCTGTCAAGCAAAATAGAATGAGCTGCACAGGCTCCAGTTACAAAATGGACGTGGAAGCGTCACGTGGTCACGCCAGATAAACAGCGGGCTCCCCAACCGCTCCAACCTCTCCGCGTTCCATCCATGCCCATTGCAAACCCCACCCCTCGTCCCGGCCGTCTCCGGGGAAATGACAAACACCGGATGGAACCAGTGGGACCCCGGAGGCCGGATGCCCACCGTCCAGGACTGTTTATGCTGAGGCCGTCCTGGAAGAAAAATGTGAGAATGCCTTTTCAGAACATGGTGGCGAGCAAGGCCCATCCGGGTGCCAGGGAAGCCACACAATAGGGGCGAGTGCGTAGCGGAAGGACAGGGCTGGGCACGGCCGCCCTGGGGATGCAGTGGCCCCTGCCCTCCTCTTTCGGTCCAGGTTCCACAGAAGGCACCGGGTCCCGTTCTCCAACTGGTACTCTGTGTTGACCTCCCTTGACCCGGCAATTAGTGGGAGCCAAATCCATCGTCCCGCTGATTGGCCAGGAAAACACTGAGTTCTGGGCAATGGACACCCAGGTAGACACGCGGTTCCCTCATGAGAGTCATTCGTACAAGTCCTTGTACCAATACAAGGTACCAATACAAGTCTGGAAGCAAGATTTTTATTATTATTTCAGCTCAAATGCTACTTGTTCATTCAAAAGCAGGTGAGTTTCTCCAAAAAAAGACCAGTATGCCTGAGCTCCCGGCCATATTGGCTGCTCAGATGACGCTCCTCACTCTTTTCGCAAGGAGGATTCTTGACGTACACAGGTTCTCCGGGATCTGCAAGAGAACCCGGCTCCTCGGCAGTGTCGCCCTTACTAGTCTCCTATCACCAAGAACTGAATTTCTTGAGATATCAGCCCAGAAAAAAAGCCAGTCAACCAATGCTTATGAAAGCTCCACCATGCACCCACCAATCCCAGAGGCAAGCGCTGGTTACGCCTTGACCGAGAAGTCTCACCTTGGATTTCCAGAAGACTAGCTTTAGGGGCTCCTCAGATACTGTGTTTCAAGTAAGGGCTCTGCCTTCCTATTGACTCCTACGTGACTGTGGCCACATGAGCTTGCCCTTCTCTGCCTGGGTCTTCTCTGCAAAATGGAGATAACAATCATGTCTACCCCTCACCAGCGGTCGGTTGTGGAAACCGAATGAGAAGATGCATGTAAAACTCACAGCCTTGCTCTCAGCCTCACAGATCCTCACTGGACAGTGGGTGGGTCGGGCTGTGTCTAACAGACCCCAGCTCACAAGTCCGTCTCACTCCCTCACAGGAGTCCAAGCTCTGCTCCCCAAATCCCACAGCGGGCAGGGGTCTGTCCATCCTGCTGCCCCCACCTTGCATGTCCTCATCGGCTGGGGCCACAAAGGGAGGGGTATGGGGACAGAAGGCAGGTCCAGAACCACACCATCGCAGTCCACTGGCCAGCACTGTTCACATGACCACAGCCGACTGCAAGGCAGGCTGGAAAGTGGGGTCTTTATTTGGGACCATCACTTCCCTCGCTTGAATTTGGGAGTGCCATTCTACAGGGACAGGGAAGATGGATATCAGGGGCCTGCAGACAGTCTACTCAGCCTATGAGATAAAAATTGTTGTCTCCATTTTACAGATGAAGACGCCGAGGCTCAGAGAGATAAAGGACACCATCCCAAAACACACAGCTTCTTACATCTGAGAGCCTCACCCACGGGGCTGTCCCACCCTCTAAGCAGTGGTCACAAGGGGGCCTGTTTTCCCCAGGCTAACTCATAAGTCTCAGTGAACAAACAGGGTGGTCATCTGGGGGCAAGGGGAGGTTTGCAGGCCGACCTCCTTATGTCACCCGGGCCTCCCAGGAAGAGACCGCAACTGCCCAGGGTGGCAGGACGGCCTCAGGAATGTGGCTGCTCCAAGGTGGGAGGCGGCCCAGGAGGCCCTCTCCACACGGGCCGGTTGTTTTTGGCGTCTCCAGGGATTAAGAGAGCAGAGAGGGAGCCTCTTCCGAGGAGCTGAGGGTCCTCCACTGCACTCCAGCCCGAGTGCTATCCTCCCCAAGCCTCTCTGGGGAGTATCTGGTGGGGCAGCAGGGGGCGCGGGAGGGGCAACCCTGGACGCCTGCTCCTCTCTGAGCTGACGTGGCGGGGGACTTGTCACCCACTGGGCCCAGGGCCAGGCGCCCACGGGCATCATTAACCCACGAGGACTGGCAGCGGCCCCACGTGGCCACACTGCCACATGCCATCCCCAGCAAGAAATCACAGCCCAGGTGACTCAGGTGGCCCAGGAGGGGCTGGGAACTCAGGTCACCGGGCACCTTTCTACCAGCCTCGTCCCGCACGGAGCCGCCGTCTTCTTCACTGAGGTCAAGCTCAGTGGACACGCAGTTCCAGGCAGCCCTCCCAGCAAAGGCTTTTACGCGGGCGTTCTGGAGCCGCCCCGTGGACAGGTCTCAGAATCGAAGCGATTCAGGTTCTGTGGCCACGCTGGGTGTTCAGCCCGGACAACCTGCGTGCAGACTGTGGCCGTGGCCTTCCTGGCTGTGCTTCCTGTTGAGACAGCCCCCCACCCCACCCCACGGCCTCAGTCCTCTCGTCTGTGACCTGGGGATGTGAGTGACCACTGGCCGGGGCTGCTGGAAGAAAGCTGTCTTCAGTGGTGGCAGTGGTGGGCACCGGCATCCTTGTCTTTCTCTTGAGCTTTCCCTTACATCTGAAACGAGATCAAAGCTTAAAATAATTAAATGCACGGAAGAAGAGATGGAGGTAGATCTGCAGATTAAGGAAACCTCAGCGTCACCCTTGACCCTTAAGATTTAAAGCACAGTGCTTGCCCCTGGAGAAGCTGGTCTGGGACACGAATAACCACAACCCAGGGAGAGGGGGCGGGAGGGCGGCTCGACACCAGCCCTGAGCCCAGACGGCCCTTGTGCGAGGCTACAGAGGAAGCCTGGCTCCTTGAAACCAAACAGTGCCTGTTGCAAGAACATCACTTTCCCCCGTGAGGAGACCAAACCTCAGGGGGCCAGGGTTATGGGTCACCCCCTCCTCGGTGGAGGCTGGGATTGCCCCGCCGTGTGCTCAGTCCTGAGCCCCAGTTCCCAGGGGGACCAGGGTGCCAGGCGGTGGTGTCTGAGCTGCCTGCCGACACTCATGGGGGGTTGGGGGTGGTACTCGCCTGAGGCATCCATCCCAGGGGAGACGGAGCCAAGGTCTACATCCACCAGCGCCCAGCAGGCCCAAGCTCAGGGCGCCCTTTCTGGTCTGCCTGTGGCCGGGCCTTCTCTGAAGCCTCAGGCTGACTCCAGGTACGCGGGGAGGAGGCCAGCGGTTCATCAGAAGTCTGGAGGGCCGAGGGGCGGGGACAGGGCTGCCCCGCGTGTGGCCGCGTGTCTATTCCTGCTCCACTAGCCCTTTCTGTTTCCCTCCCTTCGCCACACTCTCCTAAGTCTTAGTATCTTTGATGACAAGAAAACAGCAACAGAAGTCATTGTGAATTCTTACAAAAACACAAGATCTGTTTGCCCCAAATTTCTCCCCAGGAGAGTCGACTCGCAGGGGGGCGCCTGGGCACAACTTCCTTCCAGCCAGGTCCTGCCTCCAGCCTCACGCCCCCCCACCCTGCCTCCCCGGACACCTGTGGCTCATCGGGTGACACGTCATTGTGTATTTGAACAAGCAGCGGTGTCCGTCAGCAGCCCGAGGCCACCACTGCCCGGCTGTGATGACCCGGTCCTGACCAGGCCCCTTTTAGACCGAAATTCCTCACTTGCTGGTGGTCAGGATCGGACTGACCCCCACGTGGGAGTTTCCCTTTTTGACTCCAGGATGTTGAAATGATTAAACATCGCCTGGAGTGGGGTGCAGGGCATCCACGGTGAGTGAGGGTCTGCACCACTTGGGGGCTGGGGGTCTCCACACAAAGAAACGAGTCCCTTCTCCTCCCAGGTGCCCCACCCCCCTGGCCAACCTGGGGACGCGAGACAGAGAATGAGGTGGCAGGCCAACCCAGAGAATTCCAAACCGGCTCATGGGAAACCACTTGTGCCTTTTCCCCCGACACAGAACCAGGGTCATCCCCTGATCAGAATAAATTGAGAGCCAGTTCCCTGGAACTCTGTGTCTCTGGGGACAGAGGCTGAACCCGAAACCCTGTAGGAACCAGTCATGCCACGTGACCTTGGGCAACTGACTTAAATTCTCTGCCTCCATTTCATCCTCTGAAAAAAAAATGGAGACAATGAAATCTGCTACTGATACAAATTTTAAAAACACCTGATCTTGTGACTACCATAAAAGAACAGGGCAAGGCTAGTTAGTGGGGGCCATGGTGGCTGTGGCGGGGATTTGATGAGTTGCAATATTTGGAGAACTCAGAACTTGGCTTGGCATAGAGCTTGGCCCTCAAATAGTTATTATTATTAGCACCACTGTCACTATGAGACAGAGTGTGGTGTAGGAGAAAGACTGCTGGCTTTGGAGACTGAGAAATCTGTGGGCTCAGCCACTTGCTGTGTGTCTTTAGGAGAATCGCCTAACCTCTCTGAGCTTAGTTCCTCATTCATATATTTGTTTTGTCTTGGGGGCAAATAAGATAATGCAGCATTTTAAAAAATGTATAGCTTGGGTGGTAACAGATGATTTTACGTGATCAATGGGCAGACTTTTTTATTTTAATGGTAAATGTATTTATTTTCATGCTTATTAGGGGGAAATGCAGAATTAAGTACCAAACCCATCATTTTTCAGGAATTGTTACTGGGACCGAGACTCCTTGCACATAAGCTTGAATGTCTTCTATACTGAATCTATTTATAGAAAAGTATTAGTAAAAAGTACAGGGGAGACCAAACACACAGCAGGAATGGGGAGGCTGCTGGGGTGAAGGTAGGCTTGTGCCCCGCGTAGCCCCTGGAGTGCCGGCATCTCCGCAGCTGCGGCTGCCCCTCTCTGCTTCTCACCTGCACGGGGCATTGCTCCGCCCTGCTGCTGAGGGAAGCCTGGGAGCGCCGGAAAGTGAGGGACGAATGCCTCCCTTCCCATCCAGAACCTCGGGCTCACAGCACTGAGGGTCCCCAGGGGGCTGAGCCCCGGCTGCCCATGCACTTCCTAATGACCTTTTCAGCATCCCTTGGTCCGTGGCTGCTTCTCCGTCTTCAGTTAGCAGGGTAACAAATTCAAGTCTCCCTTCTATCTTTCCAGGATCCTTACGATTGTACTGGGCCTCCTCAGATACTCTAAGATAATCTCCCTATTTTCTTTTTTTTTTTTTTTCTGTTTAAATATTTTATTGAAGTGTAGTTGATTGACACTGTTGTGTTAATTTCTGCTGTCCAGCAAAGTGACTCAGCTATACATATATATTCTTTTTCATATTCTTTTCCATTCTGGCTTATCACAGGATATTGAATACAGTTTCCTGTGCTCTACAAAAGGACCTTGTTTATCCATTCTATATGCAATAATTTACATCTACTAGCCCCAAACTCACTCCATCCTTCCCCCAACTCCCTCTCCCTTGGCAACCATAAGTCTATTGTCTGTCCGTGAGACGGTTTCTATTTCATAAATGTGTTTATTTGTGTTGTGTTTTTGATTCCACATGTAAGTGATACCATATTTGTCTTTCTCTTCCTGACTTACTTCATTTAGTATGATAATGTCTGGGCCCATCCATGTTGCTGCAGATGGCATTATTTCATTTTTCATGGCTGAGTAGTATTCCATTGTACATTTGTACCACATCTTCTTTATCCATTCACCTGGTAACAGACATTCAGGTTGTTTCCATGTTGTAGCCATTGTTAACAGTGCTGCTATGAACATAGGAGTGCATGTATGTTTTCAAATTATAGTTTTATCTGGATGTATGCCCAGGAGGGGGATTGCTGGATCATATGGTAGTACACTGTTCTCCATAGTGGCTGCATCAATTTACATTCCCACCAAGAGTGTAGGGAGGTTCCCTTTTCTCCACACCTTTTCCAGCATTTGTTTTTTGCAAACTTTTTAATGGTGGCCATTCTGACCAGTGTGAGGTGGTACCTCATTGTAGTTTTGATTTGCATTTTTCTAATAATTAGCCAAGTTGAGTATCTTCTCATGTGCCTGTTGGCCATCTGCATATCTTTGGGGACCATTATCCTGCCAGCCACAGGATTCCTGGATCACACTCCCCCCAAAAGTTACCTGGTCCCAAATCCTTATCTCAGGTCTGCTTCTGGGGACCCAACCCCCACCCCAAGACAAAGCACACCCCACTCAGTCTCCAGGGTCCCCAGTCCAGTGCTCCTGGGAACCTGAGTGAGACTTCTGTGTGTGGAACTGACGTCACACTCTGTGACTCCCACTCGGAACCAAACACACCCACTGGCAGCCACTTTTCCCAGAAACTCTTGAGTTTCAGCTGCAGGAAAATGAAGTTTTATTTCAAAGTTACCCTCACGGTCTGTTCACCTAAAAGAAAGACCCCAAATGATATTGGCTGCTTTCCCCAAACTTCTCAGAGCCCCTCTGTCTCCAGTAACTGCAGTCCCCAAGCCTTTGGCGGTCAGACATGTGTTTGGGATGGAACAGATGCCCTGCTCGACCGAGGTGGGGAAACAATAAGAAACAGGGTCCTTGTTGTGAGAAGGGAAGATTTTTCCCCAAGCTCTGGACTTGGGAGTAGAGTCTGGTTGCCCCAGCTTTGAAATGCAGCTCTTCTTCTTAGCAAAGAGAAACTTCATTTCCCCAAGCCTCCATTTTCCCATCTGTGAAATGGGGTGATAACATTCACCCAGTTCCAAGGGTGATATTCAGAGTGTCTAGCAGCTCACACAGAACAGGTATCAAACATTCCAAGCAGGGCCAGGCATAAATAACCGATACGGGAAGCCAGCACCGTGAGCAGAGCCCCCACCTCGCCCACGCCAGGACCATTGTGAAGGCGTGATGAGAGCTCGGGCAATGCAGCGTGTCCTCCAGCAGCCGGGCCATGATGACCTGCCCTCATCCTACCAAGGCCATCAGGTCACATCACCGTGCTGAGGACAAGTTCCTTCGCTGGAGGCAAGTTGAGCCTTACCTAAAGCAAGTCCTGGCAACCACAGGGAGGCCAGACCTCGCCGACTCCATGCCCAGACCAGGCAGCAGAGTCCGCTACGCTCAAGGGAAAGCAGGATCGGAATTGGTCCCAGCTCCACCGCGTCTGGACTTTATCTTGAAAATCAGGACACGTCTCACTTAGGCTTGCCCCAAATTGCTCAATGCGAGCATCAGATCTTGGCATCAGCAGTCTGGACAGAGGGCCATGTGGAGAGGAGTCTCTGAGGCCAGGGTCTGGGGTGGGGGGGTGGGGTGCAGGGCAGTTGCCCCCCTGCTCTGCAAAGGGCAGCTGGCTGGGCTCTGAAGCTGGGGGAGACTCGGGGACAGTGTGACCTGGAGCCCGGCGAGGCCAACATCTGCAGATCCTGTCCAAGCCGCAGCCAGAGCCCAGCTGTCCTGTTTGTCCTGTTACCTATTAGGGGACACGAACCCTGCAGAGACCCGGCCTGGCTTTGGAAACCCAATGTGGGTGATTCCTTACCCCTGAGTCACGCTGGGAAGAGAGCGTTGGTGGGCCACGTTGCACAGGGCGGGTTCCTGTTTCCCATTTTGTCTTTCCAGATTCTCATCCTGTCTTGGGCCTGCGGCAAGGTGGGGTGGTTTATGGAGACAGGGCAGGCCCTCACCTCGGGGATCCTGGCAGGGAAACGGAACAGAGGAAAACAACGGATGGGACACGTGCCACCCCTGCTGGCCCCATGGGAATCGTCCACGGGGGGTGAGGGGTGGGGAACCTCCCCTGCAGGCAGCTTGGGAGGAGGGGCAGGGGCTCGGAGCCCACCCGGCAGCTCCTTCCCTGAGCTCCTCAGAGAGGTCAGCCATGGAGTCACACACAGCCACAAACAAAAGAGCAGCGCCATTTACGTGCAGAACCCTTTACATACATCATCACATATGATTTCGTTCAGTCTTCACAGGACGCCCACAGCAGAAGCCAGGGCCCAGAGAGATGATGTAACTTGCCCAAGGACACACAGCCAGCAATAGTGAAGCCTGGACTTGCCATCTGGCCCACGAGATGCTAAAGCCTCCAGGGCACGCAGAGGAGGTGGAGCTATAGACGCACCCTAGGTCTTCTCCACTAGCTCAGTGGAGCCCGGTCAGCGCATCCGGCAGAGGGAACAGAGAGTGTGGTCCTTCACAGAAGACGCTGTTTGCTCAAAAGCAAGGGCTTTTTGAAGGAAACGAGATCCTGGAACCAGGAGATCCAGATGCCAAGACCAGGCCCTCTGACCGAGCCCCCAGCTGAAAGCCCGCGCTCCGGTTCCCGGTCTGAGTGAACGCCGGCCGGCACCGTCTCTTTCAGGGCTCGAAACTTCAGCTACCGCGCCAAGGTCTCCACACTGCATGGTGCCACCCCTCATGGTGCTCGTCCGTTTGGAAATCGGGTCTCTGCCGAGGTGGTCAGTTACAATGAGGTTATGCTAGGTGAGACGGGGCGCTACATGCATCGACTGCGGCCTGATGGGAAGGCCGCACGCAGACACCACAGTGGGGGCTGGGGAGGCGGGGTGTGGAGAAGGCATGCGAGGATGGAGGCGATGCAGCCACAGCCAAGTGACACGCGGGAGAGCCGGCAGCCTGGCAAAGCTGCGAGCCAGGCCAGGAGGGCCTCCCCCTAGAGCCGTCAGAGCGGCCCGCCACACAGATTGCAGACTCCTGGCCTCCAGCGTGTGAAACAGCCTGCGCACAAGGTGAACTGGAGGCGCTGGGGTATTAACACCCCTCAGAGCAGCCCTCAGCCGATGACACGTGAGAGCCGCTGGGCCCCTCACCCCCTGGGTGGGACGGTCCACTTCCTAAAGCTTCAGTGGGAAGCACCTTCACCGCTCACTCCTATTGGTGAGAGCTAGTCACATGACCCCTGTGGTGCAGAGAAGTCTGGGAAATGTAGTCCCCGGCCAGGTGTGCCGCCTAAGGAGCTCTAAGGAAACGGGGCAGTTTTTGGAAGAAAACGACGAGCCATGGATGCATAATAAGTACTTGCTTGATTAATTTACTAGTGTATTAACTAATGAATGAGCAAACAAACCACTTGGAAAGGCTATTTCATAAATGGAGACTGGACACTGAACTGCCTTGTGTGTGCGTGCCAAGTCACTGCAGTCGTGTCCGACTCTGCAACCCCACGGACTATTGCCCGCCGGGCTCCTCTGTCCACGGGATCCTCCAAGCAAGGATACTGCAGTGGGGTGCCACGCCTTGCTGAGCTGCCTCGAGGACCCTCACATCAAACATTCTGGGCCACAGATCTGGAAGAGAGCCTGATGTGGGCTCCGTCATCCCCTTGCCTGCTTCCCTCCCAACACCCCTATACCTCCCTGCACCAGGCACTTCACCCACTGGTGGGGCCTTCCAGGGGTCCTGGAGGCTGGCCCGCCTGCCTCTGCCGTTCCCATGTGGAGAAGTAGGCCCAGGGTGGTGTGGGGACAGGCCAGGGTCACAAGGAGAGTTTGTCAGTGAGGAGCCAGGCCCCTGGCTGCCTGACCCCAGGCCAGTGCCTGGGCCACTCAATAGCTGCTGGACCCTCATTGTTCAGCTAATTACTGCAAGTCCAGGCCTGTGCAGCGTCTGTGTGGGGACGCTGTGTAAACATTTCCTCTTAGGCAGAGCAGGAAATGAAGGGATGATGAGGTCAAGTGACTCCACTGGGCCCCTGCCGCCCTGCCCATCATCCCGGCCCCCACCCGAGCCTGCCTGCGGCCCTTCCCAGGGCTTCTGAGTCAGGTCAGAGGGACGGCCAAGGGGCTGTGGGCACTCCATCACCTCCTGCGCTTGGACCAGGGAGGCCTGGGGTTGAACCCTGCCCTGCACTTCCTGGCTGGGTGCTCTTGGGAAAGTTGCTCAACCTCTCTGAGCTCTCATTTCCTTCTCTGCCAAGTCCCTTCCTCTCTCATGGAGTTGTGAGGATAGAATGACACCATGTGGGCAAAGCATTTGGCACAGGCCCTGACAGTGGGTTCTCTCTCTTTTCCTAATTTTTAAGCTCTTTTGAAAAGATTACTCATTAAACTGTACACTTTAAAATAGATAACTGTGTGAATTTCACTATAAATGTGAAATTTATATTTATATTTCATTTCAAATAAATGTGAATTTCACCCCAATTTAAGATTATGTTTTAGATTTCTTCTCCACTGTCCCCCCATCACATACATACTTATATACTTATACATACTCAAAACTCACATATCTACATACTCTCTCTCTCACACTCACACACACACACTCAACTGTTATCACCTTAGGAACTCACAACACCCCTGCAGAGGTATTCACCCAGCCTACAGATGGGTAAACTGAGGCTCAGAGAAACAAGCCACTGGAGGTCACCATCCAGTTAGTGGCAGGGCCAAGAGCCAGCCTCAGTTCCCCTCCAAAGCTGGAAATAAACACTGACTGCAGATCCACCCAGGTCCGCCCTGGGTCCCACACAGTCCAGGCATTTATGAAGTGCCTCCAAGGCCTGCCCTATCCCAGGCACTGGGCTTGGAGCCCTCCCCTCCCTATGGACTTTCATGCTCAAAGCAACTTCAAGATGAGTCAATCTGGCACCCCATTTAAAGAAAAGTAAACAGACCAGAGAGGTTAAGTGACTAGCCCAAGGTCACACAGCTAATTAGTACCAGACCAGACACACAGCTGAGGCTTCCTGTTCCCCCACCCTCTCGCTGGCCAGGGCAGCCCCTGGCCTTGCTGCAGACATCTCCTGGGGAATTCTGCTCCAAATACAGAGCCCTGTGGCTGTGACGCAGGCAGACAGGCAGGCCGGCAATGATGGGCTACAGCAGACCCAATGGACTTTGAGAAGTCTTGAGATAACAAGCTCCACTCCCGGGCTCCTCAGAATCTAAGAGCCACACCACAGGTCTCTGTGTCCTAAAAAGAGAAGAGTCACTTTGAAGCTTAGGAGGAGACAGTTTCCCAAGTGCCTGTGTATCAGATCAAGTCATTCTCCCCCTCCTATGGACTGTGGGATTTTTGAAAAAAATATTTCCCATTAAACTTAAAAATAAGTTCAAAGAGAAAAAAAGAAACAAGCCCTTCTGAGCAAGGCAAGGATCTCAAGCTGTCAGGAATTTGCTGCCCTCTGCTGGACAAAAGGGGCACGGCCACTTCATAATCAGCCCTTCGACACCCCCAGTTAGCCTGGATCTGACATAAGGGTAACTGTGCTTGTCACATGTGGGCTTGCATTCTCTCCATAATTAACAGCGACTCAGAGATCAGAAAGGTGTTCAGTGCATGATCTCTGCTGTTCACTCACTCATCCATCCACCCAGTCACGCATCTTGATTGACCGGCTACTCTGTTGAGCCCTGTCCTGGGATGTTCTACAGAGCAAACACGTTCCAGAGGGAACCACAGATGACAAGCGTATTAAAAACTAACAGACAAAGCAAATTAACAACAGGAAAAAAAAATCCAAGTTGCTGTAAATACTGTGACATTAAATCACAGAAGCAGGTAAGGGGCTGTGGTGGCCTCACGGAGCACAGACTGAATGGTGTGAGGGGTGGAGTCACGTGGAGGGAACAGCGGTCCCGGCAGAGGGAACAGCCAGGGCGAAGGCGGGGCGGACAGGGCGTGTCTGCCCAGTCGGAGGAGAGTAAGGAGCCGGCTGGCTGGATGAAGGGATGGAGAAGAAGGCCGGGACGCAGCGGATGGGCTGTTGCCTGCCGCCCCACCGACATCTGAATCAGAGTGGTGCACGCTTGTGTCCTCTGTCCAGACCATGGACAGAGGAAGCAGGGGCTCTTTGCACTGGGGGGACCCCCCGAGGACTGGTCCTTGGAGGAGCTTGGGGGTGAGAGCAGGGCTGCACATGTCTCCTCCAGCGGAGAGTCCCAGGGCCCCCCCCCGGAATGAGACGAACCTGAGAAAGAGCCTGAGACGTAGCCTCCCCCATTTTCATTGGGAAGGGGTGGGGACTGTTCATGTTAAGAAGAACCAGCTAGATTCTAAACCTCAGCACAGGATGGATTGGGGCTGGTTTTCCTGTGGTCTGCATCCCACCGCTCCCCCCCAGGGAGGGGGCCCTTGTGGAAGCCAGGGCAAGCAGAGGCTTCTGAGCGGTGGAGTGGGGAGGGCCTCAGCAGGAGGCTGCAGGCCCGCCCGCTGTGCTGAGCACAGGCGTCTGTGTCCCACACTCGGTTTCCTCTCAGGAAGGGGCCCACCTCCCTCCAGCTCAGGTCATGATGACGAATGGAGGGCAGCTGACCCCTGGCCCTGGGGTCAGGCACCCACGTGTACCCACGGCGAGACAGCACCCGAGAGGCCCGCAGGCGGGCACCTGGTCCCTGTGAGTGGCGGTGGGGAGGGCAGGGCTCCGCTCCATTCCTTCCCCCTCCCCAGAACTGCCTTCCCTTGAGGCCAAGGAAAAAGTGGCCCCGGCCGTGGATATCTACATAGCTGAGGCCAGAGGGAAATTCAGAGTCTCAGGCGTACCCAACCCCTGAACGTGCTTACCCGCCGCGGTCCCGATGCACTGGGCAGGTGAGACCAACCTGTGCCCTGCCAGCCTCTCCTGGCTCCTGTATCATCCACGGCCCACGAGGGTCAGCTCTGGGCCCATCCCGGGACAGCCCCAGGCCGGCCCTCCACCCACCCTGCCGAGGCCCGGATCCTCCAGCGCCAGGGTCCCCCGCCTGCCCTCCCACCACCACTGCACCCAGACCTTCCGGGCAGCCCCAAGCAGCGGCAGTGCAGCCACGTCAGCTCACAGCCATCAGCACTTTCCAGCAGGCCCGAGAGGAAAGCGCTCCTCAAGCGCTGACATGTGAATGTCTGGAAGGAAGAGGTGCGGGCTATGCTGGGATGCCCTGTCTCCGCCGCCTCAGGGTCCAAGCAGTCCCAGGGTCAGCCCAGCACAAGGGCACTCGCCAGGTGGCTAAAAGGTTGTGGGAACCAGGTGTGACCCCGTGACACACAGGGTATGTGAGGGCCCGGCTGAAATCGTGTGCTGGCTTCGGGACCCCCGAGGTGTAGCCAGGGGACCCCAGGGCAAGAAGCAGGCAGTCAGCCCCCAGCCAGGCCTGTGGTTGCCAGCAACTCAGGTGGAGACCGCTCCCACGGGCCGAGCCCTCAGCACGTGCCGACGCTTGCCCTGAGGGTTGTCTGCCCTCAGACGAGTCTTTCAAATGTTCATTATGAAATTTTTCAAATTGAGAAAATGAGTAATAAAAGCGAATGGTTCCCATATATCCACAACTTCGATTCAACAGTTACGATCTTTTTGCCTAATCTCTTCTCATCTGAGAGTTGCAGAGATGTGTTGAACCATTTTAAATTGTCTGTCAGACAGCAGGACCCTTTCACCCTAAATACTGCAGCAGGCATTGCCAGAAAGCCATCCTTCCACTTGCTCACCATGCCATCTGCTCACCTAGCAAAGTTAGCACCCATGTCCTAACACCATCAGATACCCGGCCCACTTCCAGATTTTGCCCAGTTACCCCCAGCATGTCCTTCAGGGCTGGCTTTTTAACCAGGACCCAGTTGAGGATGACAAGCCATGGTTGGCCGTTCCAACATCTTGTGACTCTGGATTGGTATCCCCCACTTGCCCCAATATTACCCAGCCGTGGGCTGTCACGCTGTACCGTGTGACTCACTCTCTGGAGCCCTGGCGGGGTCAGGCTGAGGCTGGCTGTCGCCAAAATTGCTGCTGGCAATTTCTTCTTTCTTTCTGATTGCTTCATCCCTTCCTGGTTTCTCCCAGAGTCTGTTTCTAGCAAATCCGATATATGACAGTCAGTTGATTACCTTCCCTATTAGCATGTTTAGAAATCTTACAAATCAATGCAGCTGCTCCCCAGGGAGAAATAATTCATATTTACATAAATCTACATATAGTTCTGGGTCCCCCAGAAGTCTACTGCGCCTGCCTTGAGACCCTGAGCCCCAGGTGAATGAAGATCTACTGCCCGTGTGTGTGTGTGTGTGTGTGTGTGTGTGTGTGTGTGTGTCCAGTGGAGGGGGATGGGCAGGACAGGAGCCTGCATTTGGATATCAACCACCCACCAGCAGGTTGAGTGACCTTGGGCAATTTTTTTCCCTTCTCTCAGCTCGATTTCCTTGCTGCAGAAGTGGGTATAACAACACCACAGTCTCAGATTCTCATGGCGACCAGTTAAAATAATCCATATAAAGCCCTTAGCACACACACACAAAAAAGCTCTTAGCACAGTGCCTGAACCCCTGGCAAGAACAATATAAATGCTAACACTGTTATTGTTATTCTACTCTTAGCTGCTCACATCAGTACTGACTTGCTTGTTATTAGGATAATTAAATATGCCAAACCACTTGGTAGTGGTCCGGCCACTCAGTCGTGTCCACCTCTTGAGACCCCACGAACTGTAGCCGGCCAGGCTCCTCTGTCCCTGGGATTCTCCAGGTAAGAATACTGGAGTGGGTTGCCATTTCCTTCTCCAGGGGATCTTCCTGACCCAGAAATCAAACCCGAGTCTCCTACGTTGCAAGCAGATTCTTTACCTACCGTCTGAGCTATTGAGGGAAGCTGAACCACTGAGAGGCCATTTAGAAAGGTCTGATTGACTCCCAGGATCCAGGTCTTTGAAATTGTATGTAGTAGCTACTTTCTACCTTTGATCTCAATTAAATCTGAAGACAGGGCTGTGGGGGGTGAGGCTCCCAGCCAAGGACTCCCAGATGCAGAGAGGAGGTGGGCCCCTGCCCCAGGTCGCACACTGGCAGGACTGACGTGGGCTGGTTCGGGACCTGCCGTGACCGGGGAGACCCCCAGGTGTCACTTCCAGCGTGTGCTGTTTCTCTGGAAAGACTCCTGGAGGACCGGAAATCTGGACCTGTTGTCTTAACCGCCACGTCTTCTGCTGTTCATCAACCTTGGAAAGCAGCTGTGAAACTCCGTTTCCGCCTCGCGGGTTCCCATGAGCTGGGGAAAGTGCAGCGCTGTCAGTGGTTCACAGCCTTCACCCTTTCCTCTCCTTTCCAGTTCAGGAACTGAGTCTAGTTCCTTTCTCCGCAAACGTGGGTGAGAGAGGAAGCAGTTTCTGCCCACCGCAGCCTGTGCAGGCGGAGACGTGGGTGGGCTGCTGGCTTCCTGCCTGCCCTTTGCCCCCTGTCTCGCCCCGGCCCGTCCTTCACCAACAGGCTGCCTCCAGCCACAAATTCCTGCCGCTCCTGCCCGGCAGCCCACCTGGATTTCAACCACTCACCAGACAAGAACTGTGGTGCTGGAGAAGACTCTTGAGAGTCCCTTGGACTGCAGGGAGAGCAAACCAGTCAATCCTAAAGGAGATCAGTCCTGAATATTCATTGGAAGGACTGATGCTGAAGCTGAAGCTCCAATACTTTGGCCGCATGATGCGAAGAGCCTCATTGGAAAGACCTTGATGCTGGGATAGACTCATTGGAAAAGACCTTGATGTTGGGAAAGATTGAGGGCAGGAGGAGAAGGGGACAAAAGAGGATGAGATGGTTGGATGGCATCGCCGACTCAAGGGACATGAGTTTGAGCAAGCTCTGGGAGATGGTGAAGGACAGGGAAGCCTGGCATGCTGCAGACCATGGGGTCGCAAAGAGTCAGACATGACTGAGCGACTGAGCAACAGCTAGAAAAGAACAGGCAAGAATGGCCAAGGTTGGCAGGGGGATCTCCTTTGAGATAAAAGGATGAGCTTCCTTCACCAATGACACAGCCATCTGTCCATCCCCTCCAGGCAGCCACCAACCACACTGGGGTCCCCACTGCTCAGTGGAGAAATACCTGGAGCAGAACAAAGGAAATATAAAACCAGAACAATCCTACTGTGAAGGACTTACTGGACCAGGCTCTCCTCTTGCATCCCACCACCTAGAGTCTAGTCTAAGACCTCGCCTGGTCCAATGCTTGCATCGCCAAGAAGCTGTCATCCGACTTGCCTGCTTCCAGGAGTGGGGAACTCATTCCTTTCCAGGACTGGAAAGTTCATTCCCCGTGATGAGATGAAGCTGGCCTCCTGCCTCCTCCTCCATGAAACCTTTAGAGTCAATCCCACAACAGAGCCTCGTTACAGCCCACGAGACACCTGAATGCAGCTGACATCCACCCTTTAGTTCCTTCACCCTTTCTCTGTTTTCACCCCCGTCAGACCCCCTCTCCCCGGACACAGATGGCAACACTGACTGAAGGCGTCCTTTTTGCTAGGACCTGGGACATCCTCTGAGTGTGCACAACAAGATGGCCACACTGGCACTCAGATGACTTAGGGATCTTCCAGAGCATCTATAAAAGGGCTATGAGAGTGAAAAGACAGGGTGAACATCTTACGAACTGATGTGGAGTGTTCTTCTGGACATGACGTACATATATGGCATGTCTGCCTAGAGATCTTTACAACTTATGTCCATTGAGTCAGTGATGCCATCCAGCCATCTCATCCTCTGTCACCCCCTTCTCCTCTTGCCTTCAATCTTTCCCAGCATCAGGATCTTTTCCAATGAGTCGACTCTTTGCATCAGGTGGCCAAAGTTTATTTGAGCTTCAGCTTCAGCATCAGTCCTCCCAATGAATATTTAGGGTTGATCTCCTTTAGGATAAGTTGTAAAGATCTTTAGGGAAGGGCTTTGGGGAAGGGAGGGGAGAGCTCCTTTTCACCCTCTGTCTTTTTTCACTGTTCGAAATTAGTTTTACCCTATGTAATTATCGCCTCTTTGAAATGGTTTTCCAAATAGAAAAATAGGAACCCCTGGAGTGGGGAGACCATAGAATAGTCTTCTGTCCCGTGTAGGGAGACGGGGTAGGTGGGGTGTTCTAATATCTGTTTGAAAGGAGAGGGGAGGAGAGGAAAGAAGATAGCCTTTGGGAAAACTTTAGCCAAATTTGATCACATAGCAGGCATCACGTGCTGTGTAGGGAGAGCACTGGAATGAGCTCGAAAAGGGCCAGAGATCCGTTGTGTAGATCTTCCCGCTTGGCCAGCGCGGTAGAGATACGGTGGACACATGACTTACCGAAATCGCACCCTTTCCCTCTGACCACGGCAGCCGTTGCTCAGACACCAGCAGGAGAAGATGAGGGAAGTTTCCACTTGGAGATGGCGCTCTGGCCCTTGGCTACCAGCTCCACCTCCGGCCCAGGCGAGGTCCCTGGGCAATGCCCCGGCCAGCACTCCGGGAATGACCTGGACCAGGTGGTGTTTGCTGGGGAGTGTGGCTCCGGGCCTGGCCTGCCTCCCAGCCCTGCCAGGCAGAGGGGCCTCCCACCCGCAGGCCTCCCTGAGCGTTGGAGAGAGAAACGCTCCCAGCAGCTCAAATATTTCTCCCCATGGATGCCAGATCCCTCCCCCGCACACCTCCACTCACAGGCCCTCCAGAAGAGCAAACGCTGCAGGCTTTCATCAGTCCTTGTCTCAGATAGAACTCAGGTGGGGAGCCAAGAGGAAAAAGGCTGAGTGGGTCCTGAAAGTCATCCTCAAGGGCATCTCACACACTGATAGGGTGTTGGGCTGCAGGACTGACATCCATCAACCGCCTTAACCTCCTGCTCTGAACTCAACCAGGGAAGCCATTTGATGAGCAAAAGGACATAGCTCTGAGGATGTTTAGCTCAGTATGGTTATGACAGCAAATAATGGGAAACGGCCTCAGTGTCCCCCAGGCAGAGCCGGGTGATACCGGGAGGGTACAGTCACAGAAGACAGCGCTTCCACTGCCATTAAAGTGTGGGTATGGGAGTGCTTCTGTGGATGTGGAAGTGTGTTTTCCAGATGCTGTTAAATGGAAAAAGGAAGTTACAAAATAGTGAATGTCACATGACTCTGATTTTGTAAAACACTACATACATATACGCGACCTATGTACAAACAGAATGCCTGCAGGTCATTTGGGCTATAGGCCAAAATATGTGCGGTGTAATTTCCAAAGGGTGGGATGACAGGCGATGTGTGTTTGTGTGTGTGTGTTTTAAATTTCAGCTAACTCTGTGCTTTCTAATTTTTTAAGAAATGATAACTAGTCTTGAACTTTTATATTTATTGCTATATTTTATTTATTTCTATATTATTTCATTTATTTATTATATATATATTTTGATATTTACTTATTTACTTGGTTGTGCCAGGTCGTAGTTGCAGCACACAGGATCTTTAGTGGCAGCCTGTGAGCATCTAGTTCCCTGACCAGGGATGGAACCGAGGCCCCCTGCATTGGGAGTACAGAGTTTTAGCCGCTGGACCACCAGGGAAGCCCCTTGAACTTTTTAAAGGTGTAATTTGTGTACAATGAAAAGCACTCATTTCAAGTCTATGTCTCAATAGATTTCAAAACATTTATGCCACCCTTGCAAATACCATGCCCTCTTTCACCAGCATCTTTTTAAGATTCACTTCACTGATTCATGTATCAGTCGGGTTTTCTTCCCTTTTGAAACTGAGTGGTATTCCACTGCATAGATAATGCCATACTTTTTTATCCATTGACCTCTTTGTGGGCATTTAGACTGTTTCCAGTTTGGGGTTACGATTACAGAGTTGTTACGAGCATTGTTATTCAAGTATTTCTGCGGTCCTGTGTTTTCATTTCTCTTGGGCAAATGAATAGGAGTGGAATTACTGGGTCACGTGGGAAACATATGTTTGGTTCTACAAGAAATTAGGACATTGTTTTCCATTATATAACTGCACATGCCCATCAGCAACAGAAGTTCTAGTTGTTCCAGTCTTTGCCAACAGTTGGTATTTTTATTAGCAACCCTAATGGATGTATATCCCATTGTGATTTTCATTTGCATTTCCCTGATAACTAGTGGGGTTGAACATCTTTACTGTGTTGACTGACTATTCACATATTTTTTGTGTAGTAGTTTCACACACCTCTAACAATTCTTCCATTTTTTCATGGTGTTGTTGGCTTCTTATTATTCAATGTAAGAGGTTTGGAGTTGGGTTCGTTTGTTTTTTTATTTGATCAAGGACTGGATACAAGTCCTTCATGAAGTATATTTATCATGAATACCTTCTCCCAGTCAGTAACTGGAATAGTCATTTTTTTCCACATGTAAAAGCATGTATCAGCTTTTTTGTTTCCTAACTGGTATCTTTTTAAAAGATATTTATTTATTTATTTATTTGGCAGTGCCAGATCTTAGTTGTGCTATGCGGGATCTTTTTTGTTTGAAGTTGCAGTGTGTGACCCCCTTAGTTGGGCATTGTGGGATCTTTTAGTATTGGCATGTGGAATCTTTAGTTGCACATGCAGGCTCTTAGGTGCAGCATGTGGGATCTAGTTCCTTAACCAGGGATCAACCTCAGGCCCCCTGCATTGGGAGCAAAGAGTCTTAGCCACTGAACCACCAGGGAAGTCCCTCTAAACGGTATCTTTTGAGGAAGATAAGCTTAAATTTTTGATTAAGTTCAATTACTGCTTTTTCTTTTATGGTTTATGCTTTTTTGTGCTTTACTTGAGGGATCTTTGACTATCCCATGGTTATAAAGATATTCTCCTACGTTTTCTTCTTGAAGTTTTGTAGTTTCGACTTTTGTATGTAGGTCTATGATCTGTTTCAACTTAATTTTATAAATGGTGTGAGACAATGTTCAAGGTGCATTTTTTTCCATAATTGACGCTGTTCAGAATGGTAGTGCCTAGCCACAGGTAGCTGTTGTGCACTTAAGATATGGTTAATCTGAACTGAAATGTGCTTTAAGCATAAAATATGCACCAGATTTCAAAGACTTGGGACCAAAAAAATTTTGTAAGATGTCAGATGTCAGTGTCAAAGTGACAGTGTTTTGGATAGATTAAGTAAGATAACATTATTAATATTAACTTCACTTGTTTCCTTTTACTTTTTTAATATGACTACCAAGACCTTAAAATTACTTATGTAACTTGCATTATATTTTTTTAATGAGGTCAAACTTTCTGTGTGTGTGTACATATATATTTTTTTAATTTATTTTATTTATTTGGCTGTGTTGGGTCTTAGTCGTGGCACGCAGGATCTTCTATCTTCTTTGCGGCCTGCAGGATCTTTAGTTGCAGCATGTGGGATCTAGTTCCCCAACCAGGGATCAAACCTGGGCTCACTCCATTGGGAGCACAGATTCTTAGCCACTGGGAAGTGGCTTAGCCACCAAGGAAGACCCTGCATTGGATTTCTAATGGGTAGTAAGTACTGTTCCATGTGGTTATCCATTCAGCATAGTTTGTTGAAAAATCCATCCTTCCCTTAATTTCCACTGTTGTGGAGACTCAGCTGACCACATGGGCACAGACCAGTGACTGGGTGCTATTCTGTCCCATTGATTTACAGGAGTCCTCACGCCATTACCACACTGTCCCAAATACTGTCGCTTTATAGTGCGGTTTGAAATCGGGTCACACGCTCCTTCCAAACTGATCCTTGTTCTCCAAAATTGTTTTTGATATCTTAAGCCCTTTCCATTTCTGTGTGTAAATTTTGGAGTCCAACTTGTCAATTTCTTTTTTATTTTTTAAGGCTATTGGGATTTTTTTTATTAAGATTGCATTAAATCTATAGATCAACTTGGGGGAAATAGTCTTCTAAATACAGTGACTCTTTTGATCCATAAACATGGTGTATTACTCCTTCTATGTAGGTTTTCCTTAATTTCTCTCAGCAATACTTTATGGCATAATTTTTCCCTAAATACGTTATGGTTTTTATATTATTTTAAATGGCACCTTAAATTTTTTCTCTTCTGATTATCAATGACTGCTATGTAAAAACTCAACTAATTTTGGTAAATTGACATGGTAAATTGCTCCCTTACTGCATTCACTTAATACTTCCACAGTAGTTGTTGTAGACGCCCTAGGATTTTCTGTGTCTACGATGATGCCATCTCTGAAAACAGTCTGAATTCTTGAATTGTTTTTCTTTTCAGAATATATCAAAATAGCCATGTGGTCTTTCTCTCTTCTTCTGTTAATGTGGTTATTTCATATGTTTAACCGGCCTTGCACTCCTGGTGTAAACTAGTTGATCATAGACGTGCTGGGCCCAGCACAGACACTGAACGCTCTTCGTGGACTCATCAAGGCTGGGTCCCAGCCCTGATCCTTTCATCTTAGAGCCCAGGGCCCTGGGTGCCAGTGAAGGGCAGGACCCCCCAAGGCAGGGTGGAACTGAGATTGCTCTGTGTGTGTCTCTTAACAGACCCCTTCTGCATGCTAGGCTGGGAACGCCCCAGGGCGATTGGAGCCACTGCAGGGAGAAAGACTGAGCACCTCCACCTTCAATTGCTTGGTGGGGCGGGCGGCCCAGTCCAGACATCACTCAGGTCAGAATGGCTGGCCTGTCCCCATTGCTTTAGCCTCAGTTTCCAGCATCAGTTCAATGGGGGCTTCATAGATACACATACCCTCTACACGAGCGGGTGGTCCAACGACGATTGGGCGAAAGCCTCACGCAGCTGAGTGTCTGATCAGTTATGCTTTGGGGTAATTCTTGAGCAGAGAGGCACCGTGATGCTTCAACTCACTGCCAAGGTCACCCTCCCACAGCCCTGCGGCAAAGGGCACCTGTGGAGGCCCGAGACCGTGGAGGGCCCACCGGTCCAGCCCGAGCCCAGGCGCTCCAGCCCCGTGCCTGTCATCAGGCCCGTTTAATCCCCAGAAAACTCCGCCCTCAGGAGCACCCTCGGCAGCACCGAGGACATAAGGCGTGATTAACTGCCGCGGAAGCGCGGCTGTGTACTTCCACACCGCCTTGGGGAACAATCCCTCAGTGTCAGCAGCGGCCCGGGCGAGGTGGCGGGGGCGGGGCGCGGGGAAGGCGGACGTGGACCGCCGTGTGCGCCCTCGCCCGGGGACCCTCCCCAGGACCGCGGCCGACCTCCTCGGGCCAGGAAGACGTCTGGCCGCAGAGTCCTAGGAGGGGGCTCCGGGGACCTTGTGTGACCGAGCCCCTGGGCCCAGGGGAGCAGCGCCGGCCCTTCCTCACTTCCTGCCCTCCGGCCTGGCTGCCCCGGTTTTATTAGAACCAGTTGCAGATGAGTTTCCTAGAAACAAAGTGGCTGATCTCACCGGCCTCTCCCTGAGCAGAGGAAACGCGGAGCCCAGAGCGTCAGCCCTGGGCTCAGAGCCACTCCAAACCACCTCTGGGTCCTCGAAGCGCCCCCCAGGGGGGTCACCGCCCAGGAGGGGAAACCGAGGCACAGAGAGGCTGAGTGCCTGGCCCCAGGCCCCACAGCTGCGTGGAGCCGGTGCCCCTCAGGCCCTCTGTGGCGTTGCTGCTGGCATCAGCAGGCCCAGGCCTGCCCCCGAGACCCGGCACTTGGTGTCCTGTCCCACTGGAGAAGGGGCCCCAGGGGACCTGCAGGCCCAGCGCCTGTGCTCATCTGGACTTGGGGTTCCCCTTCGAGGGGACAGGGAGAGGAAGAGCCAGCCCCTCGCAGGAGTTCCTCGCTTTTCCAGTGAGGGGCAGGTCCCCCTGGGGCTCAGGGCTCACTCCCCACCGGGCTCTCTGCTGCCCGCTCCCCGGGCCTTAGCTCCTGTGGTCCTAACATCTGGCATTACCTCCGGGCACAGACAGAGGACAGGGGGTCCTCTGGGAGGTCAGGGGGTCCGAGCTGCAGGAGGCAGGGCCAGGACTGAGGCTGGTGGTCCGGGGCCTCACCCTGACCTCCCATGAGGAGTGCAGACACCTCCCCACAAACAACACGCGGCACCAGAAAATAGTGGGGTCTCAGGGAGGCCTCGGCACAGCCAGACCCGCCCACGGTGCTGAAGGCTGCAGAGCAAGCATTCCCCCAAAACTGGTAAGAACTGCACAGCCTTTTCCCACCCCAACTCAGAGTCACCCCACGTCACGTCCTCCAAACCCCTGCTCCAAGGCCACCAAGCCCACTGCCCAGGCTCAAGGGAAGGAGACAGAGTCACCTCCAGGCGGGAGGAGGGCTGGAGGAGGCGTGGACATGTTGTGAATCTACTACAGACGAGCATGCGTATCATGTCCGTCCCGCAGATGACAGAGGCACAGAGATGTCAAGTCAGCAGCCCAGGGTCACACAGCTGGTTTGTTACAGGTTTTGAAACCGAGAGAGTCTGCCCTTGACTACTTCACTGAGCTCCAGTGTCAGGGGTTCGTGTTTTCCTGACATCCCTACCCAGATCCCAGGCCAAATTCCTAGTTCTAATTAGAGCTATATGTTGAATCCTCAATTTCCGGTTCACTAACATTTTCCAAGTCCCCCCCCCTCCCCCGCCCCAGGCCCTGGGTTAACCCGTGGTGACGCTAATGAGGACACAGTCCCTGCACTCGGGGAGCTCCTGGCCAGGCAGGGAGATGGACTCATCCCCATCAAACTGCCGCCCACACAGCTGGCTTCACGGGCCGGAGAGGGAAGGGACAATGAAGCTGGGGACCTGACGTGGCAGGCTTAGAGCAGGCTTCCTCGGCCTCACCGGGGGGAGACATCTGGGGCTGCCTCATGCCAGCTATCTCAGTGGTAGAGAATCTGCCTGCCAGTGCAGGAGATGCAGGAGACGTGGGTTCGACCCCCTGGGACAGGAAGATCCCCTGGAGGAGGAGATGGCAACCCACTCCAGTATTCTTGCTGTGAGAATCCCCTGGACAGAGGAGCCTGGCGGGCTACAGTCCATGGGGTCGCAAAGAATTGGACACGACTGAGTGGCTGAGCACGCATGTGCCTTGTAGGATATTCAGCAGCATCGTAGCTTTGACCAGTAACACACACACTGTCATCTTGTGACAGCCAGAGACAGTTCCCGGTTCCCGGTTATCGCCAAAGGGTCCCTGGGAGCAAAGCTACTAGTAACCAAGAGCCACTGGCTGAGGGGAAGGAATGGGCTCTTTTCCAGGTAGAGAATAAACAAAGGGCTTTCCAGGTGGAAGAAAGGAAACAAAGTATATACAGGCAGCTTCAAGGAAGGACCTGAAAAGTAAGGCTTCATCACAAGATAGGAAGCCAGAAAGGGGAACTTAAGTGAGACTGGGAGAGCCTTGGATGTCTTGTCAGGAAATTTGGACTTGATCTTATAGGCAGTGGAAGATTATTAAGCATGGGAGTAACATAATACAGCTTACTATTTGAAAAGATCACACCTTCCTCGTGGGCCACAGGCTAAGATTCTGAGCTCCCAGTGCAGGGGGCCTGGGTTTGATCCCGGGTCAAGGAATTAGAGCCCATGTGCCACAACTTAGAGTTTGCATGCCGCAATGAAGACCTGATGCAGCCAAATAAATAAATAAAAATTTAAAAAATAAAAAGATGACTTCATCAGAGATGTGGAGGCAAGGACTGATGTTAGGAGGCTTCTGCAATGGGCCGAGCCAGAGAATACATGCACACACACAGATAGGAGCATCACCCTATAGCAGTGTGCGCCCGGGGCTCTTCCTGTGGGCACAGTGGTCATTGTGTGGGTTCCGTGGTCATTGCCATGGGCTCAGGGGTCATCACATGGGCCAATAAGTTTTGGAGTTTCATCTGCACCATTGCCCACTTTGATCCTGGCATCTATCTCTCCTGCTGCAGAGTAGATCCCATCATCTAATGGTCCCACAGTTGGCACATCCATCCTCTACCCGTGGACCCTTGGGCTATTCCCAGTGTGGGGTTGTAACCCATGAAGCCACTGTGGTCATCTCTGTAGGAGTCTCTTGGTGGCCGATGTGCTCATTCTCTTGGCCTGCGTCCAGGAGGGACCTAGGGAAGCGCTTCGCTGCGCCCCTGTGTGACTCCAGGCCCCGCAGGCAGGCGTGTCAGCCTGGCAGCTACGCACATCCTCCAGCCCTCAGTGCTCTGTGGTGGGAGCTGTGTCTCGTGACTTGGTCTCATTTCTCTGTGAGCGCTGATGCTCCGGAGGTGTTTCTTCTGTTCCCCAGCCATTCAGGGCTTGCACCTGGTTTTTACCCAGCTGCCTGTCATTTTCTTATTGATTTGTGGGATGCTGAGAGTTCTTTATATCTAATGTGTGATTTCTGGATGTGAGTCCTTGATCAGATATGTGTATTTGGAATATTTTCTTCCAGTTTATGACTTTCCAGTTTCTTAATGGCATCTTCTGATGAGCAGAGGCTTCCCTGGTGGCTCAGATGGTAAAGAATCTGCCTGCAATGCAGGAGACCCGGGTTCAATCCCTGGGTCGGGAAGATCCCTTGGAGAAGGGAATGGCAACCCACTCCAGTATTCTCACCTGGAGAATTCCATGGACAGAGGAACCTGGTGGGCTACAGTCCATGGGGCCACAAAGAGTCAGACACAACTAAGCGACTAACACTTTCACTTTCTTTGACGAACAGAAGTCTTTTACTTTGACGAGGTCCATCGTAGGATCGCCTTGTCTGGGTGGTGTTTAAGAAAGCTTTGCCCGCCCCAAGATCCTCAGTGTCCATGAGTGTGCATGTTCTGTGCCCTGCTCCTTCAATCCCAGCCCTGAGGCCTCCCTTGTTACTGCACCCCGCCCTCAACACAGCGCCTGGCACACCATGGGGGCTCCCCCAGATGTGTGACTGAGGGAGTTATTGGGCTCCCCCTCAAAGCCCAGGCTGCCCCCCACCCCTGCCTCCTGCCTGCCTCTTGATAAGGAAGGACGCAGCCCTTTGATGGAGCTCCCAGTTCAGAAGGCGAGATGGCAGAGGGGCCCCAACTCCCTGTGATAACTGCCCGACAGCGTCCCCGGGGAGCCCGCCTGGCCACAGCCCCGGACTCAGCACCTTCCTAGCCTGGCTGGGACCCCAGGCCATCCCCCGAAGGGAAGATGAAAGCCCGGCTCCACTTCAGAGGCAGGGGCTCGGCTTGTGGAGATAGCTGGGTCCCGGGGTGAGTGAGCACAGAGATAACTGTGGGCAGACAGTTGGGTCATTTGAAGCCCTAGCTCCTTAGGCTTGTGGAAGACTCGCCAGACCCGTGCATCCTGGGCTCCTGGTCGAATTAGAAGCTCCTGGTTTAGAGGACGCGGTGGGGGGAAAACTCACCCAGGCGGTCAGAAACCTAAAAGGGCACCGTGATAAATTTCTAATCTCCCACATGGCAGGTAGGAGCTCATGTTGGTGCAAGGACTTTGGAAGTCCGGTTGACAGCATCTGCTGCAGCCGAGCCCAAGTGTGATTCCCATGTCGTGTCGTGTCTGTCCACAGGTCTGCACCCACATGTTCACCACAGTCTAATAGCCCCAAACTGGGACCCACACAAATCCCTGTCCACAGTGGGATCAAGGGACAATCGGGGGGAAATGAATATGCTCTTGGTGCTGACAACAACACAGATGACTTTCGCCGACACGGTGCTGAGAGAAAGAAGCCAGGGAAGAGGAAGCGTTCCGTGAGTCTGTTCATAGGGTGAATTTCGAGACCAGATCGTCTGTGCTGTCAGAGGGCAGGGGGTGCAGAAGGGGGCTCTGGGGGCTTCAGGAGCTGCTCTGGCTCTGAGTTTTGACGCGGGTGCTGCGCCTCGACTATGCTCTGTTGGTGGGGACTCACTGGGAGGTCCCTTATCGACTGTGAGTTTTCCCACGTGTCTGTTACAAGGCAGTGAGGGGGGCTCTTTTTTAATTAAATTATAGCTGGTCTTACAGGTCTGTGTTAGTTCCAAGTGTACAGCAAAGTAGATTCAGCTGTATATCCATATATAGTCTATTCCACGTCCTTTTCCATTGGTTTTAATCACAGGATACTGAATATAGTTCCCTGTGTTATACAATAGGACTTTGTTGTTTATCAGTTTTATATATTAGCAGTAGTTTGTATCTGCTATTCCCAAACTCCTAATTTATCTCTTCCCCCATCCCTTTTCCCCTTTGGTAACCATAAGTTTCTATCTCTGTGGGTCTATTTCTGTTTGTAAATAAGTTCATTTGTATCAGTCTTTTAGATTCCACATATGAGTGATATCATATGCTATTTGTCTTTCTCTGCATGATTTATTTCACTTAGTATAATAGTGTCTAGTTACACCCATGTTGGTGCAAGTGGCATTAGTTCATCCTTTTTTAGGGCTGAGTAGTATTCCAATGTATATATGTACCACATCTTCTTCATCCATTCCTCTGTCGATGGACATTTAGACTTGTTTCCATGTCTTGGCTATTGTGAAAAGTCCTGCTGTGAATATTGGGTTGCGTGTATCTTTTTCAAGTATGATTTTCTCCAGATGTATGCCCAGGAGTGGGACTGCTGGGTCACATGGTAGTTTTATTTTTAGTTTTTTAAGGAACATCTGTACTGTTCTCCCTTGTGACTGCACAAGTCTACATTTGGAAGGGGTTCCCTTTTTGTAAGGGGAGAGTCGTCTTGGCATCAGAAGAACCTGGGCTCGCACCTGGAACCACCCCCCCAGCAGGTGACTGTGGCCCTTGGCCCTCGAGTCCTCCCCCATGAGACAGGGGCGGCACGGCTGCTCCTTGCCTTGCAGTCAGTGTCCTGAGGAGGGAGACTGTCCTGCAGATGCTGGGCTGACCCGCGGAAACTTCATCTGAACATGAGGAAGCCAGTACCTGCCGAAAGGATTAAAAATGAAAGACAAGTTACGTTATTTGACAGGGTCCCTGAGTTTTACTCAAGGACTGAGAAATACAGATTGAAACAAGGAGTAACAGAACAAAGTCTTGCAGTAAGAGGAACAGATTTGCCTTTCAAGCCAGAGACAGGCTATTTATTTGAACAAGAACTTGCACAGGTCTCTTTTTATCCCCTTTGGAGCATATTTTATGTCGCCAAGAATTTCATGGCTATTAAAAGCTGCAAAGAAAAAATCTTTTAAGACCGTCTGAGGCACAGGATGGCCAGGTTTCCCAAGCCCTGAGGATGGCAAGGCTTCAGAAGCTCTTTTAAAGTTGATGGTCCTCAGAATCCACTGAGATTGTGCCTGCCCCCTGACCTGGGACCCAACAACATCATTTCTAGGTGTCCTTTCACCACAGGGGCTTGTGTGCTCACCAAAAGACATGTACTAGAATGTTTGAGATTGCCCTATCCAAACATCCATCGAAGATAAATCAGACAAGTGAGTGAGGACATGGTCTCACCATGGAATAGTATACAGCAGTGAGCATGAAAAATCAACAGTGACATATTCAAATCGACGGTGACAAATGAAGCCAGACACAGAATCTGATTTGATCATGAAACCCAAAATGAAACAAAGTGCTCTGAGATGGTGGAGGTTGATCCTGGGACAGGGTGGTCGTGGGACTAGAGTCAAGGGGGCTTCAGGGTCTAAGCATGTTCTGAGCCTTCGCATGGATGTTGGTATCACAGGTGTGCACACGTGACTATCGCTCAGAGCTGTTCTCTCGATGTTGTGCTTTTCTGCATGGGCATTCTACTTCAATAAAGAATCAGTAAAATTTAAAGCACGTTTTAAAAATATGGCCTGGCTACGCCTTGGATGAAGAGTTGGAAAATCACCCTGAATATCTTCCTGAAGGACCCCTTGCTGGGGAGCAAGTGCGTCCAGGCTCACACCCGACCACACCCAGAAAAATGCATGCCCGTGATTTCTACTCCCTGCTCCCCTGGCCCTGACCTGGACCCTCTGAATGCCAGCTCCGAGGAGTGCTCCTGGAAGACTTCTGGGTCCAGGCTGAGACAGGAGGCTGAGTCTAGAGCCAGGAGCAACTGCTTCTGCAAAACTGGAGGACAGGAGGAAGATGGTGGTCATTCATAGCACATCCTCCTGGTTGTCCGACACTCATCTTGATGGTACTGGGGGCAGATTTTGCAAGTGTAAGTCCCTAGGAGTTTGCTTTAAATCAATCTAAAGGGAGCTCATCTTGGGTGGGCCTGGCTTAATCAGGAGGAGGGTCTTTACAAAAGGAAGTCGACTTTCCCTGAAGGAGACACTCCAAACAGCAACAGGATCATCAGTGTCCTTGCTTATCTCTGAATCCTCTTTCCACAAGTCTGCCGCCTGGGGGCAGTTTTGCCCAAGCCTGCTGGTCCCAGCCTGCTCCCCATCTTCCCTTCCTGGTGCCTGCCCTGTGGATGTTGATCATCCCCCACAGGGGTGTAGACCATAGCCCGTGCTCAATCTAGCCAGCCAGCCATCTCTGTCAGTCTGTCTCCCTGACCCCAACCATCCAAATAACTACATCCATCGTAATCTGCATCCATCTGCACAGCGGAGTCATATGTACATCTTTATATCTCCTCCTGCTTCTGCTCCTCTGGTCCAGCCCGGATGTAGATGCCTCTCTTCCCCCACCCGACAGATGCTTGCTGAAGTATGGGGTTCAGCACACGCAGTTCCCCCCACCATTGATTAGATCGTGATTCTTGGCAGGTTACTTCACCTCTGTGTCTCAGCCTTCTCATCTGTAAACTGGGAATAAGAAAGTAAGAACCCTCCCCGGGTTCTTGTGAGAATTAAGTATATTAGCACATTTAGAGTACATAGACAAATGCCTGCACATAACAGGTACTGCACATAATAAGTATTAGCTGTTATTTCCCACAAAATGGAACTGAGAAGACTATCCATTACCTGCTCCTTGTCAGAGTGGGGGCTGGGCTAGATCCGTGTTCCCCAAGTTTAGGTCAACACTATTTGTACCGACTCTGCATGCCACTTGGATTTTGTTTGTTTGTTTACTTAACATATTCATTTTAATCAACTTTTTTGTAACTTACAATTTTATTGAGAAGGAAACTATGCATCACCGAGATAAAAGGGGAATCAACCTCACTTTCCATAAACGGAAGGTATGATTCTCCGTGAAAATCAACACAGCTCCGCCACCCCATTCCACTACCCCCAAACCCTAAGGCTCTGAAAAGCACATCATTATTTGGGGGGTTGTTTGGTTTTGTTTCGAAAATTTGGTGCCAAAACTGACCTGACCTGATTTGAGGCTCTTCAGTCTATTTGTGCTGTTCCACTTAGCACAAAAATCATGTTTCATTGGAGAAACAGAAATAGCAAAGAAATGGAATCCACTGAAGGTGATAAATAAGTCACCATATAAGCACCATATTGCTTGTCTAAAAAACCCAAAGGGAGCAGGGATTTCAAAATACATCTGGCTAAAAATTTTGATGAAGAGGAGGCACTGAAGAATCCTAGGTTGTATAAATGAAGTTGTGAGTGAGCAGATGGTTCTGTGTCCCTGCCGCACTCAACAGGAAGGTACAGAGCCTCACTGTCTAACCAAGTTCCAGACACAGGTGTCAACCGGCCTGGACGTCCAAGCTAGAAGGTGACTGTGACCTCCCTCCAATACGGCGGCCTCAGGGAAGCTGGACGGCTCACCTGCTGGCACCAGGCAGAAGCTGCCTCTCTCCTGACCTAGCCCAGAAGCCACACGGCCTCATTCCTGTAGACAGTCCCCGTCAGGTGGTCAGAGAGCTTGCCCAGGCTCCAGAGGAGGTAGATGGAGCCCATCTGACAATGGGCGGAGAATCAGAGAAGGCAGGCTATATTTTACAGGCATCAGTGCCACCTGAATTTGTACAAGCAGCTACCTGAATTTGCACTTCTTTTCTGATTAAAAAAGAAGGCATCTGCGTTTGTGTTTTATCTGCAGCATGAGCAGAAAGTCCAGAGATCCCAGTTCTGTCATCTACTGAGGATCCCAGGCTGGTGACTCACTGGGCCTTGCAGGGTGATGCTCCCCACTTTGACCAATGTGGCCCATTTCCTGTAACTTTGACAATTCCGCCGTGTCTCCCTTGGTGACAGTTAGGCCTCCACTGGATGCTGGAATGCTGGCAGGAGGGACAGACCCCCACGGAGCCCCCTGCTGTGCTACGCCGGCCTGGTGACCCTGGGCCCCGCCCAGGCCCCTTCCTTCCCCACCCCACCCCCAGGTCCCTGCAGACCCCTGCATGCTGGGAAGTCCAAAAGCCTCCAGCATCCTCATCCTTCCTCCCGGTGCCAAACAAGGGCCCAGGGGAAGAGAAGAGCCTCAAGGCCAGGGGAAGATGGTCATCCAGGCGAGTGGAGGCCAGTGGTCCCTCCGAGACTCCATAAGGGCCGTGCTGGGCAAAACATCGTTGGAGTTCTAGGTGGTTTCCATGGCTCGGAACTTATAACCTTATTTTCTGTTTTCCCATGTAGAGAAAACGCCCTGGCTCCCAGCCAGCCCTTGACCAGCAGCTTCTAATTATCCACGTGTGGAGGAGAAGGGCAGGGTGGAGACTGAGGAGGCTGTGCTGGATCGTGGGGATCGGGGGCAGGAAGCCCAGAAACTTCCCTCCTCCCCAGGCCACCGGGAAGCCTGACTAGGGAGGGCAGGCCAGTGTGGGGAGGCCTGGACATTTTCAGAGGTCTCAGCTACCAGGTTCCTGTGACCCAGAAGTACAGCCCTTTAGATCTGGGGCCCCAGCACCCCGAAGGATGGTCTACTGGTCAACGCACCAGCTGCTATAAAAAAAAAAAATGGGCCCTGAAACTTCAGGGGCATCTGGACGTAATCCAGAGGCGAGTCCGCATGGAGCACCACTCCTCAGGGACCCAGGCCTCTTCCACCTGTGGCTCTGGGTCCCCAGGAGGGTCTAGTTTCTTCTCTCAGAGCCCCCTTTTCCCACCAGCAAACAGGGGAGGGGGAGAAGGTGGAGAAGAAAGAGCATTTTAACCCTCCTCTTTCTCTGAGAACTTATTCCTCATCCCGCAGACCTTCCTTCCAGACTCTTTGGTGACTTTAGGAAACAGTAGGTGCTAACTCTATTAGCATTGAGGGTGCAGGCAAGTGCTTTTCAATTTAAAAATGCTCTGCACATATGTTCTCTTCCCACTGAGAAATCTTAGCATTCAACTTCAGGCAAATCAGGAACGGTTCTGTTGTGTGGTCCACAGCTGCCCAGAGTGCCCAGCGACGCGTTTATAAATTCCATCAGCCTCCCAGCCCTCAAGTGGGGATGATGTGAGCTAGTCCTCTGCCCAACCAGTGGGAAGGAATCGAGGTCGTCGAATCTGGTGGTTTTGAAAGCCCCACCCCCTCAGTCTCCCTCCAGTAACCCAAATCCACTGGTCCAGCCCAACCTCCTCAATTTGGTATTGGGAACTTGAGGGTCTGATGGACCTGGGGCTTTCCCAAGGTCACAGAGCCCTGTTATTGATCAAAATCAGAGCAGCAGATAAGTTCGGACCTCCAGTTTGGCCATCTAGACCAGCACTGGCCCCACCCCCAAATATAATGTTAGCCACATGTAGAATTTTAAAACTTCTAGTTGCCTTATTTTAAAAAGTAAAAAGCAAGGGGGTGGGGAATAGGTATTAATTTTAATTATATATATATTTTTTTAACCCAATATACAGTCCATGAAATTTAGGCCAGAATAGTGGAGTGGGTAGCCTTTCCCCTTTCCAGGGGATCTTCACAACCCAGGGATGGAACCCAGGTCTCCCACATTGCAGGCAGATGCTTTACCAGCTGAGCCACAAGGGAAGCCCAGTAGTATATATTCTTTAACCCAATAACCCAAAACATCAACATGTAGTGAATATACAAAATATGACTTTACATTCTTTATTCCACAGTAAGTCTTCAGACCCCAGTGTGTATTTTACACTGTTGTGTGTATACATGCTCAGTTGTGTCTGACTCTTTGCGACCTCTCAGTCTGGCTCCTCTGTTCTTGGAATTTCTCAGGCAAGAATACTGGAGTGGGTTGCCATTTCCTACTCCAGGGGATCTTCCCAACCCAGGGATGGAACCCATGTCTCCTATGGTGGCAGGCAGATTCTTGACTACATGGGCACTACATGGGAAGCCCCACGCTACAAAATCAAGTGCAATTTCACACTTCTACATTTTAATTCAGAGGGTAAATTTTCACTGAAAATACTTGTTCCGTATTTACAGTTCATAAAACTTATAGTTGAAAATGTAGATTCATATGCCAAGTGGATGCAAACACCCTTAAGAGTTTTCTTAATCCCTGGAGTATCCGTTTTCAAGTTGAAATGAATGAAAATTGACCACAATTGAGAATGCAGCTCATGGGTCACCAGGGTCACTTCTCCAGTGCCAAGAGGACACACCAGGCTCCTGGAGACACATCCAAAGGCGCTCTGGAACTCAGGCCAGATCTGCGGTGACCCCGGGACCCTTCATTACAGGCAAATCTGTGAGAATGACTGTTTCCCCAGAAAGATGCCTTGGTGCTGGGAACGCAACCGAGGCTCAGAGATAACACATTGCTCTTGTCTTCCTGCGGTCACGCCTCTGGTTTCCCAGGACGCCTGTCTGATCTGCAGCAGCATTGCACCCACAGTGGGAGGGCAGCCTGAATCTCCAGGAGGAGGGGCCCAGCAGAGCCCGGGGCCACCCTGCACGAGGCTCAGACGTGGGTGCCTGAGGCTGGGGAGGACTGTGGGTGAACCACGTGACTCTGGAGCAGAGCCGACATCCTGAGACCCTGAAGGCCCACAGGCCATGTGGCCAGGAGGGGCCAGAATCAGGGACCGGCTCTCAGAGGGCAGGCTTCAGGTCAGCCGCCATTGAGTTTTCTGGGGCTGTGGCCCAGGTACCGCTGTGGGGCACAGAAGTCTGAAATCAGGGTGCCCGTAGGGCTGGTTGCCTTCCAGAGGCTGCAGGAGGGTACTTCCTGCCTCTTCCAGCTTCTGGCGTCATTGGGGACCCTTGGCTTGCAGATGCATCACTCTGACTTCTGCCTCTGTCGTCACACGGCCATCTTCCCTGTGTGTGTCTGCATCCAAATGTCCCTCTTCTTATAAAAACAATGGTTTTTCCAGTGATCATATATGGATGTCAGAGTTGGACCATAAAGAAGACTGAGCGCCGAACTGATGCTTTTGAACTGTGCTGTTGGAGAAGACTCTTGAGAGTCCCTTGGACTGCAAGGAGATCCAGCCAGTCCACCCTAAAGGAAACCAACCCTGAATATTCACTGGAAAGACTGATGCTGAAGCTGAAACTCCAATACTTTGGCCACCTAATGCGAAGAGCTGACTCATTGGAAAAGACCCTGAGGCTAGGAAAGATTGAAGGCAGGAGGAGAAGGGGATGACAGAGGACAAGACGGTTGGATGGCACCACCGAATCAATGGACATGGATTTGAGCAACCTCCGGGAGTTAGTGAAGGACAGGGGAGCCTGGCATGCTGTAGATCATGAGGTCACAAAGAGTCGGACACGACTTAGTGACTGAACAACTATAACCTGGATTTAGGGCCACCTGAATTCTTCTGAGCTCATCCTTTCTAAAAATATTTGTTTACTTGTGTGTTAATTTGGCTGCCCTGGGTCTTAGTTGTGGCACTCAGGATCTTTAGTTGCAGCCCCTGTGATCCTAGTTCCCTGACCAGGGATGGAACCTGGGCTCCCTGCACTGGGAGCACAGAGTTTTAGCCACTGGAGCACCAGGCAAGTCCCCCGAACTAATCTTAACTTGATCGTATCTGCGAAGACCATGGTCCTTGAAAGACTGCATTTACAGGCACCAGGGATTAGGACTTGAATATATCTTCTGGGGGGACCCGAGCCACAATAGATCTTCACAATCATCTGTTCACTGACCTCGATCTGCCCTAAGACAATGATGTCCTCAGGACCTCCATTTCACAGACGGGAAATGGAGTCCTAGGGCTGTGGGGACATTGCCCAGCTTGTCACTGGCATCCTAGGACCTGCAGCTGGCCCTTCCCCAGAGTCCATGCTCGCAGGCACTTCATGGGCCTCCAGCCCTTCCAGCTGAGAAACTAGGACACTTGTTTAGCAAAACAACTTGTAAAACCAGGGCAGGCTCCAGCCTCCCCCGCCAAATGACCCAGGAGGACAATTCTGATTGATTCCGAATGCTTGCCCAGGGACTCGTCCAGGAGTCTGCAAAAGGCAACCCGATATTTCACTGCTCCTTCCAGCTCTGCAAACTGGACCACAACATGGGAAACGCCAGACTCAACATGCGAGCGTGAAGTTTTCCTCTAACGAGCTGGCACGGGCGGTCGAGGATGGCTTGGCTCCCTCCTGCCGAGGGACATTCCCCCCTCCGGGCCCCCTTCCCCGGCCTTAGCTTGTGGCATCTAGCTGACCCAAGTGGCACAGAGGACAGGCAGGCCTTGAGATTACCCCGAGGAACAAGCCATGCCAGGGCAGGCACGTTGGAAACCAGCCAGGCACAGCACCGTCGAGGGAGGCAAGAAAATCAGGAGGGTTCTGGAAATGTCCATAGGGTCCCTCCTCAAACCTGGGCAGACAAGCTCTGGGGCCGGTAATGGTGCCAGCAGGGCCTGTCAGGAGAAACCTGGCTGCCAGCTCCTCTTCTCCCAGCAGAGAGGTCAGCCCAGGGCACAGGCTGCCTTTCGAGGTTGGTTCCCCCCTCCACCGACCCTGGGAATCCAGAGAGCTTTGAAGCCTCTCCCCAGGTGTCAGCAGGAGGGAGGCTCCTCCAAGCACACGCAGAGCTCCAGTTTGGGGGAAGTCAAGGCTTTGATCCCAGGCCTGTGTCTGCCGCTGGAGCCTGACCGTCTCCCTGCCTCTCATTAGGGATCCCCGTGCAGCCAGCGTGTAGGACAAGCTTGGCATTCTCCGTCTG
Source organism: Muntiacus reevesi (assembly GCF_963930625.1). NCBI lineage: Eukaryota > Metazoa > Chordata > Mammalia > Artiodactyla > Cervidae > Muntiacus > Muntiacus reevesi. Next base: position 225,367,742 of record NC_089250.1, on the reverse strand, counting down.
ACCTAATAAAGCCTCACTGAATTGCGTCGGCTCTCGTTCCTGAAGAAATGAGGCCTCTCCAATTACTCCCATAAGAAAAGGCCTCTTAGAAAAATGCCGAGTGCAAGCAAGGCAGGCCCTTCCGGACATCCCAGGCGCCTTCTGCAAACAGACCCAGAGCAGAGCCTGGTGGAGTGGAGGGTGCGCTGGGAGGAGGGGGCCCTCGAGCCTCTAAGGGCAGCACTTCCCTCCCTCAGGATAGGGAGCTCTTGTCTCACAAACAGGCAGGTGAAATTGAGCATTAAGGGAAAATTGGACTGGCCAGGTCAGGGTGGAGGCAGAAAGCGCTTCACTTTGGTAGGAAATGTAGCGAAGAACGGGAGAGAGAGAGAGAGAGAGAGAGGCTTTCACGAGGTGTGGGTTTCCCTGAATTAGCGGTGGATTAGCCCTGTGGGACTTGGCCTGAGGTTGTCCAGTCTGGCTTTGGAAAACAGGGTGGGACGGATTTAGCTGCTGCTCAGAAACCTTCCCTTCCTTCCCCACCCCACCTGCCCCCACAACTTTCTCCCTGCCTCCCCTGCCCCTCTAAGGAGGGAGAAAACCACACCTTCCCACGAGGGGCTTTAGAAAACACAGGATGGGCCCCGCTCCGGGAGGCTGACTCCTGGTCTGCAGGGGGTTTGGGAGGCTGGGCAGAGCTCTTGGGAAGGGAGAAAAAGGGGAAGAGGCAGGCCTGGGCAGGGTGGGAGCGGGGCTGGGACGCCGTTTCAGAACAGAGCTCGGTTGTCCCCACAGAGAGCAGCATGGATTCGGTGACCCTTCAGAGCTGCCCCGACTGAGCAGAAGTCCTGGGTCTTTAAACCCCCATATCCGTCAGCTGGATGGGAGTTGCCCCCACGCAGTCAGAAACTATAAAATTATGCAAAGCCAGTGTACGCACTGGTCTAAGAATTAGCTTAGGGATGCAATTACACATCAAATTTTATTAAACAGCATATTTTATTTATTTAGTTTTGGCTGTGCTGGGTCTTTGTTGCTGCACCTGGGCTGTCTCTAGTTGTGGCGAGTAGGGGCTGCTCTTCATTGCAGTGCTCGGGTGTCTCATTGCAGTGGCTTCTCTTGTTGCGGAGCACAGGCTCTAGGCACACGGGCTTCAGTAACTGTGGCACACGCGGCATGAAGGAACTTCCCAGACTAGAAATTGAACCCATATACCCTGCCTTGGCAGATTGGTTCTTAATCCACTGGACCACCAGGTAAACCCCAAACAGCATATTTTTTAATGAGTTTATTTTCGTAATTTGGGGGTTTGTGTATGTGTTTTAATATTTATTTATTTGGCTGCTCCAGGTCTTCTTGTGGCATGTGGGATCTAGGTATCAAACCCCAGCCCACAGCACTGGGGGCATGGAATCTTAGCAACTGGAACACCAGGGAAGTCCTAGGGCTTGTATTTTTGAGATAGAGGCTCAGTTGACTGAACTTTCAGTTCATCTTAAGCAGATTCACTTGTTCTGAAAATAGCATACATGCAACCACTCTGCATCCATAGCAGGCATCACTAATCAATCACCCATGGCAGGCATACTAATCAATCATAGGGCACATCAGTCTCCCTCTAATTCATAAGCACCCTTCCTGTCTCTTCCCCTGGCTGCTATTGTTGTTCAATTGCTAAGTCCTGCCTAACTCTTTGCAATTCCATGGACTGCAGCATGCCAGGCTTCCTTGTCCTCCACTATCTCCTGGAATTTGCTCAAAGTCACATCCATTGAGTTAATGATGCTACTCAACCACCTCATCCTTTGTTGTCCCCTTCTCCTTCCCTCAATATTTCCCAGCATTGGGAATCTTTCCAATGAGTCAGCTTTCCAATCTTTCCAATGAGTCGGTTCTTCACATCAGGTGGCCCAAGTATTGGAGCTTCAGCATCTGTCCTTCCAGTGAATCCAGGATTGGGCATGCAATCCATCTGGAGCCAGTGAGGCATGACAGGGAGCTTGCTAGAGGTTTCTGGGAAAGAAGAGGCCTCCCTGAAAATGAGCTCTTTCTCCTTGTTGTAAATTGAGAGTGTTTAGGTGTGATGTCTGGAACTCCTGCAGCGGTTTTGCATCCTAGAGGGAGGTCAGCTTGAGCTAACACTAATGAGCTAACACTGCAGAAATAAAGAAATTGGGTCCTGGTAATACCATCCAGTGCTAAACCAAATGAACACCGATGCTCTCCCCATCTCCAGACATTCCTTACATGGATCAATAAATCATGTGTCAGCCAGTACTACTGAACTCAACCCCTGCTTCCCCCCTCTCTGACTTGGCCACTTGTTTGAGTCACTTAGCCTCATGGTCTCGGGATCCATAGGTTCTGGCAACAGCACCAGTGCTTCCTCACTATGGGCCCTATACAGCTCACATTACCCACTTGAGCCTCCATTTCTTCAGACCAAGAATATGGTTTAAAAAGAAAGATTCCTCTGGATCGGCTGTTAGGAGTTACTTCTCCTTTGACACAGGCAGAGCCTGTGCCCTGGCAGCTGACAGTCACAAGGAAAATGGACATGCTCCAAACCCCAGGCGAAGCGCTGCACCAAGGGTCAGGGCCCCACATGGCTGGCTCTTTCTGGAACAGATGAGTATGTTTTTTCAACAAATACCAATGCAGCACTTACTCATTGCCAGGTTCTTTTCTACAAGCTTTGCAAATATTAACTTGTGTGTCATCAGTGACTCTATGAAATGGATACTGTGGCCATACCCATTTACAGGGAGAACACCAAGGCCCAGGAAGGTGAAGCGACTTGCCTGAGGTCACAGAACCAGTAGGTGGGGGAGCCTGGGTTTGAACTTCAGAGGCTGGTGGCTCCAGAATTGGAACAGTTAGTCACCCTTTCATGTCTGAATAATCACGTGTTTGCTGTGTGTAGGCACAATCATAAACTATCTCATTTGATTTCCCCAGCAGCCCCATAAAATGTGTCATGACTTTGATATTGTAATGGCACTATCTCTGTTTCTCAGAGAAATAAGAAAATGCTACAGTCATGGGTGAATGAATGATGGGGTGAGTGAATGTCCATGAGCCAGACCTGCCTGTGACCTTGGCCTGAGCCCCGTACTCCCAGCCGACAGTGGACTCAGGAAGTCCCCGTTACCCAGGGCATGCCCTGGGGACCCAGAGCTTCATCCTGTCCGCGATCCCTGGGCACTGAGTTCCCAGTAGCTTCAAAGGGAGCCGAGCCATCAAGCTCCCAGGGGGGGCGCAGACAGCAGGAAAGCCATCCCAGCCCCGCCGCCAGACGTCAGAAGCGTGAGGCGGCTTTGGTCTCCGGCTCCGGGCTGATGGAACAAGGGCAGCGTGGAGCCAGGCGCTTCTGGGAACCCTGCGCTGGCATTTCCTTGTTTTGTCAGCTCCACCGAAGGGCCCCGGAAACCACATGCAGAACAAAGTCTCCAGGCACTGTCTGGAAGGCGAGAGGATTAGAGAGGGGAAGGGGAAAGTGCCGCAGGGCCAGCCTCCCGGGGCCTGGGAACTTCTGCCTGCCGCCCGGGACATGTCAGCCCCACCAGAAAGTCCCAGGGACCTCGCCTGCATCCCCGCCACTGGCTGCAGGAGTCACCCACCTCGGTACCAAGTGCAGGTTTGTCGGCCAGGTGTGTCTCAGCCATCCTCAGGCCCTGCCTCCAGGGTAAGGACCCTCACTGTCCCCAGTTTACAAATGAGATCAACAAGGCTGAGGACAGTGAGCAGCTGGCAGGTGACAAGGATGGTTTGGAAAAGCCCATTTCATTCCCAGAGCCAAGCCTGGGAAGCTTGTTTGTTCCTGTTTGCTTGTTTTCATGGATCGAACTGAGTGAGTTGAGTGTTAAGTCAGCTTTTTCACCCTCCTCTTAGAAAGAAAGTAAAGTCGCTCAGTCGTGTCCAACTCTTTGCCACCCCATGGACTGTAGCCCACCAGGCTGCTCCATCCATGGAATTTTCCAGGCAAGAGTACTGCAGTGGGTCGCCATTTCCTTCTCCAGGGGATCTTCCTGACCCAGGGATCGAACCCAGGTCTCCTGCATTGCAGGCAGACGCTTAACCGTCTGAGCCACCAGGGAACCCCGTGTTTTCATGGATGATAAAGTTCAAAAATGAGGATGTGGAGATGTACTGATAGAGTGCCACGAGGAAAGGGGGCTCTGCTCTGGAGCCCGCCGTGACATGCGCCTGGAGGGCTGGGAGGAGGACTCGGGGGACTGTGAAGCAAGGCCGCATGAAGGAGTGCCCGGGGTTGGCATTCAGGAGGGCGGGCAGGAGTGACCAGAGTGAGTGACAGGGCGCGGGGAGGTGGGGGTCCCGCGGGGCCAGCCCCCCAATGCGGCCCAGGTCCTGCACATCCTGCCCAGCCAGTGACCTGCTGGAGGTCCTAGGAGGGGGCGGGACCTAGGAATGAGGAGTGGGGTTCCTGCAGGGAAGAGACCCCCTGGGCTGGCACACACAGGCTCACACACGTGCACCCGCCCCCCCCCCCCCCCCCGCAGTTCCAGCGGGGAACGCCCAGGCTCCTCCCTCCCTCCAGGATGGGAGGGATTGGGAGGGTCCGGTCCCAACAAGGAGCCCCTCCCCGCTCCCAGCACAGTGGGGGGTGTGTCCCCCAGTCTCCACGCTCTCCCCACTCGTCCCCTTCTCCTCCCCGTGTCCCCCTGGCGTGTCTGCGGGTGGGTTTCTTCACAGCCCTGTGCGTGCCTCTGTCTCCCCTCCTGCCTCTCAGCCCCCCTGACTCCACGGCCTCCTCCCTGAGTCTCCCCTCCGCCCTCGGCTCACTCTGTGTACTTATTTCTCTTTCTGTGCGTGTCTCTCTCTCCCTCCCCCTCCCTCCCTCTCTCTCCTCCATCCCTCTCCCCATCCAGGGTCTCTCGCTTGGACATTTCAGGGCCAATCCTCTAAAGAAGCCCACAGCTGACCCCCCAGGAGCCCTGCTGAGGCCACGTCCCTGGAACCAGGGGCAGCCAGGAGGCAGGAGTGGACCCCGGATGGGCAGCTTCTCTGGGCAGTCCTAGGAGGCAGGGAGTGGTGAACCCAGCTGGGCACCGCTCCAGCCATCCTCCACAGCAGGGCTGGGGGCTCCTGTCTGGAGGGGTTTCCATCTTATCAGAGGCACGTCCCCCTTGCCAGGGGCTCCCGGGAGCGCCTTCTCTCGAGTTCCCCTGGAATGTGTGGAGGGACATGCTAAGCTCTCCTGGAGATAAACTCTGCCAAGGGGTTGGGGGGAACAGAGTTTTCAAAGGGAGACATCCCCGAGCCTGCTCCTCTTTGCCATGCGCGGCCCTGGTCCGCTTACAAACTCTGAACCTCCTGGCGGGAAGGGCTGAGACCAGCAGGTCTCTGCTGGGTGCTGGACGGAACCTCTGACGAGTCCAGTCTGCCCCCAGCGGTGGGGATAACAAAGCCTCCGCTCGTCCTCAGGGTCCACTGTGAGAGAAGAGGTGAGTGGGACCTGACTGTGGGCCAGGGGCCCATGTGGGCAGAGAGAGACAGTGAGAAATGGTTAGACAAGAGAGACACAGAGAGAACTCTGCCAGAGACCAGTTGAGAAGCAGAAAAGACAGAGGTGGGGGTGGCCCAAGGCAGCCCGGAAGAGCCTAGAAGATAGAACACGGGTGCACACCATGGCTGGCACGGATGGGGCCACTCCCGCTGCGCGTGGCCGCCTCGGGAACACACAGGTGCAGCAAGCCAGTTGTGCATGCAGCCAAGCTTCAGCCCCCCTGTAAGCTTCAGCCCCTTACCAGCTATGTGACCTGCGGCAGTGATTCAGCCTCTCTGGGCCTTTGTTTCCTTATTCGAGAAAACGGGGGTAATCGTCCACACCCTGGGGCTCTCATGAAGGCTCTGTGAGTTCCTACGTGCAAAGTGATGAACAGCCGGCTTGGGGCACCCCCTGCCAGGCTGCCCTGGGGACCGTGGCGTCCCTGCCTGAACCTGATCAGGAAATGTCAGGTCTTCCCTGGTGGCCAGGGGTGAAGAACTGGCCTTCCAGTGTGGGGGACATGAGGCTTCGATCGTTGGTTGGGGAACTAAGATCCCACATACCACAGAGAAGATAAACCCACGTTCCTCAACCACTGCACCTGAGCGCTCTGGAGCCCGCATGCCACAACTAAGACCCAGTGCAGCCAAAGAAATAAATAAATATTAGAAGAATTTGCCTCATCAGGAAACCAAATTAAGAGGCATTCTATAAAAGTGGCCTGTGCTCCGCAAGTGAGTCAAGGGCAACTTATTGGGACGATTGGTGAGACCGGGTTGGGGCCCTCGGCCCAGACGGCAGGGGTGGGTCGCTGTTGGCTTCTGCGGGTGTGGTTCTTCAGGGGGTCGTCCTGTGTGCAAGACGTACAGGCTGATCTCCGCGGAGGGTGGTGTGTTGGGTGGGAGACAGCTGACAAGGCCCGGTTCTCCACACCGGCAGCTCTTCTGTAAGTCTGAGGTTACTTCGATTTTTTTAATACATGGAAAAGGTAAAAATAATAAAATCGGATCAGAAACAAGGAACAATAACAAGAAAACCTCAAGAGAGATTAGCAAATGGTCAGGACCTGTGGGCACATCCCGTAAATGATCAGAAGGCCTGGAAGCAGCCTGTTCCCCCCAAGTCGGGGTCTGTATTTTAGGGCTCAGCCCCAGTCCCCCCACCCCTGCATTAGGGGAGTGTTGGCATCCTAGGAAGACACCAGTCTGTACTGTCAGATCGACGTGCCGGAAACCCAGCTCTGCTTTCTAGCTGGGCAGCCTTAGGCCACTGGCTAACCCTCTCTGAGCCTCAGATTCCTCAGGACTGACACCTGATGGCTCCCCTGCAGTGACTGTAATTAAATGAGACCAGTAGTCAAAACGCAATAGAAAGGTGGCTCCAGGGAAGGGGCTTTTCACATCAGTTCTCCAAGACCAGGGCTCATGTCCCTCTTTTGCTGTCTCAGCCATGGGTCTGGAGGCCAGCAGGCTCGGGGGCCAAACACAGGCCACCTCCTGGCAGGATCAGTTGCCTCTGGAGCCACTGAGCTCCATTCAAGGCCTGGTGGAAATGGAGCCATAAACGCCCCGGCCCGACCCTCCTGTCACTGGAGATCAAACCGTTATCAGAATCAAAGGCTGATGGATGAGCCCAGGACAGGGCCCAGGCCTCCAACCCCCTCCTGGTCGTGGAGCTCAGAGCCCGCCAGCCCCTCTCCAGGAGCCCCGGCACAGTTTAATTGGGGCCAGAACGCCTTCTGCCCCTTGTCACCCCTCAGGAAAGCTGCTCATCTCCCCCTGCGGGGAGGAGGGCACGGAGGTGTCAGCAGGCCGGCTGCATGACGAGCCCGCGCCGACAGGGAGGCCTGGCTGGCAGCCGGCCCCTCTCCTCCGACAGGCCTGGAGCCCAGGTGGTTCTCCAAGCCGGGGGAGCCCTGAGATTAAGACATGGCAGCCGCCAACTGATCTGCCAGAGCCCTTTATTTCAGGAGGCTTGGCCGGGGAGAGACCGGGGCGGGGTCGCCCTGGCACCCGCTGGACGCGTGGCCTCCCAGGGGAAAGGAAGACACAATACCCAGAGGTCAGAAGATTCCAGAAGGGCCTGGCTGATCTGAGAGCTGATGCCAGCCCCCACCTCGGGGGACCCACGAAGGAATTCAAGGGGCTGTCAGAGGTGTAATCGTGACCACGTCAGCACCCTGGAAGCTTCAGACAGAACCTTGAGAAGAGAGGAACGCAGGTGCTGCTGTTGGAGGCATCAGAAGAAATCCGGGCTGCCCACCTCATGGCCACCTGAGTCCCGCTGGGTGACTCCAGCTATAAAACAAGGAGGGGTGAGAGGTCACGCTTCCAGCTGTTCTGGTCTGGACAACGTGAGCCAATGAGGTCGGTTTCAGCAGTGCCTGTCAGTCCCCAGTATATTATTGTATTATTATTATTAGGAACCAGCTGTGTCATAACACAGAATGAAGATTCAAGTGACAGTACGTGGAGTAATGAGTGAGTGGGGCCTGGAAGGAAGTCCATCAGTGTGCCGGCATTGAACTTGTGTGTGCCACAGAAGCTTTATCATTTTATTTACGTATTCTCCAAGGCCTTCTTAATAAACCTGTGTTCCCTTTTAACTGTAAAAGCTACACCTGGTAAGTTCTGTAACAGACGCCCACGCAGCCAGGCCCCATGCAGGGAGGCTGATCCTGCAGTTGCGCCTTCTTGGAGAAACCCCGAGATGCCCAGGGTCACCCTGGTCACTCTCGCCGGGTCCTCCAGGTATTTACAGCCGGTATAAGCGCCTGTCGCTGTGCGGAGGGAATTAGATGATCATAACTTTGCTGCTTCTGTGTATGAGCCATTCCCGGCTCTGCCTGTGGCATCTGGTCTGAAAAGCATGCTGTCCTTGTGCTCCAAGGCTGAGTTCTGCCTGGCGGTGCCACCAGCCTCACCAGCCTCACCAGCCCCATTGGCCACAACTGGCCCCAGCAACCCCAGCAACCCCATCAAGTCAGCCCCGCCACCCTGCAGGCCAGCTGTCTGCTCTGGGTCTGCATGGCTCCGTGTGCACAATCTGCTTTCAGCTTCATCACCCCGTGGCTTAGCAATGAGTGAATGAATGAGTGGGAACATTATTAGGTGGGATGGGATGAGGAGGGCAAGCTCGGGCATGTAGGAAAGACTGATTTTCATCGTTCTTAGGATGGGAAAGCCAGGAATTCGAGGCAGGACAGGCAAGTGGAGGGACCCTGGAGGCAGAGGGGCCTGGGTTCAAATCTGGCCTCCATCCCCCACTAACTGTGCAGCAGCCCCCCCACACAACAAAGTGTCTAATTCTGGGAGCCTTCGGTTTTTCCTCTGCAAAACTGGTTAGCAATTCATCCACGTGGGTTTTTTGTGAGGGTCAAATAAGATGACATATGAACACCACTAGGACATAGTAAATGTTCGCTAGACATAGTTGTGACCATAAGGGAAGGAATATCGACAGCCCCCTCACCCACCCCACCAGGCCAGGCCAGCGGCTCTCAACACCAGGTCCCATCACAATCATTTGGGGAGATCTTAACACCACGAGAGTCAGACCCTCAGCTCCTTGGAGAAATGGCTGATTCCAGGCTGGGCAGGAGAGCCAGGGTGAGCCTGGAACTAGCTAGTCCTTAGGGGAGGATGTTCGGGGCCGAGCGCCCGGAGGAGACGTGTTTATGGGGCTCTCTATGTGCATCACCTTCTCCATCCTTGCTCTAGCCTTACTGGTGGGAACTATTCCAACATCCATCTCACGAGATTCAGAGTGAAACAGCTTACCCAGAGCCCACAGAAGAATGTGGCAGGACCAGGGTTTGGACACAGAAATGCATAACTCAAAACCCAGTTTTTCTAACCCATGGAGATTCCATCCTTGTTTTCCCTGGGCGGGGCGGGGTGGGGGGGGTCTTTGCAGGAATCTTTAGCCGGAGCATTGTCATCCCTAAAATACCTTAGCATAAGTGTCTGCTTCCCAATTCCAAGATATCCACAATGTGTCTGTGTTTCAGGAGTCTGGTCCTCTTGGCTATGTGTCATTGGGATAGTCGCATCTCCTCTCTGGCCAGGCTAGAAGCACCTCTAGACCCAGTCACCCCTGGTGCTGCACCTGGGAAAACCAAAGCTGAGCCCAGGAGTGTGGACTGCAAGGGTTGCAATCCCAGGGTGTGTGAGGGTCCCACCTCCAGGGAAGGCAAGGAGTCCCTCAGGCTGTGCGAGCCCCGTGTTCAACAGCGACACCCTGTGGCCACCGCCAGAGCAGCAGCTCTAACGGGCGGGGCATCAAGCCTGTCCACCTGCGGTCCACAGGCAGCCTGACCCACACCCTGCACCAGGAACATTCCACAGCTCTTGGTCACCAGGGAGGTAGGGTCTGCAAGAGGTGACCCACCAGACTTGGAGCAAATAAGCACAAGTTGAACATGATCGATTACTTTTTTGAAGCGTCATGTGGTCATATTTCACCTCCAAACTGGGGGAAGCTAGGGGCAGACCACTTCTATGTCATCACAGCCCCCACAATCGTTTTGTGGGAAGCCCAGCACGAGGACTGTAATATCTAACATCTGTCAATGAGAAAAGCGTATTTGAATTGCAAACATTTGATCAACGCCAAAATTCCAAGGGTGGGCAGGGAGGTGGGTCGGCTTCTGAGGGCCACTTGCCCAGCACCACCAACTCTGACCGCTTCCTCTTATTTTCCTGTGTGCGTGAGTTCCCCAGAGGGTCTTTCCTCGCCTGACCCTGCCGTGTTCTCACATTGTTCTGTTTTTCTGACAACAGCTTGTCACCAAGGAAACCACTGTGGAGACCATAGTCAGGCCCGTGTCTTCCCTGCAGGGAAATTCAGCCCTTACTCATCTCTCCATCCACAGCCGCCTCTTGGCGTGACCTCGGAAGGAGCTGCCAAACCCCAAGCGAGGAGTCCCCTCCCTCCCGCTGGAACCTTTCCCCAGGGGGCTGAAAGAAGGAAGCAGGGCTGGGATGAGAAAGCCTGGGGCAGCAGAGCCAGCATGGCCCTAGAACCCTGTCGTTGGACCCTTCCCTGGTTCAGCGTAAACGTGTTACCAGAGTGTAACACACAGTATACAAAGCAGGAAAAGCACCCTTCACATCTCCTGCTCCCTTCCCCCGCACCCCGAAAGGTGACCACTCTCCTGACTTCTAACAGCAGACCCTTTGCTCTGCCTGCCGCTGCACTTGACATCTTAATACTTAGAATCACCCAGTGTCTGCTCTTTGAAGTCGGGGCCATGTCTTGAACATTGCATCGCCGGATGCCGCAGGCGGCCCAGCCTGGCACTCGCATGCAGCCTAGGGCTTACGCTGTCACAGGCACCAGGGCGATCCCCAGTTCTGTCTGAAAGGAGCGGCGTTGCTGTGAGCTGGCCCGTCTATGTCTTTGGGAGAACCTCTGTTTATGCATCTCTTGAGCATCCACCCAGGATGGGAGGTGCTGGGTCACGGGGGCATGGCTGTAGTAGCCATGGCCAACCGGGTCCCCAAACGCTGGTCGCAAGTGGCACTCCAACCACCTGGTGTGAGATCCGGCCGTTCCCCATCCTTGCCAGCACTTGGCATCACCTGCCCTTTGCTTTGTGGCCGTTTCCCACCCCTTTCGTGTTGTGGGTGGGGATCCTGAGTCCAAGGAGGTGGCCACTCTCAGGGTACCGGGAGCAGAGGTGCCGGCCCCACCTGGAGCTGGCTCTCCTGTCCTGCCATCCTTTCTACTGTCCCAGAGGCACCCGTTCATTTTCCACATTGAGTCTCGTCCAATGAAACCATCCTTGAAGTCAAGGCGGGCTTTCCACTGAGCAATAACAAGAAATACAATAATGACTCCCGCTTGTCGGACCCTGACTGAACGCCAGGACCCCGTGAGGGCTCTGCCTGCATTGCCTCTCGTGGTGCCTCCACGCAACCTTAGGATGGAGACACTTCTCTCTATCCCTGTGGTAAAGGTGGGGAGCCCAGAGAGGTGGAACAGCTCCCCCGAGAGCACACAGCTGGTGAGTGGGAGAGCTGGGACTCAAAGCCTCGTCCTCTGTCTCTGGAGCCTGGTTTATTGGCCCGTCTGGTGGGGTAGTGGGAGCTGAGATGCTCCCCCGGGTCTCTCCCAGGTTTCTTTCTTTCTGGGCTCAGCCTTAACAGGGAGTGTTTTTCTTTTCAGAATCTGCTAATCTGAAAATTACATTTTTTTCAAAGATTAGGTAGCCAAGTAAACTTTTCCAAAGCTGCGTGATTTTCAGGTCTCTTGATTGGCACATTAAGTTCTACGGCGAATTTGCACGTGTTCACCACATGTGCATGTGTGTGCCTGTGTGCGTCCTCGCCTCTAGTTTCATCCCGGGTCTCTCTGCACTGCATCCGAGTGTACAGGTCAAGAATCACCTGCCTGCAGGGGTCTGAGTCCACGTGGCCTGTCCCCTCCATCCACAAGACCTCTCTCCCCGCCCCCCCATCCATTCATTCCTTCACTAACCCACATGTGTGTTTCAGCCCCATAAGCCCGGCCCCAGGACACAGCGTGAACTTCTCACACAGCCAGTCTCTGTTCTCACACAAGGCAGACCCAGCACAGTGATGGGGACATTCGGGGCGTTGAGAGTGTGGCCACATCTGTTCATGGAAGACAGAGGCTTGGAGGAGGAAGCTGAGACCTGCAGGGTAGGGAGGAGGTGCCGGGAAGGATGTCCCCAGCAGAGGGAGGGCAGGTGCATCGAGGGAGCTGGTCAGGCAGCAGCCCGGAGCTGCCAGGGGGCGTTGTTTCTAATATGCTTATTTAATACACTAAAGTGTGTGGTGTGTGCGTCAACTCAGTTGTGTCCGACTCTTTGTGACCCCATGGACCGTAGCCCACCAGGCTCCTCTGTCCTTGGGATTCTCAGGCAAGAATACTGGAGTGGGTTCCCATTTCCTTCTCCAGGGGATCTTCCTGACCCAGGGATCAAACCCCGGGTCTCCTGCATTGGAGGCGGATTCTTTATCATCTGAGCCACCAGGGAAGTCCAGTACGCTAATTAGCATGCAAACTTAATATGCTAATTCACCGTGCTTAGTTTATATGCTAATTTAGAGTGCCAGTCTGCTCTCTGAGTCTCCACGAGCATTTCCCAGGCTCTTCAACCAAGGAAGACAGTTACCCAATGATAAAACCTTAAAATTCACAGAACACCTTTTTCCTGTACTGTCTCCTTTTATCTTTTAACCCCTCTGGCCTCTGCACTGGCCTCCCCTGGGAGCCGATTAGAAGTGCGAAGTCTCAGGCCCCAGCCCAGACCAACTTCATTGGGACTCTCAGCTTATCAAGATCCTAAGTGACCCGTATGCATGTGAGCGTCCAGGAGCATGGCTGCCCTCAGAGTCCAGGAAGAAGTTCGTTGTACTTATTTCACAGCAAGGAGATAGAGGGCCAGAAGGACAGAGTCTACAGTTAATAAGTAACTGGTTTCTTCAAATCTTGTTCCTCCCTCTCCGACCCAACCTGCTACGCTTATGCAGTGAGAGCAGAGGCCCAGAGAGGGCACGTGCCTCACCCAAGGTCACAAAGCAAGGCTAGCAACAACCCAAGCTGTCAGACTCCACAGGCATCCTGGTGTTCTCCCTGACCTCAAACGGCCAGGGAGCTGCGGTTCCCAGTGTGGTCAACATCACCCTGCATGCTCGTTAGAACGCATATTTCTAGGCCCTCCCCAGATCTGCTGAATCCAAACGCTTGAGGACAAGGCCCCGGAATCTGCATCTTAGCAAGCTTCTCAGTTGTTTCTTAGGCTCACTTGGGAAATTGCGGAGGACCTTGAAGGAACATCATGCAATTCTCAGATTATCCACTAGAGCGAGCCCGCACCCCAGAGACGCAGCCTTTCCGCGCCCTGAGCCCAAGTAGCAGTTTCCTGTGTTTTTCTCCTGGTGGATCCACTGTGGTTACAGTTTAGGGAAGAGCCTCAGGTCACACCATTCAAGAAGTTCAGAAAAGGAAGCATTTTTGTTAACACAGGAGGCAGGAAACCTGAGCTGATCTCATGCCATCCATCTGGACCCTCACAGCCTGTCGCAGGTGGATTCACAGATGACCTCAGCAGCATCCTTCATCTCTGAGCGTCAGCTTCCTCCTCTGCAGAGCAGGGCTGTCAGACCCAAATGTCCTGAGTCCCCAAACCCAGCCTCGATATTTTACAAGGCATCTTTAATGTCTGCAGAAAGTTAGGAAACGGAAGGCATGTTGTCATGCAGATATTCACAGGTTGTTTTTGGAAGGTTCTTGCATGATTGCATGTCCATGCAGCTCCATGAATCAGAGGCTCTCCAGTCACAGAATATGATAGAAAGTTGTGCTTGGATGTGAGAACCGGAGCTGTGGCAGCCACCTTGGGCCCCTGCAGGGAGATGTTTGGCTGCCCTCCTGAGACCATGGTTGCTTGTGACTGCAGCACAGATGCAGAACATTTTCATCACAAGTGAGTTCTACTGAACAGCAGCTTGAATAATACATACAGGTTTTTAAATGGGGTAGTTAATTAACACTGGAGCTTTAAATTCAGTTTTTTTTCCCCTGTTTGTCCTCACAAGAACCCTGTCAGATCTAGATCAATATATTGTTGTTTTCATTTTTAATGAGGAAACTGGAGCTCAAAGAGAGCCTTGCCCAAGGATGTATGGTGTATATGTGCGTGTGTTAGTCGTTCAGTCTTGTCCAACTCTTTGTGACCCCATGGACTATATCCCACCAGGCTCCGCTGTCCTTGGGATTCTCAGGCAAGAATACTGGAGCGGGTAGCCATTCCCTTCTCCAGGGCATCTTCCCAGCCCAGGGATGGAACTCAGGTCTCTGCATTGCAGGCAGATTCTTTTCTGTCTGAGCCACCAGGGAAGCTAGGATGCATGGTTGGAGGCAGCAAAGCCAGGGTTGGAACCCTGATCTTCTGGCTTCTCATTTTATGCTCATTTGCCACTGCTCCTCCAGGCTGAACCCTTCACAGTGACAGTTTCCTCATCAGCTCCATGAGGCACTCCTCAGAAGGCTCAAAGTTTTGCAATTGCTGCCCTTTCCGTGGATGAAATAGAAAGTGCTAGAATTCTGGGAACAACTCTGCTTATTTCTGAGAACAACACCCAGTAAGTCCACGGCCCTGGAGCCGTTTCTGAAGATGCCCAGGACTGAGGTTCTCTCAAAAGAGCAAGTATCTTATTGCAAAACTCTCATCAAATCTCCCCTGAAATAACGGCTTTGCTCTCCCTGAGCAGAAATGAAGGGCAATCAGGAATATGGTCAGAGGCCCCATGTTGCTCCCGACTGATCTAATTATCATTGGGGCTAGGAACTGGAATCCAAAAGATGAGTTTACCCCACCCACCCTCTAAATATCAGCCTCCCTAAGAATCTCATTACTTTTCCTCCTGCCCCACCGGCCCCTGTAAAGTCTTCAGCTGAGACTGTACACAGCTAGCCTGGAAAGGCAGAAAGCCAGGAACACTGACCACGGCCCTGAGATGCTGCTGAGGATCTGTTGGTGGTGACGATGGTGATGGTGGGGATGATGGCGATAGTCTAGGTTAATGATATAAGTCACACCTTTGCTGGTGCTTGCACCATACCATCCCCTGAACCACATGCTCGGCCACCTTATTACTTTTTCCTCGCCCTGCCCCAGGCCCTGAGGAGCGTGAGCTTGTAAACTCTGGTTGCTTCCGTGAGCTGGGACTCACAGTATTCCCCACGAGGGTGTGTGGTGGAGAGAGCACGGGTTCAAATCCTTGTCTGCTGCTTCCTAGGCATGTGACTGTGGGAAGTGACTTCCCCTCTCAGTTTCCTCATCAGTAAAATGTGGGTAGCATCGTCCCTACCCCAGGGGGTAGCCGGAGCAGTTACACAGGGTACTGGGTGCAAACAGCTGGCACAGGAGCGCCGAGCAGGCGCCCCCAGAGTCTATGTCCCTGCCCACGCTGCACACAGGATCTCGGACACTCAAGCTTGTCCTTGGGGTTGTAGGGACGCCTATTGTGGGAACTTGCCACAACTTCCACGTGTCCTCAAACTTTGATGACATAACAGTCACCCCCGCAGAGCTTTGAAAACATCACTATCTGGTCCACGCCCCAGGAGAGTTAAATCAGACCCTCTAGGGAGGGGTCAGTGGCTTCTAAAACTGCCAAGTGGTTCCAGCCTGTCGCCCGTACTCTGGACCAGGCTGCCTAATAGAAATGTAACGTGAGCCAACGTCACTTAGAAGTTTTCTGAGTCACATTGGCAGAAGTATAAAAAGAGATGAGAGAAATTAATTTTAATCAAATATTTTATTTACCCAAATAAAAGCAAGACGCTATCACTGTCACATGCAAATCCAGTACTGAAGAATTGCCGGTGAGAGACATTCCGCTTGTTTTCGGTCCCGAATCTGTGAACTCTGCTGAGTGTTTCACACTCAAGCCAGTCTCGATTCACACTCCTCTGTCTCCGGGGGCTCGCGGCTTCCACTCTGCACACCCACCTGGCAAGAAGAGCTGTCCCCACTTTACAGATGAGGAAACTGAGACTCGGAGGGTGAAGGGACCCACCCAGGGCACGCAGCTGTGGAGTGGCAAAGGCGACTCAAAGCCAGGTGTCCTGGCCTCAGCCAGGTGCCCCCCTTCCCCCGCACACGACCCTATCCAGGTGTCTTCTGGCTCCCCTGTCCCGCCCCAGACTGTGGAGGAGGAGCAGCAGAGAGCAGACCCTGGTTCCAGCACCCCAGGGCCTGAACCCCCAGACTGGGCCTGCGGGGTCCACACCCGTCCTCGGATCCGACCCCTTTACGGGAGTGATTTCACCATTGTCCACGCTCACCTCCCAGATGCACTCTCTGGGGGGGTGGGGGGTCTGGGACTTGGGGCTTTTGCATCTCACTCAGCACAGTGCCCGGGGCCCCACAGGGGCACAGGTGAGACCCCAGAAACCAGAGTTTGTCATCAGGAACCCCTGAGGGTAGCCAATCCACAGGGAAGAAACTTTCAGGGCCATGCCATACCAGAAACCCTCTCTGGTCCTGGGAAACCCTAAGAGGTGTGCTCAGCCCTCCTGCCCACTGCTTGGCTTCCACTCCCGTCTGGGGTTTGGCTTGTGTGTTAGCCGGGGTCTATCCCTGCCGCTGGAGTGGAGGCTCTGGAAGGGAGGCTCCATGCCTATTTCATCTCCTGCCGCGTCCCTGCCCTGGGGGCCTGGCAATCCACAGCTCCCTCTGCAGACGCTTGTTGAAGGAACCCGTTCATCACCTTCCAGTTCCAAGGGACCTGGAAAGCTTCCTGCAGCTTCTAAGGACTCCACACTTAGAACAGGAACAGAGGGGCCCTGGAAGAATCTGACCCCACAGGTCCAAGGGGAGACACCCCCCACATCTCTTCTGCCATCAGATGAGCAAGCTTCATTTCCATTTGCTCAGTCAAGGTGATGCGATGGGCCACCTGAGCCAACTCAGAGCTCCCGGGGGGCCTTCAGTGATGACAACACTTGGTCAGGGACTTCGTACAGTAACTAAGCATTGGGGAAATGGACCTAGCTTCCCACCAGGGCGGATCCCGCCACCAGGGCGAATCCTGGCTGGAGGGAAGCACACTGGAGCAACAAGCATCTCAGCATATCATAGATGCGTGGCCTCTGTAAGGGATTCCCTGGTGGTTCAGCAGTAAAGAATCCGTCTGTAATACAGGAGACCCGGGTTTAATCTCTGGGTGGGGAAGATCCCCTGGAGATGGGAATGGCAACCCACTCCAGTGTTCTCGCCTGGAGAATCCCATGGACAGATGAACCTGGGGGGCTACAGTCTATGGGGTCGCAGAGTCGGACACGACTGGCCTATGTAAGTCTCTGGCTATAAACTTCATCCCATCTTGGAGGACCTGCACTCCCTGGGTGGGTGGGTTTCCCTTTCCATCACCTCTGCAGCCTCCCCATGTCAGCTGAGAGCCAGGGTCCCACAGGCAGTTTCCTAAGGAAGCCCTTTGAAGCCCTGGCATCACATTTAAAATCTCAGAAGGTATCTTCTTCAGCACAAGCTGAAATCAACAGATTGATATTTCTATCAATAATCTCAGATATGCAGATGACACCACCCTTATGGCAGAAAGTAAAGAAGAACTAAAGAGCCTCTTGATGAAAGTGAAAGAGGAGAGTGAAAAAGTTGGCTTAAAGCTCAACATTCAGAAAACTAAGATCATGGCATCTGGTCCCATCACTTCATGGCAAATAGATGGGGAAACAGTGAAGCAGTGGCTGACTTTATTTTCTTGGGCTCCAAAATCACTGCAGATGGTGACTGCAGCCATGAAATTAAAAGACACTTACTCCTTGGAAGGAAAGTTATGACCAACCTAGACAGCACATTAAAAAGCAGAGACATTACTTTGTCAAAAAAAGGTCCGTCTAGTTAAGGCTATGGTTTTTCCAGTGGTCATGTATGGATGTGAGAGTTGGACTATAAAGAAAGCTGAGCACCAAAGATTTGATGTTTTTTGTTTTTTGTTTAATTTTTTTTTATTAGTTGGAGGCAAATTACTTCACAACATTTCAGTGGGTTTTGTCATACATTGACATGAATCAGCCATAGAGTTACACGTATTCCCCATCCCGATCCCCCCTCCCACCTCCCTCTCCACCCGACTCCTCTGGGTCCTCCCAGTGCACCAGGCCCGAGCACTTGTCTCATGCATCCCACCTGGGCTGGTGATCTGTTTCACCATAGATAATATACATGCTGTTCTTTCGAAACATTCCACCCTCACCTTCTCCCACAGAGTTCAAAAGTCTGTTCTGTACTTCTGTGTCTCTTTTTCTTTTTTGCATATAGGGTTATCATTACCATCTTTCTAAATTCCATATATATGTGTTAGTATGCTGTAATGTTCTTTATCTTTCTGGCTTACTTCACTCTGTATAATAGGCTCCAGTTTCATCCATCTCATTAGAACTGATTCAAATGAATTCTTTTTAACAGCTGAGTAATATTCCATGGTGTGTATGTACCACAGCTTCCTTATCCATTCGTCTGTTGATGGGCATCTAGGTTGCTTCTATGTCCTGGCTATTATAAACAGTGCTGCAATGAACATTGAGGTACACATGTCTCTTTCAGATCTGGTTTCCTCGGTGTGTATGCCCAGAAGTGGGATTGCTGGGTCATATGGCAGTTCTATTTCCAGTTTTTTAAGAAATCTCCACACTGTTCTCCATAGTGGCTGTACTAGTTTGCATTCCCACCAACAGTGTAAGAGGGTTCCCTTTTCTCCACACCCTCTCCAGCATTTATTGCTTGTAGACTTTTGGATAGCAGCCATCCTGACTGGCGTGTAATGGTACCTCATTGTGGTTTTGATTTGCATTTCTCTAATAATGAGTGATGTTGAGCATCTTTTCATATGTTTGTTAGCCATCTGTATGTCTTCTTTGGAGAAATGTCTGTTTAGTTCTTTGGCCCATTTTTTGATTGGGTCATTTATTTTTCTGGAATTGAGCTTCAGGTGTTGCTTGTATATTTTTGAGATTAATCCTTTATCTGTTTCTTCATTTGCTATTATTTTCTCCCAATCTGAGGGCTGTCTTTTCACCTTGCTTATAGTTTCCTTTGTAGTGCAGAAGCTTTTAAGTTTCATTAGGTCCCATTTGTTTAGTTTTGCTTTTATTTCCAATATTCTGGGAGGTGGGTCATAGAGGATCTTGCTGAGATTTATGTCGGAGAGTGTTTTGCCTATGTTCTCCTCTAGGAGTTTTATAGTTTCTGGTCTTACATTTAGATCTTTAATCCATTTTGAGTTTATTTTTGTGTATGGTGTTAGAAAGTGTTCTAGTTTCATTCTTTTACAAGTGGTTGACCAGTTTTCCCAGCACCACTTGTTAAAGAGGTTGTCTTTTCTCCATTGTATATCCTTGCCTCCTTTGTTAAAGATAAGGTGTCCATAGGTTCGTGGATTTATCTCTGGGTTTTCTATTCTGTTCCATTGATCTATATTTCTGTCTTTGTGCCAGTACCATACTGTCTTGATGACTGTGGATTTGTAGTAGAGTCTGAAGTCAGGCAGGTTGATTCCTCCAGTTCCATTCTTCTTTCTCAAGATTACTTTGGCTATTCAAGGTTTTTTGTATTTCCATACAAATTGTGAAATTATTTGTTCTAGTTCTGTGAAAAATACCGTTGGTAGCTTGATGTTTTTTGAACTGTGGTGTTGGAGAAGACTCTTGAGAATCCCTTGGACTGCAAGGAGATCCAACCAGTCCATCCTAAAGGAGATAAGTCCTGGGTGTTCATTGGAAGGACTGATGTTGAAGCTGAAACTCCAATACTTTAGCCACCTGAGGAGAAGAGCTGACTCATTTGAAAAGACCCTGGTGCTGGGAAAGATTGAAGGCGGGAGGAGAAGGGGACAACAGAGGATGAGATGATTGGATGGCATCACCAACTCAATGGACTTGGGTTTGGGTGGACTCCGGGAGTTGGTGATGGACAGGGAGGCCTGGCGTGCTGTGATTCATGGGGTCTCAAAGAGTCGGACACGACTGAGCAACTGAACTGAACTGAGAAAAAGAGAGAGCAGACTTGTGGTGTCAAGGGACGGGAGAGCGGGGAGGAGGGATGGACTGGGAGTTTGAGGCTGGTAGATACAAACTATCACAGGTAGAATAGATGCACAATAAGGTCCTAGTGTAGAGCACAGGGAACTATATACAATAACCTAGGATAAGCCAGAAAGGAAAAGTAACATTTAAAAAAAAAGAATATGTATGTGCATATGACTGAGTCACTTTGCTATACAGTAGAGATTGGCACGACATTGTAAACTAACTGCACTTCAATTTAAAAAACTAAAATTAAAGAGAAATAGGTGCTGGAGAGTATTTGTGTCCCCGAGCAGAAGGGGAGCGGCCCAGGTGTTCTTGGAGAAAAGGATGTTTCGCAACCACTCGCCCAGCAGAGCCCACACCCCAAACCCAAGCACATTTAAACCAACTTCTTATATAACTCAGTTCACTCTTCCTCATCCTTGTGGTTGGAGTTTTCTAGAACCCACCAGCAACCTTCTGGCTCATCTTCTGGTTTTGATGTGCTGCTCTCCACCTCTGAAGGGGGAAATGGTCCAGAGACCTGAGGTCTTGTTCTGTTTTGCTTTTTTTGATCTTTAGTCATGATGGTGGGTGGCCGTGCTCTGTCCGAATGCTCCCTGGAGAGAGAGCTGGGCCTGGCTGTTCCAGGGAGAGAGCGCAAACCCTGAGAAAAGAGAAGTAGGAGCAGCAACCCGAGGATGCGAATTTAGCCTTCCGTGGAGTTTGGGGAAGCCAGAAGGCCCTCCTTCTATTGTTCTGATTCTGTCTGCCATTTGCTGTGTTCAACACGGCCCTTAAGTCTAAGCTCAGTGCTCTGGTGAGTTTCTACACACTGATTCTTAAGGCTGCCTACTCTACGATTCCAACTGTGCGACATTCTGGCAAAGGTAAAACTAGGAAGACTATAAAAAGATCATGGTTGCCAGGGGGTCGGGCCCACCCAGATAAGCCAGCATCATCTCACTAGCTGGAGGTCCTCAACCCTAATCATATCTGCAAAAATCCCTTTTGCTGCATTTGTTGTTGTCCAGTTGCTAAGTCGCGTCCAACTCTTCGCAGCCCCATGGACTGTAGCCCACCAGGCTCCTCTCGATCCATGGGATTTCCCAGGCAAGAATACTGGAGTTGGTTGCCCTTTCCTTCTCCAAGGGAGTCTTCCCGACCCAGGTTTCAAACCCACGCCTCCTGCATTGCAGGCAGATTCTTTACCACCGAGCCACCTGGGGCACCATAATATAACTTATTTACCGATACTAGGGGAAACGGGATGAATGTTTTGGGGAGAGGGTTCAGTCTACCTACCGCAGCATCTCTTCCTGTAAATAACTCACACACAAACGTTCCCATAAACTTTGTCATCTCCAGAAACTGGAACCAGCACCCACATGGGGGTAGAAAAAGAGTAAGTGGTATACCTGCTGCAACGTAGCTGAACCTTAAAATAATCATACTGTGTGGGAGAAGCCAACCGCCCCCTATAAGCCATTCAAACTATGTCATTCCATTTGGATAAAATGCTAGAAAATGCAAACTCATCTCTAGCGGCAGGAAGCAGGGTGGGATGTGTCAGGGAAGAATAGGTGCGAGGGACAGCGGAAGGGCCTGGGGAAACCCTGGGGTGATGGGTCTGTTCACCATCTTGGGGGCAGTGGTGGTTTTATGAGTGTATATATATGTCAACACTTACCAAAGGGGTACCTTAAATATATACGATTTATTGTACATCAATTATATCTCAACACAGCTGGAATTAAAAGGCATTCCTCTGAAATGGGGTACACTTATCACAGAAAGAGAGAAAGCATAAATGTGCCAAATGTGAAAGTGCTGAAACCAGGTGGTAGCTATTCAGGTGATCACCGTATGTCAACTTCTCCAAACACTTGGCAGTTTTCATTAAAAAAAAAAAAGCGGGTCGGGGTGAGAATCCAAGCTTTGGAGTCAAACCTGCAATCAAGTCTGATTCAACTCATATCCTAGCAGTGTGAACTTGGGCAAGTGGTGGTGTGAAATGGGCCTAATCACCCACGAGTGGGGGCTTCCCTGGTGGCTCTGATGGTAAAGAATCTGCTTGCACTGTGGGAGATGCAGGTTCGATCCCTAGGTCAGGAAGATCCTCTGGAGAAGGGAATGGCTACCTGCTCCAGTATTCTCGCCTGGAGAATCCCATGGACAGAGGAGCCTGCTGGGCTACAGTCCATGGGGTCACAAAAGAGTCAGACACGACTGAGTGACTAACACACACCCATTAGCAGAAGTCACTGGACTGTGAGCATGAAATTAGATCAGTGCACAGAGCAGGCTTAGCAGGAACCTGGGATGCAGCAAAGGTTCCCTGAAGGTAGCTGTCACTATCAATTCTTATCTGAGAGACATGGAAACCAAATTAGAAAACTCAGGAGACCTAACTGAGGTCCCACGGCTCCTGCCAGGTCTGGGTCTGGCCGTGAAGAGCTGCCTCTCTGGATGCCTACTGCATTTCTTAGAACTCTGAAGTAAATAGTTTATGCAAATACAGCCAAGCCACCCCACCTGAGATGAGGTCCCCGGTCTGGCCAACAAAGGAAGCCAGGCCCAGCACCCAGAGGTATTTTTAACAGGGTGGAGATGTGCGCTTTGCATATTTTGCCTTCTTGGCAGCTTGAGGTTCAAGGTCCCAACCAAAACTAAATGTGTTTACTTGTTTGTTTAGACAGGTAAGATCTCACAATCTCACATCCCACAATCAGAACACTTTCTCTAAACTGGAGATAAAGTCTTTCCTAAAACACTCACTTGGTTTCTCAGTTTGTGCTGAAGACTTTATCCTCCAGGTCGCATGAAGGTTGGCCAGGAGCGTACTGCAAAGCCCCATGTGCAGGCCCTCGAGACGTGTGAGCCGACAGAAGCCCAGCTGAGTCTGTAAGTGAGAGGGTGTTCTGGAGCAGCAGGGAAATACGGTGGGCAGTTCTACCCCTCTCAACTTTTGGAGATGTCACCACTTGATTTGTTAAGTGGTTTTGTTAAAGGGAGCCTGAAGAGAGGAGGAAGTTGAAAGGTGATAGCTACAAAGAGGAAAACAGAGTCTGGGGGGTTGCGTTTCTCTCTTATTTGTCTCCTTACACACTGACCTACCCACTTACCTAGAACATTATTCCTATGGCTACAAGCGCTGAGGGCTCTGATCAGAGGACCTGTTGGGTTCAAAGCTGTGCTCCTGAGATCACAAGCGGCCATGTGGGCTGTTGTGGAGTTTGCAGGAGACAGAGCCAGGGAAGGGATGGGGTCTGAATGGAGACGCTGGATGTGAAAGAAGGGGTGGGAAGCACAAGGTAGCCATCAGTCTGGGGAGCCAGGGAGAAGTCGGCAATGATTTTGGGTAATGGGGGAATGAGTTGGCACCACTAGAACAGAAGGAAAAAAAAAAAAAACCAGAGGGCGGGGGATGCTGACTTCACCATGGAGGTGAAAGGTGACAGTTTTCATAATTTAAAAAAAAAAAAGGTGGGTCGGGGTGAGAATCCAAGCTTTGGAGTCAAACCTGCAGGGGGGGTCAAGTCTAATTCAAGTCATATCCTAGCAGTGTGAGCCTGGGCAAGTGCTGGTGTGAAATGGGCCTAATCACCCATAAGCAGGGACTGCCCTGGTGGCTCAGATGGTAAAGAATCTGCTTGCAATGCAGGACACACAGGTTCAATCCTCTGGAAGTTCAGGAATATCCTCTGGAGAAGGGAATGGCTACCCACTCCAGTATTCTTTTTCATTTATTTTGACTGCACTGTGCAGCATGCAAGATCTTAGTTGCCCAACCAACAGTCGAACCGGCGCCCCCTGCACTGGGAGCATGGAGTCTTGACCACTGGACCTCCAGAGAAGTCCCCACCCTGGGGGTTTTCATCCTTGCAAACAGAAGAACACACAGGTGGAGATTTCCAGCAGGCAGTAGAAACTATAGGCAGCCAAAGGAGAGGTCAAGCTCGGTGGAACCAGTGAGCCCACGAGGTGAGGCCTATAAATGTCAATGTCACTGATGCCTGAGTTCAAGGATCAGCTCTGGGAGAGAGACACCTGGCTTGCGGTGCTCCCCAGTCCCCCGCGCGGTATCCCGCCCAGCACGGCCTGTTCCACGCTGCCCTCTGACGTCACGGACAGGAGCTGAGCTGATGCTCACAAGGCTTCTCTCCAGCCTGGCCAGCTCCCCCACACCTCCTCCAGCTCCCAGGGCCGGGGCAGAGCTGGCACACCGCCCCCCACCCACCCCCCACAGCCCACACTGGAGGACGACTTTCTGGTTTTCATCTGCCCAAATGGGAGGCAGGCTTGGTTTCTCTGAAGACACGGCAAGTGGGTTTCACAGAAGGCAGTGTCTGCATTCCGGTTTCCACCTGCTGGCCACAGCACTAGTGGCTCCTGCGGTTACTCATGGGAGGCCTGCAGCCGCCTATGACTTAAAATGGGACGCCTGGGGCTCATCCCATTCCCCCAGAGACACATCACATCTCCAAGCCCCCGGGGGTGGGAGTTGCTGCCCACTGACATTGGAGGCAGAGCTGAGATTTCTTACCAGGAGGAGAGCAGAGTTCTGAAATGAGAACTCCAGAGACTGGAGTCTGCGTGGCTGGCCAGGGGCTCGAACCGATTTTCGTAATTTCCTTCTTCCCTCCCTCTTTCCCTTCTGTCTCTCCTCCCTCCCGTCTTCCCTGCCCATTCCTCTGATATGTATTCAACTCTTTCTGCCAACATTCAAGACCATGGCAGAGAGACCGGTTTCTCTGTTCCTCTGGGGCAGAAGGCCCACTTTAGACCAGGGCATCTCTCCAAGTTCCCTGTCTCCCCATGAGTTGTAGAGACAGTGGCTGCGGGCATCACATGGGTGGCTCACTGCCTCCCTCCGCGGCTGCACCCGGCTCCCAGGGGGCAGTCAGGGGGCCTGGGCGTGATCGTGGCTGTTTCTGTGTCGGGAGAGCCGCTGTGAGGCCACGGGGAGCGGTCCTCGGGTCGTTCTTTCTCACCGTGGTGCTCCTCTCTCACCAAAGCCTTAAAAGGGGGCCATAAGTGCACCCGTCATGTAGGGTTGGGTAAAGTGAAGAAGATGTGCAGAGGATGTCTTAGCGTCGTGCCTGAAGCCGGACAGGTCTTTCCGCTTTCTGTGCTACATATCCTAGAACTCGCTCCAAACAGCTGCTCCCGTGTGTGTGTGCTCCAGCCTTAACGAGGGACCCCCATCCCTCCTCCCCACATCCTGAAATTAAGCACATTGACCCACCCTCCGGCAGAAAGGCCTGGAAGCTGGCATCTCACGGAAGAGCAGCTTACAGGATTAAACAGTTAAACGCTTGCCCCCAAACAACTATCAAAGGCCAAGAGCCATTCATGAAATGATAATAATACATAACCCAGCCTTGAGTGACACGGTGAAGGTTGAGAAAACACGGGCTGATGGAGCTGTTAGGTCTGTGCTCAGACCTTCCTTCCACGTGGTGCAGGGCACACACCCCTGTGAACACGAGTGTGGCGGGTGCTCCTGAGTGCGATGGCCCCACGCCTGCCGTGACCTACGAGGGCTGTGGTGACAGCGATGAAGCAGTTTTCCTGGGACGTTTCCCACACATGGGCCCCGGGTTATGCAAGCCTCTGGCCTCTGGGACACTTCCCTTGGCTCAGTGACCGTCTGGACACCCAGCTCACACGCTCTCTGCTCACTCTCTCTCTCTCCTCCTGGGTCCATCTGTCCTTCAAGGTGAATTCCAAACCTACAGGGAATTCCAATTTTCCCTTTTCCCTGTTAATTTTCCCTTTTATGCTTTTTGTTTATCTTTTCCTTTCTCTATTTGGCTGCACTGGGTCTTAGTTTAGTCATGTGGGATCTTTAGTTTTGGCGTGCAGCATATTTAGTTGGGGCGCGCAGGCTCTACTTCCCTGACCAGGGATGGAACCTGGGCCCCTGCACTTGGAACATGGAGCCTTAGCCAGTGGACCAGCAGAGAGGTCCCTGCCCGTTTTTCCTTGGAAGAGTCAGTGATGCCCCTCGTTGTCACGGGGTCAGAAAGCTCCAAGCCAGGCTTTGTGTCCAATGTCTTGACTTCCCCTGAGCTGCTTCTCCATTTTGCTTCAGGAACGCACGGTCCCTCCCCTCTCCCCCCAGAATCCCTAACGCAGGCCTCCTCAGACCTCAGATCACAATTTCTCCTTCTCACGTGCAGCCTCAAATGCTTGCACAACGCCTGCCCCTCGGCCCTGCTGGGGCCCCCGGTCCATTCATCTCCGTCCGCCCCTCCTGCCCTGCTCAATTCCATATCCAGGGGCCCATGATTCATAACCACAGTCTCAGAGTGCAGCCCCCTGACGTCTCCAGCACCCCCAGGGCGCTGGAGAGAACTCTCATCTTGCGGGGGCCATCGACGAGTTCTTGTTGATCCAGCATTTTTTCTAGTTTAACTGCTGTCTGTGGTAGCGGGGTGATGGGAAGGGAGGACATACAAGCCACCTCCCCCCTTCCTCTAGAAAAATCAGATCAGAAATAACACTTTTTCTTTAAGAATGATGGGCAGCTTCTGAGCAGTTCAGTGTGAGGCAGCGAGAATAAAGACCACAGAGAAGACTTTCAGAATTCACTTGTTTCCTTTTCGCCTTTGTAGGAGCGAATCCCACCTAGAGAAGGAAGAATTCTGCTGGTGTGAATACATGCGGCTGGTTCCTTTGCTTATGGATGTTTTAAAAATCTTTTATGGCCTTTTGCTTGTCTAAGAGCCTTGGAAACATGTTGGATGATTAGATGAGTCACAAATGTATTATGGTGAAATGCACTCTTTAAATGCAAATTTTACTTCTTTAATTAATTTTTATGGAATCCAGTTGCTTTACCACGCTGTGTTAGTTTCTGGTGTACAGTAAAGCCATGGTTTATACGCATACAGTGGAATATTGTTGTTGCTGTCCAGTCGCTTGGTCATGTCTGACTCTTTGCCACCCCATGGACTGCCACACACGAGGCTTCCCCGTCCCTCACCATCTCCCAGAGTTGGCCCAAGTTCATGCCCATTGCATCGGTGATGGCATCCAACCATCTCATCACTGGAATATTACTCAGCCTCAAAAAGGGGAAACACTGGGTCACTTGTTACGATGCAGATGGACCCAGAAATGAACTCTTTCAGATGGCATCATTTGATGTAAAGGATCCAGCGGTGAGCTCCAAGCCCTCCCTCAGTGCAGCATGCCCTCAGAGCCTGGGTCACCACCACGTGAGCTCCCAATGTGAGGGGAGCTAATTAAGATGCAAGTAGCATGCTTTTACATTTGATTTAGTTTTCCTAAAATCCAAACACAATTTGACATTTTCTGCTGTTGGGAGGTGATCGGTCCCCTAAAGTAACAGAGGAAGACCAAGCAAAGATGGGCCACAGTGATGTCTGCTTTGGGGTCCTTAGGCATCATTTCATGACCCCCTCTGCCTAGAAATGGGAAAACTGAGGCCCACAGGACCCAGTGAATGACAGAGCCCCAAACACCCCCAGCAGTTCTTAATCCCAGTCTGAGGTATAATCTGAGATCCAGGGGACCCCCCTGGACAAATCTGGCTTCCTCTCACCTTGCAGACAGGCAGAGGGCCCTTGTCTCCAGCCCCCAGCCTCACTCCCCGCTGATGAATCAGACCCCTGAGCATCCGTTTCATTTCTCCCTGCAGCATCTCGCTTACAGTGTAAAATTAGCTCAGTCATGAGTTTCAGGAACAAATACCTGCAGCCCCTTCAGTGGCAAGAAAAAGAAACCAATGGGGACTTTCCTCTCTCCTGCTGCCAGGCCTGGGCCCTGCGGTGCAGGGGTGCAGGGGAAGCTCGGGAAGGGGGGGCCCCCACTGTTCACCTGGGATGCCCAGAGGGCAGGGGGGAAGTCTGGGCCTTTTCCCGTCTCACTCCCTACCCACCCTGGGCGGCTCCTCGCCAGCCTGAGCACAAAGCCTGCTGTCCGAGTTTTCCTGTAAACCTGCTGTTGCTTCCCAGGCCCACACTCCTGAGCACCTATGGAAGTGTGACTCAGGTACAGAAAAGTGCACACACCATGCACTCAGCACATTTGCACTCAGGGCACGTGTGTAACAGCCCCATGCAAGAAAATGGCCCATCATCAACCCCCAACGGCAACCCTGTCCTCGCCTCCAATAACATAGACCCTTCTTGCCTGGCTCTGAACTCTGTGACTTGGAATCACAGCGTGCAAACTGCTATGTTTCTGGTTTATTTTACTGAATATTCTGTCTGGGCAAAAATCCACACAGTTTCATGTGTGTAGATCATCCTTTCTCCTCACTCTATTCTGTGTAAATGCAGTGCGATTCTTAAGTCACACAGCAGGACATTCTCATTTTAGTAGATTTAAAAAAAAAAGGCAGCAAAACAGTTGGCAGTTCCCTATGATTCCCCTTTAGTATTTATCCACTCATTTATTTCTGGTAAATGCATGGTTTTGTAATGTACTCTCATTCTGCTTTGTTTTGTTGTTTAAACTTGGCAGGGTTTTTTGGTTTTGTTTTTTTATCGGAATATAGTTGCTTTACGATGTTGTGTTACTTTCCGCTGTACTGCAAACTGCATCAGCCATACATACACATGTATCCCCTCTTTTTTGAATTTCCTTCCCATTTAAGTCACCACAGGGCCCTGAGTTCCAATGCTATACAGTAGGTTCTCATTAGTTGTCGATTTTATCCATAATGTCAACAGTGTACCTATGTCAATCCTAATCTCCCAATTCATTGGCGTTTTGCTTTTAAATTCCCCGGTGCTGCTGTCTGGGGTCCGGTCTGCCCTGCACACACGCCCTCCATGTGGCCCACCCACCCTGAATAGGCTTCAGGAGGCCCCCCACCCCTGCATGTGCTGTGAGCATCCTCACTCATGACACCTGATGGACCCGGGTGGAGATTCCTTGGGGACCTTGGAGTGGAACTGCAGAATCGTTAGTATATTCTCTGTAAGAATCTTCTATCCCGTGCACGCGCTGTAGCATGCCCAGCAGCCCCAAAGGCAGAGTGTGGACCTGGCAGTGAGCGAACGTCCTCTGGTTCCAGGGAGGGGAAGGGCGAGAAGTGGGGACCAGCCAGCAGGGGGTGCTGCTTCCCAGGGGATCCCGGAGGCCCAGGGGTCCCGGGAATTGGGAGAGGCGGCCCCACGGCTGCCGGTCCAGCGGTCGGTCCCTGTGCTGGCTCAGTGACCCCAGGCGCCATCTGCGATGGGCCTGAATCTCAGGGCCGCCATCAAAGGGCCGGGGGTTGGGAGTTACAAGAGCGTGCTGAGCCGAAAGGGCCCCCACATCTCACACACCAGGGGTCCTCCTTGGCTGTCACCTGCTCATCAGGGAGAGAGAGCAGAGGACAAGGAGAGACACTGGGGACCCACCCCTGCACCGCAGGGGTCAGGACCCAAGCTCCCAGCCAGCAGCCTCCAGACGTTGTGCTAAGGACTGTGCCTTTCTGTGGCCCATGCCTCTCTGTGGCCCGGCCCTGTTGGACATCTGGACTTTTGAATTGCAAAGGAAGACCAAAAGTGAAAGCAAAAGAGAAAGTTGAACAAATATTGCCAGCGGAGGCCAGCAGCTAAGTGCCCCCAAGCCCGGGGCACAGCTGACCCTTTTCTGACCCAATAAACATTGATAACACTTGAGCTTTGGGCTTCATCTCAAGCCTGAGCATATGCCCTGGAGACCAGAAAGCCTCCTTGTCTCTGCTCCTTCTCCCATGAAGAAGATTCCCCACTCAGATCTCTGCTGTGCGCTGGGTGGGGTGTCAGCCCAGAGGCGAGCGGCCACATGGCCATAGCGTCACACGGCCGGGCGGGCAGGTGCCCCACTCACGAGACATCTGCATCTCAGACCTGTCGAGGTCTCCACGCCCACCGTCGCAGAGTTTAGAGAAGATATCCACTGTCGAACCGTCAACTTCTGTCTGTTTTCGCAACACCATTTCAGCATTTCAGGGTTTTGTTGCCACTGCGTGACCATCTTTTTTTAATCTATTTTTATTTTTAAAACTTTTGATTTTGTATTGGGGTATAACTGATTAACAATGTTGTTATAATTTCAGGTGAACGGGGGCAAAGGGACTCAGCCATATATATACATGGATCCACTCTCCCCCAAACTCCCCTCCCATCCAGGCTGCCCCATCGCTTTGAGCAGAGTTCTATGTGCTGAACAGTAGGTCTTTGTTGGTTATCCATTTTATACACAGCATTGTGTACATGTCAATCCCAAACTCCCTATCTCTACCCCCATCCTGTCCCTTCCCCCGGCAACCATGAGATTGTTCTCTAAGTCTGTGAGTCTCCTTCTGATTTGTAAGTTCATTGTACCATTTCCTTTCACATTCCACATACAAGGGATATCATACGACATTTCTCCTTCTCAATCTGACTTACTTCACTCAATGTAACAATTCTAGGTCCATCCCTGATGCTGCAAATGGCATTATTGCATTCTTTTTAATGTCTGAGTAGTGCTCCGCTGTGTGTATTTACCACATCTTCTGTATCAATTCCTTTGTTGATAGACAGGTTACTTCTGTGTCTGGGCCTTTGTAGACAGTGCTGCGATGAACATTGGGGTGCATGTATCCTTTTGGGTCTTGTTTTGCTTTGGCATCTCTTTGTCATCGGCATTTCTTTCAATGCGTCCCTGAACGAGACCAGCCGCAGGCCCTCCAGGGAAAGGCCGCTAGCCTGCTTTCACAGACCTGCCCTCACTGTGTTCCTAAAGCAACCGCTTGTTGTCATGTGAATCCTCGGGTGGCTGTGAAATCACCGTCGCCACGACCGTGGGCAGAGCCCTTCTGTCCTGAGCACAACACATTAATCCACGTAGAAGAATCCCCACGCCACAGATGAGGGAGGCAAGTCACAGGGGAGCCAGAACGCTCTTTCAAGGCCACCTCAGGAATCCATGCAGGAAGAAGAGCAGCCCAGGGCGCTGGGGCCTAAGCCCCTCGAACCCGGGCTCTGCTCCTCGGGACTCGCACACCCCAGGGGCCAGACCAGGGCCCCCACCCACACCAGTCCGCCTCGTAGGTGATGGGCATCTGGTGTGCAGGAGAAGGTTCTAAAAACAAGGATTTCCTCCAGCCAGCTCCAAGATGGCTTCTCAGAGGGCAACGTCCTTGGTGTCACGGCTCTGCAAGCTAGAGCAGGATGGTGTTCACCAGAAACGCGGTGGTTTTATGACAGGGCCCTCACTCATAAAAACGTTTGCTTGACTTTCCTTTTCACTTTCTTTTTCTTTTGAGTTTTTTCTTTTTTTGATTCCTCATCTTGTGTCTGCTGGTTGGTTTGTTTTCTTTTCCCTCCAGCGTTGTGTTTTTCCTGTGCTTTCTAGGTTTTCTGCATCAAGTCCGTGTACTGTTTGAAAATAAAAGTTACTTTATGCCAGTAGAGAAATAAACGTTTGCAGCCTCTAACCCACAGGTCAAGGGAAAAAGAAACTACTGGAGTAATTCAAGTCAACGGTCAATGTCATTTAGTTGTGTCATCTTCTCAGCATACTTCCTAGGCAGACATGGCCCCGAACAAACTTCTCTGAAAACTTTTCTCCATCTCGGGGTGGAAATGTGACCCAGGCTGGGGATGCTGAGGGGCAGTCAGGGTGATGGTGTTACAGGCGAGGAACTGAGAACCAGAGAGGTTCAGAGCTCCCCCCGTAGCAACACAACTGGCTCCCAAGAAGCAGATCCTAAGCAAACCTCTCTGTTCAGAGGAATGAGGGTCTGTCTCAGCTCCATCAGCCCTGCTAAGACCAAGTGGCCTCAGAAAGACCATTTCCTCTGCCCAGATCTCAGTTTCCCCATCTGCAAAATGAGAGGGTCAGTCAAGAGAGAAACAGCTACTCAGAGGTGTCACAGGTCGGTCATCTGCCTGGTGTAAGAGCTTTGCTGCTGTTTAGTCGCTAAGTCATGTCCGACTCTTTGTAGCCCCATGGACTAGCCCGCCAGGCTCCTCTGTCCATGGGATTCTCCAGGCAAGAACACTGGAGTGGGTTGCCATTTCCTTCTCCAGGGGATCTTCCCGACCCAGGGATCAAACTCACATCTCCTGCATTGCAGGCAGATTCTTTACCACACTGAGACACCAGGGAAGCCCGTAAGAGCTTCACCTGTAGCATTCTCACCAGATCCCCGTGCAGACAGGTAAACTGAAGAGGAAGGAGATTAAATCCCACCAGAGACAATGTCTCCGCTATGAGCAAGATCAGGCTTTGAACCAACCCAGGGCCTCTGACGCCAGAACCAGGGACCCGCTCTTCCTGGCATCTGCTCCCGGCAGGTGTTAGCCGCCCTGCTGGTTCCCCGTCCTGCTCCAGGATTCCCCTCAACAGAAAGCAGCAGGTCCCAAGACGTGTCCAGTGTGAGTGGACGTTCACGCAGCAGCTCCACCCACACCGGGGCAGGTGTTGGCCCTGAGATGCTGCTCTTGACTTCCTACAAGTGAAGTGTTTGGGGCAAACTGGCTTCCCTGATATTCAAGGGGGCAGAAGGAGAGGACAAAGTGGAATCAGTACAGAAGCCTCAGATCTGAACGTGTGAGCCTCTATTTGCCCATCTTCACAATGGGCTAACAGGGCTAACAACCACCATCAGTCCCCAGCAGGGCACAGCTCGGAGCACCGCTGCCCGTCCTCTGAGGAGGTGACGGCCCCAGCCCCCTGCAGGGAGCACTTCCCACTTGCTGCTCGGAACAAGCCTGGTGAGGTAGAAGCTACCACTTTGCCCCCACATCACTAACGTGGACACCAAGGCACCAAGACGACAGCTAGGCCCCATGGCTAGAAAGTTGGGGGGCTGGCAGATGAGCCCCACGGTGGAGTCCCCAAGACCAGGCTTAGGGCGGCCACCCCGCAGACCTCCCCCACGGCGGACACCTTTATCCCCACCTGGATCCCCCGGAGCCAGGCCACACGTGGCCTGTCCCCGCCGCACTGTGAGGCAGGTGAATGGCCCAGAAGGGGCGGCGGTGAGAACTCGGGGAGCAAGGAGTCCATCCTTCACCCTGGGCCAGGAGGGGGCAGGGACCCCAAGGGTGGCCAGGCCAGGCGCCCACGTGGCCAGCGCGGGCACAGCCCCACTCCGCGTGGGAGGAAGCGCGGCGGGGCTGGGCCGGCTCCCGGGTGGCGCAGCCAGACACCAGGAAGGAAAGCCATGTGCCCTGCTGCCCTTCCGGCCAGGCAGGAAGCCCTGGCCAGTGAGGAGCAGGGCTGCCAGGGCAGGCGTCCCCTGTGAGTCCCAAAGCTGGGGGCCTCAGCGAGACGCCCTGGAGCAGAGACAGAGGGACCAGGCCCCAGAGACAGGGGATGACTGTTTCATCCGCACCTGCGCAATTCCTAGCCAGGGGCCTCGGACCCCAACAGTGCCCAGCACCACCGCCACATGGCCCCCCTCTCTTAGGACCGTCGGTGCAGCCGCGGCCCGCTGAGGCTCCCTGCAAGGTCACCAAATGGCTTCCCAGCCTCCGGAGGGCCCGGGAGTGAGAGGAAGGGCGTCCTGCTGAGGCCACAGCTGTCCAGGCGGTTCGGGCTGGCACTCCAGGTCATGGAGTGGAGTTTTCAGGCGTCAGCCCTGGAACCAGCCTTCCTCCCGCCTTGCGCCAATGCTGTGTGACCTCAGGAAAATGACTCCACTTCTCTGGGCTTCAGTTCTGCTCCCCTCAATGGGACGAAAACTAGTTCTTATCTCACAGGTTTGTAATTTCTGTGGACTGGTGCAATGATGTGCGTGTTAGAACAGAGCCTGGCACCTAGTAAGAGCTCAGTCAGTTCCTTATCTATCACTACTGTCTGTCCCCTGGTGGACCACAGCAGCCCAGGGTCCGTGCTGGGGTCCAGCGGACGGTTCTTCTGACTGTCCTTGGAGAAGAGGTCGCCGGGACAGTCTGAGACCCCGGGGCCTCGAGGAGGGCTGTGGAGCCACTCGCTGGCGCACCCACCGGCACGCAAGGCCACGCAGGCCTACACACGCGCACACACACACACACACAGAGGCACAGTCACACACGCACCCCGGCAGCGGCCTCTCCTCGCCCTCCGTGGGAGCAGGGCAGGACGGGCGGAGGGCCCGGGGCCCCGGGCAGAGCCCTATTGCTCAATGCCAGGACCACGCTGGGTCTCAACCGTCAGGGACCCGCCGTCAGCGCCCGAGGGGCATTGTAGCCAGGCCTCTGTGGGCCACAGGCTTTTAATATTTTTAGAGAAGTTGGGTTTGTGCCGAGTTCCTCTGCCTCAGATTCTTCCTGGAGCGGGCGTGTTCCCGCCCCACTCAGTTCTCAGCCCAGCACTGCAGGGGCTGAGGAGTCTCCGAGGCCACCATGCTGCCCGGTCACCCTCCCGCCTCCACAGGGGGAGCCGGGCCAGGCCCCCCAGCACCCCATACCTCTCAACCTCAGACCAAGTCCTCTGGAGTAACTGCATTTTCTACCTGTCCTCCACCCCCAGCTTCTGGTTTTCTTTTCTTTTTTTTTTTGTCCCCTTTGCATTTTTTTTTTTTAATGTGAAAGATCCGGGTCTGACCAGCTGTGAGCCAAGAGGGACATTCATTTCACTCTTTGCGAGGAAGGCGCCTCCTCCTCTGGGCAGGAAGAGACAGTGGGGTTTGGGCCCTGGGGGACCATTTTCCTCTGTTCTGTCTGCTCAGACAGACATCTGGCAAAAGTCACTTTTCCAGTCTCCCGCTCGGTCAGAGTTCAAAGCCACCTCCCAGCTGGGCTGAGCACGGGGCCGCTTCCAGCTCAGCGCGGCCAGAACACGGCCTCATGCAGCCGTCTCAGGGGTTGAAGGGTGCCATTGGCTGGGGGTCGGTCAGCCCCATGGTGCATGGGGACACTGGGCGGCTGGCATCATGATGAGTTTGGCCCTGCTCCGAGGCAGCACTCTATTACAAAGCAGGAGATTCGGGTTGTAAAGTCACTCGTCGATTCGACTCCTTTTACTGCCATAACGTATGACCACAAATTTAGCAGCTCACAATAGAGCCGATCTGTTATCTGAGTTCTGGGAGTCGGAAGTCTGGCATGGGTCTCACTGGGCTGAAGTCGAGGTATTGGCTGGGCTTTGCTCCTTCCGGAGGCTCCAGGAGGAAATCTGTTTCCTGGCCTTCTCCAGCTTCTAGAGGCACTGCTTCCCTTGGCTCATGGCCCCCTCCTCCGCCTTCAAATCCAGCAGCATGGCAGCTGCCAGTCTCTTGACTCTTTTTCTGTCCTCACATCTTTCCATGACTTTGACCCTCCTGACTCCCTCCTTGTGGTTACCTGGAACCACCTGGATCGTCCAGAAGAATCTCACATCAAGGTCCTTAATCAGGTCTGCAAAGTCCCTTTTGCCACAGCAGGCAACATATTCTGGGGGTTTGAGGGGAGTCATTATTCTGCCAACCACACTAACTCTGGCAACTTGCTAGACACGACAATGATGATGATGTTGATATTGATGATGGTGATGATAAAGAAGTGATATGATGATGAAGATGGTGATGTTGATAATGATGGTGATGGTGATAATGGTGATGATGGTGATATGGTAACTACCCCTATGGAATTGTTGGGAGGAGTAAGTTGATTCATATTTACAGTTCACACAGAGATTAAGAATTTGCAGCTCAGTCTCCATCTTTTCCAGGAGGAGAGGTCTGTGCACAGAGCTGAGTGGAGGCCTGGGCTGGGGAAGAGGGATCAAACCCAGAAGACAGCTGGGGGTACAGATCTCTAGGACCAGCTTAAGACATCTGAGAGATAAGCTCTAAATTCAGGGGTGCACTCGAACGTGGCCGTCGGAGTCCTTGCTAAGTAACAAATCATGACTGTGTCTATTTTTACCTTATCTTCATCATTCCCAGTGGCGAAAGAGCTGTGACAATTGAGGAAGTGGTGGTGGACCTCTTTTTTTCCTTCTTAATCAAAGTGCAAAGCTTTCCTTTAAGATTCCAGCTTTTCAGAGCGTGTACTGAGCAGCCAGAAGGGCAGGCCAAGGTGTCAGTCGCTCTAGAGGGAATCCTCTGCCATCCCTCATAACTCGAGCCCTGGTCTCCACGGGACCGACATGGGGGTGGCCCTGGGAGCCGAGTATTGTGACATCTCCAGGGTGGGTCGGGCAAGCGCCTCGGCTCAACGCTGGTTTTGCAGGTTGCCCTTGAAAAGTCTCTCTCAGGGTCCTTTCATAATGTGGCTCGGCACATTCCCACAAACCGTTACAAAGTATTTTAGGCGACACATTTCTATAACTGTAATACTTTTTAAAACATTTTTTTTTCAGTTTTGCCCTTTTGCAAAATAACTGTGCTTATAGTGATGCAGAAGCTCTTTCTTCTCAGAATTATTCTTGGCCAGGATGGCTCTCGTATCTGACATGACAGGGAAGCCGAGAGGCAGGCAACATCTTCTCCACATCTAGCCAGGGTCCTGCTGTGGAGACTTGGCCCAGAGCAGCGAACTCCAGCGCCTGGGCCTCAGAATCTTCATGCCGAGTATCCAGCAGGGAAACTCACACATGCTCTCCTCTGTACCAGGAAAAGCCATCCCCATTGAAAGCAACGAAGGAAACAAGGGCTCGTGCTGGTATCTGGCCAACAGGAATCCCAGATGTAGGGCTGGGCCAACCGGGCACCTTCAGGTACACATCTTTGTTAAAAAAAAAAAAAGCGAACACTCTCCACACACAAAATCTGGACCTCGCAGGATACAGGCAATGCAGTCAGTATAATCCTATTATAAAAACCACACTTTAAAAAAAAAAAAAAAAAGGGGAGAGGGAACTTCCCTGGTGGTCCAGTGGCTAAGACTCCACACCTCCAATGCAGGGCGGGCATGGGTTCCACCCCTGGTTGGGAACTAAGGTCTCATGTGCCTGTCAGTGTCACCAAAAGAGTAAAGCTAAAAAAACAAAAACAAAACCACACACACATACACACGTATACACGTGTGCTCACCTAGCAGAGCAATAGCATCACTTACCTCTCTTTGGAGATTTGGGGATAACGATTGCTTCCATTTTTTGCTTTTCTACTTTTCTCCACTGTGTAAATTTTTGGGCAAAATGCATATACTCCTTGTGTGTACCTCATACATTTGTATATATTTTCCCTTTAAAAAAAGTGATAAAGGGTAAATACCATCATCCACCGAGTACACTCAAGACATGAAATTGGATGTTGAATGTCGGGCAAAAATGAGACGTAGCAATAAACGCCGTCATTACCGTTTTACTTAATTGAGTGTTTACTACGTGCCCTGCACTGTTATAATCACTTTGCACACAGGCTCGCCTTTGATTCTGAAGCAGTTCTTTGAAGCGGGAGCTAGTATTCTTCCCTCTCTGCAGGGAAGAAATGAAAGTTAACTCAGAGTTAAGCCATTCAGCTGAGGTCCCCTATGTGGACCTCAGCCCACGGGGCCAGGTTTGAATGAACGCAGGAGTCTCCAGTCTGAACACAATGTCTTGGCAGCGTGTGGCAGGGAAAGAAGCGGAGAACAAGGGGCGCAGATGGGGGATGGGAGCTGAGATGCAGGAGACGAAGGTGTGAGGCTGGGGGCCGTGCTGAGCCAGGAGGGGTCTTGTATTTGCAGACAGATGGAGGGAAGGAAACCCAGAGAAGAAGGAGCTGGGTTTTTTTTGCCTGGGAGGTCTCTGTTGCTGCACGCGGGCTTTTCTCTAGTTGTGGTGAGTGGGGTAGAGTCCGGGCTGCTCCTTGTAGTGGCTTCTCTTGTTGCAGCTCTAGAGCTCAGGCCCAGTAATTGTGGGACACGAGTCTAGTTGCCCTGAGGCATGTGGGATCTCCCTGGACCAGGAATTGAACCTTTGTCGCCTGCATTGGCAGACGGATTCTTAACCCCTGGCCCACCAGGGAGGTCCGAGAAGCAGCTTTTAAGCTCTGCAAAACGTTTTGATGAAGCAGGGGTGGGGGTGAGTTGGATTGTTTATCCAGAGGTGCCTTTGACAACTATGCTTTGAGATTCTTCCATTTTTATGGCCTAGTTCCATTTTCCTTAAAACCACTGCTGTTGTTCATCTGTTTACACTTCACTGGTTCATCCAAACAGACAAGGCTCAGGAAAGAGCTCCTTAAGCCTCCGGTACTTCGTGATACGGCCACACAGGAAAGCCAGACCTGGGGAAATGCATGCTGGACACAGTATCATCCGGAAATTGGATCTCAAGCCACAGAGTGTTGGAAAGAGCGTTTTAAAGTGGAGTTTGCATAACATGCCTCTCATGGGAACAACATTCCCAGAGCCATTTAGGGACAGTGAATTGGGAGGAGGCAGACTCACAGGAGCAGGTTTTTAACACACAGTTTGAGGACATTTCATTCCATGCCGTTGGTTTTCTGCATGATTTTGTCTTTCCAATTGCAGTGGAGCAGTCAGGCTGTTTTTGAGGAACTTAACTGCATGGGCAGCAAGAGATTACACCACTGAGTTTTCAAGGTCAATAGAGGTGTTCAAGACTGGGCTACCACATACAGCGGTGAGGTTTGTGGACTGCACAAAGCACCTGGCTTTCAACTGGCGCTAAAAATAAATTAAAAATAAATTTAAAAATAAAAATAAATATAAATAAATAAATAAATTCAAGGTGTGTGCTGCCCTGTCTGAAGCAAGGGGCTCCTTTTTCTTTGCACAAAAGGCATGGTAGTCTGCTTGCCAAACCCTAGGCCTGTAGGCTTGCGTTGGCCCAGAGGGCTGCCTGGCTTCCCTGATAGCTCAATTGGCAAAGAATCTGCCTGTAACGCAGGAGCCCCTGGTTCAATTCCTGGGTCGGGATCAAACTACAGCACAATTGCTAGCAAAGTAATGCTCAAAATTCTCCAAGCCAGGCTTCAACAGTAAGTGAACCGTGAACTTCCAGATGTTCAAGCTTGATTTAGAAAAGGCAGAGGAACCAAAGATCAAATTGCCAACATCTGTTGGATCATAGAAGAAGCAAGAGAGTTCCAGAAAAACATCTACTTCTGCTTTATTGACTACGCCAAAGTTTTTGACTGTGTAGATCACAACAAACGTGAAAAATTCTTAAAGAGATGGGAATACCAGACCACCTGACCTGCCTCTTAAGAAATCTGTATGCAGGTCAAGAAGCAACAGTTAGAAATGGACATGGAACAACAGACTGCTTCCAAATTGGGAAAGGAGTATGTCGAGGCTGTATATTGTCACCCTGCTTATTTAACTTACATGCACAGTACATCATGCAAAATGCCAGGCTGGATGAAGACAAGCTGGAATCAAGACTGCCAGGAGAAATATCAATAACCTCAGATATGCAGGTGACACCACCCTTATGGCAGAAAGTGAAGAAGAACTAAAGAGCCTCTTGATGAAAGTGAAAGAGGAGAGTGAAAAAGTTGACTTAACGCTCAACATTCAGAAAATTAAGATCATGGAATCTGGTCCCATTACTTCATGGCAAATAAATGGGGAAATAATGGAAACAGTGAGAGACTTTATTTTGCAGGGCTCCAAAAACACCGCAGATGGTGACTGCAGCCATGAAATTAAAAGATGCTTACTCCTTGGAAGAAAAGTTATGACCAACCTAGATAGCATATTAAAAAGCAGAGACATTACTTTGCCAACAAAGGTCCATCTAGTCAAAGCTATGGTTTGTCCAGTAGTCATATATGCATGTGAGAATTGGACTATAAAGAAAGCTGAATGCCAAAGAATTGATGCTTTTGAACTGTGGTATTGGAGAAGACTCTTAAGAGTCTTTTGGACTGCAAGGAGATCAACTAGTGAGTCCTAAAAGAAATCAGTCCTGAATATTCATTGGAAGGACTGATGTTGAAGCTGAAACTCCAATACTTTGGCCACCTGATGCGAAGAATTGACTCATTGGAAAAGACCCTGATGCTGGGAAAGATTGAAAGCGGGAGGAGAAGGGGAAGACAGCGGATGAGATGGTTGGATGGCATCACTGATTCAGTGGACATGAGTTTGAGTAAACTCCAGGAGTTGGTGATGGACAGGGAGGCCTGGCGTGCTGCAGTTCATGGGGTCGCAAAGAGTCAGACATGACTGAGTGACTGAACTGAACTGAACTGAGAGGGTTGCCATTCCCAGCCCACAGGAGAGTGCCATATAGGCCAGCTGGTCTTGACTCTGGACTGGGGGAGCTCAGGGAGTGAGGCCAGGAGCAAGGCTGGCCTGGCCAGGCCCCTCTGTTTTGGGGTCAAAAGGAGGAAGAGAAGCCCCAAGTGTGGGCTGTTGGAGGAAAAAAAGGAGGCACTTTCGTGAGTTCAGTTTACAGTGGGTATGAAACTTTCATGAGGCCTTCACCTAGAGGTTGGCCTTGAGCCCTGTTAAATGTTGACCAACACCATGGCAAAGGCAGGAGGGGCTTCTCTTCAAGGCACACTGCAGTCTTCACTTCTCCAGGGCGTGGGGGTGGGGTTAGGAACCATCCTGCATGGGCCAGGCTGGTGGTCTCCCACTGGCAGGGTTGTCATTAAACAGTCCTCGTGCCTGCTTGCCTGAAATTTTCTCATCAGGAACTGGTCAGCCCTAAAACACTGTCCAGGAACCCTCTGTAGTTGCCTTTTTTTTTTTTAATATTCATTTATTTTGGCTGCACCGGGCCTTAGTTGCAGCATGCACAGTTTTTAGTTTCAGCATGTGAACTCTTGGTTGTGGCACGTGGGAGCTAGTTCCCTGATCAGGGATGGAACCCAGGCGCCCCGCACTGGGAGTGTAGAGTCTTAGCCAATGGACTACTAGGGAAGTCCACCTGCAATTGCTTTAAAGGTTTTGCTCTGTTGATTTAAATCCCACGGAGGTGTCAGTGGTGAGGCCAGACCCCTGAGGACAGCAGGGCATTCCATGAGAGAGAGGAGGGCATGGTGGAAGAGAAGGGGGACCAGGAGAGCAGAGAGAAAGGAGGTTGTCCAGCCTTGTGATCTCAGCTCCACCCATCTCCTTGGTTTATGGCATCTCCTAGCACTGGCCGCTGCCCCACGCCATGACCTAGCCAGAGCTGGAAAGGGGAATCGAAGGCAGGGTCCCTGTCCTCAAGAGGCTTCGTCTCTAACCTCAGGATGCTGCGTCAACCCCTCCACTCAGCACTGTAGCTGCGTCATCTCGTTAATTCTCATGTTTAATCCCCAGAGGCAGGGGCCCATTTCACAAAGGAAGAAGCAGAGTCTCAGAGAGGGGAAGCGACTTAGCTGAGCTCACACAACCAGGACCGTCTAGCTCCAATGCCGGTACGCTTCCTGACTTGGTTAGGGTGTGGAGAGTTTCTGCTGAAATGAACATAATGATGGTATCCATAGCAACCACAGGAGCTGCAGTAGTTTTGGTGATAGTGATCATAGTATAATCCTAGAACTAGGAGTCACAGTAGGCAGGAGGCACTTACCACGTGCTGGGGACCATGCTACGTGTTTTTGCATACTAATTCATTTAATCCTCATGTCACTATGTGGTAGGCACCAGCCTTGTCCCCATTGTACAGATGAAGAAACTGAGGTTCGAGCATGCTAAGTAACTCACCCAAGGTCACCCAAGCATCAAAGGTCAGATGTGAACCCAGGATGTAAAGGGTCCTGTCGAGTTCTTTTTAAACGCACAACATGAGAGCTGCAAGTTACGTTTTATTCGGGGCAAAATGAGGACTGCAGCCCGAGAGACAGCACCTCAGAGAGCTCTGAGAGACTGCTCCTGAGAGGGCAGGGAGGAAGTTCAGTATATATGTGATTTTGGTGAAGGGGGAATACATTGAATCAAGCAAGCATTTTTCTAGACGTTTTCTGCTTGTCATCAGAAACAGTCATCATTATGAAGGACTTTAGTGCTTTTCTTAATATGAGGCGATTCAAGAATTGGGCTCATAAAATCAGCTCCCGAGAATATCTAACCATCTGAAGGCTTATCCTGCCAATTTTCCTGGAGCACAGAGTGCCTCAATTCTGCTCTCCACCCTGAATTCCTTTCAGCAGGTATTGAAAGTCAGCAGCTGCAGCCGCACATGATTTAATTCTCAGAGAGGTAGATGGCAAGTGCCAGTTTATAGTTGACAGTCCTAACGATGCCCACGCCTATGGGAGGAACACAAGACCTGCTTTCTTGAGGCCTGTGGGTGGCAGTACTGGTA
The DNA here is from genome assembly GCF_963930625.1 of Muntiacus reevesi. Taxonomy (NCBI): domain Eukaryota; kingdom Metazoa; phylum Chordata; class Mammalia; order Artiodactyla; family Cervidae; genus Muntiacus; species Muntiacus reevesi. The sequence continues at coordinate 225,325,594 of NC_089250.1, read as the reverse complement.
GCCATGTGGGGGATCAGGCCATCCGTGTGGCCACCCACCGCTGGCTGGGCACCATTCAAGTCTAGAGCATCAGCCCTTGGGAAAGTGAGGAACCTCAAGGAGAGGACAAGGCACCAGGAAGGAGACGCATGGGCCGAGGGGTGAGGAGGGTGCTGATGGGTGAATGTCTCGGGTGGGCAGGGGTCAGGGCAGTCTCCCCAGGAGGGTCATCTCGGCAGAGATATGTAGCCCCCAGGGATCCAGGAAAGGAGCGTCCCGGGCTAAGGAAAGAGCTTGAGCAAACATCTGAGTAGGAAGAAGCCCACAAACTCCCTCCCTTGTCACAGCCCTGGAGAGGGAAACTTTTTCTATTAAAACTTTTTGAAAGCTATTGTAAAACCACACCAAAAATAAAAGCCTTGTTCATAATCTTGCCACTTCTAAGGCAGTGAAAATCCCCTCCTCTGTCCTGTTCCCCAGTCAAACTGGGAGGACTAATTGGCAGAGGAAGCGTGCCCATCAAAGGGCACAAAACCATATGCATCGACTTGACTGGACATATCCCAAAGGCCTGTTTTCATCACCCTCTTGAAGGCATGTTGAAAGAAAGTTACATGTCTCAAAATAGCCTGGAGTTAAAACTCCCCTCCGGGTCCCGCCCCCCCCCCCCCCATCATTCTATGCAAAACAAAGGACTCTCACCCAAAGAAACAAAAATGGACATTAAGATTGATTACGCCCAGCTCCCAGCCGGTCCAGCCTCTAGCCAATCTCCAGAATTCCTTGCCCCAGCCGTTTAAGAGATAACTACTCTGAACAACCTTGGATAAGAACAGGCCCCCTTAAGAGAGTAGCTTTCCACATACATGCCTGTACACACTCACTCTTCTTGGGTTAGTGCAACAGCTCACTAATCTGACTGCTGCCCCTTCTCACCTCATTAAGGTGATCTGTTCCTGTAAAGTGCCAGTCTCATTCTTTTTCTGAACCTCGCCTCCTCTAACTCCCTCACCCTACACATGTGACTGTCCTTTCCTCAAAAGCTCTCAGCGAGCCCAGGTCTGGCAGCCCAACAAGCTGCCATGGCCGGAGCACTCTTAAAGCAAGAACGTTAGAACTGTGCGTAAACCAAGGTTAATAGGCTCTGAGGAAGCCAGGAGGTCGTTCATCTTGACCAGAGCCAGGACTGGAAAACCTGGTCTTTGAGTCACATATGTGGACCTGAGACTTTCTGTCCTCATTTTGGTTTTCATGGCCACTTTCCGAGGGCTGGAATTTTTTGACATCTGATTTCCAAACTCACAGATTGGGATAGTGACCAGTGAGCCCAATAAGAGAAAGAACACAGCTGCTGGAGCCAGAAGGAATCATAGTAACTCAGAGCCAACCTCTCAACAAACAGGGCAAAAGATCCCAAATGACCCTCAGAAAGACTCAGGATGCCAGGATCCCCTTCCAGCCAGGCAGTCACAGCCGAAATTCACGGGAAACAGCCCCTGACATCTTTCAGAACAAGTGGAAATGGGGTGACCGTCCCAGAAAGAGAGTCAGTTCTCAGGGCTATTTTCAGCACATCGGGGACCAGATTCCAACCACAAAGGTAAATGAGAAACCAAAAGCAATGAAGTGTTCTAGCCAGAGAAAGCTGCCTTTGGACTGCAGAAAGTTTCATATTTTAGGTAATTTCTTAAAAGAGCAAAACTAATTATGGGCTTTCCCCTCTCCCAGATGTATGAAGTGTGCCGTCTTTTCTCACATTGTTATGTTTAGTCCTCTCTCTCTCTCTCTTCCCTCCTAAATAACCTTTATGATACACAACACCAAATGCTTTCTGATATCTCTTTCCTTTTGTAAAAACTCCATTAAACCTCGCTCATTCATTCTGAAAAAAATGTCTTGATACTTTATTCTGATCCCGTCTATATTGTACTGGAAACATCAACTCCTAATGGATTGCTGTTGAATATGTAATTGGAATTCAGACATTGTGTTTAAAGATGTTGTTTCCAAATCTTATTCTTTTTTCTTTTTTGCTTCTGTAAGAGAGGCATCTCTTTAAGACTCTTCCACAGTTTGTTGTGATCCACACAGTCAAAGACTTTGTCATAGACAATAAAGCAAAAGTAGATGTTTTTCTGAACCTCTCTTGCTTTTTCGATGATGCAGAGGATGTTGACAATTTGGTTTCTCTGGTTCCTCTGCTTTTTCTAAATCCAGCTTGAACATCTGGAAGTTCACAGTTCATGTACTGTTGAAACCTGGCTTAGAGAATTTTGAGCATTACTTTGCTAGTGTGTGAGATGAGTACAATTGTGCGATAGTTTGAGCGTTCTTTGGCATTGCCTTTGTTTGGAATTAGAATGAAAACTGACCTTTTCCAGTTCTGTGACCACTGCTGAGTTTTCCAAATTTGCTGGCATATTGAGTGCAGCACTTTCACAGCATCATCTTTTAGGATTTGAAATAGCTCAACTGGAATTCCACCACCTCCACTAGCTTTGTTTGTAGTGATGCTTCCTTAGGCCCACTTGGCTTCACATTCCAGGATGTCTGGCTCTAGGTGAGTGATCACACCATCGTGGTTATCTGGGTCATGAAGATCTTTTTTGTATAGTTCTTCTATGTATTCTTGCCACCTCTTCTTAATATCTTCCGCTTCTGTTAGGTCCCTACCATTTCTGTCTTTTATTGTGATCATCTTTGCACGAAATGTTCCCTTGGTATCTCTAATTTTCTTGAAGGGATCTCTAGTCTTTCCCAGTCTATTGTTTTCCTCTATTTCTTTGTATTGATACGGTGGAAGGCTTTAGCTCTCTTTGGTATTCTTTGGAAGTCTGCATTCAAATAGATATATCTTTCCTTTTCCTCCTTTGCCTTTAGCTTCTCTTCTTTTCTCAGCTATTTGTAAGGCCTCATCAGACAACCATTTTGCCTTCTTGCATTTCTTTTTCTTGGGGATGGTCTTGATCACTGCTTCCTGTACAATGTCATGAACCTCCATCCATAGTTCTTCAGGCACTCTATCAGATCTAATCCTTTGAATCTATTTGTCACTTCCACTGTATAATCATAAGGGATTTGATTTAGGTCATACCTGAATGGTCTAGAGGTTTTCCCTACTTTCTTCAATTTAAGTCTGAATTTGTGTGGATCATAACAAACTGTGGAAGCTTCTTAATGAGATGAGAATACCAGAGCACCTTACTTATCTCTTGAGAAATCTGTATGCAGGTCAAGAAGTAACAGTTAGAAATAGATATGGAACAACAAACTGGTTCTAAATCGCGAAAGGATTACATCAAGGCTGTATGTTGTCACCCTGCTTATTTAACTTATATGCAGAGTACATCATGCGAAATGCTGGGCTGAATGAAGCACAAGCTGGAATCAAGATTGCTGGGAGAAATATCAATAACCTCAGAGACACAGATGATACCATCCTTATGGCAGAAAATGAAGAAGAACTGAAGAGCCTCTTGATGAAAGTGAAAGAGAAGAGTGAAAAAGTTGGCTTAAAACTCAACATTCAGAAAACTAAGATCATGGCATCTGGTCCCATCACTTCATGGCAAATAGATGGGGAAACAATGGAAACAGTGAGAGACTTTATTTTGGGAGGCTCCAAAATCACTACAGATGGTAACTGCAGCCATGAAATTAAAAGACGCTTACTCCTTGGAAGAAAAGTTATGACCAACCTAGACATATTAAAAAGCATATTAAAACTCAGAGACATTACTTTGCCAAAAAAGGTCCATCTAGTCAAAGCTATGGTTTTTCCAGTACTCATGTATGGATGTGAGAGTTGGACTATAAAGAAAGCTGAACGCCAAAGAATTGATGCTTTTGAACTGTGATGTTGGAGAAGACTCTTGAGAGTCCCTTGGACTGCAAGGAGATCCAACCAGTCCATCCTAAAGGAAATCAGTCCTGAATATATTCATTGGAAGGACTGATGCTGAAGCTGAAACTCCAATTCTTTGGCCACCTGATGCATAGGACTGACTCATTGGAAAAGACCCTGGTGCTCGGAGATTGAAAGTGGGAGGAGAAGGGGACGACAGAGGATGAGATGGTTGGATGGCATCACCATCACAAAATAGATGGACATGTGTTGAGTAGGCTCCGGGAGTTGGTGATAGACCAGGAAGTCTGGCGTTCTGCAGTCCATGAGGTCACAAAGATTCGGACACAACTGAGTGAAATGAACTGAAGGGAGGCATGCTTATTTATTTGTATTCATGCACACATACAGACTGGCTCTATAATCTGACTCAACTTGGGTTTTATTTTTATTTATTTATTTTTAATTGAAGGATAATCACTTTACAATATTGTGTCAGTTTTTACCACATGAATATGAATCAGCCATAGGTATACATATGTCCCTTCCCTCTTGAACTTTCATCCCACCCCTCTAGAGCCCAGGTTTGAGTTCCCTGAGTCATATAGTGAATTCCCACTGGCTGTCTGTTTTGCATATGGTAATGTGTATGTTTCCATGCTACTCTCTCCATTCTCCATTGGTCCCACTCTCTCCTTCCTTCCCCCACTCCTCCCCAGGTCCATAAGTCTGCTCTCTTTGTCTGCATCTCCACTGCTGCCCTGAAAATAGGTTCATCAGTGCCATCTTTCTAGGTTCCATATATATATGTGTTAATGTATGATGTTTGTTTTTCTCTTTTTGATTTACTTCACTCTGTACATGTTTGTAGAACTGATATTGGCAGTGGCAGCATAGCAGACCCTGCCACAGGGTGAGATTAAAGCTGTGATGAGTCTCGAGTCATCATGAGGTTCCCCAGAACCACCTGCCTGTCACCCCAGTGTCTTCTTTCCCCTCTGAAGTATCTGCTTTCAATCTTTCATGCATCATGGGACCAGCCAACCTCAGGAACCATCTTTTTCTTTTTTTAAGACCCACTCAGAACTTCCCACATAATTCCCCATCAAGTACACCTTTGCTGCTGCTCAAAGTGTGGACCCCTGTGGGGCCCCCAGGGGCTGGGGAAAAACGCAGCCTCGGGCCCCACCCACCATCACTTCTTGCCTCTGTTCACTCATCCATTTGCACCACATGGTGTTTGAACCCTTTCAACTCTCAAAGCGCCTGCCTGCTTCCTGGAGAGGGTAAAAAGTATAAGATGTGCTGCTTGCTTCAGAGGTGACTCCCCAGGGGAGGGCCGAGCACCCAGCCTTGAAACCAGTACTGGTTACCCCGCCAACAGCGGCTGCATGCCACACGTCAGGAGCAAAGGTCCGGTGTCCTTAGCTTCTAGACCTCTGTAACCCAGAGGTGTGATGCCTCTGGTTTTTGTAGAAGAGAAGGCAGACACCCGTGTGATGTGACATCACCTCTTGGAGGAAGACTGTCTGTGTCTGGCCCCTCAAGACGAGATCCGGCCATGACGCCTGAAGTCTAACTGTGCATGGGCATCATCTGAGTCAACTGTCTGAAATGTGGAGGCCCAGGCCCCTCCCCTCATTAGCAGAATCAGGATTTCTGGGCTGGGGCCTCGGCAGTTCCGAGGGGGGCCTCTGCACACACCACACTCCCAGTGTCCCCAGTTTGCTCTGTCCCCTGCAGAGACGGCTCACCCCCCACCAACCCCATCCACCAGGTCAGATAAACCTCACTGATGTCCCGCAGCGTCCGGCTCTCAGCCCTTAGCTTGATTTTCTATTTCTCCACCTGCGCCCCTGGACTGCAGGCTCCCGGAGGTGAGGAGCTGTGTGTCTGCAGCATGCCCCCAGTGCCTGGCACACAGTCAGGTCTAACTAAGTGTGTGTGCTGTCAAGCCACCAGCCCAGGTGGGATCATAAGTATTTGGTTCCCTCCTACTGTTCTCCACAGCCTCGCCCAGCCCCGAGTCCTCCCTGCCGGGGTCCCAGGCCCTTTGCTCTGGTCTGCCCACAGTTGGCAACACTGGACCCCTTTGCATGGCCGGCCTCGCCTGGGCCTCCAGGGTCCCAGCAGCAGCACCTGGGCTGTCCGTCAGGTTGACCTTGGGCAGCTGAGCTTCCGTCTCCCTTGTTCTTGAGCCTTTTCTCCCCACCTCATGCTCCAGTTAATGGTGACCTGCATCTCTCTCCCACTTTTTACCTCTCGTCCCCCTGTCTGGGGCCATGATTTCTTCTCCCTCATCCCCAAAGCACAACTGTTCTCTGATGACCTAGAATCCTACACCTGCTCTCAGAGCCTCCTACACTGCCCAGAAGTGCCTGCATAGAAGTTGGGGCTCCTGTATTCCCAGCCTCCTTCCAGCTTTGCTCTGACTGTTAGGACCCTCTTCCCTGTTCCTTTGCTGGCTGTATGTTGGCCTGTGATGACCACCCCTCCATCTACCCCACGCAGACTCTGACCTCCCAGCCTCGGTTTCCCCTGCTCTCTACCATCACAGCTATACCGTGGTCCCCCGCCCTTATACGTGATAAACCTATGCTTAATACTTTTTGGAAGAGACCCTGATGCTGGGAAAGGTTGAAGGCAGAAGGAGAAGGGGACAACAGAGGATGAGAGGGTTGGATGGCATCACCAACTCAATGGACATGAATTTGAGCAAGCTCAGGGAAGCCTGGTGTGCTTCGGTCCACGGAGTCGCAAAGAGCTGGACATGGCTGAACAATGGAACAACAACAATCCTTAATATCCCATTCTTTTTCATTTATTTTATTGATGTCTAGTTGATTTACAATGTTGTGTTAATTTTTTCTGTATAGCAAAATGACTCATATATACATATATACCTTCTTTTTCATATTCTTTTCCATTATGGGTAATCACAAGATATTGAATATAGTCGCCTGAACTCTACAGTAGGACCTTGTTGTTTATCCATTCTATGTGTAATAGTTTGCCTCTTCTAATCCCGAGCTCCCACTCCATCCCTCCCCCTGACTCCCACTTGGCAACCACAAATCTTTATGTCTGTGACTCTGTTTCTGTTTTGTAGACAAGTTCATTTGTGTTGTATTTAGATTTTACATGTATGTGATATCATGTGACATATGTCTTTCTCCGTCTGACTTCATATAATAATCTCTAGGTCATCCATGTTGCTACAAACGGCAATATTTCACTCTTTTTGATGGCTGAGTAATATTCCATTGTAATGGAATGAGTAATACTCATGACTGAGTAATATATATGTACCACATCTTCTTTATCCATTCCTCTGTTGGTGGACATTTAGGTTCTTTCTATGTCTTGACTATCATGAATAGCCCAGCTGTGAACATAGAGGTATGTGTATCTTTTTGAATTTTACTTAGTCTGGCTTAATATGGCATTCTTAAGTATCCCATTCTTAAATATCACATACTGTAGCTCAATAAATATTTTTCAATAGATGAGAAGATGGATGGTTGAATGGAGGTGGGTTGGATGGATAGATGACTGGTTAGAAGAAAGGAATAAGATGGAGGATGGATAGACAGACAAGTGCACTGACAGATGGATAGATGAATGGTTGGACAGATGGAGTAGTGGATGGATAGAGAAAGAGAGAAATACAGTAAGTCGGTTGAACTATCTCAAGCCTGAATGCCCAACACCTGCAGCAGAGATGACTGGATCAGCTCAGAGAGACATCTAGAAAAGTCACCAGTGTGCTGAGACCACAGTCTACAAAGCAGGAGGGAGAGGCCCCGCTCACAAGGCCGTCCGAGCTCAGAGTGCTTGGCCCCAACCTTCAAAGGGAGCTGGATGGACAGGCCACGGACAAACTGACCATACCCCTGGTCACAGCCAGCGCTTCCCTTGCAGGTTAACATCACTGCTGGGCTGGCTTCCCTCTCTGTAAAGTGGGATGTCATTCACTGAACCTATGTATGGGACTTTCCTAGGGTCTGCTGTCACAAGTTACCTCCAACCCACTGCCTTACACTAGCAGAAGTGTATTCCCTCCCTGTTCTGGAAACCAGGAGCCAGGAATCCATTTCGAGGCCAAAATTCAGGGTCAGCACGGTCATGCTTCCTCCGGCGGCTCCAGGGAGAACCCATTTCCTCACCCTTTCCAGTGTCCCGTGGCTGCTCATTTCTTGGCTTGTGGCCCCATTACTCAATCTTTGACCACATGGCTTATACTCTTCTCTGTGTGAAATCTTCCACTGCCTCTGTCTTAGGACACTCGTGATCACATTAGGGCCCGCCCAGCTCTTCCAGCATAATCCCCTCATCTCAAGATGCTTAGCTTGGCCACATCTGTAAAGTCCTATTTGGACCATATAAGGGAACATTCGGAGGTTCCCAGGATTAGGAATTAGGACATGGTCTTCAGAGGCCATAGTCCAGTCTGCCATAGCATCCCATATGATACTCAGTCACTGCTCCATATGTATCAGCTATCTCAGTAGTAACAATTATCCAGCACTGCACTGACCATGGAGAAGGCAATGGCACCCCACTCCAGTACTCTTGCCTGGAAAATCCCATGGACGGAGGAGCCTGGTAGGCTGCAGTCCATGGGGTCGCTAGGAGTTGGACATGACTGAGCAACTTCACTTTCAATTTTCACTTTCATGCATTAGAGAAGGAAATTTTAACCCACTCCAGTATTCTTGCCTGGAGAATCCCAGGGATGGGGGAGCCTGGTGGGCTGCCGTCTATGGGATCACACAGAGTTAGACACGACTGAAGTGACTTAGCAGCAGCAGCAGCAGCAGCACTGACCATCTGAGAAGTGGGGGTAAAAAACAAATGTTGTTCTCCTCTGAATCTAGAAAAGAGAATCATGACTGTCTCACGCGTTTGTTTGGAAAACACAAACATCTGCTGTTTGTCTGACTGAGGGCCACCCCCCACCGTTTTGTGGCCATAGTCACTGCGGTCACTTCCCTCAAAGGGTCAGTCAACAGAGTGTACTGAGAAAGCTGCTTGGGGGAACTCTTTGCTGCCCCAGAGCTTGAGGACCGGCAAAGCAGAAGGCAGCCAGCCATGGCGGGATTATTCAGAGTCAAGAGAACCTGACCCAGCAAACGCTCAGGAGGAACGGAACCCACTTCCAAGCGAGCTGCTGGACGCCAGAGAGACCACAGCTCGTGCCAAGACCCCGGAGCCTTCCCAGGACACGGCCCTTGAGATGCAGATTAAAATGCCATCTGGTTTCTGCCCTATGTCTGACCTGAAAAAAAAAAAAAAAAAAACCACTTTGAGAGATGGAAGTGGGGGTAGAGAAAAGGATAAGGAACACTTCTGGGAAAATTGCATGTGTTTTTCCATGTATTTTTGGTCACTTTAGAGCAACTTCATTAACCCCTCCCAGGCATGAAGAAATTCACTTCTTTTCAGATTCAAATTAATCCCAATGACGGATGCATCACTGGGAAATCTTAATAGGGGCTGGATATTAAAGATGATATTACTTCTTTTTAAATTTTTATTGAAATATAGTTGATTTACAATGTTCTATTAGTTTCAGATGTACAGCAAAATGATTCAAAAATATATTCATTATATATATTATGTGTGTGTGTGTGTGTGTGTGTGTGCGCGCGCGCGCCAGTCACTTCAGTCGTGTCTGATTCTTTGAAACCCCATGGACTGTAGACTGCCAGGTACCTCTTTCCATGAGATTCTCCCAGCAAATATACTAGAGTGGGTTGCCATTTCCTTCTCCAGGGGATCAAACCCATGTCACCTGCATTGCAGGCAGATTCTTTACCATCTGAACCACCAGTGACGCTCATACATATGTATGTTCAGTTCAGTTCAGTTCAGTAGCTCAGTCGTGTCTGACTCTTTGAGACCCCATGAATCACAGCACGCCAGGCCTCCCTGTCCATCACCAACTCCCGGAGTTCACTCAAACCCATGTCCATCGAGTTGGTGATGCCATCCAGCCATCTCATCCTCTGTCGTCCCCTTCTCCTCCTGCCCCCTATATGTATATATGTATGTGTATATATATAGATACATATATATGTATACATGTGATGGGCTTCCCTGGTGGCTCAGACGGTAAAGAATCTGCCTGCAATACAGGAGACCTGGGTTCAATCCCTGGGTTGGGATCTCCTTCTGAAGGAGGGCATGGCAACCCACTCCAGGGTTCTTGCCTAGAGAATCCCCACAGGCAGAGGAGCCTGGTGGGCTACAGTCCAGAAGGTCTCAAAGAGTTGTACTTGACTAAGCACGCACACACACGCACACACACATTCTTTTTAAGATCCTTTTCCATTATACGTTATTACAAGATATTGAGTGTAGTTCCTTGCTCTGTACACTAGGTCCTTGTTGGTTATATGTTTTATATATACTGTAGTAATATGCTAATCCCAAACTCCTAGTTTATCCCTCCCCCCATTCCCCTTAGATTCATTTCCTATGCCTGTGAGTCTATTTCTGCTTGGTAAATAAGTTCATTTGTGTCATTTTCATATTCTACATATAAGAAAAATATTTGTCTTTCTCTGTCTGACTTCACTTAGTATGACAATCTCTAGGCCCATCCATTTCCTGCAAGTGGCGTTATTTCGTTCTTTTTTATGGCTGAGTAACATTTCATTGTGTATGTATACCACATCCTCTTTATCCATTCATCTGTCTCTGGACACTTAGGTTGCTTCCATGTCCTGGCTACTTTAAATAGTGCTGCAGTGAACATTGTGTGTGCATATATCCTTTTGAATTATAGTTTTCTCTGAATATATGCCCAGGAATGGGATTGGAGGGACATACACTAGCTCCATTTTCAGTTTTTAAGGAACCTCCATACTTCACCAACTCACATTCCTATCAACAAAAAAAAGAGGGTTCCTCTTTCTCCATATTGTCTTTGCCATTTATTATTTGCAGACTTTTTTGATGATGACCATTCTGGCCCATGTGAAGTGGCACCTCACTGTAGGTTTGATTTGCATAAAGAATGTTTCTTTGGTGTGATACTAGCATTGGGATTCTGGAGGGGAGGTCTAACGTATTTGTGTGTGGTCTGTGAACACACCTTCAAGTTTTCTTTCAAACAGATCCACAGATACATAAACACAGACCTCTGAAGCAAATATGGCACAAGGGTAACAGCTGTTGAATGTGAGTGGTGGGGAAACCCTGGTGTCCACCACTCTCAACGCCTCTGCATGTCTGAAGTCTTCATAACACCAAGCTGTGGGGTAGAGAAAGGAAAGACGGTTAAAGGAAGCAAAGAGTTCCACTGAATACTGTTCAAGGCCCAGCTGGATGAGCTGGGGCACCATTTAAGGTTGAAAGGAAACTTTCAGAGACCAGAGGCTCCTAGGAACAAAGGTATAAAATCTGGGCATCTGGGGCAAGGAATAAAAGAAGGAGATGGGACGGGGAGAGGACGCGGGGGCGAGGCGCTTTCCTGGCGTAAGGACATTGGCGGGATCCGAAGCCAGAGCACCAGTGGGGCGGTGGGGGACTGCGCGGCGCTGGCGAATTGCTGGGTGCAGCTCGGTACATCAGATGCCAGCCAAGGGCTGTGTTAAAGGTCGGTCAGTAGCAGGAAACGGGGTGGGTTCTGAGAGTTTCAAGTGCAGCTGCTCTGAGTCTGCTCTGTTGGGGGAGTTTGCTCTGTCCCTTTTAACGCAGAAGAAAACGGAGACCTGGATTTCCAGGGGAAAAGCTCCACAGGGCTCCTGCAGTCATGGGCTTTTAGGCTGTAGTAGACATTGAGGCTGACACACTCAACCCTGCTTCCCCCACTCTCCGTCTTCAGTCTAACCCAATCATCACTCCCACCCCTCCAGAGTGATTGGCTCAGGATGGGACATGTGACCAGTTCTGACCAATGAAATGGAAGATGGCGACAGCCAGGGGCCTTCTGGGAGAATCTCCTGACTTCCAGGAAAGCACCACGGAAGAGATGGTCTCTCTTCTTCCGCGATGCCCGGAACCACGGCCGCCATCTTGTGATCAGCATGAGGACAAAACCAGCGTCATGGTGGGCAAGACAGAGCGACAGGAAGGACTTGGCTCCTTGACGACACCTCTGGGCCATGGACCAGCCAAGCCTGAAGCCTCCCTGTAACTTCCTGTTACGTGACATCATACATATCCTTATTCTGGGATTCTGTCGACTTCCATGCCTGTTCCTGATACAAGACCAGGAAGCTGAAGCTGTGCTGGTGGGCATGGTGCTTTTGCCCGAGTCAGGGAAGCCTGTGGAGTGGGCTACACTTGGCTTTCAACCCCAACTGGCCCCCAACTCCAGGAACCCCCACGCAGTGGACAACCCACACAGCGGTCACAGAGAACATCTGGCAAAGTCCCCAGGTCCCCCCGCCAGACTGGTACACCTGCAGAGACCGAGAGCTCCCACCCTCCATTCCGGATAATTCTGGCCTCAGAGAAGTTCAGGTGGGGGCGGGGGTGCCAAGGGCTGAGTGCAACCCCCCTCCACCACAGCTCAGTCCGCCCTTCGTGTGTGCTTTGTTTTGAACAATTCACATTTCCTCGAGTCTTACAAAGTGCTATTTCAGTGCAACTTCAAGCCCTACCCCACTTCCTTTCCAACCAGAGTGACCCTGCATAGCCCTGATGGAAACCCTGGAGCCGACGAGGCTGGGGCCTGAGCATCTCCGACTGTGCTCCCCCTCGCATCTGCCCCAACCTGGCCCGGGGCCACTGCCCGCTCTTGGCTCAGCTGTGGAACCCATGGTGGGTGGACACAAGTTTCCCACGGAACGTCCTCAGCCCCACACAGATGTTTCCTGGGAGGATCCAAGCCTGCTCTGCTGGCCTCCCCGGGGATTCGGGCTCCCTGACCCAGGAAGTGAGAGATCGCGGGTGAGGCTGGACCAGGGGAGGTGGAGCCAGACGGAGTTCAAGGTTCAGGATGGTATTTTGGTCTTGACTCCTGGGGCTTCAAGAGAGAGGTGGCCAAGGCCCTCAACTTCTGTTTCTCACTTGAAGAGCAGACGATTCAGCCTCTTCTCCCTACACGGAGCAAATCCCCTAGTGGGGCACGCTGGGTCGGGAAGATCCTGCCCAGGCTTCTGGAAGATACAGGTGTGGACGGGGTGGCGGGGGACAACCAGAATGATACAGCTGCTTCAGCAAGCACAGTCACTGGCCACCTTCTCCAGCCATAAACCTTTGTTGTCCTTTATCCCGTTCCAGGAGCCAGGACACCATAAAGATACAGCTGTGTGCAGTAGTCAAAGATAGGAGTTTGGAGTCAGTTGGATACCAGCTCGGCCTGTTGTCAGATGTGTGACTTTCAGCAAGTGACTTCACCTCTCTGGTCCTATCTACTAAACAGGGATAACAGGAGCTTCCTCCCCAGGCTTTTGACAGAACTTATGCACAGAGCATTTGACACACTCCCTGGCACATAGGAAGCATCAGTAAACGTGCCTGGTTATGGGTAAGAGTGCTGAGCACTTCATAGTTTGCAAAGCATTTTCATGGCTGTTCTCTCATCACTCTGAAGAACTGTTGCTTTGGTTCACAAGGCAAAGTAACCCACCCTGAGCCAGGAGTTCAGCTAACTCCCAGCCCCATTTCCCTCGCCCACCCCACTTTCCCGCAGCCTCCACACAGCACCCCCAGGCTGAGTTTCAGTGTTGATCCCAACTCGTCAGATGACTGGAGGCCAATCGCTTCTTCCCCTTTCTGTTCCCAGTTTCTCCATCTGCAAAGTCAAAAGCTAGATCAACCCCAGAGTCCCGTTTCCTTCCACCTACTGAGATATCTGCTAGACATCTGCCCTAATTATGTTTTGAATATTTATTATGTGCCCTTCTCTGTCCCAGACACTATTGTTTCATCAACATATGATTTCTAACCCTCACAGCAAACTTGGGAAGTGAGCCGTTTTATCCCCATTGCACGGATGGGAAAACCGAGGCTCGAAGAGGGGACGGGACTGCCCCAATACCACAGTGTGAGTGAGGTAGAGATGGGATTTGAACCCAGGTTGGTCCGACTGCAAACTCAACCTTTAGTCAGAAGGTTGCTTCCAGTTCAATCCCTCCACAGACCCGTGAGCTTCCTGGTAAATGACCAGACGTCCCCTTGGGCGACCACATTGGACCTGGGTGGTACTGGTGGGACCAGGATGACCAGAACCCTGGATGGGGGAGCCCTTGGGCACCCAGCCCCTGACTGTGGCATGAACATCCCCGGGGCACCTGAGCCGTGCCCGTCCTGGGCCAGATGTGCAGTCACAAGCAGACCAGAGGTGCCGGAAGTCACCAGGCGGTGGCCAAGCCACGTAATCAGAGCCTGGAAAGTCCAGCAGGCTCTAGCCTCGGCTTATTTTCCATCACACCCTCCTTGAGTTGCTCCTCAAGGCCGTGAGCCCACCAGAGCCCCACCCCAAACACACATAACCCCCCAGGAGCATCCACGAATGCCTCACTCACTCCCGCAGTGCCTGAAGTAACTGGCAGGGAGTTTGTGTTCAGCAAATACTGTCTCTATTAGCTCGTGAAATAAATGAGTCTGCAGAGGAGGGAATTCATGGGTCTCACACTTGAATCTACAGCTCATTGTTTCTTTACATGCTGTGTGGTTGTAGAGCCCCTCATGTCATTTTATTCACAACATCTTTATTCGCTGCTTAAAACCTGGGAATGTGTGTGTGGACAAAGAACTCACCTACCTACAGGTTGGGAGCTGGGTTCTATTGGTGGCTTTGTTACTAGTTCCCCAAGGGACGTGTAAACAATTTTCCCATCTCTCCAGCCTCTCTAGACCTAAGATTTTAGTATTCCACAGAGAAATCTGGGTTCTGACCCTCAAGTGGCTCTGGGTTCTGAGCCGTTCCCACCAGCAGCTCCCACCCTGCCCATGAGCACCAACTGTGCACATCTCTCCCCAGCCCTGTGCTTAGAGACATCACACCGGGAGTTTGAGGGTTTACACCATGGACGTTGACAGAGGCCTCTTATGCTTCCCTAAAGAACCTGTTAAATCTCTACCAGCTTGTCACTTTAAGAGGAGCAGATATCTTATAAGCATCTGGTCTGATCTTTAAAATTACTGTGCGTTTTGCAGTAACGTCATGAAACATTATTTTTCATTTTAATGAATCATTTTAAAATATTTATTTATTTGGCTGTGAGAGTCTTAGCTGCAGCACTGAGGTTCTTTGATCTTTGTTGTATCATGTGGACTCTTTAGTCGCTATGCAAACTTCAGTTGCAGCACGTGGGATCTAGTTCTCTGACCAGGGATGGAACCCAGACCCCCTGCATTGGGAGCAGTCTTAGCCACTGGACCACCAGGAATTCCCCATGAATCATTTTGAATGACCAGTTATATTCCTTTAACCCCTCCCCCAAATAGTTTATTGAAACACAGTCTGCCATGTGTGTCCTGGGCCTTGATACATCTGGCAGCCACTGGATTTTCCAGCTTAAAAAGCAGAGTACTGGGGAGGGGAGGATGAATGGGTGGGGAAGAGAGGAATTTTAGGGCAGTAAAACTGTATGTGATGCTCTGATGGTGGATACATGTCATGGTGTGTTTGACCAAGCCCACAGAATATGCAAGATCAAGATTGAACCCAACTTAGACCATAGAATTTGGATGCCAACCGTGTGTCAGTGTAGGTTCATTGAGTGTATGGAATGCACCACTCTGGTGGGGGTCACTGTGGGGGCCATAGTAAGGCAGGGGTTTGTGAGAACCCTCTGTACTTTCCACTCTGAACCCACACTAAAAATAAAGCCAATTTTCTAAAAATCAAAATTTAAAAGGAAAAAACCTCAGGGCATTGCCTGATTTCTAAGTGTTCTTCCACATCTAAGAGTCTCTAGGGTCTTGTCTCCATTCTTTAATAAGCACCAGTGAAAGTAGGATTTCCTCGTATCAGTTGTGGGGGACATACCACGGCACTCACAGGTGCCAGCCCACCACCATCTGATGTCTTTCCCCGTGTGGTCAGAGTTTGGGGAAGATGAGCAAGGCTCGCTTCTTCTAGGGCTGTGGTTTCTCCAAGTACCGTTAGCTGCCTGCCTGGGCATCACCTGCTGAGTTTATCAAAACGCAGATCCCCAGGCCCTGGTGGTGGTAGTTGCTATTGTTTAGTCGCTGAGTCATGTGTGACTCTTTGCAACCCCATGGACTATAGTCTGCCAGACTCCTCTGTCCATGGAACTCTCCAGGCAAGAATACTAGAGTGGGTTGCCATTTGCTTCTCCAGATCTTCCCCACCCAGGGATCGAACCCACAACTCCTGCATTGGCAGGTGGGTTCTTCATCACTGAGCCATCAGGGAAGCCTCCGCAGACCCTACCGAGACCTGTTTTGAGCCCAGGAATAAGCAGTTCTCTGCTTGCAGAGGACCAGTGCACTGGCTGGAAATCCAGGCGAGCCAGGCAGAGTCATCCCAGGCGCAGCAGGACGGCCAAGCTGTGTGCACCTCATCTAATGGAGAAGGGCCGCCTCCTGACCCAGGCAGCCCCGGGGCCACACACCCCTCCACCACCTGCCTTGTAAATGTCCCCATCTCTGAGCCCCTGTGTCCTCAGCTGAAAAATGGGACTGGGACTCCCTCCCCAGAGTCGTGGGAAGAATTAAACTGGACACCCATGATCAGAAATCACTTGGCACAGGTGAGCCCTCTGAATGTGGGAGCACACCACCCGGCCCCCCAGGATGGAGACAGAGTGATGCACCAGACACCGTCCTCGTGACGCGTGCCATCAGCGGGAGGGCACCAGCCGAGCTCATGTCACATGGTGACAGGTGCCCCCAGAAAAATAAAGCCAGACCATGCCAAGGAAAGTGAGCCCTCTCTCAGAAGGTGACATCTGAGCAGACTCCAGGACAAAGGAAAGGAAAAGCCACATGAAGGACTTAAGAGAAATGTCCAGGGAGCAGTCGTGCAAAGGTCCTGAGGCAGGACCATGAATAACACGTTTCAGGACGGCAAGGAATGAATGGCCACATTTGCGGCCACAGAGGGGTGGGGGCGGTGAGGGGGCGACTTGGAGAAGTGACCGGGGGCTGGATCACATCAGCTACGCAGTACCGCCACTCCTGGACATCATCTAAGAGAACAATTAGCAAAATCACACACCCACGGGCATTCGCGGCATCCTCACCAAGGATCACAAGCTTCCAAACTACCTGCCTGGCCACCCACCCAGGGACAACTTCAGAGGGTGACACACCAGCCTGGCAGGTGCTCCCCAAACTCCCCAGACAGTTGGGAAGATCTATAGCAATGAGGACAGTGTGCATGATATAATACGCTTTAAAAAAAAAAAAAATCACAGTTCAAAATACACACTTGCGCCAGAATGAGACCGGGGGCTGAGGGGTTAGCGGTGGGCATGCAGGGGGTGGGGTGGAGAACAGTTCTTTTTTCTTTTTTCAAATTTTATATAATGCGGTTGCTGTATTATTTTTATAAATAAGGGGGGAAATGTGTTCAAACCAAACCAGTGGGGGGGTGAGGGGAGGGAACAGAGAAGCTGGTTTCCCTTCCTCATGATACCAACACCCCCCTGCACCGATGTTTCGGGTTTTCTCATTTCCATCATGTTTGGGATCCAGCCAGCCCAGGGAGCGCAGCGCTCAGCCCCCCAAAGGGCTGCATGGATTCTTAGGAGCACGAGAGTCCTGCCCTACACTCCGAGAAGTCAAAGCATCCAAAGTGATGTCCAGAGCATCACTAGGTGTTATGTCCAGAGCAGGTGGGGGGTGGGGGGGGGGTGGGCAGGGAGGGTGTTCTTACAGGACAGCTGGGAAAACCTCACCCCCAAATACCCCCTGGCTTCTGCCTGACATCCCGCCGTCTGAGACACATGTGGTCACCACCTGATGCAGGCCGACCTCCTCTCCCTCATGGCCGCTTTCAAGGCGAGGCCGGTCCCAACTCCGGCTGAGCTCCGGGCTCACTGCCTCTGGCCCAGGGGGTTAAACAGCCTTCTGGGCCTCTCGGGCCACCAGTCCCCAGGCTCCAGGCAGACCAGAGGCTACAATGCCCCGTGTGCCCGCATGCTGCCCTCACAAGGGCAGAGAGGCCCAGGACTCAGAAAACCGAGCCCTGCTCCTGCTGCTGCTTCTGTCCCCTCTCCCAGGCTGCCTCCCCACCCCCCCACCCACCCACCACCCCACCAGGGGACAGTCAACCTGCTGGCTGCTGTTTTTCAGATTCCTGAGTCCAGGGAGGCAGTGGAGGCACTGTTAATGGCCCCCAGGTACATGTTCCCAGCAAGGCCCCAGATGCCCACGAGAGGGTAGATCAGTGCCTGGGAATCCCGAGCTTCCACCTGTAAGTGTTTGCTTTCCAGCTCCTGACAGAACCTTACTTTGTGTTGCTTTTTATTTCTGGCTGCGCTGGGTCTTTGTTGCCACGTGCAGACTTTCTCTAGTTGCGGTGAGCAGGACCTTCTCTAGTTGTGCGCGGGCTTCTCATGGCGGTGGTTTCTCTGGCTTTGGAGCACAGACTCCAGGGTACCCGGGCTTCCATAGCTGCCCGAGTATAGTAGCTGTGCTCAGTAGCCGGGGCACGTGGGCTTAGTTGCTCCACGGCATGTGGGATCTTCCAGGACCAGGGATCAAACTTGTGTCCCCTGCATTGGCAGGCAGATTGTTAACCACTGGACCGCGAGAGAGTGGGAACTCCTGCCAGAATCTCTGAAAGGGAGGCAGGGCCGCAGGAAAGGAGTCCAGGGGAGCGGGTAGAGGGGAGGTGGGAGGGGGAGTTTGTGAGATGGGTCGGGAGCCTCTGCGGCCCCTGACGGGCGGCCCTGCTCCGGGAGTCAGGTCTCACTGCACCACTCCCTCTCCAGGTGGCCTGGGCGGGCAGGATCCCAGGGGACCCTATGTCCTTACCAACACACAGAGGTCCATCAGTCTGTCTTTAAAGGGCCTTCGGGCCCTGAGCTCCTGTCCCGGGTGGTGGTGTTTCGATTCCTTCCGCGTCAGGCCGACACATCACCTTTGGCAGAACCACCACCTCACTGTGGACCATGTTTCTAATTCCAGCAGCTCCCTCCAGATCTCACCACCATCCTGATGACTATGGACTCCGTAGCTTTCACTCCCAAACCCACCCCAAGGGGACCCACAGACGGAAAACCCGTCATCAAAGAGGCTTCTACTGCGTGATTCTCCAAAACTAAACCTGCAGGACACCTCACTCCAGGTGAGGTCCAGAGTCTGAATGGTTTCATATTTTTGTCACGCTCCCAGCTGCTCTCGACTCAACACGCAATGGGTCCAATTCGATGAACAGAAACTGCTTGGGAAGGGTGTGGCGGGGTGTCTGGTTGAAGCCCATCTGTGCGACGAGGAGCTGGGAGAAGGGTGGGGAGCAAGGCCCCCCCCACATCGCGTGTGGCTTCTGCAGCTGCCCCGGCCACAGGGGTGGGATGAGCCTCGGAGTCTAGGGGACGGCGATATGGAAGCCCGTAGCCCAAGACAGGCCTGCAGAGGCCGGAGAGAGAGGATCCCAGGGCCCTGGCCTCCGCACGAGGGGCCCAGGGGTCCCGCAGGAGCCCTCACTTGTTGTGTGGCCATGTGGCCAGTCTGAGCCTCCGGGTCCCCATCTCCATGATGTGGACGAGCTGGACACCCAGTGGGTCCCCCAGGTGGGTCCCACCCTGGTTCCCTGTGCCTGCGGCTGCCTCAGATCACACAACAAAGGGAAATAACTGTTGAAAACGAATTAACACAAGTTAATCAGCTGATTTAAAGACAGAGAAATTATTCTAGAGTGACCAAGGGGGGTCCATTGTCACCGTAAGGGTCCTTAGACGTGGAAGAGGCGGGTCATGGTTTGAGGAGAAGGACTTCACAGGTGGAGGGACCCGGGGCCTCTAGGATCTGGAACAGCTAAAGGGGGCGCCTCCCCTGGCACCTCTTTACCCCAAGAGCACGTCAGTCCTTCTCTTGCTCTGCTTGGAGTTGCAGGGTGTGGCCACCCTCCGCACGGGAACACTAGGACGGAGGGTGCCAGAAAGAGCCTGCTGCGGGAGAGGGCTTTGGGCAGGCGGTTTGGGTAGGGTCTGAGGATGGGGGTTCACCCTGGGCTGGCACTGTGGGAGAGGGGGGCTGGTCCTCTGATGGGGTCGGACTCTTGCACGGGAGAGGTGGCTGTAATGGATAGAGGAGCCGCAGCTCCTTGTTTGAGCCGAGCAGAGACAAGGTTTGCTGGTACGAGGTGACCTGCCTCACTTTATCAGGACCCTGTGTGAGGCTGGGCTGCTGTCCGGAGACTTGCGCCCATCAGGAGGGCAGCACAGCCCAGCTGGGAGCCAGGCCAGGGCCCAGGTGTCAGGGCGGCGCTTTGCTTCCTCCAGAGTACTTTGAGACCCCATGGTCTGTAGCCCGCCATGTTTCTCTGTCCGTGGGATTTCCCAGGCAAGAATACTGGAGTGGGTTTCCATTCCCTTCTCCAGGAGAAATCTCCCTGACCCAGAGATCGAAGCCGGGTCTCCTGCATTGCAGGCAGATTCTGTACCACATGAGCCACCAGGGAAGCCTCAACAAGAGTGAACCTTTTTCAATAGACTCTATGATTCTTGCATTTCACATTGTCCTCCCCTCTGTGCAGGCTCTGGGTGGGGTCTTGAACACTTCCTGTCTCCACACCACAGCTGGTTCATCTGCAGAATCGAACCCTGTTTCCCAAGGCATTTTCCACATAACACTAGTTTCACCAGAGTAGCGGAATAAAAGTAGCCCAGTTTCCCTGGGCTACTGAGTTTGGAAAGCACCAAGTTCCCTGCTGCAGGACTTCTCAGAGCCTTTAAGATGCTCCTGTGCATTGTGAAATGCCTGGAAAAAACTGGGGTACTCTCAAAACTTGTTTGGATAGAAAACTCTTGGGGTTTTTGTTTGGGTTTTTTCAAGGTGCAGTGAGCTACAGAACTGAGTTTATAAAATGCTGAAATAAAGGTGGTCTAAAACCTGATGTCCACCCAGGAGGCCGTGGGCTCCTGAGGAGCTGGGGACACCAATAAGGGGTCCCCACCCCTCTGTTTATCACACACACATATGTAACCCCTGGTCAGATGGACCAGAAGCTGCTGTGATTAATTAAGGACAAATCTGGTGGCTGAAGCGTGTAATAGAATTCAGCACCTCATTAGGTACTGGTGGGGGTTCCCAGTGCGTGGAGATTTAACATGAAGCCCCCTATGAGCCCCAGGTGGTCTGCTCTCACCCCGACACCCTGGAGGCCCCAGGTGACTCTCCAGCCAAGCTTCTTCCCTGCGCAGGCTTCGCCCCTGCAGCTCCCTCCGTGGGGATGTCCCCAGCTCCACCTTGCCCACAGCAGCTGCCCTCCCTGCCTCTTGGCAAAGCCAGGGCCCTGCTACATTCTCCCACTTCTCCCACTTCCCTTCCCCTATTCTTCTTCAGCATCTTCCACACTGCGATCTTCATGGATTCCTTTCGCCTCCGGGGGTGTCTGTTTTGTTCTGTCGCAGCCACCAGGCTTGGTCCACAGTAGATGCTCAGTGTTGAGTGGATAAATGAATGACCTCTTCAGGGGTTTTAACATTGAAAAGGCTCTCTGAGACTAAAAACCTGTGGATGCCACCGATCAAAAGGATGCATTCAAGTAGTAACAGTTAAAATATATATATATGTGCATCTTCAGTCACTTCAGTCGTGTCCAACCGTTTGCAACCCCATGGACTGTAGCCCACCATGCTCCTCTGTCCATGGGATTTCCCAGGCAAGAACACTGGAGTGGGTTGCCATGCCCTTCTCCAGGGGATCTTCCTCACCCAGGGATCAAACCCGAGTCTCTTATGTCTCCCACATTGGCAGGCAGGTTCTTCACCACTAGCGCCACCTGGGAAGCCCTAAATACATAGGTGAGGCGTGGCAGCCAAGGAGCGTGGGGCTGGCTGAGGAAGGGAGCAGTGAACTTGTTCTAAAATGGACTGTGGTGATGTTGCACAACCTGGGATACTCAAGGCCATGAAACGGCACACTTGGCAATGAGAGGATTGTACGACGGTGACTCAGATCTGAAAGCTGTTACAGAGAAGAGCTGAATCTAGGTGAGAAAGTAGAGTTGTCTTTGTGCTATACCTAAAGCTCTTCTGTACACTTCAGATTGTTCCCCCAATAAAATAATCTTCTAAATGGCTGTATCACGTTCCTCTGTCTTGAGAGAGCAGGGCTTTAGGGACACCCCCCCCCCACCTCCTTCAACAGGCACTGACTGCATTCAGGCTGTGCCTCGTGTGTCACAGTGAAGAGGACTCTACCTGGGCTCATTTGCTCCATCCACTGCACCTCCCTGGGACCTAGACCTAATTTGCTGACCCATTGTGCAGATGAGAAAACTGAGGCCCCTGAGGAGAATAGCTGGGGAAATTGTCAGCACCCAGTAATGAGAGGAGGAAGACCCTGACCCAGGACGTCTAACTGAGGAGTCCAGACTCCTGCCTCCTGAGCCCCTGAATGCAGCGTGGGTGTCAGTTACAGGCTGTGGGCCCAGAGACCAGCCCTGTGAAGCATTAGGCGGGCTGCTGTTTTTTCCAGGAGGGTCTAATTCGGTCTCTGGCATATGTCTTGCCCACAGCACCTGGGCCCCCTCTGACCAGAGGGGCCACAGAAACCTCAGGAGCCCGTGTCGCAAGAGCGCAGCCCCGCCACACGGCCATGCCGGCAGCTGCCCAGGAAGACACCGCCGCGGGTGGCCGGGCACAGGTGTCGCCAGGAGTCAGGCCGCCCCAGCAATGCCTGGCGGGGATGCCAGACCTCCCCCGGGGACCCTCCCTGGCCCCCCACCAGCCGGGAGGTGAGGTCCTGAAACCAAACCTCCCTGACCAGTTCCCCTTCCAAGGGCATCGAAACATGGGACTTCCACCCAGGGCTCCTTTCGGGGAGTCGCTTGTTCCTTCGGGCAGGACGTGGAGTGCTGGATTCAGGAAGTCACAGGGCGCCTACTTCGCGTTTTCGCTTTTCTTATCAGAAAGGTGTATGACTAATCCCAGGAGCCAGGCACCTTGGTGCTGTGGAACTACCTTGGTGTTTGGGGTCCTTGAAACTCTGTTCGTTTCTCATGTATGCACGTCAAGGTAGGGGCCTGAGCCGAAACGAAATTCAGAATGAGAAGAGCCGAAATAGAAAGGAGAAGAGTGGGAGACGCCCCAGGAGCCAGTCACACGCTCCAAGCCCAAGCCACCAGGGTCTCTGCACGGGTGGGCACCCCACTCCCAATGACCTGGCTGAAAATCAGCATCGGCCCAGCAATAGCTGGCTCCCGAGCCCCCGGAAACCTGGGCTCCAGCAACGGGCCGCTGCCCGACACACAGAATCACTCTTCCTAAGCCTCAGTTTCCACATCTGAAAAATGGGTAACAGTAACACCCACCCACTGGGTTGCAGAAGACCAAATCGGCATGCCCATAAATTCGTACTATTAATTCTAACTGCTTATAATTGCAGTTTATTCTATCCAACAGTGTGATCCAGCTTCAACTGTTCCACCCCCCGTGCTCTAGGCATCATGCTGAGAGTTGTCCCCTGTCCTTACACGACCATTGGAGCAATCTGGTGAGGAGGGTTCATTATTCCTAATTTTAGCAACTTACAATCAGAGGCATATTAATATGTCTTTCATTATCTGGACGTTATTGACCAGTGTGTGTCAATATTCCCTTACATAACAAATTGCTGGCCACAGGCGTAAAGTTTCTGCAAAAATTCCCTGGGCAATAATGTGTTAAAATGGGGGAACTGAGGTTATTAGGACCACGTGTCCTGTCCAGAGTGGATTGAGATTTGGGGCCTTAAGCAACTCGTTGTTCAGTCGATCGGTTGTGTCTGACTCTTTGCAACCCCATGGGCAGCTTCCCTGTCCTTCACCATCTCCCGGAGCTTGCTCAAATTCATGTCCATTGAGTTGGTGATGCCATCCAACCATCTCATCCTCTGTCACCTCCTTCTCCTCCTGCCCTCAATCTTTCCCAGCATCAGGGCAATTTAGGGTCCTCTTTAAGAGAAAGAAAACAATAAATGAACTGAATTTTTAAAATTTTAAATAAAAATAATCCAAAATTCAGCACCCAGTCCAGTAAAGGACCCATGCAAAAAAAAAGGGAGCACTAACATGTCAGCTTCACGAGCCCTATGGCGCCTCTGGCACTGAGCCAGCATCCCCCAAGGCTGGGCAAGCCCAGACCTGGGCCTCAACCTCCTCCTCGTGCAAGGAAAGTGCATGTCACCCTGGGCCCTGCGGGAGGAGTAAGGAAGGGGTGCAGAGGGAAGGCCGGCATGGAGCCATGCAGGTGCTGAGGGAACCAAAGGGCAGGGAAGGGCTGAGGGTAAGACACATGGGAGGGAGGTGGGAGGCGGCGGCCA
The DNA here is from genome assembly GCF_963930625.1 of Muntiacus reevesi. NCBI lineage: Eukaryota > Metazoa > Chordata > Mammalia > Artiodactyla > Cervidae > Muntiacus > Muntiacus reevesi. The sequence continues at coordinate 225,301,371 of NC_089250.1, read as the reverse complement.
GGCCGGTGGAGGAGGGGCAGCCAGGAACGCGAGCCATAGAGCGTGCCGCTGCCACTGATGGTTAAGCAGGGTGGGACCCGGCCACTGGCCCCCTAAGAGCCCCTAGGTCATTCTCCTTAGCTTCTGTGTGGATGACGGCGCAGAGCAGGCAACCTGGAGACCAGCTGGGAGGCTGTCATGACTCAATTATAACTAATGTAATAGCCGCTGGACCAGGGGCCACCACACGGGACAGCACAGCACCAAGTCATCATGGGATTCAGGCTAGGGACTTGAGATGGCATGATGTGTGTGGCTCATGGCCAGATGCCGGCAGGTAAACGGCTACCCTGCTAGGGTAGCAATCCAAGCGAGAGAAGGTGGGGGCCTAGAAGGAGCCAGGTGGGAAGGGTGGCACTCAGGTTTTTAGACTCCGCAGCTGTCCTTAACTGAGAAGCCAGGAGGGGAAGCAAGCTTTGGGGGTGAGGGCAGTGGTTGATGGGTTCCCCAGGTGGCTCAGCAGTAAAGAACCTGCCTGCCAACGCAGGAGATGCCAGAGACGCAGGTTCAACTCTGGGTCGAGAAAAGCCGCTGGAGGAGGAAATGCCAATGCATTCGGGTATTCTTGCCTGGGAAATCCTGTGGACCAAGGAACCTGATGGGCTACAGTCTATAGGTCACAAAGAGTTGGACACAACTGAGTGACTGAGCACACACAGCAGCGGTTGATATAAGAAACTCGGGTTAAGATAATTTGAGTTTGAGGTGATGGTGGGCCATCTTGGCAGAGAAATCAAGAAGGGGCTCATTAGACAGTTAGGGAATCTATCACACTGGTGCTAAGGATGTGGATTTGGAAGTCATCAGCCAAGGGTGGTGTCATGTGAGCCGGTGACGGTACAACCCTAAGAGGTGGCAGATGAAGTAGTGAATTCCCACCTGGACACTTCAGTTACGACAGCAGCCAACAGGCTTACGTTTCCTTGACAGAGGACTGTCAGGATAGCAACAGCCTTGTGTGTCAAGCTCTGTCACCACCAAGCCTGCTGCCAGCCCTCTGTGAATTACACATCCCTGCTGCTCCACTGCACGTTCAGGGCTGAGGCTGCCACTCCACGGGAGGAAGTTTCTCTCTTCACACACTAGAATCAGGATTTAAAAATAAAGAAAAATAAACCTTGGTTCAAAATTAGCACAAGACTCGCTACAAAGAACACAAGACACGGCTTCCTGTGTGTTTTTTTCTTCAGTTTTTTTTAAGACTTCCAGAAAAGTTTCCTCTGCAAAACTGAGACCAAAAGGGTAAAAAATGCAAATGTGATGGTCCAACTTGAACCATCATCTGTATGCACCCGGCTCGGCACAGTCACATGGAGGCCAAAGAGAGAGGTATCTGAGTCCTAAAGTCTGCAAACAGGAGCTGCCTGGAATTATGTGGGGCTGTGGGAGGGCTTCCCTGGTGACTCAGTGGTAAAGAATCTGCCTGCCAATGCAGGTGACATGCGTTCGATCCCTAGGTCGGGAAGGAGACCGAAATGGCAACTCACTCCAGTATTCTTGCCTGGGAAATCCCTTGGACAGAGGAGCCTGACGTGCTACAGTCCACAGGGTTGCAAAGAGTCAGACACACAACTTAGCAAATAAACAACAACCAAGACTGTGGGCTCCTTTGGGGCAGAGGCAACTCCTTTAACTATGTGTCCCAAGTCTGTTCTCATGTTTGACTCAGTAGATGGATAACAGATGGATGGAAGATGGATAGGTCAGTGGTGACCCATTGAGTTAATGAACAAACTAGTCCTGAAAACTCCATTACTTGATGGCTAACAAGCCCCAGTCAATCCCCTTCCCCCATCTCTACTCTGACACTAGTCATCTGCACAGCTGAACCATCGTCTTCCTTTTCTTGTAGCCAGTCAACACAGATGCAATATGGAGGGGACACCCGCCCACCAAGCTGAAGTGGATATTCATTCATCCCTGACTTGGCTCACTCTGCTTCCAGAGCCCAGCAGCTGCCAGAGGACAACCCATTCTGCAGAGGTGAGGAGAAAATGCTAGCCTCTCTTGCAGCTGGGCACAGCCATGTGATCCAGGCTCACCAATCAGACACTAGTACCCACTTCCCAGCCTCCCTTGCAGGTGGGAGCAGGTGGCAGACATGTGACCCAGGCTCACCAATCAAAGGCTAGTCCTCACTTCCCAGCTTTCCTTGCAGGTGGGGGGTGGGGGTGGTCGCAGACATGTGACCCAGGCTCACCAATCAGACACTAGTACCCACTTCCCAGCCTCCCTTGCAGGTGGGAGCAGGTGGCAGACATGTGACCCAGGCTCACCAATCAGACACTAGCACTTCCCAACCTCCCTTGCAGGTGGGGGGGGTGGCGGTAGTGGCAGACATGTGACAGAAGTTCACCAATTGGATGCTATCCCTCACTTCCCAGTCTCCCTTGATTGGGTAGCCTGTGACGCAGGCTCCACAGACGCTCCCGCCAGGTGAGTCTTACTTGGCTACCTGGCTGTGAGAAATGAAGGAGCAGCTGGCTTCCTAGCCTCCTGCCACTTATTCCACCCATTTGGCGTCCTCTCAGCAAACTCCTTTCTGGCATAACTAACCCTAACTCGACGACAGTTGGCATCTGCTGTTTACAACTAATGTTTGCACCTGATTCCCACCTGTAGGGACTCACACAAGGTGGCTCTGCCCCCAGAGAGCCTGGGATTTGGACCTGAAGGGCTGCAACGCCATCCTTGGAGGAGCGGAGGAGCACCACTGCCCCATGCGGCCTGCTCCAGCTGCCCCCAGGAGGACGGGAAAGGAGAGCCTTGCTGTATTGCTGGCTATAATCAACCACCATGAGACCCACCCCGAGCACCGAGGAGAACTGGAAAGGAAGGCCTGTCCACAGAGGTGTGACTACCCGGGGGACGAGCACGTGTGTCAGTGGCAGAGAAGGAGCTACAGGTAAGTGGAGTGATGGTTTGTGGTGCTCTGTTATGATGAGGGTTCTGTGCGTGCCTTACTTTGCCAGTGATGCTTCATTTATGTTGTGGTCCATGCACAGGTCTGGCCCAGCTGATCACGAACTCAGTTCATCTCTGTTTTTATAGCAGGGAGACAAAGGGATGAGGTAGAAATCTCGCTGTCGTCTGCTAATTACGTGTAGTATGCCTACTTACTTAAACAGAGAAGGAAAAGAACAGGATAACCTCGTATAAGACATAAAGGGACAAGACAAGCTGCCGCGGAAGGCTCAAAAATTCTGCAACATTTGCACCATGGCAGGAAGGGTGATAAGGGTCTGGTGCGATCTGTTCCTGTGTTCTGAGGCCCTTCGGGCTTATCTTGTTCTTTTGTCCTCTGGGCACTGCAGCTTACATGCTGTGAAATGGGCAGCACAAGAGAGGCCATTCTTTCCACTGAGCAAGTGGAGGGAGGTCCAGAGCAGTGATTTCTGTGAATGACCAGGCGGCGCCAAGAGCAGGATTCCAGCAGAGTCCTCGTGCTTTTCTAACAGGTAAGGGAAGGGAGGTCAAAAAGAGATGAGGAAGAGGAACCAGAGCTGTCATTGAGGTCCTACAGTTTAGGAGGCTTTGGGCAGCACGGAGCAGAAAACTCCAGGTTCAAAGGACTATCTGCCCTTGAAAACAAAAAATAACTAGACTGAGGCAGCCTGGGGCTGGCACTCCTCTGCCACACCCCCATCCAGGTGTCAGCGTCACCCGCAGGCTGGCAGTAAGGTGGCGGTGGCAGTCCCACAGGTACCCAGCAGGGAGGGACCTGCCCTCTTGTAGGAGTGAGGAGACTGCCGAGAAGCCCCTACAGGAATTGTCCTCACGGCCCACCACCGACACTCAGCCCCCAGCTCCTTCCTGAACCCTCACTGTCAGAACCACTGTCTTAGAAATCAGGAATTCTAGCTGGCTCTGAGAATGGGACCCCTCTCCCTGAATCAGGCAGAGGAGGAAATGCCTGGATAAAACCTGGGCTCAGTGAGCAGGAAGGACGTGGGGACAGGGACGTCAGCCCTCAGACAGCCATGTCCCGTCACCAGCCACCCTCGAGGCATGCTCTGGTCTGTCAGCCAGACCTGGACAGTTTGCTCAATCTGTTTCTTCATCTGGATATTGGGAATGATGCTCTTGTAAGGTTGCTGACGAGATGACAGATTCTTGACTGCTGTGAGTTCCTTCACTGTTATGAAGATGCTTTGTTGTCAGTCTCCTGGTTTCCCTACACTCTAAACCCTCCTCTGAGCCTCTGGTCACTGGTGTTCTTGGTGAGCCAAAGCCTGGCTAGCTGTTTCCTCCAGACTCAGGAAGCTTGCTCCCACCTGGGCCACAAGGAAGTGCACTATAGTCCCCATTAAGCAAGATTCAGGAACATTGGCTCCACCTGATAAACAGTTCAGAGGCAGAGCATGAGGGTCAGCTATGGAATGTCTCAGTTGCTTCAGAACGTACTGCTCCCCAGCTCACACATTCATTCATTTGGTTGTTCATTCAACAAACATCCCCTGAGCACTGACTACATTGCTGGGGAGTAAATTGGACACCTTGAACACTCAGCTGTTAGGCTGGGTCTTTTTTTTTTTTTTATTGGTGGAAAATTGTTTTAAAATGTTCTGCTTCTGCCATACAACAATGTGAATCTGTTTTATATATATATGTATGTATCCCCTCCCTCTTGAGCCTCCTTGCTCCCACATCCCATCCCACCCCTTTAAGGTCATCACAGACAGCCAGGCTGGGCTCCCTGTGTTACATAACAACTTCCCACTATCTATCTGTTTTACGCATGATAGTGTATACTTGTTGATGCTACTTTCTCCATTTGTCCCACTCTCTCCCTCCCGCACTGTGTGCACAAGTCCATTCTCTATATTTGCATCTCCATTCCAATCCTGCAAATAGGTTCACTGGTACCATCTTTCTCAATTCATCCCACCCTCACCTTCCCCTGCTGAGTCCACAAGTTCGTTCTCTACTAGGTTCATCAGTACCATTGTTCTAGATTCCATATACATGTGCTAATATCTTGTTTTTCTCTTTCTGATTTACTTCACTCTGTAACAGGCTCTAGGTTCATTCACTTCACTACAACTGACTCAAATGTGTTCCTTTTTATGGCTGAGTAGTACTCCATTGTATGTATGTACCACATCTTCTTTATACATTCATCTGTCATTGGACATCTAGGTTGATTCCATGTCCTGGCTGTTGTAAATATTGCTGCAGTGAACACTGGGGTACAGGTGTCATGTGTCTTGTAGTCTTGTGGTTTTCTCAGGGTATATACCCAGTAGTGGGATAGCTGGGTCATACGGTAGATTTATCCCTCGTATTTTAAGGAATCTCCATACTGTTGTCCATAGTGGCTGTATCAGTTTACATTCCCACCAAGAGTGCAGAAGGGTTCCCTTTTCTCCACATCCTCTCAAGCATTTATTTGTTTGTAGATTTTTTTGATGATGGACGTTCTGACCCATGTGAGGTGACATCTCATTGCAGTTTTGATTGGTGTTTCTCTAATAATGAGCAGTGTTGAGCATCTTTTCATATGTTTCTTGGCCATCTGTGTGTCCTCTTTGGAGAAATGTCTGTTCAGGTCTGCCCATTTTTTGATTTGGTTGTTTCTCTGATATTGTAGGTTGAATCTTTATGGGAAGAACAGGCTTTTTTTTTTTTTTTTTAATACCTTTGGCATTTTTGAAGCATTCCTGTCTTGAAATGAAACAGAAATTGTCTCATTTAGAAAATAATTCCTTTCCTCCCACACACCCTGAGACAAGGTGTCAGATGATGTTCAGATTTTCCAAGTGCAAATCACCTTTAGGTCAAAGCCCAGTAACTCAGTGGAAGTAAAGGGAAATTTCTTAGGGCTGTGCTCATAGTGGTTTTGAATGGAAACATCTTGACTGTAATAGCATCATGGTTTAATTTCACACTAGAGAAAGGAAGAGCCACTGTTAACCTCAAAACGAGGAAGACCATAATAGTCACCAAAAGAGAAAAAAACAAACAAAAAAAACCTGTCCTCTAAACCAGAAGCCCCTGGTCACAGGCTGGCCTGGAAACATGTCAGGAATTTTTCCAAGGACACCTGGAGGCTGACCCACCTCCCCTCACCCCAGGATGGCTGAGAGCTCGGCTTTCGGAGAACATGGGCTGAGTGGGAATGGGGCACGGGGAAATGCCAGTGAAGACGCTGGCAGAAGCGAGTCAGGAGGAAGTGGCTTTGTGAGTTGTCGACCTCACAGCAGGCCGAGCAGCAGAAACTGAACCATGCCGGGTACAGAGCTATTTTCAACCTTGGGGTTTTCACCCCCTGTCCCCACCATTCTGGGCAGCATAGCTCCCGTGTGATGCGGTCAGAGCCATGGACTCGGGACAGAAGAGAAGGCAGGCCTGCGAAGCAGAGGCAGCAGGGTTCCTTCAGTGGCGCCTCCCCACCGTGGAACCTTGGGCACCTGAGACCCACTTCCTGGGCCTCTGCTTCCTCCCCTGCTCACTAAGGACCTGAACCACTGTTCTCCTGCTGTAACACATGACCCCAAACTTAGCAGCTTAAAAGAATACACGTCTGGGACTGCCCTGGTGGTCCACTGGCTAAAACTCTGCACTCCTGATGCAGGGGGGCGGGTTCGATCCCTGGTCAGGGAACTAGATCCCACATGCCACAACTAAGACCTGGCATAGCCAAACAGGTGAGTAAATAAGTTCAAACACACACGCACACGCATTCTCTCATAGTCCTGGAGGGCAGGAGTCTGACACGGGCTCACCAGGCTAAAATGAAGGTATCCGCTGGGCTGGCTTCTCTTGGAGGCAGCAGGGAGAGTTTGTCTCCCTCCCTTCTCCAGCTTCTAGAGGTGCCACTGTCTGTGGCTCCATCTTCTGAGCCAAAAGGTAGCATCTTCTAGTCTCTGACTCTGACCCTCCCCTCTCCTCCTTTGTAAGGACCCTTGTGATGACATGGGGGACATCCAGGGAATCCATGACTATCTCCCCACCTCGAGGTCTGTAATGTCTCTTTGTAATGTCTCTTCACATCTGCAAAGTCTCTTTGGCCACGAAGGTCCCTAGGACATGGACATGCTGGGTAATCTTCCCACCTACCATAGGTTCCTTTCCTCTTGAACTTTCTAAGGCCTGGTAAGAGCTACATCCTCCATGAAACCCGTCGTCAGTTCCAGCAGTAGCTGATGTTCACGCAGGCCTTCCTCCCTGCCCCCCAGTTGCCGAGGTGCCCCATGTAATCCACAGCAGCCCCCTAGAGTGAAGGCCTGTCCACATTCATGTGGAGGTGAGCAGCAGAGCTGGGAACTGTACCCCCTCCTGCCAGAGCCTGAGCTGTCGACCACATCTGTGACTGTTGCCAGTGTCACCTCATTGAATCAACAGGAATCAGAGGTTCAGAGAACAAACTCAGCTCCAGGACCTCCCACTCGTTGCTGGTGGGAATCAGAACATGCAGCCACTTTGAAAGACGGGTGGGCAACTTTCTCACAAAGCCAGTCATAGGCTTGACCGTGTGATCCCCCAGTTGTGCTCCCAGGTGTTCACCCAGAGGAGCTGAGAGCGGGTGTCCACACAGACACCTGTGTGAAGGTGCCTCAGCAGCTTTATTCATAATTGCCGGGCAGGACTAGAGCCACAGCAGGCGGGAGACAGGGGCAGACAGAGGTCACTGAGGCGCCGCCACTGACATCACAGTGCCGTCTGAGCTCTTGACTTAGGACGGAGTCCGGAGAGAAAGGCCCACACCTGTCACCTGGTGATGGATTCGGCCACCTCTCACACCCTCTGGCTCAGCATCCCCACCCTTGCTGGTTACCACACCCCACGCTCATGTGCCCTGACCTCTGGCCTCGCCTATGCCCTCTCCCCACTTGCCATCCTGACCCCTCTGTGTTCACTATAGCCAGGACAAAGACCTCCATCTGTCTCCCCTGTGCTCCAAGAGTGGATAAGCGGACGTCCTGGGGAGGGGCATCTCTCCACCTAGCTACTAGTCCACACCACTGTCATGGTTTCCTTTTCCTAGACGGTGAGCTGGAGGTGTCGGGGTGGGGGATGAGGGGGCCAACCAGTGACGTGTCCCGGCTAGCCGGAGGTCCTAGTACCGAACCTGGACTTCCAGAGCCCTCAGTGGAACGCTGGACAGCAGTTGGGTACCTTCTCTGATCCCGCAGCCCCACACCATCTTGGGGCTTCCTGGACGCACCCCAGCCCCTGCATGCCCGGCCCGACGTAGTGACAGGCAGGTCCCCGAAAGCCCTGCTCTGAGAACCTGGGTGCACCCATCGTCTCATCTCCGCGGCAACCCTGGGAGAAGGGGGATTATGATCAAATCCACTCTGCAAGTGAGGCGCTGAGGCTCGGAAAAGCCGGTGACTCGCACACCCTCGGAGTCAGAAGGCGTCAGGGCCGGGTCCATACTCACCTCGGTACGTCCTGCGTCCTAGGCGTTGGCCTCTGATGGCGCCCGTCGTCCGTCCGGGGAGTTTGTCTAACCCGCAAACCTGGTATGGGGGCGCCGCGCTGAGGCTCCGCCCCGAGGCCTCAAGGCCACACCCTCAGCTCACCAGCCCCGCCCCCATCACCCACGCGCATGCCCCGTGCCCACCCCGCTGTTCGCCTCCTTTCCCTCGCTCCCCCTGACACCCCTCTCTGCTTTGTTCTATCTCAAGGCCCCGTCTAGGAGTTATGTGTTTCTGTGGAAACTCAGTTGCCTCGCCCGAAACAAGGGCCTGTGACGTGGGCAGCAGACGAATTGGGGCTGCGGTTAAAGCCAGATAGGGGGATGGTGGGAGGCCGAGCCTGGAGCCAACTGGACCCTTGGTCCAGGGGACGACAACGGGTAGACGTGGTGAGGGGCCCAGGGCTGGGGTCCGGAGCGCCAGGAGCCTTGAAGACCTGGGAGAGGAGCCAGGATAAAGGCTAGAGCGAGCGAGTGTCCCTGGCGGTGCCCTCCACACCCCATGTGGCACCTGCATCATTGGTGACTTCAGACCTCCCGTTGGTATCTACCCAGGGCTCACCAGGGTGAGCAAGGGGCTGAGGAGATGTTTAGCATCCTTGACATCCCGCCCGGCCCAGACACTCAGAGCCACTGCCAGGGCCACAGAACAGGCGCGGGTGCCCATGCAGAAACCGGGAGAAAAGACAGCCCGCAAAAATGGGCAAGAGCTCAAATTAATGGCCCCTCACAGAGGCTGCCCGAGAGTCAGACGATGAGCAGCCCAGTGCCAGGAGCCTCAGAAAGTTGCCAGGTGACAGCAGGCGGAGACATCAGGGCACCGCCCAACTGTTCATGACACGGACTGGCAGTGCCAAGCGTTTGTGGGGACACAGCTTTGGGAACCCTCACGACCCAGCAGGAAGGCAGCCAAGCCGGCCACGCACGCCTGCATCACAGGAATCTGAGAGGGCGTGTGTACCACACCTATGTGCAGGGCCACCGAGGATGGCCCCAGACTGGGAACAGCCCAGAGCCCCGACAGTGGGAGAAGGGAACAGTCATGACACCATTGCTCATGGATGCGATGCCACCTCGGCAATGAGCGCTCGACAGCAGATGACACTCCCCACGTGGTGCTGGGCAGGTGAAGCCAGGCCTTGGAGGTTCAATCTCCAGGTCTGTTGTGGAATATCCCCAAAGAGGCATGTGTTGAGAGGTGCTGGGAGTAGAAACGTACAGAAAGGCAGGGATGCAGTTACCCTGAAAGTCAGGACTGTGCTGTCCTTCCACCCCTGTCCCCATGGGGAGAAGAGGGTGCTGACCAGCACCGGGCAGGCCTGGCCCAGCCATGAGGGCACGTCTCCCCACTTGCTCTGCAGCCTCCAAGGCCCTTCAACAAGACACGTCACTGTAACTTTGCACCCATTTGCCAGATGAGGAAACTGAGGGTCAGACACGGCCAAGGACCCCAAGGCTGTGGGCAGGGGTCATGGGGGCAGTCAACGATGACCTCTGGTGCCAGCAGGTCTTCACGCCTGAAGAGGAGGGAAGTGATCCCGGCTCGCTCCACAATCAGGAAACGAAAGGCACAATTGAAGAAATCACCTTGAGTTTCAGGCTGACCAAATCCTACACCCTCGGCCAACACTTCCAGAAAGCAGGCTCGTGTTGAGTAAAGCTTGCAGCTTGGCTGGGCCAGACAGGAGAGCTATCTGGAGTCCTCTATTCCTCCCCTGGCTGCACAAAGGCCCTGGTTTGCCTGCAGAGACCCTTAGATGGGCCCCCATCTCCCGCCTACACTGAGCCCAGGCCCCAGCCCAGGTGCCAGTCCACAGGCCACCATGTCCTCCTCCTCCGTCTGGGGTCCACTGACCCCCTGCAGTTACCCTCTGTCTCCATCCTCTGAGCCCCAGGGCGGAGTCCCACCCTGCACAACACTCAGTACTTTAGGTCTAGGAAGCACCTTCAGCCGAGTCCCTGCTTAGTGGGTGCGAATCAAACAGAAGGGCTGAGAGATTTCCCTAAGGGCCCGTCCACGGAGGTGGTGCAGCTCTGTGTGAGGTCCTGCGAGGCTGTGTTTGCTCCTTCATCAGGAACTGTCTTGAGCATGTACTGTGGGCTAGAGATTTAATAGTGCACACGACATCTGTGTGGTCCCTCCTTCCTGGACACCCATGCCGTCTCCTGCTGGGGCCCCACGGGCTGAGCTCAGCTGGAGGCCAGAGGGCAGGGAGCCTGTTAGTGTCCATGGCGGTCAGCCTTCCAGAGATCAAGCAGGGTGGACACCAGGGCTGTCCAGCACGACGAACTCAGAACACTGTGTCCATGCGGGTCCTCACGTGGACCCGCACCACCTCCATGGATGGGCCCTTCGGGAAGATCTCTCAGCTCCTCCTGTTTGATGCCACACACGCTAAGCAGTGTCCCCAGTTGCTGCCCACACCATCTGCCTGTGAATCCTCACTTGGTGAATCCTACAACAACCTCAACAATAGGTCAGGGCAATGAATCCTCACACATCCAAGTGAAGTAGGAACGGTAGGTAATTTATAGCCAAGGACACTGAAATTCAGAGAAGGGAAGCCATCACCACAGTGTCTCACAGCTAGTTGGCAATGGAGTCAGGCTTTGAACCCGGGTCTCACTGACCTCCTGGTCATGGATGTACCCCGTGCATCCACCCATGTTAGAGCTGGGGAGGAATTTAGGCATCGTTCCCAGCCTGTTTCCCCTTTCCCCTTCTCCTCTGCAAACTCCACCCCCACTCTCCGCGAGGGAGGTCTGCTTTTGGACAACTGAGCCTGCCGCCCAGTGGTCAGCCCCCAGGGCTCCCTGCCTCCGTCCTGTGGCCCCGGCTGGCAAGTGATGCAACAGCCCCTGCCAGCCTTGCAGTTGAAACATTCTGAAATGTACAGTAGACCCGGCCATCTGCTTCCTCCATACACTGCCTTCTGCTCCATCAGGACCCGGAGCAAATGTGCAGGGACACCAAAGCAACAGTCACTTTATTTCTGGGCTCAGGATTTCTAACTGGCCTGATTGCTCAATGCGCGTTTCAGACGGAGGAGCAGGGAGGTCAGGAGGAAGGCCCTACAGACGCAGCAGGAGGGGAAATACTGATAGATAGCATCTCGGTCTGCAAAGTGCACTGTGATTTTTTTCCCCAAAAGCTCTTTCAGAAAACAGTCAGACTCTCTTCCTCTTGTGTTTCTCCAAGAGATTTTTATTTTCAAGATTCTCTGTTCTTTTTAACACGTTTTTTGTGCATGCTCAGTTGCTCCATTGTGTCCGATTCTTTGCAACCCCATGGACTGCAGCCCACCAGGCTCCTATGTCTGTGAAATTTCCCAGGCAAGAATATGGGAGTGGGTTGCCATTCCCTTCTCCAGGGGATCTTCCCCACCCAGGGATCGAACCTTTGTCTCTCGAGTCTCTTGTGTCTCCTGTTTTGGCAGGCAGATTCTTTACCACCAAACCACCTGGGAAGACCCTAACACACCCTGGTCCTTACAATGTAATACAAAGGTGAAGGAGGGGACACCTATAGGTACTGGACACTTGATGTGTGTGTATGTGACCCTTAAGGAGCCAGGAACAATAGGGCTGAGACTCAGAAATGTCACTCCACATTAGCTCACCTGCCCTGGTTTCGTGGATTGAGAACCATGAGGTCGACCCATGCCCTGAGAGGTGATGCCCTCATCACACAAGAAAGGGCTACATTCAGAAGAAGGTACACAAGCCTGTCATGCTCCCACGTTGGAGTGAGGAAGAAACTACCTGCCTGGAATTCAAGGAGCCAGGGCTTCCAGGGCAAGGGCAGAAGATTTAAAACAAAAACAAACAACAGGTGGGTGAGCAGCAAAGGAGAAGGTACTTCTGGGCTCCGAGTACAGTGGCCTGTTCCTTGACACTCAGGAGGTGGAGGTCATCAGGAGGTAGAGCTCTGCCCACTCCCCTGAACCCAGACAACCTTGTGACCACTTTAACCAAGAGAGGTGGCAGAAGTGATGCTAAAGGGTGTCTGAGGCTGGGTCATAAACAGCCCTTCAGCTTCCTCTGTGTCCCCTGGGCCCCCTGGGGCCACCAGGCTGTGAAGAAGCCCAAACCACCCACAGAGACCACATTCCAGCGACCAGTCCTGGCTGTGCCCAGCCTCCAGCGCTCCCCACCACACAAAGGACGTGGGTGAAAAGCCTCCAGATGCTGCGCCCAGCTGTCCAGCTCTTCCCAACTAAGATCCCAGATGCTACGGATACCATTGTACCCTGTCTCAGTTCTGACCCACAGAATCTGTGAGCGAAATAAAATTTCTTGATATAAGTCTGAAGGCAGTTTGCTGTCCAGCTCTTCCCTGATAGGACCCCAGACGCTGTGGACACCATTGTACCCTGTCTCAATCCTGATCCACAGAATCTGTGAGCAAAAGAAAATGTTCCTGGTACCAACAAGTCTGAGGATTGTCTGGTACACTTAGACACGTGGAGCCAGCCCCACCCTGGACAGACGCCATCTAGTCTGAAGGCAGCCCAGCCAGAACAGGAAAGAAGACAAGCTTTCCTCTCAGCGCCCGAGATCTTCAACCAGGGTGAGGCACCGCACCCCAGAGGCTCGGCCAGGTGTGACATCAGGGCAAATAAACAGAAGAAACACTGGATTGCGTGAGTTTCTCGCCGTGAGAGTGAGCTTTTGAAGCCCCAGCGTACAGTGCTGATGGCCCAGGGGAACATGCCACCTGGGAGTAGGCCAAGGCGCTTGCAGCTGCTCTCCCACGCTTGGAAAAAGCAGGCTTTCCACCGAGAAACCACCTCCCCAACTCTCAGCCCACTGGGCTGTTAAAACTAGTCATTGGTTATAGATAAGTCTTTAGTGAGAATTTCTAGAGATCTCTGAGTAGTCAAGTTTCCAGAGGTCTCTGAGGGGTCAAGTGTCTAGAGGTCTCTGAGTAGTCGAGCTGTGACACTTTCTATCATGGAGAGTCTGAATCACTCACACAAACGGTAGCCTCCTGGTTCCCACAGTCATTTCCTGGTGGAGGGCAACTGTCCCCGGGGCACACAGCCATGCCTGCCCAGGCTGTGTCTTTCAGGAGGACTTTCCCAGGTGTCCCTGGGCCAGCTGATCCTGTGGACGCTCATCCCAGGGGCCATCGTTTTAAACCATCTGGATGTTACAAAGGAAAATAAAAATTTTGCATCCCAGAGGGATTTTGCAAGTTGGTATGCTAAGTGGCAATCACAAAGCAGTTGTTGAAATGTCCTAATTTTGTTAATGTCTTTAAAACAAAAAGAGTGAAGGTTGCTGGTTTTCCAGAACATCTCATCCGCTCTTTCCCATGAGCTGCCTTTCCAGATCCCAGAAGCTAACCATACGGAGGGACCAACATCTCAAAACTTAGTACACATAAAGGACCTTAGCAATATGGTCTCAAAGCTCTGGTTTATGCTGAAGCATCTTGTCTGGAGTCCTGGCTCCAGCTCCCTGCCTCGCCCACCGAGGTTGCTGCAAGGCTTAGTGGGAAGGGTTTTTCCACTGCACAAGGGTCTTGAACTCACAAGAGAAGCAGACCTTATATGTGTCCACATCTGGCCCTGAATCCACAGGACAGAAAAGGGCTCACTTGTGAAAACAACCTTGAGCTGATGCGTGTGGGGACCTTGTGGCCCACTTCTGGCCAAGCCAGCAACTCACCCACCCACTGCCTTTCCCCGCTGTCGGCCAGCTGAAGAAGTGTACGGACGGCTGTCCCCCCAGGTTTCAGCAGAGCACGGCCCATGCCCCCATAGCCTCATCTGTAAGCTGAGGGTAGGAGCTGTCCCATCCCACTGGGCTCACCCACGCTGGAGGAAGAAGGCCCAGGACCCTGTGGACAGTGTGTCCCATAGCTTGTCTCTGCCCTGAAATCCATCTGTCTGTCCTGGGTGGTTCAGTGGGCATGCCCATGAAGCCATCTCTGTGACAGCTGGACTAGGCCCCCATGTCTGTGCTGTGTCCCCAGGACCAGCATGGTGCACATGAGCGAGTGGGAGGCGGCACCCCCATCATGCGTGGTTCTCTGATCATTTCCAGCAGCTTCCGGATGCTTCTCAGGCCAGCGTCCTCCCTGCTCCACATGCTGCACACTTGCCAGTCAGTTCACAGAAAGCCAAGCATGAAAAAATCCTCTAGTTTTATGAAAACACCACATGCCTCCACATTTTCTCCAAAAAGTTCTGTAGGATCTGCAGGTCTCCAGCTGCTGTTGCTATTTAGTTACTCACTCATGTCTGACTCTGACCCCATGGACTGTAACCCACCAGACTCCTCTGTTCCTGGGATTTTCTAGGCAAAAATACTGGAGGAGGTTGCCATTTCCTTCTCCAGGGGACCTTCCCAACCCAAGGACCAAACCCGCAGCCCCTGCCACGTCTCCTGCATTGGCAGGCAGGTTCTTTACTGCTGAGGCACCAGGGGAGCCCACATGTCTCCAGACCTTTCACCTATTGTTCTGAGTAAAGAAAAAAAAGCAAAATATCCTTAAAGTCACAGTGCAATATTGTTTTGCAATTCCCCCTTTAAAGAACCTAGAATCTGGTGAACGTGATAGAAGGGTTGACAATGACTTAAAAAAAAACAAAAGCAGAACTCACATCAGCTTTAAAAAAAAAAAAAAAACAGCACTTTATTTTAACAAAGAGTAAAAGAGATCAGTCATGCACCATGATGGAGAGTTCTGACAAAATGAGGTCCACTGGAAAAGGGAATGCCAAACCACTTTAGTATTCTTGCCGTGAGAACCCCTTGAACAGTATGAAAAGGAAAAAAGATAGGACACTGAAAGATGAGCCCCCCAGGTCAGTAGGTGTCCAATATGCTACTGGAGATCAGTAGAGAAATAATTTCAGAAAGAATGAAGAGACGGTGTCAAAGCAAAAACAATACCCAGTTGTGGATGTGACTGGTGATGGAAGTAAAGTCCGATGATGTAAAGAGCAATATTACATAGGAACCTGGAATGTTAGGTCCATGAATTAAGGCAAATTGGAAGTGGTCAAACAGGAGATGGCAAGAGTGAACATCAATATTTTAGGAATCAGTGAACTAAAATGGACTGGAATGGGCGAATTTAACACATATGACCATTATATCTACTACTGTGGGCAAGAATTCCTCAGAAGAAATGGAGTAGCCCCATAGTCAACTAAAGAGTCTGAAATGCAGTACTTGGATGCAATCTCAAAAACAACAGAATGATCTCTGTTCATTTCCAAGGCAAACCATTCAATATAATAGTAATCTAAGTCTATGCCCTGACCAATGATGCAGAAGAAGCTGAAGTTGAATGGTTTTATGAAGATCTACAAGACCTTTTAGAACTAACACCCATAAAAGATGTCCTTTTCATTATAGGGGACTGGAATGCAACAGTAGGAAGTCAAGAAATACCTGGAGTAATGGGAAAATTTGGCCTTGGAGTACAGAATGAGGCAGGGCAAAGGCTAACAGAGTTTTGCCAAGAGAACCCACTGGTCATAGCAAACACCCGCTTCCAACAACACAAGAGAAGACTCTACACATGGACATGACCAGATGGTTGACACCGAAATCAGATTGATTACATTCTTTGCAGCCAAAGATGGAGACAATCTCTACAGTCAGCAAAAACAAGACCAGGAGCTGACTGTGGCTCAGATCATGAATTCCTTATTGCCAAATTCATACTTAAATTGAAGAAAGTAGGGAAAACCACTAGACCATTCAGGTATGACCTAAATCAAATCCCTTACAACTATACAGTGGAAGTGACAAATAGATTCAAGGGATTAGATCTGATAGACAGAGTGCCTGAAGAACTATGGACAGAGGTTCATGACATTGTACAGGAGGCAGTGATCAAGACCATCCCCAAGAAACAGAAATGCAAAAAGGCAAAAAGGTTGTCTGACAAGGCCTTAAAAATAGTTGAGAAAAGAAGAGAAATTAAAGGCAAAGGAGAAAAGCAAGGATATACCCATTTGAATGCAGACTTCCAAAAAATAGCAAGGAGAGATAAGAAAGCCTTCCTCAGTGATCAATGCAAAGAAATAGAGGAAAACAATAGAATGGGAAAGACTAGAGATTGTTTCAAGAAAATTAGAGATACCAAGGGAACATTTCATGCAAAGATGAGCACAATAAAAGACAGAAATGGTATGCACCTAACAGAAGCAGATGATATTAAGAAGAGGTGGCAAGAATACACAAAAGGGCTATACAAAAAAGATCTTCATGACTCACACATTAGTGTGATCACTCACCTAGAGCCAGACATCCTGGAATGCGAAGTCAAGTGGGCCTTAGGAAGTATTACTATGAACAAAACTAGTGGAGGTGATAGAATTCCAGTTGAGCTATTTGAAATCCTAAAAGATGATGTTGTTAAAGTGCTGCACTCAATATGCCAGCAAATCTGGAAAACTCAGCAGTGGCCACAGGACTGGAAAAGGTCAGTTTTCATTCTAATCCCAAAGAAAGGCAATGCCAAAGAATGTTCAAACTACCGTACAATTGTACACATCTCAAATGCTAGTAAAATAATGCTCAAAATTCTCCAACACAGGCTTCAACAGTACATGAACATGAACTTCCAGATGTTCAAGCTGGATTCATAAAAGGCAGAAAAACCAGAGATCAAATTGCCAACATCCATTGGCTCATTGAAAAAGCAATAGAGTCCAAGAAAAACATCTACTTCTGCTTTATTGACCATGCCAAAGCCTTTGTGTGGATCACAACAAACTCTGGAAAATTCTTAAAGAGATGAGAATACCAGACCACCTGACCTGCCTCCTCAGAAATCTGTATGCAAGTCAAGAAACAACAGTTAGAACTGGACATGGGACAACAGACTGGTTCCAAATACGGAAAGGGGTATGTCACCCTGCTTATTTGACTTATATGCAGGGTACAGCATGAGAAATGCTGGGCTGGATGAAGCACAAGATGGAATCAAGATTGCCAGGAGAAATATCAATAACTTCAGATATGCAGATGACACCACCCTTATCACAGTAAGTGAAGAGGAACTAAAGAACCTCTTGATGAAAGTGAAAGAGGAGAGTGAAAAAGTTGGCTTAAAACTCAGCATTCAGAAAACTAAGATCATGGCATCTGGTCCCATCACTTCATGGCAAATAGATGGGGAAACAGTGACAGACTTTATTTTGGGGAGCTCCAAAAACACTGCAGATAGTGACTGCAGCCATGAAATTAACAGACGCTTGCTCCTTGGAGGAAAAGTTATGACCAACCTAGATAGCATATTAAAAGTTCAGTTCAGTTCAGTCACTCAGTCATGTCCGACTCTTTGCGACCCCATGAATCGCAACATGCTAGGCCTCCCTGTCCATCACAAACCCCCGGAGTTTACTCAAACTCATGCCCATCGAGTCGGTGATGCCATCCAGCCATCTCATCCTCTGTCGTCCCCTTCTCCTCCTGCCCCCAATCCCTCCCAGCATCAGGGTCTTTTCTGATGAGTCAACTCTTTGCATGAGGTGGCCAAAGTATTGGAGTTTCAGCTTCAGCATCAGTCCTTCCAATGAACACCCAGGACTTATCTCCTTCAGGATGGACTGGTTGGATCTCCTTGCAGTCCAAGGGACTCTCAAGAGTCTTCTCCAACACCACAGTTCAAAAGCATCAATTCTTCAGCGCTCAGCTTTCTTCACAGTCCAACTCTCACATCCATACATGACCACTGGAAAAACCATAGCCTTGACCAGACGGACCTTTGTTGGCAAGTAATGTCTCTGCTTTTTAATATGCTATCTAGGTTGGTCATAACTTTCCTTCCAAGGAGTAAGCGTCTTTTAATTTCATGGCTGCAGTCACCATCTGCAGTGATTTTGGAGCCCCAAAAAATAAAGTCTGACACTGCTTCCAGAGACAATACTTTGCCATCAAAGGTCTGTCTAATCAAAACTATGGTTTTTCCAGTAGTTATGTATGCATGTGAAAGTTAGACTATAAAGAAAGCTGAGCGCCAAAGAATTGATGCTTTCGAACTGTGGTGTTGGAGAAGACTCTTGAGAGTCCCTTGGACAGCAAGGAGATCCAACCAGTTCACCCTAAAGGAAATCAGTCCTGAATATTCATTGGAAGAACTGATGCGGAAGCTAAAACTCCAATACTTTGGCCACCTTATGTGTAGAGCTGACTCATTCGAAAAGACCCTGATGCTGGGAAAGATTGAAGGCGGAAGGAGAAGGGGAAGACAGACAATGAGATGGTTGGATGGCATCACCGACTCAATGGATGTGAGTTTGAGTAAACTCCAGAAGTTGGTGATGGACAGAGAGGCCTGGTGTGCTGCAGTCCACGGGGTCACAAGGAGTCGGACATGACTGAGTGACTGAAGTCAACTGAAAAGAGATCAGTAAAACTTAATGAAATCAAAAATAGTCTTTCAGCATATTAAAGATGTGTGTTTTGACAGTCATTGGAACAGAGTCTAAAACCTATTTTGATTCTGACTTCAGAAAACAGGTCTATTATCCTTAAAAATGGAGTTCTGGCTTTGTTGGCCCAAGTGGAGAAGCCAGTCCTCCCAGGGTTGTTCTGTGGGCTCATGTGCATTTCAGCACATCCAGAAACTGCGTGAAGTCTCACTCACACCACACCTCCCTCACCCCCACACAGTGGCCACAGGAAGGATTAACAGGCATTCCTTGGCTTTTCAGATTTTAAATCAGAGACTATTACAGTTGCAAGGCCACTGGGTTGGCTGAGCTGAAGCAGTCCTGTACCCAAACCCCAGTTGCTCTCACTTCTCAAAGCCAGGGTTAATATTTCCTCCTGAGATTCTCACTCAGTGAGGGGATCCAGGCTGGGAGAAAGAGTAGAGAGAGAGTAGAAAGAAAATTCTCTTCCCCACTCGGGAGAAAGTGAATGAGAAGGCAACAGACCCTCACCAACACCCCTCCCCCTGCCCGGCATCTATACCTACTGTGCGATTGACTCTGCCACAGAGGTCCGTAGTACACGCCATGTCTGTCCAGTCCTGGCTGGCCCCTGGCTACACCAATCCAGCAAAATAGTGTTAGCTTTCTTAGGAAAATGTTCACATGCTCATTTATGTACGTTTTATAATTATTATTGGAGCACAGTGACTTACAATGGAGTGTTAATGTCAGTACAGCAAAATGCTTCAGTAATACATTCATTCTTTTCCAGATTCTTTTCTCATGTGTGTTATCACACAATATTGAGTATTGCTCCCTATGCTTTAGAGTAGGTCCTTATTAGTTCTGTATTTTATATGTAACTGTATATTTTATAGGGTCTCCCCTGTAGCTCAAATGGTAAAGAGTCTGCCTGCAGTGCAGCAGACCCAGGTTCAATCCCTGGGTCAGGAAGATCCCCTGGAGAAGGAAATGGAAACCCACTCTAGTATTCTTGCCTGGGAAATCCCATGGACAGAGGAGCCTGGCGGGCTATAGTCCATGGGGTTGCAAAGAGTCAGACATGACTGAGTGATTAACACTCCACAGTGTGTATATGTTAATCCCAATCTCCTAATATATCGCTTCCCCTATGTTTCTCCTTTGGTAACCAAATCTTTGATTTTTATATCTGTGAGTCTGATTCAATTTCATTGTTGTTGCTGTTCAGTCGCTTAGTCATGTATAACTCTTTGAGACCCCGTGGACGGCAGCACGGCAGGCTTCCTGTCCTTCACTATCTCCCAGAGTTTGCTTAAACTCATGTCCGTTGAATCAGTGGTGTGATCCAACCATCTTGTCTTCTGTTGCCCCCTTTTCTTCTTGCCCTCAATCTTGTCCAGCACCAGGGTCTTTTCCAATGAGTCAGTTCTTCGCATCAGGTATCCAAAATATTGAATATTCAGGGTTGATTTCCTTCAGGATTGACTGGTTTGATCTCCTTGCAGTCCACGGGGTTCTCAAGTCTTCTCCAGAACAGTTTGAAAGCATCAATTTTTTGGTGCTCAGTCTTCTTTATAGTCACTCTCTCACATCCACACATGACTACTGGAAAAACCATAGCTTTGACTAGACGGGCCTTTGTCAGCAAAGTAATGTCTCTGCTTTTTAACATGCTGTCTAGGTTTGTCAGAGCTTTTCTTCCAAGGAGCAAGCATCTTTCAGTTTCATGGCTGCAGTCACCATCTGCAGTGTTTTTGGAGCCCAAGAAAATAAAGTCTCTCACTATTTCCATTGTTTCCTTATCTATTTGCCATGAAGTGATGGGACCAGATGCCATGATCTTAGTTTTTTGTATGTTGAGTTTTAAGCCAACTTTTTCACTCTCCTCTTTCACTTTTATCAACAGGCTCTTTAGTTCCTCTTCACTTTTTGCGATAAGGGTGGTGTCATCTGTATATCTGAGGTTATTGATATTTCTCCTGGCAGTCTTGATTCCATCTTGTGCTTCATCCAGCCTGGCATTTCACATGATGTACTCTGCATGTAAGTTAAATAGGCAGGGTGACAGTATACAGCCTTGACATACTCCTTTTCCTATTTGGAACCAGTCTGTTGTTCCATGTCCACTTCCAACTGTTGCTTCTTGATCTGCATACAGGTTTCTCAGGAGGCAGGTAAGGTGGTCTGGTATTCCCATTTCTTTCAGAATTTCCCACAGTTTGTTGTGATCCACACGGTCAAAGGCTTTAGAATAGTCAATGGAGCAGAAGTTCTTTTGGAATTTCCTTGTTTTTTCTGTCATCCAATAGATGTTGGCAATTTGATCTCTGGTTTCTCTACCTTTTCTAAATCCAGCTTGTACATATGAAAGTCCTCAGTTCACATATTGTTGAAGCCTAGCCTCAAGGATTTTGAGTGTTACCTTGCTAGCATGTGAAATGAGCCCAATTGCACAGTAGTTTGAACATTCTTTTGCATTGCCCTTCTTTGGAATTGGAATGAAAACTGATCTTTTCCAGTCCTGTGGCCACTGATGAGTTTTCCAAATTTGCTGGCATATGAATGCAACACTTTCACGGCATCATCTTTTAAGATTTGAAATGGCTCCACTGGAATTCCATCACCTCCACTAACTTTGTTCATAGTAATGCTTCCTAAGGTCCATGTGATTTCACATTCCACCATGTCTGGTTCTAGGTGAGTGACCACACCATTGTGGCTATCTGATTCATTAAGACCTTTGTGTACAATTCTGTATATTCTTGCCACCTCTTTTAATCTCTTCTGCTTCTATTAGGTCTTTGACATTTCTGTCCTTTATTGTATCTATTTTGCATTAAATGTTTCCTTGGTATCTCTAATTTCCTTGAAGAGATCTCTAGTCTTTCCTAGTCTATTTATTTACACTGTTCTCTTAAAAAGGCTTTCTTATTTCTCTTTGCTATTCTCTGGAACTCTACATTCAGATGGGTATATCTTTCCTTTTCTCCTTTGTCTGTCGCTTCTCTTCTTTTCTCAACTATTTGTAAGTGCTCCTCAGAAAACCATTTTGCCTTCTTGCATTTCTTTTTCTTGGGGATGGTTTTGGTCACTAGCTCCTGTACAATAGTGCAAACCTCCATCCATAGCTCTTGAGGCACTCTGTCTACCAGATCTAGTCCCTTGAATCTGTTCATCACCTCCACTGTATAATCATAAGGGATTTGATTTAGGTCATACCTAAGTGGCCTAGTGGTTTTCCCTTTTTTCAATTTGAGCCTAAATTTTGCAATAAGGAACTGATGATCTGAGTCACAGTCAGCTCCAAGTCTTGTTTTGCTGACTCTTTAGAGCATCTCCATCTTTGGCTACAAAGAATACAAGCAATCTGATCTCTGTATTGACCATCTGGTGATGTCCAAATGTAGAATTGCTTCTTGAGTGTTGGAAGACGGTGTTTGCTATGACCAGTGTGTTCTCCTGGCAAAATAGTTAGCGTTTTCCCTGCTTCATTTTGTACTCCCAGGCCAAATTTGCCTGTTACTCCAGGTATCTGTTGACTTCCTAATTTTGCATTCCAGTCCTCTATGATGAAAAGGACATCTTTTTTGGTTAGTTCTAGGAGGTCTTGTAGGTCTTCATAGAACCATTCAACTTCAGTTTCTTTGACTTTAGTGGTTCAGGCATAGACTTGGATTACTGTGATATTGAATGATTTGCCTTGGAAACAAACAGAATCATTCTGTCATTTTTGAGATTGCACCCAAGTACTGCATTTAGGATTACAACAAACTGTGGGGATCACAACAAACTGTGGAAAATTGTTAAAAGAGATGGGAATATCAGACCACCTGACCTGCCTCCTCAGAAATCTGTATGTAGGTCAGAAAACAACAGTTAGAACTGGACATGGAACAACAGACTGGTTCCAAATAGGGAAAGGAGTACGTCAAGGCTATATATTGTCACCCTGCTTATTTAACTTATATGCAGAGTACATCATAAGAAACACTAGGCTAGATGAATCGCAAGCTAGAATCAAGATTGCCAGGAGAAATATCAATAACCTCAGATATGCAGATGACACCACACTTATGGCAGAAAGCAAAGAGGAACTAAAGAGCCTCTTGATGAAAGTGAAAGAGGAGAGTGAAAAAGTTGGCTTAAAACTCAACATTCAAAAAACTAAGATCATGGCATCTGGTCCCATCACTTCATGGCAAACAGATGGGGAAAGAGTGAGAGACTTTATTTTGGGGAGCTCCAAAAACACTGCAGATGGTGACTGCAGCCATGAAATTAAAAGATGCTTACTCCTTGGAAGAAAAGTTATGACCAACCTAGGCAGCATATTAAAAAGCAGAGACATTACTTTGCCAACAAAGGTCCACCAAGTCAAAACTATGGTTTTTCCAGTAGTCATGTATGGATGTGAGAGTTGGACTATAAAGAAGCTGAGCACCAAATAATTGATGCTTTTGAACTGTGGTGTTGGAGAAGGCTCTTGAGAGTCCCTTGGACAGCAAGGAGATCCAACCAGTCCATCCTAAAGGAAATCAGTCCTGAATATTCAACTGAAGCTTTATGCTGAAGTGAAACTCCAATACTTTGACCACCTGATTCAAAGAATTGACTCACTGGAAAAGACCCTGATCCTGGGAAAGATTGAAGGCGGGAGAAGGGGGCAACAGACAATGAGATGGTTGTATGGCGTCACTGACTCAATGGACATGAGTTTGAGTAAACTCTGAGAGTTGGTGGTGGATAGGGAGGCCTGGCGTGCTGCAGTCCATAGGGTCGCAAAGAGTTGGACATGACTGATTGACTGAACTGGACTGAATTGCATTTCAGACTCTCTTGCTGACTATGGGGCTACTACATTCCTTCTAAGGGATTCTTTCCCACAGTAGTAGATACAGTGGTCATCTGAATTAAATTCGCCCATTCCAGTCCATTTCAGTTCACTGATTGCTAAAATGTCAATGTTCACTCTTGCCATCTCCTGTTTGACTGCTTCCAATATTCCTTGATTCATGAACCTAACATTCCAGGCTCCTATGCAATATTGCTCTTTACAGCATCAGACTTTACTTCCATCACCAGTCACATCCACAACTGGGTGTCCTTTCCACTTTGGCTTATCCTCTTCATTCTTTCTGGAGCCATTTATCAGCTTTTCCCCTGTAGCATATTGGACACCTACTGACCTGGGGGGCTCATCTTTCAGTGTCATATCCTTTTTCCTTTTCATACTGTTCATGGGGTTCTCAAGGCAAGAATACTGACGTGGTTTGCCATCCCCTTCTCCAGCAGACCATGTTTTGTCAGGCCCTGACTAGGAGGGCATGCCCTGCAGCTGCTCCCCATAGCTGGATGACATGCCTGGCGCCCTGGTTATCCCACTGCTGGTCCTCATTGAGTGTATAAACCTTCATCAAGCTGTTGGATGTTGGTCAACATACTGCCCGGGGGCCAAGGCAGAGGCCCTGCTAGAGTTGCAGGGAAGGGGGTCGGGGAAGGCTGGAGCCAATGTTGGAGGTTGCCCAGGAGCAGAGGGCACCCCAGCCTCATGGCTTCCACTGGCCACCCTGGGGCCCATCTGCCTGCCCAGTTTCTTAGGAAAGGTTCATTTGTGCCATATTTTAGGCTCCAGATAAAAGTGATATCATATTTGTTTTTCTGACTTATATCACTTAGTATGATAATCTCTAGGTCTATTCATGATGCTATAAATGGCATCATTTCATTCTTTCTTATCACTGTAATATTCTACTGTGTATGTATGTGTGTGTGTATGTATGTATATATATCACATCTTCTTTCTCCATTCCTCTGTCGATGGACACTTAGGTTGCTTCCATGTCTTGGCTATTCTGAATAGTACTGCAAGGAATATAGGTGTGCATGTTTCAACTTCTAATTTTGTCTGGATATATGCCCAGGACTGAGACTGCTGGGTCACATGGTGACTCTATTTTTAGTATTTTAAGGAGCCTCCATACTGATCTCCATAGTGGCTGCACCAACATACAAGTCCATCAACAGTGTAGGAGGGTTCCCTTGTCTCCACACCCTTTCCAGCATTTATTGTTTGTATACTTGTTGATAATGGCCTTTCTGACTGGTGTGAGGTGATACTTCATTGTAGGTTTGATTTGTGTTTCCCTAATAATTAGTGATGCTGAACACTTTTTCATATGCTTTTTGGTCATATGTCTTTGGAGTAATGTCTATTTAGATCTTCTGTCCTTTTTCTGATTGGGATTTTGTGGTTGTTGCTTTTCTGATACTGAGCTGCAGGAGCTCTTTGTAGATTTTGGAGATTAATCCCTTGTCAGTCACTTCATTTGCAAACATTTTCTCCCACTTTGTGGGTTGTCTTTTCACTGTTTATGGTTTCCTTCACTTTGCAAAAACCTTTAATTAGGTCCTATTTGTTTATTCTTGTTTATATTCTCATACATCTAGGAGATGGATCAACAAAGATACTGCTGTGATTTATATCAGAGTGTGTTAGGCCTGACTTCCCATTTTATGGTATGTGGTCTTACACTTAGGTCTTTGATCCGTTTTGAGTTTTTGTGTACACTGTTAAAGAGTGCTCTACTTTCACTCTCTTACATGGAGCTGTCCACTTTCCCCAGCCCCCCTTACTTGGAGCCTGCCTTTTCTCCATTGTATATTCTTGCCTCCTTTGTCACAGATTAGTTACCCTAAGTACCTGGGGGTCTATCTCTGGACGGTCTATCCTGTTCCACTGACCTGTACTTCTTTTTGTACCAGGACCGTATTGATTTCATTACTGTAGCTCTGTGTCGATAGTACAGCCACAAGTGAGGGAGCCAGACTCCTTGGGCTGTTTTTCTCTGGGAGGTGGGAGGGAGGTTCAAGAGGGAGGGGACATGTGTGTACCTATGACTGATTCATGTTGATGGATGGCAGAAACCAATATTGGTTTGGGTTTCGGGGATATTTTGTGTTTCCATACAAATTTTAAAACGTTTTGTTCTGGTTCTGTGAAAAATGCCATTGGTTATCGAGCGCTTTCGAATCATGAAGGTGACAAAGTGGTTGCAGACGTGTGTGTCATCTTGCAGAGAGGAAGCCATGAGTCAAGTAGGCTGCTGTCCTCAGGCTTCTGCCTGGCTTCTCATGAGCATCACAACTGAGGGTGGACATGCAGACACATTTCTGGGGAGTAGGGGCATGTTCTTTGCTAGTAAATAGGTTAAGTTCTCCCAAGGGTAGACCTGGGACATCTCCACTGGAACTATACAGTGTTGAAGAGCAGAATTTGTGTAGTGGGGTTATTGTAAAAAGTTTCGTGTATTTTACCACAATTTTTCATTATTCTTTACTAGTGTACAGTTTTCTTTTTTATAGTTTATTTTTAATTGGAGGATAATTACAATGTTGTATTGGTTTCTGCCATCTAACAACGAGTCAGCCCCAGGTTTACATGTCCCCTCCCTCTTAAACCTCCATCCCACCTCCCACCCCTCTGGGTGGTCACAGAGCACTGGATTTGAGCTTTCTGTGTCAAACAGCAAATTCTCATATGTAAAAGAGCTAGCTAGTGGGAATTTTTTTATTAGCCAATGGGACTTTTTAAATTTTGCTTAATCTTATTACAAAGTATAGCTGACTGGCATTTGTTAATTTTTGCTGTACAACAGTGCTTCAGTTATATATTTCTTCCTATTCTTATTGAATGCAGTTCCTTGTGTTATACAGCAGGACCTCGTTTGTATATTCTGTATAAAAGTTTCCGCCCACTAACCCCAAGCTCTGTCATCATCACATCTCCCCCTCGTCACTGCCAACCACAAGTCAGTGTGTCTGTGAGTCTCTTTCTGCTTTGGTGACAAGTTCATGTGTGTCACATTTTAGATTTCACATATAAGTGGTATCATATGGTATTTATCTTTCTGTACTTAGTGCAGTAATCTCTAGGCTCATCCATGTTGCTGCAAATGGCCTTCCTTCCTTCCTTTTCTGACTAATGTCCCACTGTGTGTGCATATATAAATATATATATATTATCACACCTTCTTATCCATGTAGCTGTTGATGGACACTTAGGCTGCTTCCATGTCTTGGCTGTTGTGAATACTGCTACGACTACAGGGGTACGTGGATCTCTTCAAAGTAGAGCTTTGTTTGGATACACGCCCAGGAGTGGGACTGCAGGATATTGAAAGCCCTATTTTACTGTTTACGCACTGTTCTCCATAGTGGCTGCCCTAAGGTACGTTCCCAACAGTGTAGGAGGGTTCCCTTCTCTCCATGCTGAGCAGGGTCATTGTTGATCCCAAGCAGTACTAGGGCCAGGGGACCAGCGTTGTGGTGAGAAGCGGATACATCCCATCCAGAGTCCCCGAGCTGCCCCCACACATCTCACGCCCCTGGCCCACGAATGGGTTGACTGAATCAAAGGCACAAACAAAAACTCTGTTCCATCCACAGTTATTTTTGAACTTGTGGTTTATATCTTGCCCACTTTATATAAAAAAGATTCAAGACAGTTTACAATAGGACCATTAATTTAAAAAAGATAATGAAAAGTACAAATATTTTTAAAATAGGTCAAAACCACTGAGAATGAAGGAGACATATATTGGATGATTTAATTACAGAAATGAAAAATAATTTCAGCTCTAAGCTTCCTGGCAACAAAGGCCCAAGAGGGAAGTCTTCACCGTCTGAAGATGGAAACACCAGCTCACCTGCCAGGAAGATGCACGCCTGACACCAAATTCTAGGACAAACAAGCTTTCTTCTAAAGAGCCAGGAGTTCTGCTTTCACTTTTGAAAGGCAGGCTGGTATCCAGGTGTTTTTAAATCTTATCAACATGCTTAAAAGGTAAGGAGACACTTCACTGAATCAAGCACATGGATTCCTAACTCTCTAGCTCTAACCAAAGATAAAAACAAAAGCGGTCTGCTTTTCCAGGATTTCTGTCCTGGAAACAGCTACCTGCTAGTAAAACTGAACGCTAGGTCTCTGGAAACATCAGGTAGCCCCAAATGCTGAAAGAGTCATAGCAACTAACGATGATCAGAGGGAAACGGAGGAAAGAATGTCCTAACCGCAGGGCACAGCTCAGCATCCAGAGCATCTGGTTGAGTTTCGATGCTTCTACCTGAGTGACAGAAGTGGGCACGGTGCTGTTCCCTGTCGGGTCCTCAGGACGCCCTTACCAAACAAAGAGCAGGGTGAAGCCCTCCACCCCAGGCCAGGGGGCTTCACATCCGACAGTAATTGTAATAATGAGATTCTAGCTGTGGGGGGTGGGCAGGCGGCGGTGCCCTGGAGACTTAAACTGTGATCTGTTGATTTTCTCTGAAGAAAGGTCTCTGGTGGGAGGCACAGATCTCTGGAAACATCCGGAAGACCTGGTCTGGTGGGGGCTCCTCGGGGGCCTGCATCAAGGAGCCGGGGCCACAGCCCTTCCCTGCTTCTTCTACCAGCTGCCGGACATACAGCTGCTCCACCTGGGACATAAGCGCACAAGTCAGAGATGAAGCAGGGTTGGGGGGATGCTATCTGCACATCCGGCCCAGAGCTGTCACCCAGAACCTCCAGGACCCCCACAGAGCATGCTATACCCTCCCGGCAGTGCCCCAGGCTGGCGAGCCAGGGCCCCCAATTCCACCCGTGGGGTTCACTTCTGACTAGAGCTCACCAGGGCTGGGAAAGCCCTGATCTGTCGCCTAGACTTAAGGACTCTTTCTGAAAAGGTGGTTTTGAGTTTTTTAAAAACTAAGAGTGGAAACCACGTAGATTTTGAGAGTCCTAGAATCTGAGAAGATAGTTCCGAGGTGAGGAGGATCCGCTTGCCCACTTGGGGTCTCACCCAGGCCTGCTCACACGTGAGTGCCCATCCCCGCCCCACTTACCTGGACGAGGATGAGCTTGGAGCGCAGCGGGGTCGTGTCCGGAAACTCCTCTCCGAAGCACAGCACCACCCTGCTGTCGGGCAGCCGACTCTGGCTGTTGTAGAACTGCTGCAGCTCTGTGGATGGGGCAGGGGTTGGGGGAGGCGAGGCGGTGTGGTGAAGCCAGCCACCCACCCCCTGAGCCAGATGGAGTCAGGGCTCTTGCACCTATGCCCGCCCACCCTTCCAGGTCCCGTCTCCCTTAGAAAGCTCCCTAGGAGGCGTCTGGCGGCCACTGCTGCTACAGAGAGGAGATCAGGGCTCTGGGGACCGACTGGCAGCCTCAGGACCCCAGTGAGTGATCATCCGGCCTGAGCTTCCAGGGGGAGCTCCCACAGTGGGAGCCTAACCACCCGCCTCACAGACAGCAGCAGCCCCAGGCAGCACTCCCACGCTGCATGTGCAAGGTCAGCGTGTCTCAGGATGTGGACACAGCCCCTGGGGGCCTTGTTGCCAAGATGTGGGTTCTGACCCACAGGCCCAAGGCGGGGCCTGAGACTTCCTCCCAGCTCCCCAGTGGGGGGACAGCCCACAGCAGCAGGCGAGGCACTCAGTGCCTTGATCCTCCCCTAGCGGCGCCCCCTCCAGACGTGGAGGTCGGGAAGGAGGGGCCTGGATGGCTTGGGGAGAACCGGCAGGGCTCAAAGGCAGGGGCACCCCAGCCTGCCACCCCAGATGCAGACAGGAGGGAGGTGTGTGGGCACTGACCTCGGAAGAACTGGCTGGTGTCGAAGACCCTGACCACCTCGTCACGTTCCAGCTTGTTGGGCCGGTCGCGGGCAGGCGCAGCGTTCCCGCTGTAGAACACGCGGCCCTGGCACAGCCGCTTGACCAGCACGCCCTGCCTGCTGCTATGCAGGAGGACGCCGCGCTCCAGGTGCCCGAACAGCTTCCGCGTCACCTGCCGCTGCCGCTCGCTGGGGATGGCGTCGGCCGGAGGGAAGCGCACCAGCTCCAGGCCCTCGGGCCCGTACAGCTTCCCGCCCGGAAGGCCGGGCTGGCCCAGCGACAGGCGGCAGCCCTCGGGGCACGTGGTGGTGGTCTGGCCCATCAGCTTGCCCCCGTAGTAGAAGCTGATGACCATCTGGGAGAAGGCTGTGGGGAGACGGAGACGGTCAGGGGCCGTGGGGGGCAGGGGGGTGCCATCCCTGCTGTGCCCACATGTCCCGAGTCTGCCTTCCCAGGAGGATGGGAGGGGTGACCCTCGGTGCACCTGGGGCCTCTTCACTTTCTGGGGAAGTTCACGCACCCCTTCTAGAAATAATGTTTTTATAAGCATGAATAAATACTGAGCATCACCAAGGAAGCCAGTGAGTCAAAGTAGTAATACTGTGGTACCACCCACCCTACTTCTGTCTCTTAACTGCTATAATTTACAAGTCACAGCTGAGGGTCAACCATGTTAATTTCTTAGGAAAACAGCTTCACCTCACAGACACTGCTACACCATTGATATACACAGCATGCAATGTTAGACCATAACGTGTACACATGTATATACATATATATATATAAATGTATATATGCATGTGCACACACACACAGTACTGCCCACATTCATAATGTAAGGAAATGCTAGATGTGATTTCCAGGTTAGGGAAAGCAAAGATGTAATCTGTTTCCTGACAAATTCACAGTCGCTTTGGGGTTGCCTGAATTTCCAATTAAGAATCTCAAACCTTTCATCCAAACCTATTCTTGGGAAGAAGTCTGAAAAGTACTCAATTTAAGTCAATGTTTCCCAAAAGGTGCCACAGGTAAGATTACCAGGGTGGGTTGGGGCGGGGGGAGTGGAGATAGCATTTAATAAATGAAAAGATTATCCCCACTTTCCGCATTCTCTCAGTGTCTGGTCACCTCAGGAAGAAAGCCCCAGTGCGGTGCTGAGGGATCTCAACGATGCTGCCCACCTCCCTCAGACCAGACAGGCCGTGAGCCGTGGGTGCGGACACCGCAGGGTCTGGGCTCCACTGAATCTGCTGTGGCCTCTGCCTTGCTACTTAGAGCAAGCAGAACTGGTTCCATTTTACAGGCAACGATGGATGGTCTCCACTTAAGTTTAAGCTGTAAAAGTGAGACTGACTGACAGAAAACTCAAGACATTGGTAACAGCCTAGGCAATACCCTGATGTGGAAACAGATGGCAAAGGTGGGGCCTCAAGTGACTAAGGTTGGGGCACCTCTGCGGTGGGAGTGAACAGAGCATCAGATCCTAGGGACCCCCTTCCCCAGAGGGACCTGCACGTTAAGATCCGTGTGTCAACGGGTAAGACCTGTGTATTACTATAACACCCAGTAGCACCCGGCATCCGCTACAAGGGCCACACACACACTACCCATGGGCCCGGGGCCCCAGCTCCGCCGAGGGCCGCCTGTGGAGCCACACCAGCTGCCAACGGCCCGACTCCGCTGTGCCCCCGAGTGTGCGCGGTGTACCAACCACCTGCCCCACTGTCGGGGGCGGCCCCGCGGGCGGCCACCTGCCGGGCCCGGGCGGGCCCTCGCACTGGGCTCTGCGCAAGGAACCCCTGCTCGGACGGTGAGGCTGCCCGCTGCGGCTGCAGGCGCCATCTTCCCCACGCTGGAGCTCAGCGGGGTCCAGGATCACACACTGTTGGGGTCTTCGGGTGCCCTGGTCCACCTCATTTACTTGACTTTTGGGGACACTGAGCCCCAGGGCTCCGCGCCCACGTCTCATCCCCTCCCCCCAGGCCCCGTCTGCACACCTGACACCCCCTCCCCTCCAGGGCAGTGCCGACCTTTGTCCCAAGTGAACAGAACAGTCCGGATCGACTGTCACCACTCTGCCCCTTGGCCCTGTCATCACCGCCTTATCTCACGCCAGCGCCTCTGACCGTGTGAACATCTGCCGCACAGGCGCTCCGGAGAGGCCGGGGCAGGGGGAAGGGCGTGGGGGCCCAGAAGGGCTTGAGTGAGGACGTGCACCTGCCCCCGCCCCACAGAGGGGCCCCCGAGGAGAAACACCTCAGCACGGCCCCCAAGGAGCCCACCACAGCCCTGCCCTGCTCCCGGAGGACGGCCCTGCGGGGGGACAGCCTGACCACGGCGGCGGCACCAAGACACCAGGAGCAGGGACCTGGGACCCGGCCTCCTGACGCGGGGGCCCAGCCAGGGGTTGGGGCAGGGGGTCCCCTGCTCTGTGCCCCAGGCTCCCCGTCAGCAAAGCGGAGACGACGGCCCCGCCAGGCGGCTGAGGGCCGTGAGACTGTGTGTGTGTGTCTGGCATGAGTGAGCACCGGGTCAGCGGTGGTTCCATGAACTGGATGACACGGAGCTGACAGCCAAGTCCCGTCACAGCCCTGCTCTCAGCTGCGCCAGATGCGTGCCCTAGCCTCGCTCACCGAGTCCTCGCAGCCACCTGAGGACGAGGCCATCACGCCAGCCTCCAGGCGGGAGACGGGCTCGCCCTGACCACACAACTGCCAGGTGGGGGTCTGGCCCCAGCCCTCCCCGGCAGGCCACCCCGCATCCGCCGCACCGTATGCTCCAGACGTCACCCGTGACCCCAGCCACCGCGCGGACACAGCGCACGTGGACACACAGGTGCGTGTGGACCCGCCAGCAGAGTGGGGTGCTGTGAACATGTGTGTGCTGCCCACGTTTTGTATGGAAGGTTTCACACAGAAATCCAGACCCCTCGTCTCTAGAAAATGTGGGGGAAGCAAGCCCAGCTGTGTCTGTTTCCACAGGGCCACCCAGAGGTGCGGGGCCCCCACTCTCCACTGCACCCTGCCCGCCTCGCTCGACGCCTCCTCCCTGCAGGGCTGAGGACAGGGGACCCTGACGACCTGTTTACCCAGCGGGGCGTGTGTGTGAACCCAGCAGAAGGACCGAAGTCCACCACCTCCGCAGGAGCGGGGGTGGACTTTCTTGGCTCGGCCATGGCCGTGGGTCTCCCCACATGCTGGACGGCTCCACCACCACCGGGGGCACTTCCTCCCCAGGCTGTCTTCTCGCCCCCAGGCCCCCAGCCCTGTGCCTGCGACTCCCCCGCCCAGGAAGCACCGGTCAGCAGGCTACCCTGGGTGCGGCCTCTGGTGGGCACAGATGCCCAGGTCTGAACCCCCAACCCCGCTTCCCTGGCTGTGGGACCCCTGGCGGAAGACTGAACCTCTAAGCCTGGTTCCTCCTGTGAAGCTGAGTCCCGACCGCCCCCAACTCGCAGGCTGCTGGCAACGGCGACGAGCTCTGAGGACAGGGGATCGTTTCCCTTATCCTCCTGCCTGGGGAGACCCAGCTCCACTCCCCCAAATATACCCGTCTGGTGAGGGCCATGGTCAAGACTCCGCCCTCCAAGCCCCGTTCCCTCCGCTGCACCGGAAGCCCGAGACCCGCAGCCCTGACGTCCCGTGGTTCGTCTGGAGGAGCCAGTCTGCTTGCTTCTCACAGAGCCAGGCAGCTGCTGGGGAAGACAGCGCCTTCCTCCACCCTGAAGATGCCA
Source organism: Muntiacus reevesi (assembly GCF_963930625.1). NCBI lineage: Eukaryota > Metazoa > Chordata > Mammalia > Artiodactyla > Cervidae > Muntiacus > Muntiacus reevesi. The sequence goes on along the minus strand of NC_089250.1, from coordinate 225,268,145 downwards.
CCACTGAGCCTGAGTGTGAATCCTGGAGGCCAGAGTCCACAACCCCAGCACAACTAAACAACTACGAGGCACAGGCCACCTCTGCCCACGGGGATGGGAGCAGTCGGGACGGCCCAGCGCTGCAGCCCGACTGGGGTACCTGGAGTCTCCAAGCCTGTGCTGGGGGAGCAGTAGCAGCACCTGCCCAGAGGTGGCGCAGTGGTGAGCGGCGTGGATTCCAGCGCCTAGCTGGACACCGCATGCGGTGACATCCACCACCGCCATTTCCAGTGTCATCATCATAAGTGTAGGAGACGGTGTGTCGGTACAGGAGCCTGACACCAGCGACGGGCCAGAAAGCTGCAGTAACACACCAGCCCTCAAGGCGCTGCTGAAGGGGCTGTCATGACTGTTCCTACTTCACGGAGGAGGAGCCCGAGGCGTCGACGCTTTGCTCAGTCCACCTGGGCTCACCGAGTCCCCACACCCTTCCTCCTGCAGGATCTCGCCTGTCGCGAGCTCTGTGGTTCTGTCTGTGGGTCCAACCCCAAGAACAGGCCCTGAGAGGCCGGTCACTCACTCCCCAACAGTGAGGAAGAGGAGCCAGGCTCCCCACCTCTGATACCAGATCGCGCTCATTCACAACCCTGGGGGCCCCCACTGGTCCTGAGAGCTCTGTCTTCAAAGAACGCGCAGCCCCATCCCCCCCATGCCCCCACCCTGCCCCGAGCCCCCCTACCTGAGTGGTGGGCATCATAGGTGCTGTACCCCGGCACCAGCGGCAGGCCTGGCGAACAAAGCAAGCAGCATCAGACGCAGCCCCATGTTCCTCCAGGTTCCTCTAGGGGCCCCGCGCGCACCCCGGGTCCTGCCATGGGTCTCTGCTGTGCTGAGTGTTCTCCCGTCCAGCACAGTGACCAGGTTTCAGAAAACCGGACCGTAACCTGCCCAGCGTGGAGGAGACTCCCTCTGTCCTGTGGGACTGTGGACCGGTGACACGGTGGGGCCACACTTCCTTCCCACCCGGGGGGTCTGCTGCGAAATCACTGCTGGACTGCGGCCCCCACCCCAGCCTGATCTCGGAGGGGAGCCCGGGGCTCGAGGGTTCCCTGGGCATGCTGCTGCAGCTCAGGCCCCAAAGCCTGGCCACCTCAGGCCGCTGGGCCAGCGGTCACCTCCAGGTCTACCACCGGGGATGGGGGACAGAAAAGTGAGGGAGGAGGCAGATGGGCCCGTACCCGTGGGAGGAGGGTCACTTCAAGGAGCAGGACGGGGCAACAGGAGCTAACGAGAGGGCAGAGGCCACAGTCCAGCCTCACAACCCTGGGAGCGGGTCCCGGTGTCTCTGCTTTATATCCAGTAAAAGGGGGCTCAAGGCAGGCGTGCAGCCCCCCGCACAGGCTTCAAACCCAGGCTCTGTGCTCTCTCCGTCTCAGACACGCTGGGTCATCCCCTACCCCGAGGCCTCAATGTCACAAGAGACTGACCTGACGGACCTACCGCCCCCACAGCCGAGAGCCACGACCTCCTTGTGGCCTCCTGCTCTTCCGGCCACTCTCCCCAGGAGCCCAGTGGGGAGCGCCACCTCCTACAGGAAGGACAGAGTGCCTTCCAGGGAACGGTGGCAAGTGGGGGCCTAGTTGTGGCCAGGCTCTGCCTGTGGGGTCTGAAGCCACAACAGTTCTCTGGGCGCAGTCACCTTCAGGAAAACAGGAATCACGGCTACCCCACTGCCCGCCCGCCCCCAACAGCAAAGCATGAAGACCGATGACTGTCAGGGCGGGGCTCCCGCCCTCACCTGCACTGGGTTGCTGCATCCACCAGTCTGGGAGGAGCTGGCTCCGGCAGGCCTCAGGCGGCGAGGGGCTCCTCTTGACCATCCCCATGTAGTCATCCACGGGAGGCTGCGAGAGGAGAGCGCGGCTGTCACTGGGCTTCCAGTCTTAACTAGACCCACACCATCACCTCCATCGCACGAGATGAAGGGAAGACCCAAGACAATAAACCCACCAGGCTGAGCGATCACAGCACGTGACCAAACCACTAGCCTCTGCGGGGCCCTCACCTGCTCACGGGCCTTTTACAAGGAACTGCCTGCTGCAACAGCCATAAGCCTAGTCACCCGGCTGCCCTGATGCTCCAGGGAGAGCCCGCAGTGATGCTGGACAGTCTGCCACACTCCAGCTGCCCCCCAGAGACGTGATGGCTGTCACCTCCAGGAAGGACAGCCCAGAGGAGGCTGCACTTGGTTACCTGCCTCCTCTGCCTTCAAGCTTCTCCAGAAGGTTCTGTCACTGCCCTGTGGGTTCTGAGAACTCCTAGACCACCTACACCACCTTCTACAAAAGCTGCGTGGGATTACTTTAGCTAGGCAGTGTCGGCCTTGCAATGGCCATAGAGAGCGAGCTAAGGAGCTAAAGGCAGCTATAATTAGTATTCAAAACCCATGTGTTTTGCTTAAGGAGACCCCGGGAAGCCTTTCCTTACAGCCTGTGAACTGCGATCTTACGCACAATCCTAATGAGCCTGGTTAGATGGCTCTGCAGCTTCTTGAAGACTAAGACCTGCACTCACACAACAGGGACCAAGCCGTGTGAGGGCTGGCGGGTAATCCATGTCATGAACCCAGCCCACAGCAGCAAAGGAAGCTTATTATTTTTTTTTCCCCCCACTGCAGCCTGCCTAAAAAAGGCCAGGTGATATATGGTGCCACCCAAAATGTTCAAGACTTGACGAGTCTTAAGCTAGGGTTGGGGGTGGGGGGGACTCGGTGGATGCGCAAAGGCAGCTGGGCCCCAGCCCTCGGGACAAAGGACGGAATATGAGGTGCAGGCACTGACAAGCGGGCGAGGCCAGGCCCTCCCGTCCCATCCTGGCTGGAGTGACAGCCTGAGCAGGGCACTCGGGAGGTGCCGCTCTCCCCCCGATGCCCTGGACACGCCGCCCTGCTCACCTCCTTGATCAGCTCGTCGATCTCGGAGCGCCCACACTCCATCTCCACGGCCTCGCTCACACAGCCCGGGGCCGCCACACCTAATTTGCCTAGGGAAAAACGGACAAGCGCGTGATAGACGGCACTGAGGCGTCACAGCCGTCACCAAGGCCACAGGCAGCGGTTTCCTAAGGCTAGGCTGCAAGAAACAGAAGTCAGCCTGTGTCTTTCTCTGGTTGGGGAAAGGCCAAGCGCGGGTCTTCCCATGCTGCTCTGGTCATCTGACCAGCAGGCTCTAAGAGCAGCTGGCCGCTGCTGTGCCCAGCACCCAGAGGGCCGAGGCAGGGCTTCCGTCTCTTCCTTCTGTCTGCCGAGATCTAAAGTGAGTTCATATCCGGTTTGCTCCAGACCCAGCAGGGCTCATAGTTACAAGCTGGGGCATCTGAAGACACGCAGATTTCCTGGCAAATGTGTGTGCAGGTTGGAGTCTTTTTTTAACGTCAATGGGCAGGAAATCCCTTTTTGGCTTTTCCAAATATACACGTGTGCATCTGTGTGCACACACGCAGAGCACCATAGGCTCAAGGGTGCCCAGGCTGGAACCCGCCAGCAGTAGGGACCTTCTACAGGCGCACCAGTGTTCCCACGACAACCACTCTGGATCGGGCTAGTTTCTCCCTCCATCACCAGGCCGCTTCCTGGGTCAGAAACTCGCCTCATTACACCCGTCCATGTGAAACGTATTATGACCAACAAACACTGGTTTGCTGGAATTCGGTGGTCCTAGTCATCTGGAGAATCAACCCATTGTTTCACCAGGGCTGAAGTTTTTTGATTCCATTTGACAGATTCAGGAATTCACTTGGAAGCTGCTGACGGAGGAAGTAGGGGGCAGGTGGGGCACCCCTAGGGCAACCAGCAAACCACTGGGGTAGAGAGGAGAGCGCGCCCACCTAGACATTATGCAAATGCACGGCTCCCCGGCCCCTGAGAACCCTGCTTCTTTAACATCCACCCTGCAGGTGATGCTGGCTGCACTCTGGGCTATAAACACACCAGGGTCACCTGCCCAGTCGAGCCTGGCTGACCCCGGGGGCGGGGGATTAGAGAAACTTCCCTATTCCTTCAAGTCACAGTTTACTCCGTGATGATGAAAAATGATCCCAAACTGGTAAGTAAACTGGAAAGAGAGCCTCCCAGAGTCTTCGCTGAGAGGTGTCCCCCTGAGGGGAGGCCAGCGGATCCCCCAGGGGAAGGTCAGTCTGTCTGATTTACTGCTGATTATAGATGAGGGTTCAGACTCAGTAGAGCTGGGTGTTAATTTACAGACAATAAGCTACAAATGATCAGTAGAAGAGATCACCCCCAACCAGGGCCCGGCAGGATACGCAGTTTCAGCTCCACCTCCTGCCTGTCACTGACTGTGGGCCGCAGCATCGCGTGTTGTCCAGCAAGACTTCTGGCCACGTGCGCGCCCTCGTTAACTGGCTCAGCACCTCTCTGACCCAGGCTCCCCAGATACTGGGTTGGCCAAAACGTTCGTTTGGGCTTTTCCATAGAATCTCGTGGGGAAACCCGAAAGAACTTCTTGCTCAACCCGGTATTTTTGACAGTCTCAATTTTTAACTTTGTAAAAACTACACATCAACATTTCCAACCTCCCTGCAATGCTAAGAGCTCCCTCAGAAATTCTGAATTTCTGCCTTGCCCTAGGTAGTTTGAGGGTTCAACTTCTTCCCAGCTGGCATGACTGGATGACTAAGTAAGTGGCTAAGGACAAAAGGATGCTGTGCCAAGACTAACTGCAATGTCAGAGGCTAAGAAAATCGGTGTTAGAAGAATGTTTTAAACCCGGGATGGTAATGAGGCTTCATCCTGCTGGGCCAGCTCTGACCTGGAGCGGCCACAGGGCACAGCACAGTGGAAACAACTGAGGCCGGACTGGAGAGACCCTGATGGATTAGTGACGTCTGCCCGGAGCAGCGCATGGGAAGCAGGGCCGTGCTGTAAGGCTGGCTTTGGCTATTCTGCTGCAATCGCCTCACAGTTGCTTTCCTGGGGCTTTACAGGGGAGGAGACTGTAGGAATTATCACATCCTGCGGTTCCCGTCGGCCATCAGGACCCAGCATCTAGAAGCCTGTCCAGTCTCCAGCCCTGAAGCCAGCAGTGTGCCATGTGCAAATTCATTCCAGAACCTTGCCCTCAACCCCTATCAGCCATCCCTTCTCTGCCCAGCTTCCTCTCTCCCAGCCTGCTCTGCGAGCTGCTAAACAGCTCTGCAAAACAGAAGGGATCCCTCATCCACACATCGGGCGAGTCTTGTTCCCATCCAGGATGGTTGCTGGACCCCAGGGAGGCCCCAGCACGTGCTCCTGGTCCTATGGTCAGCCAGCCCCTCACCAGAGGCCGCCCCATCTCCCCACCTCACCCACCAGAGGCTGCCCCGTCAGTCGGCAGATGGTGGGTGAGGTCAGCGGAAAGAGACCTCCGCCTCTACTGACACAAGGGGGCGAGCTATTTGTTTAGCTGGACCCCGTGGGCGGCCACTCGGATCCCAGACCCAGGCGGCCTCTGTCGGGCCAAGTGCCCATAAAGAAAGGACACTTACATTTCTGCTCCTCCTCGGGGACGATGCGGTAAACTTTATATGGCTCAGAGATGTCCAGCTGGGACCGGTCTGTCACTTCCTCAAAATCTGGACTCTTGTTCAAAGCGCAGCGTAGCCTCGTCTTCCACGTGGCTGGCTCGGCCTTGTCCCCTTCCTTAAACTTCCCTTTAAAAACGGCCCAGGCCTGAAGGAAGAAAAGAAACACATGAAACACATAGCTGGCCCTGGGACGTCACACCCAGAACTGACCACAGGCAGGACCTGCTCTGCCCACCCCCCCAAGTCCTCCTGCACCAGCCACACTCAGCCAAGGAATTTCAGGGTTCGGAGACCCCAGAGACGCCAGTCACACCACCTGCTTTGACAGAAGTGAGAAGACACACACACACACACACACACGCGCGCGCGGCGTGGCTCTGCCTCCCGCATACCCTCTCCTGGACCCGAGGAACCCAAGGTTAGGGGCACACTGAGGAAGCGGCAGTTGCCTGGGGTTCCACTAGAATGTTCAAAACAAAAAAGAATTTAGTTGCTTTTTCAAATCACCCTCGAGCTAAAACTCAGCCTGAAAAGGGAACATCTGCAAAAAGTCTCAATGTGCCCTGCTACTTGTGACAGAAATGTGGTTCTGCATTTTGGCGTTCAGTCTAACCCTCCCCGCCCCCTCTCTCCCCTTCCACTCCCCAGGGTACTCTTTAAGATGCAAAGAAGTGTTTTCCCTCTCTGTGGGTTTCTTCACAGCTCTGTCTTCTGACCTCTCCAAACCTTAGAATCTCAAGTGAGACCAGAAATTCGAAGGTGGAAACTTTAAGTCAACATGTAAACTGGAGAAGTATTTAAAAACAAAATTAACATGTGGATGGGCATGTTTTTAGATCTCAAAATTGGATACAGACACACTGACTGGGAGGTCACTACTCTCAGGTGAAAGTAACACTTGGCATCAGGTAAAATCAGATATCCTTCCTGCCTGAAGGGACAAATCGGAGAGGATTCTCAGCCCCCACTCAGGAGAACGCAATCCTGAAAGCTCGCTTTCCCAAGGTGATCCGGTCTGGAATTAGAAACCAGCGGTTTTGACTTCCAAGGAATTTCACTCCAGCAAGCAGCAGGTGTTTCTGACCTCAATGCACACCCAGTCCCCAGGGAAGCTCGTTCCGATGCGGATTCCAGGGCCTTCACCTCCAGAGTTTCCTTCGCTGTGTGGGTTACCTCTGGGAACCTGCACCTTTAGCCAGCGTCCTGGGGATTCTGACTTAGGCGGCTAGGAGGCCACACTTCCAAAAACCTCTTAACACCCTTGAGTCACATCCCCATTTAAAACAGTCCTAGATTTTCCCCTGGTGGTCAGTGCCTGCACTGTCTCCCTGCCGATGCCCTGAGTGTGGGGTCTACAGCCCCGCCCCAGGGGAGAGACCGAACACGCACCCCGCATCCTACTACAGACCGTGCGCAGTCCCTCCCTCCTCTCAGAGACACAGGGCTCCCCTCTGTGAAAGTAAACGGTTTCCAATCCTTTTCGTTTATTAACTGCATCACAATGCATTTTTTTTTCATAGAAATTGAAAAGTAAACTCTGTACATGCGGAACAGTAACTTTAAATTCACACTGTGTTACATCCGAGTCTCTCCACCTGGCGCTACTGACACTGGGGCTGGATCACTCTTCGTGGTGGGGCGTCCTGGGCTTGCAGGGACTTCCCGCAGCATCCCTGGCCTCCTCCACGCCAGCAGCACCTCCGCTGCCCGCTGTGACACGCAAACGTCTCCGGACACTGCCGCGCGTCCCCCAGGGAAATAACATCACGCCTCACACACAGCCTCATTTGAGAACCACTGAGCTGGTTAATCCACATCACAGATGGGGCTGGAGGAGCGTGGATTTGGGGGCCGTATCGGGACAGCTGGGGTGTATCCAGAGCCTGCAGGGCGCCGCCGTGGGCGCTCGTCCCCACGGGAAATCCAGGGCACCCACGGAACAGAGCACAAGCACTAGGCTGGCGCCGGGCGCCTGCAGGCCAGCCTGCCCTGAGCCCTCTCTGCCTGGAAAATGCCACCCACCTCAGCTGGGTGACCTCTCAGGACACTAGACAGAACGGTGAGCTGAGGTCTGCGGAGCCGAGGCCTCCCCCCGGGCTGCTGTGTGCTCATCGGCAGCCAGCGCTAAATCCAGCACCTCCGGCACCCCCAGCGCTAAACCCAGCACCTCCAGCCCCCCCAGCGCTAAACCCAGCACCTCCAGCTCCCCCAGCGCTAAACCCAGCACCTCCAGCCCCCCCAGCTTAACACACTGTCTCAGGGAACAACATGTGGGTGCCAAGTGGGACGGGATGGAGCAGGTGACTGGGAGGCTGCGCTGAGCAGATGCGAACTACGACAGACAGGACGGATAAACAAAGTCCTACTGTAGAGCGCAGGGACCTACTCAACATCCCAAGACAGGCCTTAACGGGAGAGAATGTGAAGAGTGTATATACACATGTAACTCAGTCACCTCACTGTGCAATAGAAACTGACGAAACACTGTCAATCAACCACACTTTAACAAAATTTAAAAGAACAACAACATCGTCGTCTCATCTTGTGCTTTAAAAATCAAACGTGATTTTTTTTTTTTTCTCAAAGGCCTACTGAATTTGAAATACTTGCTACTACATAAGTTCTAACTTATTCAGGCCTGTCACAAAGCCTGGTCAATGGCAGAAGAATTAGTGAATCACGACCCTCAGTTCTGGACATGAGTTTGAGCAAACTCCAGGAGATGGTGAAGGACAGGGAAGCCTGGTGTGCTGCAGTCCATGGGGTCACAGACTCAGACGTGACTGAGCAACTAAACGACCACCACCCTCAGTTAACTAGATCTTCCCCCTCAACTTTATGCAAAAGAAGCAAAAATACTTTTTTAAAGATAAGTGTGACCTGCTACCAGGGCCTCATCAGTACAGTCAAGGATGGCAGAGAATGAGCTGATGTGGTTCATGATTCACTCTCCTATCTCTGGTCCACACCACGAGGCTGACCTCAGAACGACACCTGCAGACAATGAGGGGTCCTCTGGTATAAGTGGCTTCTTATGACCCATGACTAAGGCCAGAACACAGGCTCATTTTTCCTCTTAACTCATAATAAATGTTTGAAACAAAAAGCTCTCTACTTAACCAGAAAACTCCCAGGACGGCTCAAGGCCTGACTGTTGGCATCTTCCAACAGCCAAGTTCTGCTCGTGGACCTGGCAGAGAAGCACCCCTTGGAGGATGAACTGAGTGCAAGTCAGGGACGGGCCAGACAGGTCCCTCCACCATCTTGCACCCACCAGCCTGGGCCATCATCCTCCAGGGGGCCGCCCAACTCTGGGTGGGCACCCAACTCCCTCCCGCCCCCACTCCTGCCGAGATTGTAGACTCATCTCAGATTGCCACACTAAGCGACTGCGTAATCAACGGAAACATTGGGAATCTTACACATTTTTCTCAACGCTGTTGAAACGGCCATGAAGAGCATTGCATAAGACGTATAAATCTGGGGCTCGATTTCATTACCCCCCCCGGAGCAGCGCTCATGCAGGGAGCAGGGGGAAGCCAGAGGCCTGCATCCCCGCGACAAGCCACAAGCCGGGCTGTGCAGCCACTGGTCCCGACCCTGCTGGCCTCCCGAGGTGGTCTGATGGTCAGCTGGCAACTCTGCCCTCAGCCCCCCACGCCTGCACTTCAACCTGTTTGTCCTGGTCTCGGCCAGCTCATAGAGGGGTTCTCCATGGGAAGCCAGAGTGTGCCCACTGGGGGCACCTGGCATTTTCAGGGGCCTGTCTGGCTGTCATGGTGGGGTGGGGAAGCTACTGGCATCCGGCCGGGGAAGACCAGGGTGCTGCTGACACCCTTAGGTGCACAAGACAAACCCACACAAGCAACGCACCAGCCCCAGGTGCCCACAGTACCAAAGCCCTGGCTCGTGGCCAGCTGTGATCTAGAACTCCCACCACACTGGCTAGACCAGGGACAGTGGACAGTATTAAAATTCAGACGGAGCCATTCCCAAGGGTGTTCGCTGTGACACCAAAGCCGAAAGCTTCTCCGAGAAAAGCACCCACACCACCACCAAGAAGACTGGAGGCAGGAGCGGCACCCAGGCTCCCGACCTGGGACCCCAGGGAAGATACCTGCCAGAGGTTCAAACTGCGAGGGGCCCTGAAGGTAAGCGCAGAATGCCCGCACGCACCCACTTTTCTTGGAGGGACCAGCAACTGGCATCAGACCACCAAAGAGCTCTGACCTGGAAGAGAACCACTAAGACGCACAGCGCACCCCCCCCCCCCCAAGACACCAAGCGAAACCGTGAAGGACTGAAATGCCTCCTGAGCCCGCGATGACCCACTGGCGCTCTGCTTTGGGCCTGAGGCATGATCTCTTATTTTGGTTGTGTTGGGGACACTCATTCCCGGTAAAAGTCTGGGGCTGCCCTGGGGTCCTACAGTCCTTTGCTCCCATCATTCATGCCCATGGGGGTCTGGCTCTGGCCCTCCCCACTCCTCTGCACTCACTCAACCTCCCCTCCCCGAACTCCCCCAAATGTCCACAACCACACATGGCAGCAAGTTTGTAACCTTGATTTCGAGTCAGATCAGCTATAAGTCTCTTTGCAAACAGGAAGGCCTGGGTGCACCTTGACCTGGGCTCCAAAACTCCTGGTGTTCAGGGAGGATGAAGCTCGCACTTCTGGAGTCTCAGAGGAGCCCACAGGTGACCCTGACGACCTGGCTGGGCTACAGAGATGGGCAGCTCCAGCTCCTCTGCCTGGATCTAGGTGACGGATATGGCTGGGGGTTGGGAATCTGGATTCAAATGCTGCCTCCATCACCTAGGAGTGGGAAGGCCTTGGACAAGTCACTCCTCCTCGTGGAGCCTCCACAGAGCAAGGACAGGAACAGCGCCAACTGCACAGGAGTATTTGACGGGAAACAGCACCAGAGCCGTGCCTGGTGCAGGACAAAGGCTCAGCCTGATGCTGCCGCCACGATGCGCACTGTGGAACTAACCAGCAGGTCGTCCCAGGCTCAGGGGAATAGACAATTCTCAAGGGAAGTGGGCTATTTTTAGACATCTGCTGCAGGTTCAGGACACCCACATGACCTGCCCCAGAAGTCATGACAGATGGTGTCTCTCATCTAAGTTGACCCTCCACTGCCAAACAGAAGTAGAAACTATGAAAGAATGAAGAATTAAACCTTTCCGAGAACTGTAAGTGGAATTTAGGTGGCAGACCACGGGGGAAAGGTCTTAGTCTGAAAGAAGTATGTTCCCTCTGAGTTTGCTAAACCTCATGCAAAAGTTTCCCTAGTGGCTCAATCGGTAAAGAACCCGCCTGCAGTTCAGGAGACCCAGGTTCAATCCCTGAGTCAGGAAGCCCCTGGAATGAGAAACACCAACCCACTCCTGCCTGGGAAATCTCACAGACGGAGGAGCCTGGTGGGCTACAGTCCATGGGGTCGCAAGAGTCGGACACGACTTTCGCGACTAAACCACCATGCAAAGACAATGGCAGCGCAGAAGAAAAGTGCCCTTGGTTTCTTATAGGAAAATGCCAGCTATAGAGAACTGACCTTGAAAGTGGTTAAATCATTCAACAGACGTGAAGTCACCTACTGTGTTTTTTTCTGAGACGTGTTCAGCAACATTTCAATATGTTCAATCAACATTTGTTTTAAGAAACTGGAGCAAGACTTCCCTTGTGGTCCAGTGGTTAAGAATCTGCCTTGCAATTCGGGGAACATGGGTTCGATCCCTGGTTGGGGAACTCGGACCTCACCTGCTGCAGGGAATAAGTCCGCAGGGATGACCAGAGTCAGTGTGCCAAAATCAAAGACCTTGCCTGCCGCAACTAAGACCTGATGCAGCCAAATTAGTATCTTTTTAAAAAAAAAAAAAAGAAAAACAACTGGGTTCATTTTCAAGGAAAGAAGAAAGACATCAATCGCTTGACAGCTCTGTGGGGTCCCTGGGGGCCAGGTCTCTACCTTGAAGATGGAGGCATCCACTTCCTGGTTGTAGTCCTGCTTGCCGGCATGTTTCCAGGGGATCCGGAACATGGTCTTCTCGTCGTTCTCCCAGATCAGTCCCGGGTACATGGTGCTGTCGATCTGCTCAATCAGCCACTGCCGCAGCCGCCGGCCGCCGTTCCGGTCACACATCCTTGGGAAAAGAAAACACATCCTGTGAAACTTACAAGCACGCTCTTGTTATTCACAGCGCTCCAGGTACTCAACAGCCAGAAACCACTAACAGGAAAAGTCAGAGGATCCCAACACAGGTGCGGGCTCGGGGAAACCCAGGGATCCAGGAACTCAGGCCACGTGCAATGAGAAGACAACGCGCCTGCCTCCAGGACCTCCGATCCCAGTGGAAACCGAAAGCTCCCTGGGAAGTCTGCAGCCGTGCCTCGGCCAGATGTTGGTCCAAGCAAGGCTATGGCTGCGCTCGCCCCAGCTCTCACCCTGCTCCGTTTCACGCAAACAGCTGCACCTGAGGGCATCACTCATCACTCCATTTTTAGCACATGGTGGGGGAAGTCACTTTCACCTTTTCAGGCTCCCTCAACGAGCAGTCCGTCACTCTGAGAGCCAATTCTATTAATGCTCAGCTGGAACAAGGTGCGTGAGCAAATGTGACATTTGTGCTCTCGGAGAAAGAGAAGTCCATAAAGCTGACTGTCCCATCTAGAGTGCCTTCACGGCTGCTCTGGGAATGGGACAGGGCTGAGGCCCCATTTGAGTCCCACCACCTGTCAGCTAGGTGACCCTGGATCGTCACCAATGCTCTCTGACACACCAGGGTAACCTCAGGCACCTGGCGTCATCGTGGTGGGGTCTCAGGGGACCCGTGGACAGCAGCCCACACAGCACCTGGACCTCAGAAGAATGTCACTGAATAGGACATCTTGTATCACTGCTCCAACTTTCTTTACTGGAACTCATGACCAACCGGGGCCTCGCCACCCAGGGCACCCAGAGACGTGGTGGAGAGGAAGATTCCTGCAAAGTGGGCAGCTTCCTGATGGCACAGAGAGAAAGCAGCGCTGCCGTGCCGACTCACAGCCCACAGTTACAAGAACAGGCTGGAAATCCCCCAGGCTGTTGGACAGACGCCCACCCAAAAAAAAAAAAAAAAAAAGTCCAGCATTTCAATTCTTCCGATTAAAATGTGACCTCTTCAGGCCAACCAGTTTGAAAACAATCAGCAGTGACAAGACATACTGTCCCTAAGAACATGGTCACATCCAGAGCCACTTGGGCCAGTAAAGCAAGAAGCATGTGTTTTAGACACTCCAGCCACCCCACAGGTGGCTCTGCGGTTGGAGATGGGGTCCCGGGTAGGAGGGGGTGCAGGCCCCTGAGTGCCACCTGAAACCTTTTCATCCAGTAAACTCCAGCTGCCTACTTGTGGATTTACAGGAGTGAAGCAAGCGACATGGGAAGCGGACTTCAATTTTGAAACCCTAGACCCCAGTGAAGGCTCTTCTCTAACTAGACCTCAGGAAAGCCACTTGGCCATCTCTCTCTGAAGCTCTCCTCATCTGCAGAGACAATGGATCTCAAAGTCCCAGAATCTGATTACAGCCCCTCGTGCTTGTAAGCAAACAGGGAGAGACCTGGGAGGGACACCTGGTGAGAGAAACAAAAGGCCACCACCGCGCACCCCAGAAAATAACCTAGCCAGGCAGAGGTTCCCCAGAGTTTTCCCAGAAGAGAGATGGAACAGCTCCCCTCGCCCCAGGAAGGAGCTGGGTGAAGGCCGAGAGGGGCTCAAACACGAGAGAAGCAGGGGTCTGCGTTAACTCGCTAATCTCTCGATTAAATGAGATGGTCCCGCTTGGCAGCATTTTGCTCACCCCCTTAGTACAAAGTTCATAAACTGGAGTCCATGCTCCAGGAGTCTCCTGAAACAAAACGCAAAGCTTTGTTTTTGTGCGGGCATTTTTCTAAAAAGTGGCTCAACACCTTCCCATCGGGATTTCTAATGGATCCATAACCCCCAAACCTATTAAAAAACAAACTCGTGGTGATCTAGGAGAAAAAGAAAAAAGAAAGTAGAGAATGGCACTGAGAGGAAGAGTGAGTCATAGAACATCAAATACTCTAGAAATCATCTAATCCAGCTCCCCTTCCTTCAAAAGAGGAAAAACTGAGGCCCAGGCCCCCAGACCCCCCAGCAGGGTCTGGTTTCACTCACCTAGAGGCGAAAAACCATGGTTACAAGTGAGAACCTCTGCACGTGGACAGCTCACCTCAATCGTCACTGACATACCCCACCCCCACCCCAAGATTAGAACCCTGCATTCAAAGCCTATGATTCTCTTACACTGTGATCTGTAACGATTTACTGAACACTAACCAATTAATTCCACCAAATGCTGAGCCAGGAGACATTTATAGGTGCAGTCACATGTTGATGACTCCCTCTTCCTCGATTTTTAGGTAATAATTCTCTTTACAGGCCAAGACCTATCTGAAGCTAATCTGCATCTCTGCAAATCAGCCAGGGGCCAGGCTTCCCAGGCGGGAGGTGATAAAGAGGCTGCCCTGGGCCCACCCCACGTGGACTCCAGGAATGGTCTGGAGGTGGTAGAGGTGCAGGACACTTGCCTTCCCCACGCCTCTCAGGGAGCCTGGTCTTTTGCCCTGGATGCCAGGAAGACCAGACCCATTAAAGCCATTTCTCCTTCTAGCCTCAATCTTGCTGAAATGCCTGTGTGTGAGCGTGTGTAGTCACTCAGTCGTGTCCTACTCTTTGTGACCCCATGGACTGTTGCCCACCAGGCTCCTCTGTCCATGAGATTCTCCAGACAAGAATACTAGAGTGGCTTACCATTCCCTTGTCCATGGGATCCCCCTCCCACCCCCACCCCAGGGATCGAACCCAGGTCTCCAGCACTATAGGCAGATTCTTTACCATCTGAGCCACTGGGGAAACCCACTGAAATGCCTAAGCTCCTCCAATTCAAGTGGGAACCTGGCATAATCCAAAAGAATTGTCTCCAAAAAGACTGTCTCCTAACGTGGGTTTCAAAAAAAAAAGTGTTACATCCTTCATAAATTTGGGGGTGGGGGTAGCTGAAAACTCTGGAAAATTCAATTTCTAGCTTTCATCCACGCTCTGAGCAAGGAGCACACCTCACCTTAGAGAGCCTGCCCTTTGCCCTGTAGCTCAAGTTACACCACAGAGCTCTTTCAGTTGTGACCCCTTAGCAGACTTTCTTGCTAGGGACGACTGGGATACGGTAGAAGCAAAAGCCGCACTCAGACGTCTTAACCGTCATCAATCTGAATTAAAAACTCCTGTCCGCCCCGCTTCACACTCTAACCCCACTCGCGCGGCTGCTCGGCGCGGAGGGCAGTTTCACTGTCAGAACTCCAGCCCTGTTTCAAGAGCAGGATTTGAGCGGGAAAAGGAGCAAGTCTTATGATAATCGGTCAATATTCCCCCTCTCTGTATGCGCCATTCTAAAGTTTTCCAAAAGAAAACCAAATTTTGAGAAAAACGAGGCTATTTTAAAGCACCGGCCAATCTCTGGAAGCAGCCGCACCTGGACGGTCAGTTTGTATTCGGAAGAAAACAGGCCGCGAGAGCACGCGGGCGGCCTCGGCGTCAGGTGCCGTCCGCGCCCCGCGCCCGCCATCCACCTGCGCCGCCGGCCACGCTCCCGACCTCTGGCCTCCCCGGCCTCCGGCCGCGCCCGCCACCCACTTGCGCCTCCGGCGGCTCTCCCGGCAGCCCGCTGCCGTCGGTGCCCCGGGCCCCTGCTCCCGAACCCCGGCCCCCATGCCCGCCGCCCGCCCGCGCCCCCCGGTCGCCGTCCGCAACCCCAGCCCGGAGCCCGCCAGCCCGTCCGCGCCCCGGGCCCCCAACACGCAGCCCAACTGCGCCGCGGGCCGCACCCCCAGCCGGGAGCCTGCCAGTGGCGCCGACCCCGTCCGCGCCCCAGGCCCCCCGGCACGCAGCCCACCTGCGCCACGGGCCGCCGCCGCCGCCGCCCCGTTCCCACGTTCGCTGCGGAGCTCCGGAGATGCGCTTCTGCTCCCGGCGCCCGCGCACATTTAAGGCCGGGGGCGGGCCCGGCGCGCGGAGCGACGGCCGCGACGGCCAACGGGCGCTGGAGGGCGGGACGGGCCGCCCCCGGGGCGCGGCGCACCGGGCCCGCCTTCTTCGAAGCGCTCGGCTTTCCGAGAAATCACTTTGCGCGGAGGCGTCGGCGGTCCGTGGTCCCGGCGTCTTCCGGGGTTCGCTCCGGGGGTCCCGGGAGTGTCCGCAGGAATTCCCGAGGGCCGCGGGGGCGTCCGACGGCCCAGGTCAAGGTCAGGGCGGGTGGTGGGTACCAGATGGCGGAAGTCAAGCCAGTTAGGACAGAGGCGGGAAGTCAGATGGCGGAGGTCAGGGCTGTTGGGGGATGGAGGGAGGGTGTCAAACGGCGAGATCGAGGCCGAAGTGGAGATCAGATAGCGCAGGTCAAGGCTAGGGTGGCGGGGGTCCAGAGGTAAGTGCTGCAGACGGCCAGTGGGCCCCGCAGATCCCCCACCCAGGCCGAGTTATCTCAGCCAGTGTGGCCGGAGAGCCTGGGGCTGCGTGGGAGGATCGCCCCCATCCTGACGAAACCCCTCGGAACGTGTCTAGACAGTCATGACCGTCCACCTGAGATGTGGTTGAGGAAAGAACCAGCGACTTACAGATCCGATCCTAGAGAACCAGTCACTTGCAATTCACTGGAGGTGTCAGAAAAGGAAAAAAGAAAATAAATAAAAATAAAAAAATAGCCAGCTGAAGGTTTGTCTGAAACCGCTGCCTCTGAACATCGGAAGTAAAAGCGGCAGTGTCTAGCTGTTAATGCTACAATGTCCAATTAGGGAAATTTTCATCATAAATTCTTTTCCCCAGAAAAGATCGGTCTAGAAGGGTCCCTTGCATGTCTGTCCTGCTAGTATCAGCTAGCACTTATTGTAAATATGGGGGGTGGGGGGACCGAAATAAGAAAGTTCTGGAAACAAAAGGAGAAAAAGAGTTATTTTTCCATGTTCTGTCCTGGGATAGCCTTAGAATAGAGAAAATGAGCTTTTTCATTGACTTTTGCACCTCATTGGTCAGTGATCCACAAGCAGCAGCGTTCACTGGGCTATTTTATTCATTAGACTTTTCAAGAACCTATGAAAAGATTTGGGACTGAAAAAATTTTATTAGCCCCAAAATGCAAGAAAAAAAAAATACACTACAAATTTGAAGTGAATCAATGTTCAAAGAAAGATACCCAAAATATAACATGTCAACTTCATAATTTATCTGTTGATAAACATGTCATTATTATTTGAAAACCACATGTAAGAATTTCCTAACAACATGATTCCCAGGAAGTCATAGCAATCATAAATGAGTTCCCCATTGCCAAACAATTTCCAGTGAAAACTATTTTGAAGCTTCAATTGTTTAAGACTATTTAATGTGGGAGTATTTTAATATGTTTGTTAGGATGTGGGATGAGTGTCCAGAACTCAGAGCACCTAGGACCTTAGAAGTTCTTACAACAGCCTGTATGTGTGTTTACACTCACATCTTTTCACAAGTGTGTCGCTTAAACCTACCCAGGCTTACTTACCTATAAACGCTGTTCACTGCACAATGACGTGTGATCAAGTTTCAGCTGAACACTGCACTTAAATAAAAAGATAAGAATGACAAATATAGAGAAGTTGGTGGAAGGGTCCCAGCCTATATTATTGGCAGTAGGTGTCACTATATACATGACAGGAATTGTTCACAGTGCATGGGCTTGCATCAAAGCTGCTCCTGAAACCCCGTATTTTCAGTGTGGTAATTCCTCGCTGCTAGGAACAATTGCTGGGCTTCCCTGGTGCCTCAGATGGTAAAGACTCGCCTGCAATGTGGGAGATCTGGATTCGATCTCTGGGTTGGAAAGATCTCCTGGAGGAGGGCGTGGCAACCCACTTCAGTCTTCTTGCCTGAGGAACCCCCGTTGTCAGAAGAGCCTGGCGGGCTACACTCCATGGGGTGACAAAGAGTTGGACATGACTGAACAACTAAGCACCTGGACAATTGCTAACCTTATCTGCTTAGTTCTGCTCTTATTTAATGCACATTTATTGAGCAAGTGCTATGCACTAGAGGTGATGCCAAGGAAGGATACCCACAAAGCCTTCACCGTAGATCACCTCCAGCATCTCCCAGTCGTGGTAAAGTTCACCCTGATCTCCATGGCAACCTACCCACCTTCCTTCCTCCATCACGTACCCCTGTTTATCCTACTCTCTGCTCCCTCAGCTTAAGCCTTTCTGTCTATGCTGGCTTCCCCGTGGCTGCCATGGCAGGTCTAGACACTCCTCCTGGCATCTAAAAACTGTACTCTTCAAACCTTCTTTCTCCCCAGCATCCAGCAGGAGCACCTTCCGGAGACAGCAGCCTGTCACTGCGCTTAGAATGGCAGGATCTGGAGTCAAGCCCCTGTCAAGTCAGTTTGCTGACTCACTAAATGTGTGGCCTTGAGCAAATGAATTGACCTTCTTAAACCTTAGTTTCCTCATCCGTGTAGTGGTATTGATGATATTACTATGTTAAATGATATGAGATTGTCTGTTGGACTATTTTTCGATCTAAGGGAAGGATAGTTTCCTAGGGTTGAACCTAATCATTCCTGCCTCTAGTATTAGTGGGATCCAGTGAGCTAGGGTGGGTTGGGGAGGTTGGCCAGGAGATGAGGGAGAGAGATGGGAGATGGGAGACAGCGTTTCCATTTTTGAGTCCCTGCCTTCCCTGCACCTTTTCCAAGCCTGAGTGTAGGGAGGGGGGTTCAGGAGAGCTCTGAAGTGTGTTTGCTGAAAGGACAGGTGTCAGTGCTCCTGAGAAAACCAAAGTCACCAAGAGCAGGGTTCTGACTCTGCCCTGGAAATCTTCAGGACAAGGGAGGCACTTGGTGGTGGCATCACAACCATGCCCGTGTGCCATCTTCCACACTCAAGCCCCTGTGATTACACATCCCATCTGCACAGTCCAGCACCTGCTCCCCATGTTAAGGTCAGCTGATTAGCAACTTTAATTCCATCAGCAACCATGTTCCCTTTGCCCTGCAAGGTGATATATTCCCAGGCAACGTAGATTAGGGTGTGGGTGTCTCTGGGGCCACTGTTCCGCCAGCCACCCTGCCCTTAAGATCCACGTCAGGTCATCTGTTTCCTACCTCAGCCTTCAATGACTCTCATTTTAAAAACACGAGACACCACTTTCTGACGTAACTTGGGACTTAGCGCATACATTTGTGAATTATTTCATTTCACTGAATGCTTCTTTAGATAAAAGGTAAAATCTTATTCTGGTTCAGTATCCCTGATTAGCACAGCACTAAATGAGGGGCACCTTAAGTAGCAATGGTAAGTTCATTGCAGGACCTCAGGGGAGCAGCCGGAAAGGAGCCAGAAGCATAGCCATAGTCTCTGTGCTCCTGGGCGTTAGTTGGCGGTCTCCAAGAACACATCCGGGATCAGTGATTCCTGGGAGGAGGTGGGTACTCAGCACAGAGCTGTCATCACAGCTGACCTATTACAGCGAGAGGTCAGCCCAGGGGCCAGGAGGTGGGTGGTGAAGTCCTGGGGACCAGCCTCCAGCGTCCTCTCCAGTGGAGTCACACAGGACGCGCTAAATTCCCCAGCTGCGAGCCGAGGCGGCGCTGCGCAGTGCTGTCCAGCAGGGACGCCTTAGAGAGTCAGCGCCCAGGGTTTTTACTGGGGGGGCCAGTCCCTTGAGCACCCTCTGCCCGACACCCACCCACACCCCAGGCTCGCAGGAGGACAGCAGGAGCCCAGTGCTGGCCCCGCTGTCTGTACAGGTTTAGGACAGGGAGCCGCTTGCCACTCCTGGGCGTTGGGGGGACCCTCCCCAGGTCCAAGCTCCCAGACGCCAGTCGAGGGCCCACCTTGGAAGCAGGCTTTCTGGGGCCCCGTGTCTAAAGCCCCTGTGTTGACTCTTCTGCACATACTCCTAATCCTGAGGGGGACTTGACATGCAAACCTGCTGCACTCACTCCAGAGGTGATGTACCCCTTGGCAGCGCCGCCACAGCTGTCCTCCCCTCCTCCACCAGCCCCTTCCCTCGCCAGCTCTGCAGCGCCTGCTGGCTCCCAGCTCTGTCAGCCGCACGGATCTCAACAGGTCTCAGGTTTTCCCCTCTTATTCAGTTTGTCTCCACTGTCTTCCAAGTACAGCTCAGCACAGGAAACACAAATTAGGGGAATTCTTCCTGATTGCATATTTCCACAAGACGCTAACATTAAAAGATGACTCTAATGAAATTGATCCCCTTCGACGTATCATGCTGACTCTAAGTTGAATTTCCTGCTTAAGAACACAGTGATACAACGCAGCAACAGCCTTCCTCCAAGAAGGGCGGCACCAAATCAGACAAATGATCGTTCACTACGAGAGGTGGCATTAGTGTTGGAGCTGTGAACAGGCAGACCAAAGAACACTGGACGGACAGGTCCAAGACACAGGAAGTGTGAGAGGTCTATCAGGCAACAGATAAGAGAGGCTTTGGTAAATATTGGTATGACAGTGTCAGGGCAGCCGGTAGGTCGGGAATTCAGAGCAGATGAAACAGGATGTTTGCCCAGAAATAAGCCCACAGTCAAGAAAACAGAGTTGGAAGATTTCTTAAACAGGACAGAGAATGTACCGACCAGAAAAGAAAAGCTAGATAGATTGGGCTTTATTATAATTAAGAGCTTGTGTTCATTGAAAGACAGCATGCAGATAGAGGCAAGCCAAGGCCAGGAGGAGAAGACACTAATACTTCCAAGAAAAAGCTTGTACCCAGACATACAAAGAAATGCTATGAATCAATAAGAAGAAAGTTTCTATCCTGAATTCTCAGGCGGAAGCTGTTTACTGCATGGATCTTTGCATATGCTTTAACTTAGAAAACGCAATAGGGACTGTGACTATTACAGGATTGCACTTTGCTCAGTCATATTTGAATAGCTGCAGTGTTTAATTATCCACTAGGTTGTTATGGAAGAATTCTCAGCTGTAATTGGTGGTTGCACCAGAATAGTATATCGCCTGTATACTTCTCTCTCCAGTGGATTTTTTATGGGCCAAGTTTTCATAGTTTTGAGCCTGGGCAAACGCTTACACTTTTTAAAAGACATGTGATTGAACTGCACAAAGTTGATCCGTTTTGAGAGATCCTTAATGTCCTTGAGGTGGTTTTCGTGGGTATAAAACAAATGGTAAATTTGAATTCGTCCCTTTTGTAAGAGTTTTGAAATCAAGTCTGCTGAACGAAGTTATACCCTTGCTCTAATTTTATATACTTACGTCTATCAATAGATATTGTGATACCTGAATTAAAAAAAGAAAATAGAAAGACTGAATAGCCACTACACTAACCAAATAGCCAAGCATGTGAAAATATGATCAAAACGATTAGTCAGGAAAACGCAAATTAAAAATAACAAGATGTCACTACATAACCACCAAAATGGCTAAAATTAAAAAGATTAGAACTTGCCTACACAGGTGGTGGCTAGTGGTAAAGAATGCACCTGCCAGTGCAGGAGCCCTAAGAGACAAGGGTTCGATCCCTGCGTCAGGAAGATCCCCTGGAGGAGGGCATGGCAACCTGCTCCAGTATTCTTGCCTGAAGAATCCCAAGTCCAGGGGGTCACAGAGAGCTGGACAATACTGCAAGGACTTAGCACGCACACACAGTGCTCGTGGGAATGAAAACTGGTACAGTCACTTTGGAAAATGTCTATCCTAAGCCCAAGAAGAAGGAGGACATGAGGTACACAAAGACACATACAGGGAACTTAATTTTAGCTTTATTCCTAGTAAGTCCAAATAGCAATCAGCTGGAGACCAGGTAAGCCGAAAGAAAGGCTGCATAACAATTAGAGAGAACAAAGCATTGATCACGACACTTGGCAGCAAAGATGAAACTCACAGACATTATGCTGGGTGCAAGAATCCAGGGTAAAAAATACTTTTTACAAAGTTCAAATACAGGCAAAACTAAGATGACAGAGGTCAGACAGGTCACTTCTGGGCAGGAGAGGAGGGTTGAATGGGAATTGACTGCGATAAGCCACCAGAGAGCCTTTCCGGGGCTGGAACATGCCACATGTTGCTCTGCGGGGGACGGGGGGAGGGGCAGGTGCACACATGGGAAATTCATCCCGCCGTACGACTGTGGTTTGTACAAAACATGAACACACTGGCAACTGACAACTTTAGGGCAAATGACGGAGACATTGACTCAAGCAAAGATTCCTGATACGCCTTTGCTAGGTCAGGAGCCGAGCCCCGATTCCACACATAGGCAGCCTGGGCCCCCAGGTGCTAGAAGGTACATGATTCATCCAGGAAAACCAAGGAGTACTTGAAAGCTTTCAGTTTATCCCAGCAGATGAGGAAAAGATTCATTTGTTAGTTTATCCAACATAGAAAAATGGCTACCATGTATCAGGCAATTAAACATACAGGGTGTGTGTGTGTGTATGTGCGCGCGCGCACGCGTGTGCCCATGCATATATGTGTATGTGCACAAATGGTTCGATTTTTCATACAAGAGGTTATTCTCCAGTAAAAGTGGGATTTCAATTAAACATACAGTGTGTGTGTGTGTGTGTGTGTATGTGTGTGTGTGCGCGCGCGCGCGTGTGTGCCCATGCATATATGTGTATGTGCACAAATGGTCCGATTTTTCATACAAGAGGTTATTCTCCAGTAAAAGTGGGATTTCTTCACGGTGGAGAATCGGAACTGACTGAAGTGCCTTGGGAAGTGAAATACTCAGAAACTTGGTAAAACTTGCCTGCTCTGAAGATAAGACCTTTACTCCCACTTGCTTAGGTGTAGTTTCTCTTTTAACTGAATCAGTCACTTTATTTGTTCAAGGTGGATTTATGGTAATTTATGATTGCTAGGGCTTCCCTGATAGCTCAGTTGGTAAAGAATTTGCCTGCAATGCAGGAGACCCTGGTTCGATTTCTGGGTGGGGAAGATCCGCTGGAGAAGGGATAGGCTACCCACTCCAGTATTTTTGGGCTTCCCTGGTGGCTCAGCTGGTAAAGAATCTGCCTGCAAAGTGGGAGACCTGGGTTCGATCCCTAAGTTGGGAAGATCCCCTGGAGAAGGGAAAGGCTACCCACTCCAGTGTTCTGGCCTGGAGAATTCCATGAACTGTATAGTCCATTGGGTCACAAAGAGTCGGAGACGACTGAATGACTTTCACATTCACTTTATAGCTGCTGATACTGCCCCGATCTATTTCTTTACTCTGAAAGCATAATCTGAGATAAGTCTATGTTTGTTTATATCCTGAAATTCATTACTTTAAAAGGCACTGTGCATTCATTTATTGGATGTTTATTAAATTCCTGCTCTGTGTTATGTATCTAATTCACAACCAAACTCCAAGGGGGGAGGGGGGTCAAAGCATATACAACTGTAATGTAAAAAGAAAGAATTATGTCAAGACTTTGATAACTTTTTTGCCTCACAAATGTAAATTTTATTCACATTAATTACTAGTAAAAGAGCTTGAAACTGTCCTGGAAAAGAACAGCTCTTCAAAGTAAAAAGATATTAAGCATAAGGAGTTTGAGCACGCTCCAGGAGATGGTGAAGGACATGGAAGCCTGGCGTGCTGCAGTCCACAGGCTCACAAAGAGATGGACGTGACTGAACAACTGAACAACAAAGCATAGTTCAAAAACATCTGTTGTTGTTTAGTCACTCAGTTGTGTCTGACTCTGGAACCCCATGGACTGTAGCCCACCAGGATCTATCAATTAAATTAGGGTTATTACCAGGAGATACTGGTTTACCAAAAATATACCTTTTTTTTTTTTTGGCCGTACTTCGCACCTTGTGGAATCTTAGTTCCCCAGCCAGGAATTCAACCCAGGCCCTTGGCAGTGAAAGTATAGAGTCCAAGCCACTGGATTGTAGGGAATTCTCAGATTTACCAAAAATATAAATTCTGACTCGAAGCATGTTGTTGTCGCTGTTTTAGTCGCTAAGTCTTGTCCGACCCTTTGCAATCCCATGGACAGGAGCCTGGTGGGCTACAGACTGTATGTAGCCCATGATTAAAGCACAACTCATTATGAGTAAATCGTTGTTGTGCTATTTTTACAGTCTGTAGCCCTCCAGGCTCCTCTGTCCATGGAATTCTACAGGCAAGAATACCAGAGTGGGTAGCCATTTCCTCCTTCATGGAATCTTCCAGACCCAGGGATTGAATCCACATTTCCTGCATTGATAGGCGGATTCTTTACTGCTGAGCCACCAGAAAAGCCTGACTTGCAGCATATATGAGTGTTTTTCAATTTTAATCTGCATATGTAACACGGGGCACTTAGTACATTTGGGGTAAGTGTATAAGTGTTAGTCGCTCAGTCATGTCCAACTTTGCAACCCCATGGACTGTAGCCCATCAGGTTCCTCAGTCCGTGGGAGTCTCCAGGCAAGAATAATGATGTGGGTTGCCATGCCCTCCTCCAGGGGATCTTCCCGACCCAGGGATCGAATCCACAGCTCTTATGTCTCCTGCATTGGCAGGCGAGTTCTTTATCACTAGCCTCACCTGAGAAGCCAAATAATCCAGATGAGCTTATCCATATACATCTCCAGGTTATCCTCCCACACACATAACAAATAGATCTCCAATAAATGTCTGGCTTAGTCCCAGGAAAAAAAAAAAACATAAAAACAATGATTTACCTTGAGACAAGAATCACAAATTCCGGGAATTCTAAGAAACTTTTAAAATAGTGCACTAGAACTCTACCCTATGCTGTTCCTAAGGTGCGAGACTGAAGATTCTGTAATGGTCTTTATTTGTAAACAATCTTAACGTCAAACTTATGTGCCATGTGTGGCTTTCAGCCTTATGTGGCTTGTGGCAATTGTGTGTCGGTGGGCAGAATTCCTCTTGCGTTCCCTCAGTCCACCTGATACTGAGCTGTTCTTTAGTCATCTTTCTAAAAATGGCACAAAGTGCCTGGAGAGGTGGGGACCCACCCTCCCCGGAAGCATGAAAGGCCAAGTGCTTGGTCACCTGTGAGTGATTTCTGCAGAACGTGTTCCTGGGTTACTTGGGAGAGTGCACTGCTTAGCCCACAATGTCCAGTCCCTTCTAACTTTAAGATTCTGTGATTCCAGTTCCACTTCTCTGTCACCTACTGGTTCTTTGGTAAATAACTCCTGAACAGAGGCAGTTAAACTCATTCCAGGCAGTGATTTCTTTCATCACTGATGACCACTGTCATCACATGGTCAGCTGTGATGTTCCCATAACCCGCTACAGAAGAAGGATGCAGAGAAGAGATCAAAGGTGGCACTGGCTCTCCAGGCCAAGGCAAGAAGCGAGACACTTTGGTTCCTAGAATTGTGTTGCAGAACTTAGAAGAGAAGGTGAAGGGGAAGGACTAGTTAGCTGTGCAGATCTGGGTGAGACTGGCTATAGCAACTTCAACCTGCAGTTGCTTTCTCTTCTACAAAACACTTGATCTCAAATTGTCTCATCTGGTTCTCATAACAACCTGGAGGCAGGACAGGTATGACTGTCCCCATTTGACAGATGGGAACCAAGGCTCAGGGAAGCTGAAGCCGCTAAACTTCAAGCCTGAGGTTCCTTCCAGGCTTCCAAGCTGCTCTGCTCAGGGGATGGAGGTGCAGCTGAAGCAGAGGTGTGCAATTTACACCTGTTTCCTCCTCTGAAAAATTAAAGGGCTGAGCTAGACAGGTGCTTTGGTTTCTTTTAGACCTAAACTCCTCATTTCTCCAGGCAGGGTTGTGCCAAACCAGAAAACGAAACAACTGGGAAGTCTTGGAGGGAGAGGCACTGGGGAGAGGACACCAACAGTCAAAATTTCTTTACAAGTTAGTCATTTCCTCCTGGACATCTTTCTTGTTCTGACCTCTTCATCTTTACCTCTGTCACCCACTCATGCCAATAAATGCGTCATCACCTGCGAGTCCAGCTAGAGATGTGTGCAAATAACAATTCTTTCGTGTCCTGCTCCCAGGACGAGATAAAAGTCATATTCATATGAGGGTCAGTTTGCATGAGGGTCACGTATGTTCACACCAAGACTTGGAGGCGTTCAGTTCTCTTTCCTCTGTCAGCTCCAGTTCTTTGGGTTGCCCTTAGGGCCGCCAAGAGTTTGGGACCCTCCTTTTGTACAATAATAGCCAGAGACTCTCTTTAAGATTTGTCTGTTTCATCCCAGGATGCAGGATTCCAGATGCTGCTTCCGACCCCTGAAACCCCCCACAGTGAACAGGCAGAGCTACTCTTTCAAGCTACACAAGTCAGATTTCTTTTCCCCAATGACTATTCTTATGCTGTTATTTCCTCATTTGCTGCTTGTGTTAGATTATTGTTTCTACACTTAAGCTTCCCTGAACGATACTATGGTGTGAATGTTTGTGTCCTCCCAAAATCCATATGTGGAAATCTAATGCCCGGTGCGATGGTTTTAGGAGGTGGTGCCTTTGGGAGGTGATTGGCAAGAGGGTGGAGCCCTTATGAGTGGGATCAGTGCCCACACACAAGGCAGACCATTTGCCCTCCCCACTATGTGGAGGTCACAGCTAGAAGGCACCATCTATGAACGAGAAATCACCCTGTCACTGGATGTTACAAAAGAAAACATGACTGAATATAGACTACACCATGTTCATGGATTAGAAAATACATACCATAGACAAAAGCCAAGACAAGCTGAAAGGACGATATGGAGGACTTACCCTCCCAGATGTCCAGTCTTATCATAAATGTGTTGGAACTAAGAGGATATGATAGTGACACAGGTTAGAGCCTGAAACTAGTGAATCCACAGGGTTAATCCAGCAACTGTCTCCCTATATATATACCTCGACATGTGATAAAGGGAGCCTTAGAAATCATTGGGGAAGGATGGAAAAGAAAATGAAGTGTCAGTTGCTCAGTCCTGTCTGACTCTTTGCAACCCCATGGAGCCCACCAAGCTCCTCTGTCCTTGGGATTCTCCAAGCAAGAATACTGGGATGGGTTGCCATTCCCTTCTCCGGGGGATTTTCCCAACCCAGAGATAGAACTCGGGTCTCCCACATTGCAGGTAGATTCTTTACTCTCTGAGCCAGCAGGGAAGCCCAAAGAAAGGCAGACTTATTAATAAATGGTGAAGGACACTGACTATCCATAGGGAAATAAAAGAAAATTAGTTTTCACATTGCACAACAAATGTTCAGGCAGGTTAAAGGTCTAATTATAAAAGGCAACCTATAGAAACCCTTAGAAGAAGATAAACAGAAATAACTTCATAGCCTCAGAGTAGAGAGGATTTTTCAGACCAGACACAAAGAAGTACAAACCATACAGGAAATAAAAAATATATTTAGGTTTTCTACACCACCAAAAAAGAATAAGTGAATAAGACCACAGCCTGGAAGATATGTGCAACAAAGAATACAGAGACTTTTAGCCAGAAAGTGTAAGAATTCCGACCAAACAGGGTGGAGGGGTGGGGATGAGGAGGAAGCAAGCCAACAACTAAAAGAAAAATATTCAAAAGCTACAAGTAAAGTTTAGAATTACCATGTGACTCAGCAACTCCACTCTTAGGTGTGACCCAGCAACTCCACTCCTAGAAATGAAAACGTACATCCATACAAGACCTTATACACAAAAGTTCACAGCAGCCATCAACCGTGATAACCAAAAAAGTAGAAACAAACCAAATACCCATTACCTGATTGCTAAACAAAATGTGACACATCCTTACAATGGACTATTATTGAATCTTGAAAGCATCATGCTAACTAAAAGAATCAGCTACAGAGGACCACATACTATATGACTCCATTTCTATGATAGCTCCAGAATGAGCAAATCTATAGAGACAGGCAATAGACTGGTGGCTGGCAGGGGAGTTTGGAGGAGCGCGGGTAAGGGTTTCCTTTTACCCATGCTATACACTGATTGAGGTGATGTTTACACAATTCCGTGAATACACTAAAAGCCACCAAGTTGTACACTTTAAATGGGTGAATTGTACGGTATGTGAATTATACCTAAAAAAAGCTGTTCTTGGTGTTCTTAGGTGGCTCAGTGGTAAAGAAACCGCTAGTCAATGCAGGAGATTCGGGTTAGTTCCCTGGGTGGGGAAGATCCCCTAGAGGAGGAAATGGCAACCTACTCCAATATTCTTGCCGGGATAATCCCGTGGACAGAGGAGCAAGCCATGCAGGCTACAGTCCACGGGGTCACAAAGAGTCAGACACAACTCACGCAACTGAGCATGCATGCACACAAAGCTGTTCTTAAATATGCCTTATCTAAATGGGTAATTCACAGAAGAGAAAACCCCAATAAACACTTGAAAGATGGTCACCTGCAACACTAATGAGGAAAAAGCAAGTGAAACAATAAGGCAGATTTTCACGCTCATCACACCAGTAAAAATCTCCAAGTCGAGCAGTGCCAAGCATGGACAAGAGAGTAGAGAAACAGGGAGCTTCAAACACGCTGCTGGACGGAAGTTGATGTCCCCCTCATCAAAAAGCTCTGGGGGTGTCCAAAAAGGATGAAGATGCTCACACTCTCCAAGTCAACAATTCCACTTGCAGACAGAGACCCTGGAGAGAGCCTCACACGGGAGCTCCAGAAGACACAGCAAAAGGATCTGGGGCAAAGTCTGCTACCCTGAAACGTGGGGACGCCGATGTCAGTCCAGCGGTGGGCAGGTAAGTTGTGGCGTGGGAATACGGGAGAGCACGACCCCACAGGTCCTGTGGCAAACCTCACAAATATAATCTTGAATCAAAACCACAAGTTGCAGACTAAGCATACACACTATCATGTCATTTATATAAAGTTTGAAAGCATGCACAACAGAACTATGGGTTGTGTATGGAATGGTACATACACAAAAATAAACTTAATCTCCTCTAAATTCATGTGAGTTGCTCCCCCTGAAAGGGAAGAAGTAAGATGAGCTCCTGAGTGTCCAGCCAGGCTAGGCTGGATCTATTACGGTTTGTGCAATAAAAACAGGCAGGTGTGGGTATCATGTTACATGAAGACGAGTCAAATTGGAGGTGGGTGATTACTGCGTTGTTCTTTTCTATATCTTTCGAATCTTCAGCATTTTTGAGAAAAAGCATTGGTATCCATTGCCATCCTAAAGGAAATCAGTCCTGAATATTCATTGGAAGGACTGATGCTGAAGTTGAAACTCCAATACTTTGGTCACCTGATGTGAAGAACTGACTCATTTGAAAAGACCCTGATGCTGGCAAAGATTGAAGGTGGGAGGAGAAAGGGGCAGCAGAGGATGAGATGGTTGGATGGTATCACCTACTCAATGGACATGAGTTTGAGTAAACTCCAGGAGATGGTGATGGACAGGGAAGCCTGGCATGCTACAGTCCATGGGGTCGCAAGGAGTCAGACACGACTGACCAACTGAACTGAACTGATTCATTGCTACCCTGCAATGTTCCCATGAACACATACGTGTTAATGTAGAGACCCCCAGGCAGCTCCCTGTGGTGGGTGGTGTCCAGAGAGACCAGAAATCTGGCTGCCAAAGACCAGGGTCCTGATGGGGTGGGATGAGGGTCAGGGAGAGTGGAAGTTGGGAACTCAGCAGTCAGAACAATGGATACCGGGTGCCCCGGCAGGTAGACCTCAGGTAGGAGCGGTTCTGAGAGCAACCACCAGCAGCCAGAAGGGCTTCAACTAAAAGCAGAAATCGGAAGAAGGACACATCCAAAGGTGAGCATCACACAGCAAGAGAGAGAGGCAGGCGAGAATCCGTGTGCTCACAGTGAAACAGAGGATGAGGAGCGGGTTCTGGGCCTGGGGCCACTGTTTAGAAAATGTACACACACAACATATGCTGAGTAACCGGGAAGGACGGGCAAGAAGAACCACGTCTCCTCTCTCAGGAAATCTGGGGTCTGCCTGGGGAGGATGGGCCAGGTGCGCAGATCATGGTAATTCAAAGCAAAGTGTTCATGTAGTCGGAGGCTCTCCCGTGGGGCCAGAGAGACAAAGAGAGAATGCTGCAGTGACGTGGAGACCACCATCACCCAGCAGGACCCGATGAAGCCTTCCCAGAACAGACCCCCGCTGCACCCTCCGCTGCCTTTTGTCTGTAGAAAAACTTCAGTCAAGGCATAAATTTAATCAGAGAAGTGAGAAAATACAGGAAGAAAGGAAAACAGTCAAGCAAGATAAAAAACACTTTAGCCATTAAACAAAGTTAAGGATCCGAGTTCTTCCTCAAGGATGACAGATAATATTTGGAGCCATGTCCCTTGAGCTGTTGAGCAGGTACTGAAACCCCCACCAGGTGGGAGAAGTCAACTGCAACCTGCCCACAAGCATGTTGGATGTCAGACGGGTTGGAAGCAGACCGTCGGTGATGCTGACGCCCCATTACCTCACCACCAGCCAATCAGAAGAGTGTTCACCAGCTGACCACGCCCTGCTCCTTGACTCCGGGTGGGACACACAGTCTTGAGGGCATTTGCCTGCTGTGGCCGGCTTTGCCTGGCAAATTTCTACTTCACCCAAACTCTGTCTCCGAGATTTCATCCAGCATGGGTGAACAAAGGCCAAATTTCACCAACAACATCCACAAAGTTCCTCCCCAGGCTGCTTGCCCAGCTTCCTGACCATCAGGGAAGGCAGACAGCTGCCCAGCAGCATCCCGCCCCAATGAACACACGCAGAAACTAAGAGGCAGTGAGGCCCCAAGAGTCGACCGACCAGGAGCAGACGAGGAGGAAATCCAGATTCTCCGATGTGAAGGAAGGGGGCTTGCTCCCTGCACGGAATTCACCCCCAGTCGGAACATTCAAGAAAGGCTTCCTGGGGGAAGCAGGATTTGGTGAAAAAGACTTTTCACAGGTGGAGGAAGAGAAGACCAAAGCAGGAGAGAGATTCGTGCCAGGGACCCCTGGGGTGGGGGTGAAGTGACAAGGGGTAGAAAGCCCAGTTTCATTCTTGGAACCAACGGTGCCTCCTGCGTGTAAGAGCAGTGTCGTCACGAACACGCTGAGTGTGCCAGGGGGCAGGTGTGTCCCCACGGGTGGTGTCCAGGTTACAGCTTGGAGAGTAAGGGGCGCACCGGGAGGGGTCGGGGGTGGCGCTGGGTGGACTCCTGAGCGGGTCTGGACATGGGCGAGGAGTCCCTTAGGAAGGTCCCCACGACAGATCACAGGGAGTCTCCAGGGGCGTCTTCACTTCAGGTTGTCGATAGATTGAAAGGGCGCCTTGTGTCACTGAGAAGAGTTTTCTGTGGGTGGTGGGTCTCCCTGACCATGACCCTGGGGGTTTCCAGAGTGGCAGTTCTCCTTCCTGGACTCCCTCCTCCCACCCTTGTCTTGTCCCAAACACAACACACTCAGTGCAGAAAACATTAATTTTTCATATCCTCAATTTTTTAGATGTGATTTTAATTCTGTGTCCCTTAATAAACACTACGCAAATCCCATATTCATAAAAAGTTTACAACTATCTGCCTCTGCAGAAGCGTCCCAACACCACTCGGGTCCACCTTGTGAATGTCCTAAAATCCACTGAACTGCACACTTTGAAATGGTGCATTTTTATGGCGTGTGGAATCTAACTCAAAAAAAAGAAATGAAGAGAAACCAGCATAAAACAGCAGTCGTGGGTCTGCGAATGGAAGCATTTCAAGCTGAGTGTAATGGTCGATTTTTAGCTACTGTGCTATTTCAGAAAAATTATAAGTGAACATTCAAACTAAAATCGCCAAAATTTTATTCTACCTAAGCTGTCGAGCGACATGGTTTTCACCCAAGATTTCCCACTTCTCTCTTCTGGTTTTGACTGGAGGAAATTTAAAAATTATGTCATCCCAAGACATTGAGGTTGCCCGTCTGCCTGCTGTGTAGATATCATCAGGAAAGAGCGATGGAGGAAAAAGAGAAGAGAAAACACAAGGGGCCTTGGGGCAGAGGTGGTGATCAGGCAGCCTCGAGGGGGTGACGCTTAAGGTGGGACCTGAGAGAAGTCAGCTGGCTTCTGAAGTCGGGTGGGTGAGAGTGGTCTGGAAACACCAAGGCTCCCAGTCCCTCGGATCCAGTGGATGGAGGCTGCCAGTGTCTCAGGAGAAGTGGCAGGGAATGTGGGTGTTGAACTTGAGACTGAACTACATGAAACCAACTGCTGTCCGAAGCCCCGAGGGAGTTTCCTCCTCCCAAAAAGCATTTAGGAAGTTTCACGCCATAGGAAGGATGGGGGTTTTGACTCATGTCCACTCAGTGCTTTCCCGATTAGATAATTTTGGGGAGTTTAAAAAAAAAAAAGGTCAGTCCTCACCATAACTTAATCCTGTTCAGAAGCTCTTTAACGAAGGGGTTAGGGTGGAGGGAGGTGGTAAAGGGAATGAATTGTTATTTTCAAATTGCAAGACAAGAATGCAGACAAGTTACAGCAGCAAAAACCAGAAAACTGAGATTTTTGTCAGGAAAAACTGGGACTCCTTTAGGAAAGTGGGGAGGCCTCTTAGCCTTTCTTTGTGCCGGGGGCACCCTGGTGAGTTCAATGGTGATCGCTCCAGACACATGGCCACGTGCTAAGCCCCAGGGCCTGGGAATGTGACCTTATTGGAAAAGGGGCCTTTGCAAATAAAATTAAGGATCTCGATGTGAGGTCATCCTGGATTTAGGGTGTCCTTATAAAAAGACAGGACTCAGCCACATGCAGAGGGAGGCAGAGATGGGAGTGAGGCAGCCACAAGACAAAGACCACCAGGGTGGCCAGCGCCCCCCAGAGAGCAGGCGCAGAAAGTACAGAGTCCCTTCCCCTTCAAAGCCAGCCAGCACCTTGACTTCAGACTTCTGCCTCCAGAGCTGTGAAGAAACACAGCTTCTGTTGTCTTAAACCCGCCCCCCAAGCCCCCCTACCTCCACCGCCACCTTTTAGCAATTCATTACAGCATCCACAGGAAACTCGTAGGGCTTCCATAGCAGCCTGGTGAAGCTTAATGGGCCCCTTGTCAAGAATGTTTCTGAAATGTGAATATGATGAAATGCACAGGATTGGGAAAAAACAAAACAAAAACAGTTGTACTAAAGTACACGTCTCTCTCTGATAACTGAAGACACCCCCCGGAACCCTGACAACTGGTGACTTCCATGTATCAGAAACACTTAAGAATAGCCACTTGGCCAGGGGACGGGTCACCTGTCGCTGGCGGCTGTGTATGAATTCCGCCATAAACACAGCGCGGGATCCCGAGGCTTCCTCTCCCAGACGTTCAGACTAAAATGCAATGCAAAGTTTCAGTGCCAATGTGAAACCCCAAACAATGGCTTTGAACAGGGATAAGGGGATACAAACCATTTCTGGCAAACATTGTCTATTGAACTTCCTGGTGAGCTTTGCGCAGTGGCAGTATCATAGCCAATGAGGTTTATCCGAGGCGTGATTATTGCTAATTGAACTTCCTGGTGAAAGCCACAAGAGCAGTGCACACCTTTACCTCCGGGAATGGGGGCACAGTCGACTCGTCAAGGGGCCCAGGTGGCCTCCAGCACAGGACCTGCTCAAGTCCTAGCTGTGCCCAGAGCAAATGTGCATGGCCTGCTGTGGATCAGGGTTCCTTACCCTGAAATGGGATCCAATATTCATAACCAGGTGGGTAAAGGGATTGTGATGACCAACCTCTCAACAAATACTGTTTTGCTTTCAAAGTATTCAGGACACTCTCGCCCTAAAATCACCACTGCACTCAGAAACCCCGAAGGAGCAACAGTGTCAGCATCAGATCACTGTGTCCCCTGGCCTGTGGACTCAGCAGGGAGACAGCACCAGTCGGCTGTGGTCAAACACTGGGAAGATGGTTAGCTTGGAGAAAAAGAGAGAACTCCCAGAAACAATCACCAGAATCAGCACGACATCAACTACAGATGCCTCAGCCCCTGCAGCACTTCCCCTTCCCCTCCTCCAGGGAGCCGCAGCCTCAGAACACCCAGTAAACCTTACTGTGACATCCAGACAGGTAGTGCGAGGGCCTGCCACACACTGAGCCTCACTTGTAGTAATGGGGTGAACAGAACCCAAAACTAGCCCGCAAGCTTTCCCATCCTGATCCCTGGATTATGAAGGGATGAGACACCACATCTTGACTTTGTTATTTTATGGGGCAGAAGGAGTTCAGCAGGTGTAATTAGGGTTACTCATCTGTTGACCTTGAGTGAATCGAATGGGAGATGATCTGCGTGAGCCTAATCAAATTACATGCACCCTTAAAAGGCAGAGAATTTTCTCCAGCTGGTGGCAAAAGGGGAAGTAGAAGGGTCAAAGCATGAAGGGGCCCCGTGGAAAGCATGAGAAGGGATGTGCGTGGCATCTGGGAGCAGAGACTGATCCCGGATGACCTCCAGCAAGAAAACAGAGACCCTCAGTCCTACAGCCACAAGGACCCAAAGTCTGCCAACAAGCTGGGTGATCTTTCCCCAGCCGAGCCTCCAGATGAGAATGCAGCCCAGTCGACACCTTGGCTACAGCCTGTGAGACCCTCAGCAGAGAACACAGTTGGGTCCCTATGAGCTTCTGACCTACAGAATCAAGATGCCAAATGGGTGTTGTTGAAAGTGACTAAGTTTGTGGCAACTTGTTATCCAGCAGTAGGAAACAGACACAAGTAACATTCCATCAGGAGCATGCCAGCTGCTTTACCAGCTAGAACAGCTCAATTCACATAGGAAGGATGCAGCAAGGAGTCCACACGGCACCTGTTACTGATGGTCCCGTCTACTCCTTCTCCATCCAACAGGGCAGCCACCAGCCACATGTGGACAGCACATATTTGAAACATGACTGGTATACAATACACCAGATTTTGGAGACTCAGTATAAGAAAAAAGAATGTAAACTATCTCTTTAACACCTTTTATACTGATTACATGTTGAATTGATAATACTATGACTCTACTGGGATAAATGAATCTATATCATTAATGTTGCTGTTGTTTAGTCAATAAATCATGTCCAACTGTTTGCAACCTCATGAACTGCAGCATGCCAGGCTTCCCTGGCCTTCACTATTTCCCGGAGCTTGCTCAAACTTATGTCCACTGAATCAATGATGCCATCCAGCCATTTCATCCTCTGTTGTTCCCCTTCTCCTCCTGTCTTCAATCTTTCCCAGCATCAGGGTCTTTTCAAATGAGTCAGTTCTTTGCATCAGGTGGCCAAAGTATTGGAGCTTCAGTTTCAGCATCAGTTTTTCCAATGAATGTTCAGGGATGACTTCCTTTCAGATTGACTGGTTTGATCTCCTTGCTGTCCAAGGACTCTCCAGAGTCTTCTCCAGCACGCCAGTTTGAAAGCATCAGTTCTTTGGCACTCAGCCTTCTTTATGGTCCAACTCTAACATCCATACATGACTCTGGAAAAACCATAGCTTTGACTATATGGACCTTTGTTGGCAAAGTGAAGTGTCTGCTTTTTAAAACTCTGTATAGGTTTGTCAGAGCTTCTCTTCAAAGGAGCAAGCATCTTTTAATTTCACAGCTGCAGTCACCATCCAGTGATTTCAGAGCCCAAGAAAATAAAATCTGCCACTGTTTCCATTTTTCCCTCAGCTTATGCCATGAAGTGATGGAACTGTATGCCATAGCTTTTTTAATGTTGAGTTTTAAGCCTGCTTTTTCATTCTCCTCTTTCACCTTCATCAAGAGGCACTTTAGTTCCTCTTTACTTTCTGCCATTAGGGTAGTATCATCTGCATATTCAAGATTGTTGATATTTCTCTCAGCAATCTTGATTCCAGCTTGTGAATTATCCAACCTAGTGTTTCACATCATGTACTCTGGATATAAGCTAAATAAGCAGGGTGGTAATATACAGCCTTGATGTTATATTAGCATTGATTTTACCTATTTCTTTTTAGTTTTTAAATGTGTCTTCTAGAAAATGTTAAATTAGGCCTATGGGTCACCTCATATTTCCACTGGACAGAGCTGATCTAGGTATTATCTCCTGTTATCTTCCCAGCTCCCCTGTGAGGTGGGTGCTACCCAGTGGTCCAGAGGAGAAAACTGAGACTTTACAGCATAAGTTGATCAACATCAGAGGGTGAGGGAGTGAACCAGAGATGGGAACCAGGTTCGCCAGAGTCCAAATCCCACTCTCTCCCAGGTTGGCAGATTACCCTCTCAAGTGACTGCAAAGGCCTGCATTCTCAACAGAGGCTGCTCGTGCCTTAAATCAAACAAATGGCTGCAGATGGGGACAAAGCCACAAGCAGATCAGCTTAGGGAAGGATTTTGGGGTCAGGCGAGAACTTTCACCACCCTTCAAATTTTGCTCTAAGAACTCACTCTGATAAGCCCAAGGAAATAGATCTTAGAAATGAGAGATGAAGCAGTCATTAGGGAAATTTGGGGGTTCTTGATCTCCTTTTCTAATGATATCCAAAGACATGTTATAGGAAAAAAAAATGCTAGGGAATTCCCTGGTGATCTAGTGATTAGGACTCCACATTTTCACTGCCAAGGGCACGAATTTGATCCTTAGTCAGGGAACTAGGATCCCACAAGCTGAGCAGCACAGCCAAAAAAACAATTTTTAATTAAAAACAAAAGGTAAGAAAGGTTATTAAATGTCCATTGCCAGATGAATAGATAATGAAGATGTAGTGCATATATACAATGGACTACTACTTAGCAATAAAAAAAAGAATGAAATAATGCCATTTGCAGCATGGATGCAACTAGAAATTATCATGCTGTGTGAAGTAAGACAGAAAGACAAATATCATCTGATATCACTTTTATGTGGAATCTAAAATATGGCATAAACAAGCCTATCTACAAAACAGAAACAGACTCAGACATAAGAGAACAGACTTGTGGTTTTCAAAGGGGAGGGAGGTAGGAGACAGAAGGACTAGTAGTTTGGGACTAGCAAATACAAACTATTGTATTGATATTTAGGATGGATAAACAACAAGCTCCTACTATAGAGCACAGGGAACTATATTCAACGTCTTGTCATAAACCAGAATGGAAAAGAAAATGGAAAGAATGTACACATATAACTGAATCACTTTGCTCTACAGCAGAAACTAACACAGCTCAGTAAATCAACCATTGTGTGTGTGTTAGTTGCTCAGTCTTGTCCAACTCTTTGCAACCCCATGGACAGTAGCCACCTAGATTCCTCTGTTCATGGAGTTCTCCAGGCAAGAATACTGGGGTGGGTGGCCATTTCCTTCTCCAAGGGATCTTCCCGAACCAGGGATCAAACTGGGTCTTATGCACTGCAGGCAGATTCTTTACCACCTGACCCACCAGGGAAGCCCAAGTCAACCACATTTCAATTGTGCAAAAGAAAGAAAAAGAGAGGTTATAATCCATCTTTATCAATGCCTTTCATAAACCCTAGCATTTCAATTACTAATATATGGGTAAATGTGTTGGTTATTTTGATGTAAGTTCCACCCAATATCCTTTCAATTACCCAAAACAAGGCTGCAGAGGAGCTGGCCCATTGGGCTTGTCCCGCTATGGACACAGTCTGGGAAAAGAATGGGCCCAGCAGGACACAATCCCTCCACCTCCCTGAAGGCCAGCCCCTCAGGAGATTAGGGGCCAGGGTCACCCTTGACACCAGGAGAAACTGAGGGTTACTTTAGGAAGTGGTGGCTTACGGAGGTGGCCCAGTCCCTCATGATCACTCACTGTTTATCTGTTTTCAGTCTATCCATTGATCTTAGCAATATTTTATGCTGCTAGTATCCCATTTCAATTCATATTCAATTTGCACTCCTTCATAGCAAATGTTGAGCCACTTACAATTCAGTGATCATTGTGTCAAGGATGTTGAGTTCCAAATTTCTTTCTTAGAAAAGCTGTTATTGTAATTGCCATGCCTATCATCAAGGACTCAAAGATCTGCCAGGCATGCCGCCTCCCAGGAGGCCTCCTGGGACTGTCCTTGGGGTGGAGATCGAGGGAGGTGGGATGCTATTGGTAGGGGGATCTCCAAGGTCATGTTTTGAAATTCGCTGTAGACTTGTTTTTGCTAATAACATGTGATACTCTTGGTTACTTCTCAAAAAATCTTGCTTCAAAGATGCTGACCTTGCTCACATGGACTGTGGCTCCAGCAAGGAACTAGGGTCCTTCCTGCACATCCCGGGATAGGCTGAGCATGACCCGGGAGACTGTGCTTCCTTCTGAGTCACACGACCATGCCGGGGTGACTGTGGGTCGGGAAAGACAAACACCCAACTCAAGCCCCAAGAGCTCCACAAGCTGATTATTATTTACATTGGAGATGAACTGAAATTCTTTGTTTATGAAATTATGGCTCTGCCCTTGAGCCTTTGTATATTTTAATTTTTATCAAGGGTTTTAACCTGCTGGCATCTCATATGGGCTAACTTTGGATGCATTAGCCTGAGTCTATCCTCGGCTTAGAATTAGAAGGGGAATGCTGGAATTCTCTAGACCCTCTCCTTCCCCCAGTGGTCCACTGATGACCTGATCTGTACACATATATTCCTAGCAGCAAGATCCCTAGTAAGCAAAAGGCTGAAACAACCCAAATGTTCACTGATGGACAAAGGAATAAACAGATGCAGTCTGTCCATACAACTATTATTGTCTTAAGAAGGAAGGGAATGCTGATACACACCACCTCACGGATGAGCCACAAGGACACTGTGCTAAATGAAAGGAACCAGACACAGGGCAAATACTGTGTGGTTTTGCTTACATGAGGTATAATCAACAGGCAAATGTACAGGGGCAGAAAGCAGGGGCTGGGGGAGGAAGTAAGGGGAGTCGGTGTTTAACGGCGAGCGTTTCAGTTCAGGAAGATGAGAAAGTTGAGGTAGATGGCAGTGATGGTTGTACAACAACGTAAATGCACTTGATGTCACTCAGCTGAGTGCATAAAAGTAGCTAAAATGATATGCTTTATGTTATGTATATTTTACTACAATTTTTAAAATTTTAACACTTCAGCAACAGGAAAACAAATCAGATGTAATCTTCAACTGATAAATATTAATCTCAAGAGAATGAAAACTTTCCAATTGTGAAATACGGAATCAGTAGCTAGCCAGGGAATGCAGCATGGTGGAAAAAAAAAAAATGAAACTGCTATTTTCTTGAACTTGAGTAGGATATAAAAACATATTTTGGATGTAAAAATATATCTCAAAATATGTGTAAAAATTTTTGAGGAGTTGAAAGAGAATATAAAGATCAATTTCCATGTGAGTCTGTAAACTGCTTGTTTTCACTTTCTAGTACTTTTGTTTCCCTGTTCTTCACTATGGATTTCACTTAGGGCAGTCCCCTTCTAAAATGTTTTTTTTTTTTTTAATAAAGATACTTCTAGGAAATGTCCACACTGTAGAAAAGCATAGGAAAAAAATTAAAATTCCCCCAAGTTAGATCACTCAGTATAAACACCATCAACATTTGGATAACATTTTTCCAAATCCCTAGCTATTCTCAGGGTTGAAAGTAGGTACTAGTTGGATAGATTAGTAGAATAGACAAATGATTGATAGATGGGTAGATAGATAGATAATGGATAGATGATGGAGTGATGATGATAAACAGATAAAATTTACATAAATAGAATCATTATATTTGCTCTTTATTTTCTCAGAAAAACACTGTTTAGATCATTCCATGTTAAGGTATATACATCTATCTTCAGAATATATGATGATAAAATTCACCCAGAAGATGAAACAATCTAAATGTGTAGGCACCTAGCAACAGAGAATAAAAATAAGTGAAAAAACAAATTGAAATGAAAGGAGAAATAATCAGATTCTAAAATTATACTTTAGGGAATTCCCTGGCAGTCCACTGATTAGGACTTGGCATTCTCCCTGCCAGAGCAGGTTTGCCGATCCCTGGTTGGGGAACTAAGATCCCAGAAGCTGTGTGGCACAACAAAAACAAATTATACTTGGAGACAGGAATATAAAAGACCTGAACAACACAGCAACCAACACTTACAGAAGAGCCCATCCAACAAGAGAAAACTCTAAAGATGAACCATGGCCTCAGCCACACAACAAACCTTAACAAATTTAGAATAACTGAAATCATACAAAGTAGGTTCTCTGACCACAGCAGAATTAAACTACAAATTAATGAAAAAAAAAAACAAACTTAGAACCCCTCCCCACAGGAAAAAAATGTGGAAATTAAACACACACCTAAGTAATTCCTGGGTCAAAAAGTAAGTCACAAGGGAAATTATAAAATGTTTGGAATGGAATAAAAATGAAAATACAAAATATCAAAATCTGCAAGATGCCAGTAAAGCAGTGCTTAGAGGAAAGAATAGAGACATCAGACGCTTATATTAGAAAAGAAGGCAGTTTTCAAATAAGTAATCTAAG
Source organism: Muntiacus reevesi (assembly GCF_963930625.1). Classification (NCBI taxonomy): domain Eukaryota; kingdom Metazoa; phylum Chordata; class Mammalia; order Artiodactyla; family Cervidae; genus Muntiacus; species Muntiacus reevesi. The sequence goes on along the minus strand of NC_089250.1, from coordinate 225,228,167 downwards.
CCTTTACCTTAAGAAATAAGGAAAAAGAAGAGCAAATTAAACCCAAACCAAGCAAAATGAGAGAAAAAATAAAGACAGGAACAAGTGTGAATTAAATTTAAAAAGAAAAACAAAAGATAAAGTCAATAAAACCAAAAGTTGGTTCTTTGAAAAGATCTTTGAAACCTCTAGCCAGACTTACCAAGAAAAAAAAGAGGAAAGACAAACATGACCAAAATAAGGAATACCATATTATTGCAGCAATATTAGACAAAGAACAAAGCAATACTATAAACAACTCTATAGGCAATTTGACAACTTGGATGGAATTGACCAGTTCCTTCAAGGATACAGACTATCAAAACTCACTCAAGAAGTAGATATTCTTCTAACTAGTCCTGTATTTAAAGAAATTGAGTTTGTATTTTTAAAAAAATCTTCCAAGAAAGAAATCCCAAGCCCTTTCCCAAACAGTCAATAAAGGAATAATACAAATTCTACAGTCTTTTCCAGAAAAATAAAAGATGGGAAAATTCCCATCTCATTCTGTGCAGTCCAAACCAGAGGAATAATACACAAGGAAGGTAAACTGTAGCCCAATATCCCTCATGAATATAGGCACAAAAGTCCTCATCGAGGTATTAGCAAATCTCAGCCATTCACAAGAAAAATACATCAACACCAAGTAGAATCTAGTCTGGAATTCTAGGCTGGATCAACATGAGAAAATCAAGCAATTCGCAGATTAAAGAATAAAACCACATCAGTATCTGGATTGATACACAAAATGCATTTGACTAAATTTAACATTCACTCATGACACTAAAAAAAAAACTCTCTCAGCAAATTAAGAATACAGGGAAACTTCTCTAACCTGATAGAGGACATTTACAAAATCCCTATAGCTAATATTATACTTAATGTTAAAAAAAAAAACTGAATGCCTTCCCCCAAAATTCAGGAATAAATTCAAGCAAGTCCACTCTCTCCCTACAGAACTGAAAACGTGTCTTTCCAAAAATCTGTACACAAATCTTACAGCTTTGGCTTTGCTCATAATTTCTCAAAAACAAAAATATAGAAATCCTTCCATGGATCATTAGGTAATGAAATTGTGATGTGTTTCCACATAGTGGTATAGTCCATGGTACATTTCCACCTGACAGAATGTTGTTTAGTCGCTAAGTTGTGTCCGACTCTTTTCGACCCCATGGACTGAAGTTTGCCAGGCTCCTCTGTCCATGGGATTTTCCAGGCAAGAATATTAGAGGCGGTTGTCCAACCAGAGGTCCATGGTTGCCTTGGATTAAGGACAGAGGGGGAGTTCGGACTACAAAGGGGCAACCTGAAGATTGGGGGGGGGGGGGCGGGCGGGGGCGCACTGTTTCCTGGTCTGGTGGTGGCTGCAGAACCTCACATAGTTATTAAAACATAAAGACTTGTGTCTCAAAAAAAGTGAAATTTACTATGTGCATGCGTGTGTGCCAAGGGGCTTCAGTCATGTCTGACTCTGTGATTCTATGGACTGCAGCCCCCTAGGATCCTCTGTCCCTGGGATTCTCCATGCCCTCCTCCAGGGAATCCTCCCAAGCCAGGTCTCTTGCATCTCCTGCATTGGCAGGCGGGTTCTTCACCACCAGTGCCACCTGGGAAGCCTGAAACTTAGTATATGAAAACTTTTAAATACATCTTGTAGAAGCCAGAAACACACATACACACACACACGTCTATTTTCTAGCCACCCTCTCAGCTGCATTCTTACAGATAAACTTTAGATTAATTGTGGGGTTTTTTTAAGCTCACAGATAATTTTCTTTGAACTGTATTGAATTACAGCTAATTCATGAGAAATGGACATATTTTCAACAGTAGGTCTTTCTATCCAAGAACATCCATATCATCTTTTACACTCTTTAACAGAGTGTTCAATCTTTTTCACTTTGAATCCTACACATTTTTGTGACAATTTTCCTAGGTTTTTAATGCATTTTGTTGTTACTGTGAATGAAATCACTTTTTACATTACGATCTCTAAATGATCATTTGGGCTTAAAGGGAAAATATAGGTTTCTGAATAGCTATTTTATAACTGGCCACCTCAACTGACCTCCTAGTTGGTATTAATTTCAGTTATTAATTAATATGATGACACATATGCTTACATCACCCACAAACAGTGACTGCTCTTGGCCACCATGTCTATGTCTGACTTCCCTTTTCTCACTGTGATGACTAACGCTTCGAAAACAATGTCAAGTAATTCCACTTTTATTTTCTAAGTTCCACCCGCAAGGAGGAGGTCAAGCAGCTCTCCAGCCCCTTACACTCCGGCATCATTTTTCTAAACTCAAAGACAAAAGAGTGGAGCCTGGATACATATCTCTGTATTTCTCACAACGTTCCATTCATTAAAAATTAATGACTCGGCAATATTGGAAATTTTAAAGGAAGAAAGCAGTTTGTTGCTCCCTTACCACCCCAGCCAGCCGCTGTCCGCTGTGTGTGCTCATCCTGTCTGATTGGCACTCAGTTGTTGTCGGAACATAGGAAGTGTCAGTTCAAAGGCTGAAAGCACTTCCTGGATTCTGCACGCAGACTCCTAGACCCAGACGGGCACTTGTGCACATCCCCACCTCCCCATTAGAAACGGGGGTAAAAGAGTGGATAGCAGAAAACATCAGAGTGACAGCTCCTCTAAGGACAACAGTGAGATGACAGGAGAGGAAGGAACTGGGTGTGGAGGCACCTGAGGGTGACAGAGCTGGAGAGGAAGAGGACAGCTGGTGTGGCCACACTATCAGGCTGGACCAGCCAATCTGGCGACTGCAAAGTCTGAGAGAACTGTCCCTGTCCTGGTCGCTGGCTGTCTGGGTGACGTGAACACCTCCCCTTAGTAAAGAGAGCAAACTGAATTTCCAAGGACACTTTCAGCTCCGAGTTCACGATTCAGTTTCCTAGGGGAAACGAGGCACCTGGGATGAGGGCTGGACTGAAAGAGCAAGACAACTGAGAAGCAATCCCAGGTTTTTCCAGACCATGAGGTCATCCGCTCTTTGTGTTGGAAAGGACCGGATGGCTGACCTAACATAATTCCCCCCGCTTCAGGAATCCCCTTTCAAACACCCTTGACATCCCAAGGCTGATTCTGACCCTGTGTCCCTCCCAGGGGTCTAAACAGGCAGTTCTCAGATTCTGGTACAGGAACAATGCCAGTCTGAGACAGTCTTCATCACTGACAGCTCAAATATCCTTTCTTTCATAAATGATAACACTGCCACATGGGAGGTAGTTTTTTAAGTACCTTATTACAAAATCAAGGCATCAACTCCCCAACACACCCAGGTTTTCCTTCCGACTAGTGTTTGAAAGAATCCACCTTCAATGTGGGAGACCTGGGTTTGATCCCTGGATCGGGAAGATGCCCTAGAGAAGGGAAAGGCTTCACTCCAGTATTCTGGCCTGGAGAGTTCCAGGGGTCACAAAGGGCCTGAGCAATTTTCGCTTTCATTTTTGGTGTTTGAAACACAAAAGAGTAAGAAGCCTTAGAGAACATCATATATGATCAAACTTGTCATATATGAAAGCAGGACACCATACAGGAGTGTCTACGTGTTTCCGTGCAGATGATAAAGACACACACAAACACGTGGTTTATGGTGGAGAGAAATTTTTAAGTACTTTTTCACCTTTCTCCCCTCTCACACCCTGCATGGTGAGTGTCTAGGACCACAAGATGGGGACGTGGGAACACACACATCATCTAACACTCACCTGTCTACAACTGATGAACTTTCATGTTAATTACAGAGCAAAGGAACAGAAGTTTGTCTTGGTAGTCTTATGTCTGACATTTGCATAAGCAGCAAAGGTTTAAGACAGTCCTCGAAACTGGGAAACGTCACCAAGGTGCGGTGAGATGGGGACCTCCTAGATGTGAGGCAGGGCTTCTCTTGAACACTCATCAATCTGGGAGTTGTGTACGATTTAAAAAAATGCAGGAGGAGGGGAAGGTGTATATTTCAGGTATAAGGTGTACATCTCATCCTCAAAAGGCATTAGACCATAGTGACCATTTGTTCCCACTGTAACATGAGTTACAGTATTTAAATCGTGTCTAACTAAAAATGCTTTTGATCAGAGCATACTACCAACTTCACAAAAAAATAGACTATATTCTTCACAGACAATGGAAATATTATAATAGAAATGTTATTGGATAAAGTATGAATAGGTTTTCACAAGAGGCACTGTGCTTTAATCTTACTTTTTCTGGAAAAAATCAGAACAGAAGAGAGCCTAGATCCACTTAGAAGAAATAGATCCAGTTAGAAGTGTCAATTGATTTTCTACCACTTAAAGGTAGAAAGGTGCCAAGGCAATTTAAAAGAGAAACAATAATCTCTTCAACTACTAGTAGTCCCAATAGCTAAACAATTGGGCATTCATATAAGGGGGAAAAAAAGAACAATGATGCATATCATATGCAAAAATGAACTCAAAATAAATCTGAGATATAAATGTAAGAACTAAAACTATAAAACTTCTAGAAGAAAACATAAAGTCACATAAGTGACCTTGGGTTGGGCAAAGATTTCTCAAACAGGACACAAAAAAGTACAAATTAAAAAAGAAATATTTGATAAATTCGACTTGATCAAAAATTGTTAAGTTTTTCTCTTAAGTGACACTGTTAAGAAAATGAAAGGCAAACCATAAAAAATAGTTGCAAAACACATACCTGACAAAAGACTCATATTTAGAGTACAAAGAACTCTTGCAACTCAATAAGAAGAAAACAAACAACTGAGTTTTTTAAAAAAGTCAAATGATCTGAACAGACATTTCATCAAAGAAGATAAATAGATGGCAAATAAGCAAGTGAAAACATCATTGGTCATCAGGGAAATACAAACTAAAACCACAAATTAAAGTGATACACCTATATGCTCATTCAGTTCAGTTCAGTCGTTCAGTTGTGTCCGAATCCTTGTGAACCACAGGAGGCCATACTCCCATGAACCGCAGCACTCCAGGCCTCCCTGTCCATCACCAACTCCCAGAGTTTACCCAGACTTATGTCCAGTGAGTCAGTGATGCCATCCAATCATCTCATCCTCTGTCATCCCCTTCTCCTCCTGCCCTCAATCTTTCCCAGTATCAGGGTCTTTTCTAATGAGACAGCACGTCACATCAGGTGGCCAAAGTATTGGAGTTTCAGCTTCAACATCAGTCCTTCCAGTGAACACCCAGGACTGATCTCCTTTAGGATGGACTGGTTGGATCTCCTTGCAGCCCAAGGGACTCTCAAGAGTCTTCTCCAATACCACAGTTCAAAATCATCAATTCTTCAGCGCTCAGCTTTCTTTATAGTCCAACTCTTACATCCATACATGACTACTGGAAAAACCATAGCCTTGACTAGACGGACCTTTGTTGGCAAAGTAATGTCTCTGCTTTTTTAATATGCTGTCTAGGTTGGCCACAACTTTCCTTCCAAGGAGTAAGCGTCTTCTAATTTCATGGCTGCAATCACCATCTGCAGTGATTTTGGAGCCCAGAAAAATAAAGTCTGCCATTGTTTCCACTGTTTCCCCATTTACTTGTCATGAAGTGTGGGACCAGATGCCATGATCTTAGTTTTCTGAATGTTGAGCTTTAAGCCAACTTTTTCACTCTCCTCTTTCACGTTCATCAAGAGGCTTTTTAGTTCTTCTTCACTTTCTGCCATAAGGGCGGTGTCATTTGCATATCTGAGGTTATTGATATTTCTCCCAGCAATCTTGATTCCAGATTGTGCTTCTTCCAGCCCCGCATTTCTCATGATGTACTCTGCATATAAGTTAAATAAGCAGGGTGACAGTATACAGCCTTGACGTACTCCTTTTCCTATCTGGAACCAGTCTGTTGTTCCATGTCCAGTTCTAACTGTTGCTTCCTGACCTGTAAACAAATGTGCATAGTAGAATTACTCAAGGCTCCAAAAATTGGAAACAACCCAAGTATCCATGAACTGGTGAATGATACTGGGTGTCCATACTGGGTGTCCAAACATACTGGGTGTCCATACTGGGTGTCCAAACGTACTGGGTGTCCATACTGGGTGTCCAAACATACTGGGTGTCCATACTGGGTGTCCAAACGTACTAGGTGTCCATACTGGGTGTCCAAACATACTGGGTGTCCATACTGGGTGTCCAAACGTACTGGGTGTCTCCGGATCATGGAGTAGCACACACTGTTGCAGGTGAATTGTAAGAGCGTGACATTAAGTTTAAAAAGCCAAACATGAAGACTACTACACATAAGATTCCGTGTACATCCAATTATCTTAAAAGACCAAACCACAGCTCAGCTGGTAAAGAATCCGCCTGCAATGCAGAAGACCCCAGTTTGATTCCTGGGCTGGGAAGATCCGCTGGAGAAGGGATAAGCTACCCACTCCAGTATTCTTGGGCTTCCCTGGTGGCTCAGCTGGTAGAGAATCTGCCTGCAATGTGGGAGACCTGGGTTCGCTCCCTGGGTTGGGAAGGGAATGGTACCCACTCCAGTACTCTGGCCATGGACTGTATAGTCCATGGGGTCGCAAGGAGTCGGATGTGACCAAGCAACTTTCACTTTCATAGTGAGAGAGCAGAGAGAGGAGGGGGAGACTGGCTACGGGAGGTGAGGGAACTCTGGGGATGATGGGGACGTTTTATCTTGTCACTGCAGGGGTTACATGACTGTACACATTTGTCAAAACTCATCAAATTGTACACGTAACACTGGTGAGTTGTATTGTACATAAATCGCACACTAGCAGAGCTGAACCCTGAAGCATCCTGAGTCCACGACCAAGAGCAAGTCCAGTAGGGCAGTCACAACAGTGGGGAAGTAAGACTTCAGTTTCGTTCTGCCAGAGGATTCCTCTAAATCTAGGTGAGTGAAAGCAAAACACTGCAGACTTTCAGGCTTTCCCTGACGCCTCCCCACACCAGGCCCCTCGCCCAGCTGCGTGGCTCTCCAGGCACGTGGCCCAAGACTCTTGGTTTCCCTTCTTTTTAGACAACTTTGACCTCGTGCCCAGAGGGGTTTTGGTTCTCAGCTGCCCTGTCAGCATGGACTTTCCATGTTGCGTTCCCCAGTCAGCGTCCCAGATCGGGAGTCTGGGACATCTGAAAGTGCTCACCCTCACCCTTGCCCTTCATTTTCTGCGACACTTGGGGAACATTTGCACCAAGGGTGATCCTGAAGAGGAGGTTCTGCAGGAGAGTATAGGGGGTCCTGGGATCCGCCTGGAAAGGCATGAGTCAGACAAGGCAGAGAGGTCCGCTAGCCCTCTGTGCCCACCTGCAAGACAGCCTGTAAGGGCCGAGCCTTCAAAGGGAAGGTCCTGGCCATCCTACATGGTAAGGGCCCCAGGGAGGGGACGGTGGCTTCTAGGATGACCAGGCATGGTCCCTCGAGCAGTGCCGGCCCCGTAGGGAGCAGCCTCGACCTGCCTGGTAGACATCACCCAAATTTCCTCACCCCCGGGGGTGGGGGTCCTTCTGGCTTGAGGATACCCACCCCCGCCTGTCAATGCCTAGGCCCACATGCAGTCTGAGGGGCAAAAGCCCACAGCACCAGAAATTCCTAGGAAGGGCTTTCCCTAACCCATCTTCAAGCATCAGAGTAACAGGATTCAAGAGAAACTGATGCGAAAGGAAACTGACTGGTCAGACACCACTTCCCATCAGCGGGACGACCACAGCAGGAAGCGGGGGAGTTCCTGGGGCCACCTGAGGCACAGACGTGGCCCATAAAAAGGCATCCAGAATACACCTGTCAGGAGTCGCCCACCGCACAGACAGAAACCTGGCCTTCAACCCTCCTGGCCCCTGGGTTTTCTTCCCACTGCCTGGCTCAGGGGCAAATTCAAGCCACGCTGGGTCGTAATCCCCAGGCGTGAATGAGAAATAACTTGTGAGCTGGTTAAATGTCATCTATAACTGTGTTCTGGTGTCAGCTGATCTCTCACAACCAGCATGTGAGTTTCCTGAGGATTTACACTTCTGTGCCCCCCACCTGTTTGGCACGGTGACCACTCAAGTTTGAAAATGATGGTGATGGCTGAAGTCAGCCCTCCAGGTGACCTTTCCGTGGTAAGCTCTCTGTTCAGACAACAGTCCCTAGTAAGGGCATCAGGGCCCGGGGCTCCCCTCCTGCCATGTGTTCATGAGATCAAAGTTAAGAGCTGGGATTTCCCTGATGATCCAACAGCTCAGACTCCAAGCTCCCAATGCAGGGGGCCCGGGTTCAATCCCTGGTCAGAGAACTAGATTCCCCACTTCGAAACTAAGATCAAAGATCCCACTTTGCCACAACTAAGACCTGGCAGAGACAAATAAATAAAAATAAAATTTGTTTTTAAAATCACAGAATTAAGGGCATACTTGGAGGAAAGTCCACCAGGTCTACCTGGTTCTGAGGTGTGCGTCCTGGCTGTCCCAGGTGTCCGTGAGCATCACTCCCACCCCCGGACCTGCCCTCTGTCCGCAGTGGGAGGTCCCACCTGCTCTGTACACACAGAATGCTACCCCCTTGGCCAACACCAAGCCTGGCTAAACGCCACCCTTTCTCCACCCCTGTGCCCTGCAGCGGGGCACAGCTGGAGGAGAGCACGCACCCAACTGGCCACCTCCCTTTCATCCCAACTTCCGTCCTCGGTGAGCCTTTTTGCTGCCTGGACCCATCTCTCTCTCCTGCTCCCCTGGAAACCATTGCATACTTTCTCCTCAGTCTCCAGCACCCCCTTGATCTGGTTCCTATTTCACTGAGAAAAAATGGAAGCAACCAGTAGAGAAAGAGACAGGAGCCAAGGTCTTCCTTTAATCAGGGTCTTCGTGGAGTGTTTACTTTCCACAGCCCAGCTCCCCAGGTCTGGCACTGCCCACAGCCCCAGGCTACTTAAGGAGGCCATGATGCTTACCTATGTGTGCCCTGACACTGGCTGGAAGCCCTGGGGTCACCGTACTGGTTTGGGGTTCATCCTCCCCTATTGCACAAACACATAGCTTGCAAGTGGACAGGAGTGGACCAAAGGAGGAAATTTCAATTCGAGGATCATTCAACCAGCATCCCTTTCTCAGTCCTGGGAATAGCGCTGTGCATAAGACACAGTTTCTATAACAGTAGGAGAGACAGCCCTGACACATACACGCACAGAATCACAATGTGTGCAGATCCTGTGGAGGGGAGGGAGCAGGGAGGGTGAGGTGCGGTGAAGGGGCAGAGAAGAGATGTGGTTAAGGGTCTTGAAATGGGGGGTTACCCTGCCTCACCCAAGTGTGTCTAGTGTCAGCACCGGAGATCTTACAAGAGGACTGAGAGAGAGTCAGAGTCAGGGAAAGAGATGCGATGACAGAAACAATCAGAGACAGAAAGGAAGAGAAATTTGAAGCTGTTACGCTCCCGACTTTAAAAAGGAGGACAGGGTCCCCAAGCCAAGGAATGTGGGAGACTCTGGAAGGTGGGAAAGGCAAGGACACGGCCCTCCTCTAGAGCCCTTGGGAGGAGCGCAGCCCTGCGACACCAGATATCAGCCCAAGGAGTCCCGTGCAAGACTGCTGACTCCAGGACTGTGGGAAAACAAGTCTGCATGCGTTTTAAAATTGAGGCAGAATAGACATACCACCTTATATTGGTTTCAGGGACGCAGTGCAAGGATTCAACATCTGTATATACTGTGGAATGATCACCATAGTAGGTCTAACATCTCTCACCAGACGGAATTATAAAGTTTTCTTCTTGAGATGAGAACCTTTAAGGTCTAATCTCTTAGCAACTTTCAAACATGTGCGGTTTTGTTAACTAGAGTCACTGTGTCCTACATTATATCCCCAGCACTTAAATTTGTGTTGTTTTAGGCCAATGAGTTGGTGGTGATTTGTTTTAGGAGTGAGAGGAAACTACAGGATCTTAAATGTCTCCTGCTAATATCTATTCCTTGAATAATGAAAAAACCAAAAAAGCAATTCAGGTAATATGACAAGGCAGCAAGCATGCATGCCAGCTAAGTCACTTCACACTAAGTCACTTGTGTCTGATTCTGTGTGACACTATTGACTGCAGCCCTCCAGGCCCCTCTGTCCATGGGATTCTACAGCAAGAATACTGGAGTGGGTTGCCATGCCCTCCTCCAGGGGGGTCTTCCTGACCCAGAGATCAAACCCACATGTCTTACGTCTCCTGTACTGGCAGGCAGGTTCTTTACCACTAGTGCCACCTGGGAAGCCCCAAGGCAACCTGTCAGTTCAGTTCAGTGACTCAGTCGTGTTCTGACTCTTTGTGACCCCATGGACTGCAGCACACCAGGCCTCCCTGTCCATCACCAACTCCCGGAGTTTACCCAAACTCATGTCCATGGAGTCGGTGATGCCATCCAAACCATCTCGTCCTCTGTCATCCCCTTCTTCTCCCACCCTCACTCTTTCCCAGCATCAGGGTCTTTTCTAATGAGTCAGTTCTTCACATCAGGTGGCCAAAGTATTAGAGTTTCAGCTTCAGCATCAATCCTTCCATTGAATATTCAGGACTGATTTCCTTTAGGAAGGACTGGTTGGATCTCCTTGCAGTCCAAGGGACTCTCAAGAGCCTTCTCCAACACCACAGTTCAAAAGCATCAATTCTTCAGTGCTCAGCTTTCTTTATAGTCCAACTCTCACATCCATACATGACTACTGGAAAAACCATAGCCTTGACTAGACGGACCTTTGTTGGCAAAGTAATGTCTCTGCTTTTTAATATACTGTCTAGGTTGGTCATAACTTTCCTTCCAAGAAGTAAGCATCTTTTAATTTCATGGCTGCAGTCACCATTTGCGGTGATATTGGAGCAAAAAAAAATAATAATAAAGTCTGCCAATCTTTCCACTGTTTCCCCATTTATTTGCCATGAAGTGATGGGACCAGATGCCATGATCTTAGTTTTCTGAATGTTGAGCTTTAAGCCAACTTTTTCACTCTCCTCCTTCGCTTTCATCAAGAGGCTCTTTAGTTTTTCTTCACTTTCTGCCATAAGGGTGGTGTCATCTGCATATCTGAGGTTATTGATATTTCTCCAGGCAATCTTGATTCCAGCTTGTGCTTCATCCAGACCAGCATTTCTCATGATGTACTCTGCATATAAGTTAAATAAGCAGGATGACAATAGACAGCCTTGATGTACTCCTTTTCCTATCTGGAACCAGTCTGTTGTTCCACGTCCAGTTCTAACTGTTGCTTCCTGACCTGCATGCAGATTTCTGAGGAGGCAGGTCAGGTGATCTGGTATACCCATCTCTTTCAGAATTTTTCACAGTTTATTGTGATCCACACAGTCAAAGGCTTTGGCATAGTCAATAAAGCAGAAATAGATGTTTTCCTGGAACTCTCTTGACTTTTTGATGATTCAGCAGATGTTGACAATTTGATCTCTGGTTCCTCTGCCTTTTCTAAATTCAGCTTGTACATCTGGAAGTTCATAGTTCAAGTATTGTTGAAGCCTGGCTTGGAGAATTTTGAGCATTACTTTACTAGCATGTGAGATGAGTGCAATTGTGTATAGTTTGAACACTCTTTGGCATTGCCCTTCTTTGGAATTGGAATGAAAACAGACCTTTTCCAGTCCTGTGGCCACTGCTGAGTTTTCCAAATTTGCTGGCATATTGAGTGAAGCACTTTCATAGCATCATCTTTTAGGATTTGAAATAGCTCAACTGGTATTCCATCACCTCCACTAACTTTGTTCATAGTGATGCTTCCAGGCCCACTTGATTTCACATTCCAGGATGTCTGGCTCTAGGTGAGTGATCACACCAAGGCAACGTGTACTAGTCATCAAATCAAATGTACACCTAGTAAGCACATCGACAGTTGAGAGCCTTTCTAACTTCTGGAAAGAATTCAGCAAGAATCGTCTTGGGCTGCTGAGAAGAGCTTCTGGAACAAAGGCTCTCCTGCCCCCAAAGTGAGACGCCTTGTGTTCATTATGTTCAACAACCCCTCACAGAAAGATGGAGCCTGGGTGACAGTCAGGCGCTCGGGTGTAACAGCTCTGGTTTAGCAGGCATCACCCTTGATGCCTCCTGGAATAGTTACTTCATCACTGATTCTCCAGGCCACTCACCCTGAGGAGTGCTGTGCACAGTCAACACTAGGAAGCAAGTCAACTTAACCACGAAAGACTTTGAGGTCCTATGACCTTCCAGGCAGGCCCTGCACAGATCCAAGTTTGTCACGCAGCACACCGACCGCATGGCCTGCTTGCAGCGCACCAGTTGTGTCCTCCTTTGTAAATGGCAGAGAGAAATTTCCACCTCAAAGAGCTATTGTGGGAGGCTTCCCTGGGGGTTCAGCGGTTAAGAATCCGCCTTGCAATGCAGGGGACGTGGGTTCAATCCCTGGTCAGGGAACTAAGATCCCACGCACCACAACTAAGCCTCCGCATCGCAACTCCGAAGTCTGTGCACCTCAACTACAGGGTCTGCACCCTGGAGCCCATGGGCCACAGTGAGAGAGACCGTGCGCTGCAACAAAAGATCCTATGTGCTACAAATAGGACCCAACACAGCAAAATAAATAAGTAAATTAAAAAGAGAGGGAGAGAGCTGCTGTGAAGATGAAATGAGACACGTGAAGGAGCTGATGCCGCATAGGCAGTGAGGACAGCGGTTGTCATCTGCATCCATACTTTGACATAGAAGAAGTGGAGGAGAGAGAAGGGTGGTCAGAAGGACAGAAAGTCAAAGAATTTTGGTCATGCCTATAACTTGAATGATTAGGACTTTTTGGCGGGGTGGGGGGTGGGGGGGCACACCGCATGGCTTGTGGAATCTTAGTTTCTCAACCAGAGATTGAGCCAGGGCCCTTGGCAGTTAAAGTGCGGAGTCCTAACCACTGGACTGCCAGGGAATTCAGATGATTAGTCCTTTTAAGGGCAGCCGGGCTGGACACAAACTCCACGAAGTTCAGAGACTGATGGGGAAACTGGAGGAAGCCCTCACTTGATTTATATAGACAAGCGCGAACACTGAAATGAGTGGCTAATACAAGATGTCAGCGGTGGCTGCACATTCCTCAGGGATAACCCAGGGACCCTGGGCTCCTCATTATGTAAAAGGGTAGTTTTAAGAGCTGCAGTCCTCTCAGAACCACTCCCTTGGGTGATTCTGAGATGCACTCAGGTTTGAGAACCACTGCTCCAGGTAAAGTATTTTATTGCTTCCGTGAGAGCAGTGCCCCCCAAGATAGGGCCCAAGATCTTTCAATTGTTAGTTCCATAGACATGCATCTGAACTTGTACAATTAACATTGATGAATTACAGGAGGTTGAATGAATTATAGGAGGTGAAATCAGTCAACCCTAAAGGAAATCAACCCTGAATATTCATTGGAAGGACTGATGCTGAAGCTGAAACTCCAATACTTTGGTCACCTGATGAGAAGAGCTGACTCATTTGGAAAAGACCCTGATGCTGGGAATGACTGAGGTCAGGAGGAGAAGGAGGTGACAGAGGATGAGATGGTTGGATGGTATCACTGAGTGAATTTGAGCAAACTCTGGGAGATGATGAAGGACAGAAACTTGCAGTGCTGCAGTCCATGGGGTCGCAGAGTCAGACACATTTAGCTACTGAACAGCAAAGGAGATCGATGGAAAAGAAATTGACACTTGACATAATTTTCCAAAATAAATATGTGAACAAACAGAAATGGAGCAGCAGTCCAGGTCACTGGGACCTCCCAGTGGTTGGGTCATTCTATTTTTTCCTTGTCCTTCCCCAAACTCTTAACTTCCTCATTACAGCCCTCATTGAGTTGACCTCTCACTCCAGGCTCATTTCCAGAAGTGTTTAGACTCTCTGCTCTGAAAGTCTCTTTCTCTAAAGGCAGTATTTCATGATCCCTTGGATCCTTACTTTCCCTGACTGCACAAGGGGATCTACAGAAACCCTAAGCGTCTTCTGATACTGTGTGACTACCAAATAGCAGCTGCCATTGACAGCATGAAGCCCCCTCACCCCACCTAAACTCATGCCTGTTGTGAAATCTAGGGTGTAGAGGGATGTTCAGAAAATAGCTTCTTCCTTCCTGTGGCCAATTTCATGTAGACATGTCAGAATTGCAGGGGGAAAATGAGAGGTTAAAAAAATACACTGGATTTGCTGAAAAAGTTATTTCTTGTAAAAGTTTCTCCCTTCCATTTAGGGACAACATGAACAAGCAGATTACTCTGTTTCCTTAATCTGTGAAGGTAGAGAAAACCCCACTTCAGCAGGGCTCTGTGCCTAAGCCAGCCACCCTCTCCAGCTGTAGGGTGAAAATAACATTGAGGGTCCACCAAACCAAACCCCAGTGGGTTTTGTTTGAACATTTCTTCACTCAGTCAGTAAGTTCAGTCACTCAGTCGTGTCTGACACTTTGCAACCCCATGGACTGCAGCATGGCAGGCCTCCCTGTCTATCACCAACTCCCAGAGTTTACCCAAACTCATATCCATTGAGTCAGTGATGCCATCCAACCATCTCATCCTCTATCATCCCCTTCTCCTCCCGCCCTCACTCTTTCCCAGCATCAGGATCTTTTCAAATAAGTCAGCTCTTCGTATCAGGTGGCCAAAGTATTGGAGTTTCAGCTTCAACATCAGTCCTTCCAGGGGAAATGCAGGGCTGATTTCCTTTAGGATGGACTGGTTGGATCTCCTTGCAGTCCAAGGGACTCTCAAGAATCTTCTCCAATACCACAGTTCAAAAGCATCAATTCTTCAGTGCTCAACTTTCTTTATAGTCCAACTCTCACATCCATACATGACTACTGGAAAAACCATAGCCTTGACTAGATGGACCTTTGTTGGCAATGTAATGTCTTGGAGAATTTTGAGCATTACTTTACTAGTGTGTGAGATGAGTGCAATTGGGCAGCAGTTTGAGCATTCTTTGGCATTTTAACATTTCTTATGACCTCAAAAATAAGCTATGGAATGGGGTCCTTGCAGAAACAGGCTGAGATGTGGGTAGGTCTTGTATTCAGTTACTCCATTCCTGCCTACAGCCTTTAAAAGGTCTTTTATTTCAGGTCATTAGTGGTTACCCTCTCAGTCTTCACCGGAAATGTCTTTGTGTCACAATCCCTCTTGAGCGATGGTTTAGATTCTAGCTTGACAGATACTCTTGCTCATCTCTTTGAAGATATTATTCTATTGTGTTCCATTTTATTTAAACATGCCAAGATAACTTGGTATCTATATGGGAAAAAAAGAAATTGGACCCTTACCTCACGCCATACACAAAACGCAATTCTATGTGAATTATAGACCTACACGTGAAGGCAATAATTCAAAGTCTTTAATATTAGAAATCTCTCTTCATGCATCTGGAATAGCTAAGTTTTCCTTAAGACAAAAATAAGTCATTAACCTCAAGGGAAAGGTTGATAAATTCAACTCTATTGAAATTTAATATCAAAAATGTCATTAAAAATCCACAGATGAACGAAGATATTTATAATGCATGTACCAAACAACTGGTTCTTATCCAGAATATGTAAAGATCTCCTCAAAGCAATAAGAAAATGAAACACCATAATTGAAAAACTGGAGGAAACTTTTTACAAGAAAGCAAGAAGGCCAATAAACACATGAAAGTATGCTCAACCTCATTAATAATAAGATAAATACAAATTAAGATAACAACAAGTTACAACTATGTACTGCAATGTGGGAGACCTGAGTTCGATCCCTGGGTTGGGAAGATTCCCTGGATAGGGAAATGGCAACCCACTCCAGTACTCTTGCCTGGAAAATTCCATGGACTGAGGAGCCTGGTAGGCTCCATGGGGTCTCAAAGAGTCTCCATGGGGTCTCAAAGAGTTGGACGCGGCTGAGCAACTTCACTTTCACTTTTCACCCTATGACACACAATTCCACATTTAGTATATGCCCAGTAAAAATGCAAACACCAGAATACATGTGAATATATATATATACACACACACACATATACATGTGTGTCTGTGTGTATGTGTATGTATATATATTAATTTCCAAAGCCTGGGGGGGGAATGTCCATCAACTTTAGAATGGGGAAAAAAAACACATTACAATGGATAAATAAAGTGTGTATATTTGTGCAAATGAATAATATACAACAATGAAGATAAATGGCCTAGGGCTACACACAACATGGATGAACCTTAATACGGTGTTGAGTAAAAGGTGCCAAACCCACCCCCTACAGAAAGATGCACATGATATGGTTCCACTGATATCAATTTGGAAATAAGTGAAAATGGAACACTTCAGGATGAATACATAAGCAGTGGATGCAGAAGGCAGAGTAGGGGTCTGATGACCATGGGGACAGTGGGACCTCCAGGGAGAGAGCCTGCTGGGAGGCGCAGCTTCTGGGGAGCGCATCAGTGGCACATTTATATTTTATGCACTTTTCTGTGAAACATAACACAGCAAAAAAGGGAAGTTAAGGGTTCCTAAAATAATAGGAACACAGTCCATATCTTCCAAACTAGTGAATTAGAAAATCTGGGAAGAGGGGTGCGTACGGGAAAATGAAACAAAACTTAACAACAAAAACTTAACAATGTTGGAAACAAAAATAAAACCAAAAGGAGAGTAAATAGAAAGCACAACAAAAATGCCAGTGAGAGGAGGTTCAAACTTGTGCCTGCTCAGTCATGTCCGACTCTTTGCGACCCCATGGACTGTAGCCTGCCAGGCTCCTCTGTCCATGGCGTTCTCCAGGCAAGAATACTGGAGTGGGCTGCCATTTCCTTCTCCACGGGATCTTCTTGACCCAGGGAGCAAACCCGCATCTCCTGCATTGCAGGCAGATTCTTTACTGCTGCGCCACCTGGGAAGTGAACTAGGGGCATCTGCTCACCGGGTGACTGCCCTCTCAACGCTCACTGCACGCCACTGAGAGGAAGCAGAGGCTCCCATGCGGAGGCACCATTACATTCTGTCTTTGTTTAAAATAAGTATACGTTAACACAGCTACACACACACATCTACAAGGTCTGAGGGACCAGTCAGCAAAATGTTAGCTATCACTGTCTGACGGAACTGTGGGTCATTTTTTATTTGTATTTCTAATATTTCTATAATTATGTTGTGTCCCTTAGACTTTTTTAAGACCTTATTCTTTAGAGCAGTTGTAGGTTCACAGCAAAATTGAGAGGAAGGCAATGAGAGTTCTAATATACTCCCTGTTTCTACACACACAGCCTCCCCCATATCAAAATCCCCACCAGAGTGGTCCATTCATCACACCTTATGGATCTACACTGACAGGTCATCTCCCACAGTTCACAGTCTACACTGGGGCTCACTCTTGGCACTGCACACTCTGGTTGGACAAATCTATAAGGTCATGTAGCCCCCATGATAGAGTCATACAGAGTATTTTCACTGCTCTAAAACTGTGCTCCATTTATTCATCCCTCCCTCCCCCTAACTTCTAGCATCCTCGGATCTTTTCATTCTCTCCATCATTTTGCCTTTTACAGAATGTCACAGAGCTGGAATCTTACAGTATGTAGCTTTTTCAGATGGGCTTCCTTTACTTAGTATTAATAATATGCATTTAAGGTTCCTCCACGCCTTTTCATGGTTTAACAATTCCTTTCTTTTTAGTACTGATGCTGCTTGGAAGAAAAGCTATGACAAACCTAGACAGCATAATAAAAAGAAGAGATTTCACTTTGCTGACAAAGGTCTGTACAGTGAGAGGTTTTTCCAGTAGTCAAGTATGGATGTGAGAGCTATACCATAAACAAGGCTGAGCACCAAGAATTGATGCTTTTGAACTATGGTGCTGGAGAAGACTCTGGAGAGTTCCTTGGACTGCAAGAAGATCAAATCAGTCAATCGTAAAGGAAATCAATCCTGAATATTCATTGGAAGGACTGATGCTGAAGCTGAAACTCCAATACTTTGGCCACCTGATGCGAAGAGCCGACTCATTGGAAAAGACTCTGATGTTGGGAAAGATTGAGGGCAGGAGGAAAAGGGGGTGACAGAGGATGAGATGGTTGGATGGGATCACCAACTCAATGGATATGAGTTTGAGCCAACTCCAGGAGGTGGTGAAGGACAGGGAAGCCTGGCGTGCTGCAGTCCATGGGGTCACAATCGGACACAATTTAGCAACTGAACGACAAGAAGTATTCCATTGTTTGGGCGTACCACTGTTTAATTACTCACCTACTTAAAAGATATCTTGGTGCTCCCAAAATTTGGCATGGTTGCTTTTTAAGTAATGGGAGTGACGTGGTAGCTGAGCTGAAGCCATGGTATGGAGATCCTCATGGGCTGGGCCAAGTTTAGACGTCATACATCATACAATGGGAATGACTGACGATTCTGGAGCAGAGTCTCAATGGAACAGGAACCAGGCCTGGGGAGGATCCATTCACTGCAGAATTGGGGTGTGGGGGGCTCAGAGGCAAGCGCTGAGCCAGAAGGCATTGCAATCAGCCCAAAGGAAAGTAGGAGGGCAGGGATGATGCACAAAGGCCGGGGAGGAGAAGCAGAGTGAGGCTTTCAATTCTTTGAGGACATTTTAGAGGAAAGAAATAATAGAGAACGGTGAGTTCCAGGCGGCTGGGTGGGACCCCGGAAGAGGGATTGGTCAGGAAGATGACACCCAGCCTTGGAAACCAGGAGGGGAGGCTTTATTTAAGTCAGTTGGGGTTAATGTCAAGTGCTCCCCGAATGTGTAAGATGATGCCCCAGGGAAGCCAGGTGCAGTTAGAGCATCTCTGGGGGACAAAGAGAGGCCGATGAGGAAGCGCACTGGCCAGAGGGCCACTCGCCTGTCAGCTCTGGCGCCTCCCTCTGGCCCAGCCGCAATCCTGCGAGGGGGGATGTGTGAGCCTCCCTGTTCTGCAGATGAGGACAGCCCCTCTCAGAGATGAGCCCACGTGTCCAAGGCAATGAGCAGTGGAGGATGTGACTACGGTGTGAACTTGCCTCTCCTGTGGGCAAATCCCACTCTGCTCTCTGGTCAACTGCTCCCACAGAGACGGTCCCGTCTGTGCGGCTGAGGAGTGGAGAAGGAGGGCGACGATCCCAAAGGTGTGTGGCAGGCGCAGACCGCACCTTCTGGGGACCCGGCCACCAGGCATGCTGGTGAGTGGATACAGACGCGGCAGGTGATCTCGGAGAAGAGGCCTCCGTGTGTGTGAGCGACAGGGACACGAGCACCATGTCCCCGGTCCTGGGGGTGGGGTGCGCTTCACACACACTGCTCTTCTCCTCGTCAGAGCTGGCGCTCAGAACTGCTGTCCTTCTTCCCTCTTACAATTGAGGAGTCAGAGGCCCCAAGTGGCACACAAGTCCAAAGACATACTAAGGCACAGGCTTTGAGCACAGGCTTTGATCAAGGGCACAGGCTTTGAGTATGGCTCTGTTGCTTCCCAGCCTCAGGCTCCCCATCTGTAAGACTGCAACCTCACAGACAGCTGTTACTTGCTAAAGCATGTAAGCTATTATGATGACTGCGGTAGGACTTCGTCATAAGAACTAGCACTTGCACTGAACTGATGGCTTGTATTGATCGAGCATTTTCCACATTTCATAGCTCTGAGCCCAGTTTTTTGTTTTTTTTTAACTCTAGATCAATCATCCTTTCTGCAATATTATGCCGTTTTGCTGGAAGAAACAGTTTGTGGAAAGAAAGAAAATGTAGATGTTCGAAAATAAGGTTCTGGCTGAGCAGGAAAGGCAGGAAGTCTCCCCTCGTTAGTTTCGGCCTTCCTGAGACCTTGGCTGTGGGATCCTGTCCTCCTTCCGCTGATACATCCGGAGGTCAGTGAGGGTGTCCTTTACTTCTGGTTGTTTTGTGAGCTCTAGGTAATTGGGCCCAGCGTGTCTCACCCATAGAAGGGTTTTGACAAATATTTGTGGAAGGTGGGGAAGGGGAGGACAGGGAGAGCGAGAGAGCAGCCTGGATGCAAGACCTCTGAGGACCAAGGCCTCCTTCGCAGAATGTTTGTCTTGCCAATGTATAAATACAGGGGTTCCGAGATTATACAATTTTTTTTCCCCCTCAGAACTGACACATTGCCTACAGGAATGAGTTCAGTGTGGATGACCTGGGCACACAGGCCTCCTTCAGGTTGAAAAGCGGTGTCCTGTGCTAAAAATGACCTGAGACGTGGAGAACCTGTACCGGCTGGGAGAAGCAATCCGTGCTTCC
Organism: Muntiacus reevesi; assembly: GCF_963930625.1. Taxonomy (NCBI): domain Eukaryota; kingdom Metazoa; phylum Chordata; class Mammalia; order Artiodactyla; family Cervidae; genus Muntiacus; species Muntiacus reevesi. The sequence goes on along the minus strand of NC_089250.1, from coordinate 225,207,976 downwards.
CCATCTGTCAGCAACACAGGCATTCAACAGCTGTTCTCAGCCGCTGGTGGCAAACCTCTCTCGCCCAATGAAGGGTCCTGGGAGGTGCGCGGGATTTAGCTCCAGGGTCTGCCTTTTTCAGTGAGATGAGACCTCCCCCCCTAAATCCTTCCATCACCCTCTGAAATTAAGAAGTGGGAACTTCTGGAAGCCACGGCACAAGGTAAATGTTCACCCTGCTGGTTGAGGTCAGGGACTAAACGTGCTCCCGCTCCGCAAGCAGAGCCCAGCGCCCTGTGGAAGCAGACGACTTACACTGCGCTTGACCTTCACACACCCACAGGCTCACAGACAGCGCGAGAGGAGACACAGCCGGGAGGGATCGGCTCTGCAGGGGGAAGTGGCCATGTCACTGAAGCACAGCACGTTCGTCACTAAGCTCGGCCTGGTTTCCTTCCAACAGCTGCCTTTTGCTACGTTATTAGATCTGGAAACACTCAGGCAAAGAGACCAGTGAAGGGGGTCAAAGCAATAACACTCAGGAACAGACAGGCAGAGACCCCGAGAGACAGCGCTTCCGGGACAGGCTTGCACGACACTCACAGGTGAGTCTTCCCACACCACTGTCAGAGCCCGAGGACCTAAAAGCTTCAGAGGCTGAAATGCTACAGAGAAATCAACTGACTTCTAAACGATCTGGAGTCAGGAGTTCCGTTTGTAAAAGCCCAAGTTGAAACGCTGACATGGATGACAGAATCAATCCCACCATCGCGGGTCTGGGAGATGCGATGCTGCAACGGTTTTGCCATGTAAGAGGAAAGAGCAGTGAAAATACACAGACAAGGAGGGCTTCCCTGGCAGCTCGGTGGCAAAGAACTCTTCTGCCGATGCAGGAGGCACAGGTTCGCTCCCTGGTCTAAGAAGATCACACATGCCACAGAGCAGCTAAGCCCGTGTGCCACAGCTACCGAGGCCCCAAGGCCCCAGAGCCTGGTCTCCACAAGAGAAGCCACCGCAATAGAAGCTTGTGCACCACAACTAGAGAGTGGACCCCCACTCATCACAACCAGAGAAAAGCCCGTGCAGCAGTTGAAGACCCAGCCCAGCCAGAAATAAATAAACAAAGTTTAAAAAGAAAACACGAAGTCTTGGGGCATGGGTGCTGGGAGGCGGGGGTGAGGCACAGGCATCTCCGTCACAAGGCCTTTGGGGCCAAACGCAGCGTGTGGGGTGGGGTGGGGTGGGGGTGGGTGCTGGGATTCTAAGGAAGGGGCAGGGGGTTCAGATATCTATACCCTGAAGGGCCGTTTCGTGAGGAAGCCAGGGGAGCAGGGAAGGGACTCGGGGCGATGTCAGTGTTAACAGAGAGGCCCGAGACAGGGGTCTCCGGGAAGCTTGCTTCCAAGGTGGGCCCTCGACTGGTGTCTGGGAGCTGGACCCCCAGGAGCAGCAAGCGGCTCCCTGTCCTAAACCTTGTATACAGACAGCAGGGCCAGCACTGGGCTCCTGCTGTCCTCCTGCAAGCCTGGGGTGTGGGTGGGTGTCGGGCAGAGGGTGCTCGCAGGACCGGCCTCCCGTAAAATCCCTGGGTGCCGACTCTGACGCATCCCTGCTAGACAGCACTGCACACGTGCCGCCTCGGCTCGGGGCTCGGGGAGTTCAGCGCGTCTTGCGTGACTCCACTGGAGAGGATGCTGGAGGCTGGTCCCCAGGACTTCACCACCCACCTTCTGGCCCCTTTGCGGTGGCAAAACAAGTCTCGGAACTCAGTCGGGCATCCTTGGTGTGGATGGTAAAGAAGAGACCCGTGTTCTTAAGCATCCAGTCACACGGAGGCTGACACGTGGCCACACACAGACAAACGACAGCTGAAGACCCGAAGCGGGTCATGAATTATCGCAGGAATGGTTAAAACCAATTAAAGAGATAAAACAAGCCACTATGTTCTGATTTCAGATGGGACTTCCAAAATCACTGCGTTCTGAATGTAAGGCAGATTGATCATCAAAAAAAAAAAAAAAAAAGCCCTCAGGATGCAATTTTCCTCCTCTTGGGTTGAATTGTCTCCCAAGAAAAGACACACAGAAGCCCTAAGCTCTGGTACCTGTGAGTGCGGCCTCACGTGGAGGTAGGTAGGGTGTCTGCAGGTGTGACCCAGCGAAGATGGGCTCAGAGTGGGCCAGGGGCCCTGGCGCAGTGAGCGTGCCCTAAGAAGAAGAGACATAGGGTGGGGGGAGTGTGGGGGAGGGCGTGTGATGCTGGAGCCACACCGCTACAAGTCAAAGAAAGCCCAGGGTGTCAGGAGCCACCAGTCGAGAGACTGGCAAGGAAGGAGCCTTTCTGAGAGCCTTGAGGGGTTCAGTGGCAGGGCCCCAGCCTCAATTTCAGGCTTCTGGCCCCCGCAACTCTGAGAGAACATGCCTCTGCTGTTTTAAGTCATCCAGAGTTCAGTATTTGGTTACTGCAGCCCCAGAAGCTAACATACCCCCGGCTAACTAAGTAGGGTGAGCGAGCAGAAGGCAGCTTGTATGGTCCAATGTCAGAGCCACAGTCTGACCCGCCCTGGAGGTATCCCACACACACGTGACACATTTTCACCCTGTGTGACAGAGAACCCACCGACCTCAGCAACTTGAAAGGCTTGAGTTCCAGCTTTAAAATCAATCTCCATCAGCCTCTTCTGCCCTGAGGAGGCGGCCTCTGCCCCTCAGCTTCCCAGTCTAAGGCGCGCGACTCACATCAGGTCCCAGTCGGCAGCGAAGCGACTCCCTTCCCTCGCAGACGGCCTTGTCTCACTCACCAGAGGCCGAGGGAAGCCCCTCAGGATGCAGGCTTCCTGTCACTGGGAGCATCAGCCACACGCCGCCCTGAGCCTTGAAGGGGGCTGCTCACGCCTGGGGAAAATGTTTTCAAATTCTATGTGCTCGAATTGAAAAGTAAAAGTCTTCACCTTCAAAGCATTTGTCAAGCTCAAACTGAAAGTTCAAAGTTCAAAGACACACTGGAAAAGGAAATGGCTGCTGCAGTGCTCTTGCCTGGAGAGCCCCATGCACAGAGGAGCCTGGCGGGCTACAGTCCATGGGGTCGCACGGAGTCAGACACGACTGAGCGACTGAACAACAAATTAAAAGTTCAAAGACACACTTAGGAATCACAATAGCACCGAGTAATTTGTTTTTGTTTTTTTGGCTGCACTGGCTTTCTCTACTTGGGGAGAGTGGGGGCTGCCCTTGGTTGGGGTGCACAGGCCTCTCATTGCGGTGGCCTCTCTTGTTGCAGAGCTCGGGCTCTAGGGCATGTGGCTCAGTAGTTGTGGTCCGTAGGTTTAGTTGCCCCTCAGCACATGGAATCTTCCCAGACCAGGGATCGAACCTGTGTTCTCTAATTGGCAGGTGGATTCTTAAGAACTGGACCGCCAGGGAAGGCCCCACAGAGTGGATTTTAAATCACATCCGTGTCAGGAACACCAAAAGGCCACGACAGGGTCCCTGAGCTGGGGCCAGCTGGACGTGGACACGGACAGGTGGATGGAGGATTCACACCCCAGCAAATAGTCAACACTGAAGAGGTTGTAAAAAATACTTTACATGCGTCAAAGCCCCTCACAACACACCTGAGAGACACCGGCACCTTCCAGAAGGAACCTTCCAGTTTAGACTCTCTAATTCCCACACTGGAAGGCCTAGGAAATTCCATACCCGGGGAAACAGTCACTCTCCCAGTTACCCAGAGAGGGGGGGACAGGCTGGGCCAGTTTGGGGGCTCCGACTTGTGCACTCCCAGCACAGCCCCACCCCCCGACTCTGGGGAGAAGGAGCTAGTGGGCCCGATGGCAGGGGAGTGGTTGAGAGAAAGCTCTGCAAAAGGCTGTCCTTGAGTTCTGAGGGTGCAGAGTCTGTGGCTGGACTGGGGGTGGAGGGGACCCCCTGAGCGGGAAGAGGGAAGGAAAGACAGGCAGGCCCAGGACCGAGCCCTGTCCTGTCCCCCGCGGAGCAGAGCAAGTGGGGGTGGGGGCACGTGTGGAGGCCTTCGACACAGGGGCCCCCAGCTGTCATCCTGGGGGAGAATGAGAACCCTGAGGCTACAAGGGGGCACCCGTGTGAGAACCTTGTCAGCCTTCACTTGAACCCCTGGGTCCCTGTCTCTGGGACCCCTGTGAGGATTCGGGGAGGCTCCTTGAACTTCAAAGGCCCGAGTAGAGGCTGCCTGTCCCCGCCCCCCTCCTGGGGACCTTGATAGACCCTGACCAGCCTGTGCCTATGGGAGGTCACCCCTGCCATGTCCCCTCTGCCCATGTGGGGATGGGCTCTGGGTCTCTGGACTCCACACCACCAGTGGCTGGAAGTGCAATAGAGCCTGTCCCTAGGACCCAGGACTGCTTCTTTCTCCCGGCTTTTGGGTAAAAGCAGTGGCCCAGAGCACACGCTGCAAGGAGCTTTGGGCTTTGACTCCCATAAGTTTGAGCATCCCCTGGTCATCCCGAGTTTGGAGCCACATAGTTGTGGCTCTGACTGATCCTTTGCAGGTGGGGGTGGGAAGGTGCAGAAAGACTCCACTAAAAGGTGTCCCCTCACCCCAGGCCACCCCTCTCAAGGGGACTCATCAGAGATCCTTTCATCCAGCAAATGTGGGGAGTGTGCCCTGCACCCTGGGTTGAGGGCTCTGTGTCTGCAGAGAGGAGGGCGGGCAGGGCTCAGGGGACCTGCACCACTGACCCCTGTAGGGAAAAGGAGGGGCCATCCTGGACATGGGGAGACTGGTGCGGTGTCCAAGGAAAGAGCCAGGTTGGAGGCGCCAGAAGGTCCTGAGAGGGGCGTCTGGAGGGAAGGCATCCACACGCTGCCTTCAATCCACCCAGGGACCCTGTGCTGGTGATTTTATTGCTTGAGTTTATAGAGGGGCTCTGAGGGGTTGATGCTTTGCCCAGTGACAACAGCATTGGACTCAGGACAGGGAGCCGGGGACCCCGCTTTCCCCTGCACCCCGCGGTCGTCTGAGAGCCACACTCAGCACCAGACGGGCCACACCCATGTCTCCATCCAGGCTGAGACGGGCGGTGGCACGCAGAGCCCCACTCGTTGCTGCCGCACCAGCCGCAGGACAGGGACCGCAGCCCCGCGGCCGGGCTTCCAGCTGTGCTGGGCGGCACCAGCCCTGGGAACGGGGGCTGATGGGGAACCGAAAGAGCGCAGCCTGGCCCAGCTGGAGCACGGAGCCCAGTTCCCAGGGACCTGGCGAGGACAAGGTCAAGACCACACTGCTCTTTGTGCATTGCTCGTTTCTGGAGCACCATCAGCCTTTGCGCACTGGTGCCCGTACCTGCCCCATCCTCGGGAACCACCCAGAGTCTGGCCAAGAGCTCACAGCAGGCCGCCCTCATCCCCTGACCCTCCCTTTGGAGCTGGGGCGAGAGAGCTCCGAGATGGAGATGGAGGCGCTGAAGGGGCCATCGCCTGGAGAGGGCAGAGGGTGGGCAGGGCCATGCGGGACCCGTCCAGAGACCCCCGCTCGGGGACAGTCCAGCGACTCCCTCCTCCCTCCACACCAAGTCTGCAGGTGCACCCTGAGCGCCAGGAGCCCGGACCCCCCAGGAGACTCCCAGCCTGCTCCGACACAAAGCCCTGAGCACACGCCCAGCCTCCCCGAGCCCTGCAGCGCCTGGGCCCCTGCACCTGAGGTGTGCATTGAATCACACCTTCCCCTCTCTCCTGGGATGCGCATCAGTGCCGACCCTTCACTTCGTCAGTGAGGAACGCTCCACCCCATCTCAGTGGTACACTTGGCCCCAGGCCACTGCTTTCTAAGGTCCCCAGCTCCATCTGGGCCACCCCGAGCTGCAAAGAATGGGGAGGGAAAAGGTCTTCTGCTCAAATCAGGGGCAGCACTGGAGCCCTTAGCAACTGAAGGATCTCAGTCCGTCCCCCACCTGACTCTGGGTTTCATCTGTCCTGGCCTTTCTCCTCTCGCGAGCGACCCAGCTCCCTGCCTGAGAATACAGTTCAGTGGGCTCCAAGTGTCCAGGGTGGAAAGGCGGCCGCTGACCTCTAGGAGGGACCCCCAGGCCATGTTAGAAATTGAACACCTGCAGCCAGCCCGTGGTTTGTTAGTGGTCACCTGGGTGTGGCTGAGCTGTGAGGCTGAAGCCTGAGGCCTCACCCTGGGGAGGGAAGGGAAGGCCTGGGAGTATCTGGTGCCCAGAGCGATGACGCTCACTCACGCAAGCGCCTGGCATTTCCTCTCCAAGACTGCAGGCTCCTAGGGCACTGAGGCACTTCCACCTCCAGAAGTCAAGGGTGTCTGAGCAGGTGGGGTGGACCCATGCCAGCTCCAGGAGGGCCCCCGGAAGCCGAGGTTCCTTCAGTCATTTCTGACACCTAACAGCATCCACCTTTCTTATAATTTGCCTCTTTCTCTGAAAGATGGAATTTTTAAAATTCCCTTATTCAACGTTGTACTTCATGACGAATTCTCAGAACAGCGTTCACTCCCACTTCTCAAAGTGACCTGGACTCCAAAGGCAAAACACAGAAGTGCTGTTGACTTTGTCACTATTTTACTCTGAGGTTTGGCGAGAAGCTCAACTGACCTCAAAAGGCAGAACCTGTTTTTGCACGTGACTTCTAAGTCTCCGACTGTTACTGGGGCAGCCGTCAGCCAGCTTATAATAGCGACCTTTTAAATCATCTGAAATGCTGAGCGTTTCACTGCCATCTGATTCCACTTGATTCTCCCAACAGTTCCGAGCTGGGTGTTATGATCTCATGACAACAGAGCTGGCTGAGACTCACTGACCATGCCTTCCACACCCTCTGCGGTGTCCTAGGGGCTGAGCTCACATCATGGGCCCTTCCCAGCCCACCGCGCCCACTGATGTTTCTAAAGCCCAGGTTTTGACAGCAAAGTGCCATTTGTAGTGGCGTTAAAGCCCCCAATCCACAGAGCTGTGGGTCTCTACTCTTGGTGACCCACTTCTTACATTGAAGTCTTGCCCTGCTCACAGAAAACCTGAGAAGACTCCAAACTGGTCAAAGAGATCGCAACCATATAAGCAGGCTCCCAGGGCACAGCAGGTCCCTGGGGGCCACAAGAGACCCAGAACTGTCCCGTCCCCCACAGCTCCCCCACGGCATGCGCTGCCCTCACTGGGCTCTCCTGTGAGCCGTGTGTCCTCAGGCGAGGCGCCGTTGTCGGCTTGAGACACTTTTAAAACGTTCCAGACGACTCTTGTTCATGGCTTCCCTGGAGCAGGGGTAACTCTGGTGTCCTCCTGTACACAGTCAAAGGGCGAGTCACCTTCACCCCAGCCGGTCAGGGTTCCAGGCCCACAGAGGGCACGGCTTTCCAACTCCACATTTGGTGACTCCACGTGAGTCTCGAGCTCGGCCTCGGTGACAGCATTCCCACGGCGATGGGCAGGCACTAAGGAATCAGGGCTCTCCCCCAGGCCAGCTGGTTGCTAATCTACCAGCAGTCATGGAGGAAGGAACCCGAGTAAGCACGGGGCTGGGGTCCAGTGAGGGGCTGCACTGGGAGCTCCACAACCCCTTCTGGATTCAGAACTAATGTTCTCCAACACATGGCACAAAGAGACTCAGAGGCAGGGCCCAGAAGCCCGGAGCTGCCCACAGGGTTTCCTGTGAGAACTGCCCTCCCTCCTCTCCAGGCAGCACCAGCACCCATGCATGTGCAGGAGCTCAGGCTGCTTGGTGTCTGCAGGGCTGTGGACAAGCCCCCGAGGCAGAGGGCCTCGGCCCGCCGCAACTCCCCTGACTGGGCACTTACAATACTTTCTGTTCATCCTTCAGAAATGATATCCTGCCTTCCAGAAGGAACTTCCACCCCCAGGACCCCGAGCCCTATCTTGATACCTCAACAAGCAGCCCTGGCCACCGCAGAGGAGGATCTGGAATGCAGACTTCAGGGTGGCTGGGGAGGCCAGGTGGCATTCGTCCCCTTGTCCCATTAATCCTGCTGCTCCGGGGCCTGCCAGTCTCAGAGATGTGGAACAAGTGCAGACTCCAGACTCGCTTGGGAAACCAGGAGGCTGCCATGTTGATCGTCATTGGGACCCCGGTGTGTTGGGGGCCGGATGGCGCCCGTCAGCATTACCTGCGTAGCCTCTGCCTCTAGATACATCTGCTAGGGAAGTTGGGCTGTAAACAGGCAGTGTCTTGGCAGGCTCAGGGCCAGACAGCAAGAGCTGCATGGAGCAGATGCACTGCAACCCTGGTTAAAAGCCAATGGGCCCGGGGCGCTGCGGGGCAGCGTTGATCCGAACTGCGCTGGGCTTTGTCTGGAGGGACAGTGGCCTCTGGGACCCTCCCTTCTCCAGACACTCACGGTCCGAGTCCCTCCCTCCACCGAGGAAGCTGGTCTTCCTTCTGCTACGCCGACACCCTCCATGCGGCCAGTCGGTCTGCACAGGGTGGAGGCCACGCCCGCCCACCTGGCCTGGCCCAGTGGACGTGCTGTAGGCTGTGGACATGGGGCAGGTGACAGATCGCCGCCTACCTCTGCGTGCTGGGCTGCGGGCACAGAGGCGTGAGGCCTGGGCAAGCCCAGGGGCTCCTGTGACGGCGCCTGGCATGGCGCGGTCACACTGCAAGAGGATTACAGCTCCGGGCTCACTCCCCTCCCTTGCCAGCTTTCCGCACTCAAATGTATTTCTGATGCTCCGTCCGACAGTTTCCATTTCACGAGTAAAGCAGATGAAGCGGGAAAATAAACCGAGTGGGGCGGCCACTCCACCTGCTCTGTCGGCAAGCACCATCCATCAGAAGAACAGCTCTTTCCGACAGGCCCTGCGCTGAGGGGGAGCAGAAACCAGGCCTGCAGGGCGGACACACCGCACAGGCGGCTCTGGAGGACAGGTGGGCTTGGTGGGCCTGGTGGCCCGGCTCAGCCCAGGACCTCGGCTCTGTGCCGGCCTCCCGGGACATGTGCTCTGCAGGCTGAGCGCAGAGGGCCTCACTCGCTCACCTGGCCCGCTCACCAGCAGGCTCCTTGTGACAGCAGCTCAGCCCGTCAGGCATGGAGCTGGGCGCCTCCATGACACAGAGAGCTTGTGGCTGAAGGAGAGGGAGAGGAGGAGGGGCGAGCCAGGACCCCTGGTCTAGGACCCACATGAGCTGCCCCCGGCTCCATCTTGGACCTCAGGCCGTCCGCTAGACCTCTGTGCCAGAATCTTCCACCCCACTCCGTCCTGTCCTCTCTGCCTGTGTGGCTCGGGGATGGGGTGGGCGTCGGCTAATGGGAGCCTCTGGGAGCCTGGACGAGGAAGAAAGGCATGGCTGGGCGTCTACCTGCCGGGCGCCACCCCCCCCCCCCCCCCACTGGTCATGTCCCTTCACCACAGGCCCCTGCTCCTCTCACAAAGACTGAGTCATAGCACTTTCTCCTTCTGGTTCCAGAAACTTCTCCCCCCTCCCAGCCCTTCTGGCCTGGGGTTGGGGTAGCTCCTCCTCTGCTACCAGCTTGGGGACCCAAATCTCCCCTTTGGGTCTGCTCACAGCCACACAGAGGGCCCCTGCACTCTAATCTGAGGAGGCCTCTGCATGGGGTACCGTGTAACCCCCACCATCTGTAAACATGGATAGTTGCACCTGTTTTCAGGGCTGCAGGGAGAATTTAGTTGAGGGTGCCAATAAAAATGCTGCATCACCTCACCCTACAGACCTGGCCACACCAAAGTCCGGCTGGGTCAACAGTGAGTTGTTGTGCCAAATGCAAGTGGCAGCAACTGGCAGTCAGACCTGGAGTCCAAAAGAATGGAGGCCTGGGGCCCCAGTGCTCAGGCCTGGGGACCACAGGGAGGCCTGTGTTCACTGCAGACTCACACCTGCAGACAGGCTGTGCTGAGAGCGGTGGTGGCACGGGCTCAGCGGCCAGGGCAGCAGGGGAGCTGGAAGGGACACGGCCGGTACCTGGAGATGGGAAGCTGCAGGGGACCTGGGAGCTTCCTCACTGGTTTCTGTGACCCTTGAGGGGACAAGCATTTGGCTGTAGAGCCCATGGCTCCTGCCAGCAGGACTGGGTGGATGGAAGCTGCAGTGAGGTGGCTTTGGTTCAAAAGGAAGAAGAAATTTCTAGTAACTGGAGTTTTCTAAAATAGAATGCTTCCCACAGGGAACAAGAGCCTTGCAGTGTTGTTGGGGGAAATGGAGACAGACAAAGGGACTGTCGATGGAACTGTCCTGTCATGGAACAACGAGGCCATGCTCAGACAGAAGGAGGAGTTCGTGGGTCCTGCTGCAGGACAAGCCCTGTCATAGATGGCTCAGTTCATAAGCGGCTTTCAGAAACACATCGGTTGGATGTCCCTGATGGCGCAGCGGGCAAGAATCTGGCTGCCAAAGAAGGGGTCACGGTGTTGATCTCTGGTATGGGAAGATGCCACATGCTGAGGAGCAACTAAGCTCAAAAGCCACAACTACTGAGCCTGTGTGCCTGGAGCCTGTGCTCCACGAGACTAGCCCCCGCTTGTCTCAACTAGAGAAAGCCCACGCAGAGCAACAAAGACCCAGCACAGCCAACGATAAATACAGAAAGAAAAGAGATGCATGGGTAGTTGAGGATGAAAGTAAATATCAATAGTAACAGGGTCTGGCTTTGAATAAACAGGAGTCCAGGAATGCACGTTGATGTCAGTGGATAAACATGGATGGCTTTTCACTGTGCACTTCCCTACCCCTAAACACAGAACCCCTGAGAAGAACTTAGCATGGTTTCTGTGATTTTCCAGACAAAATGCATAAATTGCACCTCATTGTGAGGAAACATCAGACAAACCCAAACCAAGAGGCATCTGAGAAAAGATTGGACTATTCAAACATGTCCAGGCTGCGAACGCCAAGGAAACACTCAAAACAGATCCAGGCAGACAACAGGTCATCCTGTGATCCTGAATGGGGTCCCGCTGTGAGAGCAGGCAGCTGGAGCCCTGGGTCCCAGCTCTCGGGAAACCTGAGTGAGGTCTCAGGGCAAAGAGTACACAGGAATGCTTTGACACAGTCTTATGTGCCTGCAAGTCCAAAAACCTTTCAAGATAAAGAGTAACAATACATGTAAAGGAGAAAAAACAAACAAAACACACAGTGATGGTGCTGACTGCGCCCTCCTGCTCGATGCAAGGGCACAGGAAGGACACGGTGCCCTCTGAGGTAGGTAAGCTCGAGCAGGGCCCAGCCTGGGGGACCCAGGGACACACAGAGATACATGGGCCACGTCGCCTGAGAGACATCCACCCACAGGACGACCCAGTCTCTTTAGCGAACGAACGGCCAGAGGAGAGAGGAATACGGAGACTCACAGGGCACAGGGCCTCTCCTGGATCCTAATTCAAGCAAACCGGCTTCAGGGAGACGTTCACGGGAGAACTGGAGTGACGTGGACCCTGCCTGGTTGTCAGACGATACAAGCGAATTACTGCTAAGTTGTCTGCATGGAATCATGTGATGACTGTGATGCTTTAAAAAAAAAAGTCCTCATCTTTAAGAGCACTTTGACATATCCGTGGACAAAACACGACGATGTCTAGAGTTTTCTCAGACAATTGTGCAAATGTGCATTGACGGATGGATAGACAAAACGTGGGACACATGTATGAGCGTACTTATTGTTCAGGCTTTGGAAGGAATCAAGTACTGACAACTGCTACAACCCCAGTGAATCGTGAAAACATCACGTGCTAAGTGAAAGTCAGACACGAAAGCCAAATAATTTTATTCCACTTACATGAGGCACCTAGATAGTCAAATTCATAAACACAGAAAGTAGAAAAGAGGTTCCCAGAGCTGGGGGTGGTGGGGACAGTGGGAGTTAGTGTTTAATGGAGACAGAGTTTCACTTCGGGGATGATAGAAAATATCTGGAGATGGTGGTGGTGATGACTGCAGAAAAATGTGAATGTGCTTCATGACTCTAAACTGAAAATGGCAAACTTTATATTATGTATATTCCACCACCTTAAAAAAAATACCAGAGGATGATGCACAACCAGATAATTGTTGAAACTGGGTGACGAGAACCTGGAGATTGCTTTTATGATTCACTCTCTTTTCATGCATGTTTCAAATGCTTCCACACTGAAATGCATTCTTAAAACCTTACAGACAAAACGACGGTCCAAACACCCAGGGTTGATGAGCACAGCTATGAAAACCACCACAGCTTGGAAAAATGTTCATGAGATTATGTTGGGTCAAAGGCTGGCTCTCCAATTCTGTCTGTACTATGTGTGAATCACATGCCAAAACATGAATTAAGGAAAAAAGTCTGAAAGGAAACATACCAAATTTACAACAGCCATAGTGTTCTGATGGTTGGATCGTGAGTAGATTTTCTTTTCTTCTTCTAAACTTTGTCTAATAGAGCTGCTTGTATAGGTTTTGGAAATAAGCTACATGTGCCCCAGAGGCTGTTAACAAGCGATAAAAGGCTTCCCTGGTGGCACAGTGGGTAGGAATCTACCTGCCAGGGCAGGGGACACGCGTTCAATCCCTGGTCCGGGAAGGCTCCACATGCCGCCGAGTGACTAAGCCCGCACACTGTTGGGATTGTGCTCTGAAGCCCACCAGGAGCGACTGCTGAGCCCACGACACAGCTACTGAAGCCTGCGTGCTCTAGAGCCTGTGCTCCACAAGAGGATCCATCACACCGAGCAGCCCGTGCGCCGTAATCAAGAGCAGTCCCTGCTCGCCACGACCACAGAAAGCTGGCTCGCAGCGATGAAGACCCAGCACAGCCAAGTAAACAAATCTCCGCTGTGCTGTGCTCAGTCGTGTCTGACTCTTCAGTGGACTGTGGCCCGCCAGGCTCCTCTGTCCATGGCATTCTCCAGGCAAGAACACTGGAGTGAGTTGCCATTTCCTTCTCCAGGGGATCTTCCCAACCCAGAAACTGAACCTGTATCTCCTGCATTGGCAGACAGGTTCCTTACCACTGAAACACCTGGGAAGCCCTAAATAAATAAATAAAAATTCAGAAAACAACAACACACGAGCTGTGAGAAAGCAGCAATCCATCTGGAGAGTTCCAGGCTGCCTGGCCTGAGGATTCAGGGAGAGCTACCAGCCCAGGACAAGGGGTGGGCGGCCTCTGCTCCTGCCTCTGGGGTGGGAAGGGGGTTTCCCCCAGGGCTCGTCCCTCCCTGGAGTGCAGTGGGTGCAGAGCAGTGCAGCCAGGCCTGAGCCCAGGCCCCCCCACACAGAAGGGCCCCCAAGAGTCGGGCTGGGGGCGCTTCCTGTGCAAACGCCCGGCGGCTGCGGCGTCCAGGGCTGTGGTCGACTGGCCCCAATCTGGGCTCGCGTTGCTCAACCCGCCCTGCCTTTCCTGTTCCCCTTTCCCCATGGCGCAGCCCGGGCGGCCGGGTCCGGGGGCTCTGCGGGCTCGCCACATGGTGGACACCCCCCCAGGGAGCTGTTTCCACGTCTCTGATTGTTTTCCCTCCCGGGTTGCTAAACGGCCTATGAAGAAACCCCCCGCTTTTGCTTTTGTATTCTGGGGAAGGAGCCCGGCACTGTTTGCCGAGAGGCTGTGCCATCCGGAGGTGGCAGGACACGCCCGGCCCCCCACAGCCAGGTGGGGCAGCTCTTTGAGAAATGGGCCCAAACCCGCCCCGAGGTTGCAGAGTGGTAACAACAGCTGACACTTATGGGGCGGGGGAGCTGTCCTCTTGACAGCCCTCCTGAGGGGGCCCGCCGTGTCCCCGGTGTCTCGAGGAAGGGACTGCAGCCCCCAACAGGGAGGTGACACGGCTGACCCAGGTCCAGGGGGCGTTGACCAGAACCAGGACGCGGCCGCTCGCCCTTGCAGGTCCCCCTGCTTCCTGCAGTGGGGGACACCTGCAGTGTCCCGCGTGCCCAAGTGCCCCCAGGGCCCCACGAAGGCTGCAGGTGCAGGAGCCTTGGGGGTCCTTGGGAAGAGTGAAGACTCACTCTTGAGGTCACTGTTTTGGGAAGGAAATTTCAAAAAGGTGGAGAAAAATGTCCACGGGGAGAAACACCTGTGTCAAGGAGAGCGTCACCTGTGGGGGAGGGAGGGGAAGACCCAGAAGGGATCCCAGGTAACGCTGTGTTCCATACATCACATGACGGGTCCATGGAGGTCATGGTGGTATTGTGCATACAGTTTTCTATGTCCAGGATATTTCACCATGATTTTAAAGCGAAAACCAAACAAACAAACCTGACTTACTGCACAGGCCTTTTCTCTGACCCTGAGTCAGTACTCTGAAGAATATCAGCCAGTGGCTGACAGTCTCAGTGGGAGACGCTGGGTTCCACTGTTTATCCCAAGACACACCCTCAGGATTGGAGCCCTAGAGAGCAGAGCAAGGCCCCCCCAACTATGGAATCGTGGCTTTGATGAGGGCCACCCACAGCCCCCTCTGGCTGTGAGGGAGGCCCCGACTCGGCCCCTGTGACAGGCCTCCTCAGGCCATCCATCCCCTGCTTCACAAGAACCCCTAGGGAGACGACCAACTGCGCTAACACAGCAACCCGGCCTCCAAGGAACCTGTGGTATTTTTCAAGCTCAAGAAAAGAAAAATTCCGGCTGCTCAGACATCTGAAACAAACACTGGCTTTTCTGATTCTGAGACCCACGGGGATCTTTATTACGTAAACATCTGATGGATCTGTTCTGTGCGGATGGACAAAAATACATAATTCACTTACAACATAAATAGCTTAGCATTCCACTGCTCCAGACCCTGGTTATATATTATCATTTCAAAAAACCTGTGGAGGGTTTTGTGGCCAGTGACCGAGGCTCAGTCACCATGAGCAGAAGTCTGGTGATGACAGGCTCTGTGTGCAGGAAACATGGGAGATCCTGGACACGGGTCCCCCGGGGCCCATGTCCCAGCATCTGGCCACGGGCTCCCTTTTGTGCCAATGGGGGGGGGGGGCACACTCTGACGTTCTGTTCTTTGGGATTACTTCAATATGAAGACACTTTCGTGGGCACAACTGGGGAGTTATTGTAGATTCAGTTCCAGTCCTCAAAATAAAATGAGTCATGAATGGTTTGTTTCTCAGTGTGCATGGAGGTTCTCTTTATACTCTGCTGAGCCTGTTAAGAGCACGGTAGGATTATGTCCAAAAATCTGCATGTTGCACTGTGCTCAGTCGTGTCTGACTCTTTGAGACCCCAAGGACTGCAGCCCGCCAGGCTCCTCCATCCATGGGATTCTCCAGGCAAGAACACTGGAGTGAGCTGCTATTCCCTTCTCCAGGGGATCTTCCCGACTCAGAGATCAAACCCAGGTCTCCAGCACTGCAGGCAGATTCTTTACTGTCTGCGCCACCAGGGAAGCTCAAAAACTGTGCATAATTTAATTTAAAAAACAAGAACAGTGACAACAGTAACTTCTAAGATCACTGATCACAAACAATAATGTAAAGGCTTGAAATACTGGGAGAATTATCAAAATGTGACACACAGAAACAGAGTGAGCAAATATTTGCTCAGAAACTGGCAACAATAAACGCAGGGTCGCCCCAAACTTTCAACTTGTAAAAACAGAAAAAATAAATGCACTGTTTGCAAAGCCCAATAAAGCAAAGCACAATGAGACCAGGTGTGCATGTGCAGAGGGCAGGCGAGGGTCTACACCTCCACAGTTCACCCCTCTGAACCTGAGCTTTTCATCTATGACCCGGGAGCGGGTGGGGACCAGACCTACAGTTAAAATGTCTCATCTGATCTCAGATGCCTAGGGCGGGCTTCCAGGAACTTTTCAGCAATTTTTTCAAATCTGTTTAATCCTGACTCTTGGTACCTAGAATATCCATGAAAGACGTCCACTGAGCCTACCCGCTCAAACACATGCTTGTACATGTCTGTGTGCCTATACATATTTCTGGGGAGAGGGTTCTTAGCTTTTGTTGGATTCTCAAAGAGGATGGTGAATCCAAAAGTCTTTGAGCCTGTGTTCTGTTATGAATGGAGAACAACAACAAAAATCCAACTTAAACTGGCCAGAGTAAATAAAGAAAAAAAAAGGAATTTATTGGTCCATGCAAGCAAAAGGTCAGGGAGATGCCTGGCTCAAGTAAAGCTGATCACCCACACCAGGAGCCTGTGGCAGGTGTGGCAGCTGGCGACACCTCCCTCTTCGGTTGGGCAGTGGCCCAGGAGTCTGTGCATCCTGTCCCCCCGCCCCTGCTGCACTGTGTGAACCCAAAGGTGTATTAAACTCTCGACCGCAAAAAAAAAAAAAACAAATCAAATAAAGTTGGACCCAGGGACTCAAATCACACCAGAAAGCCCGCATCTCTCCATCTCTGGTGCCACTTTCCTCCTTGGTCACCTCAGTATCAGGAGGACTTGCTACAACCAGGCCTCACAAGGGTCCAGACACACACCCTCGCTGTTCCAGATGCAGCAGGAGTCTAGCATCCTGGGGGTCACGTTTACAAACAAATCTTTCCAGCAGGAGACTGGGATGCTTATCTAGGATGTGGGTCCTTGGTCTCCCCTGCAGTCCCAGAACAGGGGCTCTGCCAGGCTCATGTGGATACCAAGCTGGTGTTTTCCAGGGGGCCTTGAGGAGGTTTGAGGAAGTGGTGGCCCTAATAGCTGGGAAAGTCCTCTGAGGCAGCCTTGTGACTTGCTTCGCAGGTGACCCCAGCAGGCTCCTGATCAAAGGGAAACCCCCAAGAGTCCCCCTCCAGCCCGGCATGGTCACAGCTTGTACAGAAATGCCTGGGAAGCACCAAACGCCAACGTGGCCACTGGCCAGGAAGCCCCAAACACGGACATGCTGCCTAAAGCCCCTTCCAGTCACACCTTCTGGATACATGTGGTCACCTCCAGCTTTCACTCTCTGGTATCTGGGCACTGATTGTCTCAGCACTCAGCAGAGAAACTAAATCAAAGCCAGACCTGACAGAGCCAGCCTCTGAGCTGGAGTCCCACCTGACAGCCGTGCCTGGAGCCTCGGCCACCGCAGAGCAAGGGGGAATGTGTGAGCGTGGCAGCGAGACACGCTGGGGTTTAGACCCTGGCCCTCCTATCTACCAGCTGTACAGCCTCTCTTGGTGTCCCCACCTGGAACGGATAACTCCACTCCCTGCCCAAGGACTGCGGTGAGCAGCGACTGAGACAGAACACGACACAGACGTTGGCGTGATGACAGGATGATGAGACACTCATTCAGCAAATGTTCACTGAGTATCTAATACGTGCCAGGCACTCTCCCAGAAGCTAGGGTTACAGTGAGGAACAAGGCAGATACAGGTGTTTTGGAGCTTGTAAAGGTAAAGAAGGAGACAGTGGTGATAAGGATGGTGGTGATGGTGATGCAGGAGGGTGAAGATGAAGCCAAGACTCCTCCCCAGATCACAAGACCCTCAGGAGCAGGAGCTCAGCTCCCACTTCCCACCCGCTCTGTGTCTTGCACATAGTAGGTACTCAAGCAATGGGTGTTGTTGACAGACTTGCTCTCCAAGCTGCTTCAGGCAGAGGAAAACCCTTCCAACAAGGCTCAAACCAGCCTCCATGCTAATTTCTTTAAAGTTGTGTGTTTTATCTTTAAAATGGACTTGAGTCTCTTTCCATTCTGTGGTCCATCCATGTTTGTTTTACTTGTAAACAACGAGAACTTTTTTCAAAACTGAGTGAAAATGATGCCCCAAGAAAACATGCCCTGTTTACTCCTGTGGCTTTTGGGACACTAACACACTCACACAGGCACGCACATACACACTCATCCCCCTCAGGCCACCCACACACCCGGCAGGTCTTGGAGCCCAGGGCCAGAAGCACGAACCCAAACTGATAAGTCTCTGAGAACACGCATTTCTCCTGGTAGTGCTGAGCCAGAGGAGGAAGGGCAGCTTATCTCACCACGCTTCAGACAGGAGGAGGGAGCCGGCCACTCTGTGCTGAGAGCCAAAGGCTCTGAAAAGGCCGCTGGGAGCTTTGTTTTCCCCTTCAAACCTGGTGTTCCCATCACAGGGGCCACATCATCACCCGACGGACTCTGGAGGACGCCTGGGGCTAGGACTCAAGGCAAGCAGAAAGCAGCCACTCTGAGTAGCCGGAGTCTTAGGATTTGCTCAGGAGTCCTCCCAACTCCAGCAAGCAGATTAAACCAGTCAATCCTAAAGGAAGTCAATCCTGAATATTCCTTGGAAGGAGTGATGCTGAAGCTCCAATACTTTGGCCACCTGATGGGAAGAGCCAACTCAGTGGAAAAGACCCTGGTGCTGGGAAGGACGGAGGGTAGGAGGAGAAAGGAGTGACAGAGAATGAGATGGTTGGATGGTGTCATCAACTCAAGGGACATGAACGTGGGCAAACTCCAGGAGATGGTGAGGGACAGGGAAGCCTGGCATGCTGCAGTCCATGGGGTCACAGAGAGTCAGACATGACTTGGTGACTCAATAACAACAACCACAACAACAATCTCCCAGCTCCCGAGACAAACGTTCCGACCAGGAAAACAGGCAGGAAGAGGGCAGGCCACTGCCCCGAGCTGCTGGGCTGGCCAGGACCTAGTCAGAGCCGGCTCCCTGAGTTTCTATTTCCTCGTTTCTGAAGTGAGCCTTCTAGACCATCTCTCAGATGGTTTTCAGTTCTGTTACACAATATCCAGCCTCCACAGATGGAGCAGCTCAAGGGCGGTTTGACATCGACACACTGGAATTTATGGAGAGATGAAAATCCTTGTCACCTGATCCCTGAGGGGGTCCTGCCCTTCCCGCCACAGAAGTTTAGCACCAACGTGGAACGGCCGAGGAGGACACAGTCAATTCCTCCCCTGCATGCATCAGGAGGCAAGCGTGAGGTGTGCAGTGCCGAGAAGCTATAAGGGCCAGTGCAACTTCCTGGGGGTGGGGGGAGGCCAATGTTACTTGCAATTTGTAGAAATAACTATTTCTATATTAAATACAGCAGTTGTGGAGCAAAATACAAAATTTCCATAGATTTTCATGATCAAACACAAGATTGTTGAAGGCATGTCACGCATAGGGCAGGAAAACTGAGGTCACTGCCCCACAATCCACATTGCACAAACTTCCCTGCCAACTTTTCAGTAGACAAGTATGACAAGGAGGAAAAAAAATTTTTTTTAAATGCAGAGCCTGCCCAGTCTCCAAGACCAGCACGGAGCCTGGACGCCACCTGGTGTTCATTTGGGATATGACAGCCAGCATTGTGAAGGGGTTGGATTCAAAATCCTGCGGAGCGGGGGAGCCGGTTCCGATATCACTGTGGGAACCTCCCCACCCCTCCCCCGCCAGCCTGCTTCAGCACCAGGGCCCCCCTTTGTTAACACGCTCATTTGGGTGGGATGGAGCCTCCCCAGCCTGGCCTCGAGAGCAGCACCCGCTTCTTAACCCCACCTCTGCTCCGCTTGCCTTGGAGACCCTGGTCCAGAAGCCCTGGGTTAGGCGGAGAGGTCTGTTTGCAACTGGCTTCTCAGGCAACCTGGGAATGAAGGCAGAGGTTTGAACTTGCCATCACCATGGGCAGATTTTAAACCCTGCAGAAGCACCTGGTACTGATATAAGGCCCAGGTCTCAGCACCTTTACACAATCGCCCAGGTGACCCTAACACCCAGCCTGAGCTGAGAAACACTGAAATGAAGACTCGCATCACGTGAGTTTTCTGATTCCAGCATCCTGGTACTTACCTGGTGGTCCTCTGGTTAAGACTCCATGCTTCCAATGAAGGGGTTGCAGGTCTGATCCCTGGCCAAGGAACTAGATCCCACATGGCCGAAAAATTAAGTTAGTTTTTTAAAAGATTTCAGCATCCTTGGGAGGGACGCCAGCAGTGAACCTGGCTCCTCAATCAAGTGATGAGCAGTTCCTGGGATGTCCTTTGGACCAAGAGGTTCAGACATGTGTAGGCTGACTCCATGGACCTGTCCCGTGTTTGGGGTCATGCATATCCTGCTCCTGTAGGGACTGTGTCGGAACACCCTAAATGTCCTGTTCTCAGCATTCTTCACTAAAACACAAAAATTCCACAGTTAGAACTATTTTCTGGCACAGTAACTGGTGGGATCAATCAGGTAAATGACCACACTAAGGATGCGGAGCTTTGGTACTAAACTGGGAAAACCAAGATAGGTTTGCCACCCTCAACCTCACACCTGCCTCAGACCAGCAGTAACTGGGGCTGGGCCTCACTGTGCGCTCTGGAGAGGTGGTGGGAGTCCATCCGATTTCGAAGGGTCTGCAACCAAGGATGACAATCCTGTGTTCCGTACTTACCCAGGCTACAGCCCTAAGGGTGCGCTGGAGTGAATCTGGCAATAGATTTAGGGAGGAATTAAGGTTCCTAATATCCATCCCAAGACCAGGTGCTGCCCTCAGGGTGGGTCTCAGAAGGGAAGGTTCAGGAGGTCACTGGTCAGCAGGGAGCAGTGGACGTCTGAGTTCAGCTGGTTTTGTTGTTGACTTCTGGTTTGGTTGCGGGGATAGGAAAAATCAGTTACAGGGCTAAAGATGAGGAAATCGTTCAGAATATTTCTAATTTCACAGAGTTGTTTTCACTTGGGGCTGACCAATATGGCAGCTGGCCTTCTAGGATGTGGGGGCTGCCTTCACTTCCCCACATACCTGGGGCTCCCCTCTCTTTCACTCCTGCCATCTCTGCCCTGGTCAATCGGATCCCACTCTCAGCAGTTTCTCTGCAATGCCGGTCTGCCTCAGAGGCCAGCCCAGGAGGGTCAGAGTCAGGACTGAGTGCCCCAGCCCCCTGGATCTTTTCTTTTTACTCTTTTTATTTCTTTTGGTCGCACTGGGTCTTGGTTGCTGCACATGGGATCTTCAATGTGGTATGTGGGATCTAGTTCCCCGACCTGGGAATGAATCTGGCCCCCTGCATTGGGAGCACAGACTTAGCCCCTGGACCACCAGGGCAGCCCACCCCTGCCCAGATCTTATCAAGGGCCCCCAGCATTCACTTGCTGTTGGATTGGGTAACCTTCCCAGCCTCATCGGATGGTCCCACCGCACCTCCTTCCTGGTAAAA
The DNA here is from genome assembly GCF_963930625.1 of Muntiacus reevesi. Lineage (NCBI taxonomy): Eukaryota > Metazoa > Chordata > Mammalia > Artiodactyla > Cervidae > Muntiacus > Muntiacus reevesi. Next base: position 225,187,005 of record NC_089250.1, on the reverse strand, counting down.
CCCTTGGCTACCCCGGGGTCTCAGCTCTCGGGTCCATCAGCTGTCCCTGCTTCCTTCTGCTTCCTCTAGCACCGAAGCAGATACCGTGCAGGGCTTGTGGCCGTGGTTGATCTGTCCCTGCCCATTTGTCCTCTGGGGGATCATGGGGGTGGTTCACAGTAACATCTCACCTAATGGTTCGATGTGTGCATGCTCAGTTACTCAGTTGTGTCTGTTTGGGACCCAATGGACTGTAGCCTTTGAGGTTGCTCTGTCCGTGGGATTTCCCAGGCAAGAATACTGGAGTGGGCTGCCATTTCCTGGTCCAGGGGCTCTTCCTGACCCAGAGATCTTGCATCTCCTGTGTCAGCAGGAAGATCCTTTACCACTGTGTCGTCTGGGTTGGATAGAAGTATCAGTAGGGTTTGGATTTTGGTTTTGCTCTCTAGTATGTTTCTACAATATGGAGGGAATCACAGAAATTCCAAACCCCTGCCACCATAGCCTTCACCTCCCTGGAGCCCCCTCTCCACTTGCTATTGATCATCCAAATAGGCCACTGTCATCTTTGTTGTTGTGGCCAACCATGTTTGAGGATCTGCCCTCATGGTCTCCTGCCCCTTTGCTACCCCTTCTTCCTGAATCTTACTCCTTCCTTCTGAGTTGTTTTCTCCTTCCTGGATTATGTCCTTTATTGCTTCTGTCAGTGAAGACCTGTGAGTAACACATGCTCTTCATGTTTCCTGTATCTTTCTTTCCCTTGCACTTGGTTAACAGGTTGTGCATGCATGCTCAGTCACTTCAGCTGTGTCTGATTCTTTTCGACCCCATGGACTATAGAGCCCACCAGGCTCCTCTGTCCACAGGATTCTCCATGCAATAAAACTAGAGTGAACTGCCATTTCCTCCTCCAGGGGGATCTTTCCGACTCAGGGATCAAATCCACATCTCCTGTGTCTCTTGCAGTATCAGCAGGCCGATTCTTTACCCACTGAGCCACGTGAAACGGTATGGACTTAACAGAAGCAGAAGACATTAAGCAGTGGCAAGAATACACAGAAGAACTATACAAAAAAGATCTTCACCACTCAGATAATCACGATGGTATGACCATTCACCTAGAGCCAGACATCCTGGAATGCGAAATCAAGTGGGCCTTAAGAAGCATCACTATGAACAAAGCTAGTGGAGGTGATGGAATTCCAGTTGAGCTATTTCAAATCCTAGAAGATGATGCTATGAAAGTGCTGCACTCAATATGCCAGCAAATTTGGAAAACTCAGCAGTGACCACAGGACTGGAAAAGGTCAGTTTCCATTCCAATCCCAAAGAAAGGCAATGCCAAAGAATGTTCAAACTATGCACAACTGCACTCATCTCACACGCTAGTGAAGTAATGGTCAAAATTCTCCAAGCCAGACTTCAACAGTATATGAACCATGAACTTTCAGATGTTCAAGCTGGATTTAGAAAAGGCAGAGGAACCAGAAATCAAATTGCTAACATCTGCTGGATCATCAAAAAAAGCAAGAGTTCCAGAAAAACCATCTACTTCTGTTTTACTGACTATGCCAAAGCCTTTGACTGTGTGGATCACAACAAACTCTGGAAAAAATTCTTAAAGAGATGGGAATACCACACCACCTGACCTGCCTCTTGAGAAATCTCTACGCAGGTCAGAAAGCAAGTTAGAACTGGACATGGAACAACAGACTTGTTCCAAACTGGGAAAGGAGTACATCAAGGCTGTATATTGTCACCCTGCTTATTTAACTTATATGTAGAGTACATCATGAGAAATGGTTGTCTGGATGAAGCACAAGCTGGAATCAAGATTGCTGGGAGAAATATCAATAACCCTCATATATGCAGATGTCACCACCCTTATGGCACAAAGTGAAAAAGAACTAAAGAGCCTCTTGATGAAAGTGAAAGAGTAGAGTGAAAAAGTTGGCTTAAAACTCAACATTCAGAAAACTAAGATCATAGCATCTGGTCCCATCACTTCATGACAAATAGATGGGGAAACAGTGGCAGACTTTATTTTTTGGGGCTCCAAAATCACTGCATTTGGTGACTGCAGCCATGAAATTAAGATTCTTACTCCTTGGAAGAAAAGTTATGACCAACCTAGACAGCCTATTAAAAAGCAGACATTACTTTGCCAACAAAGGTCCGTCTAGTCAAAGCTATGGTTTTTCCAGTAGTCATGTATGGATGTGAGAGTTGGACTATAAAGAAAGCTGAGTGCTGAAGAAAAGATGCTTTTGAACTGTGGTGTTGGAAAAGACTCTTGAGAGTCCGTTGAACTGCAAGGAGATTCAACCAGTCCATCCTAAAAGAAATCAGTCCTGAATATTCATTGGAAGGACTGATGCTGAAGCTGAAACACCAATACTTTGGCCACCTGATGCGAGGAACTGACTCATTGGAAAAGACCCTGATGCTGGAAAAGATTGAAGGCAGAGGAGAAGGGGATGACAGAGGATGAGATGGTTGGATGGCATCACCAACCGAATGGACGTTGAGTCTGAGTAAGCTCCAGGAGTTGGTGATGGACAGGGAAGCCTGGCGTGCTGCAGTCCATGGGGTCACAAAGAGTCGGACATGACTGAGCAACTGAACTGAAATGAACTGAGCCACATGGGGTTAAACAGGTTAGCTGATTCTATCATTCTCATTCAAATTACCATTCCATTCAAAATAGAAAGCCCAGAGATTAATCCACGTACCTATGAACACCTTATCTTCAACAAAGGAGGCAAGAATATACAATGGAGAAAAGACAACCTCTTTAACAAGTGGTGCTGGGAAAACTGGTCAACCACTTGTAAAAGAATGAAACTAGAACACTTTCTAACACCATACACAAAAATAAACTCAAAATGGATTAGATCTAAATGTAAGACCAGAAACTATAAAACTCCTAGAGGAGAACATAGGCAAAACACTCTTCGACATAAATCACAGCAAGATCCTCTATGACCCACCTCCCAGAGTATTGGAAATAAAAGCAAAAATAAACAAATGGGACCTAATTAAACTTAAAAGCTTTTGCACAACAAAGGAAACTATAAGCAAGGTGAAAAGACAGGCTTCAGAATGGGAGAAAATAATAGCAAGTGAAGCAATAGAAAAGAATTAACCTCAAAAATATACAAGCAACTCCTGCAGCTCAATTCCAGAAAAATAAACGACCCAATCAAAAAATGGGCCAAAGAACTAAACAGACATTTCTCCAAAGAAGACATACAGATGGCTAACAAACACATGAAAAGATGCTCAACATCACTCATTATTAGAGAAATGCAAATCAATACCACAATGAGGTACCATTTCACACCAGTCAGAATGGCTGCTATCCAAAAGTCTACAAGCAATAAATGCTGGAGAGGGTGTGGAAAAACAGGAACCCTCTTACACTGTTGGTGGGAATGCAAACTAGTACAGCTACTATGGAGAACACGGTGGAGATTCCTTAAAAAAATGGAAATAGAACTGCCATATGACCCAGCAATCCCAATCCTGGGCATACACACCGAGGAAACCAGATGTGAAAGAGACATGTGTACCCCAATGTTCATCACAGCACTGTTTATAATAGCCAGGACATGGAAGCAACCTAGATGCCGATCATCAGATGAATGGATAAGGAAGCTGTGGTACATATACACTATGGAATATTACTCAGCCATTTAAAAAAATACATTTGAATCAGTTCTAATGAGGTGGATGAAACTGGAGCCCATTATACAGAGTAAGTAAGCCAGAAGGAAAAACACCAATACAGTATACTAACACATATATATGGAATTTAGAAAGATGATAACGATAACCCTTATATGCAAGACAAAAAAAGTCACAGATGTACAGAACAGACTTTTGGACTCTGGGAGAAGACAAGGGTGGGATGATCTGAGAATAGCATGTATACATGAAACATGTATATTATCAATTGTGAAACAGATCACCAGTCCAGGTTTGATGCATGAGACAAGTGCTCAGGGCTAGTGGACTAAGATGACCCTGAGGGATGGGATGGGGAGGGAGGTGGGAGGGGGGTTCAGGATGGGGAACACATGTAAATCCATGGCTGATTCTTATCAATGTATGGCAAAAACCACTACAATACTGTAAAGTAATTAGCCTCCAAAAATAAAATAAAATAGAATAAAATAACTAGAGCTATAAAAAGAAAAAAAAAAACCTACCCTTCCATTGCCTTCTGGCTTCCCGGGTTGCATTTGCTACATCCCCTGTTACCTGTATCTGCTATTTGATGATTTGTATCTGATGATTTTTAAGTTCTACAGGATAGAAAGCTGCCAGCTGGCCACAAGGTGAACCCATGAGTGACAGGCAAGATAAAAACAGCAGGAAAGGACACAGTCCTCTAACTGGCAAGGAGCGCGCCGTCTGTCAGGTGAGAGCAGCAGCCGCGGCAGGGCCCTGCAATAGTCCCAGGCAGACACGCAGCGCCTGGGCTGGTCAGGGACCCTCACTCAGCAATCTCCACTCCTGGAGGGACAGGGACCCCTCTGGCTAAGCCAATGGCTGCTCCGTTAGCCTTCTCAGTGGTTCTCGAAGTCCTGCTCCAACTTCATGTTACACAAGGAGCCACAGCAGTCTCCCTGAACGCTCTGAGAGGGCTACGTGGGGACACCAGAGCTCAGCCTGCCCTCTCTCCCGGGCCGCCGGCTCTCCACACACTTACTTTCTCATAGGTCTTAGTCCCACAGGTCGTCTTTCAGGTCCTGGAACCCAGGGAGCCGTGTTCTCCTTGGGGCCTTTGTCCACGGTCCTTCAAGTGTGACCATCTCAAGTGTGGGTGACAGTCATCAAGTCCCAGCTCACACGATACCTCCTCAGGAAGGCCTCCTACCCCCAACCTCCTACTGTTCCACCCTGTCACCCCCTCCCCCGAGCCCTGTGAATAGTCTCAATATGTTGTCCATTGTTTCACTTGTCAGTGCTCCTGGGGGCTCCTGGTGAGCCCTGAGGGTTGTGTTTAAGGGTGGTGTTCACCATCATTCCCCCAGGAGATGCAGACCATCTGGGAAGTGGTCAGCAGACCTCCAGCTTCAAGATGGAGGCCTAGGTTGAGCATTCATTCTGCTTCCTCTTGAATCCCTACTAAAATGGAAATAAAGGAATTTTTTTTGAAGGACAGAGAGCACAGAGACCAGTCATATCTTGGAGTCTGACGCCAAGGTGCAGGAGGTAATCCGCTGAGCAGGTGCAGGAGTGCTTCCAACGTGTTCAGGGGGAGCCCCAGGCTCAGGGAGACTGTGTGGAGCCACCAGAGGGGAGAGGCGGAGTCTGAAGGTCAGTCTCCACCACCCCCCAGCCCCACTCGGGCAGTTCCCTCGGCCCCCAGCCAACTTCGGTTGCTCCATCCAACCTGGGAAGGCCCCCTCCCTCTTGGGGTCGTTCTGAGGAGACAGCGAGCACCTGGCCAGGGCAGGTGCCCCACCAGGGCCACTCAAGGGTCAGAAGAGCCACTCGGGCCAGGTCAGTCCCATAAAAGGAGCCCTCCCCGGAAAGGAGCTGCCAACAGCATCACCCAGAGCCACGCTGGTTCTCACAGCCAGACTTGCGCCCTGCCGCTCTAGCACTTCCTCTCCCACCAGACAGCCTGGGGGTGGGGGGAAGGGGGGGGGGGAGATGGGGAAAGGGGGTCAGCTGGCCCTCTGAGAACAAGCCAGAAGACACCACAGTCGGGGGCTCTAGTTGAACCTGCTCCTCCGTGAGCGTACCTATGGCCATCTTTCCATCTCCCTCCCCCGTGTGGGCTCTAGGGCCCAATTTCCCTCCAGTTAACAGCTAGCCCAGCCGCCCCTGCACCAATGCTGCTGGGAGACCCCTCTGCACCAGCTATCCGGCAGCCCCCATCATGCAGCTTGTGTTCTGGGATTTGTTCTGCACCCCACCCCGTGCAGGGGCCCCAGGGAGGGGAATGGACTTTAGAGTGAGGGGGGAGAACCACAAGACGGCAAGGGGAGCCCCACAGGAAGCCTGCCTGCCGGGGGGCCAGGGCAGGGTGGCCGGCGCTGGCTTCACTGTGGCTTCTTAGAGAAAACGGTGACGCGCAGCCAGGAAATCAGGCAGGAGACGCAGAACTCGGCCTGCCCTTTTCAACCTCGTGGTCACACACTCCGACCAACACCCGCAATCTGAAGAGGGCAGCTCCAGGAGAAAAGCGGCCGCAGGGACATCTGTCAGTCTGGCTACTGTAATGGGATTTTACTCTCATAAAAACCTCTTGCCAAGGACTCTGTATTTTTAGTTTTTACATGCTAGTCCTTATACAATTTGTTTTTGCCAGTTCATTTACGCCCAAAATGTACTGACTACTGACAGACGCTTGGGAGAAACCTCCCGTATGTCAAGTGCTGCTTCACTTCATTCAGTTACCGTCAAAGAACCAACCACAAGGACTTCACGTAAACTGCACGTTTATTAGCACTGGTGCGGCGACACAGCGCTTCCAGTGAACATGCGGAGCTGCATGGAGGTGACCGGACAGGTGAGGAGGTGCAGACTCGGGAACCGCGGGGCCTTACTTCTTCCACTCGTTCTTGTCGTAGTCCCACTTGGCCGAGAAGCCCTGGATGGGGGCCACCTTCATGTCCAGCATCCTCTTGGTCTGCTTGGCCACCCACTCCTCTTCAAAGGTGTGCGGGATCGGGCCATACACTACAGTCCAAAACAACGTCGTGAGGCGACACTGTCTTGACAAGGTGTTTCTAAGCCAACACGTCACACAGGTTAAGTCTTCCCCATCTCACTAGCAACTTGATCAGCACTGTCATTGGCCAGTCGACACCCACAGCCACACAAACATGCTGGTTTCAAACCCTGTGCACTGACAACTTGGTATTTCCAAATTACACCCTGTTCGTAAAAGTGAGCACGAAAACACAACGCTAAAGCAGAATGTCTTCTGTGCAGAACAGAGAGAGCAGGTACACGGGCAAGCGGAGAACACAAGCAGAACCAAAGGCGACTCATGAAGAGCAGACAGTCACAGTCCTGTTACCAACCCGCATCCACACGCAGGCAGCAAGGACAGGACCACCCCTTCTCAGAATGGGCCAACCTACCCCACAGAACAGGGAACACAGCACAGGCAGCACCAGAACAAGCAGGTAGCCCCGACACTGGCTGAGCAGAAACTGCTAGGTCTCCAGACCCAGACCTCTGGTGACCTGAGCTGCAGTCCCTGCAGCCCAAACAGCCCCCCGAAAGTTAAGAGTTTCCTCCTCCTCAGTCTAACCTCCACCACACCTTCTGACACCTGACCGCTGAGCAGATGAGCTACCGGAAACGTGCTGGGCTGGACAACCAAGCATGGCCCATCCAGGATCAATCAGCTGCAGGCCACACCACTTGAGTTCACGCGAGCCAGCCTCCCAAAGCCAGTGAACACTCCAGGATGGAGCCCAGAATGGAAATGCCGGTCTGTGTGACGGCCCCGCCCCACTCACCATAGTGCTTCTCCCAGATGAGGAGGAGCGCAGTGAAACCGATGAAGAACATGGCCGCGCCCACCACTGTCTTCCACTCGTTTGTGCTCCTGTTCATCTCGGCGAAACTCTCCTTGAACTTAAGGCGGTACACTGAGGAGAGAAAGGACAGTGCTGCGGGCATAGAGGACCCCCGCCTCGAGGTACAGCTCCACAACAAAGGGGGGGTGCTGTGGAACACGGAGTGAGGAACACAGGCTTCAGGCCCTGACACACCCGCTCACACTCGGGGGGGGGGGGGTGGCGGGGAAGGAAAGGAAGATGCATGAAGTTTGTGCTGGGTGGAAAAAAAAACCTGAAATTCTTATTTAGAGTAAGGCACGGGGCCCATTTAATGTGCCTTTTTCCTGATGGTGTGTCAGTGATCCTCCATCAGTACTTCCCCCGAGCAGAGGCACAGAGGCACTGCTCGCACATGTACACCATCCCAAGTTCCGCTCGGGTGCCTCTGCACCTGTTCCCGCTCCTCCTGGGGGCTAGAGCCCACGAGCATGGACAGAGGCGCCTGGGAGGGGGTTCAGCCAGCTGGCAGAGCTAAGGCCCTGGACAGCCCCACAGACGCACAGCACCCCCACCCTCCCCAGCACACTGGTCTCCAGGCCCAGCCCAGAACCAGGAGAATTCTTGCGCGACACAGGCTGCCCGTGGTGCCTTCAATACCCACGTTCAACTTTCTCATCAATGGAGAGGCTGCTCCAGGAAGCCTTCTCCTTTTCCTTCAAGGCCTTCTGGCTGGCAGACAGGTTCTTGACGTGGGCCACATCGGGCAAGGGGTAGTCACGCCGGTCCACATAACCAGGGAGAGCAAAATCTTCACTCTTTACAACACTTCCTAAAAAACACGTTGGACAAATATTTGAAATTCACATAGGTTCCATTACAAACAAGGCAGTACTTCTAAGAACTGAAGTCACTCCAGGCATGTGCACCCTGAAAACCTCAGTCATCCTAGGGGCTGTGACCCCCACTCCAAACAGCCACAGGACGGTCGTGTGACATGGGGGCAGGCTCACCCCATGTGGCCCTGAGAGCAGGTGAGGATGGAGGGTAGATGCTAACAGCAGCGCTGTTCATCACACCAAAACAGGAACCTGCCGGGGCACTGCCAACAAGAGAGCACTTCCTGCAACTACCAGGGTTCACAGAGGTTGGACAGCTACTCAGGTCCCCTGGACTGACTGGAGCCTGGACTAAATGGAGGCCCTTCCACAGGGAACTCCAACTAACGGGGAAGAGCACTATCAAACTCATAAAAGAAACAAGGGTTCAAAGTTCAGAAAGAAAGCCATGAAAAGGTGGCTACTGTGGCACTGCAAAGCAGCAAATAACCGTAGAAATGTGTGTCATGGAGCCGTTTGGCTTGTTCAACAAATGTTTACAGGGCGCCTACTGTATGCCAAGTACTGTTCTAGTTCAAAATGGGAAGAGTCATGTACACACCAAGTCACAGAACACCTTCAGGGTTCTATTTTCTTTTTAAGAATCTAAGCTGGAGAAGGGAATGGCAACCCACTCCAGGATTCTTGCCTGGAGAATCCCACGGACAGAGGAGTGCGGTGGGCTGCAGTCTGTGGGGTTGCAGATGAGTCAAACACAGCTTAGCAACTGAGCACACGCACGTGGGTGTGTACAAGTTTTGAAGGATTCTGTGGTTATTTCTTAACAGTGTCACATGCTCATTAAAATAATTAAATATAGGGATGCCTCATCAGTGATATATCTTCCCAAGGTGCAAATGTCCTCTGTTAACCTGTTTCTGCCTACAGAGTCAACTAATTTCACTAAGCGAAGCTCCTTGGAAAAACTTAATTTATAGTCACTGTTTGGTTCTGTGAACAGCTTTGACTAGCAAATAAATCCTCTGAGTGCTTTTTGAATGTGGAAAAAAAAAAAGAATCTAAGTTATGTGTAGATACTCACATGAATATGCCACTAAACACAAGGTAAACCCAAGCTGTCATCAGTGGAAAGTGGGGATGAAATGGAGACTTCTGCCCAAAAAGATAAAAATTTCAGCATCTTCAAATTGAGTGTACCCAATGTATCACTCTAGTAAAATGGGGGAAAGTTCAAAAAGCAGGGAAAAAACGAGTATCTTAAACTTTAAGGTTTTCCCTCAGCAAAAAGCTATTTGATTCTACCCTATATTTGAAGGAAATTCTGTGTTTGGAATGAATCTGGAGGTATAAAGTCCTGCAAAAATGCTTCACCTCCATTAGCTTAGTCTGAATGATTGAAATCTCCCAAACCATGTTAACAACAGTGGAAGAAAACCTTGCACCTTAAACAAAGCAGTAAAATTTCTCCAAATGCTCACTGGTGCCTTGCCTATCTATGATTAGCACACTCATATATTCTTACCCAACCTTATCCGAAAGAGACTGAGATGAAATGGCTAAAATTTTCATTTTACAAGTTTTCATTTAAAACTTTCCAATTTTAAAACTCTAAGACTCTATTAAAATTATGAGTGAACTAAAAAGCACTCAGCTTACACGAGTTATTAAAAATAGATGTAAAAAAAATAGATGTTAATTAGGGTGATGAGAATGTTCTCAAGTTGATTACAGGATAATGGCACAACTCAGCAAATGTACTGAAAACTGCTGAAGTGTAGCCTTTAATGTGTCAGGGTGTTATGGGAAATACATCTTAATAAAACTGTTATCAAGATGCAAATGCATATAACCTTCAAGCATCCCAAGCACAAAATTGCATTTTCTAGAAAAAGAATGACTAATTCATGACCTCACTGCTGCCAAGGGCTCGTCAAGACTTTTAGCCTGGTTCCCTAGTAAATGGAGGACTGGGGGAGGCCCCCCCACAGACACATAAGCGTTAACACACCAAACATTCCTTTTAAAAGGAGAGAAAAGCAAAGATTTTGTAACCCAGTGAAGGTTTTATCATTTCTATCCTAGATCTGGATGGATATGGGGGCCTCTGCTGATGATATCCGGTGAATCTGAGCTCCTCTCTCAATCAGACGTGTCACCACACAAACAACCAAACTGCCAATGGGGGCTCCCAATGGCTATTCTATGTGGAGAATCAGTTCATGTATGACTTACACAACCAGAACTTTAGAATAAAAGGACGAGACTCATCTGAGAGACAGCAGTTTCCTCCACCTGCTTACCGTGTGCTCGAGAAGCGGCAATGAATAAGTCCAGCAGGTCCCTGCGTCCAAAAGCTCGCGCTCCAAGAGGCAAACGCCCCCAAACTACCCACAAACCCACAGCCTCTAAGGAAGCACACAGGGCCAGGCAGGGCCTATCTTCCTGTAAAATTACAACTGCACGGAGGGTGACGACTCAAAGGAAGCACCATCTACACCTCTGGAACTGAGGCAGGAGGAGCCGGCCTGGCGCATCTGAGAAACAAAACACCAGTGGGACAGGGAGCGAGCCACTGGGGAGGGCTGGTCGGGCTGCTCTCTGCCTTTGTGAGTCTGATGTGATGAGGCCAGTGGGGCCGTGGGCTGATGTTACTACAGGCATGAGGAGCCAGCAGGTGGCTTCAAGTAGGGACCAACTAGATCTGACTTCCTATGCCAAAAGCAATATCTAAGAATAAGCCCCAGTCAGTGCCCCTGAAGGAGACAGAAGTTGCCTTCTCGCAGAAGACCAGAACGACCAAAGGGACATGAAGGGACCTTGAGGGGTGATGGAAGTGTTCCATGTCCTGAGTGGAGTCACTGTCACACAGTTGAATAAGTTTATCAAAATCCAGAGAAACATAACATCTAGAAAAGATAAACTTTCCTTTCTGTAAATTATACTTCAAACTAAACTAAACAAACAAAAAGCTAAGGAAATACATTAGCAAAACCAAAATGGAAACAAAAGGTAATCTTCGACCTAAGTGACTTCCTAGGCTTTTAGTGAAGGAGTGTTTCTTTCTGCATGTATTAACAACTAAATTTTTTATTATCTACTAATTTAAATAACATTTCAATAATGCTTTTACTAAAATTATCTTTTTTAAGAGTCTGTCATCCTGAGCAATATAAAGGACATACACAAATATAACACCCAAGTATCACCAATTAAAGGACATAACATCAAGGAAAGAAAATCACATAAAGCAGCTCAGACAAAAGCTCCTGAGTACCTGAATACATGAGTCTTGCTCTCAACTTCATCACCCATCACTCGAGCCTTGCACTTGACTCCCCAGTAACACAATCTGTCACAATGATTCATTCCCATTTCCTCCTTCTGCTGGCTTTCCCTCTGCCTGGAATGCCACTCCGCTCTTGAGTGTGAGGGAACCCCACCAGCCCTTCAGCTGAGCAAGGCCTCCCCTCCAGAAACCCCGCCCTGTACCTCAGGCCAGGCTAAATGCTTCTCCTCCGAGCCCATCTCTCACTGAAACACTGCCTTCATGTATCTTTTCTCTCCAGATTGCCGACATTCTGTGGAGTAATCCTGAATCTCACATTCCTTTATTCTAAGTGTCTAACACTGACAGCTACAAAGAGATGCTTGATAAATGCAAAACTCAACTTGCTATGTGCCAGGCTCTGAACTAGGTTCTTTAAGTACATTTCAGGTGAGAGAACAGGTTCCTAAACTTGAGCAAGTACAAGGTAGAAATGAGATTAAACCCAGTTCAGGTTAGGAAGTCCAAGCTCCTTCCCGTCCACTGTCCCAATAATTCAAATAGCATTCAAGTTAAGTGGCTAGAAGTTTGGGGTGGGGGTGGGGTGGGAGGTATGGAACAATAAAGTCAGGTATAGTGTGGATCTCTTAAAAGGTGTGGAACTTGAACCTGAAAAGATGAGAAGGGAAGGAAAGGGGAGAAAAATCAGTAAAAGCGAAGACTCAGACTAGAATTCATTAAAACTCATTAATCTGAACTAGGCACCATTAAACTGTATGTATCTCCCTTTAAATTCCTCAACAAAACGTGATCAGGATCAAAGCTCTCCATGTCTGAAACTAGCACAGGGCCTTATGAGCAGCAGAGCAAAAAGAAAAATTATACTTACCATGGGCCCGAACACACACCGACGTGGAAAATGCACGTCTGCCAATCAGGCTAAATACTCTGGTCGCCAACATTCTGAAAAATAAAAATGTATCTTCACTATGAACAAGGATAAGCACCTATTAGGAATGATTCTTCTTTTTGCCCCAGTGCATTCTGGAAGTCAATGCAATTCTTTTGTTTCTTCTTCTCCCCAACATAAGTGACCGGATCTTCATTACTATGAATTTTTTAAAAAACCTAAGATGAAGGCTTTTTTTCCCTCTCAGCAGACAGCATGTTTTAACGGAGCTCTGTTATAAACCAACTGCCATATATACACTTTAGGCGATTCGTAGAAAACTGGTTTGAGGGGTTTTTCTTTTTTAAAAAATCAGCTTAAAAAACAAAGAGGGGAAAAAAATAGTTTCAGGAGATTGTGCTGCCAGTAATGGGCTCCACCTACTAGAAGGAAAAGGTAAACCGTTTCAAGTAACTAAGACACACGCACCGCATTCATTACATGGTTACGGACCTAATATGTGGCCCGGTTTGGAAGCGGAAATGAAGGGGAAAGGATGCAAAAGCGGCCTGGTCCACTTTCAATCCCTGCAAGACAACGAATGACCGGGATAACACACCTCTCGCTTGGGTCTTTTCTGGGTCAGGCCTACCTCCCCTATTTGCCCCTCCCTTAAAACTGGACCGTTCAGGGGGCTGCTGACGATGAAAAAGATCCCGAACGCATTCAGAAAGCAGCCCACTAGAAGCAGAATAAACAGAAGCATGACGTCAGGGCCGAACTCGCCTCCGTTTCCCTTTTCTCCCTGGCCTGGCCTGCGCCAGAGCGGGTGCCCAGCGTCCAACAGGCCGGGAAGCGGGGCGCCTCCCTCGGAGCCCCGTTACACCCCAAGCGGTGGCGCAGCACCGTCGGGAGGGGCGGCCGGGAGCCCGCGAGGCGACCTGCCCTCAGGCCCTCGCCCTCGACCAGCGGGCACTCCAAGGTCAGAGCCGCAGTCAGCCCGCGGCTGCGGAAGGACAGATGGAGACCGGCCGGATGCTTCCAGGCGTCACATAAGCAGCGACCAGGCGGCTTCCGAGCCCGGAGCCCCCAAGGGCCGGCCTCAATGTCACTGGGACGGAGGCCCAGTCGTCAGTTCCTTGTGGGCGCCCGGCCGCGGGTACGTAGGCCCGAGGGCTCCCAGCGCCCGACCCTTCTCAGCCTCGCGGCGCGGACCGGCCACCGCCCGCCTCACCTGCCGCCAACGACCAGCCGCTGCCCACCGTGCCCGCCGCGACCGCCCTCTACGGCTCGGCTGCCCGCGACCGGAAGAGAGCGAGGCCGAGCCGCGGAGCACCACGGGATCGAGGAGGACTCCACTCCGCGCCCGAGCGAGCGGGAGGTCACAGGACCGGAAGTAGGTCAAGCGGCAAACGTCGTAAAACGCCGGACTGGGCGGCTTTCCGGCGGCTACTGGACGTCCGCTTTCCGGCGGCGCCCGGCGAGAAGCGCGAGTGGAGTCTTAAGGTGGCCGCGTCGGCCTCTCCCTGGTGGTTAGCCGGCGTCTGAGAAGCGGAGCTCGAGCGGGGCTGGGCCCGTTAGGGGCCCTCGCCAGCCGCGGGGCCGCGCCAGGGAGCCGCCGCCTCGTCCTGCTTCTCCTCTGAGGCGCCGCGCGGCCGGGAAGCGGATCCAGGCCTCCGCCGGCGCCGGGCCTCCGGGGCCCTCCCGGGCTCAGCATGCCCGGGGTGAAGCTGACCACCCAGGCCTACTGCAAGATGGTGCTGCACGGCGCGAAGTACCCACACTGCGCGGTCAACGGACTGCTCGTGGCCGAGAAGCAGAAGCCGCGCAAGGAGCACCTGCCCCTGGGAGGCCCGGGCGCCCACCACACCCTCTTCGTGGACTGTATCCCCCTCTTCCATGGCACCCTGGCCCTCGCCCCCATGCTGGAGGTGGCCCTCACCCTGGTAAGCGCGGGAAGGGACTTGCCTCGGAATTAGCGAGACAGGAGACGGGCTGACAGTCGGCTTCCGAGCCGTCCCGGCTAGAAGCTCAGGGTGGTCCAGCCGGAGTCTGGACCCAGCACCGCCGAGTTCGCCGTGACCGTGAACGGACGACCCGCGAGGGCGCGTTGGTTTTTGCCTGCACGCACTTAGCAAGCGCCCCTCAGATGACAGGCAGCTCGTCGTTGCAGCGGCCGAAGGGGCGACCTCAGTCGTCCCGGGTGTTTTTAGAACGCCTTAGGCGACGGAAAAGGCACCGATTTACTCATACCGGTAGCCCTTATAGAAACAAGCCGCTGTTAACCGAGCGTCTGTATTTGGAATTTTGAGTAGCGGAGAGTTTGGACGTTGCCGTCGGGCTTGCGCGCACCGTCGCGGGGCCGGATCCGTGTCTGCCGTAGGTGTGAAGGCGCGGTTCTTCCCACGTCACTGCCCCGGGACACCTAGGGTGGACCCACGGTTAGAAAGGCGGCGTCGAGCGCTCCGTGAACAAAACCTTGTCTGTCCTCTTTAGTGACATCTGGAATGCACCCATGGTTTTAAAAGCTGAAGACTTTGTGTGGAATTTGAAAGCCAGAGCAGGCTTGCTTTCCATCCCGCACACTTCTGTGGGTCTGCTCACGACTGGTTTTTTTGAAGTACGATGGGAAAAGGTGTGGCATAGGAACAGACCGACTGGTTATTAAATTCTAGGCTGTAGCTGTTGAGGTATGGTGACCGGTGAAGGAAAAAAGACCACCTATAAATTGGAGTTAAAACCTTAGGGAGGAGTAGGCTCAGACCTACCTGGGTTGAATATGTCTATGATACTGAAAGAGAATTAGTTGATTCATGCAAGTTTGAGAAGAGTAGTAGAAATCCTTTCTCTCTACATCCCAAGGAGTAAAATGAATCCATTTTGTAAATTGCCTAATTATGACAGATAAGCAGGAAGTATCTTTAGACCAGTGGTCCTTGCCTAGGCTTACTGGGCACATCTTTGAGTACCTGTTAAACTGAGTCATTGTGTGAATTTTTTCCTATCATCGTGGGGCAGAACATAGAAAGTAGATGATGTGTATAGAATCAACCATTTTAGCTCCTGAAGAAACGTGCTGTTGGTATCAGTGTGTTCCTGGGGTATGCCTGTGTCTGTTTTAATGCAAGTCTTTTCAGCTCCCTGTCTTGATTATTCTATCAAGAGAACTGTGTGGTGATTGGCTATGTGAAGTCCAGTCACTCGAAGGGAACTCAGTTGACCAGTAGTACTAATGCACCTCTCCAGTACAGCCAAGCCTGTGCTGGGGGGAAGGATATTGCTATGGATCAAATACAGTACGTGCGTAGTGGTTGAACTTGTACCAGGCAGACAAGTACATACTGAAGAATAAGTGCCATATGGGTGGAGTGGGGCGGTCCACTGACCCAGGCTGGCAGAGTCGGGGAGGGCAGGCTACCCAGAAAAAGGGACATGCAAGTGGTGGCCCAAGGAGCAAGGCTGCAGGAGGGGGGCAGAGGGACCAGGTGAAAACCCAGAGATGAGCTAGAAGGTAGAGTATAAAGGGACCAGACAGAGAAAGAGGTAAGCGGTGGACAGATTCATCGTAGAAATCATTCCGGGACACTGCTCTCTCTGTACCACTGCATCTGTACTCCAGACGCACCTTCCGGCATTTCCCCAAATGTGCCCTTCAGTGTTGGAGTCTCCTGTCCAACAGAATTAAGTGCAAACTAGGTTTTCTGCACTTAGCTTCTTTTCAGACAGTAAAAACTGTCTGAATGTCTGTCCTTGCCAAGCAGTGTGGTGGTTTGTGCTCACTTTTGTTATATTGATCAAAACTTTGAATCATAGACTCAGCATTTAACAAGTAGGAGAGCAATGTCAATTGAGTACAAATTAAATAACTTTCAGAATAAAGTTATAAAGAAAAAATTGCCATTTGAAACCATCTACAAGTTTTTGTGTTACTGTTAAGATATTTAAGTTTATATCATTCAGGTTTTGTCTTAGCAACTTTATAACCTGAAGGCAATGAAAAATCTCAGCCATAGTTTATCGCTGTAGAAAATGTTTTAATAAAGCATCTAAATCCATAAAACTATACAGGAGACCTAATTCTGATAGCTTGTTTCTATTCAGGGAGTTTTGTATTGAGTTATTTTTGATAAGTGGGAAAGACTGACTTGGTATGCTGTCCATCAAAGGGCAGCATCAAATTCCTTTGCAAGGCTTTTCATTATAATTTTCCATTAAAAAAAAATCCTTGCATTTCTGGGAGCTTTCTATTTTTTTTAAGTACTTAGGCCTGTTATCTTAATTTATCCTTGCAACCCTTTGACGTAAGTAGTGATGGAATTATTTCTAATAGCAAAAACCCATAAAATGTCAGTAAGGAAATTAGCATAAAGCTGCTGTTTCCGTAAGCCCTCTTTGTCCTCCCCTCCCCGCCAAACACACACACCCCACTGTGATTTCCTAGTGCTGGGAGCTGCTTGTCGGTACCTTCTGCTCGGATGACTTCTTGACTTGGACCTGGGATTCCTTCTGCTGCCCCCATGTGTGTCTTCTCTCTGCTCATCTGCACAGGCCACCGCCCCTCTGGCTCTCGGCTCAGGCCCCTACTTCCTCCTGGGAGGGGGAGCTGGCTGCTCTGGGCTCTCCTCTCAGTTCTTCCCGTGACCTTCACTCTCTGTTCCCAGGCCCCTTATCACCAGCGCTCTTCCTCCAAAGCCGGCTCCTCCTCGTGGAAGAATCAGCTGCTGATTTGAGAATCTTTTTCTTCTCTGTGAAACTAGGTGACCCCTCTAGTTTTAGACTCCAGGGCATGGGTGTTGCTGCAGACAGGGAGGCTCCCAGACACCCTAGCTTGTGAGTGACCAGCATGGAAGCAGCACCCTCCTTGGGGTGACTTACTTAGCAGCGCCCTGCCTTGCCTGCTTTGTGGCTGTGGTCACGGAAGTGCGTGCAGTGTTATGAGAACTCCAGGTGCCTCGCTCATGCAGACACTAGCAAATTTGCTGAGAGAAACTGCTTTCTTTGTCAGCCTAGCTGGGAATGGACGAGTAGGCCCGAAGCCTTTAGTAGTTCTCCTGCATGTCTTCAAGGGAGCAGGCCTGAAAGACATGAACAGAGGGTGGTGGCTTGTGCCAAGGTGACAGTGTCCTTCTTTCCGTCTGAAAAGTAAAGGAAACTGCATAAGTGAATGCAGGATTTGGACCTTGTATCAAAGCCACTTGCCAGGTATCAGAGTGTCATCGTGAATGTTTTCATTTTGATTGTTCACAAGATGCAACACAGGAGGAGGACACCAAAGCAGCGGAAACGAATTCACTGAGAACAGTTCAGACAGCTTCTCAGCTCTTTTGGTTTGTCCTGCCTCACTTGGCTGAGAAAGCACTCCAGTACTCTTGCCTGGAAAATCCCATGGACGGTGGAGCCTGGTAGACTGCAGTCCATGGGGTCACTAAGAGTCGGACACAGCTGAGTGGCTTCACTTTCACTTTTCACTTTTATGCATTGGAGAAGGAAATGGCAACCCACTCCAGTGTTCTTGCCTGGAGAATCGCGGGGGGGGGGCCTGGTGGGCTGTTGTCTGAAGCGACTTAGCAGCAGCAGCAGCAACCCCACTTGGAGGGTGTGAGTTGCCTGCTGTATAATCTGCCGCTTAAATCCACTCGGGTTTTTTGTTAACAAGCTGTTTGGGCTGACTGCAGGATTCTGAAACCCCTCCAGAGCCACCTGCCCCATCCCCAAGCAGCAGACTGTCCATACTGCTTGCCTTCCCCACACACTGACTCTTATATGCTCCATCACGCACTGATGAAGTCTGGTTCCACTGAAACTGTGTACGCTACTTCTGTGGACTCTGATGGCTGGTTCTCCAGTCATCAACTAGTGGCCACTGGTGTCTCTCTGGACAGTGGATGTGCATGCCCACAGCCATCCAGACTTCACTTGGTGGTTCTTATTTGAATCACTGAAAGATTTCGAAAGCCAAGCCTGAGCTTTCGTGACCTGGTTCACTTTGGGAGCAGCCTCTTCAAAGAGTTCTACTAGGAGTTCCCTGAGGTCCAATAGTTAGGACTTGATGGTTTCCCTGCCGGGGCCCCAGGTTCAATCCCTGACCAGGGAACTAAGATTCTGCAAGCCATGTGATGCAACCAGAAAAACAAACAAAAAACAAAGAGTTCTACTAGAAGTATAAGGTCATGACGTTATTTTTCTGCTGGAGTTTGGCTAGGCCTTTAGAGTGTTTTGTCCAGGAATTCACCCCTTTTTAGGTAAAGTGTCAGTTGAGGTGTGCGTTTGTTTGTTAGAAGAATCCACCATCTTGTCAGATGCCTTCTCTGCTGTCTGAACCCAAGTACAGGGTGACCCTGTGTGTTTGTTGGCGACTGAATCCCAAACCATTCCCTTCAGCCCAGGAGCAGGATTGGGGAGCAGCTCAGACGGCTCACTGAAGAGTGTTGTGGGAGCTCCCTATGGCCTGGTGTTAGGGTTTGGTGCTCTCACCGCTGTGGCCTGAGTTCAGTGTCTGGTCAGGGAACTGATACCCCCAAGCCTCGCCCTGCAGCCTGCTGCAGGACAGCGGCAGTGGGAAATAATCAACTTATCCTTGCATTAAACGTAGCTGTGGTAGGCCAAAAAAAAAAGTGCCCCTCCCCCCAAGATGTCCACATCCGAGTCCTTGGACCCTTGGACAGGTAACTTTACATGGAACAAGAGACTGCAGATAAGATTAAGTTAAGGATCTTGAAATGCAATGATTATCCTGGATTATCTGATGGACCCAGTATAATCACAAGGGTCCGCATAAGAGGCAGTGGAGGTAAGAGTCAAAGAAAAAGAGTTTTGACAACAGAAGCAGGGGTCAGAGTGAGACAGCCACCTCCTGAGGAATGTGGTGACCTCTCTGTGTGGGAAAAGGCAGGGAGCAGATTCTCCCCTCGAGTCTCCACCAAGAGTCAGCCCCACAGACTCATTTTAGACTTCTGATCTGTGAGACAGATCTGTGCTGTGTTAACGCCACTAAGTGTTTGTACCAGACTCAGGACACTCTGTAGTTGTGACTCTGGATGTAAGAGCAGCCAACACCACAGAGCCAGGCGAGGGGCGCAGAGGTGGGCAGAAGTGAGGGTCACCTACATGAGGACGCCCTCAAGAGACCAGTCTTCAATCAGAAACAAAGGCTGAGAGAGTGACACCAAAGGGCGGGCCAGTGGGTGGGTGTGAGTTCAGGAAATGGGACCAAGTGCCAGGTTTTAGAACTAGGCTATGCCCTTCGATACCACATGGAGGTAAATTTAGAAAGAAATGAAAGAATTTTGCTGCTGTAAGCAGCAGTAGAATTTCCAAGACTCATTCTTTTAAGAGGTGATAGAAATAAAATATAAGTAGTTGTGGAATAATTTGCCTCAAAGTTAGAGTGAAAGAGCCATTATAAATATTTTGGAGACATAGCCCTCATCTCTTGGGTGGATGACCAAAACCTCTAATTGGTTCATTGAACCTTGGTTTTGACCCAGTATGGTAATTTGTGAGCTCTTAGGAGGCCAGAATTACTATTCTAATCCTCGTGTTAGCCAGGGAACCTTGGACTGTGACTATTTTGTAATATCTGCTTTTAGTCATAAAGGAGACTATTGGAGTCCCAAACCAGAATTTGAGAAAAAGAATGAATAGAGCTATGTTTAAAAAGGGAAAAGAAAGAAAAGAAACCCTTTTTAACCAGTTAATTCACTTTGAAAAAAATTGAGGATCAATTGTATCTCTTCTTTTGTAAGCCGAGAATAGAATTTCCTGCAGTGTATTATTAAAATTCCATTACAGCAAAACAGGACGACCTTTTGTTGTTTTTAATAATAGCATTAGACCTGCAGGATGCTAAATCTGATGAGAGAAGAGTGGCATTGTAAAACAAAAAACTTTGCAAATCTGCTGCCATGCTCCCATTTAAAAGCATGCCACAGGGAAATATGTGAGTGCATGCACGCGTGCTCCTCTGTACCCCACGTCCCAGCACAAGGGGTTTTCACAGTGTATTGCAAGGAATACTGAAATAACAGTATTGAAGGACTTGACTTTGAAAGAGATTCAGATTCCCATACTGCCTCTTTTCTGGCTGCACAAGTTTAGACCCTCTCTGAGCTCTTTAGTTTGCTATCTGTGAAGGATTGATTTTAACTCTCTGAAGGCTTATTCAAGCCTCAGAAGGCCTCAGTGCTTCATTATGTCAGAGAAAGTGGGTAACACTGGTTCCCCCTCATGCATGGCACTGCACCCATTTATTATGTGTCTCTCTGGAGCCTTCTGCTGGGACTGGGGGAGGAGGTCATTCCTAGCGTCCAGCCTCACCTCTCCCGACCATTGCAGGCTCCTTCTCTGTGGGAAGACACCCCACCTCCGAGAGAGGGGGAGCCTACGCTCTTCTTTGCTTTCTCTGACCTCCTATGGACTGTGGAAAAGCTTAACTGCGGTGGCCTTCTTTCCCCTGAATACCCATACACCCATTTGGTGTGGGTTTTTTTTTTTTTTTTTTAATTTTTATTTATTCATTTGGCTGTGTGGGGTCTTATTTGGGGCACGTGGGACTTTGGTTGTATCACGTGGGATCTTCTTTTGCAGCACATGAGCTTAGCTGCCCTAAGGCATGTGGGATCTTAGTTCCCTGACCAGGGATCAAACCTGCATCCTCTTCATTGCAAGGCAGATTCTTAACCACCGGACCAGCGGAGAAGTCCCTGGTGTGGGTTTTTTGTTATTGTTTTTTTTTTTTTGGTGACCATATCACCACCATAATTTGGTGGGATCTCAGTTCCCCAACCGAGGACTGAACCTGGAGTATAGCAGTGAAAGTCCAGAATCTTAGAAATCCCATGGACAGAAAAGCCTGGTGGGCTACAGTCCATGGGGGTCGCAAAGACTAGGACATGACTTAGCGATTAAACAACAAAGGCCACCAGGAAACTCCCCCATTTCCTTCTTGTAGGGAGGGGGATACATGATTTCTGTTTGTCTTGTCCCAGCATTTGGTTGAGGGAGGGGGGTTCCTCTGTTTATTGAGACTTGATGTTTAAGGGAAAAGCATTCACCTTTTCTTCCCAAATTTTGTTCTCTTTTCAGATTGATTCGTGGTGCAAAGATAATAGCTACGTGATTGCTGGTTATTATCAAGCTAATGAACGAGTAAAGGATGCCAGGTATATCCATGCGAAACCCTCAGTGGGCTCCCTCAGTGAGTTCCGGGTGCAGAATCTGTAAGAAGAGTGTCCCTCCCTGCTTGTTCATAGTACTCCAGGGGTATTGGGGTGCAGTGTGTGGGAACAGAGCCCCTCCGTGCTGTTGATAGTATTCCAGGAGGACTGGGGTACGGGTCATTCCAAACACTTATATGAACGTTGGGATTCTGTCCTGTGTTGTCTTTATTTTGCTTAAAAGGAATTCTTAGAACGAAAGCAACAGTCCAGGGCCTCCTGTTCAGCCCCCGCTCAGCTGCGCCTTGCTTCCCATTCCCAAGCTGGGATTGATGTAGGACAGAACACCAGGCAAGCACTCCACTCTCTTTTGGGGTTAAAAAAAAAAAAAAGCAACTTTTAGGTTTGGTGTTCTTTGGGTCTGCTACTTTGACGAAAACATGGTGCTTCCTACTTCTCCCATATAGTAGGTCTTGTTTTCTTTTATCCAGCTAGTTGGCCCACGGTGGTTCTCACTAATGAGCAAAGCGGAGATCTTTGCTTTGTTTCTGCGTCAATGTCCTAGCAGAAAAACTGATGACATCCTGACATTAGGGTAATTTGAGGTGGGCTTAATAAGCTGGTTGTTTCCAGAGGTGTGAAGCGTATGTCAGAGAAAGGAGGGTGGTGCAGTTACCCAGAGCTGATGACAAAAGCTGGCACCTGCCCTGCCTGAAGGAATGAAGACAGGTCAGGTCAGGGAGTTCCCCCCCCACCCCGCCCCCCGAGAAGAAGAGTGTCCTTTGGTCAAGAGATACAGCTAGCAACCAGCCTGATGTGACCTCACAGAGAGAGTCCCAGAGGAGTCAGCACCCCGAGCAGCCAGAGGCACGAGCCGGGTCACCCTGCAGCTTTCCTCATATGGCCAGGCAGTTAGGGGGTGCAGTGAAGGGCCCCAGGCCAAATGCCTCCTGGAGTCGTGTCCACTTGCCCAGCATAGGCAAGTGGTAGGACTCAGTAGCATTGGGGGAAATAACACAGTAAGCCGATAGAGCACTTCCAGAGATGTGAACTGTTTTATCCTAGAGGACTGGGCCCAGTCGGGACTGAGGGCGACAGGGTCCCCAGCGAGGGCTCAACAGCTTCTGTGTCAGCCTCTCCATGGACGACATGCAGAGCTGCTCTCTGATCCCTGATTCTTCAGCTTTTCCCAAGATATCTCTGACTGTTTGGTCCCTGTGTCCATGCATGCCTCTGGTTTCTCCTCATTGTGTCTCTTACCAGCCCCTCCTTCGAGTCCACCTACCTCTCTGTGTTGATGAGCTGGAGCCTGTTCACGGCCTGTGTCAGTCTTGGTCTTATTACACGAAGGAAGCTGCCAGGGTGTGACTCCCTGCCCCAGGCCAAGCTCTCTGCTGAGCTGAGCCACGGACTTCTGGCCCTTGCCCTCAAGTTGCTGCACTGAGCTTGAAAGACATTGAAACCCAGGACTGTAGTGCAGGTCCCGGAGCCCGTGCAGTGAGGGTGGTGTGGGGGCTCTGACAGCGGGAGCAGGAGGCACTCCAGCCACGGGCGTGACAGAGGAGCCTCCGGGAGGGTGTGGACAGATGAGCCGTGGCTTCGGGACCTCGGCCCTGAGACACCTGTGCAGCCCTGCTGTCACTGTAAGGGCCTTCCAGGGTGACCGGGGGATGAGAATCCCTGGGGCACTTTCTCTATTATATTGTTTTGTGTTTCATTTTTCTTAATATGATGCTGCAGATAATCACACACCTCTGTAAATTTTCAATTTTGAAGGTAAAAATAGAATACTTGGCTAAATTTATTTTTATAAAGCATTAAGCCTGCTTTTTTCACCTCAGTCACAATGAAAGGATCGTAACTGTATAGTGTGTTTGTTTCTGGTTCAGTCCCTGCTTCAGAAAGCTGAGACTGATTGTACAGAGGGAAAGATGCACAAAAAGACAAGGGCCCCTGCTCTGCCCTGAGCTCCACACAGTCCTCAACACGTCACTGCAGCGGGATCACAGTCCCCAAAAGCTACTTAAATGGGTGTAACCCCACATGGGGGGGTGGCTTACTGGTGCTGTTGGTCTTTGTGTCATTGCTGTTTACTCTGCCACAGGCAGATAGTGTTGCCCAGCGTCAACTAAAACTTGGTAACCTCTCTGGTTCTTCTCTCGCAGTCCAAACCAGGTAGCAGAAAAGGTGGCCTCCAGAATTGCCGAGGGCTTCAGTGACTCGGCTCTCATTATGGTGAGTCACTGTCGCTCGCTCCAGAGTCCTGTGTATGGGGACAGCTGCTGAGCAGCCTCTTACTGACGGGCAGCTTTGTCTGTGAGCAGTTTCCTTTCTGCAGGTACTTACTTCATCAGACTATGGCCTCCTTCGGCCGCCTTCTCCCAACTGCAGGCTTAAAGTTGCTGAGTCAGGCCTGCTGCAGTCATGGCACATGGGTATCCAGAGGTGGGGGGGGTCATTCAGTTCCAGCGGGTCTCAAAGTGGGATCCCTATGCTGAGAGTATCAGTACCACCTGGGAATCTGTTGGAAATGCATAGTCTAGGGGCCTAGGAATCTGTGTCTCCATAAGCTTCCAGATGATTTCAATGTACATTCGAGTGTGAGACGTATTGAATTAGGTTAACCAGCATAGCTGAGGGAGCAAGGAGGGAAATAGCTTATGTCAGGAGCCCTGTTCCTCTCAGTTCAGATGGAATTCTAACAGGGAAGGCAGAGTAACGTTTTGGAAGCTTCGAGTTTGTGAGAAAGCAGTCAAGTACTTAGTGTTTCTCCCACGTGATGCACGGTGTAGCTGGGCCGTGGTGGGGTACACTCTGAGGCGGGGTTTCTGCCGTGGTGGGCGGTGTTGAGCCCGTCCCTGACCATCCCTGTGGAGACCTCCCCCATGGGCGAGCCCCAGGGAGGGACCTGCAGGCTGCCGCAGAGGTCCTGGCTCTGTTCACGAGCGCACCCTTTGTCTCGTTGCAGGTAGACAACACTAAGTTCACGATGGACTGTGTGGTCCCCACGATCCATGTGTATGAACACCACGAAAACAAATGGCGCTGCAGAGACCCGCACTAGTGAGTGCCCGTTCCCAGGGTAGCCCGAGTGCTGGGTCCTATCCTGGCACGCTGCTCCCACGGGAACGCTAACCCCCGTCTTCTGGGTTTCTAAGCTAGCATGTTCTCTAGAGAAGTGTGCACACCTCATACAGAAGTCAGGGGTGTTCCTTAGCCCCTGGAGGACAAGCCTGCAGGGTTTCTAAGCAGTGCAGACAACCTGTCACTCCCCCTCCCACTCCCAGGCCCCCTTTCCCTAAGCCAGACCCGCTCCCCAGGCATTTGTTTGGTTTATTTGCAGTCAGTCATCTGCCTCCAGCTTTTTCAGAGTTTGATTTGAAGTTTCTCTCTTCCATGTTTCATATTCTTTATATGCATCTTCATGTGTTTAGATGTGTGTGTTTGCTAGAGTTCGCCCTTGGCTCCCTTTACACTCTGCACGCGGCTGGTTTCCTGTTTGCTCTATGGAAAAGCCACGCATTTTGAGTAAGAGGCTGACTTCTCCTGTCTCATCTCATAGTGATTACTGTGAAGACTGGCCAGAGGCCCAGAGGATCTCGGCATCACTCCTGGACAGCCGGTCCTACGAAACACTCGTGGATTTTGATAACCACCTGGATGACATTCGGAATGACTGGACAAATCCAGAGATCAATAAAGCTGTTCTGCACCTGTGTTAGGGAGGGGTTTCAGTGACTGGTCTCTGGGCATTTCCACTGCACTGAAGAAGAAAAGCTATTTTTAAATGTAAATTGAATATCATAGCCGGTGTGGAAAGCTGACAGTTTTCAGAAGTGGCGTGTGCCTTGAGAAAGGGCAGAATGTCCATCAGTCACCTGTCTAATGCAGAGTCTCTAGACCAGGTACAGACCGTCCCATCCGACCACCCTGTGGAGCCTTCCCAGTTGTACGTGGCTATAGTTCTTCAAATCAAAGCTATTTCTGCTTGTCCAAGATTGTTCCTATTAAACAATTTTAACTAACCTTTTATAATCTGGAGAGAATACTTTTTAAGGCATATGAACCGTCTTTAAAAAAAAAAGCCCAGATCTTACACCCAAAAGAGTGTTTGTGAGTTTTCATCCTGTTTGAGTTAATATCATCCAGACTGGGGATCAGGCCCGCCCCTGGTGTGCCGGGCCAAGCTGTGTCTTGAGAGCCATGTGCTGGTGTCCACAGCCGGGAGGCTCCCCTAGCTGCTGCGTCTCTTCACATGGGAATAATGCTGCTGGTGCCTGAGAAACCTTCATCGTTAAGGGGTAAAAACAAACACTGTTGGGAAGGCAGCTTGACTGGGAGCACTATATGATGCTCCTCAACCAGACAGACGGGAAACCCACGCAACTGAAGAAAAAGGGGACCAGTGTGCTAAGATTGTCTTAAAAAGGCAAGAGTCGGTCCTGACTGCTGACCAGCTTGCATGATTACCCAAATGGCTCTAATTTATTTCTTCACAACAATTATTTCTTTTCGTATCTGAAGCCACATGAGCTGAACAAAACATAGGCTCCTGGAGTTTTACAGCACCCAGTCTGTAATCGTTAATGCTTGAAACAGTTAAGCTTTTTAATCCCATTGTAGGAAATTGATGCGGAAATGATTCCATCACATTTATTCTTTTTCATATGAATTATTCCATGCAGAGTGCAGGGACCTGTACCTTTGCCGCTGTTGTTTATTGGACCATGTGAAGGAAGTCTGTGACGATTGGGTTATCTGTTGAAAAGGTTTATGACGCAACATTTCACTGTTTCATCAAGTAGGAACCTTTCCAGCATTGCTTACAGCAGTTGTGCTTCCTTTGGCCCACCAGATTCTCCCTCCCTCCTTGAAATCCAGCTCACCCTTGGCTTTGTGTGTCGTGTGGGGAACACACACGAAGGGCTGGCGTGCTGGTGTCCTGCACTACTCACTCCTCGCCTCGGAGGCTGCGACCAGCACAGGTGGAGGGTGCTGGACAGTCTCGTTCCAGATGGGTGTGTATTTTATTTTGAAAAGGAGAAGAGTCAGTCTCTAGCATTTGCCACAGAAAAGGCTGTCTTTTCCTGAAATTGAGCGTGTGTTACCTCCAGGTCAAGGTCAAAGGTAACTGGCGGAGCTATTTGAAGCCAAAGGTGTGGCCAAGTCTAGTCTGGAAGCATTGCACAGATGGTCTTAGTTTCCCTCATTTTTAACCTCTCTGTGCAATTCTTGTTCTTGGTTCCATCAGCTTCCCAGGAATGTGTTCTGTTCTCCAGTCTGGATTTTAGCCTAGAACCAGGTGCTCTCTTTATGGCAGAGTCAGGCTCATGTTTTCAAAAGAAAACATAATAAATACTCCAAAGAGAAGAATGTATCTGTGAAGAAACAAAAACAAATTTTCCAGAGTGTGGACGATTGCTCCTGGATGTTTGTGAAAACAGCAAAGCCTCCGCTGAGGCCCCAGGCCCCGTGCCAGGCTCCCCTCCGTTCTCTCCAGGCCTGGCTGCATCCTGGGCCTCCAGTCTTCCCGGCCCTTAGAACAGTCATCATTTTTACCCACCAAAGATGAGTGGGAGCCCATCAGATAGCCACTGAAATGAAGTCATACTGTGATTTCCCTAGAAAAGACTTAGAGAAGCAACACAAATTATACTATACGTTGAAGAGATCCTTGTCAGTCAGAATGTTCCTAAATGAGTCCTGCTTCAGTCCAAAGTCGCTGGAGGGGAAGGGGTGGGGAATGTGTAGCGACATCCCCGTAGAACCAGCCATATCCTTAAAATTCTGGTGGATGTTTTCCTCTGTTCCATACATCCATCCATCATGAAGTGAGTGGGACAAATGAATTACCGGTTTGCCTAAAAATGCCATCCAAGTCTAATGGTTGCCTCTGAAAATTGAAAATACTGAATGTGAAAAGGTAGGCTGTGACTTCCTAAATGACAAAAAGCAAAGTGCACACTAAGGAAAAATTGACTTAAGCTTTCTAGGGATCTGGTATTTTTAAGCTTCCTCAGTGTGAAAAGTTCTATATAATTAGCTTTGACTCAGTGGCTTATTTTTCTGATTGATGTGCTTGCAAAACTGTTGTTCCCTCTTATAGTAATTTTCAGCTTTTCTGACTTACTGTCTTTGTTTTGCCTTCAAAAAAAAAATATTGGCTTCCCAAACTGCCCCTTTTTAGTATTATATTTATCTTAACAAAGTAGCTACCTTATGACATCCTGGTAAGTGAAAGGAAGAAAAAGAGCCATGAGCATTAATCTCCATACCCTGCAGACATTTTTAGCAATTTTAATGAAGAGAACTGAATTTAAAAATAGACTTTTGTTTTACTAATTGACATTTCTTTAGCCTTTCCATCAACTCAGTGCCTCTTAAGCACTGGATTCTTTTCTTCAGTTCAGTAGAAAGCTTGGCGGCAAAGACTGGTTTGTGTTCACCCTACCAGCTTTCAGATAAAGTGAGAGTCTCTTGGTCTTGTCCAACTTTGTGACCCCCATGGACTGTAGCCTGCCAAGGCTCCTCGGTTCATGGAACTCTCCAGGCAAGAATACTGGAGTGGGTAGCCATTCCCTTCTCCAGAGGATCTTCCAACCCAGGAATCGAACTGGGGTCTCCTACATTGCAGGCTGATTCTTTACCAGCTAAGCCACCAGGGACACCTTTAGCTCTCAAATAGATAGCTCTCAGAGGGTGTGTTAATCTGACTGCGTTCCCATACACCTCAGAATCTGGGGGATAACAGATTATTTGTATTCTCATGATGTTGACTTGTAACTACTTAAAATGTTTAAGATCTCCTTGAATAGGATGTAAAATCTGATCAAGTTTTGCATTTCTCTGAAATGAATCCCCATTCTTCTAAGTTTTTTTTTTTTCCCCTTAAAGATTAACTTCTTGGGATCTAGTCCAGCTTTAGAACTGCCAAAAAATGTGTTCTCCTTGGTCTTTTGCTTTCACAGTAGTGTATCCGGTGCCAGCGTGGAGGAAACCTTTGGCTTGAACTTGCATTGCAACATAAAGCAAAATAGCACCCTATATTTAGTGCTGTCTGAAAAAAGTTCCAGATCCCATCAGGAAGACCGTGGTAAATAATCACACTTTAGAATACAGGCACACCTCAGAGATATTGTGGGTTTGGATTCAGATCACTTAAATAGAGCAGAAAAGTGAGTCACATGAATGTTTTAGTTTCCTGGTACATATCACAGTTATGCTTACACTATACTGTAGTCTGTTAAGTGTGCAGTAGCATTGTGTCTGAGAAAACAATGTACATACCTTAATATTTAAATAGTTCATAGCTCAAACATGCTAACCATCATCTGGGCCTTCAGAGAGTCATCATCTTTGCTGTGGAGGGTCCTTGCCTCAGTGTTGGTGACTGCTGACTGATCAGGGTGGTGGCTGCTGAAGGCTGGGGTGCCTGTGGCAATTTCTTAAAATGAGACAGCAGTGAAGTTTGCTGTGTGGATTGACTTTTGTGGACAGTTTCTTTGTAGCGTGCAGTGCTGTCTGATAGCGTTTGACCCACAGTAGAACTTCTTCAAAAATTGGAGTCAGTTGTCTCAAACGTGCTTTATCAACTAAGTTGAGGTCGTAGTCTAAACCCTTTGTTGTCATTTCAGCAGTCTTAACATCTTCACAGGAGTGGGTTCCGTCTCATGAGACCACTTCCATGTCTGTCCATAAGGATCAGCTTCTCTTCCACTCAAGTTTTATCATGAAGTTGCAGCAATTCAGCCACGTCTTCAGATCCCACTGCTCGTTCCAGATCTCTTGCTGTTCCCCCCACATCTGCAGTTACTTTCTCTGCTGAACTCTTGAACCCTTCAAGGTCATTCATGAGGGCTGGAATCACCTTCCAGACTCCTGTGTATGTTGATATTTTGACCTTTTCCCAAGAATCAGATGTTTTTAATGGCATCTAGAATGGTGACTCCTTTCCAGAAGGTTTTCAATTCACTTTACCCAGATCCATCAGAGGAATCACTCACTACCTATGGCAGTTGGAGCCTGACTAAATGTGTTTCCTGAAGAAGACTTAAAAAGTCAAAATAACAGTTTGATCCATGGGCTACAGAATGGATGCTGAGTTAGCAGGCATGAAAACCATTAATCTCATTGTCCATCTGCATCAGAGCTGTTGGGTGACCAGATGCATTGTCATTGAGCAGCAATCTTTTGAAAAGAATTTTTTCTTTCTGAGCCTCAGGTTACAACATGGGATTAAAAATAATCAGTAAACTGTGTTAACAGATGTGCTGTCATCCAGGCTTTGTTCTGTTTATAGCGCACAGGCAGAGTAGACTTAGTGTCATTCTTCAGAGCCTGGGATTTTCAAAATGAGCAATGGCTTCAACTTAAAATCACCGTAATATTAGATATTAGCCCCTAACAAGAGAGTTAGTCTGTCATGTGAAGCTTTGAAACTGGTCATTGACTTCTCAATCCTAAAGGAGATCAACCCTGAATATTCACTGGAACGACTGATGCTGAAGCTGAAGCTCCAGGACTTTGGCCACATGATGTGAAGAACTGACTCATGGGAAAAAACCCTGATGCTGGGAAAGATTGAGGGCAGGAGGAGAAGGGGATGACAGAGGATGAGATGGTTAGATTACATTACCAACTCAGTGGGCATGAATTTGAGTAAACTCCAGGAGACAGTGAAGGACAGGGGAGCCTGGCACACTGCAGTCCATGGGGTCGCAAACTTGGACACGACAGCGACTAAACAACAACAACAACAAATCAACTTCTCTCTAGTTATGAGAGTCCTAGATGGCATCTTCTCCCATTAGAAGGCTTCATCATCTACATTGAGCATCTGTTGTTCACTGCAGCTGCCTTCATATGTGATCTGAGCTGGAATTTCGGAGAACTCATTGCAGCTTCTCCATCAGCACTTGCTGCTTCAGCTGTCACTTTTGTGCTCTGGAGGCAGCTTCTTTCCTTCAGCCTCATGAACCGTCTCTGCTGCTTCACACTTTTCTTCTGCAGTTTCCTCACCTCTCCAGCCTTCGCAGAATTGGGGAGACCAGAGGCCTTGTTCTGCATTAGGCTTTGGCTTCAGGGAATATGGCTGGTCTGATCTTCTATCCAGACCACTCAAACTTTCTCCGTATCAGCAGTAAGGCTGCTTTGTCTTCTTACCTATGTGTGTACTGGAGCAGTGCTTTTAATTTCCTTCAGGAACTTTTCCTTTGCATTCACAACTCGGATAACTTAAGCACAACAGGCCTCTGG
Organism: Muntiacus reevesi; assembly: GCF_963930625.1. Lineage (NCBI taxonomy): Eukaryota > Metazoa > Chordata > Mammalia > Artiodactyla > Cervidae > Muntiacus > Muntiacus reevesi. The sequence goes on along the minus strand of NC_089250.1, from coordinate 225,156,097 downwards.
CTCTGCTTTCGGCATATCTTTCTCTCCAAGCCTGATTGTTTCCAGCTTTTGATTTAAAGTGAGAGACATGTGGCTCTTCCTTTCCCTTGAACACTTAGAGGCCGTTGCCAGGTTATTAATTGCCCTAATTTCAATATTACATCTCAGGGACTAGGGAGGCCCAAGGAGAGAGAGAGAACAGGTCAGTGGAGCAGTCAGAACACAGTTTATCCATTAAGTTTGCTGTCTTATAGGGCTGTGGTTTGTGGTGCCCCAAAACAATAGTAAGATCACTGATCTTACTTAACAATACTTACTTAACAATAGTGAGGTCACAGATCACCATAACAAATATAACAACAGTAGAAAAGTTTGAAATATTGTGAAATTTACTAACATGTAACACAAAGTGAGCAAATGCTATTTGGAAAATGGTGCCAAGAGACTTGCTCAACACGGGTGCCACAAACCTGCAATTTTTTTGAAAATACAGTGTCTGCAGAGTGTGATAAAAGGGGTTCTGCCTGTGCTCGTTAAGTTCTCTGGGCAAGGTTTCTGCCCAGCACAGCCACAGTAGTTGGGGAGTCTGCCCCAGCTGCAAGTCAGGACATGCAGGTGAGTTTGCCAAGACCCCTGGGTGCACCCTGAGCACTGAGGGTCTCGTGATACGTGTAGAGTGGACCTGGCTGTCATCCCCCAGCTTCCCTTCTCCACTGCGCTGACCTCACTACTGAAGAGGTGGTCATTCCTCAGATGTTTTAAAAAACTAATCTTCCTGTTGCTTCAGCTCTGCTGGGCAGCAGCAGTGTGGCTGGGTCCAGCCGGCCACTCTAGCTCTGTGGTCATGGGCAGGTCACCGCTTGTGTCTCATCAGAAAAAGGGTGATGACACCTCTTGCAGGGACGTTGTGAAGACAGAGGGACTGGTACGTGTGCTCCCAGTAGAATGTGTTTGGGCTGCAGTTCTAGAGCCTGCTGTTCCCAGGCTGACCCCCACGGCAAAGGACTACTTGTGGGCGCATGCTCTGTCTCCTGCTTTGGGATGCGGGTTCTTTACCACTGGCGCCACCTAGGAAGCAGAGGACTACTTAGTCCTTTGCGAAGAAAGATCTATTAATTAGTAAGTGCTTATTCATAGTAGACACTCAGCATTTATTCAGTGAATGAGTGAATAAAAGCATTTGTTCTCAGAGATGACAGCAGCTTGCATTTCTTTAACCCTTTGTTTACACTTGCCTTTCCAGCCCCCCGGGATGCTGCAGTGTGACATGGTCTGCAATTTTACGGGTAGGGAACCAAGGCCTGGACCAGAGGTGACTGCCTGAGGCCTCCCATGGCCGGGTCAGGGGGTGCGGGCCTGTCCTGAAGATGAGGAGCAGAGAAGCCATGTTCCTCTTCCTGGCACGCTGCCCAGCCTCACTCCTGCCCCCGCCCCAGACTTAATGCATTTTCCTTCTTACTACAGTGACAGTGTGCGTTCACAGTAGAAAATCAAAAAGAGACTAGAAGAGACTCCCATTCTACCATCCCCCTGTTCACAAGACAGGTGGAAAGCTGTCACATCATCAGGGTCCCCTGAGACCTTTGGTGTCCTGGATACTGAGATGCAAAGCAATGGGAAACATAGGAGGCCTACTTTTGAGGCGCTTACACTGTAAATTAAGGGGTAAAAGGCATAGTTATAAGTAAAACATTAGAAGATTTATGGAGATTCCCAGGCTCAGGCCCTGAGAGTTCAAATTCACTGAGATTCTCTACCCAAAAGTCAGTGTTTAGTCAGTGGTTCAGGTCATACTTTAAAAAAAACCCTGGTCTCTGACCAAAACCCATGCATTATTATGAAGAATTTGAGACCTTCAGAACTGAAGTGACCACCCCAATGCACACACACACAGCCAGTGCCAGAAGACTCGGACCATCAGGCCGATACCAGGAAGTTGGTAATTCCGCAGGTCAGCAGCTCCAGCATCTTGATTCCATAGGGTTCACCCTGGCAGGATTCAGGTCTCCTGAGTGAACTCGGTCTCAGCAAGAAGCTCTTTGATTTTTTTGTTTTTAAAAATACTTTGTGCACAGAATGCGTGTGTGTGCTGCAGACATCTGAGCAGTGGGAAGCAGGCAGGTTGATACCTAGCTCACAGCTTTAGAGCCATCTCACAGCCCTGGACCGAGGATGGCAGGGCAAGAATGATGTCCCACAATTTCTCTGCCTCCCAAGATGTCTTACACCTAGGAGGACCTATTGATTATTTTTAAGTTATGTCTTGAACCTGTCAGTACTTCCCACTCTCAGGAGGTGGCTCTGTAGCAACAGTCCTCCATGCAGCTGCCTCCTATGTCCCCAGGCCCTGACCTAGTCCCCACGTGTGCAGGGCCTGCCTCCAGAGACCTGTTGTGAAGTCAGAGAGAGGTACGAACTGAAAAAGCAGAGTCATCAGAAATCTCCCCATCTGCTGAATATTCTTTCCTCCAAATGTTGGAATTCCTTATTTTTGGATTCTGAAGTCTTATATTTAAATTTGCTGAAAGAAATGTGATAGATATTTTCTGGATTATGAAATCATTTCCAGAACCATTAAGTTCACTCTTCTATAATCACATCTGATGTTCTCTGTGTTCCCATTTCAGACATACTTGGTGAGAGGTTTTTGGTTCTTGTTATTTATTTTTTAATAAAACTTACTTATTGAAGACTAACATATAGACCGAAAAGCAGACAAATCACAAATATGTAACTTAGTGATTTTTCACAAAGTGGTCAAGATGGGCAGGTTCAGGTTCTTGTAACCACCACCGAGTTCCAAACAAAGAATGTTAGAACACTGCCAGCACCCAGTAGCCCCTCACGCCTAATCCCAGGTTAACTCTGCCTGGTTTTTGAACTTTATATGAATGAAAATGTGCAGCATGTGTAATAGCTGTCAGTGAAATTCGTTCATGTGTGTAGTAATTTTTCATGCATTTTCCTTACTGTGTGTCATTTCACTGTATCATCGTACCCCAGTCTCTCCATTTTACTCTAGATGGACATTTGGGGTTCTTCCAGACTTAGGCGGATAACTGATCTTGCTGCAGTATGTGTCCTTGTATGTGCCCTTTCGTGCACATATGTACAAGTTTCTTTCAGGATCACATATCGAAGTGAGCTTGTTGGGATGTGTGTGTTCAGCTTCTTAGGGGACGTTGCCAGTTGAACGCCTGCCCTCACTTTCTCTGTGTCTTCAGCAACTCTACATTGTCGGTCCTTTTGGTGGTAGATATTTTGATGGTGTGTAGGGGCTTCCTTGGTGTTTCAGACAGTGAAGAAGCTGCCTGCAATACGAGAGACACGGGTTTGATCCCTGGGTCCGGAAGATGCCCTGGAGAAGGGAATGCTACCCACTTCAGTATCTTGCCTCGAAAATTCCATGGACAGAGGAGCCTAGTGGGCTACACATGGTGTCACAATGAGTTGGACACAACGGAGCAACTAACACTTTTCACTTTCAGTGGTATATCATGGATTATTGGTTTGAATATGAAAAGCAAAATAATAAGCTGTCCAGAAAATAGACAGAGGATATACACATGTGCTCAGGCAGAGATTTTTAAACAGGATGCATAAAGAAGTGATAATACTATATTAAAATTAGGAACTTCTGTTCATTAAAAAAAACCCTACAACTGTGAGAAGATCATAGCACCAGAAAAGATATTTATAATATGACCACCCAACAAAGACTTCGATATATCTATCCAAATATATTTTAAAATTTAGGTGAAAACAAAGCAAAAATTTAGGCCAATTTTTGAAAAATGACAACCCAACTGATCCGGTTCCTCCCCGAAGAAGATATCCAAGTGACCAGTAAATGTTAAAAACATGCTCAGTTAACGTCATCAAAGGAGAAGCAAATTGAAAACAGGAAAGTATTCTCAAGGGAGGAAAACGTGAAGAGGCACAATCCCCTCCCAGCCTTGCCCAGCTCACTGTCCCCGCCCTCCCAGGATGGTCCCACGTGACATGACGCATCCGGCACCCGAAGCAGCGGCCGGGCTGGGGTACTCTCGCGACTCAGCTTTCATACTTGGCCTCCGCGTGCAGGGAGCAGCAGTGCTTGATCTGAGGAGCTCAGCTGCGCCTCTCTCCCTGCCCGCTTAGGACGTGGCCCTCGACGAGACTTTTAAGGAAGATGACTATCTATCGACTGTCTTGTCACCTGCTGCCTCTACTGCTCGCGCTTCCCACATCGTCCAGCCCTGCAGCTCAGAGCTGGTCCTTCTAGAATCGCATTGTTCTGTTAATCACCCCTAATGCCTGGAATTTACTCAGCAGGCCTCTGAGGAGCTCAAAGCCATTTGCAGATCCTGCTGGTAAAATGGCTGTCCCTGGGCAGCCAAGCTCTTTGCTAAATTACTTCTGGGCAAAGAAGCCGTTCTCAACACTCTAGGAGACTTGGGGTGCCTTGACAAGCAGGCCCTGTCCCCACCGGAGCCCCCGGAGGAAGGCACAGCTCCTCCCGGCATTACGATATCATCCAGGAGAGACAGTGGTTTCTGAATTACGGGAGTGGTTACCAAGGCAGGCTGATGTACCTGCAGACACAGCCCCACGCCAGGGAGCACTTACATGTGAGGAGAGGGAAACTGAGGCAGGACAGGACCTGGCAAGGGGGGCAGGCTGGCAGCAGAGAAAAGGGAGTGCATTTTGGTCGGGGGACCAGAGGAGCAAAGCAGATGGGGAGAAACTTGGGACCTAAAGGAACTGAAGTCTTTCTCCATGTTCAGCAAGGGGTCCCCTGGTGTTTTTCCCAATATATCTCCCAAGCATCCTGCCTTTGAGACCAGCCTGGTGTGGGCACGGCCTCAGACACCCTGTGGACCCCACTGCTTCCCTGGGCCTGCATGTCCCTGGCCAACATCACCCCGTGGCTTGGCTCTTCCCTACAATTCCACTCCCCCGTCCCTGTGGGTCCAGAGACAGGGGGTGATCAGAGTCTGGCAGTAGGTGCGGGAACCCTCAGCCTGGGGGCCTGAGTGACAGCTGATTTATCTCGTCCTTTCCATTCATGCCTCTGATGTCTCAGGTACCTGAGCACCCAGACCAGGCCATGAGCCCCCTGTCCGGCATCAAGAAGGTGTGGGTGCTGTCCATACAGGCTCCGGAGGGAACAGTGTTCAGAAAGAAGAGAAATAGGGCCTCCCTGTTGGCTCAGTGGTGAAGAATCTGCCTGCAAGTGGGGGAGTGTGGTTTGATCCCTGGGTTGGGAAGATCCCACATGTTGCAGAGCAGCGAAGCCTGGGCACCACAACCACTGAGCCTGTGCTCTAGAGCCCGGAAGCCACAGCTACAGGGCCCACAGGCTGCAGCTGCTGAAGCCCACGCACCCAGAGCCCGTGCTCGGCAGCGGAGAAGCCACCGCAATGAGAAGCCCACGGGCCGCAACTAGAGAAAGACCCACGCAGCAGCAAAGACCCAGCGCAGCCAAAACTAAATAAAATTTTTAAATAAAGAGGAAGAATATTCCAGTGAATCGTGGAAAGTGAGGTGTTCCTCTGTGCACACAGGTCTGTCTCTGCCAGTGAGCAAGGGACCCCTGTGATCAGAGAGAACGGGGATGAGAGTGCCACGCCCACCCACTGCTCACCCTGCCTAGTTCTCTTGTGGAAGGCCTCTGATGGCGCTAGCTTCCTGAGCTACCTGGGAGCACCCGTCAGACCCCCAGAAACAGATGCTGCCGGGAGAGACCTGGAGCCACGCATCTGACCTGCTCCTCTAGCAGAGCCTGTCTGTCTCAGAGTGCTTGGCTGATTTGGGCTGGAGACTGACAGTCACTGGCTAAGCCTGCGTGTGCGTGCTCAGTCGTGTACAATTCTTTGCAGCCCCGTGGACTGTAGCCCACCAGGCTCCTCTGTCCATGGGATTCTCCAGGCAAGAATACTGGAGTGGAATGTGTAGCCATTTCCTTCTCCAGGGGATGTTCCCAGCCCAGGGATCAAACCCAGGTCTCCTGCCTGGCAGGCAGATTCTTTACCGTCTGAGTCACCTGGCCTGGAGCTGAATAAATCTTGTCATTTATTGTCCCCACTCCACGAGGAGCTGTCAGCTAGGACCAGACCCCTCAGCACCCCCAGTCCAGCTGTGACTCCTGTTTGCTGAGTCCCGGGGAGGACATGCACAGGGCTGTATGGGTCCCACTTCACCTCAGCTCGTCTCTCTAGCCCACAGAGAGATGGCATCTGCCCTCACAGGGCCAGGAGGACCCCGTGTTTGAGGCACACTCAGCTTTCATCAGCCCGATGGCTTGTCTGGGCCACTGGACAAGCAAAGCCTCCCCTATCAACCGAAGAGGGGGTGAGGTCGTAGGCCCTTCCCTGAGACCTGCCGGCCCCACCACAGCACCTTACCACCCAGCCTCTGGCCAGAGGCAGAACCCACAAACTGCGGGCCCCTTCCTTCAGATGTTGCCTGTGGCAGGAAGGATGCATGGGCACCAGTTCGCCAGCTTGGGACTTGGCCAGGCCTGCAGTGACGCCCAGCACTTGGCCAGCTGCTGGCCCCAGGGACTTAGACCCCAGCCATGGAAGAGCCTGGGCTTAGAGCTGTGGGCATCCTCACCGGCCCCTGTGCCAGCTGCCTGGCCTGGGCTTCCCACCACGAGCAAAGGGGCGAGAGGCGCAGCAGGGCTGGGCCGGGACCCCGACGTCCTTTGATGTGTGTGGCGACAACAGACCTGTGGGAGCCAGGACAAGTCTGGGAGCACCGCCACCATGGTCATTTCCCTCTTGGTCTCCAGCTGCGCCTCGGGGCTCCCTCCTTCCCCAGGGGCCCCGGCTTCAGCTCCGCCTCCAGTCTGCTCCCTCCGCCCCACACACCATGCAGTTTAGAGCAGCCCTGTTAGAATATTATGATGTGCTGTGGGGTGGGAATGGCCAAGCTGAGCTGTCGACAGTGTGGAGGAGCCCTCCAGGCTGCACTGGGCCAAACCAGGGGCCTGGAGGCTCGCAGGAGAGCCCCAATTCCCCAGCCTGATCTGCCACAAAAGGCCTCTGGTGTTCCCATCGGGACGACTGTTTCTCAGCATGGACACGGGTACTCCATGCGTACCAAAACGCGCTGGTACCCCCTACACCCGACTCCCTTTCCTCTGCCTCCCAGACACCCAGCTTTTCGTTCCAGGAACATTCCTTACCCCGGGCGATGGGGAGGGAGGGGGCGGATGTTGGAGACACTTCCGTTTTCCAGAGCTGAGCCTGGGAAGGTGCTGGCAGAAGAGAGGCCCATCCTCCCTTCCCAGAACTGGGGTGCGCGGGTGGCTCCAGCTGGGCTTCTCAGGTCCGAGCACACGTCCTCGCCGGGGACCCATCAGCTTCCTGGAAGGGCCTGGTCTCTGCCGGGCTGGTCTCACCTCAGCCGCACTCTCGGCCACGTGTGAAACCCTCGCCGCATCCACCGTCACCTCCGTCTGGCCTGCTGCATCGTGTGCCGGGTGCAGGGCTGCTCTCTTGTCCTGAGGCTGCTTGACTGCTGTCCCGTGGGGGTGTCACTGGGGCCCCACACCCTCTCCCACCACCACCAGAGTCGGGGGGCCCCGCCTGCTGCGGGTATCCACGGGGTGCTGCGTTCTGCTCAGAGAACCGAGGTCACAGGTAGCCTGCTCACAAAGGGGACTCGTGCACAGCGACGGTGGAGCCTGGAGCCCCTTCCTCTCAGGCTCTCAGGTCATCAGGTCAGACACCCTGTAAAGCCAGTGCAGTGATGGGTGTGCCCAACACTCCCAGATTCAGGTGGCTCACCCCAGGCCAAATGCCAGGCCCTGCCCTTCTGCTTTATGAACCCTGCTGGCATACCCCGCTGTCACCCTAGCGTCACCCACTAGGACCCACGGCTCCCTTCCCGGGAGAGCCTTCCAGAAAGCGTCCCATCCTCCCTCTCCTTCCTTCCTCCTGCCGCAGTTCAGATCCTCCTCCACGTGGGTCTCCGTCTGCTGCACGGGCTCCAGCTGGCCCATCCCTGTATCCTCGAGGCCAGAAACTGGGGATGTGAGCCAGGGATTAATGGCACGGAGTAAGCTTCCAAAAGCCACGGGGGCCATTGGAAGGCCTGAGCTTAGAGATAATTTCCCTTCTCTGCGAAGGCCAGGCATTTAGTCCGACGGGCAGAGTCGGGAGACAATCAGTCTGCAGGGGACGGGGAGCAGCTACGGCCCGGATGGCCACCCGAGACGAGCGAGCGACGGTCCCCAGGCTAAGACAGGAGGTGGCCACTGACCTCTCCTCCTAGAGGTAAGAGCAGGGGCCCGGGGAGCCTCACACGGAGACCCTCCAGACCCCCAGAAGGCTTGGGGTCCCCTCTCCACCCTCGCTGTGGAAATCTCCTGTCAAGTGCCCAGCGACATGCCACCCACTTTCCTGTCCTCCTCAGTTGTAAGAACTCTCTTATCGCAGCATCCACTCCTGGCTCTTTTAACGTAAAGATTTCGGAAGTTTATACACATGAAAGATGTGACAAGGCTGCTGCTGCTCACTCCCACCCCTCGCCAAACTGAAGCCGTCGTGCTAATTGTGGTCAAGTGAGGTATTAAAATTAAGTGACACGGGAAAGGCAAGCCCACTTTCTTCTCACCATCAGTTGGCAGTGCCTGGGGGAAGGAGGATGTTTGTGGCACAAATTTTTCTTGGAGGAGAGCTTGCTGCCAGGAGAGCCTTTCATTTCCGAGCATCTCAGGTTTTGTCTTGAGGCTTCGGGAAGGCTGTGACCCCCTCACTACCCTGCCCAGGTAGCCAGGGGTTTCAGGGAGGGGAACTGCTCTCTGGGGCCCCAGGGCAACTCAAGGAGGATTTGGACTCAGAACTTCCTGTCTGCTCAAACCGCACCCTGTTGGAGCGCACCCTGTTGGAGATTTTTGTAGCTAGCGGATGTACAGATGGGCCTGCTGGTGGCCAGGTCCTCAGTGTGTTTAATAAGCAAATGGAACGTGGTGTGCCTGGGGGGTCCCTGAAAGTCAGTGGGGCCACTTGGGTCTCCCAGGTCCATGCCGGAGAGGGGGCTCAGTCACAGGGCTCAGCTGTGCGCTGTCCACAGCCAGGGACCTCCTGCCTCTCCAGGAATCCGCCTGGGCCCTGGGGGGTGATTTGGCACCTGCAGCCATGAAAAATAATTTTCAGTCTCTGGAGGAGGAAAGAGTCAGCACTGGTCAGGCACAGCGAACAAAAGGGGTCAAAGTGCCAGGTCTGAACCTGGCATTCCAATCCCAGCTGCAGCAGGCACCAGCCGGGGACGCTGGAACTCACTCCACTCCTCGGCCTCGGTGTCCTTGTCTGTAAAGTGGGGGTGACAAACGCCTGCCCTCTGGACCTCCTGTCGTTAAGTTGGTTCATTTGTGTCTGGCAAACTTTCACGACCATTCCTGACTAAGAGCTGCTATTACCAGATGCTGGTCATGAGAAAGTGGCCACATTCTCACCCACATCAGCTCAGAGACACGGCTATTAGCCCATCTTCCAGGTGTGGGAACTGAAGCACAGAGAAGACGGGTGACTTTCTCAAGGCTGCTCATTCCCTCATTTATTATTTTTAATTTAGGGAGATTTTAATATGAAATATTTCAAGTATAGAAGAGTATGGAGACTCTTTTAACATGCACTTATGTCCTTAACATAATTAGCGTTTGCTGTATTTGCTGAATCTTTTAACAGATAAAGTGTTGAGCTAAGACCCCCTCTGTTGTCCTCTGCTATTCCACCTTTTTCTCCCTGCTTCCCCGAACCGACCACTGCTCTGGAGCTGGTGGCCGCCCTCAGATAGTCCTACAGTGTTACTAAGTACACTTAGGGACGGCCTTCTCTTCTCCAGAATGCTGCATTGACTTCACACCATGCAGTCTTGCTTTCTCCCACTCGGTACACTTCTGCATGTTTCTGTGCAGTCACGTGCAGACCCGGCTCACCCACACGAGCTGCTGCGCAGTCTTCCATCAAACGAACAGGTCATAATAATACCGCACAGCACGTCTATGCCTTCTTCTGACCGACCATCAGAACCTTTCCAAGTTCGCTGTTTACATAAGATACCACAGGGAACACCCCCTCCACCTCTCCCGGTGCTCCCTCGGCAGGCTTCTCAGGACCCTTTCGTGGGGCAGCTGGCTAGCTTGGTGAGCTTCCCTGGATGCTGCCCAGCTGCCCTCCAGTCACCCCACTCCAAGCCCCGAGCAGCTATCTGTCCAGGACCTGCACTTCTCAAGCGTTCAGTGGGTGTGAAGTGGCACCTCCTTGTGGTTAATTCACTGACTGCTCACCAGCGGCCGGAGCTGGCCAGGCGTTGTGGTGGTGATGGCTACCAAGTGTCACCGCAGGGACCAGGAGCCCAGGAGGGAACTCTAGACATAGCGTCCCTGGTCTCGAGTCCTGTAGCTCTTCCCAAGCTGATTCACAGAGTCGGTCATTTGCATGTGCGCAGCCCTTCCCCATGAGCAGTGATCTCCAGCCGAAGGTCTGGGTGTTCCTGTCCTCACCTCTCTCCATCCCAGCTGTCCTGCATGGCAGCAGGCAGCTGTGTGTGGCTCCTGAGGACTTGAGACGGGCCTTTGGGAGCGTTAGCCCAGAAAGAAAGGGTCTAACTGTCTTATTAATAATTTTTATATTGACTACATGTCAAAGTGATATTTTTGGATAAATCAGGTTAAATGAAATAAGCTACTGAAATGAAATTCACCTGTTTCTTTTTACTTTTTTTTTAAACAAGGCCACTAGGCAATCGTAAATGGCACCTGTGGCTTGAAATAGATTTCTGTTGGATAGAAAGAGCCCTAGACTGTACCGGGCTGGAACCTTGTGACAGGTGCCTGGGGAAGGTCTGATGGGTGAGTGAGCAACCCGACACTGTGCAAACAGAACGACGGGCCCCTGTGGCCCAGTCCTGATGTTCTCCAGACGGCGCAGAGCAGCTGGTCTCCTGCTCCAGAGCCCTGACACCCTTCCTTCCTGCCGTCTACTCCCGCCCCAGGGGAGTGAGAAGAGGCCATGGGAGCCGGCTGCCTGCGGAGAGGCTGCTTGAGCAGGCCCTCCCGGAAAACCCCACACAGAGCAGGGAATCTGCCCTGCGGAGCCGCTCGGGCCACTTCAGGGTCAGCGCCTCCCAGCCGCTGCCCCCACCCTGCTGGCCCCGTCCCCGAATGTTCCTCCAAAGCCCCCGGGAGGCCGGGACCACACCGGGGGTTCCGGGCCAGCACTCTGGCTGCCCAAGGCCTCCCGGAAGAACACAGAGCTGCTCTCAGCCCCCAGGCATGGCGCCGGCTTTGATGCCTTGAGAAAGGTTAACTTTGAAGCTGCCTGTCTGGGCAGCTGAGCCGCCCAGGGCTTAAAAAAAAGAGCCCAAAGGCTCTGGCCCGCAGCGTTCTGTGGAGTTACCCCAGCAGATGGGGAGCCTGGACTGAATGGCCAGGGAATCCCAGCCCCCTTTCCAAAGATGTGCGGGAACCTGATGGATTTGGAATCCTTGGGAAGTAGAGTTGACTTAAGCTAAGGTTTTGGGTAACCTAGTCTGACCCCACAGGCACAATGCTTGGACATGTTTTAGTGGTCGTAGGTGGGAAATATTTTGACAACAGTGTTTATTCTTTTCTCTGTGACGAATGGTGACCATTAGGTCTGAGGCTGGACAGTGACCGGCAGTGCCCTCAGGCTCTGTCTGAACCTCCACCGCCCACCCGTCCCCGGCAGCCTTACCTCCTGGACCTTCCTTCCCCTTCCTAGTCCCAGGCTCCTCACCAGCTCATGCTCTGTCTCCATCAGGGCATTGGCCTCCCGCATCCTTTCCCTGACTCACTTCCCCCAGCCCATCTACATCCCCTTTGGAGTGCTTCTCCTAAGCTGAGCCAGGAAGGCCCAGCTCACTCAAGTAAATAGGAGGGCAGAGCTTTGGACCAGCTCTTGCCTCTGACCTCTGCATGGACTTCGGCACAGGGCTGTGGGGTGTGCACAGTGAGGCCCCCAGTGTGAGCGCACGTGCTTAGTCGCTCCATCGTGTTTGACTCTGAGACCCCGTGGACTGTGGCCTGCCAGGCTCCTCTGTCCATAGGGTTCTCCAGGCAAGAACACTGCAGTGGGTTGCCATTGCCTCCTCCAGGAGATCTTCCTGACCCAGGGATCGAACCTGAGTCTCCTGCATTGCAGGCGGGTTCTTTACCACTGTGCTACCTGGGAAGCCCGGGGTCCCCAGACATGGCCTCAAATAAATGGTGCTGTTGTTCTTATAAGAACAAATAGGTTTACGAATAGGAATATCTCCCCAAAGCCACAAATTCCCTACTGGTCACAAAGTACCAATCTTTTTTATCTTCAAGATGGTTCCTAGGTCTGCGGTTTCCCTGAACCTGGCAAGATCAGAATTCATTCAACAAAGGAACTCATCCGCAAGATTCCTTGACTCCTCCTGCCCTTCCCACATTCTCCCTGGTCTCAGATCGGTGCCTACTCCTCCCCTCTTCTTAAAAATCACCCCATACCCATGACCCCATACCCATGACCTCAAACCCAGCCCAGGTGAGACTCCACATCTGCCATGGGACATCCCATCTCAGAGCCTGGAGGACTGATGAGAAATCCCACCCACACCCACCATAAAACACCTCTGGTTCTGGAACATTTTTCAAATAATTCTTTCAGTTTGGCATTTGAAGTTGTTTGGCTATAAGTAACATATTAAATTTAACAAGCACCATCAAGCCTGCTCAGGAATGCTCCCGAAGCTAAACTTCAGTCGGCCTTCAAAGCATTGGAACTTTGGCGAAGACCAGATTTAGCACCAAAGAACATTTCTGTGTCTCAAACTTTCCTTAGCCTCTGTTTTGCAGATTTCCCTATACTTTAAAACCCATGGATTCTTTTCCCCTTTAATTTAACTTTTGAACTGGGTAATCCATTCTCCTGATCCAGGTTTCAAAGGGGCTGAAGGGAAGGGAATAAAAAGCCCCCGGGCCTCTGCCCCCAACCCACTCCCTCCCTCCAAGGCAGCCGAGCGCTGGATTCTGCAGATCCCTCCAGAGTCCGTCCAGCACAGGTGTGCACGCGTGCTCAGCGCACAAAGTCCTGTCCGACTCTCTGCTCCTGTGTCCACACGAACAAACGCAAGGCCGTGCTCCCCTCCGCGAAGAGGACTAAATGTTTGTACACGCTTCTGCCGCTTGCTGTCTTTCACTTGGGGATCTCTCCCCATCAGGACATGAAGGGCTTCGTCATTCTTGCCGCTGCAGTCTTGTTTGTTTTTGTTGATGGGTTTTTTTTTCTTCTCACTCTGGGACAATTTGGGGGATCATGGGAGCCCACTGGCCCCGGTGCCCCCCTCCCTATCCCCTTGATTGCACTCTCTCCCCCGTCTCCCAGCCACCCTCTCCCACCCCGAAGGAGGCTGGAGCCAGCCACGCAGCCTCTCTGATCCACCGACTGCCCTGCCAAGATGCCTCCATGACCAGCTGCTGCCAAACTCTGAGCCCTCCACAGCTGCTGGTCTGGCCACCTCTAGCCCCACCTTGGCTCCCAGGCCCTCACCCCCTGGCTCCTCTGGCCAGCCTCCCGAGGGACTCCAAGGCAGGGCTGCCCTGCTTTCAGTCCCACCCTGCCACACTGCCTCAGGGACAACTTGATGCCTTGCCCCTGAACCCTGCCATCTGCCCCTGCATCCCTGAACTTTGCCCCCTGACCCCCATCAAGCTTGTCCCTACACACATTCCCCCCCCCCCCCCTTGCTGCTGTGTGTTCCCCAAGCTGCTGGCACCCTTGTGAGATGCTCCATATGTGAGGAGCTGAAGCAAGGAAGGACTGCCCTTCTTCCATTCCTTCTGCGTCATGAGTGTGGGCTGGAAACCCCAGGCTTGTTCCCTCACTGCTAGCCGCCTGCCTGCACGGGTGAGGTGCTCTCCAAGTTGCCTCCCTCCTCCTCCACCTCCCTCTCCAGTCGCTCCAGATTTTTGTCTTCCCTCCTCTTCTCACACCCTCCTGCCCTTCATTTTTAGGGCGCACCCTTTGCGCCTGTGTGAGGGTGCTCCAGCACCCCCCTACAAGAGGGTCCCAGGCTCCCCCTTCTCTCTGCTGCAGACCCAGCCCCAGGCTTGCGGTGTGGCTCACCCACCTCCACTCTTTCCAAAAGCCCCAGAGCCCAAGAAGCCTCTGCCCCTGCAGCCAGCTGCCATCCATCTAAGCATCTGGTCATTCCAGGGCCCGGCCCCTGGGGACACCTGCCTTTTCTTCCCTCGATCTTGTGGCCACGCCTCCCGGGAGGTATAGGAGAGGTTAATGGCAACTGGGGTGGTTGTCATATTATAGCTTTCACGAGGTGTAACTCACATGCCATAAAACTCACCTGCTTTGCAGGTCCAACTCCAGTAGTTTTAGTAAGTTTACAGATCCCTGTGACTATTGCAGTCCCTCTTCAGCCCCAGCTCTTGGAACCCAATTTACTTTCTGTCTCTATCTGGACACTTCGATAGACATGGATGGACATGTAATCATCCTCTGTGTGGCCTTTTGTGTCTGGCTTGCTGTGGATTGTTGCCACCTTTCGGTTTTTGTGATAGTGCTGGTGTACACCAATGTGCACGAGTCTTCCTGTGGGCATACACTTTCATTTCTCTTAGGTTGTTGTTCAGTTGCTCAGTTGTGTCCAACCCTTTGCAACCCCATGGACGCACATCAGGCTTCCCTGTTCATCATCTCCTGAAGTTTACTCAAACTCATGTCCATTGAGTCAGTGATGCCATCCAACCATCTCATCCTCTGTTGTCCCCTTCTCCTCCCGCCTTCAATCTTTCCCAGCATCAGGGTCTTTCCTAATGAGTCAGCTCTTCACATCAGGTAGCCAGAGTATTGGAGCTTCAGCTTCAGCATCAGTCCTTCCAGGGAATATTCAGGGTTGATTTCCTTCAGGATTGACTGGTTTTATCTCCTTGATGTCCAAGGGACTCTCAAGAGTCTTCTCCAGCACCACAGTTTGAAAGCATCAATTCTTTGGCACTCAGCCTTCTTAATGATCCAACTCTCACATCCATACATGACTTCTGGAAAAACCATAGCTTTGACTAGAGGGACCTTTGTAGGCCAAGTAATGTCCCTGCTTTTTAATCCTCTGTCTAGGTTTGTCATTGCTTTTCTTCCAAGGAGCAAGTGTCTTTTAATTTCATGGCTGCAATTCTCTTGGGTAGGTACCTCAAAGGGGAAGTGATGGACTGGTGAATAAATATTCAGCTTTCTAAGAATCTGCCACGCAGGATTCCAAAGTGGTGGCATCACTTTACACTCCCGGCAATAATTTAAGAGTTTTTCCACATCCTCACCAACATTTGTTATTTTCTCTTTACCTTATTTTGTTTGATTAGCGCCATCTGAGTCTGTGAGCAGGGTGTCTCACTGTGGTTTTGACTTGCATTTCCCTCAAGACTAATGAGATTGAGCTTCTCATCATGTGCTTCTTGGCCATTTTTATGTCTCCTTTGGCGAAATATCTATTCTAGTCTCTTTAAAACTTTTCACAATTTCAATGTCAGTTGTTACTTAGGTTTTTTGCCTCCATGTTGATTTCTGAGAATCCTTTGTATATTCAGTCCCTTATCAGATATAAGACATACAAATATGTTCTCCTCGCATTTCATTTCCTTAAAGATGTCTTTTGAAGTTTTTGATGTTGATGAAGTGGCCATCGACTTTTGTGACTCTGCCTCTATCGGCGGACACTGCTTTGGCGCCCGGCACAGTACGGAAACCAGGCTCTGTCCTCACTAGTCCGAGACCTGGGCGGGTGACAGCACCTCTCTGGGCGTCAGTTACCTCATCTGCACAAAGTGGGCACTGATGGTACCCACCTCTGAAGGCCGCTCAAAGCTGTGCTTGAAACCGCGCCTGGTGCCCAGTTACCTCGAAACCAACCTCAGCTACGGACTGTGGGTCTTTCGGGGAATTTACATTCACCCTCACTTTACATCCTCATTGCAGCCCTGGGAGCAAGTGCTCCTCATCCCATTTGAGAGTGAAAAACAGAGACTCAGGAAAACTGAGTGACTTAAGGTCCCACAGCCTGTGAGGGGCTCACAGAGGCATTGCCCCACTTGAGGGGTCCAGGATTTCTGCCTCACCACCCGCGGCTGCTCCCAGAGGCAGACTGAGGCTCCCTCCCCCGACCTGGCAAGTCCAGGCCAACGCTGTCCTCAGGGTCACCAACAGCACAGGCCAGGCACTGGCCGGCAGGATGAGGGACTCATCACACTGCCCCAAAGCCAAGCCCTCTGCCCTGGGGGGAGTCGAAGCTGCTAAGACACAGTGTGGCCAGCACGACCCTGGGGGACCCCGGGCATCTGGGAGCCCCGAGGAGGGCCAGGTCCAGTCTGAGGTGTGGACAGGAGTATCTCAGCCTCTTCCAGGGTAGGGTTAAGCCTCAGGCCCCTTCTGATGACCTCGGGAGCTACAAAGCAAGTCTGTGGATCTGTGGTGACCTTCTTGGGCAGATGGCCTGCAGACGGGTGTGTCTCCGCCTGCATGGCCCATGTCCTCCTTACCTGGGCGCTGTCTCCAGGGCCTGTGTTTCTTTTGTGACTTAGGAAATTTTCAAACACACATGAAGAGAGAATTACACAACCAGTCCCCACATATCTGTCACCCAGATCCAACAGTGGTCACTGCAGGGCCACTCTCATCAGTTACCTACTGCCATGTAACAAACATCCCCAGACTTAAAACAGCAGTGGCTTAAGAGAGCCACCTTTGTACATTGTCTCCCAACTCTGTGCGCTGCCAGGGCTCGGCCAGGTGGTTCCTGGGCAGCTCATGACACCAGCTGGGGCTGTCACCAGGTGGGGGCTTGCCTGGGCTGCAAGTCTGGCCTGGCCCACAGGACAGGTATTGGGGGCTGGGCATCGGCTGGGAACTCAGCTGGACATCTGCCAGGCAGTCTACACCTGGGCTGTCCCTGTGGCTTGGGTGTCTCAGCATGGTGGTGGGGTTCAGAGAGAGAGCCTTCCTGAGAGCAAGTCTTCCCAGATGGAGGAAGAGGCCACCCAGGCTCGGAAGGGCTGAGTCCCAGGACAGGTACCGCCTCGTTTCTCTCGCCCTCCTTTGGCCGTGCGATATCAGGGCCACGGCGTTAAGGAAGGGGAATCAATGTGTCCCTCAGTGCTGGGGTGGGGGTGCGAGGTAGGGTGGAAGAACTTGCAGCCGTCTTTAACTTCCCATTGTGATCAACAAATGATTGTTGAATATGAAACTGAATTCCATAGACATGCCTCAAGCAGGGAATTAGCTCCTGGTGAGGACTGGCAGCTTGTGAATGGAACAGTCTCTCCCCTCCCCAAGCAGCACTGCTTCCCGGCCTCCTTGACAGCTTGTGGAGGCCCTCCGGGCCCCAAACCCTCCAACACAGCGTGTGACTGGTGGTGCTCTAGCGGTGAGTCACACCATGGTGACGAAGAAGGCCTGGCTTCTTAGACCCGCTCAGGGGCTGCTGGAAGGCCAGTCTACAGGGTGCCCTGTCTCCCACCTGCTGCCCCGGCTGGAGGCTTCCAAGCACCCTGTTCACAGGTGTCCTGGGCTGAAGACCCCGACTGAGCCCCGCTGCCCCGATGTCCTTCTAGTCTCAGGAGGTGTCCGGGGCAACCGCTGTCTTCTCACCCTGCCTAACCCACTCTGGTCCCTTCCCTGGCGTGGCCCCCGCGCCCCCTCCACCACCATTGTCACCCGCCACCCCTTGCTGACAGCTAGAAGGGGCAGAGGCGGGAGACACTGTGCAAACAGAGACACCCCCACCCTGCTCTGGCAACCTCTCTGAGTCACTCCCTCCCCAGCAAATCCACGGGCTTGGCATTTGGGCAGATGGCTCCCTTTAGGAATGCGTATGGTCCCCCGTCCCCAGAAACCGTCTGAGGACTTGCGGTTCTTCATCGGTTCTCCCAAACCCTGATGTGTTCCATGAGTGTGTCTGGAGCCCCTGCCCCAGGCAGAGGATGTGAGGCCAGCACGGCAGACTGGTCCCTGCCCTCGGGAGCATCCCTGCTAGGGATACCCAGTCATTGCACCCACCAACTCACAGCAGCCCACAGTGCGCCTGGCAGAGGGACACGTGCTCAGAGCCACGAGAGTCTGGAAGAGCTAGCTGGACAAGGCAGGCAGAAGGACATCTCATGAGGAGGAGCCATTCTACAGAGCTGGTCCCTTTTCCTTGGGCAGAAAACCAGACGAACTTCCTTGACACTTTACCTGGTTGCCAAGAAAATGATGTCCAAGTGGGTGCTCTCTCTTTTAAAAAAACCAAAAACTCACTTGGAAAATTTCAAATACATACAAAAGTAGAATAGTATAATAAGCCTTCATGTAAGCATTACTTAGCTTCAACAATTATCAACATTTTTTATTGTTTTCATCTCCATCAGCCCCTCCCGTCCTCACTCTGCCACCTTTTTATTTTCCTCGTCTTTGTTTTTTTTTTTTTTGGCCGCACCACGAGGCTTGTGGTATCTTAGCGCCCTGACCAAGGATCGAGCCCACAGTGCAAGTGCAGAATCCTAATCACTGGACAGTCAGGGACTTCCCATTTATTTCCCTTGTCTTTGGAAAACCTCGTCTTACTACTAATTCACTCACAAATACTTTTTCACCTAGATCACTAACAGATAAGTGCTTTAAAAAACACAATGATACCACTATCACATCTCTTCATATTTGTAGCAATTTCTTAATATTATCTAACACCCAGACTGTGTTCAATTTTCTATTACCTCGCAAATATCTTTTTCTAGTTGGTTTGTTCACATCAGGACCCATCCAGGCTCTGCACAGATTTGCAGTAGGTTCATCTCTATCTGAAGTGTCTGTCCTTCCAAGTGGGCTTGGATGCTCGAGTGGAGATTCTCTATGGCAGGGGCCGCCAACCTCTGGGATCTAATGCCTGATGATCTGAGTTGGAGCTGACATAATAACAATAATGGAAATAAAGTTGCACAATAAATATTGTGCCCTTGAATCATCCCGAAACCATCCCCACCCCCGTCCATGGAAAAATTGCCTTCCACAAAACCAGTTCCTGATGCCAAAAAGGTTAGGGACAGCTGCTCCATGAGATCAGTCACTTACCGTCACCTGGGAGTTTTTACAAAACACCCCTACCTGGGCCCTACCTGGACCAATTAGGTCAGGGTCCCTGGGGTGAACCAGGACCTGGGTGTTTGCTTCATTCATTTGCATTTACTTATGCATCAGTTAAGCCCCACCCCCCACCCCGCCTTGGGGACCCTGGCCTGCTGCCAGGGTTAGGAGTCCCTAGAATACTCTTAGGGGTTCTTACTAGCAGTTGTGCCCTGGGATGTCCCCTGGCAATGTCTGGAGATGCTTCTGGTTGTCGCCACTTGGGCAGGGGGCCACGCCACTGACATTCAGTGGATGGCGGCCAGGCATCCTGCAGCCCCCATGGCATAGAGTTAACCAGCCCCGAACACCAAAGTGCTGACATTGAGAAACTCTGATACTGGAGCACCAACCTCGCAGGTCTCAAGGGGCAGAGGCCTCCTGGGGGAGGAAGCAAATTAAACTGGATTCTTTCCATTCCTCGTCTCAGCCCCTTACAGCTGACAAAATGCATCCCCCTGGGCCTCCTATCATTAGCCCTGCATCCCCTCCCCCAGTGCTGCTGGGGCTAAACTCTCCCGGGAGACTGGCCGCTCCCATCTCTGCTTGGGGCAGGAATGCACCTCTCACCTGCTGGGCGACCTCTGTCCTTCCCTCTGCCTCAGGCCCCACTCCTGGGAAACAGAGAGAGCAGGGCTGTCCCGAACCACTGCTGACCTCCGGCCACCTGCAGAGGTGGCGCTCAGTCAGCACCAGTCACCCCGTTCACTGCGGTACCCGGTGCCCAACACAGAGCAGATGCTCAAAAGGTGTTTGTAGAAATGAATGGATCCCCATTTCTCCTTGTGGAAACCGGGGTGCAGAGAAAGTGGGTCTCACAACCAGCTTTCGGCCTTCTCCAGGCTTTTCAGCCTTGTCCTTGCTTCTATGTGAAAAGTGTGGGTGCCTGCCGCCCCTAGGGGTTCCCCGCTCCTTTGTTGCCACTGTCTCAGGAGACGATGGGGAGCAGGGCTGTCCCACAGCTCCCCAGAGAGGAACAAGGACACAGAACACTCGCAGCCCACCTTCCCTCCCGAGGCGGGGGTGGGGGCCATCCTGCCCCCCCTTCCTCTGTTTTTGGGGAGGCATGATACATTTCCTGCCTATCATTTTGGACTGGATATGGTCTGGGCACCCAAAATTTTGCAATATTTTTAGGAATGACTCAAACAGAGAACACAGCTGGAGCGCCGACTCAATTTCCTGCGTCCACTGAAGGCATGTCATTGTCCTGCTCCGAGACTCAGTTTCCCTTCCTCTGTTTTCAGAAGGACACAGACCACAGGGCATGGAGACCTTTCGACTGTTAGACGGAGCTGGCCCGACAGGCTTGTCACAATGTTGTGAAAACCACTTGGTGGGGGTGGCTTTGTTCCTCCTGGCACGGTAGGTGCCTGTGGAGGCCTCCTCTCTGTGGGAGGCCTCCGGAGAAACCCATCTGGATACAAGGCCTGTGCACCCACAGGCGGGGAACTGGGCAATTCCTATCAGCTGGGCGTCCTCAGAAAACCTGCCACCCTCAGCCGGCCACACGGCTAGCTCAGCCCCACAACTGGGGTGCAAAAGCATGTGTGGAGAGCCAAAGGGCCAAACGCTAACAGCGGGGCAGCCGTCCCTATGATCACGCGAGTCATCCGAAGCCCCGCAGGCCAGCGACTAGATGGATGGGAGCTGGGGAGGGGCGCGTTGCTAGCACGTCCCCAGGGCCCGGGGCAGGCGGGGAGATGGTGGAGACTCCCTTCTCCCCACTCCCCTTCTCCGCGGCTCGCCGGTGGGGCTCACTCAAGCACAGCCAAGAGGTGTGGGGGATCCCCAAGGTCCCACTTCCACCACCCAGGGCTAGGGGTGCACAGCCGCAGGAGGCCTGGCACCCAGCCTCCGGCAGGGGCGCACTGTGGAGAGTCCCACGGCCCGAACTTTCCCCGGGATCCCCCTTCAGCCTCCCCCACCAGCCGGGCGAGAGGAAACTAAGAACGGAGTGAGTCCGCGAAGCCGGAGGCGCGGGCGCTGGGCGCGCCCCCGGCTCACTCCCTAGGGAGGCGGCGGGCGGCCCCGCTCCGCCCCAGCGCCGGGCCGGTGCGATCCGGCGCCCGCGGGCGGGGCGGGGCTGCAGTCGGCACCGCCCCCGGGGTCCGGGGAGAGGACGGGGGAGGCGTGCGCGCGGCGGCGGCGGCGGCGGCGGCGGCGGTGGCGGGTGCCTGGAGCGCCGGCCGGGGCGGAGCGGGCCCCCAGCGCACTGCCTGGCTCGGGCCATGACCCTCGCTGCTCTCTCCTTTAGACTCGTCGCCGCAGCCCCTCGAGCCCGGCCGTCGCCGCTACGGGCGCCCGGGCGGGCCCCACAGTGAGCCCACCGGGAAGCGGTAAGTACCTCGCGCCGCGCGTCCCGGGGTGCCCGGCGCTGGCCACCCCACCCCAGCCCTCCCTTCCCTTCTGGAAGACACTGCTCTTTGCCGAAGCCGCAGCCCCGCCGAGCAGCGTCCACGCCCCGCCAGCTGCCGCCGCGGGAGGGCCGTCCCTGGGGAGGACGGGCCCGCACCCCGGGGTGGGGTGCGGTAGGGGACCCTCGCGGGCTCGGGCGTCTCCCCCTACTTCTTGCAGACTTTTCTGCGGAGACGCAGGTTTGGGGAAAGTTGGGCCCCCTCTGGCCATGTTGCAACTTACACTGAGCGCGTGGGGAGGTGTGTCCCCGCCCGTGGAAGCCGCCGGCCCCCCAGTCTTCACCTGCCACCCCACGCGGTCACGAGTTCCTGGGGAATGGGCCAGACCGCCATTCCTGAAAGCTGGAGAGGAGCCCGGCCGGGGGGGTGGGGGCAGGAGGCCTGGAGAGGAACCATTTCCCCTCTATCGAGTATTTCAGAATGTATTATTTATGAACCGCCTCACTTAGGGGCCCCCTTCGCTCCCAGGGCATCAAAGAAGGTTTGCAACCGCAAAGGGCGACCAGTGTGAACGCGCTCGCCCACTGGCCCGGCCCGCTGAGCTCAGCGGAACTAGGGGGAGGCACTCCTCACTCAGGTGGACCCGCAGCCCGGCTCGGCGCCCCCCCCCCGCTGGTGGGCGGGGTCAGGGCAGAGGGGACCTCTTAGACCTCCCCGGGCTGTTAGGCCGCGGTGGAATCCGAAAAGTCTGTGCTGGCTGAGCCTCTTTAGCCTCGCTGAGAATGGGGAGGAAGAGGCAGGGAGGGCAGCCTGGAGAGGGCCCCCTTGTGATTGGTGCAGCTTTTGTGGAACGAACACCCCATTTTACAGATGGGGAAACTGAGGATCCCAGAGGCACACCTGGATTGGCAGGCTGGTGGGGGTGTGTTTCCTGCAGATCCCTCAGGGGTGCTGGGGGGGAGCCCCTGGCCCAGGCTGTGTCAGATCCAGAAAGCAGCCCCTTACCTGTGCAGGCCACACCCACCATGGGTTCCCTGTCCCCACCCTGGATGGGAGGGTGTCAGTGTATTTATGGAAAGACTTAATCCCTCTGCAGGCCCCAAGGAGGCGGAAAGCTCCGCCAGCCTAATCTCCTCTCTCTGGAAGCCTTTCCCTTGGCCATGGGTTGCCCTGGGTGGGCCCTGAGCCCCGGGTTGAGATCACCTCTGGAACTTCCCCTCAATAGCCACGGAAAGAGAGCGGTGCTGTTTCATGTTGATTGAGCCCTGCCTGCTGGTACCCATCACCTGCATTTTCCGTTTGCCTTCTCTGACCTAATACTGTTGTTATCCCCATTTTACAGATGAGGACACAGAGGCTCATAAAGATCAAGTGACTGATCCGAGGTCACGCACGGGGGCGGGCGGGTAAGTGGCGAGACCTAGCCTTGAACCCCTAGCCCTCACAGTGTAGGATCAAACAGTGTAGGCAGACCTTCCCCTGTGAAAATGATGTGTTATATATTTACAATAATGTGTACACCCAGGCACCCACTCGTAGCCGACACAGCCATAGCCTCCCCTCCGAGCCTGTGGGGGATTGTGTGTGTCCCACAGACAGTGTCACATGGTAGTTACTTTTTATTTGGGTGCAGAAAAAGCAGTAGTTTAGTTTTCTGTTTGTGCTGCAAACCTGAAGAGGGTGAGCTGGCCAGCAGGAAAGCTAAGGGCTAATAGTTTGCAGCTCCTAACTTCAAGGCTGCTGTAAAAAGGATGACATGGTTTCTAATTAGCCCCGTGATTAGTTAACTGTTAGCCTGACTTCTAATAGACTACCCCTTATTTTTAAACATTTTTACTGATGTGTAACATATGGAAAGTTGCACAAATTGTACGTCTTGAATTTGATCTCAGACTCAGAGGGCCAAGTATCATGCTCACATTTACATGGCCAATCAGTGAAAGACCACAACTTGACCCTGGTGGCCCAAGACCGTGCCCCGTGACAGCAAGGCAGGTGCAGGCTTTAGTGGGCACCTTGCCTTCCCTGCAAGCCCATCGTCTTTCACTTCCTCTGGGCGAGCAGCTGTGGGCCAGGCAAGTGCCCCCTGTGGGTCTGTGGCCTAAAGCCCAGGAGAGGCTCATGTTTGCATTCTGTGTACCAGAAAGGGAGACATGTTAACGCTTGTAGCATCTGTTCCCAGCGCAGTCCCTTTGGCTGCTATTGTAGGAATTCTAATCCTGTTGCGAAAAGAAGGTACCTTTTTTTTTTTTAAAAAAAAAAAAAGGAAGGAAACCAAGATGTGTTGTAGGCCTGCTGGGAGCCCCACTTGGCCAGTCTGTCAGTAGGTCTTCCCTGCTCTGCAGTAAGGGAACCAGCCCAAGAGCTGGTCCCGGGCTCCCCCAGCTGGGAGGGGAACCTGATTCCATCTGGTCTGGTGGGTCCACCCACCTAGACAAACTGTCACATTCTTCTGCTATGAGTCTCCACCCGTGCCCTCTCCTCCGTCCTCCAGCGAGGTCTTGGTTAAGGGAGTGAGGCTCTGGGCCCCTGTCAAGTCACGAGCTCCACGGGGCTCTTCCGATTCTGTCTGGGAGGTGACTCCAGAGACCGTGATCAGGCTGCTAGCCTGACTCTGCCTTTCACTGACTCCCTCTCTAGGCCGCCACGGGCCACAGGCCTCATCTGGGAGACTCAGGTGGCCATCTCCATGTAGGGTTGCTAGGTTTAGCAAATAAAACTAAAGGCTGCTCTGTTCCATGTGAACTGCAGAAAAACGATGGAGAATGTTTAGTAGGAGTCTGTCCCGTACGGGAGTTGGGCATCCTGTATTTTATTTGGCAGTCTTTTTCTCTGACCGCTCCCAGTTCCAGAGATCTGATTCATCCCAGGAGGGGTTTACTTCATCCCCTACAGCCCAGCCTCCATGATCTCCAAAAGCAGAAACCGAAGGGAAGCTATTAGCAGATCCCTTGTGCCCTGAGTGGTTCTGATGTGTTCCATGGGCAGTGCTACATCTTTATTACTTTACACTTTGTGCAGAGAACACATTAGTTTACTGTTCTCTTTGCATCAGGAACCTGCAGGGAGTGGGTTGGCGAACACTACTCTGCTGTGGGCTGGTAGTTTGGGGCTCTTATCTGCAAGGCAGCTATAAAGACAGTAACAGACATCTTGGCCAAGGGTGTCCTCTGCCCTGGAGCTGCCCAGACTTCAGAGGGGCCATGAGGGGCCATTTGGTGTGCAGAGTGGCTGACATCCATCTCTCTGGCCACTGCTCAGGGGAGAGGCAGACCCCTGCAGGAGGAAGTAAGTTTTTATCCCTCACTGCCCATCCATGTCACCAGAGAGGGTTCTGTCATGACCGTTTGGCGGTAGGGAGATTCTTATGCCCGAGTGCAAGAAAGGACCTATCTTAACTCAAGCTGTTGTGCAAATAATTAACAGCCTGATGTTTTGAAGGGAACATAAACAGAGCCCGATTCGATATGAAAGGGTGGTTTTTCACACTCCTGCGAATGTGTGAAAGAGAGAGAACATTTATACCTAAACGTGCGGTTCTCTCGGGCCTGACGGCTTACCTACCTTCTTGCCAAGCTAAGAGGGCCCCTCCCATGGAATCTTTTCTTCTCACCCATTAAACCTTTATTTTCTAATTGCACAAATGTGTGTCTTCCGGGTATAGACCTCAGCATGTAGAATGATAGACATAGAAACCATGGGGTGCAACTGACCTGGCTTTGAGCTCTGGCCTCCCAGAGCTGCTGCTGGACCGCCCGGAGTTCCACTCCGTCATCTGTAAGTCACGGATGCGATGATGTTATCTCGCTGGGTGTTGTCAGGTTTAGGAATTTTTGTAATGAACTCAGCCTCTTGAAAGCATTAGCTTGACTTCTGTGTCAGTGGTGAGGATGAAGTTTAGGGGGACGTAGCCCGCTCCCCACAGTCAGGCGTCCGTATGGCTTCCATTTGGACAGATGAACATCCCGTCTACCGGGACTGTCTCCCGCAAAGGTCCCTGCCATCTCAGGGGCAGCCCCGATCACCGAGGGAGTGGAGTGGACGGGGCGCTGTCCACGGTCCTACATAAACCACCCTGGGGAGCACCTCCTCCTTCTGCTGTAACAGGCTACACCTCGGACTCGGGGACCGCATGGCAGGCCGCCCCCTGGTTCTCTTCCCACGTAGCGTCCCCATAGGCTGCTAAAGGGTGACACCATCACGTTGACAGATGATGACGATGGTGACGACGGCTCCAGGCCCTGTGCTGGAGGCTGGGTCAGGATGCCTGTTCTATAACTGAGGACATGGAGCTGGAGCGGGGTGGGGGGGTGGGCGGTGAAGCCTCAGCGTCTCAGGCTCAGAGAGGAAAATGACTGGCTGAAGGTCATACCGTCCGCACAGACTCCTGGTTCCTCTTAGCCCCTCCCAAGGTCACTTCATTCTTCCTGCCCTTGTGGGGCGTTCCAGCAACGTGCATGGGAATGAGAAAGATTGGTTGGTGAAAACTCCGTTTGGAAGTTTTAGAAACCAGAGATAGAATCATTCCACCTAGCCCTGACCTCACCATGTGACGTTTGCTTGACCCTCACACAGCTCCCCGTCCCCTGGTGTCCCCTGGATCCAGGCTGCCAGTTCCTCCTGCTTCCTTAACTTCCTTCCTTTTTTCCCTGAATGTTAGGAGATAGGTATTTTTCAAGTCACAGGACAGCTTTAGCGACAAAACCTATCCATGCAGGACAGTTTTCTGGGAGGAGCAGTGTAACAGAGCACCTTCCACCAGCCAGAGCTGTGGTCCCTGGCCACCCCTCCAGCCACATCAGAGATGGGGTAGGGGAGTTGAATGTGATGCTCCCACTGCATTCTGGCTCCTACTGGGGCAGGGGGCGGGGGTGTTCTGTGGAGTCTGAGTAAATAACTGCTCTTTGCTTTCCCTTGCTGAATGCTTCCCTTGAATAGTTTCGAGTTTCAGAAAAGTTACAAGAACAGTAGGAGCTAGTGTATATCCTTCACTGGAGGTGAACATGTAGCCATGGTTGCTTCATTGGCTTGGATTTCTGGCCAGAGAGTGAAGCTGCAGAAATGATGGCCTGGGACCCTGGACACCCCAGTGTGTGTGTTCTCAGAGCAGGGACCGCCTCTTACAAAACACAGCCCAGCCATCAAAATCACAAAACTGGACCACAACCCCATGCCGTCACCTCCTGGACAGGTGTCTTTTTTTTGACCGTTTTACTGCTTTTCAAACTAGAGACAGAAGCATGTCGCGAACGCCCATGTCCCAGCGTCAGTAGCAGACAGGGCAGCACCCCGCACCCTCCACGCCTCTGCTGCTGTTTCTCTGTTGGACTTTACTGCAGAGTCCGCTTCGTCAGTGCGGGCTTCAGTGTGAATCACTGTCGTGTAGCCCTAGGGCGGGTTGTGTTGTGTACTCTGTTTGGTGGGCGGTGGCCAGCACGTACCCTAGACCAAACGGAAGAGCGTGGACTGTGAGATGAGTTCACTGCGTGGCTGTGATGTGGTGTGGCCGGCAGGGGCCCTGGGAGGTTGCTGTGGCCCTGACCTCAGGGCCACAGACCCCTGGGCAAGAGATCCACGAGAGAGATGGGAGGGGAGCTCTGGGATTGAAAGCGTAGGCTTGGAATCCCTGCCACACCACCTGCTCCCCATACAACCTTTCTGCAGGTTAACTAACTTCCCAGTGCCTCAGTTTCCCCATCAGCAAAGTGGGGATTGGAATGGCCCCAGTGTCACCAGTCTGTCGTGAGGTTTAAATGACCGTGAATGGAGGCGCTCCGGAGGGCACTGGGCACAGTGTGGGTGCTCGAGAGAGGCGCCCATCCCTACCCCACGGGCCTTTTCTGGGGCTCTCTCGTCCTCCAGCGCCGCCCCCCCCCCACCCAAGGAAGGGTACACTTTCCTGGCAGCCCATCCCATCCATTTGAATTGCCCCTCCCCTGCCTCCAGAGCTTTGGAAAAGCCTAGTCCAGCCCACACCCCAGGCCAGTGGGGAAGCTCTGGGGGAGGGACCCCCTGCCAGGCTCTGGTCCTGGCCTGGGGGAGCTGCAGCTCCGGGCCTACTCCAAGTAGGAAGCACTTCCTCTACACGCGGCCATCCTGACTGTTCCCATCCGTGTCTGTCCATCCCTTTTGGCCTCTCCGCAGTCCATCCCCTACCTGCCCACAAGTCCAGCCTGGCTAAAATCGAAGCCTTTGCCCAGGCCCCTCCTCCAGACTGACCCCTCCTGGGGTCCCACCATCTCACCAGCCTGTGCATCACCCCAGCTTCCAGCAGCTTCTCCCCCGCACCATGGCTGCCCTGCCTTCTCCAGTGCTCAGACTCTGCGGTTTCTGGCCCAGAGCTGAGCATCTGGGTCCCATGGGGCCTTGTTACAACGCCGATTCCGGCTCAGTGCACCCAGGTGGGGCAGAGAGCCTGCACTGTTAATGAGCTCCTGGGGGTGCCGAGGCTGCTCCTAGCAAGGCCTGGAGGGGGGACTGGCCTGCACAGCCTGCTGGAATGCGGAAGCTACGACATGTGCTCAGGATAACCCTCCACTATGTCACCAGCCTCCAGAGACCCCGCAGTGCAGCTCAGCCTGGGCCCTTCTGTGGCCTGTTCCTCCGGTGGGTCACGCCCCCACGCGTCCTCTGGGCCTTGGAACATTCTGTTCCTGCAGCCTGGGGGGTTCCTGCTTGGCTGGCTCCTATCTTTGGGGACATGGTCCCCAGGCCTCCCAGGCTGGGACCGGAATCCTCCTCTGGCCTCCTGGCCTCAGGTGCAGGGTCCTGTTTGGCCTTGTATCCACCTGTGTCTGGTCTCACAAGACCAGATGCCAGGATGGGAAATATGTAAGAAGTATATTGAGGAAAGTAGAGAAGGGGCTAGGAGGCCTGGACCCAAGGAACGAGGGAGGAGGAGACAGCAGGACGGGTGGGGGCACGCACGGACAGTTGGCCAAGCCAGAGTCAGCCGTCAGGGCGCCTGTCTCAGATCCCAGCCTCCCATCCAGGCTTGCAGCGCAAGGGAGGTGGAGTCCTGTGGGGCGCTGCTCATGGCCAACCCCCAGCCCCTGGTGTCCTCCTGCGAGTGCAGGAATCCCCATCTTCAGCCTCTCAGAGCCCCGAGCACCCCCCCCCCCCCCGCAGAGCTTCACAGACCCCTGTGGGGGGGCCCTCGCGGGGGTCAGGGCAGTCCTGGGTTGGAACCCCAGCTCCACTCCTAGTAAGCTGTGTGGCCTCAAGTAACCACCACCCCCTCTCTGAGCCATAAAGTGGGGACGGTGATAGCACCTCCCAGGGTTGTAACAGAGTCAAATGTCAGGAGACCATGAGCTGCTGCCTGTTTCTCCAGCAGCTCCTCAGAACACCCACCTTGCAGGGAGATGGTGGGAGATTTTAACCCCCACGGACCAGGGACTGGGCTCCTTTCAACCGTTAGGACGTGAAAGAATTTGCATTTTAGGAGAGGAGGCCTCGTTTGAACAGAAGGCACACCACACCCATCACGGGGCTCAGGGCCACCCTGCAGCCCCACCTGGGGCCCTCTCGCCCCCGGAACAGCCACATGCTGGCCCCTGGAAGGCAGGGTTCTGCCCCATCACCTGGGCCAGACCTCTACTTGCACCTTCACCAGCTCGGCCGCCGCACCGGGCCTCCCTCCAGCGTGTTCAGCCTTGAGACGCCTGAAAGTTTTTTCCACCAGCACACGCTCGTCTCTGAGCAAATTCAGCCCAGATGTAGCCGGCAGGCGCCGTGACCTTGGCCGCGGTTTCTCTCCGCCGCTGCTTCCTGTTGTGCACCCATCAGGCCGGGTGGGGACCTGGCCACGCGTGGCCGATACAAACAAGCCTCTCCTCTCTCCCCAGGCTGCAGAGGCGCCGACATGGGGCTGAAGCTGACCTGTCTGAAAGGTAAGCGGGCAGCTCTCTCCCTCCAGCTCTTCATGGGGGTGCCCGGGGGGAGGTGAAGTGAGGCCCGAGACAGGGTAGGCCCTGAGACCCCGGCGGTGCTGCCCTGGACTGGAGGGGGGCGCCTCCACTGAAGGCAGCACCGGTACACAGCAGGCGCCGTGTAAGTGTGCGCTGTGACTCTGAGTGCTCCTCCAGGCCTTTCTTTCCCTGGAGCTGAGTGATGGGGGGACATTGCAGTGCCCCCCCACGCCTCGGTTGCCCCCCTCAGAAGGACGCACTCCAGGCTGTGCAGGGTCAGGGGTAAGGGGCCCTGCAGGAAGGTGCCAGGGTGCCGGGGGGGTTTGCTGTCCACCCTGAGAGCCTGTTACCACGACGCAGGTGGTGAGCTAGGTGGTCCCACCTGCTAGGGGCTGGGCAAGGAGGGCTGGGAGAGGGGCAGGGCCAGCAGGGTGAGAGTTCCAGGATGCGGAATCATCAAGGGGCATCGTAGATGTTGGTTGAGGCAGCCCAGACCTCTGTCTTCTGCTCTGGACCCTTCCATCCAGTGTCCGGACGTCCCAGGGGCACCTCAGACCAACGGGGCCCACAGGAAGCTTGTCATTGGGGGTCAGATGCTCCACCTCATCTCCCCAGCCTACCATCTGGGAGTCACCCTGACGGCTTCTCGCCCATGTGCAACATGCCCGCCAGCCCTGACTCCCCTCCTGCTGGCTCCTGCTGCGTCCCTCTGTGATAGGAAGTCCTCGGGAGGTACTGAAGGGTCCCCCCAGGGGTGAGGGACCAGCCTTCAGGTCCCACTGCTGGGATGAGAGGTCCCAGGAGAGCCCCTGGGTGGCCATCAGTGGGGATGGGGGCATCTTGATGGACCGCTCCTCCAAGACCAGTGGGGAGCAGTGGTGGGGAGTGGGGAGCAGCGGTCCCCATAGAGGAGTCAGGGGAGGTGCTTGCTGAGCGGGTGTCCAGGAGAGTAGGGTCCTGTGGTTGGGTCCAGAGACCGAAGCCTGGGGCTCAAGAACACTCTTCCCTTAGACCATGCTGGGCACAGAATAGGCGTTCGGGACAAACTTTCAGTTCTGGTTGGTAGTTGTGGTAAAATAGACATGAGATAAAGTTTCCCCTGTTAACCGTTTCTAAGCACACAACCCAGTGGCATTGAGTGCGTTTACGTCGCTGTCCAAGTGTCACCCCCAGGGCTCCTCCGAATTCTCCCGCTGAGACTCCGTCCGCATTAAGCATGAGCCCTCCCTCCCTCTCCCCAGAGCCCTGGCCCCCACCACCTACTTTCTGTCTCTCTGAAAGTGCCCACTGGGGTGCCTCCCGGAAGCGGCATCGTATGGCCTCTGCCCTTTCGTGTCTGGCTTCCTTCAAACTCAGCGTGATGGGGAGGCTTCGTCCGTGTTGTGGCAGTTGTGTCGGGACCTCCTTCCTTTTCGAGGCTGAGTAGTATCCGTGCTGTGTGGGCCACGTTTGGCTTGTTCAACCCTGAATGGACGCTGGGCTGCCTCCAGGTTTGACTGTTGTCCGTCTTTGACAAATCAAGACACTGGAGGGCCCCCGGGAAGCAGCTGCCTCCCCACCCGAGGCTGGGGGTCAGCCAGGGGAGGAGGTCCAGCAGCCGCAGGTGCTGAGAAGCCCTGGGAGGCGCCCCCCCACCACACCCCCACCAACAGGACTGAAGCCTGGGCGGGTGGCAGGCTGAGTGCTCCTGGGCTGGGAGCTTTTAGAAGGGCCCCGGAGGAGTTAAGTGCTGGGAGGAGTGTGGGAGCGAGGGGTGCTCATGCATTTTTCATTGCTGGCTCTCCGGGGCCCACCCATCACCCTCTCCCACCCCCAGCCGCATCTAGCCTTGGTCTCTGGAGGTGACGAGGCCCACACAGGCTTGGGTGTGACTCAGGACATGGGATGGGGGTGCGGCGGGGCATAGAAGCTCTCTCCCTGGGCTTGACGAAGACCACCCAGGTCCTCCACCAGCCCTGGGGCCTTGGGCCCTGCCCCTGTCGGAGCCTCATTCTTATGGCAGACTGCCGAGCGCTGGGTTCCGCACCCCTGACATCCGCGGTCATCCACGTCCGTCCCTTGCAGCCCACAGGTGCGGGTCCACCTGGTTTCCCTGCTGGGATATGTATTCCGTGCACCATCTCATGTTTCAGTTCAGTTCAGTCGCTCAGTCGTGCCTGACTCTTTGGGACCCCAGGGACTGCAGCACGCCAGGCCTCCCTGTCCATCAGCAACTCTCAGAGCTTACTCAGACTCATGTCTGTTGAGTCGGTAATGCCATCCAACCATCTCATCCTCTGTCGTCCCCTTCTCCTCCCGCCTTCAACCCTTCCCAGCATCTCGAGTTTGTTTTTTATTTGATATCGAGTGCAAGGGCTGTGTCTCTCCAGGCCGTGTCACTTTCACAGTGCTTGAATGCCTCTGTCCAGTTCAGCCGAGAATGGGTCTTTGGGTCATTTCCGGCCTGCTGCTTTTGTGGATAATGTCATTTTGAACATCTCTGCCCTGAGTACTGGTTTATTTGGCTGCCCTGGGTCTTCGCTGCGGCACATGTGATCTTTCAGTTGCGGTTTGCGTGATCTAGTTCCCTGACCAGGATTTGAATGCAGGTCCCCTGCATTGGGAGTGCAGACCCCCAGGGAAGTTCCCACTTTATGAATTTTTTAAAATTATTATTTCTTTGGGATAAATTCCAGAAATCAAGATGATCTAGTCAAATAATAAGGATAAATGGTGGCATCTTCCTAGGGACTTGGCCCTGGACAAGGCTCTGGTCTGTGCATTCTGAGTGGAACCGTGGCTCATCCATCCCTCCTCACACTGTGAAGTGGGCACTTCTGGGATCCCCAGTTTCCAGATGAGAAAGCTGAGAAACAGAGGTCATGTACTTGCCCAGGGCCACACAGCAGGGGCCCAGGTGGGGTTTGAACCCAGGCAGGCTGTCCCAGAGGCCTAGCTTTAGCCACCACTGGCATGGCCTTTTCAGAGGAAAGCCTTTTAATTCAGCACTTGAAGTGACCACAGTCACCAGAAACTTTATTCACATGGTCTCGTACATCTTCACATGAATCCTAAACTTAGTTCATCTTAACATTAACTCAGATGGTGTCTTAAGTTAACTCAAATGGTGTCTTAAGTTTCCACTGTAACAGATTATCACAGACGGTGGGAGGGGGTGGGCGCGCGGTGGTTCAAACCACAGAAGTCTCTTCATGTTTTCTCCCAGTTCTGGAGGCCTGAAGTCTGAAACCAGAGTGGGCCATGTTCCCTCTGGGGGCTCCAGAGGTGGGGTCTTTGCTGCATCTTCCAGCTCCCGGGGGCTCCAGGCGTCCTTGGCTTGTGACCACCTCCCTCAGCCTCTTCCTCTGTCTCCACACAGCCTCTTCCCTGTGTGTCCCTGGGCCCTTTCTCTTAGAAAGACATCCCTCTGCTTTTGTCTTACGAAAACACCAGTCTTTGGACTTAAAGTGAAAAGTGAAAGTGAAGTCACTCAGTCATGTTCAACTCTTTGCGACTCCATGGACTGTCGCCCACAGAATTTTCCAGGCAAGAGTACTGGAGTGGGTTGCCATTTCCTACTCCAGGGGATCTTCCTGACCCAGGGATCAAACCCAGGTCTCCTGCACCGCAGGCAGAGGCTTTACCTCTGAGCCACCAGGGAAGCCCAGTCTTTAATACAGGATGATTGCATCACAAGATCCTTCACTAATTACGTCTGCAAAGAACTTATTTCCAAATAAGGTTGGAGTTTGCAGTCCTGGGTGGGTGTGGATTGGGGGGGACTCTCCTCAAACCCACCAAACGTCACTTCACTTCTGAGCCTCCTGTGTGGAGGACAAGGAGGCAGTTCTCTGTTTTAGTTTTGGAACGTGCATTGTCTGGCTGAAGGTGGGCGATCACAGCTCAAGATGGGCGATCACAAGAATGTGACGTCTGAGAGCTGTGCCAAAGTCCTTGTGTTTCTGGTTCCAAAGGAGCATGGGGACACTTTGAACAGGCTCCATGTGCCCAAGGCCCAGCCATAGCAGCCGTGACCTGTGGGAATGGTCCACTGTCCCGCGAGCATGTGCCTCCCTCCATCTCGTGTAAAGGCTGGTGTGTCCTGGGCGTCCCCCCCGTCACTCACCTCATCCTCACTGTGTCTGCACAACGTAGCTAACTTTACAAACAGGGAGACTGAGGCACAGGGACATGGGCTCAAGGCCCTAGGGCGGGTCATCAGGGCTTGGCCCAGCAGACAGCACATGAGGGTGGCAAGGGGTTTCCCTGGTTTGTGAGCAGTTCTGTCCTGGTCAGCCTTGAGGGTGGGGTACTGCCAGGAATCAGCATGGTGGGGCCCTGTGGTTTTCAGCGGGGATCCCCAACCTGCAGTCTCAGCACCACCTGGGAACCAGACAGAGGTGAGAATTCTCGGGACCCACTCGGACCTGCCGCATCAGGAGCTCCAGCATTTCTCGCAGTCCCTCTGAGGGATTCCAGGACATACTCAAGGTGGAGAACCACTGGCGAGGTGACTCCGGAGTCAGAGAGATTGGGTTCAAATCCCAGTCCTGCCCCCAACCATTTCACATGCCCAAGCCTCAGTTTCCCCATCTGTGAAATGGAGTCATGAGTGGCAGCATCTCCTGGGCCAGGTGTCAAGAATGATCTGAGATGAGTGCTAGAGATGGTGCCCCTGGGGTTCCTGGCCCTGCACGCTTTCCCTCTCTGGAGGAGCTCCAGCTACAGCTGTGTGGGGACCTTGCTGGGGGTGGGGGGTGCACGGGGGGCAGGTAGGGCAGGGGAAGTTAACCTTCAGGTGTGGCCTTTCCCATTGGGGCCTCCTCGGGGGCCCGGTGTGGTCTCTGGGACTCCCCAGAGTTTGCTGGCTCCAGCCCCAGCCAACTTCATCATCACCATGGAGACGGGATCCAGAAGATGGGGCTGGTCCCAGAGGACTGTCCTTCTGGGGCCAGGCAGGAAAGGGCCAGGAGATGGAGACTTTGTCCAGGTTTGTTGTTTGGTTCATTTGTTATAATAGGCTTTATTTTTTAGAACGGTTTTAGATTTATATCAACAGAAAAATTGTGAAGAGAGTACATGGTTGTCATATACCCCACAACCAGTTTTCATGTAGTCAGCATCTTACACGAGTATGGTGTGTTCTTTATGGCCAGAAAATTGATACCCATCCATGATTTTAACTAAAGTGCATACTTTGTTCTGATTTCCCAGTTTTCACCTGGGTCTATCCATGGATCTGATCCGGGACCCACCTTACATTTAGTCATCATGTGTCCTTAGGCCCCTCTGGACTGAGCCAGTTTCTCAGAAGCTCCTTCTGTTTGTGACCTTGACCATCATGAGGAGGATGGTCAGGTGCTGTGTAGGTTGGGTTTGGCTGACGTTGGTAGGTGTTTATAGTCTCTTTTGTGAAGTATGTGATGATGGTGAGGGTGGATATGAGTCACAGGTGCAGCCCCCAGGCCACTGGGACCCCTGACTGCCCAGGCATCCTTCCTGGCTCCCTGGTGGGGGGCACAGAACCTCCGCTCCCAGTAACCGAGGTTTGGGCGGCTGGGAGCTGGCAGTTACAATAATGTCCATTTTTCTGATTGGTGTTTAGAGGCCCAAGACTAGCCTCAGGTCACAGCAAAGAAAAAAAAGTCACCCTACACAGCCCCCTTCCAGTGTGAACATGTGGTTCCAGCTGTCCTGCAGTGGGGTCCAGAGTTGGTGGAGAGAGTGTTCATCTTACAGTGCAGGGAACAGCATTCTGGGCAGAGGGAACAGCAGATACAAAGCCCCAAAGACAGGAACAGACTTGGTGAGCTGAGGTGTCGAGTGTGGTTGGAACTGGAGGCAGGGGCAGGGGCCAGGTGGAGGAGCTGAGGCCCTCCAACAGGAAGGGCCATGAGAGCGAAGGTTTTCATCAAGAATTTCTCTTCAGAGTCATAGGAGGCACTGGAATCGCTCAAGAGCGGGAACCTCATCCTCTATGTAACACCAGACTCACTTGAGAGGATCACGGGAGGGGGTGGCCCTGGCCCTGATCAGGGCAGGGATTCTTTTCTTTTTTTTAATAATTTTATTTATTTTTGGCTGTGCTGGGTCTTTGTTGCTACCTGAGCTTTTTTCTAGTTGCAGAGAGCAGGGCCTACTCTCTAGTTGCGGTGCACGGGCTTCTCATTGCAGTGGCTTCTCTTGCGCGGGGCACGGGGCACGCAGGTTCGCTAGTTCCAGCACACAGCCCAGCGTCTGTGGTCCCCAGGCTCTAGAGCACAGGAGTGGCCCCGAGGCATGTGGGATCTTCCCGGACAAGGGATCGAACCCGTGTTCCCTGCATTGGCAGGTGGATTCTTTACCAGTGAACCACCACCGAAGCCCAGGGATTCAGTCTGGATGAAGCTGTGCATCTTGGGGTGAGAACCACTGTCCAGGGCCTGTGCCCTTGCTTTTCAGGGGGCCCTGTGGTGTAGACTGACTACCCAGAGGTGACAAGGACCAAGCAAGCTTGGCTGGGCTTCAGGGAGGCAGGCTTCAACCCAGGGCTCCTCCTGGAACCTGCTGTACAGATCTCTGCCCAGGAGACAGGGGCTCGGGGGGCTCGGAGCCCCCCGCCTGCTCAGAGGAGGGGTGGGCAGTCACAGCTGGTCGTGAACACCGAGGCAGATGGGGCTTAGTCCGGCTCTGCCCCATCCCAGGGGCGAGCTGGCAGCCCTCCGGGCTCAGAGCAGGGATTTACCCCCAGTCAGGCTTAAGCTAAACCCAGCACCTGCTGTCCTCCCGAAGGAGGGGGCAGAACCCAAGTCTCTCGGCAGGTGGGAGAGGAGAGTTGCCGTCTCTAACTGGGGCCCTGCACAGGATTCATCTTCATTTCCTCCTTGCTCCCGGGGCTCCTCAGGGGGAGTCATGCTGCTTTGTTCATCCCTGGAGCCCTGTTCCCGGCTGTGGGTTAGCACATAGTAGGGACACAATCGCTGTTGGTAGAAAGAACAACGTCTTTTGAATTTAATTGTGATGCAGAGACCCTCCCAGGACCAGCCCTGACTGGCCGGGGCAGCTGTGCCATTTCATCCCCTCGCCCAGATCGGCGGTCCACTCCTGCCCCCCACCCCCACCCCTCTCCTGTCAGCCACCCAGCGAGGCTTTGAGGAGACTCACTCATGATGCCCTGGTTACAGGTGGGGCTCCTGAGGCCGCAGGTGGGAGAGCTCCCTGGCCTGGCTCACACAGCAGCTGCGTGGGGATCCTGACCGGGCACCTGGACATGAGCGCCCCCTACCCCAGCTCCGTGCCTGCAGTTCCCTCTGGGCAGGCCTGGGAGAGGTGCTCCTGAAGTGCTTGTGGGCTGAAGGAGGCTCAAGAGGGCAGGCGGGAGGGGGCTGGACTCGCTGCCTGGGGCCAGAGGCTCTCAGCGGCTGGGGGCCTCGTGCTGCTCCCAGGGAAGAGGGTGCTCACCAGCTGTC
This sequence comes from Muntiacus reevesi, assembly GCF_963930625.1. NCBI lineage: Eukaryota > Metazoa > Chordata > Mammalia > Artiodactyla > Cervidae > Muntiacus > Muntiacus reevesi. Next base: position 225,119,282 of record NC_089250.1, on the reverse strand, counting down.
GGCTGCCGACACGTGCCTGGCCTGGGAGGTTGACCTCTCTTCATCCTGGGCTGTGGTTCCCAAGCCTCCCAGTAGGGTTATGGATGTGACACTGGGCCAGGACGGAGCTGCCTGCTCATCCACCTCTAACCCATCCTTCCTTCCCCACCCGCCGCCATCCTTCTGCTTCTGCCTCACAGACCTCACAGTGCCCAAGGCAGGTGAGTGTGAAGCTCAGAGATGGGTCAGTGGGTCCAAGTCTCACATGACCTGGCTGAGGGTCTTCAATCCCCTGAATCAGTGCTTTTTGTTCTTAACTACAAAGCAGGCGCAGGGCTTCCAGGCGGTGCTGGCCAGTGTAGGAGACATAAGGGATACTGGTTCAATCCTTGGGTCGGGAAGATCCCCTGGAGGAGGGTGTGGCAACCCACTCCAGTATTCTTGCCTGGAGAATCCCATGGACAGAGGAGCCTGGTGAACAGTTTTCTTAGGCTGTGGGTAGGTGCTGCGAGGGGCGGGGCTGTGAGCCCTCAGCGGGCAACGCTCTGGGCCACCGGGGACCAACCGGACCCTGCGGGGTGAATCTGGGCTGCACAGCCCAGCATCTGTACTGGGGCTGAAGGCTCAGACCAGGTGCTGTGGGCCAGGTGCTGAGGACACCTGTCACAGTCACTGGCCACCGCCAGCCTCTGCTCCTCTAGACACGCCCTGATGGCCCGGCCAGGGGCTACCCCTGATGGGTCAGAAGGGTGAGCCATGAGGGGGAGCGCTCTGCAGCTGGGAAGGAGGACCTGCAGGTCTGTCTGAATGGCTAGGGAGCTGTGTCCAACACGGGCCATGAAGTGAAAAGAACAGGGTGTGAAACAGTGGGTCCAGTGCCGCCACCTGTGTGTGGCTTAGTCTCTCAGTCGTGTCCGACTTTTGCGATCCCATAGACTGTCACCTGGCAGGGTCCTGTGTCCATGGAGTTCTCCAGGCAAGAATGCTGGAGTGGGTTGCCATGAAGGAATATGCCACTGATCATATGATCTACATATGATCTGCAGATACATAGAATATTCTGGAAGAAGACAGTAATCATGGCTGTCTCCAGGTGAAGAGGTGAAAGAGAGCTGGGTGGCGGGAGAGTGAGATGACAGAAGGACTCAGAGGGACCTGAGTCTCTCCCAGGAGCCCGTGTCCCTGACCTGGGGACACCAGCTCGACCCCATCCCCTGGACGCTGTGAGGTTGGCTCCTGGCCCCTGCGACCACGCACTGGCCCGTGCCCCTGAGTGGCTCAGGGACAAAGGAGCGTTCCTCATGGCGTTCCCATCCCCATTCTTACCTCTCCAGGCCTACACTCCTAATCCTTCCCCGGCCCTCTCACTGTCGTTTTACTGTGTCACCTCATCACCTTGATCAGACCTCTCCTGCAGCAGGAATGCCTCACCCCCTGCCCTTTCCCCGTTCCACCTCCTAAATCTGTATCAACCCCTCCTCAGAAATTGTTTTATTTCTCTTTTAATTGTTTTATTTGGGGATATGTAAAACACCTGCACGGTACAGAATGTAAAGTGTGCAAAAGGATTAACGTAGTAAAAGCCAGCCTGCTCTCACTGCTCTCTCAGCCACCTGCTTGGAGGCAGCCTCCCAGTCTTCCATGGGCTCTGCTGTCAGGCTGCCCGTCTGCACCCATCTCGGGCCTCAGCTGCCCACACCTGGGGGACACCTCCTTGTCCTCAGCACCCAGGCTTCCCCAGGTGCTCCCCAGTTTTCCCTGAGTAACACCAGTCACCTCCTTCTCTGAGATAACTGGAATTTCCTTGCCTAATTGCACAGTAATAACTGTAATATTCTATTAATAGCAGTGATGGCTATTCACAGCAACAGTAACAGTATGGCCCGTTGAGCACCTGCTGTTGGCCAGGCTACCCCAGACACCTTCCGCCTAACCTCATGTGTCCTTACGAGCACCCTACAGGTTATGGGTTAGCATCTAGAGCGCAAGTTCGAATGTTTATTTCAGCAAGGGGCTGACCACATATAGTATCTTTGCAGCTAAGGAAACACAGGCTCAGGGAGGTTAAGAAGCCTTGCTCAGCCCACACAGCTGGTGAAGGGCAGACTGGGGAGGCCAGTCCCTCTGACTCAGACCATCCTTAAGCCCCTTCCCAAGGCTCCGGCCACACAGACGTGCAGCAGGGCCACTCGAGACAAAGGAAACCAGCCACCCTCGAGGGCCTGCTCTGTCTGAAATGCCCAGATATTGTCTCAGGCAGCAACGGTGCTGACCGTGTTTCTCAGCTCTGGGTCAGTTCAGTTCAGTCACTCAGTCATATCCGACTCTTTGCGACCCCATGGACTGCAGCACGCCAAGCCTCCCTGTCCATCACCAACTCCCAGAGTCCACTCAAACCCATGTCCATTGAGTTGATGATGCCATCCAACCATCTTATCCTCTCTCATCTCCTTCTCCTCCTGCCCTCAATCTTTCCCAGCATCAGGGTCTTTCCCAATGAGTCAGCTCTTCGCATCAGGTGGCTAAAATATTGGAGTCTCAGCTTCAACATCAGTCCTTCCAATGAACACCTAGGACTGATTTCCTTTAGGATGGACAGGTTGGATCTCCTTGCAGTCCAAGGGACTCTCAAGTGTCTTCTCCAACACCACAGCTCAAAAGCATCAATTCTTCAGTGCTCAGCTTTCTTTATAGTTCAACTCTCATATCCATACATGACCACTGGAAAAACCATAGCTTTGACTAGATGGACCTTTGTTGACAAAGCAATGTCTCTACTTTTTAATATGCTGTCTAGGTTGGTCATAACTTTCCTTCCAAGGAGTAAGCATCTTTTAATTTCATGGCTGCAATCACCATCTGCAGTGATTTTGAAGCCCAGAAAAATAAAGTCAGCCACTGTTTCCACTGTTTGCCCATCTATTTGCCACATTTAGGAAGAAAAAACAAAAAAAATGTGGGATGAATTTCAAATAAACAAGGACTAGTTGTCTAGGATAAGTATATCCATCGTATAGCATGGGCCGTAACTCTGAAAAACTGGTTTGTCCTGAATCTTATCTGGCAACCCTACCCCCAGGGGACACTTGGCAGTGTCTGAAGACACCCTTGGTTGTCACAAATGCTGGAGCTACAGCATCTAGGGGCCAGGGTGCTACTGCACCCCGTCCAGTGCTCAGGCCGGCCCCGCCGCAGAGTAACTGGGCCTGCCAGAGTAACCCTGGACGCCAGCAGTGCTGTGGGTGGGGACCCCGAGCCGCACTCATCACATACCAGCCACGGCCCATGCAGGCATTGAAGGCTTTGCAGATTTTCTTTGACCTCAGGTCTCTGTCATGCTCTGAGGGCAGGCCTACCCTCGAGTCCATTTTAGAGGCCAGTAGACCAAGAAGGGCTTCCCTGGTGGCCCAGCAGTAAAGAATCTGCCTGCAATGCAGGAGATGCAGATTCGATCCCTGGGTTGGGAAGATCTCCTGGAGAAGGAAATGGCAGCCCACTCCAGTATTCTTGCCTGGAGAATCCCCATGGACAGAGGAGCCTGGTGGGCTACAGTCCACAGGGGTCACAAAGAGTCAGACACGACTGAGCGACTGAGCACAGCCCAGGGAGGCGAACACTCCCCACTTTGCGGTGCCTTTCTCTCTGGCTCCTCCTCCCAAGTTCTCTCTCCAGCAGCTCATCCCTGACGCAAGCTGGGGCTTTTTCCTTAATTAAAAAGAGATTTAAAGCTTCCACTGCTATCTCCACTGGGCCTGAGCTGCCGAGAAAAGGTAAAACCCCGCCCGCCTGCCCTGGCCTCATTTGTAATAATGCAAGGCTTTCCCCTTAATTGGAATTTAAAAAAAAAAGATTAAGGGCATCTGGAACCCTCAGAAGCATTTGTCCATTTGTTTTTGAAAGATCGGCACTAAATCCAGACGCCTGGTCATGTCTGAGGAATTAGTGCCAGCCCCAGCCTCTGCCCGGCCCCAGGACCTTTGCATGAGCTGCCGCTGACCCACGAGCCCTCCCCACCATCTCTGTGGCCACCTTGGGGGAGCCTTTTCCGATTCCCACCGTCTCTTCCAATTCTGCTGCCCCCTCCACCCCGTCATTTGTTCTTTCCTCCTCCCATCACTGACCCAGGCTCTGCCAAGCTGAGCTCTGCTTCCCAGCCTCCGAGGACAAGCTCTGCATCAAGTCCCCTATGACTTCTCTATGCCTCAGTGTGTCCATCTGGAAGATGGGCTTCATCAGGAGGACCGAATCAGTGCAAAGTGCTCACACAGTTCCCTGCCTCCTGTGAACACCGTCATCACAGCTCAGCTGCCTGGGCCCCTCCCAACAATGCTCTGGATCAGAGGGGACCCTCCCTATTATTTTTTCCAGCCTCCTATGAAATCTCTGGGGTCCCAGTTTGCTGCCAGGGGCTGGAGCAAGAGGTGGAGGAAGAGGAAGACAGTGGAGGTGGGGAGAGGAGCAGAGAAACATCTGATGAGACTTGTTTCCTGCCACATCTCCAGGGCCTGGAACGATGCCCAGCACACAGTAGGTGCACAATAGCTCTGTGGACTGAGCTGGAGGGGGTTATCCCTGAGCTGCGGGGGAGAGACATATCCCCTCCCTCTGCGGGTGAGCCTGTCGGACTCACAGCGGGAAGCAGGACCTAGAGTCAGACTCGGTTTCTCCTCCTTCCAGAGCCTGGGGCCCTGCCAGCCCAATAGGAAAAAGGGTCTTGTTGGAGTGTTCCACTAGAACCAAGACCATCTTGTCAGTCACTCCTCAAACAGCTGTGTGACTGCAGAGACAGACCAGGGCCTTGGCCTGCACTCAGAGTGTGAGGGGTGCTCAGCACTGGCTGAATCGGTGGATAAGTGCAAACGTTAGAATCTCATACTGTTAGTACCTGCTTCTGCTCATTGAGTGTGCTCTGCAAAGCTGGCTCTGTGGTTTCCTCACCTTCCGCGTGCACCTTACCCTCAGACCGCTTGGCTTGGAGGGAGGGGGCTTCGGTGTGGCTCTTCATCCTCTCGACGCCCCCTGGAGGTGGGGACTGTGAAGTACCCCCGTTTCTGCAGGTGGAGCCGCTGCCAGGTGGGTTGAAGCCCAGCTGTACGTTCTGGCCTCCGAGTGCACTGTGCGTCCAGCAGGGCCACTGTGTGAGACAGTGCCTTGGGGAAGCGTGGATGTGGTCCCACGGATGTGGGCCCAGGCAGGGTCTGGGAGCGGTCTCTTAGGGTGCTGATCAAGCGCCATTTAAAAAAGAACCAGCAGAGGGCGCCCTTAAGCCATGATACCTGCGTTGGGGCCGCACCTGCTCTTGGATCCTGCCTGGTCGTTCTGTGGCCTCTGGGTGGCCTGGGCACCAGGAACAGTGCCATGTCCCCCGTGCCTGGGGCATCCTGAACAGAGGATAGGCCTGGCTCAGGGCGTCTGAAGGATGAGAAGTGGTAGCTGATGGCAGAATGAGTGAGGTGGGTGCTCAGGTCTGGAGCCACCTGGCCTCTGCATGTCCTCAGACATGCTGCCTCCCTTCGAGCTTTGGTTTTCTCGCTGGAGAATGGCCATGGCCCTGGCATCCATGAGGGATGGTGTGAGGATTAATGTGGACTCGGCCCAGAGCCTAGCATGGGGAACACTCAATCAAGGGTTTCCGGGGAGGCAGCAGCAGCGTGCCCCTCCCGCAATGTTTATCCCAGGCCACTTCTCCCGTGCTGGGCAGCCAAATGCCCTATGCTCAGCCTTCTGTACCTACGAGATGGGTAGCATAGTTCCATTTTTCCAGCCCTGGATTCTAGACTTGGAGAGAAAAACCGTGTGTTCCCAGGCACCCTGGCTCCGGGGGGCCCTGCCCACCTGTCAGACTCACACAGGAGCTTTTTAAAGTTCTGGTGGTCCTCCTGACTTGGGTTAATTGTTAAACTACCCAGGTGGCTTAGGAAGCCAAGATGGAAAACCGCTGCCCAGGAGCGGCTCAGGGGCAAGGGTGGAACCAGGTTTCAGAGCTCACTCACAAAGCCCCTGCGTTTCTCCTGTGGGAGGCAGGCAGCTGCCGCCAGGCCAGGGAGGTCTGACCTGGCTTGCTCCATGTCCAGCTTGTCTCACGTCCTGGGAAAGCGTGTGCCCCAGAGCAGGGCCGGGTCAAGGTGTGTGACAGCCACCAGCCAGGAAGGCTTCCTGCGCATGCTCCCTGTCACACCCCCAAGTCGAAATATCGGTTGGCTCTGGGGCCCTGGGATTCCCTCTGCCTCTTCCCTCCGGGGGCCTGACCCCCTGGAATCCCAGCCAAGCCCTTCCCCTCAGGAAATGGGCTCTTAATGACCCGAGACGGGCACATAATTAACAAATAACCATTCTGGCTTTAGCACAAATGAGCTGCTTGTCTGGGGCAGGGTTGGCATTTGTGTTTAATCCCCAAAGTCGGCTTTATCTCCCCAGAGCTGCTCCCGAGAGCTCAGTCACTCATGCTCTGGGCAGCCCAGAGGGCTGAGAGGGGCTGGAGTCCTGGCCCCCTCCTTCCTTGCCCTCCTCTCACTTTTCCCTCCCTCCTCCCACCTCCTCTCTCTCTCCTACCGCCCTCCTCCTCTCCTCCATCCTCTCTCCACTCTCATCCACTTTGCCTTTCTTTCTTCTTCCTCCCTCCTCCCTTCCCTCCTCCCTTCTCCTCCCCCTTCCCTCCTCCTTCACCTCCCCCCCCTCCTCCCTTCCCCTCCTCTCCTCCCCTCTTCTCCTCCCTCCTCTCTGCCTCCAGCATCTCTCCAGGGCCCACCAAGAGTGACCCAATGCTTCCTGATTAAGAATGTGGGCTTTATCACCATGCTCCCAGAACGTGTTCAAATGCAGAGGTGGGCCCTGGGAGGAGTGTGGCTTTCCTCCATTAGCATTTTCTTTTAGAACTTTGGAATGAATACTCACTGAGGAAGGGGCCTTGGAGACTGAGCAGGGAGGCTGCCTTCAGTTATAGACAGCAGTAATCAGAGCTGATTTTGTGGCCATGCTCCCTGAGACACGTCCTTTGGGGTTGATTCTGGAGGAAGCTAGCAGGGACCAGCACCCCCTTGGCCCCGGCTAACTGGGTAAGGGCTTCCAAGGAATTCATTCATTCTGTTCATTTTCTCACGCCCACCACCTGTCACTTCCCAGCAGCACCCAGATTTGGGATTTGGGTTTGGGTTTTGGCATTAATGAGCCTCGGGCTTTTGAGGTTCTGTTGTTGCCTGTTAGGATGTCAGGCATGTCCCTGACCCAAACTTCCCAACTCCTGGATATTACAGAGCTGACAGACGCAAACCACAGCCCTTGGACCAAAGCTGACTGCCCTTCGTGTTTTTCTAAATAAAAGTGTTTTGGCACACAGCCCCACCCACTCATTTACATATTGTCTGAGGCTGCACTTGCATTCAATGGCAAACCTGAGAAGTTGCAACAGAGACTTTGTCGCCCCCAAAGTAAAACATATTTACCGTCAGGTCCTTTTCAGATAGTTTTCCTGGCTCTGTTACAAGATCATAGTCACAAGGAGCAGCAGCTTTTGGAATCAGACTGACTCAGGTCTGGGTTCAGATCCTGCCCCTGCCACCCACTAGCTGTTCATCACTGTGCAAGCTCTTAGCGTCTGTGGTCCTCAGTCTCACATCCGAGTTCACCCCTCCCAGCGTGGCCTTGAGGCCTGTAGGAGGAAGTGTCTGGCATGTGGCAGATGATCCCTAAATGCCAGCTGCTGCAGTGATAACAGGAGGGCTTCCTCTAAGTGGCTTCTTCGTATCTGTTTTACATTCTGGGCTTCTGCATAAGGTGGCAGGAAGAAACAGCTCTAAGGTTTTAAAGAAGGTTGGCAGCAGCCTTGGTGGGTGCTCCTGAGGGGTTCATCGTCTGATGGAGGGGACGTGGCCCCTTTCTACAAAACTAACCAGCCTGGTAGATTTGGGGGGCCCCACAGGGACTCCCCAGGAAGGAAACAGGATTGGAGTTTCAAGGATAGGCAACCTGTGCTGACTCCTGTATCAGTTATCTACTGCTGCATAACAAATGACCCCCAAACCTAGTGACTTAAGGATTTATTATCTCACAGTTTCTGTGGGTCGGAGATCTGGGGACAGTTTAGCTGAGAGGTCTTGTCACAGAGGCTCTCAGAGGTTATGGTCAAGCTGTAGGCTGACCCTTGGTCTCGTCTGAAGGCTTGCCCGGGCTGGAGGACCCCAGCCCTAGGTGGCTTCCTCCCGTGCGATTGGCCCAGCAGCTGGGCTCCCTTTCAGGCCACTTGAGCATCCTCACACGTGGCAACTGGCTCCCCCAGAGCGAGAGCAGGCAAGAGCAGTATCCTGCATGACCTTGCCTTGGAAATCACACACCATCCCTTCTGTCTTCGTTTCTGCGTTGGAATCCACCCTGGGGTCCATCCCTTACTGGGGAGGAGGGGAGTCAGACTCCACCTGTCAGGGACGTCATTGAGAACTGCCACGCTGACTGGACAGGGGTGATTAAGGAGCGCGGTCCCAGTGGGGGTCAGGGAAGCCCACCCCACTGCTCAGCTCCTGCTGTTGGCTGGGGGCTCGGATACCTGAGCTAACGCAGTCCGGTCTGGGGCAGGGCATGGAGACAAAGATTTGAATACTGGGTTCAGCGGTGCTTGAAGTTGTGTTTGATTTAAAATTGAAAGCACCCTTATGTTCTTTGTCTCAGGGCGGATGCTAGGTTCTAAGGAAGCACTGGTCAGCAAGTAGGGGCTGTCCTTCACACGCTCACGGTAAAGGCAGACAGGACTGATCGTTTCGAGATTGGCACCAAAGGACTGAAGGAGTGGGGGTCAGATACCTGGGACAGCTTCCCCATAGAAGAGCCTGTTATGCTGAGGTTTGAAGGATCAGTAGGAGCTCACCACCCTGCCAAAGCAACAGAGAGGACTCCAGGCAGGAGGAACAGCCTGTGTGAAGGTGCAAAAGGGCTGGCGAGCCCAGGGTGTTTGGGGAACTGTGAGCAGTTCAAGGAGTGTGGGCAGGTGGCAGGGAAAGTGAAAGTGAAAGTCACTCAGTCATGTCCAACTCTTTGCGGCACCGTGGACTCTACAGCTATGACCAACCTAGACAGCATATTAAAAAACAGACATTACTTTGCCAACAAAGGTCCATCTAGTCAAAGCTATGGTTTCTCCAGTAGTCGTGTATGGATGTGAGAGTTGGACTATAAAGAAAGCTGAGCGCCGAAGAATTGATGCTTTTGAACTGTGGTGTTGGAAAAGACTCTTGGGAGTCCCTTGGACTGCAAGGAGATCCAACCAGTCCATCCTAAAGGAAATCAGTCCTGAATATTCATTGGAAGGACTGATGGTGAAGCTGAAACTCCAATACTTTGGCCCCCTGATGCGAAGAACTGACTCATTGGAAAAGACCCTGATGCTGGGAAAGAGTGAAGGCGGGAGGAGAAGGGGACGATAGAGGGATGAGATGATTGTATGGCATCACTGACACGATGGACATTAGTTTGAGTAAGCTCCGGGAGTTGGTGATGGACAGGGAGGCCTGGTGTGCTGCACTCCATGGGGTCACAAAGAGTCAGACATGACTGAGCAACTGAAGTGAACTGGACTATACAGTCCATGGAATTCTCTAGGCCAGAATACTGGAGTGGGTAGCCATTCCCTTCTCCAGGGGATCTTCCTAACCCAGGGGTTGAACCCAGGTCTCCCACATTGCAGGTGGAATCTTTATGAGCTGAGCTCCCAGGGAAGTCCAGGTGGCAGGCTTCAGAACAAGCTTGGGGCAGACTGTGGAGGCTGACTTTAATTTACGATCCATCTTTCCCAGAAGGTATTTCATGACTCATGGTTTTGTGAGATGTTAACAGGTGTCCCTCCAAAAACAGAATCTAGGGTTATTTAAGTTCAGAAACCCCGGGGTGAAGCACAGTGACAGCAGCTTCCTTAGTGCAGGACTTCTCAGAGCCTTTACTGCTCCAACAGGCATGGGATCTCCACGAGAAGGATGGAGTAGATGGGATCCCCAGACTCACTGGATCGTGGGCCCTCCCTCCTGAGCGAGTCTGTGGAGGCAGTGTTCCAGGGAACACCCTTTGGGAAATGCTGTTTGTAGCTAGTTGCTGAGAGCTAGTGAGTGTTCGGGTGTGATCAGCTTTGCAGTTTCTGGCTGCTGTTTGGAGGGTGGGCTGATAAGGGATCAGCAGAAGGTGGAGAGGCTCGCTAGGAGCATGAGGAGGGGGAGGAAGACTGTCACAGATGTGAGGTGAGTAGATCTATGGACTCTTTTTGTTGTTCAGTCACTCAGTCGTGTCCAACTCTTTGCAGCCATGGACTGCAGCACGCCAGGCTTCCCGATCCTTCACTGTCGCCCAGAGGTTGCTCAAACTCTTGCCTATTGAGTTGGTGATGCCATCCAACCATCTCATCCTCTGTCGCCCTCTTATCCTTTGCCTTCAATCTCTTCCAGCATCAGAGTCTTTTCCAATGAGTCGGCCCTATGCATCAGGTGGCCAAAATATTGGAGCTTCAGCTTCAGTCAGCATCAATCCTTCCAATGAATATTCAAGGTTGATTTTCTTTAGGATTGACTGGTTTGATCTTCTTGCAGTCCAAGGGACTCTCAAGAATCTTCTCCAGCACCACAAAAGCATCAATTCTTTGGCACTCAGCCTTCTTTATGATCCAACTCTCACATCCATACAGGAATACTGGAGAAACCATAGCTTTGGCTAGATGGACTTTGTTGGCAAAGTGATGTGTCTGTGGTTGGTTAAATTGGCCAGAGGGTTGGAGGGGGAGGAGATGGGGGTAAGGGGGGGCTGCTGCTGAGGCCCTGGTTATTGGCACAGGGTTGATGGCCCTGACTCAAGACAGGAAGAATGAGGCTGGGATTTGGCGAGAGCACTTACTTTCATGTCAGCTGGACATGAAGACTGGGCGGGATTGCCTGAGTTTATGGGAGAAAGAAGACAAGGATTGCAACAATTTAGAAGAAGGAGATGCCTTGATAAATGTAACTTACCCAAAAGGACAAAAGGAAACAAAATCTGAATAGCCCCACCTCTTAGGAAAGAACCCCAATTTGTAATCAAAAGTTTTTGCACAAAGACAGTTCCAGGCCCAGACAGTTTCTCCAGTGAATTCAGCCCAACGCTTAAGGAAGAAACAGCACTGACTCTCTCAGAAGATAATCTGTGGGGGACGTAACTTCATGCGCGGCGCTGCCTCATGTAGGCAAGCCAAGCCTGTGACTTTCCTCCACTCGGAGTTGTGTCTTGAGTACCTACTGTGTGCTACACCCCCCAACGTTAACATGAGTGACCAAAGCAGAGAAAACTCATACCCTGGCCAAGTGGCGCCAGCTCGGACGGGTCCTGATGTGGGCACGCAGAGCGGTCCCCTGGGTCCCGCGTCACGGGGACCCACGGCGACAGAGAAGGGCGGCGGGCAGTCCCCAGCGGCCACTGACCCATGTCTCTCTGTCGTGTGTGTACGTGTGTGTCCCACGGCCTGCCCTCTCAGGCTTAAAAATGTGTGTCAGCAGCAGCGGCAGCCACGACGAGGCCCCCGTGCTGAGCGACAAGCACCTGGACGTCCCCAACATCATCATCACGCCGCCGACCCCCACGGGCGTGGCCCTGTCCAGGGACCCCCGGAGGGCAGGTGAGGCCGCTGCTGTCAGGCTAGGGGGGCCTGGGGGGTGTCCTTCTGGGCTGGCGGGGTGGGTGGTCTGCTCCTGCACTTTATTAAAAACTTACACTTGGGTCTGCACACTCTCCACCATGGGCCCGTGTCCCTGGCACCAGCCTCAGCAAGTTGTGGTGTTTGACATAATTAGCTCCATAGCCCCTGCCGGCAGCTGGGTGAGTCATGGATGGGGCTGCGTGGGCCTGCCAGGGTGGTAGACAGAGGTGCCTTCCCCTGCGGCTGAGAAACTGGGGCTCCGTCTTGCGGTTCAGTGGACAAGACAGGGTTGGAAACTTCCCCCTCCCACCCAGGCTGGGGCTGATCTCTGGCCCTTCCAGACACAGCTCACTGCAAGGAGCAGAGAGGGGATGGGGTGGTTCCCAGAGAGACGGTGAGAGGAAGGGGTGCAAACTACTGTCCCCCGCCCCACAACCCCCATTCCTCTGTGACTACCACTGGAGCTGGTCGGGGGGAGGTCATTTATTCATGAACAGGTTTATTGAGTCAGACCTGTCGCTTGGTGCGGAGGCTGCTGCTGTGAACAGTCATCATAAGTGATGATGGTGGTGGTTTTTCCTTGAGGCCTCATAGTAACTCTGAGTTAGGTCCAGTTTTCGTCATCCCCATTCTACAGGTGGGTAAACTGAGGTTCCGAGAGGTTGACACACTCGCCACACAGCTGATATGTCAGAGTTGGGGCTCAGACCCAGGGCGTGAGATCTGGAGCTTGTGCTCTGCACGCCCCGACTTGACGCCTTCTCAGAGGCTACCGTCTTGGGCCGCAGCGAGCGCCTGGCTCGCCCGGGGGACATAAGCACAAAGGCTGAGAGTTTGGGGGGACTCAGGTAGACTTCTCCAGAAGTTCTCAGTCTGGGTGTCCGCTTGCCCACCAGGGGGAGTGACCTGGAGAGCCCTTCCGGCTGGGGCCAGACCGCGCGCTGGCAGTAGGACTGGGTCAAGTGCAGTAATGATGGCCACCTTCTCAGGTGCCTGGCACTGGGCTAAATGCTTTTCACAAATCTTAACTGAATTCTCCAGCCCTCTGGGCTGTGAATACCGCCTTTATCTCTAATTTATAGTTGGGAAAACTGAGGCCCAGAGAGGGACAGCGACTCCCCCAAGGGCACAGAGCAAAGTGAGAGAAGAGCTGGGTTTCTGCCTCTGTGTCTAACCAGAGAGCTTGCCGTGGGTGACCGAGGCCCAGGCCCTGCCATGACACCCACTTCCCTCTCGGAGCCTCAGTGGCCTCATCTGTAAGATGGGATCATGACCGCCTTCCCTGCCTCCCAGGGCTGGTGTGAGCACAGGGGAAACTCACGGTTCCTCCTCAGGGTCTGTGGGGTGCAGACCCGGAGCCCTGAGTGCCCACGGGGTCCCAGTGCAGAGGGACTGCACAGGGGACCCCTCGCGTCCTGTCTGGTGGCAGAGGTGAGGCCTGACCTCTGCCTTTCCCCATTTAGAGAGGGAGCTGGAGGAGGAAGGGCGGAGCCCTTGGAGTCACAAAACCCTGATGTGGGAACGAGGCCTCAGCCCCCCGTGTCACAGAGCGTGGTCGTGCCTCGGAGGCCCTGAGAGTTGGTGACGAGGCAGGCCAGGGGCCCGAGCCCACAGCCTGCACGGTGCCCTTGTGGCCGTTCTCCTCACCAGTGACGTTTAGGGCAGGGGGACAGCCTGGCAGGCCTGGGCGGCACTTCCAGCGGGGCTGCGGGCTCCCGGCGCTGCCAGATACCCCACAGCAAGGGATGGGCGAGAACCCCGCCCTGCCCTGACCACCCTGCTAACTGGGGTGCACATTCCCTCTCAGGGCCTCAGTTTCCCACCTGGAACTAGAGGGTGGGTGTGTTGACTCACCAAGCCTTGGGCATGCAGGCATCTCCAGGCCGGTGCTCAGAAGTGGCTGAGCCATGGGGGGGGTGTGTAGGGGGTGCAACCCCAGGGGCCTCAGCCTGAGATCTGGGGGAGCTCAGGGCTTGTGGTGGCCAGAAGAGAGGGGGAGAGCCTGTTGACCTGCGTCACTGGAGTTCTCTCTCCAAATCGGCTGACACCACCGGCCTGCGTGTGCAGAGCTTGGAGGGATATGATGAAGCAATGTGCCCTGAGGCGCCGGCCCTGGAGCTCCTGGGGAAAGGGGCCTGGTGTGTGTGTGGGGGTGCTCATCTGGATGTGTACTCCCCCTTCTGTCTCCTAGTCTGGCTGGACGAGTCAGGGTCGTGCCCGGAGGATGGAGACATTGACCCTGAGGCCTGAGGCGGCGGCACAGGTCAGGGGTTCGCCTGCCCCGGCTCCTGCTCTGGCCATCCCCCTCTCCGCGTGTCCGGAGCCCTGGGACGCTCTGCCGAGGACGCTGGCTGGGAGGACGCAGCGGTTCCAGCGCTAAACCAGAGGCGTGGGGAGAGGAGCGAGCCATCAGCCCTGCCCGGTTCCAGAGCAACACTTCCGAGGCCCCGTGGGGTGGACCGGACCTCCAACGCCTCCACGTTCTCGCTGACCGCCGGCCTGGTGACGGGTGCCATCCAGGAGAGGCTCCCTTCTGGCCGGACTGGACTCCCAGTGCGCAGGGCCATGCAGACAGGCGCCCTGGAGGTGCACACACAAAGGACTTCTTGCACAGGACTGGCTCCATTTTTTAAAAGTTGTCTTAAAGTCATCAACTGTCCAGAAAGTGACTTGTAAGTTCTTTTTTGCATTGTAAATAAAGATCCCGTGTAAGGAGCTGTGGACTCTGCTCCTTGGGCGGGCAGAGGAGATGGAGCACACTCAGTACGGAGGTGGGTTTAAGACAATCGCTTATCACAGAGGGGCTGGTCTGGCTGGTGACGGGCTTTCAGGTGGTCTTGGCCCCTCGACTGGCCCTCATCATTCTGTGGCCAGTAGCGCCCAGAATGCCTTCTCACTGCAGACGCTCAGAGCACAAGCCGGGCCCTGCAGGAGCATCCTCAGCTTCCATGCATGGAGCAAGCAAGCCACACAGACCCCACGTGGCTGAGCTGGGCAGTCACATGGCATAGGAAGGGACAGACACGTCGATAAAGGGAGGGAGTGACGGGCTGGGAATAACCGTCTAATCTCCTGGTGTAGACACTGTGGTTACCCCCAGTATACAGATGGGGGTCCTGAGAAACTTAGAGCCCAAGGTCATCAGAGAGTGAGAACTTGAACCCAGACCCCGCATTCTTACCATCCACATGAAGCTGCCTCTCAGCGGTATTTCTTGTTGATTGTCCCTTTCTCCCTGCATGTGGACACTTTGCCCCAGTCCTCTCCCTCTGGGACCCAGGGGACGCTGGGTCTCAGGGCTGGGTGCTCGCCCTGAGAGCTGGCTCAGTCTGCAGGCCAGGGGAGCCCACCTCCCATCTCCTGGGTACTGCTCGGAGGCCTCCAGCCCACTTGGTAACCTGCCATGGTTAATGGGCACTTCACCCCAGGCTTTTCATGCCCATGCAACAGCAGGAGGACTGCGAGCTGGAAAGCAGGTGGAGGGCCGGCCAGAGGCTTCGCAGCCCTGGGGAGCCGGTTTGGCTTTCTCGCACGGCCAGGTGAGTCCCCTCGGTTTCCTGCAGAAAGGCCTTGCGGTCCAAGGCACCCACACCAGTCCTGGGCTCTGGGCCTCTTGAATCTGAAGGGCTCGTTCCTGGTAGAGCCATCATGGAGCATGCACCCCAGCTGAGTGAGGGAGACCCTTCTTGGTGACACTTGTCCCCCAGGCCACAAGAAACCCCGTGCAATGCTCACTGCTCCTAAGGCTCTGCCTTCAAGCTAGCTCTGTCTGCTCATGAGGAAGGGGCGAGGTTGGGGGGTATGATGGCAGGGGGCAGGGCACCCCACTGCAGCCCCCCAGCATTCCTTCTTAGGAGCATGAGAAAGAATGGGGGAGTGGATGCCAGCGAGGGTGTCGGCCAGACCCTGTGCTGTGCTGTGTGACCTTAGAAAGCTGTTCAACCCCTCTGAATCTTGTCTTCACCTGTCAAGTGAGGAGAGCAGGACCTCCCACGTGGCGAGCCCATGTGCATTAGGGAAAATGATCTCCGTACAATGCCCACATGGTACCTGGCATGGAGCAGACAGTCAATAAATGGGGGTCATGATCACGCAGGGCACCCACCTCCCTGGGCCTCTGTTTGCTCATTTGGGGAATGGGTACAATGCCGAGGGGACCTGAGGAGTCTGGAGGGGTGAGTGTGGGGTGGGCGGTAGGAGCAGGCCACCTGGCACCACATCCCTGGGTGTGACGGAGCCCCGTGTGCGTGCGAGGGCAGAGTTCCACTCCAGCACCCAAGGGCTTCCTCTGCTGCAGGAGCCGCTGGGCTGAGGGCTCTCTCAAGGCTGCCTGGCGGTACCCCTCACCCACTACAGATGGGAGTTAGCGGATACATTCCCCACCTCCCTTGCTCCTCACCCTGGTGCTGGTGAGGGGACTCTGAGACGACCTGGTGCTTTATGAAGGTGCTGTCAGCAGGGAGCCGGCTCAAAGGGAGATGCCCTTTGTTAGGGGAGGTCTGGGCTGGGCCTGCTGTTGTGCATCTCTAACCAGCTCCTGGGGGCAGTGCTGGTACTGTGAGGAGCCAGGCTTCCCTGGGAGCCCCAGGTTGGTGGGGAGCAGGGTGGGGTGGGGGTGGTCTGCGCCCCAAGCGGCCAGCAGTAGAAATCTGCTCCTTAATCTGAACTGGCCCTGGAGATCTCCCGCCTTCCTGGAGCATCCCAGGAGGGCCTTGTGAATAAACTGCTTCCACCTGAAGCCTTCCTCAGGGCTTGCCGCCCAGCCTGCCGCGTCCATCCCCATGCTCCCTTTGTCAGATGGGTGACCTGGAGTGAGTGACTTTGCTTCTCTGAGCCTCAGCTTTGGACTTCCCTGGCGGTCCAGTGGTTACAACTCCACCTTCCAATGCCTGGGAGTGAGTTCGATCCCTGTTTGGGGAACTAGGTCCCACATGCTGTGTGGGGCACAGCCAAAAGTTAAAAAACAATAATTAACTGATCTACTCTGAGCCTCAGCTTCCTCCAGCTTCAAAAGAAGGTAGTAAGCAGGTTGCTGGGAAGATGAAACAGATGACCATATATACGGAACCTAGAATATTAGCGCTTATGCTGATGTTTGCAAAGCTGTGTTTGATGCGATCCACCAGGCGAAGTCTGTGGTCGCAATCTTGTGGGGGGGTTGTTGGGTTCTCCGTGGACTCGACCCTTCATGAAAGGTCAGGCATGCTATGTTGGTCGGGGAGAGGGGTTACATCTTTGGGGTTGGTCTAGAATGACAATTTTTTTCTGAGCCCAAGACATGGCTCCCTGATTCTTATTTCTTGAGTCTGTTCTTCCTTAAATACATTCCCAGGGGAAATGGTTACTAATGCTTGCAGTTTATTTTCCATTTATTTTTAATGCTAAAGCCACACATGCTAATTAAAACCAGCAACAAAAAAAAAGCTTTGTAAGTGGCTTCCTGCAGTGTGTGTGGAGGGGTTGGTGTGTGGAGGGCAGAGGTCACGGTCAATGTTGACCTAGGAGGAATGAACAGCTCTGGTCGCCCATGAAGCCCATTACCCCTAACCCCGTGATGTTCCCAGGTTCCAAGAGGCGACGGAACGTTCGAGTCCTCGACGTGGGATTCATGCTGTATGCCTCCGGGAGGGGAGGCTGGGAGGGGAGAAAAGTGTGAAAACAGATGGAAATGTAATTTTTTAATGACAGCAGCAGATGGCAAAAAGACACAAGAGTGTATTTGCACCGTGTCGGAGGCATTTGAGAGCTCCCACCAGGCTCAGCCGTGATGTGCGCCCTGCGGCTTACGGGCTGGCTCCCCTGCCAGACTCTGGTGGCCTGCAAGCAGCAGGGAGGGACTCGAAGGCCCAGCGGTGGCGATTAGGAGGACACTGCTGGGCTGTGCGGAGCCACAGGCAGCTGGAAAAGACCTGTGGTCACTGGGTGGGGTCCGGAGGCTTCCCCGGGCCAGGCTTTCCGGGACCCTGCAGGCAGTCCACAGGCTCTGGTTTCAGACCGTCCCTCCTCTTGGTCCCCTGGGCTGCTGCCCTAGGTGCTATCGCTAGACATCCGCTCCCAGCCTTCAGGTGATTCTCCTGCTGCTGGACTGGGTCCCACCTCCACTCCGCCCCCCGGAGCTCTCTTTCTGTAAACTGCTTATCTGTTCACATCACTCCCTGACCTGCATCTCTCACCCGGCCCGCTCAGGATCTGGTCAGGTTCTGGGGAGCAGCTTACACAACGGCCCTGGAGAACCGGAGCTGTCTGTCTTTCCTGCTTCACTCACCACCGCACTCAGCAGGGAGAAGGACACCTTGAGGGCTGTCGTGAGCAGAGTCAGCCCTCCCGCCGGGCGCAGGAACCACGACTGTCTGCACAGCTGGGCCAGACACATCTGAGAACTTCGCCTACATCAGTCATTCCCTCCCCACCTCCCGAGGGCTCTAGGAGGTGAAGGTCGGAAGAGGTACCAGTTGGAGTGGCTGGGTCTCACCAGTAGAATTTGCCAGTGGCCAGAAACAGCAGGGGAGTCAGGCCTGCAGGGGTCATGCTATCAGCCCTGCCTCGGAGACCTTAGAGGGTCCCAGGTAGTGAAGTAGTCTTTTTCCTTGGCGGGTACCATCCCAAGGGCCCCTTTCAGCTGGGCTGAGGGAAGAGTTTCAGGAGGAGGTGTTTTTGTGCTCTGCATGTCCCTTCTGCTTCCCTGACTGTAATTCTAGCCACCTCCCTAGCTGTGAGACGCCACCCGCAGCAAGTCAATGCTTCCCCGCCAGTCCCCGGGGACCACAGGAGAGCAGAGACATCTGGGTGGTTTCCACCTTTTGGCTGTTGTGAATCCTGTTGCTTTAACAAGCCCCTTAAGGACCTTGGCCAATACCTTAGCCAATACTTGTTTGTCCAATATTTGTCCAATGTTTGTCCAACACATGTCCAATACTTTGGCTACCTGATGTGAAAAACTGACTCATTTGAAAAGACCCTGATGCTGGGAAAGATTGAAGGTGGGAGGAGAAGGGGACGACAGAGGATGAAATGGTTGGATGGCATCACTGACTCAATGGACATGAGTTTGAGTAAACTCCAGGAGTTGGTGATGGACAGGGAGGCCTGGGGTGCTGCAGTCCATGGGGTCACAAAGAGTCGGACATGACTGAGAGACTGAACTGAACTGAAGGACCTTGGTGTCTGCTCAAGTGTGAGGCTCCAAGATGCCACCATTCTGTAGTGTGCAAAGCCACACCCGCTTTGTCCCATTCTGTCTACAACCCTGTGAGGCATGTCCCCACGTTCACAGAAAGGACACCAGGATACTGGGCTCTGCTAGCACTCGTGATCCCGCCACGGCCTCTCTGAACCTCAGCTCTCCCACCAGCTCTTTTCCTTTGCGCTTTTACAGTCTGTGGAAATCAGGGAGGGAAGCCTCTCCAACTTTGAAACGCAAATATTTGCCAGTCAAGGAAACATTGCCCCATCAATCAAAACCCAGACAAGTTGGCACACACTCTCTGCAGATGCCTGAGGGAGCTTCTATTTTAGGAGGGGCCAGGTGGCCTGCCACCCCCCTCTTCCCCAAATACCCTGGGACTCCTCTTCCTACCTTGCTTGCAGATGAAGAGACAGACGTTCAGAGTGGTCACTTGCTCTCGGTTACACAGCATCCCGAGGGATCTTTTATTTTCTTGGAAAGTATTTATCTTCGTAAATGACACAATGAAGGAAATCTCCAGGCTCATCACGATCATTTCCTATGCAGATAAACAACAAACTGCTTTCCAGGCCATGTAAATTGGCAGAACTGGATGATGGCTTTATTTCATCTTCCCAACAACCTGACATGGGGCAGTTTTCTGGATGGTTAGACAAGAAAGTGTGTGTGTGTTTTGAGGGGTGAGGGAGCTTTCCTGAAGGGATCTAGAACCCTGAAATCCTCCTGTCACATATGCTTTTTCTTGGGACCTAAAGATAATGCTGTCAAATTCAGCATCCCGCCCCCCCCCCTGCCCCCCGCCACCCCAGTCCTCCTCTAGCTGCTTCACCTCAGGTGGAAGCTCTCCTGGCTTATCATCACCCCAATGGAATCCCCCTGACCTTGGTTAGAGGTCAGTCCTCTATTCTCACCCAGACCACTGAATCGGAAGTCTGCGGGAGCGTGTACGTCAACACTGGGCATTTCTGGGGGAAGAGTGAGGGAGGAGGGTAGGGAAGGGATGCTGCCAGAGGAAGGCCTGAGAACCACTGCTACTGTGGGCTCACGTGAACCCACTCTATGGAGGGCACCCGGACCAACCACAGTTAAGAGCCGCACTCACCAATGCGTATTTGCAAACTCGCCCCTTCACAGGTTTCACCTGCGGAGACTATAAAAGTGCAGGTTCTGAGCCTTTCCTCCAGCAGTTTCTGAATTGAAAATGTGGGTGCAGTGAAGGAATCTACATTTTTATAGATGTTACCCCGTGTACAGAGAGGCCATCAGATCGTTAACTTAAAGGAAACAACGCCTTCTCCTCACTCTGCTTGGGTGGGCGGGTCGGCGGGGTGGGGTCCCGCGTTTGTGTAGCCAGGTTACAACCGTGACCAATTATATGCATTAACTCCTGGCTCCGAAGGCGGCGACAAGAGGATGCGATGGTTGGATGGCATCACCGATTCAATGGACATGAGTTTGAGCCAACTCGGGGAGATGGTGATGAACAGGGAAGCCTGGCGTGCTGCAGTCCATGGGGTCGCAGAGTCGGACACGACTGAGCGACTGAACAACTGCCGGCCCCGAAGCCTACCCACCCCCAGTTTGACCCGCGGTGTGGGAGGGCAGGCGCCCGGGGCTCGTGAGGGGACACCAAGGGCGGTTCTAGGTGCAGGTGAGCCGGCGGTTCCAGGTGAGCTGTGCACGGCAGGGGCGGGACCGGACACGAGGGAGGGCGGGGCCTACCGCGAGGGGGTCGGGACCCACTCCGCAGACACGTTCAAGATCGCCAATCCGCGGGCTCGTAACAGTCGCTCTCCCCGCCTTCCGCCGCCCCACCTAGAGCGCCGCCTTTCTATAGGCCGGCCGAAGCTCCTTCCGGCCAGGGGGCGGGCTCTGCGCGGTGGCGGGAAAGCGGTGGACTCAGCGGTGTTTTCTCGGAGGCTGAAGGACCTGAGGCGGCGGCGCGGGCGCCGAATCCCGGGTCGGAAGCTGGCGAGGCCATGGACGCAGCGGAGGTGGAGTTTCTGGCCGAGAAGGAGCTGGTCACCATCATCCCGAACTTCAGCCTGGACAAGATCTACCTCATCGGGGTGAGAATCGCCGGGCCTCCGGCTCGCTCTGGTGGGCTCCCGCTGCCGGGGAGCGGGGTTATCGGGGCCCAGGGCCCGCAGGTGCAGTCGGGCGGGGCTGGGGAACCTGTGCAGAGGGGCGGCGGGGCGCGGGGCCGGCCGAGACCGCGCAGGGCGTCAGCCCGTGAACGGCGGAGGTCCAAGCCCTACACTTGTGAGTGACGGGGTGTGCGTGTTTGCAGGGCGACCTGGGGCCTTTCAACCCCGGCCTACCGGTGCAGGTTCCTCTGTGGCTGGCAGTCAACCTGAAGCAGAGACAGAAGTGTCGGCTGCTCCCGCCCGAGTGGATGGACGTAGGTGAGGACGCCGAGCGGGCCCGCGAGTGGTTGGGAGACGGGGTGCCGTTTAGGGGGCGTGTGTACCAACTGTAGTTGGTTTTCACTGTAATATTATTTCCACTCGCTTTATTTAAAAAAATATTTCATTTTATTTTTTGTTTATTTGTTTAGCTGCGCCAGGTCTTAGTTGCAGGCATGCAGGGTCTTTTAGTTGTGATTTGGGGGATCTACTTCTCTGACCAGGGATTGAACCTGGGTCCCTTTCATTGGGAGCGCGCGGGAGTCTTGGCCACTGGACCACCAGGAAGGTCCCTGGTTTTTATTTTATATTGGAGTATTAGTTGAATAACAACGTTGTGTTAGTTCCTGGTGTGCAGCAAAGTGATTCAGGTATATGTGCATGTGTCTACTCTTTTTTGAAATTCTTTCTACATTTTGGTTATTAGAGAATATTGAACAGAGTTCCATGTGCTATGTAGTAGGTGCTTGTTGGTTATCCATTTTAAATCTAGCAGGACACATTCCTATAGCACATAGAACTCTGCTGAAGGTTATGTGGCATCCTGAATGGGAGGGGAGTTTGGGGGAGAATGGATATATGTATACGGATGGCTGAGTCCCTTTGCTCTTCTCCTGAAGCGGTCACAACATTGTTTGTTAATTGGCTATACCTCAGTACAAATGGGCTTCCCAGGTGACTCAGTAGGTAACAATCCACCTGCAACGCAGGGGATGTGGGTTTGACCCTTGGGTGGGAAAGATCCCTGGAGGGCATGGCCACCCACTCCAGTATTCTTGCCTGGAGAATCCTCTTGGACAGAGGAGCCTGTTGGTCTATTGTCCATAGGGTCGCAAAGAGTTGGACACGACTGAGCGACTTTCACTCACTGTTTTGGCTGTGCTGGGTCTTCACTGCTGCACAGGCTTTTCTCTGGTTGTGGCAAGCGAGGGCTACTCTAGTTCTGTGCACAGGCTTCTTATTGCACCGGCTTCTCCCATCGCTGCGGCTCCCGGGCTCTAGAGCACGGGCTCAGTAGTTGTGCACAGGCTTAGTTGCTCTGCCGCAGGTGGGATCTTCCTGGACCAGGGAGCGAACCCTTGTCCCCTGCGTTGGCAGGCAGATTCTCTACTACTGAGCCACCAGGGAAGCCTTAGACTTCTACCTTTTTTTTTTTAGTTTGCATTTTTTTTCCTCTTATTTTTTTAATTATTTTTTTCCTCTTATATTTTAAAATTAATTATTTTATTTTTAATTCAGAGATAACTGCTTTACAATTTTGGTTTGATTTCTGCCATACATCAACATGATTTAGCCAGAGTGATTTAAGTCAGAGAGAGAAAAACAAATAATCTTAACCACATGTATATGGAATCTAGAAAGATGGTACTGATAAACTGATTGCAGGGTAGCAGTGGAGATGCAGACATAGAAACCAGCTTGTATCTTTTTGAACTGAGTGTTTTTCCAGCTAGATGCCAATTAGTGGGATTGCAGAATCCTGGTAGTTCTTTTTATAGTTTTCTGAGGACCCTCTATACTGTTCTCCATAGTGGCTCCACCAGTTTACATTCCCACCAATAGTGTAGGAGGTTTCCGTTTTCTTCCCACCCTCAGCATTTATTGTTGGTAGTTTTTTTAAAAAAGCATTTTATTGTAACTTCTGTTTTAGGAAAGTGTATGAGTGGCTTCATGGCTAAGTCTTGTCCAACTCTTGCAACCCCATGGCCTGTAGCCCGCCAGGCTCCTCTGTCCATGGAATTTCCCAGGCAAGAA
The DNA here is from genome assembly GCF_963930625.1 of Muntiacus reevesi. Taxonomy (NCBI): domain Eukaryota; kingdom Metazoa; phylum Chordata; class Mammalia; order Artiodactyla; family Cervidae; genus Muntiacus; species Muntiacus reevesi. Next base: position 225,096,319 of record NC_089250.1, on the reverse strand, counting down.
TACTGGAGTGGGTTGCCATTTCCTTCTCTAGGGCATCTGCCTGACCCAGGAATGGAACTCAGGTCTCCTGCATTGGAGGCAGATTCTTTACTGACTGAGGTACCAGGGAAGCCCCTATTTGTAGATTTTTTTTTTTTTTTTTTAATGTGTTTTCTTGTCTGTGCTGTATGTCATGTGGGATCTTAGTTCCCTGACCAACCAGGGATCTAACCCATGCCACTTGCTTTGGAAACCTGGAGTCTTAACCACTGGACATCTTAGGGAAGTCCTTATTTTTTGTAGAATTTTTGATGATCACCATTCTGATTGGTGTGGGGTGATATCTCATTGTAGGTTTTTTTCTTTTTTTGTTTAAGAACTTTATTTTTTTATCTTATTTATTTTTTGACTGTCCTGGATCTTCTTTGCTGCATGGGCTTTTCTCTAGTTGCTGCGAGCCGGGTCTGTTCTTTCATTCTGGTGTGCAGGCTTTTCTTGTTGCAGAGCACAAGTTATAGGGCACTCGGGCTTCAGGAGTTGAGTCACCACGTGGGCTCAGTAGTCATGATTTTCAGGCTCTAGAGCACAGGCTCAATATTGCAAAGCATGGGCTTAGTTACTCCAAAGCATATGGGAATCTTCTTGGACCAGGAATCAAACTGGTGTCTCCTGCATTGGCAGGCAGATTCTTTTCCGCTGAGGCATCAGGGAAGCCCTCATTGTAGTTTTGATTGCATTTCTCTAATAATTAGTGATATTGAGCATCTTTTCATGTACCTCTTAGTAGACATCTGTATGTCGTCTTTGGAGAAAAGTCTTTCTAGGTCTCCTGCCTGTGTTTTGATTGGGTGTTTTTGTTTTCTTTTTTTTTTTTTAATTGAGATGCATGAGCTCTTTGCAAAATTTGGAGATTGATGTTTTGTTGGTCATGTTATTTGCAAACATCTCCCATTCTGTGGGTTGTCTTTTGTTTATTATGGTTTACTTTGCTGTGCAAAAGCTTTTGAGTTTAATGAAGTCGTTTTTGTTTTTGATTTTATGTTAGAGTATAGTAGATTAGCAAAGTGATTCAGTTAAACATATACATATATCTGCCCTTTTTAAATTTCTTTTCTCATTTAGTCTATCAGACTATTGAGCAGAGTTCCATGTGCTGTGCAGTAGGTCCTTGTTGGTTATCTATTTTATTTATTTATTTTTAACTTTTTATTTTGTATTGGAGTATAACTGATTAACAATGTTGTGATGTTACAGGTGGACAGCAAAGTGACTTAGCCATCTGTATATATGTATCCATTCTCCCCCAAATTCCCCTCCCATCCAGGATGCCACATAACATTGAGTGGAGTTCCATATACTATAGAGTAGGTCCTTGTTGGTTATCTGTTTTGAATATAGCAGAGTGTACATGTCTTTTTCAAACTCCCTAACTATTCTTCCCCCCTGGCAACCATAAGTTCTTTCTCTGTGAGTCTCTTTCTGCTTTGCAGGTTTGTTTGTATTATTTCTTTTTAGAATCCACATATATGGAATGTCATGCAATATCTCTCTTCTGTCTGACTTACTTCACTCACTATGACCATTTCTAGGTCTGTCCATGTTGCTACAGATGGCATTATTTCATTCTTTTTAATGGCTGAGTAATATTCCTAGTACATACATAACATTTCTTTATCCATTCCTCTCTCAATGGACATTTAGGTTGCTTCTGTGTCTTGGCTGTTGTAAACAGTGCTGCAATGAACATTGGGGTGCATGTATCCTTTAGGATCATGTTTTTCTCTGGATATATGCCCAGGATTGGGATTGCAGGGTCATATATATGGTAGCTCTGTTTTTTAAGGAACCTCCATACTGTTCTCCAGAGTGACTGCACCAATTTACATTCCCACCAACAGTGTAGGAGAGTTCCCTTCTCTCCACACCCTCTCCAGCATTTATTGTGTATGCATTTTTTGATGATAGCTATTCTGGCTGGTGTGAGGTGATATCTCATTGTAGTTTTGATTTTTATTTCTCTAATAATCAGCAACGTTAAACATTTTTTAAGTACCTTTTGGCCATCTGTCTTCTTTGGAGAAATGTCTATTTAGGTCTTCTGCCCATTAGTTGATTGGGTTGTTTTAATGCTATTAAACATCCCGAGCTTTTTGTAAATTTTGGAGAGTAATCCCTTGTTGGTCACATCATTTGCAGACATCTCCCATTCTGTGGGTTGTCTTCTTTTTGTTTTTATTTTACATTGGAGTGTAGTTGATTAAAAGTGTTGTATTATTTTCAGGTGTACAGCAAGAGTAATTCAGTTATACATATACCTGTATTTTTTCTTTTTCAAATTCTCTTTTCATTTAAGCTATTAGAGATTATTGAAAGTTCCCTGTGCTGTACGGTAGGTCCTTATTGGTTATCTATTTTACACATTTTAGTGTGTATATTTCAATCCCAAACTCTCAATTCATCGCTTCCCCCCACCTTTTGCCACTGCTAATTGTAAGTTTGTTTTTTAAGTCTGTGACTCTGTTTCTGTTTTGTAAATAAGTCTATTTGCATGTTTTTCAGTTCTGCATATAAGCGACATTATGTGATATTTGCCTTCCTCTGTGTGGCTTACCTCAGTATGATAATCTTCAGGTCTATCCATGTTGCTCTAAGTGGCATTATTTCATTCTTTTTCATGGCTGAGTAATATTCCGTTGTATATATGTAGCATGTCTTCTTTATGAATTTATCTGTTGATGGACATTTAGGTTTCTCCCTTGTCTCAGCTGTTGTAAGCAGTGCTGCTGTGAACATAGCAGTGCATGTATCTTTTTAAATTATAGCTTTGTCCAAATATGTACCCAGGAGTGGGATTGCTGGATCACATGGTAACTCTGTTTTTATATTCTAAGGAACCTCAATACTGTTCTCCGTAGTGACTGTTGTTCAGTAACTAAGTCGTGTCTGACTCTTTGTGACCCCATGGACTGCAGCACACCAGACTACTCTGTCCTCCACTATCTCCCAGAGTTTATTCAGCTTTATGTCCGTTGGGCTAATGATGCTATCTAACCATCTCATTTTCTGCTGCCCCTTCTTCTTTTGCCTTCAGTCTTCCCCTGCATCAGGGTCTTTTCCAAGGAGTCAGCTCTTTGCATCAGGTGGCCAAAGTATTGGAAATTCAGCATCAGGACTTTCAATGAATACTCAGGGTTGATTTCCTCTGGGATTGACTGCTCTGATCTTGCCGTCCAATGAACTCTCAAGAGTCTTGGGCACCACGGTTTGTTACCACCAACAGTGTAGGAGGTTTCCCTTTTCTCCACACCCTCTCCAGCATTTACTGTCTGTAAACTTTTTGATGATGACCATTCTAACCAGTGTGAGATGATATCTCATTGTAGTTTTGATTTGCATTTCTCTGATAATTAGCGATGTTGAGCATCTCCTCATGTGCCTGTGGTCATCTGTGTGTCTTCTTTGGACAGAAGTCTGTTTAGGTCTCCTTCCATTTTTTGATGGATTGTTTATTTTTTTGGTATTGAGCTACATGAGCTCTTTGTCAGTTTTGGAGATTGATCCTTTGTTCGTCTCATCATTTGCAAATATGTCTCCCATTTTGTGGGTTGTCTTATTATTTTCCTTATGGTTTCCTCTGCTGTGCAAAAGCTTTCCAGTTTCATTTGGTCTCATTTATTTTTGGTTTTAATTTTTATTTCCTATCAGAGTACAGTTGAAGAACAGTGTTCTTAGTTCCAGATGTACCGCGTAGTCACTCAGTGATACATGTACATATGTCTCTTTCTCAAATTCTTTTCCTATTTGGTCATTAAAGAATAGAGAGCAGAGTTATCTTTGGTATACTGTAGATCCTTGTTGGTTGGTTATTGTAAATATAGTAGTGTGTTTATGTCAGTCCCAAACTCCCAATTTATTTTTCCCCTCCACTTTTCTGTGAGTCTGTTTTTATCTCGTAAATAAGTTCATTTGTATCTTTGTCTGGCTTATTTCACTTATTTTGATAATCTCCAGGTCCATCCATGTGGCTGCAAATGGAATTATATCACTTTTTTTTTTTTAAATTGAAGTATAGTTGATTTATAATGTTGTGCCATCTCAGCTACACAGCACACTGACTTAGTTATATATATATTTTTAATATTCCTTTCCATTATGGTTTTTCCCAGGAGGTTAGATATAGTTCCAGTGTTAAACAGTAGGACCTTGTTGTTTATCCATTCTAAGTATAACAGTTTGCATCTACCAACCCAAACTCCCTGTCCACTCCCTCTCCCCTCCACTCCTCCCCCTTAGCAATCAAAAGTCTGATCTCTGTGTGAGTCTGTTTCTGTTTTGTAGATAGGTTCATTTGTGCCATATTTTATTTTTTTAGGTGTTTATAATTCTTTATTTGGCATAATTTTAAACTTACAGAAAGGTTGTAAGAATACTATAAACAAAATCCATGTACCCTCTACACAGATTCACCAGCTTCCATCTGCCAAACTGTGTATAGGCATGTTACTTTTTTTTCTGAATCACTGAGAGTAAGTTGGAGACAGTATATACACCTTTAGTAGTACACAATGTGTGTACTTCCTAAGAGCAAGAAGATTTTCTTATATTGCTTCAGTATAATTCTCAAAATTATGAAATTTAACATTGATGCAATATTATTATCTAATCCACACTCCATATTCAGATTTTTAAATTGTCCCATTGGTGTCCTTTACAGCTATTATTTCTCCATTTCAGGATCCAGTTCACAGTCCCGTAGGGATTTACTGTTCTTTTTCTATAGACTCCTTTAATCTGGAACATTTCCTCAATCTTTGTCTTTACTGATCTTAAAATTTTTAAGGGTACAGCAATTATTTTATAGACTGTCTCTCAGCTTGAATTTGCCTCACATTTCCTCAGAATTAGATTCAGGTTATACATTTTTAGCAGAGATGCCTGGGAAGTGATGTTGGGGCCTCCTTATTGCATTGTATCAAGAGGCATGTAATGGGAAGGAAATCCAAAAAAGAGAAGGTACATGTATACATATAGCTGATTCAGGCTTCGCTGGTAGCTCAGTTGGTAAAGAATCTCACCTGCAATGCAGGAAACCCCGGTTGGATCCTGGGTCAGAAAGATCCCTGGAGAAGGGCTAGGCTGCCCTCTCCAGTATTCTTGGGCTTCCCTGTGGCTCAAGTGGTAAAGAATCTGCCTGCAATGCGAGTGACCTGAGTTCGATCCCTGGGTCGGGAAGATCCCCTGGAGGAGGGCATGGCTCCCCACCCCAGTATTCTTGCCTGGAGAATCCCGTGGACAGAAGAGCCTGGTGGGCTGCAGTTCGTGGAGTGGCAGAGTTGGGCGTGACTGAATGAGCACAGCATGGCTGATTCCCTTCGCTGTACAGTAGAAGTGAACAGCATTGTAAAGCCGCTGCACTCCAAAAAAGAAACAGAGGCGTATGACGTCAGATTGCCTGAAATCAGTGAACTTAGCTTTGATCCATTTGCTTGTTGTATTCTCACCCAGCAGTTTTTGCATCCATTGATTTACTGCTATACTTAATTGCTGTCATTTTATTGTAAAAGAGAGGCCATCACATCTATTTATGTATGTATGTATGCACTTATTTATATTAAAAGAAACTCATGGATTTTTATTTTATGCAATTGGTTAAAACCAACTATTTTACTATATACTTTAATATTAAAATTATTTCAAATTTGGCCAGTGGGAACCCCTTTGGGCTGGCTCCTCTGTCCTTTTATTATGTCACTATCATTCTTTGAGCACATTCTTATTTCTGGGACAAGATGTTTCAGGCTTAGTTAAGCTTTCCCTACCCCAAACTCAGATTGGCCCTCTCAGCTTGTTTTATCTTAATGGAGAACAGTTTTGAGAAACCACATGCCATGGACTCCCCTGGTGATGCAGTGGTTAATACTTCAGCATCCAGTGCGGAGGGTAGGAGTTCAGCCCTTGGTCAGGAAACTAAGATCCCGTATGCCTTGCAGCCAAAAATCCAAAATGTAAAGCAAACAATATTGTAACACCTTCAATAAAGAGTTTAAAAAATTGGCACACATCAAAAACTTGAAAAACAGAAGGAAACCTTGTGCCAAACATACCATTGCTTCTATCCTCTCCTCACACAAAGCTAGGGGAAAATTTTAAATACACAGTATATATGCACACACACTGGATTTTTTTTAATCATATATTTCAAGTTCTCACAATATAATTGGACTTGCAGGTTTAAAGATATGGGTGATTATCACTTATACTTCCATCTCCTCTCCCACCTTTTTCTACATTTTAATTGCATGTAAATATGGAAAAATTAAGAATGATGCTATATCTGCTTTCTGTTCTGTAACCCTGTTTGTGTGTACATGTGTTCGCTCAGTCAGTAAGTTGTGTCAGACTCTTTGCGACCCCATGGATTGTAGCCCGCCAGGCTCCTCTGTCCATGGGATTTTAGGCAAGAATACTGAGTGGGTTGCCATTTCCTTCTCTAGGATATGCCATATTTTAGATTCCACATGTAACCGATATATGATATTTGTTCTGACTTACTTCAGCTTAGTTTGGTGATGCCTAGTTCCATCCATGTTGCTGCAGATGGCATCATACTATTCTTTTTTTATGGATGAGTAGTATTTCATTGTATGTATTTACCATATAAATATGTATGAATTCATCTTTATGAATTTGTCTGTTGATGGATGTTTGGGTTTCTTCCATGTCTCAGCTGTTGTAAGCATTGCTGCTATGAGCATAGGGTGCATGTAACTTTTTGAATTATAGTTTTGTCCATTTATATGCCCAATAGTTGGATCATATGATAGCTCTAGTTTTATTTTCTGAGGAACCTTCATACTGATCTCCATGGTGGCTGCACCAACTTACAGTGCCACCAACAGTTTAGGCGGGTTCTCTTCCCCACACCCTCTCCAGTATTTATTGTTTGTACACTTGTTGATGATGGCCTTTCTGGCAGATGGGAGGTGATATCTCATTCTAGTTTTGATTTGCTTTCCTCCAATAATTATGTGATGTTGAGCTCTTTTCATGTGCTTCTTGCACAGCTGTATGTATTCTTTGGAGAAAAGTCTATTGGAGTCTTCTTCCTTTAAGCAATTTGATTGTTTATTTTTGTATCAAGCTGCATAAGCTCTCGTAATTTTGGAGATTGGTATCTTGTGGGTCTAATCATTTGCAGATACTTTCTCCCGTTCTGTGGGTTGTCTTTTCATTTTATTTATGGTTTCTGTTGCTGTGTAAAAGCTTTTGTTTAATTGTGGCCCCTTTGTTTACTTTGACTTTTAGTTCTTACCTTTTATTGCAGTTTAGTTAAAATAAAGTAGTTAGTCTCAGGTGTGCAGCGTAGTGTACAGATTCAGTTGTGTATATACCTGTATCTACACTTGTCCAGATTATTTTCCCATTTCAGTTATTACAGAATAGTGAGCAGAGTTTCCTCTGTTATACAGTTGATCCTTGTTGGTTATTTATTTTAAATATAGTAGTGTGTGTACGTCATTTCCATACTTCCAATTTATCCCTCGCCTCCACTGTTCCTTTTTGCTAATGATAAGTTTGTTTTCTAAGTCTCTGAGTCTGTTTCTATTTTGTGAATAAATTCATTTGTATTTTTTTGTTTTAGACTTCACATATAAGCCATATCATATGGTATTTGTCTTTCTCTGTGTGGCTTAGTTTACATAATATGATAATCTCCAGGTTCATCCATGTTTCTGCAAATGTCTTTCTTTTTAATGGCTGAGTAATATTCTGTTGTGTTTATGCACCATGTCTTCTTTATCCATTCATCTGTCGATGAACATTTGGGTTGCTTCCATGTCTTGGGTACTGTAAGCAGTGCTGCAGTGAACACTGGGGTGCATGACCTTTGGAATCATGGTTTTCTCCAGATAAATGGCCTTCATTGGGATTCCTGGATCATATGCTAACTCTTCTTTTAGCTGTCTAAGGAACCTCCATACTGTTCTCCATAGTGGCTGCACTCATTTACATTCCCACCAGCAGTGTAGGAGTGTAGCCTTTTCTCCAGACCCTTTCCAGCATTTATTGTTGGTAGACTTTGATGGTGGCCATTCTGACTGGTGGGAGGTGATATCTCATTGTAGTTTTGATTTACATTTCTCTAATAACTAAAGTGTTGAGCATCTTTTTCATGTGCTTTTTGCCATCTGTCTGTGCCATCTTTGGAGAAATGTCTATTTATGTCTTCTGCCCATTTAAAAAAAGTGTCACTTATTTATTCTGGCTGTGCTGGGTCTTCACTGCCGCACAGGCTTTGTCGGTCTGTGGGCAGCGGGGGCTCCTTCCCAGCTGCGGCGCGCGGGCTTCTCGCTGCAGTGGCCACTCTGGTTGTGGAGTCCGGGCTGTAGGTGCTCAGGCGTCAGTGGCTGCAGTTCGTGGGCTCAGTTGTTGCTATTCCCAGGCTGGAGCACAGATGCGGGGCACAGGCTTAGTTGTGCGGTGAGGGGCATCTTCCCAGATCAGGGATCGAGCCCGTGTCACCTGCATCGGTAGGTGGATTCTTTAGCACTGAGCCACCAGAGAAACTGTCTGCCCATTTTTTTATTGGGTTGTTTGGGCTTTTTTGTTGTTGAGTTGTGTGAGTTGTTTGTAAATTTTAGAGATTAAGCCCTTGTAGATCACTTCATTTGCAAATATTTTCTCCAATTCTGTGGGTTGTCTTGTCATTTCCCGTATGGTTCTCTCTGCTGTGCAAAAACTTTTTGAGTTTTATTTGGTCGTATTTGTTTATTTTTGGTTTTAGTTTTTATATTGAAATGTAGTTGAGTAACAGTGTTGTCTTAGTTTCAGATTTCCAACATAGCAATTCAGTTATACATATACATATTGGGCTTCTTAGGTGGCTCTAATGGTGAAGGACCCACCTGCCAATGCAAGAGGCGTGGGTTTGATTCTGGCTGAGGAAGATCCCCTGGAGGAGGACGTGGTAACCCACCCCAGTATTCTTGCCTGAGAATCCCATAGACAGAGGAGCCTGGCGGGCTACAATCCTTAGGGTTGCAATGAGTTGGACACAACTGAAGCAGCTTAGCATGCACATGCATACATGTATCTTTTTCTCAAATTCTTTTCCCATTATGGTTTTTACAGGATAGTGAGCAGTTCCCTGTGTTATACTGTATGTCCTTGTTGGCCATCTGTTTTAAATATTGTCGTGTGTATATGTCAATCCCATACTCCCAATTTTTCTCTTCCTTTCACTTTTTCCCTTTGCTAACCGTAAGTTTGTGAGTCTGTTTCTGTTTTGTAAATAAATTCCTTTTTATCTTTTTTGTTTTTAAATTTTTACAATGTTGTGCTGGTTTCTGCTGTACAACAATGCAAACCAGCCGTTATTATGTTTATATCCCCTCCTTTGTGAGCCTCCCTGCCCCCCCCCACCCCGCCCCTCTGGGTCATCACAGAGGACCAGACTGGGCTCCCTGTGTCATCCACTTTATCCATGACTGTGTGTGTATGCTGATGCTACTTTCTCCTTCTGTCCCACCGTCTCCCCCGGCCCCGCTGTGTCCACAAGCCCATTCTGTGCATCTGTGTCTCCATTCCGTTCCTGCAAATAGGTTCATCAATACCATCTTTCTAGATTCTATATACATGTGTTTATATACGATATTTGTTTTTCTCTTTCTGACTTACTTCACAAGTAAGTAAGTGAAGATAACAGGATCTAGGTTTATCTAATTCTCTAGAACTGACTCAAATTCATTCTTTTTATGGCTGAGTAATATTCCATTGCATGTATATGCCACATCTTCTTTATCCATTCATCTGTTGATGGACATCTAGGTTGCTTCCATGTCCTGACTGTTGTAAATAGTGTTGCAGTGAACATTGGGGTACATGTGTCTTTTAGAATTGTGGTTTTCTCAGAGTATGTGTTTCGTAGTGTGATTGCTGGGTCATATGGTAGATTTATTATCCACAATGGCTGTATCAATTTACATTCCCACCAACAGTATAGGAGGGTTCCCTTTTCTCTGCGTCCTCTCTAGCATTTATTGTTTGTACACTTTTTGATGGTGGCCATTCTGTCTAGTGTGAGGTGATAATCATTGTAGTTTTCATTTGCATTTCTGTTACAATTAGTGATGTTGAACATCTTCTCTTGTGCCTGTAGCCGTCGGTGTGTTGAACAAAAGTCTTTAGATCTCCTGTCCGTATTTTGATGGGGTTCTTTGGTTTTTGATATTGAGCTGCCTGAGCTCCTTGTCAGTTTTGGAGATTGTCTATCTCATGATTTGCAGATATTTTCTCCTGTTCTGTGGGCTTTTTCATTTTCCTTATGGTTTTTTCTGCCGTGCAGAGGCTTTTGGGTTTCATTTGATCATATTTGTTTATCTTTTCTTGGAGTATATAGTTGAGTTACAGTGTTGTCTTAGTTTCAGGTATACAGCATAGAGATTTAGTGATACACATACATGTATGTCGTCTCAAATTCTTCTCCCATTTTGGTTATTACAGAATAGTGAGCAGAGTGACCTGTGTTTTACTGTAGGTCCTTGTTGGTTATTTATGTTAAATATAGTAATATGTATGTATCAATCCCAAACTCCCAGTTTCTCTTTCCCCTCCACTTTTCCCCTGTGCCGACCATAAGTTTGTGAGTCTGTTTCTGTTTTGCAGACAAGTTCCTTTCTATAACTTTTTATAGAATCCACATGTAAGCAATACCATATGATACATGTCTTTCTCTCTCTGGTTTACTACTCTTAGTATGGTAATCTCTGTGTCCATGCATGTTGCTGCAAGGGGAATTATTTCATTCATTTTTTTAAATTGAAGTGTAGATGATTAACAGTGTTGTGCTCATCTCTGCTGTACGCAAAGTGACTTAGTTATTCACGTGTGTGCGTGTGTGTACATTTTTAAAAATACTCTTTTCCATTATGGTTTCTCCCAGGAGGTTGGATATAGTTCCCAGTGTGATAAAGTGGACCTTATTATATACCCATTCGAAATTAATAGTTTGCATCAACCAATGCAGAATTCATAGTCCACCCCTGTACCTGTCCACCCCTCCTCCCTTTGGCAACCAGAAATCTGATTTCTATGTGAGTCTGTTCCTGTTTTGTAGATAGGTTCATTTGTGCCATATTTTAGATTCCACATGTAACTGATAGCAAGTGGTAAGTGTCTTTCTCTTTCTGACTTACTACTTAGTATGATTATCTTTAATTGCATCCATGTTGCTGCAAATGGCATCATTTCTTTTTTTAATGGCTAAATAGTATTTCATTGTATATATGTACCACTCTATGAATTCATCTGTTGATGGAGATTTAGGTTTCTTTCATGTCTCAGCTATTGTAAGCAGTGCTGCTATGAATATAAGGTACATGTATCTTTTTGGATTTAGTCTGGATATATGCCCAGGAGTGGGGTTGTTGGATCACACAATAGCTCTGTTTAGATTTCTGAGAAACCTCCATACTGCTCTCCATAAGTTCTCCAACATGTATTAACACCAACAGTGCAGTAGGATTCCCTTTTCTCCATGCCCTCTCCAGCATTTATTGTTTGTAGACTTTTTGATGATGGCCATTCTGACCAGTGTGAGATGATATCCCATTATAGTTTTGATGTACATGTCTCTGATTAGCAATATTAAGCATCTTTTCATACGTCTCTTGGCCATGTGTATGTCTTCTTTAGAGAAAGTCTGTTTAAGTTTCCTGACCATTTTTCTGATTGGATTGTTTATTTTAGCTACATGAGTTCTTTGTCAAGTTTGGAGGTGGGTCTCTTGTTAGTCTTCTCACTTGCAAACATTTTCTCCCATTCTGTGAGTTGTCTTGTTGTTTTGTTTATGGTTTCCTTTGCTGTGCAAAACCTTTTGAATTTAATGAGGTTTCATTTGTTTATTTTTAGTTTTTATTTTTCATTGGAGTGTAGTTGATTAACAGTGTTGTGTTATTTTTAGGTGTACAGCAAAGTGATTCAGTTATAAACACATTACATGTATTTTCTCTTTCTCAAATTCTTTTTTCATTTAAATAATTAGAGATTTTTAATCAGAGTTCCCTGTGCTATACAGTAGGTCCTTGTTGGTTATCCATTTTAAATATTTCAGTGCATAATCCGAAACTGCCAGTTTATCCCTTCACTCCACGTTTTTCTTTTGGTAATGGTAAGCTTTTGTCTAAATCTGAGTCTGTTTCTGTTTTGTAAATACGTTCATTTGTATATTTTTAGATTCTGCATATAAGCCATATCATGTGATATTTGCCTTTCTCTGTGTGGCTTACTTTACTTGCTATGATAATCTCCATGTCTACTGATGGTACTGCAAGTGGTATTATTTTATTCTTTTTAATGACTGAGTAACACTCCAGTGTATAGATGTAACACATCTTCTTTATGAATTTATCTGTTGAGGGTCATTTAGGTATCTTCCGTGTCTCAGCTATTGTAAGCAGCACTGCTATGAACATAGGGGTGCATGTATCTTTTTGAAGTATATATTTGCCCAGTTAGATGCTGGGGGGGTTGCTGGATCATATGAGAGCTCTAATTTTAATTTCTGAGCCCCTCTATACTAGTTTACATAATGGCTGCAACAACTTACATTGCCACTAACAGTTTAGGAGGGTTCTCTTTTCTCCACACCCTCTCCAGCATTTATTGTTTGTACACTTGTTGATGTTGGCCTTTCTGACAGGTGTGAGGTGATATCTCATTGTAGTTTTGATTTGTGTTCTTCCAGTAATTAGTGATGTTGGGCTCTTCTCATGTGCTTCTTGCACAACTATATGTATTCTTTGGAGAAAAGTCTTTTGGAGTCTTCTTCCCATTATGTGATTGGCTTGGGTTTATATCAAGTTGCATGACTTTATAAATTTTGGAGAGGGATCCCTTGTAGCTCTAATTGTTTGAAAATATTTTGTACCATTCTAAAGGTTGTCTTTTTTTTTTTTAATAGTTTCCTTTGCTATGCAAAAGCTTTTGAGTTCAATTACATCCCCTTTGCTTATTTTTATTTTATATTGTAGTTTAGTTGATTAATAAAGAAATGCATAAAGCAAAATGACTGTCTGAGGAGGCCTTAATAAATAGCTGTGAAAAGAAGCGAAGCGAAAAACCAAGGAAAAAAGGAAAGATATACCCACTTGAATGCAGAGTTCCAAAGAATAGCAAGGAGAGATAAGAAAGCCTTCTTCAGTGATTAGTGCAAAGAAAGAGGAAAACAACAGAGTGGGAAAGACTAGAGATCTCTTCAAGAAAATTAGAGATACCAAGGGAACATTTCATGCAAAGATGGGCTCAATAAAGGACAGAAATGGTAGGGACCTAGCAGAAGCAGAAGATATTAAGAGGTGGCAAGAATACACAGAAGAACTATACAAAAAAGATCTTCATGATCCAGATAATCACGATTGTGTGAGCACTCACCTAGAGCCAGACATCCTAGAATGTGAAGTAAAGTGAGCCTTAGAAAGCATCACTATGAACAAAGCTAGTGGAGGTGAAGGAATTCCAGTTGAGCTATTTCAAATCCTAAAGGATGATGCTGTGAAAGTGCTGCATGCAATATGCCAGCAAATTTGGAAAACTCAGCAGTGGCCACAGGACTGGAAAAGGTCAGTTTTCATTCCAGTCCCAAAGAATGCTCAAACTACCACACAACTGCACTCATCTCACACGCTAGTAAAGTAATGCTCAAAATTCTCCAAGGCAGGCTTCAGCAATACATGAACCGTGAACTTCCAGATGTTCAAGCTGGTTTTAGAAAAGGCAGAGGAACCAGAGATCAAATAGCCAACATTCGCTGGATCATTGAAAAAGCAAGAGAGTTCCAGAAAAACGTATATGTCTGCTTTATTGACTATGCCAAAGCCGTTGACTGTGTGGATCACAATAAACTGTGGAAAATTCCTCAAGAGATGGGCATACCAGACCATCTGAACTGCCTCTTGAGAAATCTGTATGCAGGTCAAGAAGCAACAGTTAGAACTGGACATGGAAGAACAGACTGGTTCCAAATAGGAAAAAGAGTACGTCAAGGCTGTATATTGTCACCCTGCTTATTTAACTTATATGCAGAGTACATCATGAGAAACACTGGGCTAGATGAAGCACAAGCTGGAATCAAGATTGCCGAGAGAAATATCAATAATCTCAGATATGCAGATGACACCACCCTTATGGCAGAAAGTGAAGAAGAACTAAAAAGCCTCTTGATGAAAGTGAGAGAGGAGAGTGAAAAAATTGGTTTAAAGCTCAACATTCAGAAAACTAAGATCATGGCATCTGGTCCCATCACTTCATGGGAAATAGATGGGGTAACAGTGGAAACAGTGTCAGACTTCATTTTTTTGAACTCCAAACTCACTGCAGATGGTGATTGCAGCCATGAAATTAAAAGACGCTTACTCCTTGGAAGGAAAGTTATGACCAACCTACACAGCATATTAAAAAGCAGAGACATTACTTTGCCAACAAAAGTCCGTCTAGTCAAGGCTATGGTTTTTCCAGTGGTCATGTATGGATGTGAGAGTTGAACTGTGAAGAAAGCTGAGTGCTGAAGAATTGATGCTTTTGAACTGTGGTGTTGGAGAAGACTCTTGAGAGTCCCTTGGACTGCAAGGAGATCAACCAGTCCATCCTAAAGCAGATCAGTCCTGGGTGTTCATTGGAAGGATTGATGTTGAAGCTGAAACTCCAATACTTTGGCCACCTCATGCGAAGAGTTGACTCATTGGAAAAGACCCTGATGCTGGGAGGGATTGGGGGCAGGAGGAGAAGGGGATGACAGGATGAGATGGCTGGATGGCATCACCGACTCAATGGACATGAGTTTCAGTAAACTCCAGGAGTTTTGTGATGGACAGGGGGGCCTGGCGTGGTGCGATTCATGGGGTCGCAAAGAGTCGGATACGACTGAGCGACTGAACTGAACCATTACAAGAAAGTTAATTAACAATAAAGGACAGGTAACCAAGAGTTGGACACAAATGAGCGACTGAGAAAAGAAAAGAAAGAACAGAGAGAACACCTCAAGAGAGAGGTGGGCCACTCCAAGGGAGGCAAACGGCCCTAGAGGGCTGGGGTACAAGTTTTTAAGGCAGGGTCATTTGCATAATTGAGGAGGGTCACTGATTGACAACCTTGATTGACAGACAGCAGCAGAGGTCTACTGCACATATCCTTTTCATATAATTAGACATACGTATTCATGGAATGTTTATGAGCAGCTTATGAGTCCAGTGGCCCCCACAGGTTAGTGGTGAGTGTGTGCACGTGCTGTGGTAGGGAAATTCCCGCCAGTTGGCTGGTGGGGAGTTTTCTCCCAGCCCCTTGACCATTTTTGGAGTACCGGTAGGGGATGTATTGGGGGGGAGGCTTGTATATTGTTCAGTGGGATGAGGCAGCTATTGGACGGTTAGCTGAAGGGACTGCTTCTCATTGCTCTCAGCTGACACCCTGCGTGTCAGTCCCTTGAGTTATAGAGTTGGTCCTTGTGGGTTATTGATTTTAAGTATGGTAGTGTGTGTATGTATCCTAAATTCCAGTATATCTCTCCGCTCCACTTTTCCTTTATGCTAAGGATAAGATTGGTTTCTAAATCTGTGAGTCTGTCTCTATTTTGTAAATATATTCATTTGTATCATTTTGTTTTAGAATTTACATATAAGCTGTTTCATATGATATTTGTGTTTCTCTGGTTTAGTTTACTTAGTATGATAATCTACATGTTAATGCAGGTTCATCCATGTAGCTGCAGATGGTGGTATTTTATTCGTTTTAATGGCTGAGTAATACTCCATTGTATGTATGTACCACATCTTCTTTATCCATGCATCTCTCCATGCACATTTGGGTTGCTTCCAAGTCTGGGGTATTGTAAGCAGTGCTGCAGTGAACATCACGGTGCATGGATCCTTTGGAACCATGGTTTTCTTTGTACATGTAGGAATACGAATGCTGGATCATATGGTGGCTCTATTTTTAGTTTTTTAAGGAATCTTCAAACTGTTCTCCAGAGTGACTGTTGTTGAGTCGCTAAGTCATGTCTGACTCTTCGCCACCCCACAGACTGCAGCACACCAGGCTCCTCTGTCTTCCACTGTCTCCAAGAGTTTGCTCAAATTCATGTCCATTGAGTCGGTCATGTGATCTAACCATCTCATCCTCTGCCACCCCTTCTTCTCCTGCCCTCAGTCTCTCCCAGCCTCAGGGAGTTGGCTTTTCACACCGATTGGCCCAAGTATTAGAACTTTAGCATTGGCCCTTCCAATGAATATTTAGGGTTGATTTCATTTAGGATTGATTGGTTTGATCTTTAGTTCATGAGACTCTCAAGTCATCTCCAGCACCACTATTCCTTGATAATAATAGTGTGGGAGTGTTCCCTTTTCTCTACACATTCTCCAGCATTTATTTTTTGTAGACTTTTTGATGATGGCCATTCTGACCAGTGTGAAGTATTTTATTGTAGTTTGATTTGTATTTAACAGTTGAAAATGTTGAGCATGTTCTCAAGAGCCTGTTGCCAGCTGTGTGTCTGCTTTGGAAAAATGTCTATGTAGCACTCTTATCCATTTTTTGATGTTTTTTGGGGGTGGGAGGGGATTGTTTTTTGATATTGAGCCGCCTGAGCTCTTTGTCAGTTTTGGATACTAATCCCTTATCTGTCTCATCATTTGCATATTTTTCCTCCTGGTCTGTTGGTTGTCTTGTCATTTTCTTTATGATTTCCTCTGCTGTGCAAAAGCTTTTGACTTTCATTTGGTCCTGTTTGCTTTTTTTAAACAAATTTTATCTTATATTGAAGTATAGTTGAATAACAATGATTTTTCATTTCACATGCACAGCATAGTGACTCAGTGATACGTATTACATGTATCTTTCTCAAATTCTTTTCCCATTTTGGTTTACAGAATAGTGAGCAGAGTTACCTGTGTTACACTGTAGGTCCTTGTTGGTTATTTATTATAAATACAGTAGTGTGTATATCTCAGTCTCCCAAATTATTTTTACTCTCCACGTTTTTCTTTTGCTAAGCATAAATTTGTTTACCAAGTCTGTTTCTGTTTTGTAAATACATTTAGTTGTATTATTTTTTTTTTAGAATCCACAAGTGATATCACATGATATTTGTTTGTGTTTTCTTTGTCTGGCTTCCTTCACTTAGTATGATAATCTCAAGGTCTATGCATGTTGCTGCACATGGAAATTATCTCATTCTTTTTTTAGAAAATGGAAGTATAGATGATTTGCAGTGTTGTGCTCATCTCTGCTGTACAGGGTAGTGACAGTTATATACATATGTTCTTTTTTTTTTATTATTCTTTTCCATTATGGTTTATCCCAGGAGGATGGATGCAGTTCTCAGTGTTAAACAGTAGAAATTTACTGTTTATCCGTCCTAAATAAAATAGCTTGCATGTACTCTCTAGCTTCAGCGCTTTGGCTTCTCGTTTACGTGGCTTCTGCTGCAGAGCGTGGGCTCTAGGCGCGCGGGCCTCAGTGGTGGCGGTTGTGAGCTCAGCTGCTGCGTCTCGAGCACATGCTTATTGTGGAGCACAGCTTAGTTGCTCTGCGGATGTGGGGATCAGAGATCATACCTGTGTCTCCTGCATTGGCAGGCGGATTCTTTACCACTGAGCCACAGAGAAGCCCTGGATTTTGTTGATATTGAGCTCCATGAGCTCTTTGTCAGTTTTGGTGATGAATCCCTTCTTGGTCTCATTGTCTGCAGACATTTACTCTATAGGTTGTCTTGTCGTTTTATTTTTGGTTTCCATTGCTGTGTAAAAGCTTTTGAGTTTAATTAGGTACTGTACGTTTATTTTTATTTTTAAGTTTTATTTCATGTTGTAGTGTAGTGGGTCTGTATAGTCAAAGCTATGGTTTTTCCATTAGTCATGTATGGATGAGAGAGTTGGACTATAAAGAAAATTGAGTGCCGGAGAACTGATACTTTTGAACTGTGGTGCTGGAGAAGACTTGAGAGTCCCTTGGACTGCAAGGAGATCCAACCAGTCCATCCTAAAGGAAAACAGTCCTGAGTATTTATTGGAAGGACTCATGCTGAAGCTGAAGCTCTAATACTTTGGCCAGTTCAGTTCAGTCACTCAGTTGTGTCTGACTCTTTGTGACCCCATGGACTGCAGAACGCCAGGCCTCCCTGTCCATCACCTACTCCCGAAGTTTACCCAAACTCACGTCCATTGAGTCGGTGATGCCATCCAACCATCTCATCTGTCATCCCCTTCTCCTCCCACCTTCAATCTTTCCCAGCATCAGGGTCTTTTCAGATGAATCAGTTCTTCACATCAGGTGGCCAAAGCATTGGAGTTTCAGCTTCAACATCAGTCCTTCCAATGCATATTCAGGACTGATCTCCTTTAAGATGGACTGGTTGGCTCTCCTGCTGTCCAGGGGACTCTCAAGAGTCTTCTCCAACACCACAGTTCAAAAGCATCAATTCTTCGGCACTCAGCTTTCTATAAGGAAAGATGTGTCCAACTCTCACAGCTATACATGACTACTGGAAAAACCATAGCTTTGACTAGATGGACCTTTGTTGGCAAAGTAATAATGTCTCTGCTTTTTAATACGCTGTCTAGTTTGGTCATAACTTGCCTTCCAAGGAGTAGGTGTCTTTTAATTTTATGGCTTCAGTCACCACCTGCAGTGATTTTGGAGCCCCAAAAATAAGTCTGTCACTGTTTCCACTGTTTCCCCATCTATTTGCCATGAAGTGACGGGACCAGATGTAATGATTTTAGTTTTCTGAATGTTGAACTTTAAGCCAACTTGTCACTCTCCTCTTTCACTTTCATCAAGAGGCTCTTCAGTTCTAATTCACTTTCTGCCATAAGTGTGGTGTCATCTGTATATCTGAGGTTATTGATATTTCTCCCGGCAGCCTTGATTCCAGCTTGTGCTTGATCCAGTCCAGCATTTCTCATGATGTACTCTGCATATAAGTTAAATAAGCAGGGTGACAATATACAGCCCTGACATACTCCTTTCCCAATTTGGAACCAGTCTGTTGTTTCATGTCCAGTTCTAACTGTTGCTTCTTGACCTGCATACAGATTTCTCAGGAGTCAGGTCAGGTGATCTGATATTCCCATCTCATGAGGAATTTTCCAGAGTTTATTGTGATCCACACAGTCAAAGGCTTTGGTATAGTCAATAAAGCAGGAGTAGATGTTTTTCTGAAATTCATTTGCTTTTTAAATGATACGAAGGATGTTGGCAATTTGATCTCTGGTTCCTCTGCCTTTTCTAAATCCAGCTTGAAATACTTTGGCCACCTGATGCAAAAAGCCGACTCGCTGGAAAACAGCCTTATGCTGGGAAAGACTGAGGGCAGGAGGAGAAGGGAGTGACAGAGGATGAGATGGCTGGATGGACATGACTTTGAGGAAACTCCAGGAGATAGTGAAGGACAGGGAAGCTTGGTGTGCTGCAGTTCATGGGGTCACAAAGAGTCAGACACAACTTAGCGGCTGAACAACAAAGTAGTTGATTAACCGTATTTTGTTAGTTTCACATGTACAAAAAGTGATTCAGTTATTTATATATATATGTATCTACTCTTATTGAAACTCTTTTCACATTTCAGTTATTAAAGAATATTAAGCAGAGTTCTCTAGCCTATACAATAGGTCCTTTCTGGTCATCTCTTTTGTGTATAGTAATATGTGTATGTCAGTCTCAAACTCCCAGTTTATCTTTCCCCTGTGCCTTTACCCTTTGCTAACCGCGAGTTTGTTTTCTAAGTCTGGGAGTCTTTCTATTTGGAAGTAAGTTCATTTCTATAATTTTTTTTTTTTTTACATTTTGCGCCTAAGCCATATCATGTGACATTTGTCTTTGTGTAGCTTAATTCAGTTAGTTCGATAATCTTCAGGTTTAGCCACGTGGCCGCAAATGGCATTATCTTACTTTTTTTAAATATCTGAGTAATATTCCATTGTGCATGTGTGTATACATGCTACATCTTCTGTATCTGTCAGTGGACATTTAGGTTGCTTCCATGTCTTGTCTATTGTGAATAGTGCTGATATCAACATAGGGTGTATGTATCTTTTTTAATTAAAGTTTTGGCCAAGTATGTTCCCAGGAGTGGGGTTGCTCTGTTTTTGGATTTCTGAGCAACCTCCTGCTGGTCTCCATATTGGCCACACCAACTTACATTGCCACCAGTACTGAAGGAGGGCTCCCTTTTCTCCACCCCCTCTCCAGCATTTATTGTTTGTACACTTGACGATGGCCTTTCTGACTGATGTGAAGTAATATCTCATAGTAGTTTTGATTTGCATTCGGCTAATAATTAGTGATATTGAGCATCTTCCCATGTGTTTCTTGCACAACTGTATATGTTCTTTGGAAAACTTCTGTTGAATCTTATCCCCATTAATTGATTGGATTGTTTATCTTTGTATTGAACTGCCTGAGCTGTTTGTAAATTTGGAGATTGATCCCTCATGGGTCTAATCATTTACAAGTATTTTCTCCCATTCTGTGGGTCTTTTCATTTTTTCAATCATTTCCTTTGCTGTGTAAAAGCTTTTGAGTTTAATTAGGTCCCATTTGTTTATTTTTAATTTTTACTTTATATTGCAGTTTAGTTGATTAATAAAGTTATGTTAGTTTCACATGTACAGCATAGTGTCAATTGTATATATCATGTATCTACCTTTTTCGCATTCCTTTCCCATTTCAGTTATTGCAGAATAGTGAGCAGAGTTCCTGTATTATGCAGTTGGTCTTTGATCGTTATTTATTTTATATATAGTTGTGTGTGTGTGATTTTCCCACTCCCAATTTATCCCCCCCCATCCTCTGTTCCTTTTTGCTAATGATTGTCTTTTGTGAGTCTGTTTCAATTTTGTAAATAAATTCATTTGTATTGTTTTGTTTTATACTTCACATATAAGCCATATCATATGGTATATGTGTTTCTCTGTCTGGTGTAGTTTATTTGGTGTGATAACCTCCAGGTTCATCCACGTTGCTGCAAATGCCATTATTCTTTTTAATGGCTGTGTAATATTCTGTTGTGTGTATGCACCACATCTTCTTTATCCATTCATCTGTGGACGCACATTTGGGTTGCTTCTGTGTCGTGGGTACTGTAAGCAGTGCTGCAGTGAACGTTGGGGTGCATGTATCCTTTGGAACCATGGTTTTCTCCAGGTACATGACCAGGACTGGGACTCCTGGATCATATGCTAGTTCTAGTTTTAGTTTTTTAAGGAACCTCCATGCTGTTCTCCGTTCATAGTGGCTGCAGTAATTTACATTCCCACCAGCAGTGTAGGAGGGTCCCCTCTTCTTAACATCCTGTCCTGCATTTATTGTTTGTAGGCTTTTTGGTGATGGCTATTCTGACTGGTGTGAGGTGATATCTCATTGACTTGCATTTCTGCAGTCCATGGGTTTGCAGAGTCGAACATGACTGAGCCACTGAACAGCAGCAACAATAATTAAAGAGTTGAGCATCTTTTTATGTGCATTTTGCCCTCTGTTTCGTTTTGGAGAAATACCTGTTTAGATCTTCTGTCCATTTTTTAAAAAGAGCTTATTTATTTTGGCTGTGCTGGGTCTTCGCTGCTGCTCGAGCTTTTCTCTACTTGCAGGTAGCCGGGGCTCCTCCCCAGTGGTGGGGGCCCCCCTTGCAGTGGTCTTATTGTGGAGCGCGGGCTCTGGAGTGTGCGGTGTCAGTAGTTGCAGCACTTGGGATCAGTCATTGCGGTTCCCAGGCTCAGAGCACGGACTCAGTAGTTGTGCACAGCCTGAGTTGCTTCGGGGCTTGTGCGTTCTTCCCAGACCAGGTATCAGTCCTGCATTTCCTGCATTGGCAGGTGGATTTTTTACCACCAAGCCCCTGGGAAAGCACTCTGCCCATTTTGATTGGATCGTCTTCTTATTGTTGAGTGGTACGGGTTGTTTGTAAATTTTGCAGATAAAAGCCTTTGTAGGTCACTTCATTTGCAGATATTTTCTCCCATCCGTGGCCTTTCTTTTTCTTTATGGTTTCCTTTGCTGTGCAACAACTTTTGAGTATGCTGAGGGCTCCAGCCTCCATTACCAGCAGGTAAGTCTGGTCCAAGTTTTTATGAGGTCATGCTTTTCCCCCTCGTTCTTTCCTGGTGTGCACCCTCCAAGAGTGCAGTTTCTGTTTCCCCCATACTGTGGGGTTCCTGAGATCAGTTCCTGCTTGCCTTCAAAACCAGATGCTCTGGGGCTCCTCCTCCAGTTGCTGGACCCCCAGTCAGGGGAGTCTGACTCCTGTGACTCCTGAGAATTTTCACTCCTGTGGAAGAACCTTTGGGATATAATTACTTTCCAGTTTGTGGGTTGCCCACCTGACAGATGTGGTATTAGATTTCATGTCAGTTGTGGCCCACCTGCCATCTCATTGTGGCTTCTACTTTGTCTTTGGATTTAGGATATCTTTTTTGGTAGGTCCCAGCATTTTTTTTGTCGATGGTTGTTCAGCACTTAGTTGTGATTCTGGTGTCTTCATAAGAGGTGAACTCACGTCCTTCACTCTGCCATCTTGTCTCCACTATCAGCTGCACTTGCTTTAAAATTGAAGATGTTATATGAATTTAAGGGAACATATATTCTAATTAAAAAAAAAAAAGTATAGACCAGCATGAGGAGCTGAGTCATTACAAAGAATTCATTACATTATAGAGAATGTGTGAAAATAAAGCATCATCCGTACAAGGCAGTATTGTTTTGACCATCTCAAGGTATGAGGTTGTGACAGGGTATAAACACAGATGAATCTTGAAAATGTTACATTAAGTGCTGGGGGTGAGGGCAGACACAAAGACCGAATATCATGTTATTCAGTTTCTCTGATGAGTTGTCCTGAGCAGGCAGGCCCATAAAGACAAGGGAAATTAGTGGTTGCCTAGGGATGGAGGTTTGAGTGGGTGATAGAAAGATTATGGGGTTCCTTTTGGGGTGGTGAAGATATTGTAAAGTCGATTGAAGTGATGGGTGCACAACTCTGTGGCTGTGTTAAAAACCATTGAATGGGTGAATTGCATGGTATGTTGATTATGCCTCAGTATAAAGGTGCTGGAAAAAACAAAACAGGAAAATACTGGGTCAAAGAGGCAGTCTGTCTTTATCCTAAACCTTTGCAGGATATGAATGGCTCATTATAGAGAAGACTCTCAAATTTATTTAGGGTTGGGATTGGGGAGTATAGAATTTGAAAAGCCTCTGAACGAGTTTGTCTCCTTCTCTTTGAGAATCACCCAGGGGCCCCTGCCTCCTAGAAGCTTGGACATTTGGAGTCAGGTGTGACTCAAATACAGATTAAGAAAGACTATGTGAGCATTTTGTCTTTAGTCTGTATCCCAAAGGGGTGTGTGCAGCTGGTGGTCCAGAAACATGACAGGAAACTCCAGTTCGTTAGGCTTTGAGTGTTTTTTTTTTCAAGCAGGGTCCCCACCCCACCCCCTGCTGGCTCCCCACACACCAAGGTCCTGGTTCTATTGGCACTTCTTCCCTTTCTGGCCTATTCTAGTCCCAGGTGATGTGGGGCAAGAACCTGTCTGGTGGGAGCCCCGAGTCAGAGGGAAGGTGTGGGGAGAGTTACTCTGGGCCTTCTCACGGGCCTGGGCCATCCTGGGGGACTGGAGTGGACATCACTTCTCAGTCCATGAGGGGCCCGCTGCTGCTTCTGCCACCGTGGATTAGTTCCGCCTGTTCTTGGCTGGCATACAAATGGAATTATCTAGCACGTCAGTTTTTGCTCTTGCTTTTTTCCAGTATTTATTTGGCTGCACTGGGTCTCAGCTGTGGTGTGTGAACCCTTTCATTCTGGCGTGTGAAATCTAAGCCAGGACCCCGGCCCTGGGAGTGTGGCATCTTTGCCACCGGGCCGCCAGCGAAGTCCTAGCCCTGACCGCTTTAACTCGGCGTGATGCTCTTGCGGTCATCGCCCCTGTTGTTGCATGCGTTGTTACCTTATTCTTTTATCCTGAGTGACGCCTCATTCACTGTGTGAGTGTTCCACAGCTTGTCCGCACTATTCTGTTGGTGGGTGTTTGGGTTGTTCCCCATTTTAGGCTGTTGTGGTCAAGGCTGCTTTGTCGACAGTCGTGTCTGAGTCTTTTTGTGGGCATTTGTTTTTATTTCTCTTGGGTAAACAAACACCTGGAGCCCTGGAACTGCCAGCTCCCAGGGCTGACTGCTCACTCTGAGGAGCAGCCCGCAGCGTGGTCGGGCCGCTCTTGTGACCCAGCGGGGATGTGCGAGCTGCTGCTGTTCCGCCCCGGGCCGCACCGGGTGTTGGTCTCTGCTGCAGGGATCAGACAGAGGTGTTTTATCCTCTGAGGTAGATGTGGAAAGGGAGAGTCTGTCCGTGGTGTGGGGAAGACGAGTGTGGGGAGAGAGCGGGCGGGGTCACCAACAGGAGCTCAGGGCGGCCCGACCACTGGGTCAGTGGGGGTAGGCGGACGTGGTTGGGGTCCAGGTGTGTTTTGAAGACAGGATGGGGAGGATTTGCTGTGGGACAGGCCGTGGGATCAGAGAGAAGTGAGGGTGTCCACTGGGGCTGCTGGCGGAGCTGGGGGTGCCGTTTCCCGAGACTGGGGCCACCCTGGGCTAGACTGGGAGAGGGGCGTTGACCATGGGGCGGTCAGAGGAGAGTTTTCTTTTTAAGACGAAAGGTGCTGCGTGGAGGTTGACAGACTGGTGTGTGAGACAGGGCTCACTCAGCAGTGAGGACAGCTGCCACGCCGTGTTCTGTTCAGTGAGAGGGGGTCCAGCACGCCCCTCGGGATGCGGGAGTGTGTGGGTGCCCCGCCAGGCGTCGGGGAGAACGCTGGAAGGGTGGGCAGGAAGTGTGTGACCGAACAGGGATGTGGGGGTAAGAATGGCAGGGAGTGGACCCCGGGGGCCCTGGGGATGGGTGGGCAGTCATTTCAGAGGAGACCCCAGGGGAGAGAGGTGTGTGCACGCCTTTGCCACAGCGGCAGCCTGGTTCAGGACCGGGGTTTCTCAGCCAGGAGGAAGGACAGAGGGGAGGCCGGTGTGGCACGTTCCTGCTGGATGGAATCTGACTCAGCACTTTGGTTCCAAATTTGGGGCTTTGAAGCCCCTGTTAGTTATAGGTTGTCTTGCTCTCTTCTGAGCAGTGTGTGTGTGTTAATATCTTTGGTTGTGCGGAATCTTCCTTGCTGTGCAGGCTTCCCTTCTGGTTGCAGCCAGCAGGGCCTGCTCTTGGTGGCAGTGCACGGGCCTCTCACTGTGCTGGCTTCTCTTGTTGCAGAGCACAGGCTCTAAGCTTAGCTCCAGGGCACGTGGAATCTTCCGGGACCAGGGATCAAACCCACGTCCCCTGCATTGGCAGGTGTATTCTTCTCCACTGTGCCAGCAGGGAAGTCCTAAACAAGGGTTTGATAATGAAGAAGGAAACTTCGCCAGTCACTAGTTACTATCATCTCCACTTGCATCAGAGGTAGAATACCTCACTCTCCCCGAGAAAAGATCTGGCTCTGACTGTTCTCAGTCATGTATTCTGCAGGCCCAGCAACAGTTATAACCAAACTACCACCTTCTCTAAGAGAAGCTTAGAGGTTTGAGGAAATCGGCCCTGTAATATCTAGTTAGTGATAAAAAATGATATTTCAAAAAGTGGTGGGTTTTTTTCTGTTAGTTGATAGACGAGGTAACATAAATACTTGGGCAGGCGTGTTCTTTACCACTGCGCCACCTGGGAAACCCACTTGGTAAATTTGGACAGTTTTAAATATATATTTTGCTTATGGTCATACTAAAGTGTATTCACTTCTAAATTTCAGAAAAGTTGGAGAAGATTCGAGATCATGAACGAAAGGAAGAAACTTTTACGCCTATGCCCAGCCCTTACTACATGGAGCTCACCAAACTGCTGTTAAATCAGTGAGTAGCTCAGTGGAGCCCACAGCCCGTGCCCGCCCGCGTCGGTGCTCCCCGCTCGTTCCCAGGGGAGCCGGCAGGTCTGGACCCGCTCCGCCGCAGCCCTCAGCCTGGAGGCGTCGGGCACACACACGCTGGCTGGGCTCTGACTCTCCCGCTTCCTCCCTTCCTTTCCTCTGTCCTTCCCTCTCCTGGCCAACACCGTGTTCTTTCTGCTCCGCGTCCTGACTGGCTCTTGTCACTGGCCTCCGCATCAGTCCCTCCCTAACAGTGGCCTTTTCATCTCGGCAGTTACCATGTCGGTCAGGCTGCACCCCTTTTCTCCTTGGGGCCTGGCTGTCTGAGCGCTTCCGTCTCCTGCACCGGGAAGGGCCAGGCTCCCGTCTGCCTGTGACCCTGAGCTGGATGAAAGGCCCCTGGGGTGGGCTCCCTGTCGGCTCCTCCCTCAGCCAGAGGGCGCTTTTGTAGAGCAGGCTGCCACCGGCCTCCCCTGCCCTCTGGAGCCTCTCCAGGCTTGCAGTCCTGCTTGTGGCGTTCACGCCACATAGCCTGGCTCGCTCTTCCTCCTCTCACAGCTCTGCAGGCCTTCCTGTCTCTCCTGGGCCTGGGGTCATGCTGGCCTCTCTCACTTCTGCACGTAAATAGAAAGTCCAGGTCCTCAGAGCACGTGCGCGTGCCCACTGCCCCGACCTTCTGCCCAGGAGTCCCCGTCCCCGCCTCCCTCCTGGGTTAGCACGGGCCCTCCCCCCGGTAAGCACGCCTGTCCTCATCCCCGTCTCCAGGGCTGCTCCGCACCTTCCGTAGCACTTGTCAGCCGCTCTTCTCCCACCGCGTCTGCCTGGGCCGCTCCTCCGCCCCCGCCCCCGTTCTCACGGGCGGGGACCGTTTTGTGCCCCAGCAGTGCCTGGTGCTCACATGTTTGTTGCTCACGTGTTTGTGAATAAATGAATGAATCAGCGGAGAAAGCAGGCAGGTATAGACAGCATTGCTTAGGAGCAACTTAGAATGTAGTCTGCACAATGCCAAGCTTTTCAAACCCTGAGCACCTTTTAATTGGTGAATTCAAGGGCAGACCTAGAATGGAGGTTGGACGCAGCCCGCTGCCTGCTGTAGAGCAGCGGGGCTGGGCCCCGTGCATGGCGCTGCGGATTCAAGTGGAGACTTGGTCGTGTGGGCTTGTCCTTGAGTTGACCTGAGGCAGCAGTTGTGCAGTTCACAACACTCTCCTTGTACAACCTGCTAAGTGTTCCACTAGGCAGAGGAATTGGTCCTGTAGGCCTGAGTTCCGGTTCTGTGGGGCAGAGACAGGGCCCTGGTACCGGTGTGGTGGGATAATCTGTCAGAACAGCCCAATGCAGCCCTCACCCTGGCACTGCCTGGGGAGGGGTCCATGGCTTGGAGGATGGAGGGACACCTGTCAAGGGAGAGGGGGTCGGCAGGACAGAACAGCAGGTGAAGAGACAGGGTTGCGGAGCGGGGCTGCTGGGACCTGTGTGCCTGGTGAGGGCGGGGGAGCGGAAGCCACGTCCCCAGGAGGGTGTTCAGGCATGGGTGGGACAGGGTGTCATTCAGGGGACCCGGAGGGCTGCCTTGGAGGGGAGTGGCTTCAGAAAGGAGAATACAGCAGAGGGGAGGTCTGCTCATCTTTAGGTTTTGAAGTTCAGGGTATCATGTACACAGTCCTATCAAAACCCCTGTTTCATAATTCCTTACAGTTATTCATTCAGCGAAGGGGCCCTTGTTCTGCAGTGCAGTTCACAAGGAGCTGGAGGCCTTTGTTCCCTGCTGTTCAGACCGTACGATCCAGATGTTTGGGTCTTAAATGAAGTTTCCTGCATCAGTTTTATACCACCGACTCTTCGTCTCCACTCGTGAGCTCACTGTAGCCTGTGGAGGCTCATCCAGCCTGTAGTCCCCGGAGTGCCTCCCAGGACTCCTGGTGAGGGATGTTGGCCTCTGCTTTTGTCTTAGCTTGTCTCTTCCTTCAGGGGTTAAGGTTAGTTTAAGAATGTGTCACAGGAATGCTGTCAGTACCCTGCGCTGACCCCAGGCCAGACTTTTACCCCAAATTTGCTGTGTGTGGGTGTGCTACTTATGCTGATTTGTTCTTTGTTTTGTAACTTTTGCAAATGTGTCTTTGTTGTCTCTGTAGAGCTGGACAGTCTCTGTCCTTCACAGGCTTCTGTGAGGATAGAAGTGCTGTGCCTGGCATACAGCCTTCGTCTGCTTTCCCTGGTGGGCTGTAGCCCTGGGGTATTAGCATTAGAGGTCATGACTTCTGAGCCAGCCTTTGAAAGAGATGCATTCTAGGTGGAAATTGTACAGACCACAGCACGGAGCACCCACCCAGTTATGCCGAGACAGGAGGCCCAGCTCAGAGCTGCTGCTCCGATACCTCAGTTTTTTCAGTGAATAAACAAGCGCTTGTACCACAGGCTGCCCAGGACAGCTAATGTGAGCACAGCCGACTCGGTGAGCATCCTGGCTGGATTTTTCTGGCACCCAGGTTGACTGCTAGAAATCCTTAGATTGTAAAACTGAAAAGTGAAACAGACTGAGCCTCGAACAGCTTGTGCGTTTCTGTCTAAATCTAAGCAGTTTAGGAAGAAGCCACTTTTCCCTGGATGTTGGCTTAATTTACTGCATGCTTCCCTGTGCAGTTTATCTTACCTTTTCTTCCTTTAGTGCTTCGGACAACATCCCGAAAGCAGATGAGATTCGGACCCTGATCAAGGATGTATGGGACACTCGCATAGCCAAGTTCCGGGTGTCTGCCGACAGCTTCGTGAGGCAGCAGGAGGCACACGCCAAGGTGCGCATGACGGGCAGGGAGGCCTGTGTCTGCTCAGGAGCCGTGCCCTAGCTGGCTTTTAAAAAATCATTGCTTCTTTATTTTTATCCAGTAGATTTAACCTTTCTTGAAATTAAAAACTAAACCAGCTATTTCCTCTCACGTTTAGCTGGATAACTTGACCCTGATGGAGATCAACACCAGCGGGGCTTTCCTCACACAAGCGCTCAACCACATGTACAAACTCCGCACAAACCTGCAACCTTCGGACAGCACCCAGTCTCAGGACTTCTAGGCAGGGACTGCCTTGTCCAGGCCCACGTCTGCTGGTAGGAGGCGCACCAGGCGGCGTGAGCGTTCAGGACATGACAGAGATACTCACGTTTCTGGAATTCTAGGCCACTTGTGAATCTACGAAAAAAAAGTGCAGTGAAGGAAGGAATGGTTTTATAACCTGGTTGGAAAGCAACAGGCTTATGCTCAGTCGAGACATTCTGTAATTCCTCATCTGTATCTGGGAGCCAGCTGCCTTTTACGGGGGAAGAAAAAGCACTAGCAGAATGAGCACATTCCCCCAGTCTCATGCACGGGATGGTTGTGTGCCGGTGAGTGTTCAGTGATGGCGGGTGTTGCTTTTAAGATAAGATACGGCAGGACGGTGATGTGGCCACGGCCTTTCTCTTGGGCTACATTCAGAGTCTTCCTTAGAGACTGTTCACACAGTGCGGGACAGCAGATGAGCACTCGGCTAGTGACGGTGACCTGTGTTTCTCATTAAGCCCCGGTACACAATAAAGGTGGAATCACCCAGTTCTCTTTGGGTTTTTTCCCTGCATCACTCCCACGTGAAGGGAGCAGGCTCAGTGGCTAGTGACAGACCAGACTGGGAGGTTTAGGAGACAGTGTGCACTTCCGGCCCCCAGTCTTGGGTGTCTCTTATTTGCTTGGCTGCTTCTGGGCAAGGTCTAAAAGGTTGTTTATCAGCAAGAAAGTAGGAAAATGAATTCCATGTGTAAGTGAAGCTTACGCCACGACGCCAGGGGAAAATGGGGCCTGTGCCGTGGTTCTTGGTGGACTGAGGGGACAGCCTGCTTGAGGCATCCGTGGCTCAGGGCGGAGTCCTGTTTTTCCCTAGGAGGAGCCTCTTCAGCTGTAGCACTGCCCAGCTCCTTACAGAAAGTACCTTTCCTCAAGTCGGGGTCGGGGGGCGATGACTGCCCAGCCCTCTAAGGAGCAAGTTCAGTCACCAGCCGGTTCCCAACAGCCTCACCTGCCATCTCCAGGGTTTCGAAAGGGGGTGTGTGTGTGATCACGTGACCGACTGGGCCTGAGGAGTACCTGCTGGTGTTTTTACCCTTCAGTGTTTATACCCGAGCGCTACTTCTCCAGCCCAGGAGGGCCCCCGATGTCCCTCTAAACAGCAGCTCGTGTCGGAACACTGAAGGCCACACACAGAGGGACTAGGACCCAGAAGACTTGGTCTCCATAGTTTCACCCCTTCTCCTAAAACCGGGCTGAGGTCCAGTTGAATCTGTCTTCACACTGTACTTGTAAAACTGTAGAATTGTTGAGTTCTTATTTTTTCCCCTTACTATAACATAAAAAAAATTTTTCTCAACATGATTTAGGAAGATTTTATTTTCTGGATGTTGTCAGAAATTACAGCAATATATTCATAAATACCTAATTACTACATTCAACAAATAATATTACAATACAGTTAATTCAAACAAGTACACTTAGAACAGGTTTAATTTCACAGCATCTAAACTGCCCCCAGAGTGACCAAGGCACCGTTCCTCCTCCCCCCGAGTCCTGGTTGACTGTCCTAGCAGTTAGCACAGGCACAGCAGAGCGGCTCGACGGGCTGGTAGCGTGGTCCTCCTCGGCTCAGGGCAGAGTTAAGGAGTCTAGTTCAGCACTGGATCAGAAGGTGGGGAACAGGCTACCGCAAGCAGTGACGTCAATAGCTTGTTTACTAGAAGAGTACGGGGCTGCTGCTAAGTGGCTAATCTACACTGTAAGAGGAGCAACTTCCCGTGCTAACCGTCCCCACCTGGTGGTGGATTTCTGGAACTGTCTGCACTTTTTAAACCATGGCTCAGAGGGAAACGGGGTATGTGATTTGGAGATGGGGCAGCATCATGAGCTACTCGATGGAACGCCACCCCACACACACTTAGTTTACCTGTTATTATTCTTTGCTAGTTTGCTGAAGGTGTGGGCTCCTTGTAATATTCTTTGAATTTCCCTGAGGGTATAATCTTTTTTAGCACTTTGCATGCTGCCAATTGTTGCATTTCCTTTAGAATATAGACTAAACTATTGGTCACTTACGTGAGATAATAGATTGATTATGATATTTTATGCCAGTTTGCCTATTTCTATGAAACAAAGACTCATTTTCAAATGATCAGGTCGTGCAGTGCCAAGCGTGGGGGGAAAGCTCTGGTTTGTTTCTACTGATCTGATTCAATGCACAGAGCCGCACGAGGCAGCTTTGGCAGGTACCCAAGTTTAGCAAAACTCCTTTAGGTCACAAAAATACTGACACAAAAGTTCCAGAATCAGTTCTAGAGCAAATTTGCTGTATTTCTGAACTTTATGTCTTTCAAACTCAATGTGAAATAGCTGAACAAACAGCTTCAGGGCTTCCATATTTGTCTCCGCTTTTAAGCCCAAACTGAAAAGAGACTGATGCTACTGTTCTTTAGAAGAAGAGTTTTCAGATTATAAACTGTTAAGTGGGGGTGGGGGGAACCCAAGGGGGGAACCCATGATTGGATATACTGTCTCTCAGAAAGGTACACTTTTGTTTTCACAAGACCCTCTATTACCTTTTTCTTTCTTCACGTTGCCTTACTGGTCTGGATTTATATTCTGATTGTCATATTTCTTCTTGAGCCCTAGAATATTCAGATTCTCACAGGTAGGTGGGGGGGGGGGGGTGCCACTCCGAAGGGGAAAGCTGTTAATACTAGCTCAGGGACAGAGCTGCCACCCCTGGGCATGGTGTCCTTTTAACCTGTGTGCCACGAACTCCTCCCCAGCCAGCACACAGCAGCCAAGGGAGCCCCCACCAGGTGCTGACGGGTCAGGGCTCTGCTTGTCCCATCTTGTCATCAGGTCTAGTCTTCCCTCTGCTTCTAGCCAAGGCCCTTTACCAGCGCCCGGGAGCAAAGGCAGCCAGATATTTTCTATGATGGAGGTGGATGACTGGGGGGAAGTGCCAAGATGTAACCCTTAGGCCTTCAGAAACAGCAAGCAGGTTTTAAAGAGAGAAATTCAGTGATGTTTTGCCCTGACTGTTGGCAGGGGGGCGCCCTCTAAACACCTGTCCCCACCTGTGGCACACGGCGCTCTCCATGTCTCTGCAGGGGAAGAGGCCCCCAGAACAGCTCTCAGTTCTCAAGTCGTTTCTGTAGAGAGGAAAGTGCTTGCTGACTGCTGATAATACTGGCGGCACTTTTTGTCTGAGTTTGCTAATAACTGGAAGATTCTTGGCAGGCATACAAAGCAAACTGCGTGGGAACAGATAAAGTGACACAATGCCATCTGCCAGCAAGCTGTTCTGCGCAGCTAAGGTCTGGGCTGAGGGCGTGGCCACGGTCACAGCGCCTGGCCTTCCCGAAGGTCAGCCAGCCCGTCCCCAGGCTGGGGCGGAGGGGCGCACATGGCCTGATGTGTGGGTGGGTCCCCTCGCCACCCCCCACCCAGGCACACCAACCACTGGCTGCTTTGGCCTCTGGTTTAGGCCCACTGGGGCAAGAGCTGCCTTCTTGATCTAAATGCAATGCAGCCTGAACCGGCAGCAACCGGGGCAAGGAGGGCGGGCTCCCCCGGCCCCGCGCTTCGCCCTGATACGATTCTCCCCGTTTCCAGCGGCTCCTGTGCTCCTCACAGTGAGTCCACGAGGAGAGGTTCTGTCGCATGTGGTTCACCCTACCTTTAGGCTGCTACAAAGCTCTGCATCTAAATCAAGCCCCTAGAGTTTCTTAGACTGCTGTAAGACACCTCAGCACCCTGTCACAGAAACCACTCCCTCCTCAAAGGTTCTTCTCACGGTGTCAAGGTGGAGACCAGCAGCGCCTCGCTGCTGGGGGGAGCCGGGGAGGGCCCGGGGAGGGGAGGAGGAACCATGGCTTTCTACATCACTCTCCGGTGCAACTCAAAAATGAAGTGCTCGCGTAGGCGCCAGTGGTAAGCTCTTTTTACTTTTCTTCTTCTTTAATTTTTAAAAACACTTCAATAATGTCCTGACCAGCAGCAGTACAAACACTAAAAGCAAGGGTTTTTTTTTTTTTGCCCAGAAAAACAAAACAAAAACAAACAAAACCCCCCAAACAGGAAAACAAACAACAACAAAAATCCCCCCAAACCACATATTAAAAATGGCAGGCTTTTTATAACAATAATTAAAGTAATAAAAACATACAAAACTTTGTTTTTTAATATATATACACAGTACAAGGCTGAAGCACCTTTGACTTTTCTCTCAAAATTTACGTTTGTATGAAAACACCCCCACCGCAGTAACAATCGGGTGGGTGTGGATAAATGTATACATAGAGCTCTGTACATCTTCCCCCACGAAGGAATAAAAAGGTACCTTCAGTTTGTCGATTCATTTTATCTATAGGTAAGAGCTTTTCCGGGGAAAAGCCTTCGGCTGAGGCTTCAGTACTGTCGCTTTGTGTGCTCCTAGGACCTGTTGCTTTGAGGAAAATTTTGCGGAAAAATAACTGAAACAAATAAGCCCTTTACTTAGAATGCACCCCACCTTCCTTCTGCTGGAGCGGGTCTCAATCCTGGGGAGGAGCGAGACCGGCCACCCCACGGCCACAGCAGCCTGGGTTCCTGAGGCCAAAGGACCTGGCAACACACAACACGGCACCCCAGCGGTCCGCTCCACCTCACGCACCCGGGGGCTGGGAAGTGGTCACATCTTAGTGTTGGTAATGGAGCCTTCATCTTGAGACTAAAAAATGATGACGTGGGAAAGGATAAAACCGCCTTTAAAAAGGAAAAAACTATGGGTGTCTTAATACGGGTTGCTTGCTGAATTACAAAGGTGATTCAACTGCATTGAAGTCAAGGCAAGTTCGTTCTTTTTTTCTGGAGCCTGGAATCCTTTGCTTCATGCATGGCACATTCTCTTTTTTTTTTTTTTAAGCGTCAAACCTCCCAGTGAAAAATATTAAATATTCAAGGTAATAAAATAGATAATATTTCTATACTATAGGTTCGGCCTAGTGCAAGGGAAACCGTCACCTCGGGTAACCCTTGAAGTAACCTCTAGGCCAATGCATTGCAGGCAACGCAAGGCACTTCCGTAAGTGATCCAGTTCCGCCTGGAGTCGCTCCCGTTCTGAAACAATCTTCTGTTTCTGGCTCCTCAGCTCCTAGAGAAAAAGACTCATGTCAGACCCGCAGTGGACACAGTAAGGAAGGGTGTGGGATGCGCTCTAACTGCCCCAGAGTCCCGGCAGCACTGTCTGCTGCTCTCGCAGCTCCAGCCCTGTCACTGTCCAGCTTTTGCTGCTTCAGGCCTGGGCTGAAGTTGCTAAGACGTTCAAGCCCCAAACACATGACAACGCCCGCTCCCATGGGCAGGAGAAAGCCGGCGGGGTTCTCATTGTCACAGCTGTGTGTCGGGGGGTGTTCATCCTGTCCCAAGAGCTCTCCTCCCTCCCTTCATTCTCCTGAGCACATCACGGGGGGAGACTGACACGGGCAGTACACCAGCCCCCAAAGGCGCATACACACAGCCCCTCGCCCTTCCAGGTCCATGTTCTACAAACAGAGGACACTCCCCTCCTCAGGTGACTCCTGAATTTACCCCCTAAGACTGTCTGGATCTCTCAAGAGCACAACTTCCCTTCAAAACTGGTCTGTGTGGGTGCTCTTGAACCCAGACTCGAAAGGCTGAATGAGAATAACCACTGTGGGGTCAAAAAAGCCCCCCTGGAGCCAGTTCTATTCCTGAGACTTACTGCC
Source organism: Muntiacus reevesi (assembly GCF_963930625.1). NCBI lineage: Eukaryota > Metazoa > Chordata > Mammalia > Artiodactyla > Cervidae > Muntiacus > Muntiacus reevesi. Next base: position 225,061,626 of record NC_089250.1, on the reverse strand, counting down.
ATGCTGTGGGAGAGCTGCTCAGCCGTGAGGCTGAGGCTGTAGTGCTGCGCCTCCAGCCGCCTGCACTGCGCCTGCAGCACCTGCCGCTCCAGATCTTGCTCTGAAAAGACAAGCCAGGGTGACATCTTCTGTACGCAGGGCCCCAGGCCCGGCGCGTGCCCTCCTCTCTCTAGAGCAGCTGGCCACGTTCTCTCCTTTGGACCACATGGCTCCCTGCCCTGTCAATCGTGCTGGTGACGATGTCACGGAACTAACCCAACCCAGCAGAATAAAGACCAAGGACGCAGCATCGAAAGGCAATTTAAGGGATGCAGCTTAGGAAATAGTGATAACTTACAGCCTTAAGATGCATTTTTCAAGAAGAAAGATAAAAGGGTTAGACATAAAAACTTTTAAGCTGTTAGAAATTTATAGTTTTTAATGAGTAAAGTAAAACTTCTGCCTTTCCAAAAGATACTGAGCTTCAAATCTTCAAGGATAAATCTCTGTTTTAACAGTCTCTTCAATAAGTGGTGCTGAGAAAACTAGACAGCTACATGTAAAAAGAATGAAACAGAACACTCTGTAACACCATACACAAAGGTACATTCAAAATGGATTAAAGACCTGAATGTAAAGGTTGGTTATTATAAAAACCCTTAGAGGAAAACACAGGCAGAACAATCTTTGACATAAATTGCAGCAAGCTCTTTTTTGATCCACCTCCTAAAATAATGAAAACAAAAACAAACGGTGGGACCAAATTAAAGACTTTTGCATGGCAAAGGAAAACCATAAAACAAAAAGACAACCCACAGTACAGGAGAAAGTATTTATAAAAGATGCAACCAATAAGGAATTTAATCTCCAAAATATACAAACAGCTCATGTAGCTCAATATTAAAAGAAAAAAAAAAACTAATCAAAAAAGTCGGTGAAAAAAACCTAGTCAAAAAATGGGTGAAGATCTTTTCCCCCCTTTATTTTTCTTAGTGAATCTTGGGTTCCCCGACCAGGGATTGAACCCACACTTTCTTTATTGGAAAGTGGATTCTTAACCACTGGACCACCATGCGCCACCATCTGGGTGAACATCTATAAATAGATATTTTTCCAAAAACTAAGACATATAGATGGCTGAAAAGATGCTCAACATCACTAATTATCAGAGATGTGCAAATCAAAACCACCACCCTCAAACCATTCAGAATGGCCATCATCAAAAAACCCACAGTAAATGCTGGAGAGGGTGTGGAGAAAAGAAACCCTCCTAACTCTGTCGGTGGGAATATAAATTGGTGCAGCCACTATGAAGAGGACTATGGAGGTTCCCTTAAAAACTAAAGAGAGACCTACTATATGATCCAGCAATCCCAACTGGTGGGGGCTATATCTGGAGAAAACATAATTTGAAGAGATACTCAATCTTATGTTCATAGTAGCACTGTTAAACAGCCAAAACTTGAAAGCAACCTAAATGTCCATCAACAGAGGAATGGATAAAGATGTGGCATGTATGTACAATGGAATACTACTAGCCACGGAAAAAATGAAACGCCACTCACAGCAACATGGATAAACCTACAGATGGTCATATTGAGTAAAGTAAGTTGGAGGAAGACAAACACCCCAAGTAAATGATTCCACATATTATATGTGGAATCTAAAAAAAAAATGGTACAAATGAACTTATTTACAACACAGAAATAAAGTCAGAGATCTAGAAAACAGTCTTATGATTATGGGGGATAAATTGAGTGATTGGTATTAACACAGAGAACTCTGCTCAAAATTCTAATGGCCTGTATGGGAAAAGAATCTAAAAAAGATTGGATATATGTGTAACAGATTGATTTTGCTGTATATCTGGAACTAACAAATCAACTATATACTTCAATAAAAAAACATAGGCATTGATACTCGTTATGGCTACGAGGGCATTCTTTTTGATTGTATTGAATACTTAGCTAGTTTTACGATGCTTATTTCAAAAATATCTGAAATGGTCATGATATCCATGATAAAAACTTCTCTACAATACGGTACTAAGTAGAATTTGGAAGTGGCGACAGCCAGGGTTCTGACGTTCTGGAGGCCGACGAGGGCTGACCTCCTGCGCTAAGTGCTGCTCCAGGAGGCCCAGGCCTGTGGGCAGGCCCTGAGCCGCGCAGCCCGCGAAGCACGCCAGAGAGGGAGACTTGGGCTCGGCTGGATGAAACACTGCCTTTTCTAGGACCTGTGTACGCAGCCACAGGGCGAGGACGGACAGGACGTTCAGAAGCGCGACAGGACATGGTGGGGTGAGCAGGCCCAGGTCCAGGTCCGCGCTGTCACGCTGGATGGGACAGGCGCCTGGCGCCTAGGTTCCTCCAGGGAGGACATCTGTCCATGAGGAGTGGCTGTTGCAAGCTAGCCTGGGCACCCCAGAAGCCCGAGGAGCAGTTCTGAGGCTCCTATCTGCTTGTGGCCCAGGAGCCCGAGGCCTTGTCACTCAAGCAGTCCCCAGCCTGGCGATGGAAACTGGCACCCATCGTGAGCCCGTTGAGCCTCCTGGCACACCCTTCCCGGGCCCTGGCCTGTCTCCCCAGCCCTCCGTACCTTCCACGTGTTCCTGGTAAGCTTCCAAAACGGCCTCAATCCCCTGCCACTTGCGCCTGGGGGGGTCCTCCTCCTCGTCCTCCCCGTCGTCCTCCTCTTCCGAGTCGGGGTCCATCTCCTGCGCCAGGGGGCCCTTCCTGCTGGCGGCGGGCTCCTGCTGCCCGTTGTGCTGGGGCAGAGGCAGGCGGCTGGAGGACTGCAACTCAGGGAGGTTGTAGTGGACGGACGCGTCCACCTTGTGGTTCTGCTCCGCCGACAGCACGGCTGCGCTTCCTGTGGAGGGGAGACAGCTGTCACAGGGCCCCCGGGGATACGGCAACAGGTCCCGGCAGACACGACGGAGCGGCGCGAGGCCTGTGGCCCTTCGGAGACCAGAGACGGCTCCATCAGAAAGGCTGGAGAGCGCTGCCGGGATGGTGGCGGAGCTGGGTGCAGGTGCCCACGCTGTGCTGACGCACTCGGCTGAGTTAGCTACGAGCCGTGCCGCCCTGGTCTGCAGAGCGTCCGTCCCCTCTCCCAGGACACACAGGCGCTCCAGTCCCCGTGCACGCGCCTGTGCTACCCAGAATCTGAACGGGCTGGGCCTGTCTAGACCGGGTCTGCTCCACCTCCCCGTGTGGACAGCAGCCTTGGGCAGTCAGTGGACCCGTACGGCCCAAACTGGCAGGGGCTGGATGATGCTAAAGTCCCGAGAAAACAGCCAAGTGTAGAGTCAGGAAAGGGTTGAGATCAGGCAGGAAAAGTTAAGTCCTTAAGCTGCTGAGGGTCCTTAACCCACAGAGGGTGTGAGGGAGCAGAGGGGTTTAATCTAGCCAGAACATTTCCTCTCTTAAAAAATACTCTGAACTCACAACAAACATCCAACAGAAGAGTTTTTTTTTTATATCCACACCAAAAACCACCACCCTTCACTTTTTCATTTCATCCCTGCTAACAGCATTATTTTACCTGAAGAACACTGACTACCATCAGACCTGTTTATCTAAAAATGCTTCTTCGTCAATTTAGTTTTTCACAGGTTATAGGAGGGAAATTTTAAAAATTGTTTTGAAAAATAATGTGAAAATAATCATCACATTATTTTCTCTCAGCTGTTGATTACTAAACATTCTTTTCTAGTCATTTTCAACCTTTGATTCAGTGGGAATGAAACGTACTAACCCCTGTACTCTGAACTGTAGTGACTCCCACACTGAGATGTCCAAGGAGCATCTCGACTCTGGGGGCTCAGGCACCGGCCAGAGCAACCAGAATGTCCCACCACGTGCCACTGGGTCGGGTTATCAAGGGACAGTGGTGTTCCCAGGTGAGTCTGCGGGCAGGCTGGGAAATCCTTGCACTGTGAAAGGCCTGGATCCTATTTTTGCGGAAAAGGCTTCTCGCCTGTCATTACTGAAATGAAGGGCTTTACAGAAGTGAAATAACTTCTGTTGGGAGGCAGAGCCTGCCCCCAAGTCCTAGTGGCCTCCTCACCTTTGTGCTTCTGCAGGGCCTTCTGGGTAGACTGCAGGACGGACTCGTGGAATTGGTGCGCGAACTCTTCCGCCACAAAGGGCTCCCACGGCTTGCTCTTTCCATTGATGCTGTGTGACAGTGGCACGGGGATGTCCTTGGGCGCGGGGCCCCGGACATAGTGGAGCATGCTCAGGCTCTTCTTGCCCCCGGGGGCCTCACTCGGCCTGGCCTTCTCACCGCCAGCAGGGGCTGGCTCCTGGACGCGCTCCGGAGGCCGGAGCTGTTCCAGTCTCCCAGGCTCCGTGGCCTTCGGGACGTCAGACAAGGAGGCGGCGATGCCCACGGGCTTCTCCGTGTCCAGGGAGGCTTGCTGCGTGGCGGGTTCTTAAGAGACAGAAAGCGAGGGACATGGTCAGAGCCACACGTGAACAGGCCAACCCTGATCTCTAACCTAGGACAGAGAACCGACTCCGGAGCCATTTAAGTAAAGGTCAGCGTGCACTGTTTGGTCTGAGACGGGCCGTGTTTAAGCAGCAAGGCCATCCTCGAAAGGTGCCCCAGGAAGGCGTCTGGGAAGAAGAAGAAGAATGTGAAGGAAGGAGCAAGTCGCTTCTGGTCATCCGAGAGGCGTTACACAGCCAGATCCAGAGAGAAAGACTAAATCAGGAGCCAGGAGCAGGGCCGGACCACCAGTACCTCCTACTCTGTCGGCAGGACGGCAGAGTGAGAGCCGTGAGAGAAAGAGAGTGAAAGCAGGTGTCACAGGGCCTGCGAGACACACGCCGGGAGCACAGAGCCCAAGTGCAAGTGCTGGAATCAAAACCCGGGCCACGGCGGGGGGACAGACGGCAGCACAGCCACACCCTCCACCAGGCAGCGTCCGCCGGAGAAGCCAGGACCCCCACACCCCTCAGCGCATGACTGCCGACACCACGTTCTGCTGAGGTCTTCCCACGCGTAGGAGGCTTGAGAGAGAGAAGGGAGAGGAAGAAAGAAGCCCGCCATATCCGGGAGGAAGATGACCTGGGGTGGTCTGTGGCCTGCGGCCCTGAGCACCCCCGGGACAGTCCCGGGGGTGGCGGATGGGGCTGGCCTTACCGCTCAGGGACACGGCAGGACTGTCCCTCGGAGAGCTCCTGAGCGGGTCTGCCACCGCGGCGGACAGCGCCTTCTGCTTCATGGCCTGGAGCAGCTCAACAAGCCTCTCCTTGTCTGTGAGAAAAGCAGCCCGAGATTACCGGGGGGGATCGCACCACTCCTGAGCGGGCAGAGGAGCAGGAGTGTAGCTCAGGCCGCAGCCGGCAGGTGTGAGTCCTTCGGAACGAGAGACACGAAGCCACAGGCACAGGCTGGCTTCAGAGGAAGAAAGTTCACTTTAGAGCCCGGACTCCTCGGCTATCACCACCTAAGGTTTCAGGTGTGTTCCAAGAAGAGCGGTGAGTGCGTGTGGCGAGTCACAGGTACCTGCGAGCCTCTGCGGGTGAATTCTCACTTTAAAAAGTTGGCCTCAACACAGGAAGCAATCCCGAAAAGCCACACCGCGCCTTGGGTGGGCAGGCTCTCTCCCGGGGCGGTCCACTCCCCGCGGCTTCCGTCGCATGCGTGGTTCCCATGACAGCTGCCGCCAGGGAAGAGGGACACACACCCCCTGTGACCCCACGGGCCAGGGGCCCCCCGCTGAACCGCTGACACCTAAGCGGCCACATCACTGTTGGCCGAGAGACGCTCTTCTCAAACAAAACCCTTCACGTTCCCAGTGATGTGTCGTGGTTGCATCACTGCCCCTTTAAAGGGAGAGCGGAAATCCAGGCCCACCGGTTTGGCCCAAAACGAACGAAACGAGTGAAAGCAACTACAATGACCGATGAGCACTCTTGCTTTTCTCTGACTTCCTTCAAGAAAGAGGTGACCAGGCCTCAGCGAGGGGGGACGTGTGGGGGTGTGGCCCAGAAAGGTCAAGTGCCCCCAGCACTGAGCAAGCAGTGCTCGAGGCTCGAGGCGCAGACCAAGGAAGGTGCCCCAGAAGGTGAGTTCAGACTTCAGCCCAGTCGGCCCCTGGTGGCCAGACAGATCCGGAAGGGCAAGCCGTCCACGCACAGTAGGTGTCGGCCCAGCCCTGCCCCATGGCCGCGGACCACCCACGCCTCCTGCCATCAGAACGAGAAACGGGCACGTGAGCTGCCCGCGAAGTGGAGACCCAGAGACCACGCGGGCTGAGCACCCTGCTGCAGGAGGGTGCACGTACCCCCCACCCCGGGGCCGGAGGCACTGGGAGACCTGGCCAGGGGCAAGAGCGGGTGGGAGTCCACGGCTGACTGCACAGAACACCAGCCGCATGCAGTTTCACAGGACAACACAAGAGAAAGAGCACTCGGAAGGGGCCGCTCTTCGTTTCCGACGGAGAGAGGCGTGGTGGCGAAGAGCCGGGGGGATGAGTCCGTGAGAGCCGAGGGGCAGCTTCAGCCCCCCGGAGCCCACGGCCCTGCCTGCTTCCTCAGAGACCCCCAGCCGCCCCGGCGAGCCCACCCCGAGGCTTGGCCTCACCTTTCCTCTTCTCGGCGCTGATGTGGGTCAGGTTGAAGATGGTCAGGAACTTCTTCTTCTCCTCAAAGTTGGGGCTGCTGTTCATGTCGTCGGGGCTGTAGCGGGTGGACAGCACCAGTCTGGGTGAGGGCGTCCGCCGCTTGCTCCGCGCCGTTGGGGGCGACGGGCTGCGCTCTCTCAGCATCCGCCGGCGCTTCCTCCGCTTCTGGGTCAGCAAGTCCTCCTTCTGCTGTTGGGTGGTCAAGCCAAAAAGTTGCAAAAACTCTAGCTTCTAGATTGGGAAAGAAAACAAATGAGGTTGAAACCACGGGCAGAGGCTCCTGCTGACCCCGGGGCCTCCTGGGCCTCGAAGGTTGCGCTGTGGACACTCTGGGTCAAGCTGGCCCAGGGAGGGGGAGGAGGGCGCCCGGATGGCGTCCCAGTCTGCGTGGGGAAGCCGAGAGGGGGTGCCCGCAGTCCAGCCCAGGGCCCGACGGCGGCGAGACCCCAGATACCTCGGAGGATGTGTCCAGTTTGAGGGGCGGCTGCTCGGCCACGCAGCGGAGGTGGGCCCTGACTTCCTCTTCATCACTCTCGTCGTAGGAGTCGTCCAGGTCGTAGTAGTATCCTGGAGGCAGGCACGGAGCTCTTTAGCCGGGCAAGGGGCCTCGCCTCTCCAGGGATGCACATGGGGCACCCCTGGGACCCGAGAACCCACTGCCGGCCAGGCCCTGCTGCTCCTGACCACCCCCAACCCTGGGCCCGGCGTCCCCTTAACCCCAGGCCTCCTTAGGGCTGGGGTGGGGGCACGAGGCGGGCACCAGGGTGACGCAGCCTTCTGGCAGGGGACTGTCCTTCACTCCAGCCTGGGGCCAGGGCAGCCCAGGTCTGCCTGCACACCCGGCTCCCCATCCTGCTCAGGAGGGTCGGGCACACGCGGGTTCCCCATCCTGGCAAAGGCACAGAGCCTGCTCGCAGAGTCCCGTGCAGAACAGCAGAGCCCGAGGGCACTGGGGCCCGACCCCATCGCCTCACAGGTGAGTGGAAGGGAGGACCTTTGGGAACCCTTGGCCGAGCCAGGACCAAACACGTGCTCCTCACGTGGCCTCGGGCCCCACTTCTGACTGTGAGGCTGGGCTCGGCACCTGGCAGGAGGAGCTAGGCTGGGACCCCTGATCCCGCCCGGCTGTTGGGGGATGCAGATGGGAAGCAGCCACGCTCACCCCGGGCCTGCTCTCCTGTTCCCTGTGGCTTTCCGTGGAACCCCAGGGCACTGCGGGCCGATTCCCACCCCATCTGGTGCAGGAGCGAGGAGGGGAAGCCAGACCTTTCTCCTGGGCCTCCCGCCGCCGGCGCTCCTCCAGGTCCAGCTTGCTGACCAGCCTCCGGCGCTGCTGCAGAAACTCATCGTAGACGTAGGCCGGGTCGGGGCCCCGAGGCGGCGGGGGCCGGTAGGGCGAGCCTGGCTTCAGGGGTCCAGGGGGCTCCCCGAAGGTGGCCGGTGGGGCAAGTGAGGCCCGGGGCTGGCCCAAGAGAGTCGGTGCGGCTGGCTCGAGCTCCGCCAGAAAGGACCCGGGCCCGGGGGGGAAGGCCTGCGGCTCTAGGGCCCCCGGCTCCCGGGGCGGCGGCGGGTACTTGTCCAGGGGGGCGGTCTCGCGCTTGCGGGGCCCCTCCTCCACCTTCTCCGGGCAGTAGACCCTCTCCACCTTCACCAGCGGGACAGCAGCCGGGCGGCTGGGCTCGAACGGGGCAGGGTGGCCGTGCAGGGGGTGGCCCTCGGGGGCGCGCCGCGGCTCCAGCGAGCTGTCCATCAGGGACACGGGGTTCCAGAGGGCCGTGGGCACCGTGGGGTGCTGGGGCTTGGGCGAGATGAGCGGTGGGGGCCCGCCGAAGTGCTGGGGGGGCTCGCGGCTGCCCGGCTCATGGCGGGTCGGTCCCGGCCTGTGTGGGGGGGGGCGGGGGGCAGGAGCAGCCATCAGCCCAGGGCCCCGGCCAGGAGCCCCTAGCCAGCACCGGAGGGGGCGAGAAGGCCTCCTGGGGGCCGTTTCCCAGGGCTGGAGGGAGGACGTGCCTTCCTCTCTACAGCCAAGGGACCCACGTCCTCCCCAGGCTGGTGCAGACCAGCTTGGGAAAGGACCCAAGGCCCAAGACGTGCCACCCGTGGGAGAGAATGGGGGTGGGCCAGCCTCCTCTCCCTGCACCGTGCTCACAGATGGCAGCCAGAGACCAGCTTGAGGGGTCTGCCCGCCCGATTGGACTTGGGGAGACCCCCCGAGGAGACCCTCACGGCCAGCTGCTCTCCCGTGGTGGTCCCTGTCAGGACCGAAGCGACCCCATGTGCCCAGGGAGCAGCAGCTACACCCAGAGGGTCTCTGAGGACCAGACCGGGGCCTGTCCTGAGAGCCAGGTCACCGGCAGAGCGCACACCCCCTCCCACCGGCCTCAGACCAGCAGCTCTGCCTCAAGGCTGAACCAAGTGCCTCTCTCCCTGGTGCATTTTAAACAAAAATTCAAATTCGACCTTCAGGAGACTACTCGGCTGCTGCTTTCTCCAGCTCACCTACTATATTTTTTTTTTTAGCCTACTATTTTTTAAGCAAAGCCCTATGCTGCCAAGGGGACCGAGGGCAACGTCTGAGAGGACTGGAGGGGAAGGGCAGAGGCCACGGCAGGCACACAAGGCAGGTGCCCAGGGCTCCCCCTGCCCGAGGAGGGGCCGGCCCACCACAGCCCCAGAGGCCGCTGCACTGCTGCTGGGCAGATACCACAGGGGACCAACCGCATCAAAAAGCTGTGAGTCCCTAAAGGCATAAATGCAAAGGCATAAAACCTGGTACCAGAATAAATAACTTCCTGCGCCGGAGCCAGGCACAGACTGGTTTTCTAGCTCTGATCACAGGGCCCCGAGAGAGCGTCATGCTGCCATGGACACCACCTGACCAGGGGGCAGAGGTCACGCCTGCTGCGGCAGCCCGCGCACCGACAGCTGCACTGGGATCGTGGGGCCCCAGGTCGAGGGAGGCAGCGTGCCCTGAACTCCTCAGGAGATAGTGGGCGTGCACCACTTGCTCGCATGGTCCCCTAGGGGGGGTCACGGGAGCAGAGAGCGGCTCAGAAGTAGACGAGACAGCCCCTGTGTGGCCCCGTGTGGGCTCGGAACAGCAGGGGGACCATGTGCAGCAGACCGTCCCGCCTGGCTCACCGAGACCAGACTGCCTGAGCAGACAGAGACCTAGCCGGGGATGTGGTCACGGTTCAATCCTGGCCACACCCAGCTAGCCGGGCAAATCCTCCCTGGGCACCCTGATCAGTGGATGCCGAGGCAGGGGCTCGGATGGGTCAGCTGCGCCCAGGATACAGAGACCCACTGGCCAGCAGGAGCTGGAGCAAAGAGGGAGGCAGCCAAGTGGCACTCACACCTTCGCCCGACACCTTGAGCGTTTCTCATCCTGAGAAGAAGGCACGATGGACGCCGAGGGCTGGAAGAGGCTCAGAAGCCCTCCTGCCTGAACCCCGTGCACAGCAGAGGAGACGGGGCAGGGCCCAGCATCCCCCAGGCCTAGACCCGCTTCTGCCACCAACTCTGGCTGAGGGTCTCCACCTGGGCCTTTGGAAGGAGCCCTGGAGGGAAGGGGGGGGACATGGGGTGACAGCCAGATCAGCAGGTGGGGGCAGTGAGGCCCCGGGTCAGCTCTGAGAAGGGGCCCAGCTCACAAGGTGAGTGCCGGCAGCCAGGGTCCCAAGGCCTCTCGGGAAGTTGTTTTTTTTTTTTTTTTTAACAACCGGGCAGGAAAAAATGGGTTATTAAAAAAAAAATTATAAAAAAAATAAACTTTTTGTATGATTAAAAATCAAAGGGAGTCCCCTTCTCGTTCCAGTTCAGGCAGAGAGATGCTAGCACAGAAATTAAGTATCCGTGGAAGCTTCTCGGCAGGCCCCGTCAGGCGCCAAGCCTGCCATGCAGGGTGGGCCGGGCTGGCTGTGGACACATTTCTTGGCAGATGAAGCCCCTGAAGCGAGCACCTTCCTCCTCCGTCTCCCTCCTCCCGGCCCAGACGGGGGTCTTAGAAGGTGACACGGAACCCAAGGGACAGCACTCCACAAGCAGCAAACCAGAGGCGCTCGCTAAACGCAGGCTCCCCCGCCACGGGCCCTAGCCTGCCCCCCGGGGCCCACCTGGTGCTCTCCGGCCGGTGCTCGGGGTCCGCGGGTGCCGGCGGCCGGCCCAGGTCCAGCTGCTGCTCCAGCACCTGCTGCCGGAACTCTGACACCTGCGACTGGCGGTCCTCCTTCTCCTGCCGCAGGCGCCGCTGCCGTGCCAGCCACTTCTCCTCCTCGTTGGTGCGTTGCAGGAGCAGGGCTGTGGCCGCGCTACTGCCCGGCAGCGAGAAGAGCCCGTGGCCGGCGAGGAGGCCGGGAGCCGCGTGGGGCGGGGCGGCCGCCGGGTGCAGGGGGTGCTGCACCGGCTTGGGCACCTGCAGGCCCACGTCCTTCAGTTTGTCTGTGGGCGGGGCGGGCCGTCAGGGTGGGGCGGGGTCCTGGCGCCAGCTCAGCCCGCCCCTCCCCGAGAAGGGCGCCCCCTTTCCGTGCAGCCGGGCCAAGAACAGCAGGACGTGGCTGCTCCCCGGGGGTCCCGCCTCATCTGAGTGACACCCTGGACGGGCTCACACCATGCAGCAGAGCGGACTTGAGCTCTGGGGGGCATCGCCCACGCTAGAGGTTAGACAGCCGTGAAAACAAAGGCTGTACGTAAGTATACTGTATGTAAAGTACATCAAAAATGAAGGTCAGACGGACGGCTGTGCAAATTCACTGTTTAAAGTATAGTGAAATAAAGTATGCTAAAAACTAAGCCTTGGTTATCTTTTTAACCTATCATCTCTTAAGAATTTGGTTGTACTATGGTGCATAATCCCAGTGATCTACCAGCCTTCACACCAACTCTGAATCCGGCCAGTGGACGTCCCTGCCCTCGGCTCCTGATCCGGGGCCACGCCCTGCCCCCGCCTTTGCTCTGACCGAAGCCACCAGCCTCCCAGGTACCTGCACGGGTCGGGGTGAGCTGCTCCGAGGGCTTGGCCCGCTCGTCGGCGGCGTGGCTCCGCAGCGCATGCAGCTCGGCCACGGGCAGGAAGGCCGGCTCCAGCGTCTTGGCGGCAGCTCCTTCGCGCAGCTCCTTCTCGCGGGCGCGCTGCTCCCGCTGGCGCTCCAACTCCCGCTCCTTCTCACGCTCCAGCTCCTTCTCACGCTCGCGCTCCTTCTCACGCTCGCGCTCCCGCTCCTTCTCCCGCTCACGGTCGGCCTCCCGCTCCCGCTCCCGCCTCAGCTCCTCGTCCACCTGCAGCCTGGGGGTGAACACAGATATGTGACACCCAGGAGCAAGGCACTCACACCTGAGCCCGGGGTTCTCCTCTCTACAGGGACGGGCCGTGGGCCAGGGTCTGCTTTCACTAAAGCTCCAAGAAAACTCAGCATCCACTGGAGACAAAAGTCGTGGACAGAGACTCTCCAGGCGCCTGGAAGGCTCCTGGCCGGGGCCAGCGATTGTGAAGATGGCCCCCAAATAGTGGCCGGGACCTCCCGGCAGCGCCCCTTCTGCAGGGGTGGACCGTCCACACACACCTGGCCAGCCGGGCTCCGGTGTGGTGAGCCAAGGGCCCCGGGACAGGGCTGGCTTACCTCTCGGCGCTGAGGCTGGACATCCGCTCCGAGTGCAGTGCCGCCAGGGATGAGTGGGAGAGCTCAGGAGGGTAGCGGACCCCTGAGAGGTGGAGGTGCATGGCTGACGGGTGCAGTGGGGGCAGGGAGCCGGGGGCGGGGATGGGGTAGAAGGGGGACCGCAGTGCTGACAGGCAGTAGGAGTCGTCCATCCTGTGGGGGGCAGAAGGGGCTGGTGAGCAGCCAAGGTGGAGAGGAAGGCGGGACCCAGCCCCCCCCGCCAAACACGGGCACTGATGCGGGAGTGCCAGACGGGGCCTCCACAAAGATCCCGCGAGAGCCCCCTTCCACAGCCAGCCCCAAAGCCCCGTACTCCCAGAGGCCACAAGGCCCTGCCGGCCACCCCTCAGCTCAGCCGGGCCAAGCCCAGTGGGGCCCGTCCAGGTCTGACCGTCTGACCCGGGAAGCTACTACACAAAGTGGAGACAGCGCCGTCTCCACCTGCCGTATGTGAACCTTGTGCTCCGTGTACTAACAGTCACGCACCCGTGGAACCCTCGGTGGAAACGGAGGAGCCAGGGAGGCCGGCTGGTGCAGGGAGAGTCTCCCTCCAGGAGCAAGCTCTGGACGACTCATCCGGAGTCTGGGGGAGCGGCCCGCCCCAGGGTCCACCCTCTGACCGGGGTCTGCCCGCTGGCGGCTGGGGACGTTGGACGCCTCACCTGAAGGCCGGGTGCGGGAAGGGGTGCGGGGCCAGGTAGCCGGGGTGGTAGTAGGCCGCGGCGGTGGCCGGGTCCAGGCCGAGCGGAGGCAGGGAGGACACGCGGAGGTCCTCGGCCGTGTGGTAGGGCCGGAAGCTCCGCAGGTAGTCCTCGGTCACCGTGCTGGGGGGCACCACGTGGTGCACGGGCCGCTGCAGGCTGCGGGCGGGAGGGGCGGCGGTGCTGAGCTCCAGGCGCGTGGGCCACGCCCGCACCCCGCCGGAGGCCCAGGACCCAGAGCTGGGCAGTTGCCGCTCCTTGGGTTGCGTTGGCCCCTCGCTGTCCCTCACCAGGGGGCACGGGCCTGTTCCCTGCAGCCCGGGGGAACCGCCCTCCACCCCTAGGAGCCAGGCTGGGGGTTTAGGGTCAGGCAGGCAGCGAGCCCGCTGTGAGCTCACGTGGCAACGGCTAGCAGGGCTACCAGCCCAGGGCGGGGCCGCCAGCTGGCGGCTCTCAGGTTCAGCTGGTGTGGACTCACAGCAGCCAGAACCTCGGGGGTCCTGCCCCACACCGTGCCCGTCCCCCGGCCCCCAGCCCGCACTTACTTCAGCGGTGGGAAGCGGGAGTCCTGCACCACGGAGCTAGGCGAGATGCCAAAGGGGTAGGGTGTGCTGAGCAGGTGGGAGGGGATGGCCGGGCCCCCCGCCTTCTCCTGGGGCAGCGGGGGCTCCACAATGAGGCGCTCGCGGCCACCGCCGCTGCCCCGGGAGCCGGCGTCCTGCTGGAGCAGAGAGTGTGGGTCAGGGCTGGGGGGCGGCTCAGAGCTCGGCCACCGGCAGTGGGCCAGGCCTTCCTCCGGACGCAGAGGAGCTTCAGAGGGATGTTCTTGCGATACTCTCTCCTGACGGTTTCCGCGCCGCGGCAGGGGTGACAGCCACTGAGCCCCTTGCCCACCGCCCACCCACTCACGCCAGCGTCCCAGGGGCCCAGGGGGCAGCTGCCGGCCTGCCTCACAGATCACTGGGCCTCGGTGCCCCTGGAAGATGTGGCTGAGCAGCTGGCGCTGCCTCGGGCCAAACAGGCCAGCCTGTTCCTACTGCCAGACAGACCCTGGGCGGCCCTGGCTCTGGCCAGAGCAAGCAGCTGTGGGGCCAGATCTGCCTGGGGACCTCTGCACACTGGTGGGTGCTGTGGGCCCACCTGCCCAGACTCCTGACCAACAGAGGGGAAACCAGAAGGGGCTCACTGGAGGCAGGAAGTGGGAGGCGGTGGCCCCCACCAGCCCCGGCCACACGGAGGAACGTCCTGCAGGCCCACCTGCAGGTGTGTCCAGCTCCGGGCAGGCAGGCCACGGACAGGCGCTGTCCCATGGTGCCCCCCTCACCTGGCGTCAGGCCTGGCCCGGTCACCTGGGCAGCGACAGGAGAGCAGGACGCAGGCCCAGGTCCGTCCGCCCCAGAGCGAAGGGTCAGGGAGACACCCTCCCCTGTCTGCCTGGCGTCTCCCCCATCGGGTCAGGAGACGGGGGGCTGCAGAGCCTCAGGTCGCCTCGCTCCCCGCGCGGGGGGCATGAAACGGACCACAGAGCCCCCGCAGAGGGGCCCACCCGTCATCAAGTCTACAGAACACCCGGGCAGGCGGCCACGGCACCTCCCAGGCCCCAGAAGACAGGGCAGCAACGTTCACCGCAGGAGACGGGTTGCTGGCCCCGCTGTGACCAGGGCTGCACGTGGGCTCCGACTCCCCCTTTCCCGGGGGGGTTCACCAGGCTGGGGGCGTCGAGGGTGAGCCCCACACGCAGATCAGGGCAGGGAGTGGCACTTCCCCTGGTCTCCAAGGCCCTGGACAGGGCAACCCCCCGCCCCTCCCCCAGACGTGCACAAGAGGCGGGTCCTGCACGCGCAGCTGCACCCCCTTCCACACCCCCTCCACTGGCATGGGGCCCGGCCGCCACAAATGGGGTGAAGGCCTTAAACCCCGCTGTTCCGGGGCCCTGTGCTGGACTGACCGGGGGTGGGGGGGTTGCTACCTGGGCGGGGACACAGCAGCTGGAGCCTGAGGCCCCCGAGGTACAGGGTGGCCCCTGGGAAATGCTGGGCCCCACAGCGAGGGGACCCGGACGCTGCCTCCGGGCTGGCAGCCCCGGATGGTGGAGGCCTCGCAGGGGACCCGTGCGTACAGCCTGGAGAGGAGCTAAGGCCACTCCCGGCCCCCTTTGCTGGACCAGACGGCAGAGCGAGGCCCCGGGTGCACCAGCCCTAGGCGGGTCAGCCCCGTCAGCCTGCGGCAGGACAAAGCCCGCGGCAGGACAAAGCCCGGCTAGAAGGCGGCAGGGCCAGATGGCACCTTCCTGGGCGGGAAAGGCTGGGGGGCGGCGGCCGGCGGGCAGGGGGTCCGGTGGGCCAGACCCACGCGCCCCCTGCCTGCTTGGAGCCCCGACAAGCTCGCGACGGACACCTGGGCAGGAGGTCAGGGGGCCGTGCCCGGGAGCCCCAGCTGCCGCCCTGGGAGCACCTGCGGGCGGCTCTCCCCGCTGAGCAGCAGCCGCGGGCGCAGCTGCAGACAGAGGGAGGACGGGGAGGGGGGACCCTCCATTCTCTGGTGATTAGAGAGGCTTCCACCAGGCAGACGGGCAGACACGCCCTGTTAGCTCTAAAACAGACTATTTGTCATTTCATCTGTCCCCACGCTGCTCCCGCCACCTGGGAAATGCCAGCGACCCTCATGCAGAGCGCCCCCCAAGCTTCCCCGCTGGGAAACGACTCCCCCTCCTGTCCCCCGCCCCCCCCACCCCCCCACTGGAGGATTACACCCTCCACTGAGCCTCTGTGCCAGCCGGCCCATCTCTCCCCACTCCCCAGCCCCCGGCCCACCTCCCTGGGGCGCCTGTGTCTCGTTCACCGGCCACCGCGCGCTAAGCAGCTGGAGTTCGGCCCCCGCAGCCCTTTCTCGGGGTCACTCGGTACTTCCGAGGCTGTGAGGACCCGCGGAGGAGGGTCGAGCTCGGGGCAAGGGGCCCATGGCCAGGAGGGGGCCATTGAGGAGGCTCCTGGGCCTGGAAGGGCAGCAGCTGGGCGCAGGGCAAGACGAGCAACCACTGGGCCCCAGAGGCGAGGGAAGAGGCAGGTGGTTGGGCCCCGAGGTCAGGGCTGACTGTTAGGGGGCAACGGGTCCCCTGGAGCAGGAGACTGTGGTGCAGACCCTGGTTCTCCCTCAAACCGGGCCCAGGGGACAGCTGGGCGTCCGCATCCCGCTCTGGCCAGGATCGGCCCTGCTGGGCCCTGCCCAGCCCCGGGATGAGCCAGAAGGGTCTGGCACCTCACACGTGCGGGTCAAGGTAGGGCTACCCCCAGCTGGGTCTCGGCCTCCTTCCAGGAATTCAGGGACTCCCCGTTCTGTGGACAGAGGCTGCCTCCTTCCCACTCCCAGGTCAGAGAACAGACAGACCCTGAGTGATGCCCACCCCCACCCGACCCGGCAAGGCAGAGAGCTGGGGGCCGAGCCGAAGACCCACCGTCCCCCGACTCCCCTCCTGCCGGGTTTAATTAGTGCTTCCAAGTGGCGCTGGCCCTCTGGGGACTCGGCAGAAACATCCAGAGCTCGGCGCAGTGACCGCATTCTTAATTAGGAGGGCCCTCCAGGCTGGGGGTGTGGGGGCGAGTCCCCCGAGGAGCCACACCACCTGGGCGCAGACCCAGGGAGCCCCGCCAAGTGTGGGAAAGGCCTCCTGGGGCGGGCAGGCCTCGACAGTTAAGACAAGTATCAGTAAAGGCGAGCTGTGAACACGCGGCTGCAACAGACAGGAATAACAACAGCTTGCGTTTACAGGAAGTGCTCATGATCTGCAAACACCATTCTGTGCCCCCCCAGATTTCTTTGTGGGAGTCCCAGCCCCCAGGACCTCACAAAGTGACCATGTGCGGGAAACGGGGTGCGTGTGCAAGGGTGACAGAGGCGCCATGCGGTCACTAGGGCGGGCCCTGGTGTCCTTGGAAGAAGGGGAGACCAGGACACAGGCAGGCACAGAAGGAAGAGCCCGTGAGGCCGCGGGACAGGACAGCCGTCCACACGCTGAGCAGAGAGGCCTCAGGAGGGACTGAGCCTGTCCACAGCTGGGATGCCGGCCCTACAGCAAATCTGTCCTGAGCCCCGCCCCAGACCACGAGCCCCACCAGCCTTCCCTTGACACACAGACCCTCCGGGCAGCTGCTGTCCCTCGCTCCCTCGGAGGGAAGCAGATCTCAGCACGAGATGACCCCCCATCAGCCCCCCACTCACCTGGCGGCTCTCACTCCTCCAGACGCCATTGACAGTCTTGGTGGGGGCGATGGTCACCACGGGGGGCGTGCTGGGGACGCTGTGTCCCCCGGGGGGGACGATGATGGGGCCCATGGGCACACGCTTGGGCGTGCTGGCCGGGGAGCTGTGATTGGTGGCCGGAGAGGAGACGGGGGACGACTCGCTGCTCAGTGAAGACCCTGCGGGAGAAGGACACAGCGCCTGAGCGGGGGCCGGGCTCCGCAGACACCCCGGCCCAGTCTGGGGCCCGGGCGGGAACGGGGGACACAACCGACCGACCAGGTGGGTGTGCCCGCCCCTCACCGGGGCTGCTCACCCCATCTCTACCCCAAAGGGGATTGGAAGAGCCAGGGGAATAACCAGGTCCCCCCAACATGGATGGAGGCTGAGCCCCAGGAAAGCAAGCAGGGGGGCTTACAGGATGCTGTTGGGGAGCGGGGGGCAGTGGGCCTGCTGCTGGCCAGGCCTGGCCGGGGGTGGGGCTGAGAGAGGCCTGTATCATCAGGACATCAAACGAGACCATCTTGAGAACTAAACTATAATGTGGGGTTTACGGCACACAAGCTGGTCAGCACGTTCACAACGTTGGGCAGCCATCGCTGTGGCCTGCTTTCCACTCCCTCCCCCCCGCCCTGGAGGGAACCCCCACCCTTAGCCTGCACCCCTGGGCTTCTCCCCCAGCGGGGGTGGCAGGGATGGGCAGCCGGCATGGCTGGAGGCTTCCAGGCCTGCAGGGTAGTTCCGTCTCCGGCAGCTGCAGGGGCAGCAGGTGAGGAGGGCACAGGGCGTGGGGGCCGGGAGGACTTGGGGCCCTGATGGAAGGCGCCCGCCTGCAGCAGCTCCCTCGAGGGGTGGGGGGAGGGGGCAACAGCGCATCCAGTCCCCCCGTCCTCAGCCCCCGATGCCCCCGCCCCAGGTGGGTCTCTAGTCCGAGGCCTATCCTGGCAGCGTGGCCCCTGGGAGGCTGAAGTCTGCGGTTCGGGGGACCTCCAGAGGCACGCCCAGGCCCCGTGCTGCTCTGGGCTGCAGTCGGGGGTCGGAGGCCCCTCAGACGCCCACATGGTGCCCTATCACACACACCCCCCGAACCTGTGAGCACGAAGAACACCCAGGGACCGGGTCTAGGGCCGGCCCGGAAGGATGCCCCTGATTCGGTCACACAGCAGAGCTTCAGCTGGGGCCGTGCCCGTGGGGGCTAGGCCAGCTCGGGCACCCGGAGGCGGCAGACCTGGCCCAGGAGCCTACGCCGACGTCCCGAGACGCCCTGTCCCGCAAAGCGCCCCTCTGAGAGGCCTGAACCAGGGGGCCGGGGAAGCCAGGGCCAGCACACACCGCCCCCGCTGCAAGCAGGACCTCACGGCTTCCATACCTCCCCCTGGGGTTCTCTGCAGAACCTGCCTGGTCCCAGGGGCCAAGACCCTGGTCCTCGCGTCTCTTCAACTGACCACACTCCTACTCCCCAGTGACACCTCTGCCTGATGGGGAGGAGGGCGGCCTAGGGCCCAGGGCGCTTGACTTGGGGCCCTTCTCTCTGCCCCGAGGATTCCCCAACCAGGTGTAGGCTCAGCAGGGGCCGGGAGGCGGAGCGGCTGGACCCCGAGGCCCACAGAGGCTGGCACAGAGCTGTGCCCCCGGGAGGGTGCGCCATTGTGGCTGACTCCATGCACTTCCTAGGCTTGTGCACGACCTGCACAACTGTATAGGACGACCCCGTGGGAGACACCAGTCCAGACAGAGCCAGGGCTGTCTAAGGACTCAGTCACCTCCAGAACAACGCCAGGGCCAGGGGGCCCCTGCTCCCAGCCCCCACCCGTCAGGGCCTGGCCAGTGGGTGGTCGCCTGAAGGCTGTTGCCCCTGAGATGTGACCTGATTCTCCAAATGGACCAACCAACCATAGCCCACACACCAGCAGTTCTGCAACCCTGAGTTGCCCAGGCCAACACCACGCCCACCCCTAGGTCAGGACGCCACACCCCCTCACCCCAGGTGCACCACCCACTGGCCGGGCAAGCTCCAGCCTCCGCCAACTGTCACGGCCGCCAGAGACGGCCGATGCCAGGGGTCCATTGGCTGCCTTCCCACCCCCCGCAGAACAAACTCCAAGGTTCTGAAACTAGCTGCGTCTGTCGGGTCGGGGGTCCGCCCGGGACACCAGCTTCAAGGTGGCAGTGATGGGAGGTGGGCTGACCCAGCCCGCCCTGGGACGTTGAGAGCTGATGAAGGGAAGTCCCGTACCCCGAACCGCACCCCGGCGGGGCAGCTTGCAGAGGTCGTGAAGCAGTGTCCGCGTACCACCCCAGGGACCCGCCGTGCGGGGCAGTGGGCCCCGGTCCACCCAGGCACAGGTCAGCAGCGCCGACCGAACCTCCCACCACACCCGCTGCGGCTGGAAGGACACAGAGCCACAGAGTGGGCAGGGGGCCGCCTGTACGCCCGGGGCCGCCCTGTGGGTGGACGAACGTGGGCCCACGCACTCTGGAGCCAAAAAAGAAAGAAAACGGATGCACCGAGCGCCCCGAGCAGTCACCGGGGAGGCTGCACTGCCCAGGGGGGGATGCGGGGTCAACCCCCCAGGGCTGGGCAGATGGAGGAGGAGCTGGGGCCTCACTGCACGCGGGGACTCGGGGCCACCTGCTGCCTGGCCCCCCGTCTCTGCGCCCCACACCATCAGCAGGTCTCTGGGGACCAGCGTCATTTCCAAGCACCGGGCGGTGAGTGAGGAGGCAGGAGGGGGCGGGCGGGACTTGGGTGGGGGATGGGTGCCGGAGGCCATGGGCAGTTAGCAGCCTGGCCCCTGGGGGATGGGCCGGCCGCTGCCACTCAGCAGCCAGATCTATGCCCGACCACGCACCCGCCAATTAGTGCGTGGCACCCCCGACCCCGGGCTCAGGGTGGCTGTGATTAACCGTGGTGCACGGCAGGCGTTGGCGCGCGGCCGGGGTGACAGTGTGCAGTGCTCCATGTCCCCTCCGTCTCTGAGCCGGCAGGTGAGCGCCCAGGGCTGACCGGGCTCATGTCATTAACAGCTGAGACCCAAAAGTTGCCTCCACGGGGGCAGGAGTGGGGCCTGAAAACACGACTCGGCGGCAGCACAGAGGCCGTCAGCTCCCAGACGTGCCCTCAACCCGCCACCTGGATAATCACAGAGCACCAACTGCATGCCCCAAACCAGGGCTCCTGTGCCAGGGCCAGCCTCACAGCTTGTCCCCCTCCCCTCCTCCCCGGGGGGAGGGCCAGCGACCCGTGATATGTCCCTAAAACAGGACCCCCCGGGCCGCCTTCCAGTGTCCTGAGCTTCTCAGGGCTGAGGGCAGCAGTGTGCGGGCAGTGTCGCGGGGACAGGATGGGAGGCGCTGTGATGGATGCAGAGTGAGGACCAGCGTCCATGCGGAGGGTCCCCCCACAGCTGAGCCCTCCCAGACTTCACCCAGGACCGACAGGGACCCCCCTGACCCACAGCCATGAGCACATGTGCGCCCTGGAGGTGAAGTTCCCGCCGTAAGCACATACAGGTGAGGACCCCGCAGGCTGGGGACAGCAGGCACAGGGCCAGCCCGTGGTGGGTTCAGGGAGACCCTGCTGAGGGAGCCACAGGGCTGCCCACGGCCCCTCCCGGCAGCCGCTCTCCCCACCACAGGCCTGACCCTCCGTGGTGGGACAGGCTGGGCCTTGCCCCCCGCGCCCTCCGAGGAGCCCTCTCCCCCATCAGGGGCGATGCACGCCTGCTCCCAGGACCGCACACCGCGTCACCAAACCCCAACCAGCAAAGGCAAGTGTGGTCATCCTCACAAGACGCGTTTCCCGGCAGAGCAGGGTGGGGGGGGGTGCCGGTGGGTGTCCATGCTGCTTCCCACGGGGGCTCGGGGGGCCGAGGGGCAAGAAGACAGAGGGGGCTTCGGGGGGCGACACTGTTGCCCCGTCATGGCCTGGGGAGGCTTCTTGTTCCAACGGCCCAGGGCCAGGCACCCCTCCAGAGCGGGCTTAGTCCCCTTCCCCTGGGCCTTGCTCTCCCTGGAACCCTGGCCCAGACGCAGAGGAGGGGGCGAGGAGCTGAGGACGCCCCCTCACACTCACCCCTGCTAACGAGATAGACGGGGCTGCACCCCCACCCCATTCTGCTGTTTTCCTGGAAAGAGGCGGGTTTCAGGCGGCAGACCATGAGCGCCCACCTTGTTCCTCACTCTGGCAGCTGCACCGCTGGTGGGCAGAGTCCCACCTCCAACCTCGCCAGCGAGGGTGCCCGCTCTCCCCACCTGTGCAAGGCAGCCCCTGCCTATCACTGCCGAGGGCCCCACAGGAACACACAGACCAAGATGATGGTCAGGTGCACGCCTGCAGCCTGAGGTTCCTTCCAGAACGTGCTGCGTGGGCCTGGTCACGCCCGGGGCCGTCGGCACAGACAGGAGCACTCACCCCGATGGGACAGGGTCTCCAGCCCTCAGCCATGGACGCACCCACCTCGCTCAGCCCCTCGAGCCCCTGGCTCTGCGTGGTGGGGGTGGGGTGACGGTGTGGGTGGCCCCGCACCGTCACCAGCAGGCACTGTGCCTGGAGCGAGCGTGCTCGTCTCCTGAACCCTCAGGATTGACGCGGCAGACGCCGCCCTTGTCCCGAGAACAGGCAGCAGCTCAGAGAGGTTGCGCGCCGGGCCTGGGTCCCACAGTAAGGACACAGAACCCGCTGACGTCCGTGTCCCCACACGGGGCGCCCCCCTCCACAGTGGTTTACAGGGTCGAGCACGTCGGGCCCCCCCAGGGACAGACCCTGGCCCCTCGCCGGCCGATGGGGACCAGACAACACACCTCCCGCAGGGCGCGCCGTCTCCCGCTCACGAGCTCTCTGGGGACAAAGCAGATGAGGCAGGCGGATTACTTGCTCTGCACTGAATTTTTAAACTGCACCCTGAAGACACGACGTGAGGAAAGACATCATCCCGGGAAGCAGACGGGAGAGTTGGGCCACGGCTCTCAGAATGAGATGCTCTGGGGGGGCGGAGGAGAGGGTTGCAGGGAGCGGGGGGCGCCCAGGGCCGCGGCCAGCACCTGGGGAGCACGAGCTGATGAAGACGGGCCTGGCGGCAAGGTGGGGGGGGGGGGTCGCTGCACCCTCAGGGGCGGGACGGTCCCCCCAGGGGCACCCTGTGGGCACAGGGGGCCTTCAAGGGACGGCCGAAGCGGAGGCTGTGCCGGGCCGTCTCTGGGAAGGCGGACACGGACGTGGCGGTGTCGGGGAGGGACTGTGGTTTCCACCTCGGCTCCATGGCCTGTGAGTCGGGACGCCAGCCAAGCCTGAAGCGCGGCCAGGTCCGGCGGAGAGGTGGATGCAGAACAGGGGCCACTCTCGCAGCAAGAGGCCGCCGGCACCGGGTGGGTGCTCGACGAACAGTCACTGCCCCGGTTCAGGACGGGAGCACCCTCACCCGGTGAGCCCCACACACCCAGCAGTGCTGTGCCAACCGGCCACGGGAAGCCACGAGACCTGGGGGCACGCCACACGGACAGCCAGCGGCGGGGCCGTGCGTGCCCACAGGCGGCCAGGCCGCAGATCGGGGCTGCCAGAGCTGGGGGAGGCGTGGGAGGCGGGCTTCTTTCGGGGAGGACAAAACATTCTATAACTAAGAGTGACGGCTGGGACTTCCCTGGTGGTCCAGGGGTTAAGATTCTGCCTGCCAATGCAGGTGACACGGGTTCGATCCCTGGCCTGGGAAGACCCCACAGGCCGGGGAGCGACTGAAATCCATGTGCCCCAGAGCCCTGCGTTCTGCAGCTGGAGACACCACGGCAGTGAGAAGCCCATGCATCGCAACCAAGAGCAGCTCCCGCCCGTCACAGCTAGAGAAAGCTCGCGCGCAGCAACCGAGACCCAGGCTGGCTAGGAACTTGCACAAATTAATAAATTTTTAGAAAGTGATAGTTGCACAACTCTGAACGTGACAACCTGCTGAACTGTGTCCTTTTAGAAATGAATTTTACAAGAAATTTACAAGGAGAAAAAAAAATTGAGCGCCCCGCCCCGCAAATCACCAAGCGTCCCCCTTGGCTGTTCTGGTTCCTGGTGGAGAGACAGGGGGCCTGGGGTAGCCAGCCACACCTCGTGCTCCCAGAGCCCCCCCAGGTTCCCAGAGGCTGACAGCCAAGACCCCCGCATGCTCCCCGCACCACTGTAGGACGCCTGCCCCTCCCTGCCAGGGCCGCGCTCAGGCTTTTGCCGTCCTAAGCCCGGGGCCTCCAGGTCCACGTGGAAAGGCCCAGGCAGCAGCAGCAAGGGACACCACACGCATCCTCAGCAGCTCTTGTGACCCCAGGCTCCTCACGTGACCTCGCGGGGCCTCAGCATCCTGCCCTCCTGCACACTGGGCGACCGTCGGGCTGCTAGCCCATTCTACAGACGGGGGATGGCCCAGCAGAGCTGGGGCGACTCCGTGAGAAAAGAAAAATGGGGACCAGGCCTGGGGATGTGGCCCAGGGGCGACCAGAGAGTGACAGGGCTCAGCTCTTTAAAGCAAAAGCCCCACTGGGGTTGCCCAGATGGAGCGTCGCACGTCCAGCTCATCACCGTAGCTTTAAACGCAGACTTGGCCTGTGGCCCCATGAGCCATAAACAAGGTCGCCGTGCCCAGCATGCACAGCGGAACTACACTGAGCATCAGGGCAGCCCGGGGTCCAGACCCCGAGCTCCCCAGGCCCCAGGTTTTCTCACTCAGGTGATGGGGATGCCTCAGCCCAGCCAGCAGCGGATGCCGTGCTCCAGAGACAGCCTGAGCACGGACCTGCATGGCCCGGCCCGCCCCAACCCTCCGTCACAAAGTCCTCGGGCACCCTTCCCAGGGCGTCACGGGAACACCTGGACCGCAGCCGAGGAGAGCGGGCCCCCCGCAGCACAGCGTTCCCGGCCAGTGAGGCCCAACAGCCTCTGGCACGTGGGCTGCCCACTAGCCCGCCATCCGAGCTGGACGCTGGGGCCAGCAGAGAGGAGACAAAGGCCACCGAGGCCAGGCTCGCCCCGCACCCAGGGCCCCCGCGGGAGCCTTGTCCTCTGCAGACGGCGGGGTGGGGGGTGTCACCCCAGGACGGGCCCAGCTGCCCAGGCGTGGACATGGATGTTGGCTTAAGTCCTGACACCCGGGTCGGGGGTGACTCAGCCAGAGGGACCTGGCATTCCCGACCTGTTGACAGCTGTCCGTGGATGCCGTGCCGGCCCCGTCTCTCTGCCCCCCGGAACATGACGGAGGACGACACCAGAGCAGGGAACCACCGGGCAAACTCTGCCCGGGGGGCCTCCTCATCTACTCAGAAGAGACCCCAGGTCAGGGCTGGAGCCACTGTGCCCGCTCCTCCCCAGGGTGGACACCAGCCATGAGGCGACCCCCTGGCAACGCAGAAACCAGGCCCAACGGCCTTGGTTCCTGGGCCCAGAGCCACCTGCCTCGGGATTCTGGTCTACCCCACTCCCTCCTCTGCCCAGCCACGTGAGCAGAAAAGGGGTGCGGACAAGTCGGAGTCAGACATCAGCAGACGCCCGCCGCACCCCCGTCATATCAAGCGTCCGCTCTGCTGTGCTGGAGACGCCAGAGTCGATACAGATAGACATGTGTTCTCCAGGTGCCCAGAGGGCCCTGGAGCACGCAACAGCAAGCCCTGGACATTCAGGGAGAGGCAGATGGCAGGTAGAGGCACCCAGGGTCCCCGCTTCCTCTACCCGGGAGGTCGAACCCCCTGCCCCCCGAGCAGGGCAGCTAAAGGCTATCTGAGAGGCCCACACTGGAATCCGCAGCGGCCCAGGCCTCCTGGCAGCTCTGGTGCAAACTGCCCGCCACCCACTCATGCAGCCAGTGGCCTCTGACCCAAACTAACACAGCATGACAGTCACCCTGGAAGGGCCTGGAGCCAGAGTTGTATACATGAGAAGGCTGACACTCAGAGAGGACCAGCGTTTGCCAAAAGCCACACAGCACGTCGCTGCCCCAGTGGCAGGAGGAGCCAGGGCTCCAGACCCCTGGGGGACACCTGTCCATGGGGGCCGGGGCGGGGAGGATAGCAGTGCTGGGTGAGCTGTGCCCCCAACTCAGGAACATGCCGGGACACACGCCTCCTGGGAAGAGGCCCCGGAGCAGGCCAGGGGCTCTAAAAGGGTATCACACCTGCAAACCAACCCCCACGCCCACTGCTGTCGGTGGAGCGCCCCCTCGGTGGCTCCTGGAGCAAAGAAAGGCAGCAGACAGCGCAGAGAGCGGGGCTCAGCAGCCAGGCAGGGGTCCGAAAGCACGGCCCTGCCGCAAAGCAGCAGCAGGAGGAAGATCGGCCACAGTGGATGCTCGGTGAGCAAGCCCACGGGCAGACGGACGGACAGATGGCCCTGCGCCCAGAGCCCCGGGGAGCGGGGGGGGTGGGGAACTGCGCTCTCCCCATCCTCGGCCGGCTGCCCGGGGAGGGCGCGCCTCTTACCTCTGGGCTCCTCCGCCTGTTTGGCGAGCTTGCGCAGGGCGGCGGCAAAGCTGGAGGAAGGTGCGGCCTGGGCTGACAGCGCGCTGCTGGAGGCAGGGCTGCCGCTGGGCACCAGGGCGCCATTGAGCGGCGAGGGGGTGAGGGGGCTGACGGTGGCAGTGGTCCTGGTCGCGGTGGAGAGCATCCCTAGCGAAGGGGACTTGGGCTCATGGCTCATGCCTGAAACAGGAAGAGAAGAACCAGAGTCACCCGAGAGCAGAGGGCCCAGCACCAGAGCGGGCGCCGGCCAGGCATGCGGGGTGGGGGGCAGGCGAAGCAGGGCAGAGCCAGTGCTGCAGAGCAAGGGGGGCCACCAGCCCGGCGTCCCTCTCCGCTCCACAACCAGAGAAACACGGGGCCCAGGACCCCGGGCCAGTATTCTTGCAAGAAAGAGAGGAAGGCCAACGGAAAGGAGAGGGTCAGAGCGGGGACCCCCAGGAGGACAGGCAGGGCCTCCAGAACATCCCCCAGACGGACGATGGTGCACAACCTTCCTCCTCCCAGAGGAGGAGATGGGCTCGCGTTCGGGCAGGCCGCGGGGACCTGGGACCGTCCCTTGCGGGTCGACTGGGCACTCATGTGCGGCTGCCATAGCCCCTTGAACCCCAAAGGCCCCGGGGGACAAAGCGGGTCTGCACCGAGAAGGCTCCCTGGAGGTGAGAAGTGGGCAGAGGACACAGCCAGCTGAGGCCCCCGCGGCGGTCGGCTGGGCGCAGAGCCCCCCCCGAGACACTGAAGATGCACAGCGGCAGGTCTACACAGCTCCCCCCAGGGTGGGGTGGGTCCAGGCTCGGCCACGCTGACCAAGGAGCTGACCGAGGGGACCTCGCAAGCCTTCCCCACCCCCGGGGGGCTCGTCCTCCTGCAGGCCCCACAAGACCCATCAACAGAGGCCACGCTCCTCACTGGCTCGTGGGCGTGAGCGTCTCCTGCCCTCTCGGGGGCACCTGCCCATCCCTGCTCCCAACCTGCAGGTACATTCCAGGGGTGCAAACAAGGCCCAGAGCCTCACAGGCGGCAGGCCATGGGCTGAGTGCAGGGGGAGGCGCAGAGAGCTGGGAGGACCACTCCAGGGAACGGCAGTCATCTGGGGACCCCAGGAGGACACAGCCAGAGGGCGGCCACGAGGACAGCGTGACGAGCACGTGTGCCTCTCCCGGGACCCCCGGCCCTCTGTGGGCAGCCAGGAGAGGCTGAGGCCCCGATGACACACAGTCTGCACCCCGAGTCCTGGAGAGCTGGGCTGCGGCCCCCACCAGCTCCCTTGCAAGGTGGGTGGGCAAAGATCTCGGGAGCGCAGAGGGTAAATGGCCATGACTGTGGTGGGGTGTTAAAGAGGCCAGTGTGTGCTCAGAGGGACCCTCCTCTGGGGAGATGGCTCACACCTTGGGGATAAAGGACCGCACAAGAGCCCCGGCACCTGTGGCCAGCAGCGCAGCCTCCCAGCTGCCGGCGGGTGACAGGGCCCTGACTCCGTGCGTCCTCCTCTCTGGAGGAACAGGGGAGAGGGCAGGGTACAGGCGACTCCACAGGCCCTGCAGTCAAGCAGAGGAACCTGGGGGGGTGGGGGCACAGGGTCCCTGCCCCGCAGGCTCTGGACAAGAGTGCTCTCTCGGCCACCCCGGCACTCGGCCAGCCGCTAGGGCAGTTGAGCAGGAGGCCTGCCCCAGCACCCAGTCCTCCCCAACCCCTCCTCCCAGGAATGAGGGAACAGGACTGTGTGGACTAGCCTTGGAACAAGGAGGAAGGGGGCGCCTGGAGGTCAGGCTTAGCACGGCCTATGCGGCCACACACGGGGGGGCCTGGACCCCAGCTCCAGGGCCTCCAGCTGTGTGATCCTGGACGAGTCCCCTTGCCTCTCTGGGCCTCAGTCTCATCTACAACCTGAGGATGAAGACAAAGTCTACCTCATGACGTTAACTCCACGAGGGTGCCAGGAGGCGATTCACAGCAGGCCCAGCACATTTCAGGGACCCCTGCTGGGTGCTGTCACGCTGACGGTCAGTGGACAGGGCAGGAACCCAGGCCTGGATGGGCAGGGGCTAGGCCAAGGCCACACGGGTCAATCTGGGCACACTGGACATGGGCTGCCCGATCTGTGTCACCGTCGCCCCCGAAAGCCCTCCCCACCACCGTCCCTTCCTGGCCGGGCACCCACAGACCAGCCCTGCCCACCCCTGAGTGGCACTGGGTGCTGAAAGCGAACATGGAGGACGCCGGGGACAGAGGGGCCCGGGACTCTCGTCCTTCTGCCCGCGGGGAGGCCCAGGGATGGAGCCCACACAGGACCCGACTGGGGTGGTCCAGAAGTCTGCCGGGTCCTGCTCTGGCCCAAAGGGCCCTCAGCACCCACACTCGGTAGGCTGATGGGTTTTTTTTTGGGGGGGGGGGATAGCATATGACGGAGCACCACCCTTGCCGGGCTCCCAGCCTGGGCACAGTCTGT
Source organism: Muntiacus reevesi (assembly GCF_963930625.1). Taxonomy (NCBI): domain Eukaryota; kingdom Metazoa; phylum Chordata; class Mammalia; order Artiodactyla; family Cervidae; genus Muntiacus; species Muntiacus reevesi. The sequence goes on along the minus strand of NC_089250.1, from coordinate 225,033,483 downwards.
GGGGTCCTCACCCAGGGCCACACAGCTCAGCAGCACATCAGGACTCGAACCCCATTTCCTGGGCCCAGAGGCAGTGTACTCCCCAGGAAGAACTGGGGCGCGGGGGCGGAAGGGCAGGATGCCCTCCCATGACCCCACCTGCCTGGTCCAAGGCCTAACTGCCATGGGGGACCAGAAGGCACAGATGCACTCAGAGCTCAAGGTCGCTTGGCTGCGGTGGTTCCGAAGTGGGTCCAAGTCTGTCCCTCGTTCCCGCTACGGCCGGGGACTAACCCTCTCCTCGCACATGGGCCAGACTCTAGACTCATAGAGAACAGGAAACGGCAGAAGAGTGGCTACTGCCAAAGTGAGGTTGTCAAAGCGCTCAGCCACCCCCCTGCACTCCCTGGACCACACGGGCCGCAAGGGGTCCGCTGTCAGGCTGTGAGGATGCCCGAGGCGCCTGCGCGGGGATCCCACGTCCCAGGAACGGGGGCCTCCAGCCCACAGCCACGTGAGGCGGCGGCTCCTCCAGCCCCAGGGAGCCTTCTGATGGGACCGCAGCCGGGCACCAGGTTCGTTACACCAGGGGCGCTGGGCCAGAGCTACCCAGCACAGCCACTCCCGGAGCCCGACGTGCCTGTGTCCGCGATGGTTTGTGACGCAGCGTTAGCTAGCTAACTGGCACAGGGAGGGCCCCCGCAGCCCCCACTGACCAGGACTCTCAGTGTCCCTCCCCTTTCTTCGTGCCGTTCAACCATCTGCAGACACGCTGTGTCTTCTTCACCCAGAGTCTCCAAAACAGAACCCTCTGGTGCCGTTCACAGCCATTAACCACCTCCCCTCCCCCTTCCCAGGACTCCTTAGAGAAGTGGCCACCACCCTTTAAACCCTACAGCCTCTTAAGAAAGAGACGTTATTGTGCCCACTTTACAGATGGGAGAGTCCAGGCTTGGGCCCAAGGGCCGACAGGAGGTCACCAGCAGGGCTGGGATTACCTGAACACAACACCCGTCTCCCACGCACGGGAAGCTGGTCGGGGCCCAGGTCCAGCCCCGTTTTGGGGACGTGAGGCAGGCGCGGAGGTCCCCTCAGCCCAGGGGGCAGGTGTGAGGGCACTGCCCAGCGGCCGCGCGACAGACTGGCCAGCTGGTGACCACCAGCTGCCAGCGCTGGGCAGGATGGTACAGAGCTGCCCGGGAGCAGCCACTAGGCAAACCCGGGGTCAGACCCCAGAAACATCACACACCCCTTAAGGCGCTGGGCGGAAGCCTTCGGGTGTCACCAAGAGGAACAATTTTATCATTTTAGCCCTACGTTACAAACAGTCTATGTTTTCAACACAGAACTTCCTTGCCTATGTTCTAGCTTTTCTGGAGTAAACCACGTTTTTAAAAAATGGGGTGTCCTCGAAGAGAGACTTGGCTGCCTGAGTTTGGAATAACCCCTGGAGGGGGGTCCCCCAGCCCAGAGCCTCCTGCTGGCCAAACATGGGAGCTGAGGGAACTGGGGCGCCCCTGCCGGAACCCCAACACTGACAGCCCCAGCCTTTCCCTGGTGACCAGGGTCCTGGGAGGCAGGTGCACCCCCTGCCCCCTTCCCATAAGAGCTGCCCCTGAATGTCAGCGCTTCACTCCTCCTGGCACCTAGCGACACCCCACCCCTGTAGCACCTTATGGACAGCCCCCCGGGACTCCTGGGGGTCCCCCAAAGCGAGTGTCCCTGCTGTGGTCACTGCAGGCTCTGGAGCATCCCGCAGCCAGGAAAGCCGCTCTGCTGATGTCAGGCCACTTAAAATAGGATTCCAAATGAGCAGCTTCCTTAGGGCAGCCTAAAATTAGCTTTCCTCCTCAGCTTGTGTGTGCTGGGAGGGGCAGGGAGGGGAGGCAGGGGGCCCGAGGGACCACCGGCCGCCGGGCTGACAGCCCCCTTACACCGAGGATGCAGGCAGGCAAAGGCCAAACATGGGGGACCCGGAGACCCTGTGAAGGATCACCATGAATTTGCTGGAGGTCGATGCGGGAGCACAGTCCCCATCTCCGGGTCTTGCCCCCAGTTACAGCCTTGGGGTTGCTTCAGGATGGCTCTGCCCCCCAGCCCTGCCCAGGCAGGCACCACCCTGACTGTGGAAGCCACGGGGGCAAGGGGAAGGGAGAGAGAGGCCTCAGGTGGCCCCGGCACCCTGGAGAAGCCCCGCAGAGCAGGGGTGCACCCCCCCTCATTAGAGAGGTATTCATTAACTTCTGCGCTCCTGGCCATCAACTGGGTTCTTGTCTACATTATCGGCTCATGTAAATCCATCATCCTAACAGCTGGGGACAGGCTCCACAATGTGGAGGCCAGGGATGGACGAGGGCTGGGGTGGGCTCCCTTCCTGCTCGACTGCCCTGACACGCACACATGCGCGCGTGCACACAGACACACAAGCTCAGGGGGCCTCCTGGACGTCTCAGCTGCACCACAGGCTGCTGTCCGCCCTCCGCCCCCGGAGACCCTCCCCCACTCCCCCCAGAAAGAGAGCTGCTACAGCAACACACCCAGAGCCAAGGGCCCGTGACCCCCGTGACCGAGGCGGCGGGGGGAACCAGAGAGGAAAAGTCACCCCCGGAATCAGCTGGGCCCCTCCCTCCTGGATGGCGCCGGTGTTCAGAAGCAAGGCCCACCACGCCTGTGGAAGCCCTGAGCCAATGCCTGCACCTTCTACCAAGGCGAGGTGTCTTTAATCAATACTTTCTCCTCTCCTCTGCCCAGGTCTCTAATATGGCCAGAAGCAGCACAGAGCTTCAAAAAACAAAACAAAAGGCAAAGAAGAAAAACCCAAGTGCCGAGAGGCAAGCCTGGCTGGCGGCTCAGCGGACATTCTCCAGAACCACCTTGTCCCTGGTGCTTCAGAACACAGCCCGATCGATCGGGGAGCCTGCTGTCCAAACGCGCGGCGACAGCAGGACCCAACGGGGGCGGGGGGTGGAGGCACCTAACGCTCCATTAAACACGGCGGCAGCGGCCCGGCTCCCTGCTCCGCGCGGGCGGAGGGCGGTATTAATCAGCCTGAGGCCTCCCTCCAGCCTCCCGCGGACCCGTAATTACCGCTTCCTTTCATCCCGCTCTTCCGTGGCCCCAGACCTCGGGCCTGCTCCCTGCGTGCTCTGTAATTACAAGCTAATAGCTGAGATGAATTTTCTGCTGGCTCCCGGTTCAAGCACCGATCCACCCCTTTCCCCTGACAGCCCCCACCCCCCTGCCCCGGGGTAATTACACCCCACGAGGCCAGGCCCAGCAGGGCCTCACTGTCAGCTCTGCGTGCACGGTCCGGACCTGGGTTCTCTAATCACCCCTCTCGGTAATTCTTCATTACCGCAGACAGAAATGTTTGTGAACAAATACAGGGTGTTCCCCAGCTCTGGGCCTCCGTGCACCCCCCCACGCACAAGGGGCGATGCCTGTGCAGCCCTAACAAGGCCGGGGTCACCTGAGCAGAGACCCGGCAGGCAGGCAGGCGACGGCGGCGTGGGGCACCACGTGACCCCGGGAGCCTGAGCAGCTTCATAACACATTCATTATGTTTGCCTTGCGGCGTGTTCTGAGCTCGCTCGCACGCAGCAGCTTTTCTTGGGGGTGGGGGCGGGGGCAGCACCTGGGAGAGCCTGGGAAGGCGTCCTGGCCCCCGGACGCACAGCGGTGGCCCGCCTTAGGCCCTCGTGTTCTTTTCCAAGGACACCCCCTCGGGTTGTGGGTTTCTAAGTGGACCGGGGGTGCATTTTCTTGCCCGGAGTCCCAGAGCTGGACGTCCGCCCCAAGGCTCTGGCCCCAGTGACTGGCAGACCAAGCCGAAGCCACTGCCAACTGCTGGAGCAGAGGACGCCTCAAGCAGACGGCCTGCATCCTGACCCGGAACCACCTAGAAGGATGGGGGGAGGGGGGTGAGAACGGCCGTGTGCCCAGTGACAACCCTGGCCCAGGAGTAAAACGCTAATAAGGCAGCTCATCTCAGGACAAGCTCACCGCGTTCCCCCGCAGTCCCCTCACTCATGCGGCTGTGAAGTTACTACAGGATTGGAAAGGCGGGAGCCACAGATGGTCTGCCAGGACCCCAGCCAGTGAAAACGGAGGCCCCCGCACCCCCAGAGCCAGCCCCACAGGCTGAGCCGTCTGCAGAGCTCATTTCTGGGGTCCCCGGGGAAGTCACCACAAGGGGTTCAGTGAGGCCCTGCAGCTGCAGTCAACGGGGGCGCGGGAGTGTGTGGTGGGGTGTGTGTGGTGGGGGGGGTGGTCAGGCAGCATTCCGGGCTCTCCCCGGCCTTGCCCGCACACTGCCACGGCAGTGGCGAGGGGCATGGGGGCTCTCGGGAGGCTGAAACTGGGTCCAGGGGAGAAGAGTGCTCAGGACAAACCCCCACACAGGCCTGTCACTCAGGACAGGGGTGCTGGGAGGTGCAGGTGGGACTGGGCCCCTAGGCTGGTTCCCGGGGGCCCCGGGGTGGAGAGGAGAGCGCTGGGCAGGGCCTGGACCCGGGCTGCCTGCCGATGGAGGCCTCCCCGGACAGCCCAGTGAGCGGCTGAGCTTCAAGGCCGCAGACGCGAGGGATCCCGGAGGTTCCGGTAGAGGCGAAGGACGGAAGTCAGGCAGCAGATGGCAGCGACATTTGACGGTGATTATTCCAAGCGGGTGGCGTCTGGAGCAGCCTGGGATGGGCAGACGGAGGGCGGCCTGGGAGGGGCACGGAGTGGGGTGGAGACAGTCCCGGGGAAGTGCATGATTAAGGCAAAAAAGGCTGTGGTACAGGGTCAAGGCTGGCACTGAGGGCCCCCCAGAGGCGGTCGGCGTCAGCACTGACAACCACAAGGCCTGGCTTTGCCCAGAACATCACCCTTCAGAGTCACTCCAGAACAGACCTCACCCCCCATCAGCCAAGGATCCTCCTAACACGGTCCCTCCTGGCCCCACTCTACAGATGGGTAAACTGAGGCTGGAAGAGCCACACCCTTGTCTGGGGCTGCATGCTGAGGAGCCAGGGTGGGGACCCAGTTTTCCTTGCTGCTGTGCTGGCAATTTCCATTTAAATCAGAAGATACTAGAAAGACACCCCCCCCCACCTAGGGGTCACCTCCCATCCCGCATGCTGCTGGAGCACCCACGTAAGCCCACCTACATACATTGCTTTACAGGGGTTATCAGGGAGAAAGAGCAGCTCTGACTCTGGGCTGCACCCGAATCCCACGTTCTGGCAGCTTGGGACTGGAGGGCACCAAGCCGGCAACCTGGGAGTGACTCCTTGGTGACCCCGAGGGCCCCGAGCTAACAAGGCCACCTCCCCACCAAGTGAGCTCTCTGAGTGACCCCTCAGTGACCCCTCTGAGTGAGCTCACAGGTTCGGGGTGCAGAACATGGCTGGGGGTGGTGATCAGAGGTCCCGAAGGACAGGAACCCAACCTGGCCAGGAGGCGGCAGCACGCTCTGAGCTTCCACGGAGCGGCAGGCCAGGGTGGCAGGTGGGGCAACGGGCCAGCAGGGCAGGGGTCAAGGCCCTTCTCCCGAAGGGAGATGAGACATGAGGCCACAGAGGCCGCTGAAGGGGCCTGCCCAGCCCCAGGGCCCAGGCACCCGGGTGTCTAAACCCCTCAGGGGAGAGGGGGACACACGGCAGAGCATGTGTGTCCCTTCCACACTGCGGGGGTGTCGGCAAAGCCGTCTGCAGGGCGGGCGTGCGCCTGCACCCCCAGCCCCAAAGGGCACTAGGGAGGTCGTCAGCCTATGGAACAGGCACGGCAGCCCTGCCCTCAGCATCAGCTGACAGCAGAGAAGGAAGACGCCTGGCAGGCGGGCCACTCCGGGAGTGTCACGGGGCAGGTCCCCCGGGGGCTAAGTCGAAGGCTTAGCTAGGAAGCCAGCCAGAAGATGGGGTCCAGGCCCAGTGCCCCAAACTTCCTAGCGGGGGCCTGTCCAGTCCCTGTAAGATCTGAGCCTCAGTGTCCTGTCAGTACCCCTGGGGGCAGGGACTAGGCAGGAGCGGGCGGAGGCTAAGGGGCCATCTTTCATCCACCAACCTCGTTACCTGGCGTGAAGTCAAGACATCTTTAAATGTGAATCAATGGGTGGTAAGTTAAAACGGGAGGTTTCTGGTCAAAATGAGGATTTCTAATTTCTCCTGGAAAATCAGGAGCCAGCAACCACATCCTGAGAGTAGAAGCTCCCCCTCGGTCTGTCCCGAGGTCATCAGCTCACCCCCTCTCCCCACTCTCTCAGGCTGGTGGGCTCACTCAAGGCCAGAGGTGTTGCCAGATTAGAAACCATAGGGCTTTGGGCAATGAACTGGGTCTATGGGAGCTTAATAAACACACGCACAACCAGGACGCTCGGCTCCGATGCTGGCACTGCATCCATCCAGATGCAGCAGAAAGTCGACCCCACCCTCAGCTCTGGGGGTGAGCGTGGCACATGTCAACCGCAGGTGGGTCCCACCTGAATCAGAGCCAGGACCTGGCCTCGACTTATGTTTTGTTGCTTTTGCAAAAGGTCCATTTTCAACAGGGTTTAAAGGGGTAGACCAAGCCCTCTGCACTCCCCACCCCAAATCCCGCATGTAGTCAGTCTGACTAAGTCCATAGAAGCTCATCTGTAAACCCACAGGGATGTGTGTGAGGAGGTGCGTGGCACCCCGGAACCCAGGCTACAGACACCTACAGCACAGAATTCTTTAAACCCCAAGTACTAACACTCTCCCCTAACATGTTCCACCCAGGCTCAGGGTGTCAGAGGTAAAATACTAAGTTCTTAAGGTGTACCTGTGGTCCAGACTCTTAATAGTGTTTCCTCACCCAGGCTCATCCACCATCTTCAAAGCCCTATGAGCCATGCCCAGATGCCCTAAAATGCTCCACTGAGGGGGGAAAAAACAAACAACCCACCACCCTGCGGCCAAATGCACTTCAGAGCGGGTCCACCGGGTAAAAGTTTGCAAAAGCAGTCACAGGCCACCAGCCATGAGCTCCGCAGTCCCAACCGTATCCTATGCCAGGACAAGCCGGCCACAGCCATCCTCCACCAACTTGCCAAGCAAACTGCCAGGGCCTAAGTAATCCTTCACTTTCTCAAAAGAAACAAAAATTCCCCCACGGCTCCAATCGGGAACGCGTAAGGTCTCAAGTGCCACAGGCAGGATGCTGGGGCCAGAACTGGCTCTCACAGGTACCACCTCCCAGGAGTCAAGGGTCACATGGCAAGAAGTGGTCCAGTCTACCCAAAATCTGCCGGGGTGCAGCAAAAGCCGAGGTTGGTCACAGGCTTTTTCCCCCTTCTGGGGAGGATGGACATCCTTGGAAACCAAGGGCTGAGGGGCGTGGAGGGAACCACTCACCAGAGTCAGGTAAACAAAGGTCTGGGTTGTGCTGGCGGGCGGAAAGGAGACTCGCTGCCGCTCTTTCTGGAGAAATCTGGCAGTGTCTTTTAAAGATGTCTTAAGCCTTCACACCCAGCCCTCTCCCCTCTCAAAATCGATCCAGCACTCAACCCTGAGGTGTCAACACACCCGTGGGGGACTCACTGCATGTGGCAGGGACACTGCTGGAAACTGCAGTTGTGAAACTCAAGGTCTGCTGAGCACCCTGGCTGGGGCAGCCCAGCACTGACGCCCCACCGTACGTGGTACGAGAAGGCAGGCAGGCAACGCGGACCTGCCAGCTTCAGCTAGGAAGCCAGCTGTTTGGTTAAAATGCACTCCCTGGTCTGGGTGACAGGCTCCCGGGACTGGCATGCCTACTAAGGGAGCCCTCTGGAGTCTCAGCGTCTTACAAGACCTGTAAGGTGAAAACTGCAGGCTGCAGAAAGCTACGTCAACGTGTGGGGAAAGGAGAGACCTGGCCATCAAGCTGATTGAAGGCCTACAATCTCAGCCCACGTGTCCGCTGCCCTGCCGAGGCCAAGCAGGGGACCAGAAATCCTTCACACAAGGCCACCTGAATGCGGCCCCGGGGGCCAGCTCTGAGCCTCAGTATTCTCACGCTGTTAAATGGGGGCAGCCCACTCTCCCCTCCTCACGAGGAGGCAGTGGACAGGGCTCCAGCGCCTCTGGGGTGCTCGAAGTCCCTCCAGCATCCCCACCTGCAGACCTTGAGCTCCACCTGCACCCACCTCTGACGTCTAGTCTAGCCCAGCCTCACGTGTAAGTGAACAGAGAGACCACGTACCCTATGTAAAAGTTACAAAAACACAAAGATAAATGAATGCCAGGAATTCGGCAGGATGAATCCACTCAAACCTTTGGTTTTCCCATTTCACACGGCTTACCAGCTGTCTGATGGCAGGCAGGCAGGAAGGCCCCATGGGACCCTCCTCCTCCCCGGTATCTCCCGGCTAACAGTCAGTGGGGTAATCCCTACCCTGCAAGTCAGACCCTCCGGGGAAGATGAACAGCGGAGCGAGAAGCGACCCCACATGACCCACGTCACACCAAGGCAGCCGGCCTGCCAGCCACCCCCCCCAAACAGGCTGGGTGGCAGGGCAGGCAGAGCCTCGGGCTTGGGCTCAGTTCAGGGGGAGAGAAGACCCCAGTTAGCACAAAGGAGGACCCCGCCAGCCTCCCCGCCCCCCGGCAGGCCTGGCCTTCCTCAGCTTGACACATGGATCTTCCTTCGGGACGGCTTAACCTGACCGAAAGCCTGCGGATCGATTCCTTTTATTGCTGCCTGCGGTCACAGAAGCATCTGAGAGCAGGAAGGGCGGGGCTGGGAGGGGGCATCTCACCTCCCCCATGCTGACCTGGGGTGCAACCCCACTGCCAAAGCAGGCGACGAAGCAGGCGAGAAGCCGCTGGGGAGGGGGCCAGGGTGTGAGCACGGGAGCAAGACCAAGGGGCGGGTGGGGAGGGTCCGCAGGGGCTGGTGTGGTGAAGTGTGTGAGCACGGGGTGAAGACCCTGGGGTGGGTGCGGCCCCAGTGGGGAGGGTCCACAGGGGCTGGTGTGCACCTTGAGCCTGGAGGTCTTGGTGGGAGAAGCAGCCGCCGTTGCCCCTGACCACACCAAACACGGCAGGGCCAGGAGCTGGGGGCACAGAGCCTTCTGGGTTTCAGAAGTTACAAGTCCCAGGAATCCTAGAGCCACAGAAACGGGGATGACCGCGTGCTTCTGACAAACCCGTACACAGGGGCCCTTGGTGCCAGGCGCTGCTCTGAGCTCTTTATAAGAAAGTATTTAACCCGCAACAGCCCGAGAACACGGGTGCCGTATCTGTTCCTACCGTGGAGGCCCACAGGAAAGCGTGCGCGGTCATACAGGCTGAGCCAGGGGTGATGGGAATACCCTGGTCAGGGACTGACCACCTGCTTGACAGAGACACTTGGGGGCTTACCCCAGGCCCCCGAGGTTTGCAGCCCGCGCCCTGGACTGACCCACGGGGGCAGGCAGGTGGCCCACATAACATCTGAGCCCTCAGCTCTGACAGGGCCTCCACAGGCCCATCCTACAGACGGGGAGCAGCTGGGGGCCGCGACGGTGCTGGGGAGGCTGGCGGCTCATCTGCCCATGGGACGCCCCCACCTGGTCTGGCTGCTCCAAAGCCTTGGCAACATGCAGCTCCTCACACCCATCAAGGCCTCCAGCTGGAGGAACCGGTTCCAGAACTGGAGGCTTGGCTGGAGCTGCAGACAGACACAGAAGCCACCATCCAAACGGCTCAGCACCTGAAGGTCCCTTCAGGAGAAAGGCCTGCCGCTCACCTGGGGCAGGGAGGAGGAGCACCGGCAGGATTTGACCCCGGGTTCGGGTTCGTACAAAGCCCAGGGCCACCCATGACCCGGGGATGGGGTCGAGAGCACTACCTTCCCCGCTGGGGGAGGGTACCCAGCCCCAGGCCATTAGGGCAAACACTGCGGACTGTGGCTTCCCATGTGGGATCCCGGTTCTCCTTCAGAAGCATCAGGCCCCCACCTTCCCCAGAAAGAGAAATTCCTTCCCCACTGTGCCCCACCCCCCAGCAGAAGGTCCTTCTAGCTCAGCTGCGGGTTCATAAAATACAGATGTCTGGGCCCCACGCCTAGAGATGTGGGTCTTAACCTGTCACAGGTCTGGCCCCAGGGTTTTAAAGCTCCCCAGGTGAGTCTAAAGTGCAGCCAAGAATGAGCACCTGGTCTGGGGGCTTCCTGTTCCCCTAACACCTTCTTCCTCAGTTAAAAGTCACCTCCCAGAAACACCCCTCCCCAGGTCCCACTGAGATCCCACAAAGCCTCAGGTTCAGCCAGATTCCCTTATTTCCACGGCCCCTCGGAACTGCGGTCCCCTCCCCCACCAGCAGCCCACTGGCCTCTGTCCCAGCACCTCCCCCCCCCCAGCCCCAGGCTGCTCTCATGTGCCTTAGTTCTGCAGGGGTCACCCCCTCCCCCAAACCAGCTCAAAGCCTCGGGAAGGGAGGGGCAGAGAAAGCTGGTCTCAGGGACTTGGGACTTGGAGCTGATCGCCCTGATCCAGGAATGGCAGGGAGAAGAGCAGCCCAGCAAAGACGGGGGACGGGGGGCGGGGGGGGCGGCGCAGGGCACAGAGCGTGATCGCCCGCGGTTCCACCCTGCCAGAAGCAGGGCTGCAAGTCAAGAGGACGGTGGGGAGAAGACGCTGCGGAGGCGAGATTAAAAGGCCCCCGGTGCGCGCCCTGGCAGGCATGCAAAGGGCCGCTCTGGATGCGGTGTTATCGGTGTGCACACCTCCCAGCGGCAGGCAAGGGCTGAGTTCAGAGGAGGCGCTCAATAAATTCTCATTGACAGGAACACTCCCCAGTGCCGCCTCCCGCCTGTGGCCTCAGCTGGGGAGAGAAGCCAGCACGGGGAAGTGGAGCCAGTGGCTAGGCAGCCCACACCACTCTGGGCGAGAGAGGAGAGAAATTAAAGCGCGTGGCCAAGCTGAAATGTCACCTGAAACACGGATCCCTGCAGGTTAGAAAAACAGCTCCGCCGGCACACCGAGGGGAGGGGGCGGGACAGCCGCTCGCAGCCCTGTGGTTTGGAGGCGGCCGTGTTGCCATAACAGAGGTAATGAACGTGCTACCACCCAAGCCCAGCTCGCGTGGACTTCGAGTAACCCAGCCTGGGAATTCCAAGCCTTCCGACGGGGCCAGGAAAAACCTGCCTTGCTGGCTGACTCCACAAGCCCCTACGAGTTCCTGGGGCGAGAGGACAGAGCTGGCAGCCAGGCTTGCTCACCTGCGCTCTCCTGGGAAAGTAGAAGCCAAGGGCACCCACCCTTCAGGAAAGGGGCTCCGAGCCCAGGGGCCCTTTCTCTTTCAGAGCATGAGAACGCCAGCTGCCAAAGGGTCAAGGGCCAGGAGGGGACTGAGATGGCTAGGGAGGTGCTGGGCCTGGAGGTGCAGGACCCGGAACTGCCACAGAGCGGCGCTGTGCAGACTCCGCTTTGGCTCCTCCGGCCAGAAACCAGAGCTGCTGAACCCACAGGCGGGCAAGCTTCTGCTCAGAAACCCCAAGGCTCTCTGGGCTCTGCTGGCCCTAACCTTCCCCCAGAGACAGGGAAGTTACTGGAGGCCAAAGGTCTGCCTGCACCTGCGGGCATGGCTGGATAAAGGCCATCGGCGTTTCCAAAGAGGTCTGCTGCTTGCTGCGGGCTCCTGCAGGCCTCCACCTCCCAAGGCACTGATTCCCAACCCCGGGTAGACAGGAGCCATGACCCGGGGAACTCGCAGCAAACCCTGCTCAACCCTGACAAGCCAGGATTTGGGAAGCTGTCCCCAGCAGGTCAGGCCCTGTGCAGTCGGGGGCAGCCTGCTGCCAGAGCCCCACAGATCAGGGTGGGCCTCCCAGCCTCCCTTCCCAAGGCCGGGGCTGACCTCGGTCACCCGCTCACCACCTCCAGATTCCCACCACCCCTGAGGTTCACGGAAAAGGAAAATCAAGCGTGCCAAAGGCCCGGCTGGCTCCTGCGGCCCCCACACTTCTCTCTGCATGCAGTGTGATAAAGCGACAGAGGCCGGCCGGGCACCCACTTTCACGTGAGGGGGGGCGGACTGCGCCCATTAAGGGCCCGCTGGAAGTGTCCCTGTAGCTGTTGTCACAGAGCCAGGCCTGATGAGCCCGGGGTGGGCGGGGCAGCGACTCCCTGCCCGGCTGGATGACACACGGCGGCCCCTCACCTGTGGCGTGGCTCAGCTGAGTCAGGGGGCAGGTTCTGCCATACCCGCGGGTGGAGGCGCCCATAAACACAGGCTGAGCAACGCTGACGTGCCACGAGCAGCAGTAACACCCAGGGAGGCCCGGGGCAGACAGCCTGTTCACCTGGGGTTCCCCCCCCAACTTTCCACTGGGGAGGAAGGGGGCACAATCCCAGCGGGGGGAAGGCCCAGCCAGCCTACCTTCGGGGGGACATTTCAAGCACCCCACCGGAGACTTCCTGCCCACCCATCCCGGCCCGTCCCACCCCCCTCACCCCCACCCCCCGGGCCTGGAAATCGGCTTAGGCAAGGAGGTTCCCACCCAGGATCTGCGGGGCCCTTTGTTCAGCCTTTCACAAAAGCAGCCCTTTTTTGTTTCATCTGGTGGTCCCGCTTTTTGTTTCCAAACCACAGCCTGTGTGGGCCCCAGATAAGGCACTGCAAGGGTTAACAAGGATTTAATGTATTTTAGACGCACTTCCCAGACAAAGGCTAGTTTACAAAACAAGAGCCAAATCGACTCAACTCGGCCAGTATCCACCAGCCAGCCGCCGGGCAGGTGCTTCCCCCGCCGCGCACACAGCCCTCCAAACTTAAGAGCCGGCGCTCCCGCAGAAGACCCAGGTCCATCACGTGGGGGGTGTCGCGGCAACACTTCACCCAATCCGGGCGACCCCTTCCCCCCTACGACCTCGCGCCTCCATCTCCCCTGCGCCCTTCTCAGGGGTCCCCTTACTCCCCCACCCCAAACTCAGGAGGGGGAGCGGGAAGGGGGGAGGCGGGAGGGCGAGCCGACTCCCGCTCCGCCTCCACGGAGGGAATTTAATTAGCCTGCTGGAGAGGCGGGCGGGCGGCCGACGAGGTGTCTCTGCTGCTGCAATATAATTGAATCGGCTCCACTCGGTCGGGCCACTCGCCGCCCATCAGCACGGCCGCCGGGCTGGGGGCGGGGAGGCGCATCCAGGCGGAGCAGGAAGGGCCGGGGAGGGGGGGGAAAGGGTAGCGCGAGTGGGGGGCGGCGGATGCAATCACCTCCCACCTCGGAGGCCGGGGCAGCCATCTTCAGCGGGGGGAGGGGGAGGGGACCGGCTCCTACGGGGGGGGGGGGGACGCAGGGGCGGGGGAGAAGCCGTGGAGCCCGGGGCGCGCCCTTGGGAAGCAGGGCGTGGGGGTCGGAGACCTGGGAGGCTGCAGTCCCGCCCTCCCGGCGGTCTCCCTAGCTCCGAGGGAAGGGGGAGGGGAGTGAAACAAAAAAACCCAACCTCGCGGCCCCAGCGGGCGATCCCCTCCGCCCACCGCCGCCGCCGCCAGCACCTGCCGCGGGGGCGCAGCGCCGCCCCCCTCGCTCCTTCCCCAGCCGCCGCAAAGTTTTCACTCCGGCTCCGGAGCGTAGACAGCTCACCGAGAGACCCCCAGCTGCCTTGCTCCCCACCCGCCGCACGCTCGTAAAGCACCCCTCGCCTAACGCAGCCACCGAGCCCGAGCCCCGGGGCGGCCCGAGCCCCCGCCTGGAGGCCGGACGCCCAGGCTGCGACCCGCCGCGGGGCGCGGGGCCTTGGGTCGCTGGACGGCCCGCCCGGCTCTTATCGCCGCACACACTCCGGGGGAAGTTGCCCCGGAGCCGTTGGCGGCTGCCCCCGCGGAACCCGCGAACTTGGAGGAGAGGGGGGCGGGGGTGGGGGCGCGCGCGGAGACCGCCCCCAGCCCGGCTAGACGCGCTCACCTTTCATGCCAGGGCCCCGACGCTCCGCCTCGGCTGACACATGCTGGAGCCACCGTCGCCCAGTGTTTGTCTAAACTGCTTATCTCACCCGGGGCTGCTCAGCGGCGGCGGCGGCGGTGGTGGCTCGGGCCCGCTGGGGAGGTGGAGCTTCCGGGGCCCCAGCCAAGAAACACCTGCTGCTGTCGCCGCCGCCGAGGACACACCCAAGCGCAACGCCGCCCACTCTCGGGCCACTGGCTCGTTCCCGCTCCCTGACCTCAGCCAGCAGGAGGTGTCGGGTTTCAGCCGCAAACACACGCGCTCCCGCGCGCGCGCACCGACCGGCGCCCGGGTACACCCGCGCGGGCACACGCCCCTCCCCAGACAGGCCGGCCAGGTGAGCCGAGGACACCAGCACGTAGGGGAAGTGCCACCCTCAGGCTCCCGGGAACCCCGGGCTTCACTGCTCAGGGGTCCCACGTACACTGGTGTCCGAGACCAGCCCCTGGATTCCAAAAGCAGGGACCGGTCAGTTTCAACACGCCCACCAAGCGAGCAGCGCCCCTGCGCGTCTCCTGACGGCTTTCCGGGCGCCAAGAACAGCGTGTGGCACAAAACAGGCCCCCCGAGGAGTGAGCGCACAAACTCACGTGTTCTGGAGGCCTCCAGGAGGAAAACTTTTCCGGAGCTGGTGTCTGTGTTGGGGGAGGGGACGGGAGGGGGCATGCAAAGTAGGCTGTGTGCCTCTCCCCCCCGCCCCCAGCCCCCTCTTAACTACCCCCAACTTGAAAGGGTTGAATGTTGTGGACTCGGGCCTATGCACCTTCCCCCCAAATTCGAGGAGCTCCGCCTTCTCGTTGTTAAGTAACTTTGGGGAAGGCCACAGTGCGGGGGGCAGCGGGGTAGTTCTTTTAAAGAACTCACGTCCCAGAGGCTGGAGAGTCCACGCAGGCGCCGCTCCGCCAGGGGGTCATTAAGTAGCTGGTGTTGCGGTCAGAGGCGAGGCCGCCCGCCTCCAGAAACTGGCACGACCCACTGGGCCTCTGGCCCCAGAACAGCGCCTCCCCATTCCTGGCACCCCACCACCACCGCCGCCACCACCACCTCACCCAGGCACTTGACAGACTGGAATGACTCAGGGAGCGTCCTGAAATTCCTGGGCACCCACAGGCGGCACGGCGAGAGCGGAGGGCCCCGGCCTCCCCGCCCCCACCGGCGGCGTGCGCAGAGCACCAGCGCCGCGCCCACCCCGCCCCCAGCCCCGCGTCTCTGGGAAGCGCCGGGTCAATGGCGGCCCGCCTCGCCCGACGCCCCCCTGGCCCTAGCGCGCCCCGCGCTCTGACCCCGCGCGTCCCAAGCTCCCAGCGTTGCTCGGATGCACCGGGGTCTCTGCCTGTACATCCTCTTTTTGAAAATCCTCTCCATCTACAGCCTTCCTACTTTTCAGCCCCGGAGGCAAACCAGTACCCACCCCTCAGCCCCCCGCCGTAGCGCCGCGCTGCGGGTTTCAACTTTCGGCCGCCGGTGCCAGCCCGCGCTCCTGCCAGCCCCAAACCTGCCCCGGGACATGCCCGCGCCGCGCTTGGCAGGCGCGCACGCAGCCGTCCCCGCGGGCCCAGCCTCCTCCGCCTCCCCTCCTCCCTCCCCTCCCCTCCCCGCGCCAGTCCGGATTGCGACGGGAGGGAGCGCTGGGCGCCTGCCACCCCCCATCCATCTGTTCCCGATGACGCTGGCGGGCCTGGAGCAGTCGGAGCCCGCGCCAGCAGGGAGCAGGACTCGCCTGGGTGCCCGTCCGCCCGGGGGGCGAGGGGCAGGGCGCGGACAGACGCCCCCGAGCCACCCACTCCCCTGCTCCGCCTTCCGCCGAGCGCACGAGGGTCGGCCCCTCGCCTTGCACAAGGCTCCTGGCCGACCACAAACGAAAAGGGAAACGGACCTGCGAGGCCGAGCCGGGAGCCGTTACTGGCTCCTACCTGTGGGCGCCGGCCGGCCGGCCCTGGCACCTCCTGGGAGGGGCGCTTCCCCTTCACCCCCCACCGCCTTGCTCCGGGCCGAGCCTCCCTCGTGCGAGCCTAGGCCTCCGCCGGACGCTTTCGTTTACGCACCACACGGTGTCTCCGCGGCGCGGCCGCCGGGAACTCACACTCAGCAGGGGCCAGCATACTCACCGCGGCCAGGGCGCGGAGGACGCGGTGCCTCCATCGCCGCCGGGAATCTCGGGGAGGGGGAGGGGGCGAGGGAGGAGTCAGGAGACTGCAACCGAGGGCCTAGGGCCTGAAAAACCAAATTTAAAAACCTCTGGGGGCGGGTCCCACACTTTCCCACCAGGACTATCGGCTGGGGGTGGGGGCGGGGGGAGTAACTTACACATGAAAACAAGTCGCCCGCGGACCGGACTCTCCTCCCTGCCCCGTCCCCAGGACTGGACGTTTGGGCCCACCCTCCAACTCCCTCACCAGGACATGGTGGTCCAGCTGATTTCCCTTCATCCCGGGGAGACCCTGATGGTGGTGGTAGAGAGGGGTTAGGGAAGTCAAGTTCTTCCACACGTCTGAGGACCGCCGTGGCGAAACACAGAATTTTGTGGGGCGTCCACTTGGGTTCATCGTTTGGCTACTTTATTCAGAGTCGGTTGATTTCCCCGCCCCCTCCCAGACATCTGGTTCCGCTGCACGGCGGGACGGGGAGCCTGATCCCGGCTCCCAGATAAGGAAGTCGAGGCCGCCGTTGCTCAAGGTCACGTGCACACACTGCCGCAATGGGAGCTGTGCTGGGAGCTGCTCACACCTGCAGCCAGTCTCCCTTTCCCGGTACAGCCCGTCGAGGCCTCGGGGAGCTGCAGGGAAGCCCCACGGCCGCACGGGGGCAGCGGCGAGCTGGCTTGCCCGCCCCTCGGCTAGAAAAATGCTGGCGGCCGCCAGGCGGGCTGGCACGGCGGCGATGGGTGACACTCGCTGTCGGTGCGCCCGGCCCCGGGAAATCAGTAATCCGGAGCATGGCCTCCGTGTTTAAGGGTGGGAATTGCTCTCTCGCAGCCCGCGCGCTTCGCGCTAACGAGGTTGGTGGCTTGACTCCTCCACTTCCCGCCACTCCGGCTGGGGCTGGCAGCCCTCCATTTCTTCAAGGGCGTTTCTTCCCCTCCCAGCGAGTGGCGATTCCCACCGGTAGCCGGTCCCGAGCCCTCCCTGGGCTCAGCCCTCCTCTCCTTCCTCCCCAGATGCTTGGGAACGGGACAGAAAAAGAAGGTTGGGGTAAAAAGACAACTTTTACCTTAGGCCAGGGTCAGTGCCATGGCAGGGGGCAGGGGCCAAATGGAGACACTTCCCAGAGTGGGGACACCCGCCACAATGACCCAGCTCACCAGGATCCTGCTTCCTTGGTGCTAGGGGCAAAAGGATGCTGGTGAGTGCCTGCTCGCACCCCCGACTGGGGTCAAATGAACCGTGCCTCCTGGAGCAGGAAGCAGAGATCAGGAGGCCCTCTCCTGGCTGAGCACCTCCTCAGGAGGGTCCTGCAAAATCCGGCCGGCCTGTGCGCTCAGTCGTCCTGTCCGACTCTCTGCGACCCGGTGGACTGGAGTGCGCCAGGCTCCTCTGTCCATGGGATTCTCCAGGCAAGAATACTAGAGTGGGTTGCCATGCCCTCCTCCAGGGGATCTTGCCGACAGGGATTGAACCTGGGTCTCCAGCAGCCTGGAACCCAGGAAACCTACACGATGGAGCCCTCAGTGAAGTAAAAGCCCCTGCTTAAACTGACCCTCAGAGATAATGACGAGGGATCTGCCGGAAAGAAAGCGATGCCACTAGCCAACACGGTGGGCCTTCAGTCACTCAGCAAACACAACAGCCTTCCCAAATACAGAATTGAAATCGCCAGGCCCAAGGTGAGAGGTGCCGACAGGGAGGGCACCTCAAGCCAAGCAGGAACTGGAAAGACAGGGTGGGCAACTTACCCATCACCAGCACCACCACCAGCCGGGCCCCCGCCGGCCAGGTGAGGTTCCCTGGAGTGCAGACGTCCCAGGCTGGGTCCAGCCTGGGCTCTGCTGGGCCCTTGATACAGGGGCAGGGGGTGGGGGTAGCCTGCATGGGTCCTGCTGTTTATCATCCTGCGTCCTCTGGGATCAGCAGGATTCAGTGCATCGTCCACCCTAACCCGCTGTTTTGGCACCTAAAGGCTGCATGTCACCATCATTTTCCATCACCCCGGCCACCGCATTCAGCACCTGATTGATAAACAAGCGTCAGGGACCTGGCCATCAGTGCGGGTGGGGACGGAGGTTCACTTCTGCCATTTACCAAACACCTAACATGTGCCAAAGCTGCTCAACTCCTGTCATTTAATCCCCTTGGGCCCTGCGAGGCGGCCTCCTGACCTCCATCACAAAGCCCAGAGAGGAGACCAGAGAAGGTTAATTAACTTGCCCAGGGCACACACATTCGCTCGGAGCCAGACCCAGACCCTGGCTGTCCTCCTGCACTCAGCAGCGCAAGCAGCACGTCTCTGTAGCGACCTCGGCAGATACCTCGGGGCGAGGCAGGGTTGCAGCACGCCAGCCGGCTGCCCCAGGGTCTGAAAACCACTCTCCCTTCCAGGAGGGTTGGGGGACCCATGGCCCAGAGCCCTGGGATCTGCACAGTCCCTCTGCATGACCGGTCCACCCACCCCAAGGCTACCAGCGGAGAGGGTGCCGCAGGGGCCTCAGGGATGACGGACAGGGGGCCTGCCCCGCCACCCACTCCGTCCCCCCCATGCCGTCCTGGCAGGAGGCCCTGCCGCCCAGCCTCCATCACTCACACTCCGAAGTCCCCTTTCTCTCTCCAGCCACCTATCACTGGCCCAGAAATCCTCTCCATTCTTCAAAGCCCGGCTTAAATCTTATCTCTTCCAAGGAGGCTTTTCCCATCCCCGCCTCTGGAATTCATCTCTCCAGGCCCCACGTCCCACTCTAGATACAGATCGCATGGGGCGGCAGTCTCGGGTACTGGGGGAAGGATGGGGAGGAGTGTGTGAAATACTGATTGCCAGGCCACACCGCGGAGCTCCTGGGGTCAGGGACAGGAGGGAGCATCCTTAGCGAGAGCTGGGGGCATAGGGGGGAAGGGTGTCCGGGCCTCTCCCGTTGACAGCTGGAGCCCTAGCCTCCTCTCCCACCCCCCAGCCCCCCCACTGACAGCGGGTGCCCGGAGGGGAAGGGACTTTCTGGGGTAGCTGTGACCCGGCCCCGGCCTCTGTATGTTCACGTCTCACGCAGGCCCGCAGAAGGGATAAATGGAGGGAAAACCAGGGCAGCCTTCTCCAGATGCCCTCCCCCACCAATGCCCTCCTAGGGAGAAGCCAGGCTCTTCTGGGGACCCAGGGGCAAGTCCAGGCTTGGCCTGGGAAGCCCCCACCACCGCGCCATCCCAGTCGGCAGTCCGGTAGCCAAGGTCACCTCCGGGGAGCAGGAGGGGCGAGGGCCCCGGGTGACCCGGGGGAACGCAGTGGCGGAGGTCGGGCTCTTAACCCTGGGCTGCCCCAACACTTCCTGCCCTTTCAGCGCCGGCCGCGAGCTGCACCCGCGCACAGCTGCGCTCCTTTACAATCAGTTAACAGCTGTTTTGCATAGATTTTCAATTCTAATTGCCTCGCTTTGTGAGCCGCCGAAGCCCGGGTGAATGGGGAAGCCTCCGCGCGGCTAGAAAGCAGGCGGGGAGGGGGGACACTCCAGAGGGACTCAAAGGACGCCAGTGTGCATGGGGCCGGCTGCTTTTATTTTTATGTTTTAATGGAAGAATACCCACTGACAGCCCCGACCCCCCCTCCAGCTCCTGCCGCTCCTCCCGGAGCCCAGAATCCGAAGGGTACCCCTGGAGCCGGGGGAGGGATGCCCTCCCCCATGCCCCCTCCCTGTGACCCAGGGGTCCCCAACCCACCCCAGACACAGGACCCAGGGTGGGGGGGGCAGCTTCCAGCTCCACGGCGGCCGCGGGCCGCGGGAGCCAGCCCCCCTCCCCCCAAAGCCCCCCAGGCTCTCCAGTACCCAGATATGGGAAGCTAATTGGACAATAAAGTTGAGCAGCGAGGAAACGCGCTCTCTGGAGACAGCTGGCATCTATAAAAGAGAAATATTTGCATTTAAAACCTTTAAACTTTATATGGCAGGCCAGGCCAAGCCCAGGGGGAGGGTGGATGGAAGGGAGGTGCTTGGACCCTGGGGGGCAGAGGCTGGGGGTTGGGGGAGAGGCAGCACAGGCTGCTGGGGGTCCACGGAGGCCCCGAGACTGGCAGTTTTGAATTTCTCTGCCACCGGCGGCACCCGCCCCAGTTCCTGCAAGTCACTAGCCACGGACAACACAGGCCTAGGTGGCCTCGCCATGGGTCAAGCACAACCCTCCTAGCTCCCAACCCATCCGGGAGCCCGGGCCTTCCGTGGGCGCCCCGAGGCCTTTCCAGGCCAAGCACATGGGGCTGGAGTCCACACCTTCGCGGGGGGCTTGGCCAGGGTGCTGCCCACTTCCCAGCCACCAGGGCAGAGCCTCAGGCCACTCTCCTCAAGTTGTCCCTTCCCCGGTCGCTGGCAGAGTCCCCATGGGGAAGTGGCCCCTCAGGTCCAGCTTCCGGCCAAAAGGCAGTTTGCAGGAAGGCCCAGCACTGCCCCAGACTGCGTGCGCACCACCAAATGTGCAGCTGTGGGAGCACCCTGACCCCTCCTGTGCTCGGAGCCCCTGGGCAGCGCCACCCCACTGCCCGGATGGAGAAGTCGGGGCTTGCGGGGGCTGGCAGGGCCCCTCCACCTCTACGCTGCCGTTTGGGGTGGGGGTGGTGGGGAGGAGGTTTCATTTCCCCGCAGGGTTACTTCCCATTTTTCATATTTGAGAGAAACCTGGCCACGTTTTCCTACTGTCAACATCTAGAGCCGGGAGAGGCTGTGCTCCTGACTGGTCTTATTTTAGCAGGCTTTTATGAAATCGCTGCGCACCGGGCCCCTCCGCTCGGCGTCCTGTCTGTCTTCCTGCGGTGAGGGGGTGGCTGGTGGAGACACCCAGGCTCTGCCTTTGCAGGGCAGGAGCAGAAACTTCCGGGGACTCGGGGAAGGGGTGTGTGTGGGGTGGGGGGTGGCAGGGCAGAGAATGTGGCCCAAGTCAACAGCACACGTGTAATTTTCAACAATGTCAGTTTAGCAAAAACCACTCCAGAGACATCCCCTTTGCCCCAGAGCGCTGTGTCCTCCCCGCTTCTGTTCCCATCAGGACAACATTTCCAGTCCCAGCACAGCTCAGCTCTGGGGCCACCATGCCCCAGCCTGGTGTCCAAGCCCCGGAACACCTGGGAGACTGTCCCTTGGCTTCACGGTGCTCTATCTCTGCAGCCTCCCAGCCCCACAGCCTCCGCCGACCTTTCCACCATCCCTCCCTAAACACGACTTCCTGGTCATCTGGGGGGCGAACCTCATTACATTCCAGCATCACCAAGGAGCAAACGTCACAACATGACTCCTGAGAGGGCCCCTGGCCCCATGGGAGGGAGGTGAGCGTGGGGGGGGGGAGTGGGGGTCAGAGGACAGGCACCTGGGCTCTGTCCGCGGGACCCCCACCTGGCCGGGCGCGCTGCCACCTGGCACTGTGCAGCGGTGTTGCCAGCTGGTGACATGCAAGCCACACGTCCCCTCCCCGGCTTTACAGTGAGGGGGAGACGAGTAATAAGCTAGCAAGAGCCTCGCGTGGTGCCGGGAACACAGCTGGAGCTCCGCAGGATGACTTGCGTTTGGTGTGAGGGGGGAGAGGAGGGCGGCAAATAAACAAGCTTTACAGGGAGGCAGGCGCGCGGGCATCAGGGCCTGCAACCAGGCAGCGCTGGGCTGGCCCGCTCTCTCTCTCGAGTGGCCTGGAAGGCACGTCCCTCCCTTTCCCCCCACGCAGGGAGGGGCTTTCGGGAATCCCGGACCCTCCAAGAATCAGGCCAGCCTGTCTCTGCGCACAGATAGCCCTGTGCTGGCTTCAGGGTCAGTGCTCCTGGCTGGTCACCGGCAGGGTCTGTGCAGCCAGACGGAAGGGACAGAGGACAGTCAAAGAGAAGGGGGCGACCGGGCGGGCCGCTCAAGTTTCTTTGCCTTTGTCTTTTTTTTTTTTAATATTGACAATACCCAGCCTTGGCTTACTCCTCAGAGAGGTGTCTTAAAAATTATGCACCCAACCCAAGAATCCTCCCATGGGCTACTGACCAGCCACAGAAAGGAGTGAAGTTCTGATATTCACTTTGACCTGGATGAACACAGTCAGAAAACATACATCCGCATAAAACCTTGGATGTGAATGTTTGTGGCAGCATATCGCTAATGGCCAGAAAATAGAAACAACCTGAATGTCCATTAATGGACAAGAGATTTTAAAAGCCTGCCATCTGTTCACACAATGGACTACTATACAACCGCGAAAAAGGAGGCAAGTACTGGTCATGTGACAGCACAGATGAGCCTTGCAAACCGAATGCTGAGTGAAAGCACCCGGACACAGGGACCCATCGGTGTGATTCCGTCTGGAGCAGAGTCCAGGACAGGTCAGTCCACGGGGATGGAGCAGCTGAGTGGCTGCCGAGGGCGGCAGGCGGGGGGGAGAGGGGAATGGGTACTGACGGGCACAGGGCTTCCTTCCAGGGGTGAAAGGGTTGTCTGGTGTCAAGACTGACGTGGTGGTCACAAAACTTTGCAGATGGACTAAATGCTGATGCACTGTTCTCTTTAAAAAGGCTGATTTCACATGGTGTGATTTTTATCTCAATTTTTTAAAAAGTTTCGGTCTGAAGCCCCCCCTCCCAACTGATGCTGGGGCCCACAGCTTCCGGAAAACCCCCCCACGTGGACACCCCTGAGAATGAGCACCCCCTGGAAACCCCCGTCGCACTGTTCGTGACTCTTAGGTATGATGAGGGAAACCCATCAGGTTCCAGCATTTTCTGTCTCCAAGGAGGTTTTCCATGCGTGGCCCCCACCCTCGCGCGCACACACACCCAGGGCACAGCGCTATCTCTGCAGGCGGGACCACTGAGCCCTCGAGGTGGGGGGTTCAGCCACGTTTTCTGTCCCCGTCAACAGTTCTCTGGCCTCAGGGAGGGTAGGCCCAGCCCCTGTGAGCAGCGGGAGGTCAGGGCACTGACAGGCACACACCTGTCCCCGGCCACGTGGCCACTGGGCTGCAGAGTGGCCAGCAGTGACCTGGGCAGGTCTAGCAGACAGGGAGGGGCTGAGGGCAGGCGCAGCGAAGGTCACAGGTGACAGGGCAACCTGCGATCCCAGAACTCTGACCTCAGCCTGAGGTCAGCCTGGCTGCCTGGGGGGAGGCCAGAAGGCCCGGGCAGAGGCAGACATCTGGGTGGTTCCCGCATCAGTTTCTCAGGAACTACCCTCCTCTGTAAAGATTAACCAGCTGTCCTCTGCAGGCAAGGGGCTTTCCTCTCTTCCTGCTTTGTCAGCTTACAGGACAGGGCCCCTGGACGCCTGACCAGGTGGCCACATGGACAGGCCATGGGCCCAGGCGAGCCCTGGGGTACTGAGTCACCCCGAGGTCCTGGGCCCATCTGGGGGGGACAGGGCTCAGGGTGAAGCCACGGGACTCCGCCAAGCGTGGGGAGAAGGCCGTGCTCTAGAACCCAGGCTGCCAAGCCGGGGGGCCACCGCTGACATCAACTTGAAGCAATCCTCAGAAACTTATTTGGGGGGGGTCCTCATCCCCAGTTTTCCTTGTTCGTTTAAAAGCCTTCAAATTTCTTTACATGCAAAACCGCTCTGGAAACTGACATCTGCACAGGCCTGTGGATTGCACACACGTGTGCAATGTGCTCCCACCCCCCTTCCTTGGGCCTCTACCTCCCCACCTCACCCCCCACTCCCCACCCTGCGCCATGCTCTGCGGATGGCAGCCAGGGTTCTGGTGGGGAACGTTTGTTAAGTGCCTACTATGCGCCAGGCTTGCTTCTTGCAACAGGAGACTGAGGCCCGGGTTTGAGCCCAGTCCTCCTCACCTCTCCTCTGCTACCCACCCCCCTCCTTTTCCAGGACGGCAGTGTTCCTGACAAATTTCTGGATTCATTGTCTACTGCCTGTGGAAGCCGCAAACCATCACCAGGACAATCAAATCCCAGATGCCTTTATCACTCACCGACTGGTCAAGTTTGATGTGGGCAGAGGACTGGCCCTCACCAGGCCTTTGCCCCCACGACCAGGCCTGGGACCCCAGGGACGAGCTGTTAAGGCCAGGCCCCCGTCTCTCTGCCGGCTCACAGAGGCGGAGAGGACCCACTTGCTCAACACTTGTTCCATTTACCTTTTCATAAACTGGTCTCACAAATGGAAATGATCAAGGAGAAAGGACCTCGTTCAAAGGAGTGCTGGTTCACCACGGGAAGTTCTGGCGGTGGTGGATGCTGGTAAGGTCCCCGGGGCGTCCGCAGGCCCCGCGTGGAATGTCAGGGAAGGGACGAGCTACCCAGGGTGTCCCTCTCACTTTCCACCTGTTTGCTCCAAGAAGGGCCTTTGCTTTCCCTCCGTGGGCTCTTCAGCCTCAGCTGTGAAACCCCTGCCCTGAAACACCTCCTCCCCGCTCCCCCCCTCCCCCCACTCCCCCATGAAGGCTGCTCCTCCCACCCTGCTGCCCGGCCCTCCACTCTCTGCAACCTGGGCCTGGCCCAGTCCCAGTGTGACGGCGCCTGCAAGGATGCCTAGAGCCTCCGGGTCCACTGTCTCCTCCCCGTGCCCTCCTGGCAGGGTTGCCCTCCTCCCACCCCCTTGCCCCCACCTCCCTGGGCTCCTCTCCCCTTGTAAGTCACCACCTCTGCCCCTCACGACCTCACCTCTCATCTCTCTGGTCTTGCCCTGCAAATCCGGGTGCCAACCAGCTCAGGTCTCCTCCCTCTCACACACAGGCCTTCCTAAGTGTCTAGACAGGTCCCCAACACACTTTCCTGCTACCCCCCAACCTCCCCTCGAATGCAGGGTAATTTAGATTAAGAGCGCCTCTCCCTTCCTCACCTTCCCCAGGCTTTACCTGTGCTGGGGGCCCCCTCCCCGGCCCCTCACAAAACTCCTTTGTTTGCCACCTACCTCTTTGCTCAGGCCCTGGCTTAAAATCCACCTCCTCCAGGTAGCCTTCTGGGATGCGTCTCTAAGCTCCATTAGGGGAAGCTTACCTTCCCACTTCCATGGGGGGTTACTTTAGAATTCCTTACATTGTGCCCCAGGCTTACCAAGTTGATGGTGGAGAGGAAACAGCCATCCTTATTTCTGGACCTTCACAAGCCCTTAAATAGCCTTGAATAGCTGAATTCATCTAAACGAACATGAGAAGCCCCTTCTAGGACACAGGCCCTCATCAGCAACAAATGCCATGTGCATCCCTCTTGCCCCCAAAATA
The DNA here is from genome assembly GCF_963930625.1 of Muntiacus reevesi. Classification (NCBI taxonomy): domain Eukaryota; kingdom Metazoa; phylum Chordata; class Mammalia; order Artiodactyla; family Cervidae; genus Muntiacus; species Muntiacus reevesi. Next base: position 225,008,272 of record NC_089250.1, on the reverse strand, counting down.
AACTGAGCCAAAACAGGACGTAGGAACCTCCCGGAATACATATCTGTCCTCTGGTTCTAGAAAGTTGAGTGCCTTTCTAGAGCAGATGAGGGTGGGTTTTCCCCGTCAGCCCTTGTGGGATGCTACAATCTGCAAAGACAGGCCAGTCCCTCCCCCTAAGAACGGTTGGAGTCTTCTGCTGAGAGGCACCAGAGGAACAGACGCTGGGGTTTTCTGTTGCTGTGGAAGGTTCCCAGGTGACCTAAGAAGAGGCAGGCAGGGAGGCCGCCACCAGCACCTTCCCACATACACGCTCACCAAGCCCTGCTCCCACTGCAGAACCAGCTCCTCTCCCGGGGATGACAGGGACCGGGAGAGAGCTCTGGCCCTCCCCATTGCCGGCGAATGGGGAGGACAGCTCCCAGCCCCTCCCCTTGGCCCACATATAGGGCTCCTGGCGGATCCCTACCCGCACCCCCACCCCCACCCCCAAGCACCCAGCTCCGCGTGCAGACCTGCCTGGCTAGCAATTTGAGCCCGGGGTTAGCACAGCCCAGCTCAGGACTTCTACTCCTGGCTCAGCCGACAAATTGCTTCGTGACCTTGGGAAAGTCCCCACGCCACCTGACCCCCTCTGTGCGCACTGAGGTGGCGCGTGAGAAGCGGGCCCTCTGGACGCCGCGGCATCTCGAGGTGACCCCGTGTCTCTCCAGCCAGGTGGCAGAGGAGCCATGGGAGGGCTGCTTACGCAACACCTGGAGGCCATCTGCGTGCAGGGAGCCGCGCACGGTCGCGGCCTCGGATGCACCGAGGGGCACCTGCCTTCGCGGGCCAGGCCTCCGTCTCAGCGGGGAGGGCGGCCACGCGTCCCCCGGGCCGGGGACACAGGCCCACCTGGCTCACAGGTGACGCTCCCGGTGGTGCAGGGCTGGCCGGGCTCTTAGGAAGAGGGGCCGGCCTAAATGGTGCTGCCAGCGCCTCCAGCTGCCTCCGCCCACTCCTGGCAATTCCACAGCCGAGAAGCCGGCCAGAGAGATGAAACGCAAGAGGGTGGTTCACAGCTGGTCAGACCTGGATGGGAAGCCAATTCTACAGACCAACCCCACTGCCCTATTAACCCATGATCTCCAAACTTCACTTTCCACAATGATCGGGCCTGTGTCACTCCCCCACTGTCCATTGCCTGCATGCTAATCTGGAGGTGGGGGGAGCCCAGGAATCTCCATTTTCAACAGGTGGCTCCTCTCTCTTTCCTCAGGGGTGCCCCTGGGCTCCCCCCTTGAGAACCACCCCATTACCCTGGCTTACTCTGTCATCTGATTTGTGGCATGATCCTCTTTTAAAAAATTAATTTTAATTTATCTCTTCCCCACCTCTCTCTCCCCCAGAAGGATTCGAAGCAGCATTACCAACCTCTGATGTGGAGACGTGTTTATTATTTTTACGGTTTCTGCAGGAAGCTCCCCGGAACTCGAAGGGGAATTATATTCATAGAGAATTGGGTCCCCAGCGTAAGTCAACATTATTCATTTAACAACTTCTATTGGCGCATGGAGATGTGAGCGGGGCCTCACCCAGAGACGTCTCCTGTGGTTGCCAGAAGATTTAATTCACAACATCCAGGAAAAATAATTAGGGGGAGTCAGAGGAAGCAGGGCATGGGGAGGGGCCCACGGCACTGCGGTTTCGGGGCCACCCACTGCCAGTTACCCCAAGGATCCCCCTGGCTTTGATCGGAGGCTTCAGGGCCCGCTCTGGGCACGTCTCGTGGGGTACCCACGGGCACACGAGGTGGGCTGGCACCGCCAAGCCCGTCTGGACAGAACTTTTGGGAGAAGGGAGCTCCCTTCAAGCTCACGGGGACCAACCACACCACCCCTCCCCAGCTACTGGGGGAGCACCCCACATAGGGGAGCTGGTCAGGAGTCTCTCCTCCGCCAGGCTGCCCAGGAATGGGGGGTGGGAGGCACACTCCCCTGGCCTGAGGCCGGGCTCATCAAGAAGGCTGAGCGAGCAGCTCCAGGTGAGGGTGAGGGGGATTAGGTGTCCCTGCTCAGCCCTTAGCGCTGCTGCTTTCTTAAGCACACTGTGAACTATACTGCAATTCCTGAAAGATCACAGCGGGCTTCTAACCTGCATAGTTTGGAGGTGGAACACAGAAGGCCAGACCCCACTGGGCGCAGGGGTGCTCCTGTGAAAGCCGATGCCTGCTGGGGGGTGGTGCACAGGCTCACCCCGACTCCAGGGGTGGCCCAGGCCGGCAGCCTAATGGTCGGGGCACTGGTTTAATGGGAGAGAGGACAAGAGGCAGGGCGGGGGCAGTTGGGAGTGACCGGCCCAGACCTGGTGCAGCCCATGGGATCCAGAAGGCAGGGCCCTGCTACAAAGAACCTTCCGGATCACTGGGCCCAGCCTCCCCTCTGAGAGCTGAGATGTGAAGAAATAGGAGATGGGACACAGGCCAGGAGGAGGAGGAGGACAGAGAAAGCAAAGTGTCTCTCCTGGTACACTGCATTGCCCTGAAACTGTCTAGAGTCAGGTCCGAGGGACCACAGCCATCTTTATGTTTTATGTTATGAACAACTATGGTGTCTTCAGGCCTGGGGAACAACACACATTTGTTTTGGCACATGTCTCCCCTTCCTGTCTATCATTCCGAAAGACAGGACACCCCCCTTCCAAAGGTCCCCAAGTCTGATTTCTAGAACCAAGAGAGGTTAAGTGAGCAAATCCAGGTCACACAGCACCACAGGCAAGATGAAATTCCAATCTGATTTCCTGGGCAGCCCTCCCTCCCCTATTGAGAGAACCCAGGAAAATCTAACCCGAGACCAGGAATGGCTGAGGAAGGCCCATCTTTCGGTGATCTGCCCTAGTCACCGCTCACAGCAGCGCCGTCCAGTAGAACCACCCAAGACGGTGGGAGCGCTCTGCATCTGAGCTGTCCCACAGAGCAGTCCTCATCCGAGCACTTGGAACGAGCCCAGTACAACTGAAGCACTAAATCTTTAATTTCGCTTACTTTTAATTAACCTAAAATTTATTAATAAAAATGAAATTTAAATAGCCACATGTGACCAGTGGCTACCATACTGGAAAGCGCAGAAAGTGAAGGTCGCTCAGTCGTGTCTGATCCTTTGCGACCCCATGGACTATAGAGTTCATGGAATTTTCTACACCAGAATACTGGAGTGGGTAGCCTTTCCCTTTTCCAGGGGATCTTCCCGACCCAGGGATCGAATCCAGGTCTCCCACACTGCAGGCATATTCTTTACCAGCTGAGCCACCTAGGGAAGCCCAAAAATACTGGAGTGGGTAGCCTATCCCTTCTCCAGGGGATCTCCCCAACCCAGGAATCAAACCAGGGTCTCCTACTTTGCAAGCAGATTCTTTACCAACTAAGCTATCAGGGAAGCACAGATAGATGTAGGCTATAAAAACAACCACATTTTTGAAGCCAAAAGTTGAGGTATTCAGTCTGAGAGGTACACGTGGGCTCATGGACAAACCTCAGCAGAGTATGTGATTTGGGGAGAATCCAGACCTCACAGCTAAAGTGAGTTCAGACCCCAGCTGCGCCCCACCCCCCAGAGGGGTTGTCTCCTGGAAAGCTGTGGTCTAGAAACATTACAGGAGTCTGAAAATACTCCTCCCTGGGGAACTGTTCTGAGGTCTCACTTCTCGAGTTAGTGGCAGGGGTCTGCAGTAGACGTTCACCAGGCAGAGGGACCATCACAACGGTGTCAGAAGAGCAGAGGCACCCTTCCTGGGAAGTGTGACATGGCAGTGGTGAGGAGGAAGAGGCCCGCCTGTGGCCTTTGGATCAAGGATAGGCATCATAAATGGATGGATGGATAATGGATGGTGGATGGATGGATGGGTGAGTGGATGGATAATGGATGGTGGTTAGATGGATGGATGACTGGATGAGTGGATGGATGGATGGATGGGTGGATGGAAGGAAGGAAGAAAAGAAAAAGAGTGGGAAAAGGTGGAAAATAGATAATGGATGGGTGGACAGATAGATGGAAAAACACATAAAATGTCTGCTTTCCGAAGTCCCAGCCACACGGATCATATCCAGAATTTTCCCAACAAACCTCAGTGGGTTTTCAGGAAGACACAAGTGTTTTCTGGTCAATAAGACCACGATGCCACTAAGCCAGCGACCTGCCCCAGGGGTCCTCAGCCGGAGGGGCCTCCCCCTCCAGTTAGGTCTCCGTCTAGAAAGGGGCCTGGTGCTCTCAGGCTGCCTTTTGTCAGGTTGAAAAGGAGAAGCCAAGCCCCCGGTGAGACAGAAGGCTTCCTGGGCTTCTGTAGAATCCCTGAAGACTAGACACAGGAAGCTAACAGAACAGCCTGAGGGGCCAAGGAAAGGCCTCTGGGGACAGTGCTGTCTGGTGCAGGGCTGCAGGGGCCTGAGCAGAAACACGGACGCCCTGCAGGCAGGGATGTCCAGGTCTGGGGGGCTCCTGCCTCTCCTCTCCTTCCCATATCACCTGGGCTTCCTTTCCAAAGACCTGTCTTCCCTGGATGCTGCCCACCACACTGGGTGCCTCTTCCATCGGGGCCGGCCCTCAATTGGCGGTCGTAATCGGCAGTCACGGACCCCAGCGCCCACAGATCCTGAGCCTCTAGCTGGTACAGGCATCGCCTGATGGACTTTATCCCCATCATGTCCTCTGACGCCCCTGGGCACAGACGGTTCTGATCCCCGGCCCACAGACAAAGCTCCATCCGACCGGCTCTGAGAGGTCCCAGACCTTCTCCAAGTCGCAAAGGGAGGCCTGACTCACAGGAACCAACGCCCTTAAACGGACGTGCATCATGCAGGGAGAAGGCTGCTGTGCGTTTGCTGAATGACTGCATGACAGCGTGCGAAAGAAGGACAATGTGAAGCATTTCCCGGTGGGCTAGGGGACAGAGGCTAGTGAGAGAGAAGCATAAAGGCCGGCCAGCCCTGCAGAAGGCCCCCGGCCAGAGACCCTGCCGGCCCAGGATCGCTAGTTCCCCCGGAGACTCCTGGGATCACAGATGGGGCCTGGAACTTGGAAGAGCAGATGGAGCAGCTGACTGCGGTGGGCAGGGACATCCTCGGGTTCTAACCTCAGCCCACCTGCCCCCGCCACCCCCCTAGGACAGGGCCCCGGCCCTCCATAGTGAGCCCCCAGCCCTGGCCATCAGGGTCACTGGACAAACCACAGGCAGGTCAGGCCTGGGGCAGCCCCCGCGGCCCCTCCTCTCCCCGGGGCTCCTCTCCTCCCTCCCTTTTCTGCAAAGAAGTCAAATTTGCCACTCGATGCATTAACCAAGCCAGTAATGAATGGCGACTGTGCAATGGTGCCCGCTTGGAGAGGGAGACACAGGCCAGGCGCGGACCCCAGCAACCGGGCAACGTTCCAGGCCTGGCTTCCGAGGCCCTCCATTCGGGCCCCCTCCCTCCCCAGCCCCCCACCCCCGGCTCCTCCCCCCAACCCCCCACACGAGAGAAGCAGCATGCTCTGTCATCAGAACCGCATTGTTCTGGCCAGAAGAAAAAACGGGTCCAGCAGATGGCAGGTGTAACAAAAGCAGCTTGCTGTGGCCAAACCAATTATTTATCTAATTATGATTTACCACTTAACCACACGATCTTTCTGCAGAGTTGTGGGCAATTAAAACCAGGGTGACTATGTGGATTATGCAAATAGGCTGGAGCCCGGCGAATAAAATTGGAGATTAGACATTCACACAGGCAGAAGCTGGCACAGGGCAGCCCCCCAGGGGTTGGGGGGGGAGTGAAGGGGGGGTCTGGGGGGAGGGGAGGCTAAGGGGCCAGGCTGGGGGTCAGGAAGGAGAGAGAATGGAGGGAAAGGGGATGAGGGAGCTTGGCGGAGAGGATCAGCTGTGGGAACCACACCTCCCCCTAGGCCTCCGGGCTGCCCCGGGGGTGATATCAGGCCCCTGGGAGGGAGAACATCAAGGCAGCCGGCATGACAGGAGCTGCAGAGAACATGTGCCTGGGGGCGGGGGGGTAACAAGGGAGACCTGGAGGCCAGACTGGACAGGGCAAGCTGAGGCTCCAAGAACAAGGCCATAAGCAACCACGCTGCAGGCGGTGAGCCCCCAAGCCAGGGGAGGGGAGGGGAGGAGAGGGGACTTGGACCCTCGGATGGGAGGTGGGTGGCTTCCCAAGGTCACCCCAGACTCAGCGGATTGCAGTGAATTATTCTGTTTGCTCTTCATCACCACCTTGGAGACATGGCACTGGGGCCCGGTTTACAGATTAAGAAACTGAGGCTTAATGAGACTCTGCCAGGTGGCCTGCAGGGCTGGTGTGGATGGGGCCGGCCCTGGGCAGCCTCCAGACAGGCACTGAGACTCTAGCCTGCCAGGGCAGTTTCCCTGCTGGAGGGGGCAGAGTGGGCTGCCCACGGGAGCAACTCTCAGCCAACGAGGACAGGTCTGTTCAGGTAGGTGACCACCGACAGGGACCCGCTAGCCGTCTCGGGACACCCAGGATCAGCCCCAGGCCCGTGACTGACCAAGCAGCCATGTGGCTCCTGACAGCTCATCTGTCTCTGGCTCAGTGTCCAAAAGGACTAGAGATGATGACACTGCCTTTCCCTGCCCCTCTAAAAGTGGGGTGACACCCACCAACACCCTAATGTGACCGAGATCTCCCTCGAGATGGCAGAGCAGAGGAAGAGACCCGGGAAGAGCGGCGGCCTGTGGGGATGCCCAGGAATCACCACTGGTTTGTTCTGTTACTAACAGAAGCAGGAACTCCCAGAGCACCAGTCCTGGGTCCTGCTCCAATGGCCTTGGGGGTCTTTACTCCATCAGCCTCACGACACACCTGTGAAGTGGTGCTACTGCTATTCCCATCACCTGAGGCACAGAGAGGGTGAGTAACTCGCCTAAGGTCACACAGCTGGCAAACAGCAGAGCTGGGATTCTCATGCATTGATTCATTCAACAGATATTTGAGCAGCCCCTGAAAAGCCAAGTTTGAGGCTAGAAGTAGTAGTAGGTTGCTCAATCATGTCCGACCTTTTGTGACCCCATGAGCTGTAGCCATAAACTGTGACCCACCAGTTTTCTCTGTTCGTGAGGTTTTCTCAGCAAGAATACTGGAGTGGGCAGCCATTTCCTTCTCCCGGGGATCTTACTGACCCAGGGATCGAACCCAGGTCTCCTGCATTGCAGGTAGATTCTTTATCATCTAAGCCACCATCTAAGCCATCCAGCCACCTTGAGGCTGGAAGTGAAACATAAAAACCAACATAAGAGAAGGTCTCCATTCTCAAGGACCTGCGTTCCGGTGCAGTGACATTTTAGCAACAGCTGTGATTAAGTGGAGGAGGGGGGCTATGGCAGGAAATGCTCCTCCCCTCCCACCCCCCGCAGTACAAGATGGGGGGTGGTCCAAAGCCTCCTCCCTCAGACACACCGTGAAGGGCCCTGAGACACAGGAAGAGGGGCAGAAAAGGAAAACCACGTAGAAAACCAGTTCCTACCAAGGGTGTTCTTTCTACTAGATCTGAACCTTCTCCAGGGTCATCACTGGCCAAGGTGCCACTTAAATTGAAACTAATCAAATAAAAGCTTCAGTTTCTCAGTCTCACTAATCCTTGATAGCCATCCGTAACTGGTGGTTCCCAATCCTGGCATCACACCTCTAGAACGTTCCATCACCCTGAAACATTGCAGCGACAGTGCTGCTCCAGAGTAACGTAGGGGGGGCGGGATTTTTATGTTTTGTTCACAGATGAACCCCCAGCACCCAGAGTCACGCGTAACTGTTCATTTGCAGAAGGAAAAGTGAGTGCAAGGCCTCCCTCAAGAAGGACGAGGGTGCTGGCGTGGAAGATGAAGGAGCAGCTGGAATCCTGGTGCCATCTGCAGGCCGGGTGGACAGCCCCTGAGCGCCGGGTCCACCAGCCCCGGGCCCGTATCGGTGCCCACTGGGGAGGCCCTTCCCACCAACTGCCGACGTCTGGAGGACCTTCCCCAGGACCCCAGCCCAGCAAGGCCATGGGAGGAGGGATGGCTGTCAATTCTCTATGGAGAGTGGGGCACACCCTGGGGACCTCCACCCTTGGCACACCTCTAAACTGCCATGCGCCCTGAGTTAGGGCCCTGAGTTCCTGTGTGTGTTGTGTGTGGGGGAGAGCAAGTTCAGGGAAACTGGCTAAACAATCCAATTCCTGGGACATATCCAGGAGCCCTGGATTAAGCTGGAGGCCGCCCAGTGAGGACCCTGCACTGTGGGGTCAGCTGTTCTCCTGAGGTCCAGGGGGAACAGGAGGCCTTCTCTTGGAAGACAGTCAGGATAACCCCAGTTGTGCCAGAACACAGGGGGCCTGTTGTTGTTCAGTCCCTCAGTTGTGTCCAACTGTTTCCGACCCCATGGACTACAGCACGCCAGGCTTCCCTGTCCATCACCATCTCCTGGAGCTTGCTTAAATTCATGTCCATCAAGTCAGTGATGCCATCGAACCATCTCATCCTGTGTGACTCTAGTATGTCTTTATACACTGCAAGAGCAGGCAGAGGTGAGACTAAGGAGGTGTTTGGCGCCCCGGCAGGTGGGCAGAAGAAAGAAGGTAGCCAGGGCCCCTTCTCCAGCCAGGCTTCAGGTGGCCCCCAAGATAGAGTGTGTGACCTGACCCGACCTTAAATGCCTGGGTGAAGGGCCTACTCCACAGGTCTGGCTGAAGCCGCCTCACTGTCCCCAGAAGGGTACCTGGCCATGTGCCACCCCTGGGTCAGTTCTGTGAGCCTGCCCTGCCCCCCAAGAACGAGGGCCTAAGTCCCCTCTGCCAAGCTGCGTGCAGTATTCCTGGGGGACAGCAGTGTCCCCACTTCACTGGCTGGAAAACGACGCCGGCGGCTGCGGCCAGGGTGTGAGCCAGGCCTGAGTGCAAAGGGACGGTGGGCTCCTATGTCGGTGTTCTGCGCCCCCACACTCAGGCACTCACACCCTCACACACGCACTCTTGTGCACACACACTCATACACTCACCTCTGATGTTTCATAAATGTTAACCCTGGAGAATCAGTAAGCAGATAGCAGGGACACGGTCGCGTCTACAGACGCGGGAAACTCAAATGCCAGGTCCTGGCCAAGTTTCCACCAGAGTTCTTCCAGAAAAGCTCAGGCCCCGCCCACATGCTACGCAGGCCCCGCCCACCCACTGCCCTGGATCGCAGCCCTCTCCGACGTCACCCAACGAAGCCTCACAAGCTGGCCTGCGTTCGATGGGGGTGGACATGCCCCCCAACCCCTGTCACTAAGAAACAGGGCCCTACCTGACCCAGAAGCCACCCCAGCACGTCTGGGGTCTCGAGCCCTCGGGGCAGGCGCCAGCACACTCCCAAGCCGAGATGAGAAATCGGTTGCAAAACGCTCTCTTAGCTCAGGCCTGGAGACTAGGGTGGGGTGGCGGGGGCGAGAGGGGCCTGGAGGTCAGGACGACCGCGCCCTCCCGGCGCGCGGGGGCGAGGGGCGGCCGCAGGGGCGCGGGCGCTAGCGCCCCCGCCCGCAGCCCCTGCCCACTCCTGACAAAGGCCTGCCTTCCTCCTGGGAAATGCTCCTCCGTATATTAATAAACGGCAGCGGCGGTGGATTCTGCCGCCTGCCTGGGTTGATAGGAGATTTATGCAGCCTGCAAAGTCGGGAAATACAGAAGTATTCCTGATAATACTTCTTGTCCTACCAAAGGTCACGGGCAGGGCCCATCAATCCCGGGAAATAAAGAAGGTCCCGGTTTTGCTTGTTCTCCAGCGAAGGAGGAGAAGAGCCTTTTAATCGCCTCATTTGGAGAGCTGGCTGGGGTTGTATGTCATCCGAATTACAGATTCAGCATTAATTGACCAGATGTGGGGGGCTCTCTCTGGGCCCCGGAGGACCATAAAGCCATTCCCACACTGGTAATTAGCAGACAGCGCGGCCCAGGCTGGGCCACTGGCCCCCAAGGCAGGCAGCAGGAGGGAGGGGGGAGCACACCGGATGCTGGGGGGGGGGGCGGCGGGCATTGGTCAGACACTGAGCCGGTACACGGTCCCCTCCAGTCCAGGGGCCCCCAGGGGCTCAGAGGCCCACCCTCAGCACAGCAGGACTGAAGGCCTGCTGGCCTATCGGGGACACTACATCGTGAGAAGAGAGTGGAAGGGGTCCTTTCTCCCCAGAACTGCCCTGAGTGGGTGCATCCTGCCCGGGCAGGCTCTGACCTCCTGCGGGAACCCAGCGGGAGGCGAGCAAGTGAAATGAAGTTGGTGTGGCCACAACCCCGCCACCAAAGGGGTGGCCTCAACCGCTGACCTTCAGGCAACTGCAAAGGGCTGGATGGAGAGAGAAGGGGCCGGCCTCCTCTGGAGAGGGCCCGGTGACCTCTGCAGAGGTGACAGGTGAGAGGGGAACATATACAGGGATGACATTAAACTGTTTCACAACCGGTCCAGCTAGGCCAGAGGCTGAAGTAGAGGCCAAGGCTTCCTGTCCTTCAAATCCAAACCAGTAACTCTCTACTGGCCCCGGTATGGGAAGGTTTGGGGGAGGGGGCCCAAGGGAGACCCCAGGAAGGCATGGGGTGGGGTGGGCGTGGGGAGATGGACTCACCAGCCCTGCTGGTACTGGCTGCCTGGTGACAAGTGGGCAGGAGTCAGATCTCACATGGAGACCTCCCCGGGGTCCTGAAACCTCCCCCTCCCTGGGCCTCTGTTCCGAGATGGGGCCTGACCCAAGAAGTCCTACTGCACCAGGTGTGTCCCTGGACGTACCCGGGCTGAAGGTGGGAAACACGCCAGCTCGTCCCCTGGATCCCGGCAGGTGCGTCCTCGGCCCCCGCCCTCCCGCCTTGGAACCCGACCACCCGGAGCCCCACATGCACACTGCCGCTCGATCAATTCTGCTGTAATGTGTTTTATGAACATGCAGATGGCATGGCTGGGCCAGGGGGAAGGTTTTACCTTGGGATAAGAAATTAACACTGGCAAATAGCAAATTTACTGCATGTATTTTCATTTTCCTAATACCAGCACCATCTGCTAGCAATTGGGGCTCCACGTCGCTGTTTTCCCCCTTTATTTCTCCCGCCCGCTCTTTTTTATTTATTTTTTTCATTTTCCGCAGCCGGGCCCTCCAGATGCCCCCGGGGGTGGGGGCTTCATCCTCTCACCAGGGAATCCAGGCTGTGGCCAGCAGCTGGCAACCCAGTCTCCCAGCTTGCCTGGGCCAAGGGCCCTCTCTATTTCTGTCTTTTCCAGGCTGTAAGCCATGGAGGTACCCCCCACTTCCATGCCTCAGAGGGGTGACGTGAGCCCAACAAGAAAGACAGACTTTAACCAATCCACACACTGAACTGAGGCGGTTCAATAAAACCCAGCTACATCAGACCTCTGGTAGCTATGGGCACTTATTTCTCCCTTGCTGCTTTCTGGAATTACTTAAAATTAAAAAGTTAGCTACTGTGCATTCTACATGGAGCTCCCACCAGGCAGGAGGAGTGATGTGGGGCTGGGGGTCTCGGGTCTGCAGTGGGACTTGGGGGCATGGATGACTCGTATGCATGGCAGAGAGGGGGCAGGAGCTCACGGGGTCTTTGCAGCACAGGGAGAAAGCGGCCCCGCTGCACCCAGGAGTGGCCAGCTGTGCGTGCACTGGCCCCAGAGGTGGGGAGAGGGGATGCTCCCCCTACCCGAGGCCACAGGGCACGACAGTGTGCACACGGGTGAAGCACCTATGATTCTTGGCCACGCAGCCTGGCAGTGGGTCGGCCGGGGTGGCCGGGCTCCCTGGGGGGCAGGGATCCATCCACACGCCCCAGGGCCAGCTGGTGGACAGTCCACAGTGGGGCAGGACCAGAGAGAGGAGCGGGAGGAGAGAAGCCAGGTGGGACGGGGGGATGGATCTCCTCTACCCCAGGAAAGTCAGCGCATCCTTGTGTTTTGGAGCTGGAAGATCTCTGGGTCCAAGGCCACACCTGTAAATTCGTATGTTGAAGCTGCAACCCCTGGACCTCAGAATACGACCTCATCTGGGAACAGGGTCAGTGCAGGGTCAGTAAATCACTACTTGAGGGGAAGCCATGCAGGAGTGGGGTGGGTCCCTAATCCAGTGACTGGCGTCCCTATGAAAAGGGACAAGTAAGTTGGCTGCAGACCCACAGAGAGGGAAGCCAAGGGAAGAGGCCTGGAACGGACCCTGTCCCCACAGCCTCAGAGGGACAACCCTGCCGAGAGCTGTCATAAGCATGGGCTTCTGGCTCCTGGAGCTGAGACGCATCTCCTGCTGAAGCCACTCAGTCTGTATTTAATGGTACTTCTGCTGGGGCAGCCCTAGGACGGCTGACTTGCAACGAATGACCACTTGGGTAAGCCTCAGCCTCCTCGTTTGCACAGTGGGGGTCATTTCTGTCTTCCCTCATGGGTAAGAGATAGAAACCATATTATTGGTAATAGTTAATGATAATAACATCAGAATAATAGTAATCTGATGTTCTAGGTGCTTCACATTGAATCCTTGCAAAGCCCTGTCTCCCACCACAAAGTAGCTTCTTTTATTACCCTCATTTTATCAGCAAGGGAACCGAGGCACAGAGAAGATAATTAACCTGCCTAAGGTCACACAGCTAAGCGAGGAAGTAGCAGAGCTAGGGAGTACACCCAGGTGGGCCGGCCCTGAGTCCGTGCTCCTCACCACGTCATACCCCTGAGCAGGATGAGCTGAGGCCCTGGCACCTGGCTCAGTGCCCGGCTCCGAAAGGCTGGGGAAAGACGGCTGCTGGTGTCATCGCGGCCAGCTTTACACACGAGGAAGCAGGCCCAGAGAGCAGAGGTGACATGCCCAAGGCCGTCTGGACAGCATCAGAACCGGGTGGGTGGACATCTCCTGACACCAGACAGCGAGGACAGGGGAAAGGTGCTAGACCTGCGCTGGGACAGGGCCAGAAACTCTCCCCGCCCCCAAACCAACAAGGGGCCAGCAGGAGCCTGGAGAAACCGCGGCCACGCGGGAGAGAATCCTGCTGTCCCTGGCGTCCCAGCTGGTGTCTCCTGGCATGGCTTCCCCAGCTCCGGGCTCCATTCCTGAGTGTCCTAAAAATGCCACTGTGGCTGCCACACAGGAGGGCCACTACTAGGGGGAGGGGAAGCCCCAGGTGGATTGATGGGGTCCTTTCAGGAGCCTGAGTGGCAGGGCGGCGCGAGCAGAGTTCTGAACGGGCCTCTGGTCTCTGTGGCCCCTGGGGACCAGGGTAGAGCAGGGCCCCCAGCGCGCTGGCAGTAAACGGGGCTTGGCAGGCAGGGCCCCGGGGCTAGGCACATCTGATCACCCTGCCCTCCCAGCCGCAGAGACGGGAGCAGGTGGGGGCAGCTGGCTGTCCTCTTGAACCACTCACGGTTCATCACGTCTTTCCACGCCACCTTTCAGAAAATGCCCTGGCAACTTTCCCTTCCCATCAGCGAAAAGGAGGATGCAGGCTCCAGCCCACACGGCGGGGTCTGGCCCTGGAATGCCTCCCCGGCCCATCTTGAGTGGGTCTGTCACTGTGACGGCTTGGGTCGCCTGGACCCCAATATTTACCACCATGATGGTTCTGGATGCGTGGTGCACAGGAGTGGATCGGGTGGGTGTGGGTGGGAAGACGGGGACCTCAGCAGCCCCCACATTGGCATACACTTTGTTCAAACAGACTGTCCCCTCAGCCAACCCTGGCTCGGGCAGCGCCCTGCCCACATCCGCCACCCCACAACTTTTCCAGCCAAAGGGAAGCCAGAGCACAAGACTGGAGGATAAAATTTGATTTGAAAGAATTTTATCACTCAGCCCAATGATGGCTTTAAATATTAAAAAGGCATAAAACGGAGGGGGAACGGAAAAGCTGTACCAAGTACCAGCCTCAGACAGCTTCTGCCAAATACGATGCCATCTGAGGAAAAAACGAGCGTTCGGAGAGGGAAAGTCTGCTGGGGAGGGAGGGGGATGGCTCTGCCTCCCTGATCCTCCTGCTTTGCAGACATTTTCAAAGCAGCATCCTGGATCTCCCAAACCTTACCCAGAGACAGGTAATACATTCATTATTGATGGATCAGTACCCGGAGAGTGTAAATTACTGAAACAAACACGGCATAATTAGGGCATTAGAAGGAGCGTGGAGGGAAGGCAGGGTATGCCACGCTTGGCTGTGGCTTTCATCTTTGCAGGTGTTCATCTCGTGGCAGCCAGCACCCCAGCCTGCTTACCATATGCACATCCCGGCTAGCCAGTTCTCAGCTGGGAGGTCCACTGGGAACTCCCTCCTGCCCCAAAGAGGGGCCCGCAACCAGCCAGGCGCATTTGGGGGAATGGGCAGAGGGGAAGAGAGCAGGTCTCTAGGCATGTGTGCACGCGCACATACGCACAGAGGCGCGCGTACACGCAGGCACGCACACAAAGACCCAAGGCCAGTCTGCGGGCGTGCAGCTGGCGGGCCTGTGTCCCCGTCCCCGTGTGTGCCCTCAGAATTTCATGACAAGAATGAAACTGATCAGGCAGCCTCCAGTTCCATAATTAGGGCCAATTGAAGGAGACAAAGAAATCTATGGAGATCACAGTGGGAAGTGGTAGTGATGAACGCTGGCTTTGAAACAGCATTTTGTACTCACTGGACCATCACTGTCTTTACATAAAAGCTGCCGGCCTCCTTCCTCCTGGCTCCCTCCCCTGGGGCAGGGCAGCCAGCAAGGCCGGCTCCAGACCTCCAGACCTCCAGACGTCCCCCTCCACCAACTGCCTTTTCTGGGTCAGGCCTCATTTCTGGTGGCACACCTCAGAGGAGGCTGGGGGGGTTACTTTTTTGGTGTGTCTGCGTGTGCTGGAGGTGGGCAGAGACAAAAGGTAGACCTGAAATGCATGCTCTCTCCCAGAGGCATGTGGAAGGTGACTGACTTAGTGGCTTTCTGGGACGGGACCCTATGTGCGTGTGTGCGTGCATGTGCATGTCACTGCACGTGCACATGGATGTGCGGAAGCAGGTGTGCATGCAAGGGTGTGCATGAGCGCACATGTGACTGCGTGCATGCTGACCACACACAGGATGAGAGATGTGTGGATGTGTGTGTACCTGTGTGTGGGGTGGAGGAACCCCAGGGGGACTGACAGCCTTGGAATCTGAGCCCCTTTCTTTCTCTAGATTTTCTCCTAAAAAAGTTAGGACAACAAAGGCACCCCAGGCCCAGAACTGGTGGCCTCGGGCTCCCCAGGACCCTGGAGGGAATGGGGGCTGCTGGCAGAACCACAGGCCGCAGGGCACAGCCATCACCCCCCGGCATCCTGGAAGCAGACCCTGGCTGAGAAGGGCCGCCCGTCTCCTCAGCTGCCTGCTGCCCCGCTATGGGGCTGGGGTGCCGGAAGACTGAACCGGCCGTGCCTGCTGCTGTTCCAGCTGGGGACCCTGTGACACCACCCTGGGCGAGGTGGCCCCTGGGCAGTGAGGGCACACCCCGCTGGGAGGTATGAGGGGCTCCGGGAATTGTCCCTTGCTGGCGTCCCCGCATCGGTGCCAACCTGCTCACGCACGCAAGTGTGGTTTCCTCCTCGTGCCCGCAGTAATCCTCCGACTTTACAGCAAATTATTAAAACTCACTTATATTTAATCTGCCTTCTGGAATTAATTGAATTTTTACGCTCAGCAAATGCCACAGTTTGTGCTGCCTCCCGATCGCTGGCTTGGAACAGCTAAATGACAAGGCGGCAGACCAACCGCAGGCTCTGCAGACAGGCTCTGGGGGTAAAAAAGGCATTAAGAGGCTGGGTGAGGGGGGGCGGCCTGGGACAGCCCATCCCCACCTGATGCCCTCAACCATGGCGCACAGAAGCTCCGTTTATCAACTCCCTCTGTTTATCGAGCAGGAGGGAGGCCTGCGCTCCGCACCTGCAGGGACCATGCTCCTAGGGGACCCGGGTGGCAGGAGCAAGCCAGGAAGGACCCCTCCCCTCTCTGAGGGTGTTGCCCTGGTTGATCTCTGGCCAGGGGAGGTTTGCCCTCTCCCGGGTGACTGGGCCCAGGCCGGCCCCCAAAGAGACCCAAAGAAGGCCATCTCCTTCCTCAAACTTGGCATTCGCCACCCAACACATGGGGCTTCCGGCCCCTCTGAACCCCGGCCAACTCCACAGTGGAGTTCCACACCCCGAAGGCGCCGAAGATCCAAGGTCACGTGGAGCCCTGGCATGCTCCCTTCTTGCCGGGACACGTTAATCTGGGGGGTGCTGACACCTCTCGGGGAGGAGGGGCGATGTTTGTAGAGCCCCGTTCAGGGTGCTAAGTGCATCCCCTTAAGTCTGCCAGGTTCAGAGTTCTAAGTGTGATGACACCAGGGCTGGTGCAGAAGTGGCTGTGTGTCTGACCCCCCCCTTCCCTCCTGATTTTCTCGCCAACACTCAACTGTCCACAGACCAAGGAGGAGGGTGCCCGCCACTGGTTTAGAGATTCTGAGCAGAGCACCCCCCGCCCCCAGGCATCCCCACGCTCATGGCATCTGCATCCTAGACAAGACTGATCATCCAGTAAGGCCTTACCAGGTGAATCTAAAGCCTACTTTTATTTTGGTTAAAGAAAAAAAAAAAAAAAAACCTATCACTAATCCATTTTGTGAGTCTTCTCAGTTTATTATCAGGCAAACACAAGACATTAATGTATTATTTTTATTTACTTCCTAATTATAAAAGCTGCTTCTTTGCAAAACATTCCTTGAAAAATAAGGTTTTGTAAAGACATACTTTCACTTGAACTTTTGATGGAGTGGAGTACAAGTTGATCTTTATACTTTACCGGTTGATAAAAAGTCTTCTGACAAGAGATTTCTAGTCTCCTGCATAACCAGGGTTTTGAGGATAGATAATTGTATTTTTTAAAAATATCTATCATAGCATATCTGCTTTGGAATAACAATAAATAAAAAAATGAAGTTAAAAAAAAAAAACTGATCATTCAGCTGGAGGGGAAGGGAGGGTTTGAAAAATGCAGCCCCCCTCCCCAACCCAGGGTTCACTTCAGGTCCCCAGAACTGGGTGTGCTGGGTGGTAGAGGGCCTGGGGGGGGGTGGTCAGGAAGGGAAGCCTGTATTTTTTTTTTTAACTCCAAGAAATTCGGATTCAGCCAGGTGGGGACTGGGAACTGGGAACCTCAGCCTTCGAATTACGACACTGGAGGGACAGGATTCCACTCCCACTGCTTGTGGGAAGGGCTCCCTGAATGAAGGCAGAGGTCAGCGGGATTTACCAGGTGTGGAAAGTTCCCGGCAGCTGCGGGGGAGGGGCCATCAAGACTTTTGTGCCTGGGATCAGAGACAGCCGGTCACGTGGGGCTTGGTCCCCACGGGACGGTCAAGTTTCCTGGCTCCGCTGTTCCCTCCATGCACGCGTGCACACACACACACTTCCACGGAGTCAGGGGGCAAGGACCCCAGAGGGCCAGGTTCACCTGCATCCCTGCCTGTGACCCTCCCCGCAGCCGTGGTACACAAACAGGAGAGGCCCACCAAGCCCGCCCTCCCCAGTTCCCCCAAACCCTAAGCCCAAGAGGCACGCCCTCAAGTATGCCAGCCTCCTCGTGCTGTGACTGTCCGTTCAGCCTTAGCAGAGCTCCCGGGGGCTCCCCAGTCTGCGGGCTCGGCAGGCGCCCGGGACGTGGGCCCGCGTGGCCCTGGCCCAGGCCTGCAGAGGCAGTGCCGGGTGTCTGTTCTGCAGCATCCGTCACCAGATACGCTGACCATCAGGGGCCCAGCAACCTGTCATCAACGCCAGGATCTCGGAAGTCTGCCCGCCTGTCTCCCTGTCCCGCTTCCACACTGCCACCTGCCTGACTCCTAGTTCTGGGGTGAGGGGGTGGGATCAAAGGGGTTTCATCTTTGCCTTTCGGGGAGCCTTCCTCTGCCGCCTACTCCAGCTCCCAATGCAGGAGGAGAGAGGGAGGCAGGAGGGGAGGAGGGGAGCAGGCCCTTCCCAACCCAGGCCAGAGGCATTTCAGCAGGTCCTAATTCAAACCCTTCTCTGGGTCAGGCCCTGGCCCGGCCTTGAGCGGGGATCACCAGCCAGCCCTTTCTGCTCCCACACTATGAGGTGGGATAAGGAGATGATGCTCGGGTACTGTATCTGGGGCTTCAGTGACTGTCTTGGTCAGCGTGGACTGCCGTAACAACATGCTGTGGACCTGGGGGCTTCCACAAGTATATATTTGCTCACAATTCTGGAGGCTGGGAGTGCTGGCAGGGCTTTCCCCTTGGGGGACAGACCACTGGCTTCTCCCTGGATGCTTATAAAGACACTAATCCTATGGGGTTGGGGCCCCACCCTTATGACCTCATTTTCTCTGAATTACTTTCTTAGAGATCCCATCTCTGTGTTGGTCGCTCAGTTATGCCCTACTCTTTGCGACCCCATGGACTGCAGCTCACCAGGCTCCTCTGTCCATGGGATTTTCCAGGCAAGGATACTGGAGTGGGTTGCCATTTCCTTCTCCAGGGGATAGAGATCCCATCTCTGAATACAGCCACACTGGGGGTCAGGGCTTCAACATATGAATTTGGTGGTGGGGGGGACACAATAAATACTCAGTCCATACAGAAACCCCCTGACATGTGTCAGCCACCACTGCTAGGCTGTGTGGACAGCAAAACACTTGAACCTCTGAGTGTTGGCTAGGGCATGTGCTATGGAGCTAATAGATCCCCGTCAGAGGGCAGAGGGGTGCAGACGAGGTCTGATGGGCTCTCCTGGGCCCCCACAGAGGACACACGGCCAGGAGGACCCAAGTTCAACAGCAGCTCAGAGAGACACCAGCCCTGCCCTCCTTCCCTGTGGTTCAGCCGCTGCCTGGCTTTCAAGGCTCACCACCTGCTCCCAGCTCCTTCTCGCATCTCCAGGACAGGTCCCTCCAAAGGTTCTGCATGTATTGCTTGCACTCACTCTCTCTCTCTCAGCTCATCTACTTCTCCTCATCATCCATTTTTCCACAGCAGGACCAGAGTATCTGCAACCAAAGCTGCCTCTTGCTCCTCTTTGCTTTCCCCCACGATTTGCAGGAGCTCGATACACATCTACAGAACCAGTGCTGGAGCTGGGGCACCTGGCAGTTCGGCCCAGGAGTTGACCCAGGTTCCAGCCACAGGACCTTTGCACTTGCTGCTCCCTCCACACGCCCGGCTCTACGGGGCTGCCTCCCTCACTCTCATCACATCTCTCACCTGAGGCTCCCCAGCCTCCTTGCCCTGGCTGTCCTATGGAAAGCCCCACCATCCTGCATTGGCCTTCCCCTTTTCCTGCTGTATCTCTTCCCTGTAACCCCATCTATCCCACATCTTATTGATCCTGTCTGTTGTCTACCTCCCCAGCTACTGTTGGGGAGAAAGGAGTAGTGTTCCAGGAAGTCAGGAATTTCCATCTGCTTTTTCAGAAGGAATTTCAGTCCCGGACCCTCAGTGCCCAGCTTACAGTCAATGCTCAACACATGCTTGCCGACTGCATGAGGTGAGCTCCGCATCGGTGGAAGTATTCAAGTCAAACACAGTTGATCTTTCAGGGCTGCTTCTGATCTAAGACTTGGCAGCTCTATGACTTCCCGAGATGGAGCTCGGTGGGGAACTCTGCTCCCGGGTGAGGGGTGGGAGGCCACCCCAGGAAACGAGCCCTTAGCGGGTCTCCCACGCTCTGGTCTGGGGAAATCCCCCAGCCCCAGGCCCCTCAGGAGCAACACAGCAGGACCCAGGCAGACCCTGCTGTCCCCAGACCTCCAGGACATGTCGCTTTGACCCCAGCTGTCCTGCCCACAGCCGGCCCAGGCGTACAGCTGACACAGGCTGCCTGGCAACAGGGCCAGGCCGGATTATCATACATTAAGACATAATTACTCTGTGGAAATTTACAATACAAAGCACCCTCCCCAACAAGTTGGCTTCAGAAGGATTCCAAGGATACAAAGCACTGCTGTGTCTCTGCCTGAGCCCCCACCCCCCACCCCCCACCCCCAGGCTAGCCCTGGCCAGAATTTCAAAAGAAGCGGGTGGGTTAGACTTTGCAGAAACCCCATTCCGCATAAGCCCAGCCCAGGGACGGGCCCTCTGGCTCTCTAAGCCCCACCCCTAGGGACAGTCCTCCTGGTCCCTTCAGCCCCACCCCCGAAGCCTCTCCGGGTTTCCCCAGTCCAGGAGGCTGCAAGCATCACCGGGACCCCTCTTTCTCACATCCAGCCTGCTCTGCTCAGGGTAGGGAGAACCACACATCTCAAGCCACATCCTGGCTGTGACCTGCAGTGAGGCGGAGCGTCTAACAGACATTGAGTGACAGTCGCTCAGCCGTGTTCGACTCTTTTGAGACTCCACGGACTGTAGCCTGCCAGGCTCCTTTGTCCATGGGCTTCTTTGGGCAGAAATACTGGAGTGGATTGCCATTTCCTTTTCCAAACAGACATCACTGAGCACCTACTATGTGCCAGGCACTGTGTTAGTGCCAGGATGTGTCTGTGAACGAGACAAACCAGACCTCTCCCAGTTCTGGCAGCGCCTGCAGTCCTCTGGGGAAGACGGATGAGAAAATACACAGTGTACTTCCTGTGTGTGAAGTGCACACGCAGGGCGGGAGATGGTTGGCTTGTGCAAAAGCCCAGGGGTGGGACCACAAGTGGTGAGGCTGGGGCGCAGCAGTGATGAGAAGATCACCAGCTTTCACTCTAAGTAGGTTTTGAGCAGGGAGCCACCTGCTCTGATTTAAAAGTGCCGGCTTGGCCTGGGTCTGAATCCTTCCACCCCCTTCTTGGTCACAGGACCTTTGCACAGGTCTGTCACCCCCGGAAGCCCTTGTTTCCCTCCGCAAAACAAAAACAGCAACAGCTACCACAAACCCACTGTGCACAGCTGCGGGGAGAACACAAACAAGATGGGCTGGCACACAGGTGGCGGGGGGGGGCAGCGGGAGGAAGCTCTCGGGGCCTCAGTTGCTCCATCTGTGAAATGGGCACCAGTGGCCTGGTCACCTGTGCCTATCATCTGGGAGCCCAGGTGACCCCGGGTAGATTCTTCCTCCGACACACAATCTACCCTGAGACTTGGCGGCCATGTTTTCAGTGTGATCAACAGCGTTCAGAGGAAAAAACTGATTAGGGGTTATTTATCCTCTAGCCATAAAACCCAGGGGCCGCCAAGGGGGAGCAGCTGCCCAGTCTCCACCCTCCCGGGTGTCAGCACACCTCCCGGGTGTCTGGGGCCCGCTCTGGCCTCTGGGGAGAGGCCCCTGCCGAGCCACTCCGCCTTCTGGGCGCCGGCAGGAGGGGCTGGGAGGAGCCTGCACTTATCTTAAGGATCTCAGGGCCTTTCACCAGCCTCCAGGCTCGCTGGCTCCCGAGAACAAAGGCCAGCAGCCTCCCAGCACCAGGTGGCTGACAGTTCAGCCAGAGGCCCAGAGAGGGGCAGGGCCCTGCCTGCGGTCACACCGCCCTCAGTCCCTCCGCGGTCGAGGCGCCTGCTATGCAGAGGAGCGGGCCTGTGGTGGCGGGCTTGGCTGAGAATGACAAAGCGCTGGAGGCCCAAGGGGCTGTGTGAGGCCCCCCACTTCTCCCGGAAACTCCCGGGTAAAGGTGGCCTTTGGCTTCTGAAGGTGTGTCTCCCAGGGTGGGCGACCTGAACCTCTGGGCCACGGGCACACCCTCCTCTATGAGACGGGGATGATGCAGGGGTGGGCAGAGGACTGCATGAGCTACCACCAAGGCTGAGACAGGCTCGGGGCAGGAGGGCGCGCCCTGAATTCCTTTCTTCACCACCTTGTGCGGGGCAGCGTGCTCTGGACGGCAGAGAAGAGCGCCTTGGGTGCACAGCCCGCGTCTCTGAAGGGTCGGCACCCCAGAGCCTCCCTCCCCTGCTCTGCCCCCGCCGTGTTCCGAGGCACCCGTCAGGGCCCTCACGGAGCTCCTGGATGACGGTGGGGGCAGGTCACCCCACCTCCAGGACCTCAGCTTCCTGTCTGAGACGAGGGGACGGGGCCTGCAGTCAGGGAGGGACCGGCCTCGCCCAAAGCGGGTGGGGGCTGCAGGGGTGGCCCAGTGACAACCCGGGGAGCGGGGAGGTCTGCTCATGTCCCTCAGGGTTTGCAGTGGCCATGCGCGGGACTCCAAGGGCACACCAGGCCTGGCCAAGGTGAGCCGGGGACCCGAGCTGCAACCCCAGGCCAAACTCTCAGGAAGGAAAGGGGCCAGAACACCCACAACACGCCCCCACTCCGAGAGGACAAAGTTTTTGGAAAGGAAGGGTCTGGAGGGACTGCCTGCTGGGAGTGGAACACCCCCACTGGGAGTAGGTGCTGGGAGTCCAGGGAGGTTTGCAGAAGGAAGCCGCTCATGCTCACAGAGGCCGGGACTCTGCACACCCAGCTCCCCCATCACTGGGCCACCCGAGCCTAGGAATGAGAGGGGGCAGCACCTGGCTTCTGCTGGCTCTGAAAAGAAACGCTCGCCTCTGGACTCACTTTCTTTCCAAGTTCTTTTTAGAAAGATAAACTCTTTCCTCCTGGGTTCTGTAAACTTACTGATTTTCAAATTCCAGCTACCTCTGAGACCAAGGCCCTTTAGATGTGCTTTTCTCCCGGGAATCCACACGACTTAGAAGCGTTTGGTAACGTTGTGTATTAAGGACGCACCATAAAAATAAACTGCATTGTAAAAGGGGGCCTCTTAACAGACAACCTGGGCTCTGGGGTTAAACGTCCAATTTGGTACCATTATCAGCAGTGACGTCAGACACATCAAAGGGCACCAGGGTTTCTGTGCCCGCTCCCGCAGGATGCCTGCCTGGCGCTGAGCGGGTTAAACAGGACCCCAGGTTTTTTAACCTCTTCCAGGTAATGCTTCCCCATCACTGCTCTAACACCAGAAGATTCCCTGGGACCAAACGCTCCTGAAGACAGCTGTCAGACACATTAGAAAGCAGAAAGAAAACACACACACACACAACGACGCAACACACCAAATGCCAAAATATCATGAAAATTCAAACAGCTAAAACAAATATAACCATAAAAAGACTAGAATCCTAGAAAAGCAATCTCTGCAATTAAGCAGTTTTCTGCTATATAGTGATAATCACCTAATTATACTATTAATGACAGTTCAACCTGCTTCCAAATAAAAGGACATTCCTCCATACCAGGATGCCAGCTGTTAGTTACAGATGTCAAACATCTTTAAAGCATGATTATTAAGGGAAAAAAAACTCTATAAAATGAACACATCCATATTCCGCCCCCCATGAGAAAAAAAATCACAATTAGCCACGTTGGTTTTGCATTGCCCAAGTGAAAAAACATGAAAATAAAATGTCAAAGTCCAAGCAGAAGGCAGAAGAAAGGGCAGGGGAAGGGCAGTCATTCCCCCTCACCTGGGCTGTGCCCCCTCATCTGGGCTGTGCCCCCTTCTCCTGGGCCATTCCCCCTCACCTGGGCTGTTCCCCGGGTATCCGCCCCACCAGGAGATATCTAGGGTGGATGCGTGTGTATTTTCACGGCATCGTCCTTCCAATGGAATCATCTCAGGACCAGGATGCTGACGCTGGATAACTGATCTCTGGATCATCCTGCCAGAGCTCCCCCAGGAAATACACACCGTCAGACACCCGGTGGGGGTGGGAGGTGGCTGGGGATTGAGGAGTTGCAGCAGAATCCAAAAGAACTTGGGTCACCCGAGGCGGTGGCCGCCCGCCCACCAGCCCCGGACCCCACAGACATATGCTTGCGCTTATTCCCTGCCAGTATTTCTCCAAACTCTGTGCACCTTTGACATTTGGGAGCGCCAAGGTGTAATAAATACCCAACTTTGTCTTCTGACAATAGGCAGCCCCATTTAATTAACTGGAGCGTAAAGAGCTGGGGGGATGGGGGAGGGGACACAGGAGCAGACACAGGGCGAGGGGATTAACCTTTCGAGCAAGCGGCTGGCGGGCCGCGTGGGGGGTGGGGTGCAGTGTGCAGACAAGCTTGATAAATCGAAAGCGGGGCAGGGGGGTGCTGGGAGTTACAGCCCCCACCCCCAGACAGCAGATCCTGATAACCCTGTCGGGCTCCCTAGAGGGGCCCCGGGTGGGTCTCCCTTGGGGGTCTCCAGGGTGGCAGGGACAAATGCCAGGCTGCCTTCTGCCCCGCGCTGATGGGTGAGGAGGAGCCCCTTAGGGTGCCTGGCTGAGGGGGCCTGCCATCTAGGAAGCCGCCCAACGCTCAGCCAAGCTGCAAAGAGGACTGGCTGGCGCTGTGCTTTCTGCCGCCTTCCAGCCTGCTCCTGGGGGGCTTGGGCAGTGGCCAAGGAGCCCTTTGGAGGCAGGGTGGAGGTGCTGGAAGGGAGCTGTGTGGTCTGGGGACCTGGCCCATGAGGCAGAGCTGGTGGCCTCCTGACCCCAGGGCCCTGTGAGCAGAGGGAGAGGCAGCTTTGTTGAGTCCGGCTGCCGCTGACCTGCAGGGATTAAGCCTCAGATTTAATGGGATAGAAGAGGCTATGTCAGAGGGCAGGAGAGGATTTCAGAGCCGCTGAAAGGCACAGACTGGTGTCAGGAGGAGCCTGCCCTGCTCAGCTGCAATTTGCTGTGTGACCCCAGGCAAGCCACTGTCCCTCTCTGGGCTGCAGCAGAATAAATGGACACAGGGATTTTTTTCCCAGGCTGAGTTTTCACTGCGGAGCCGAGGAAACACATCCTGGAGGGTCATTTATCCAGTTTACAACTTCCACGGCTGGCCCTCAATAGCTTCCTTTCTCCCCAACAAGAGCACCGGGGCCAAGCCAGTTCTGCACCAGCTGAACTCCCTCCAAGAAAAACTCAGGCTCCAGGGGCCGCCTGTCAGAACCAGATGGGAGGCCGGGGCGCCCCTGCCCCCACGGAGGGGTAATGAGGCTCTCCGAACCAGTCCTCTTGCGGGGGAGTCCCTGTTCTGTCCCAGCCAAGGAATAACACTGCCCAAGTTCTCCCCCAAATCCTCACACCCAGAGGAGGGTGGCAGAGGTCACCCACAGGTCCCAGCTTTCATCCCTCTTTCTATGGAAATCAGCCTTTGGAGAAGTTGCTCTAGAATTCCTAGGAAGTTCCCCAGAAATGCGTGTAGGACACTCGATCACAACGAGTCCATTCTGAATGCTGTTGGCTAGAGGAGGGGAAACGCTTCCTGGGCAGAGGCTGGCAAGGGTGCTGTTGGCTACCTGCTCTGGCCTCACCTGCCGGGTGGCCGTGGTGTCACTACCAGTGTTAGCTGCTCAGTCGTGCCTGACCCTTTGTGACCCCCACGGTCCTCGTCCATGGGATTCTCCAGGCAAGAATACTGGAGTGGGTTGCCATATCCTTCTCCAGGGGATCTTCCCGACTCTGGGGATCAAATCCAGGTCTCCTGCATGGCAGGCAGATTCTTTACCAATGAGCCACCACAGAAGCCCATCGCAGTGATGAAAGTCATCACTTCGCTTCTGAGTTTCCAAGTGAAGACGCATCCCTTGATACTGACAGACAGCGGGTCCCCAGGACACTGCTCCACTTCACAGCATTGAAAACTGAGACTCGGGCAAACAGTCCAGCAGCTCAGCACCTCACAAGTTTAACACAGGGCCACCATGCGCGACCCAGCAAATCCACTCCAGGGTACACACTCGAGAAAAATAAAAACACATCCACACAAAAGCCTGTACTCAGACGTGCACAGCACCATTATCTGTAACAGCCAAGAAGTGGGAACAGCCAATCACCCATCGATGGGTGAATGGATAAAGCAAGTGTGTCCCATCCATACGACGGAAGGGTGCTGTGTGCTCAGTCCCGTCAGTCGGGTCCAACTGTGTGATAGGAGGGTGCTGTGTGCTCAGTCCCTTCAGTCGTGCCCGACTCTGTGATGATAGAAGGGTGCTATGTGCTCAGTCCCTTCAGTCATGGGACTTAGGGACTATGTGACCCCAAGGACTGTGGTCCACCAGGCTCCTCTGTTCATGGGATTCTCCAGGCAAGAACACTGGAGTGGGTTTCCATGTCCTCCTCCAGAAGATCTTCCCGATGATGGTAGGGTATTTGGTCATAAAAAGGAATGAAGTCCTGACACCTGCTATGACACGGATGAACCTTGAGGACACTATGTTAAATGAAGAGCAATCAGACACCAAAGGATACACACTGTGTGATTTCACATCTGTGAACCGCCCAGAACAGGCAAGTCCATGAAGAGGAGGCAGAAAGCAGTGGTTGTCCAGGGTGTGGGCTTCCCTGGTAGCTCAGCCAGTAAAGAACCTGCCTGCAGCACAGGAGACCCGGGCTCGATCCCTGGGTCAGGAAGATCCCCTGGAGAAGAAAACGGCGACTGAGTCCAGTATTCTTGCCTGGAAAATCCTACGGACAGAGGAGCCTGGCAGGCCACAGTCCATGGGGTTGCGAGAGTCGGACACAACTTAGCGACTAAACCACAACCACAAGGTCTGGGTGATTGGTTAAAACGGGGCGCAGCGGCTAATGTACAGGGTTTCTTTGGAGTGAAAAATATTCTAGAACTAGATTACTGATGGTTGTAACACTCTGTATTATAATCACTGAAGTGCACATTGTAAATGAATTATACCTCAATAACTCAAAAAACCAGCTGAAACTCTGAGACAAACAAGCAAGCTGGCAAGGTCCGGGAGGCGACCACCAGGAGGCGCAGAACTCCCTGAGGGGCTCTTGACTCTACGCTATGTCAAGTCTGTGAAAGATCCCCGAGGTGGGAAGCGGGGGTGGAGGGTAACCAAGGGGCTGGAAATCGGTGAGGGAGGGGTGTCATTACTGCCTCCCGAATCAAAACGTCAGGGTTCAACCTTGGCTCTACCATGTACTGGCTGTGTGACCTTGGGAAAGTGACTCCACCTGTGTTTCTGTTTCCACCTCTGGACGTGGTGCTGGTGGTAACAGGGAGTGTGAAGGATGGGAAGCCCCTTAAACCCTCACCCAGGGCTCCAGGCAGACCCCTGAGCAGAGCCCACTGTGCCTCAGGAACCCAACACCCACACAGCCAAAACCCCCTCTTTGCAGCCTGGGTCTCCCTAACATTCAGCCTTTGGAATCTCTCTCATGCTGACTGCCCTGATGGAACGGACATCAGCAAGCCCCCTGGGTGCCGGGAGTCCTTTCCCTAGATACTCTCTAGCACCTGGAAGAAGTCAGTGAGATCCCATGGGTGTGGGAGTGGGGGAGGGCCAGAAACTGAGGGAGGAGAGCCAGGTTCTAGAAAAGCCTCTTTCAGGTCCGGGATCCAGGCGCACACCTCAGCTGCTCTGTCCTTCTGGACTCCCCGGGGCGTGGTGAGGATGGACTAAAGTGCGTGTGTACACCAGAGGGAGTGTGCACGAGAGGGAGTGAATCCGTTTGGAGACTTGCCTTTTATTTATTTTTCTTCCCTCTGCACTGCAAAGGCTCACAGGATCTTAGTTCCAGGAATTGAACTGGGGCTCTCTGGCAGTGAAAGCACCAAATCCTGACCACTGGACCACCAGGGGATTCCTGAGACCTTCTAAAGAGACATCCCCCTGCAGGAGATGATGCGAGCGTGCACAGGCACACATGTGGACACGCGCATAACAGATCACTAGAGCTACTGCCCTCCGGGGCCCGCTGGCCCCCTACCCGGTGCCACTTGACCATGAAACCACGCCTTCCTCCATCAGACTGTCACATGGAGGTTTCGACCCCCACCTCCATCCCAGCCCACTTCCCACTTCACTGATGGGCACTGTGACCGCCTCTCCCATGCCCCTCCCTTCCACCCCTCGCCCACCCTCGTCAGCCTCACAGGACGCTGCCGGCCGAGCTCCACAATGGCTCTGGCCCCCGCCTCCCCCACATGGGCTCCTGTCACCTCTGAACTGCCCATCCTGTGTTTGATGTCACGGGTAGGTCGATCCCTGTCCAAGGTTCCCTGTGTCATCCAACACAGAAAAAAGCACCCCCAGCTTCTGAGAGCCCCTCCACCCCCTGCCAAAGACTGAAAAGGCTGCCCCAGGCCCCCGAGGCATCCCCCACCCCACCCCAGGTCACAAGCCAGTCTTGTCTAATCAAACTTTCCGCAAAGATGGAAACACTCTCTTCCTGCCCCATCCAATATGGTGGCCACTGGCCACAGAGAGCGATCCAGCAGTGGAGCCGGAGTGACTAAGGAAAGGACGTTTTGATTTTGTTTCATTTTGAGCCATTTCATTTGACGTTTTACCTTTTGATGGTTAACATGCGGCTAGGTCTGGTCCCTGGAAACTCCAAGTGTGAGCTATGGACCAGCCACATGGGAGCCACCCAGGCCTGGGGAGAGGGGACACAGATGACCTCAGAGCCCCGAGGGAGGGAAAGTCCCACCTGCCTTGTCAGGTACCACCTCGACCCACTTCAATCAGAAGCTGCCCCTTAAGAGCACAAGTGACTCGAGGGCACGGTACGGTCTGTGTCTCCTCCCTTCACACCTCCCCCATCTTCCGCTTTCAAAACCCCCTAATTCAGAATCTGTTTCCAACACCACCTCCTCCAGGAAGCCCTCTCAGATGGCTCCAGCTGACTGGGAACTCACTGACCTCCGAGCCCCTGGAGTCATGTGCATCCTCCATGGGCCCAGAAGCTTGCAGTCCATGTGTGGCTTAGCTCCTCCCCTGCGCAGGTGGCCAGGAGGGCCTCAGAGGCATGACCTATGACTTACTTTCCACCCTCTGCTCTGCCCCTCCCGGGCCTGGCACCCAGCAGGTGCTCGAGCGCTGCCCAGGCAGCTGCAGCTACAAGAAGCCAAACATCTTGCCAAACCAGGGCAAGGAGAATAGACCAGTGCAAGGAGAACAGAGTTGGTTGCGGGCTATTTGCTTTATTATTCCTTCCACTCGGCTTGCCCCACCGGTCCGACCCGCTGGCCGCCTCTCTCCGAGCCTTAACGCCTGGGAGGTGACAGAGCCCTGAGTCAAAGGCATCAAAACCAGAAGGCAAGGCCAGGCAGGTGGAGTTATTGGTTTCAGTGAGCCAAATAAAGCCTCACATGCTTTTCATGAACCTCTCTCTCTGCAGGTCAGTAGCAGGGCCACAGCTCCGGCACACACCAGGTGTCAGCGCCCCGAGAGCTCTCTGGGAGCTTACCTCCGGGACCCCCGAGGCCCCTGAGTGTCGCAGGCAGAGGTGGGTCAAGGGCAGGGTCTTCCCTCCCCAGCACGTTCCCTCTCGCCGCCACACTCGGTAGCCTCCTGTGTGTCCCGGGCTCTGAGGATCTTCCCTAACACCAAGGCCTCGAAGCCCAATGCTGACTAAGAGCCAAGGCCCCCAGAACCAGCCTGGGAGCCCATCAGGCAGCTCATCCCATCAGGCATCATCATCCCATCAGGCAGCTCAGCCTGCTCCCCAACAGCCATTTCCCCGAAAAGCTCACTGCGAGGAGCCACAGTTCAGTCTGGGAGCCTAGGACCGCGGGTCATGTCTTGGCTCTAACCCCGGAAGCTGCCAGAAACATCGCTTTTGTGTGTCCTCCTCTGCCGGGCGGGGGATCGAAACACCCGCCTCCACCCCCGCGGCTCAGGCAGGAAGTGGCCTCAGCCCCACGCGGAGAGACGGTCTCCAGGGGCTGCAATATAAACATGCCTGTCCAGGTTGAGGGCAGGTGCAAAGCCCCGGAGAGACCCACCCAAACCCACACAAGTCTGACGTGGCTCCAAGGCCTCCCCACGGCACGCTAGGGCAACGGTGTCATCTGAAGTCACGGGTTTCCAAGAAGCAGGGGAAACACGGGTTAACAGGAGGCTGCCATCACCAGCTGAGGCTTGCCCTGGATCTCCAGGCCCAGTTGGAAACAAGACAGTGATAGCAATCACACTAAAGACAATACCGATAGCAGGTGACCATCCATGGAGGGCCGACTAGGTGCTGTGCACCACTTCAGGCATTTTAAACGCACAGACCCTTTAATTCTCACAGCAAGCTCGGGAACTGTCACCCTCCACATTTTACGCTAGAGTAAACTGAGGCATGGGGCTTCCCAGGGGGTGCTGGTGGTAAAGAACCGGCCTGTCGGTGCAGGAGACACAGGTTTGATCTCTAGGTCTGGAAGATTCCCTGGAGGAGGGCATGGCAACCCATGCCAGTGTTCTTGCCTGGTGAATTCCATGGACAGAGGGTCCTGGCAGGCTACAGTCCATGGGGTTGCACGGAGTCGGACATGACTGAGTGATTTAGTGCGTGCACAAACTGAGGCACAGAGCATGCAGGTAGCCTGCCCAAGGTCTCACCAGGAATAAATGGGAGAAGGATTCAAATTCCGGCCACTTGGCTTCTGAGCTCATGAGCTCAACCGCCAGGCCATGCCCCCTCATACATAATAGGAGACTGCTCCTGCCATTGAACCTGGGAGCGGAGGAAGGAGTAACCCGTCCTAATGGGAGAGCTCAGAGAGGCTTCCAGACTTTCAAGCCCAGCCTGCCAGGGAGTGGAAAGATCCTGTTCAGAGCATGGCAGAGGGTTAGAGAAGGTAAGGCTAGACAGACAGGTGGAGGATTCACTTCCAGGGGCCTCACCTCCCATGCTAGGAAGCCGGGCTCTGCTGAGGAAGGCAGATCCCAGCAGAACCGTCCTGGAAACACTAACCTACTACACAGAACGGTTCAGATATGGTGGAGGCCTGTTACACCCCACCTTGGAGGTGGCCTCAATAACACCGGCCACCGTCGTATTCTAGATCCAAAGGGGATCTGATCCCTATGGGGGCCCCCAGAGTGACTCCTAGGGGTGGATGCAGAGAGGTGGGGGCATCTGGTTTCTCCCCTGCACGCATTACCCCCTCCGGTGACTCCACTATTGTGAAACTCGGGGGCTCAGGAGCCCTCTGACTAATGCTCCCCACTCTCAAGCCGGGCCTGGGCCTGCTCCGGCTGCAACTCTGCTAATGAGATGTGAGTTATCAACCCCATCTCTGGATGGAGAAACTGAGGGAGGGAAGGGTGAGAGGGTTCCCAGAAGCCTCCTCACCTGGTGACTCGCCCGTTTCTGGGTCAGGAGTCTAGCTGGCTGCCCTAGCCACGGATCAATCCCTGTGCGCTGAAGTCCAGGATGAATATTCATGAGCCTATCTGGTTCCACACTTTCATTTCTGGCCCAAATTAATAATTTACCACGGAGTTCCATAAAAATCAGACATAACTCATTAGCAGCTCCCCAAAAGGCACTCCAGGCTTCTCACTGATCCTGGGGAGGGGCCGGTCTTTCTTCTGTGACAAGTTAACGAGGCTCTTATTTTGAGCAACAACCCTTATCTGTGCAAGGATAGTGAACCTGGAACTCGGGGATCCCACTGCCATGGGAGGCCATCCAGGCGTGAGCCCCCTACTCCCAGCTGCCCCACAGGGCGCCAAGGCCTCTGCTCGAAGCCCTGCCCACCTACGGCTCAGGACACTTATGGAGCTGTCCCAGCAGATGGATAGACTCTCTTCCCCTGGCAGACAAGGCTGCCATCCACTTGGGCTTCCCTGGTGGCCCAGATGGCAAAGAATCTGCCTGCAGTGCAGGAGACCCAGGTTCGATCCCTAGGTCGGCAAGATCACCTGAAGAAGGGAATGGCAACCCACGTCAGTATTCTTGCCTGGAGAATCCCATCGACAGAGGGCCTGGTGCGCTATAGTCCATGGGGTCGCAAGAAGTCAGGCATGACTGAACGACGAACACTTTCACTTTCTTTTCTTTCACCCTCTACCTGGACGTGGAGCCAGCAGGTGAATGGGGTGTGTGCATGTGCAACAGACTGTGTTCCAGAGAGGCACCCCCATCACCCACCTCACATGCTCTTGCTATTAACAGCACCTTGCTATGCCCCCACAGGAAGGTAAGGCTTAACTCCCCTCCAACTCATCCCAGGCAGGCTCGTCCCTCACTGGTAATTAACAGAAAGTGACACCATGTGACTTCTGAGGCTGGGTCCTCAAAGGCCATGCAGTTTCTCCCTTGTTAGCCAGGACCCCAGCCTTTGGAGCACTGAGCCCCCATACAGGAAACACGGCTTCCCCGAGACAGCCATGGTGCAAGGAAGCCCAAGCCACACGCAGGGGACCGAGAATCCCCACTGGGGCCCCAGGCAGCGGACAGCACCGCCTGCTGGGCAGGAGAGTGGGACAGGCCCTCAGATGACTCCAGAGTCTGGCCAGCAAGTGTCCTCCAGCCTCCCAGTCTTCCCAGCAGAGGCCACAGGCCTCACAGAGCAGAGACCAGCTGCACTCCCCCCTGCCCCTCCTGAAGGCCTGACCCGCGGCGCCTGTGAGAACAATAAATGAAGTCCTCCTCCATCCCAGGGGATCCTGACCCCCTGCAGGCCCACCCACCAGTCCCCCTAGCTGCTGATGTGGCCCACCCGGCACTCATCCTGTGGTGAGTGCCGAAGCAGAGCTGGCTGAAATCTGCCCGTGCATGAAACCTGAAAAGAGCAGTGGTGGGCAGGGAGGGACATCTTTGCCCCTGGGGCCTTAAGATCGAAGACAGAGGCGGCTGATACCTGTGACGCTCATTCCCAGGGCTGGTGAGAAGCCGGGCCCGCCCCCCTCCACGCGGCTGCACGCCCTGCCTCACGGAACCCCGTCCTTTCTCCACTGCCCCCAGCCAGGCGGGCAGCTCCACCCCACAGGCCCCTCCAGCGAGCTCAATT
Organism: Muntiacus reevesi; assembly: GCF_963930625.1. Classification (NCBI taxonomy): domain Eukaryota; kingdom Metazoa; phylum Chordata; class Mammalia; order Artiodactyla; family Cervidae; genus Muntiacus; species Muntiacus reevesi. The sequence goes on along the minus strand of NC_089250.1, from coordinate 224,975,655 downwards.
AAGACCCAGGCACCATCTCCTCCTCCCCTTCCTTTATGTTCCCGCCTGCCCCCTCTTCTCTTGTCAGATAATCACGGGAAACCGGCAAACGGTTGACACAGTTACCAAGACAACAGAAGTTAGGACTGGCGAGGAGGTCTGAAAGCTAATCCTAAATGAATTACAGGACAAGAGTGACAAGGGGGTGGGGACCCGCATCAGGCAGCTTCAAAGAAGGCCCCAGCATCTGAGACAAGGTGCCGTCTGCCTTCCGCGTGGGCTCTGCTGCAGGCCTGGGGGTGACGCGCGAGTCCTCTGGGGGGTGGGGTGGTTGGAGAAGGGATTCATTCAAATGAAATTCTCCACTGGAGATGGTCTGGCAAGGCCACCCGCCACCCAGTTAAGAATCAGGGCCTGGGGTTCACCCAATTTTGCTTTACTGATATGGCGGGTGGTGGGGGCGGCCGGCAGGGACGGGGCCAGGACGATCTAATCAAGGTGATTACTTAGAGATGGTTTCTCTACTTATTTAGAACTTGCCATCTTGTGACCAGAGCAGCAGTGTGGCCCCAGCTGCCTGACAGTGATTTCAAGTCTGGGCAAAGGGCCCCACAGGCAATGTCCACCCTGCCCTGGCCACTGCCCCTGGTCAAGCGTGACTCAGTCAGGCCCCTCGGGAAGAATCCAAGACACAGGCAGCTCAAAGTCCAAATGTAGCTGCAGCGAACGGTTCCACAGCGCTTGGTCCAGGCCTCCTGCAGATTTACTCACCAGATGCTCACGAGACCCCGAGGAGGGAGGCCCTACCGCTGGTCCACTTGACAAATGGAGAAACTGAGGCCCAGAGAAGGTGAGTAACCTGCCCAGAGTCACAGAGCATGTCAAGAGCTGAGACCTGATCAACCCCAGGGCTTTCACCCCAGTCTTTGTTCGACCCCGGCGCTGCAGCATCAGAAAATGTCGCTGACCTCGAGGCCTGCCAGGCAGACCCCTGAACATCAGCTCCTGGCTGTCCCCCACCTGAGGGGCACGCCCACACCCCACTCTCACCCTAGTTGGCCCTCCCGGATTATCCCCACCCCCTGCTCATTCACTGGCCGAGGACGCCTCTGGACACAACAGCCCCGTGCTCAGACGTCCCGGGGACTGGCTACCCCGGCCTAGTTTCCGCACTCAGGACAGCGTCAGACCAGGTGTCACACTCGAGCGAGCCTGAGAGTCCCCTGGAGGGCTCGAGGACACACAGACTGCCAGAGCCCACCACAGACTTTCTGCCGCAGTAGGTCTTGGTCGGGGCGGGGGGTTGGGGCGCGGGTCCTGACAATCTACACCTTCTCAGCTCCCAGCTGGTGCTGACGCTGCGAGCCCCGCGTGGAGAACCGCTGGGGTGTCGCCAGCCCACGCTTGAAGCCCCCCGCCCCGCCCTCTTCCCGCCGGACCCTGTGTCTCTGAGAGGCGCCCCCTGCCTGACCATTCGCCTTCACGGGGGAGGCTGTCCGAGCCACCTTCCCCAAACAGATGGGATGGGGCGCGCGGCCACCTGCTCAGACCTCTACCTCCAGATGCCCAACCTCGCGCTGCCTCCCCGCCTGTTCTCTCGCTTGGACCTCTGTGCTGGTCTCCCTCCTGCGACCCCCACTCCTGACCTCCGAGAACCTCCTCCCTGAGCCCCGCGGCCAGGAGGGGCTGCTCAAGGCACCCCGCTCCATTCTCCAGATTCTCAGCCATATTTCTGTGCACCTGGGCCGGTGCCTGGCATGTGGTAAACACGTTTGGGGAGTAAACCAACGAATTTGGCACTTTAAAGCCCTGGATTCCCGCCCACTTACAGCAGGACTGGCGTCACATGTCACTGGCCTCACGACACTCGAGACCCTCCAAGTGTGGTTCTGACCCACCCAGTGGCTTCATTTCCCAGCACCCTGCTTTATTCCTCTTCACCAAGCCCTCCCGTGCCCCTAAAATTCTCCTTGCTGCCCTTCCGGGGAGGCCCAGCCCCCCAAGGGGACAGTCCGCTTCCCACCAGCTGCGCCCTGCCCCCACTCTCCAGTCCTCAAGCCACTGCCTGGCCTCCAGGGGGGAGAGCGGCCCACTGGGTGGCCAGGGAAGCCCCTTCTGCGGGAGGCTCCATCCTGCCCACTCATTCTCTCCTTCTCATCCTCAGATCCAGGGCCTCAGAGTCTGGAAGAGGGCTGGCAGTCTGGACGCTCTCAGGGAGGTCTCCACCCTCTTCAAGGAGCACAGGCTACAGAACCCCGCCACCAGTGGGCACCCCTAACAACGGCCTTCCCCTTCGAGTGCGCAGAGGAGACAGGCCAGCTCGGCCCGTCACCTCCGCCCTGTGGCCTCTCGGACACTGACTCCATGCCGCCTCGAATCTGCACCCCCAGACACACGCCCCCGGGTGCGCGTGTCACCCTGGATGACTCAGTCCGCATGCCCCGCTCCCACCAGGACAGGGACAGCCCAGCACCCCTTCTCAGCACACCTGGTGTGAAGGTCACATGCTGAATGTCTTTTTTTTTTTTTTTTTTTTTTTTTGCTGAATGTCTTAAGAGTGGTTTCCCTATTCTTTTTTCAGGTTAGTCCATTTTGTTTACTCATTCATTCATTCATTTTTGGCTGTGCTGGGTCCTCGTTGCTGCGCGTCAGCTTTCTCCAGCTGCGGCAAGTGGGGCTGCTCTTCACTGCGGTGCACAAGCTTCTCATTGCAGCAGCTTCTCTTGTTGCAGAGTACAGGCTCTAGGGCATGCAGGCTTCAGCAGTTGCCCCACGGCATGTGGGATCTTAGTTCCCAGACCAGGGATGGAAACCCCTGTCCCCTGCATTAAGCAGGTGGATTCTTAACCACTGGCCCACCGGGGTAGTCCGGCTTCCCTATTCTTCATCCCTACTCACTGTATTAGCCTCCTTCCACCAAGCTTCACCCCTTCGGCACATACCACTTCAAAGACCTGCCTCCAATACCCACGTCCTCCGAGGAGTCATTTCCTCCACCAGGGTAATGGATCCTGGGAGTTTCCAGAGCATTCTGTCCTCACTCATTTCACTCCCTGCTCATCCTAAAGCAACCTGAGGATGAGACACAGATTCCTTCACTGTCCCTGCGGGGTCCACACCGGGCCCAGCACGAGCCCAGCTCAGATGGTGATCTTTAGGTGGGGGGACAGACTGGTTTCCAGGTGGCTCAGTGGTAAAGAACCTGCCCGCCAATGCAAGAGATGCGAGTTTGATTCCTGGGTCAGGAAGATCCCCTGGAGGAGGAAATGGCAACCCATTCCAGTATTCTTGCCTGGAGAATCCCATGGACAGAGTGGCCTTGTAGGTTACAATCCACAGGGTGACAAAGAGTCGGACACAACTTAGCGACTAAACAACAACAGACTGGTTCGGTGTCCCTGAAGGACAGAACTAGGTCAGACACACGTATGTGTCCAGTATGAAAAGCAACATTCTAACAACCCATGGTGGCATGGCGGGACTGACCCTCAGAGTCCACCAAATGGCGAGAAGGGAGGAGTTAGGCCATCTGACCTCTGAGGTCCCGTCTGAGTCCCCTCTGAAGTCCCGTCTGTGACTTCCCAACCCCGTGGGCCATTAAGCAAGTGGACAGATGCCCACTGGGCGGCAGTCCAGGCCTGGTCAGAGGGCGCTTCCTGTCTGCCTCGGGAGGAGTGGGAGAAAGTTAGAGGAGGCCCTGATTCTTCAAGGCTGTGGGCTTCTGCTAGGGGCCTGGACTTGGACGCTGGGGGCGAGACCTGGGCCCAGATTAATACCTCAGGCAAGCACTGGCCTCAGCTATAATCTGGCCTGAGGGCAACCATCAATCCAGCCTGAGCAGTGGAAGGCCTGGCATTGGTGGAAACAAGCCAGAAAAATGCATTTCCCCCTAAAGACTTGTAAAAAAAATTCTCACTGATTTTTTTCCCTCTTACCCCAAGCTTTCACAGCTCTAAATATGCCACACTTAGTAATTTTACGAGCAAACTAAGCTATACATCACACAGTTTTATGTTCCTAAATTAACAAAAGGACTTTAAATCTATATGGAGCTCTTAAAAAAAAAAAAAAAAAAAAGCACTGCATCTATTTTTATTCCCTCACCCCCAAATTCCCTCTTCCTTTCTAATATACGCACCCCATCCGCCCAAGTGGCTTCAAAATTTTTGATTGTGTAGCTAGACCATCAAGGAGTGACAATTCCAAGTACGGATGCAGAACTGCTTTGCTGAGGACCCCGTAAGAGCTGAGGCCACTGTCCTTTGGGAAAGGCTAATGGAGGGGCTATTAAAGCCTGACTGTTTTTTTTTTCCCCTGCAAACTAGAGTATGCTAAGACATTCCCGAGTAGATTAAGAGTTCATGTAGTCCAAGTCTACCAAAATTCAATCTCACCAAAAATCTAAGATTTAGAAGTCAACAGGTCCCTCAAAGTCTTCTGACATCCAGGTTCTTAGCTGCAAAGTGCAGGGCAGACCAGATGACCAGAGGGGCCCATGTGCACTTGACCTTGGAGAGAAGGCAGAATGGTGGGGCTGCTCCATTCACACAGGTCCATGTCCAAATGACATGGAGCCCTGGACTTGGAACAGAAGTCCAGGTCCAGATACTTCATCCCACAGCTGGCTGTGTCTCTGGGAGCTGGGTGGCCCTGGCCAGCTGCCCTCCGGCTCTCCTCTGCCTCCTGCACAGAAGGAAGCAAACCCTCCCAGCCTCTGCCCCTGCCCCATCCTAGGGCAGGGATCCAGGTATCATAATGACTGCCTGCTCCCAGCACATAAAAGGAACCTCTCCTGACTCCAAGAGCCAAGAAGATAAGAAGCAGGAGGGTCTCCAAAGGGGCTGTATCAGATTCCCACCCATGGAGTAAAAGTAACATGTTTAAGGCAAGAAAAAGGCTTAATGAGAACCAAATTGAGCAGGGGCAGGGGGGTGGGAATCAGACCAGGCCCCTCAGAGAAGGGCTAGGCCGCAGCTGGGACAAAAGGGCCCCCCCACCCTGCCCGAAAGCCGACAGATGGAAATGTGGCGGCCCCTCCCCACTTCCCAGGGGTATCGGAAGATTAATTAGTGACTGCCTGGAAAGTGCTAGATGGGAGCCGAAACGCCTGTCCCTGCTGAGTTTCTGAGCTGTAAATAAGCAGCTTTCTCAATCACCACTGAAATAGCAATGTTGTCCTTTTATCTGACTCAGATCCCATTAGGCCCAACCTGCCCCCAGAACAGGCTTCGGGTGTTCCAGAGCTGCCCGAAAGCCCTGGGTTTGCTCATGACCCTGCGGCTTCCCATGATGAGCTCTCAACAAGCCAGAGCTGGGCCTGAGCTCTGACACAGCTGGCAACGGCGGACACCCCCGCCCCCCAGTTTCAGCTCCTGAGGGGGCCACCAGGATCGGGCAGCTGGAGGCCCACAGTTCTGGCCAGCCCTCGCCCCCAGCTGCCTCCCCCAAACCAGGTGAGCAGACCCGGGCTGGCCGCAGCCTGGGGCTGCGTGAAAAAGAAAACCAGGTGGCTCCCCACAGGCCACTTGGGCCAAGAGTCTCTTCTCTTGGGCACCGCCGCTCCCAGCAAGGGAAGCCCATCATTTGCAAGCCTCTTAAAGGAGGTGCAGAGAGGGGCCCAGGCCTGCTGACCCTCAAGGGGCCGCTCTGCTCAGTCCTGTCGTGTCCGACCCGTGGCAACCCCATGGACTGTGGCCCACCAGGCTCCTCTGTTCGTGGGATTTTTCAGGCAAGAATACTGGAGTTGGGTTGTCATTTCCTTCTCCAGGGGGGCTTCCTGACTCAGGGATAGAACGCACATCTCCTGGACCTCCTGCGTTGGCAGGCGGATTCTTTACCCACTGATCCATCAGGGAATTCAGGGGTGGATGGGGGCACTGGGGGGAGGGAAAATGTTCTGGGGAGACCCGGATTCTCTGAGAGCAGGCTATGTCGCTTTGGGCCAAGCCCCAGGCCTCTCTGGGCCTCACTTTCCTCACTGAAGAATCTGGAGTGGCCTTCCAGCAGTGGACAGGAGATCCCCAGGGGAAGCCAGGGTCACCCAGAGTTCAGGACGGGGCCAGGGTGGGGTCAGCTGACAGCTGAAGAGTCCTCCCTCCCCGAACTCCAGGAACAAGATAAGGGGGCCAGCAGGGCGCCACCGCCAACACCAACGGCCAATTCCCTCCCTCGCTCGGTTCAACAAATATTTATTAAGTAGGGACTCTGGAGCCAGGCTGCTCGGGGTCAAAGCCCGGCTGCACCATTTACTGCTCTCGCAGCCTCCACCTCCCATGCCTCAGTCTCTTCAGCTGGCAAATGGGAGAATGTTAACACACAGCTGGTACAGAATGCACACCAGAGAAGCAGTGGCTGCTGCCACCCCTTCATTCTGATTATTTTCATCCCTGTTATCACTCTGGCGCTGAGTTGGGCAGGAAAGAAACACACAGTGCCCACCTGCGTGGAGCTTGCAATCTGAATAAGCTCAGGAAAGGGGGTACCTGGGCACGCGTGGACATAGAAGGGAATCTCGAGAGGTATTAGAGACCCGACCCACCCGTCTACCAGCCCCAGCTCCCTTTACACACACAGGCTCCTGTCACCTCCTTGTGGCATAGGAGGTGTCCTGCTGGACACCAACCCCCCCAACAGTGAATGAGTACCAGAGGCCAGGCACTGCGTCACAGGGCGCAAGGGGCCTGGTCCAAAGATCTGGGTTCAAGTCCAGCTCAACTGCTAAGAGGCCCTTGTGGTTTTCTGCAAATACTTCCACCTTAATAATAATTATTATCATAGCTGTCACTTCTCCGTGTGAACATCACCCCAGGCACAGTCCTCGGTGTCTCACAAGGATTCCCTTGCTTAATCCCTTACACCAGATGTCAGCACTCTTCCCCTGCAAGGGCCAGATAATGCGTGTTAGGTTAGACCGGCCTTGTCCCAGCAAGTCCATTTTGCTGCTGGAGCGGGAAAGCTGCCAGAGATAATACGCGGAGAAACGCGCCTGGCCAAGTGCCAGGAAAATGTTACTCACCAAGTCAAGCAGTGGGCCACAGAGGGCTGACCCCTGCCTTACACTGACACTGAGGGAGACCCAAGTAGGGATCCCATTTCACAGATGGTAAAATTGAGGCCCAGAGAGCTCAAGTCGCCTGCCAGAGTCACAGCTCGGTAGAGGCAGAGAACTTCAAACCTACGCTGCTGCTCAGCCTCAGTCTTGGCAAACAGGCTGATGCAAACTTGGCCTGATGCCAGCCTGACTGGGAACGAACTGCCCCCTCCTCCCGGCCCCAACCTCACACGCCAGGGAACGGCTGGATGGCAGGTTCTGGGTCCCGGTTCTCTGCGTTGCACACTATGATGGGATCCGGCTACAGGGAAGAACGGGGTCCCAGAGGCTCCGGAGCACGCTGAGCCAGCCCAGTCCCAGCCCCTCCACCCTGGGCCAGCGGGGTGGGTGGCGGTCAGTTTTGCAACCCAGCTCCTCCATTTCCCAGCTGGGTAAGCTGCTAGCGCCTCTGAGTCTCACCTGTGAAATGGGCAGACAACAGCACTCAGCTCAAGGGTGGGAGTCAGACTTATAGGACAGATTCCCACAAATCACATCTAAGGGAGCCTGAGGCCGATCACAAGAACCAGGTACTCCTTTTACAACTCTATCTGCTACTCTAGGATGAGCTGACTGAAGCCCAGGGAAGTGAAGCCACTGGACCACGGTTCTTCTCAGTGAAGCCTCTACACTGTGACGGCAAAATTATAAAGTACAAACCCTGGTGAGGAAACTGAAAAAAAAAAAAAAAAAGGGAGGACACGCCTCCCTCCACAGACCCAGAGGACGTGTGCCCTGACCTCCCTGGGGTCCTGACCTGCAGACCTCACACTCTGCTTCTCAGGGCTTCACACCAGCCACGACTCATTTCTCTTAATTGCTCTGGATTTCCTAGCCTGACACTTCCTCCTTTTCTCTCCGAGGCTCCCAGTGTAAATAGAAAATCGGTCACCTGATGAATAAATATGTGCCAGCAGCCACCCAATGGCAGGTGAAGTGGGGTGTAGATTACAAACACCTGTGCTTTAAAGACGCCCTGTACTTAAGAAGATTCATTCTTGCTACAAACGTGTAGTGAATGTCTAAGAGGCGACACACGGCTCTGGGGGTGGCTCAGGAGGTACAAGGGGGTGGGGGGAGGCCACTGGGAGCCGCCAGTCAGAGCTCGGGTTAAAAGGGCCTTGGCACCGCTCGGCCACCCGGGGGTCCTCCTATGGGGGAGCCTGGGGGAGCGGGCTCTGAGCCGGAGGACTGGGCCCGGCACTCTTTTATAAACTGGGGATTCCGGTTCTAATTTGGACCGGATCTGGGAAGTGCAGTGCAGAGGTAAGAGAAGTGCTGGGTTTGCATCTCAGGCTGTGAAGGAAAAGAGACAGAAGGCAGTGCAGATCCTGAGAAACATGCTTCCTGCGAAAGCGGTGTAGACATCAAGCAAGAGACACGGACCTTGTCAACTCTGGGGAAGGGACCCAAACCAGCCACAAAAAGACTCAGAAAGAGTAAACGGGCAGCTTTCACACAGAACTGAGAAGTCCTTCCCACTTTTTTCCTCTTCCAGCCTCCCCCTACTCTACTGACTGGGTGAAGATGTTTGCCCTGGCTCAGATCTCAAAGAGCTGGGTCCTGCGGGTACCCATCCCCTCCCCTCACACCCCTCCCAGGGGGATCCGGGAGGGCTGTAGGAGCTACAGCCAAGGTGATGGGGGCTTCTGAACAGAGGAATAACCCAACCCCTCCCCCAAGCCGGCCACATGCAGCTATTGCCAGCAAAGCAGTTCAGAAGTAACCCTCCACTGGCAGCCTCCTCTGCAGAATGTTAAAAGCCCCAAGGTGAGAAGCCCAGAAACAGGAGAAGTCCCCTCTTCTCCTTACACGCCCCCATTCCCCCCAAACCCATGGATGCCCCAACTTCCATAGGAACTGTGTGACAACGCCCAGGGAAGATAATACTCTCAAAGGAAGGAAGGGGAAATAAAAACAGCTCATTCCTAGAACCAGCCCTCACATGCAAACCAGCCTTCCTGACCTGCGGGTCACGTGGCCTGCCTGGGGCAGGCTTGGTGAGTTGCTCCCGACCCCAGGGGACCCTGGAAGGGGGTGACAGTCCACCAGCGGGACCCCAGGAATCACCGAGGTTGCTGCCTCCTTCACCAGGAACCCTGGCTCGCCTGCTTCCCTTTAGCCTACATGTAATTATTTTTAAGGTTTCAAAGTCCAAATAAGGTGAACACAAGAGGGGCTCCCCAAACCTCCTGCTGTCACCCCCTCCCCTCTCCTTTGGGCTGCAAGAGCGACTTGGCCCGAAACAGAAAGTTACAGGGCAGGCGGCTGTCAGCGCGCAGGAAGGTTAGGGAAACAGGAAGCCACGCCAGCCACCCTCCAGAGCTTCCCCCGGCCCCCTCCTTCGACCTCGGCAGGCACAAAACCTTCCAGGGAATCCCAGGCAGGAAGGGGGATGGGGGGGGGGGGCGGTGGGCGGGTGGGGAGGCAGGCGCGCCACGCTCGCGCGGAGACCGTTCAAGGGGCTGGCTGGAGGCAGAGGAAAATAAGCCCCGGGACTGGGGGCTGGCGGGGGGCGGGGGGCGGGGTGGGGGGGGAACGCATGCTATCCGATCAGGGCGGCCTGCAGGAAAGTAACTTCACACCCGGTGCTTAATTCACCTTGGAAGGCTTGAGTGCCCTGGCCGCTCGCTGCGCCGCCACCAAGGAGCCGGCTCCGGGCAGACAAAAGGAGCGAGACGCGCTACCCCCAGCGGCAGTGCGGCGGGGGCGGCGGGCCGGGTGGGCGCTCCCCTCCGCACGTAGCGCACACACCGCCGGCTGGACCGCAGCGGGAGCAGCCGGGGCCGCGCGCTCTCGCCGGTCTGCAGCGAGCTCGGCAGACCCATCGCCCCGACCCAGGCCGGGGTAGGGGGGCGCTGGGATCTGGAGGGGTAGGTTAGGGTGGGGGTCCGGGGCGCGCCGGCGCCGCGCGGGACCCGGGGAGGCGCACAGAGCTCGCTTACCTGGTAAGTAATACAGAGGCGGCTTCAATCCAAACATGATTCAGATTAGAATTCCATAGTGGCCAGAGAGGGATGAAGAAGGAAAAAAAATATTAAAACCCAGCGAGGAGACAAAAAGCGCCGTCCGAGCCACGGCGCTCAAAAATGTCCAAAACAATAAAATAAAGCCAGAAGAGCGATTCCGACGGCGGCAGGGGGGAAAAAAAATCAAGTTTGTTTTTTTTTTTTCCTTCCTAAAATGATCAAAAGCCTCTCTCTCCGGCCAGCGACCGGGCAGTTTCGGCCACCTTGGCCCTGGCAGATCCACAATGAGGTAATTGACGACCAAGGACGGGCCGGAGCCTCCACGGCTGCCCGGTGTCTTCGCCGCGTGTGTATTTTCTGCCTTTTGGACTTGAGATGCAAATAAAAGAAGGAGGGGGGCGCACGGCGGAGGGAAGCAGGCGGGAGAGAGGAGAGGAGCGCGAGAAAAATAAAGGGGGGAGGTGAGGGTGAGGAAATTGGGGGGTTAAGATCTTCAGGGATTACTCATTTGAAAGAAAAAAGAGAGAGAGACAGAGAGAAGCAGCCCCCAAGACGTGCGAGTAGCAACCTCTCCTCCATTCAGCCATTTGAATGTCAAGGGCGAGGGTCAAGGGACCTGTTTCCAACCGGGTTTCACGTTCAGAACCAGAAGGAAAAAGGAAGGGGGGGTGGCGGGAGGGGGTATCTCTTGTTGCCAAGGAGAAATCGGCTTTGTTTTCGTTTCCCCTTAGCTACTGGGTGAGGAGGGGCGGTGGGGGGGGGGGGGAGAGAAGAGGAGGGGGCGAGCGGGGAGGAGAGAGGAGAAAATTAATACCCAAACAGCCAAGAAGTACCGAGGGGGAGATTTCTTCTCGTAAATAAAAGAGGCAGCGACTGCAAACAAGTCTCGGGCAGGAGAAAGCAGGCCGAGGAGCCGGTTCCCCTCCCCCCTCGCCACCAACCCCCCCTTCTTTTTTTTGGGGGGGGGGGTTATCTCCCTGGCCCGGCGTCCCACCACTGACTCAGAGAGCAGGGTTGGGGGAAGGAGGAGAAAGAACTCGCGGGGGCTCGGGCGCCCGGGCAGAAGGAGCAGGAGGAAGGAGAGCGGGCAGGCGAGAGCGCGCGGCGGTGGAGAGCCCTCGATCAATTTTCATGCAAGAATCATTATCGGTAAATTGGAAAGCTGGCTGCCTGACAGCAGATTTGTCTACCCTAATGAAAGCGAAAGGGTAGGGGCGCAGCGGCGGCGGCTCCTTCCGTCTCTACGCGGTATCTTCCGAGAGCTCCATGCTCCGCAGGGCGATAATAATAGTTTCACTTGCTAGCTTCCCCCAGCGCGGCGGCTGCCGCGCCGGGCAGCAGATCCATGCGAACCCGGATCGGGGCGCAGAGAACTGGGCTCCCCTCTCCAAACGCGGGGAGGGTGCTGCTGCTGACGGCGGGGTACTCCCCTCTGCCCCAAAGCGGGGGCCGCTTGCAAACTGTGGGCGGCTGTGGGCGCCGCCGGTCCCCCCTCCGGCTGCCAAACTCCGCGCTCTGGCCGCCCGCCCGCCCGCCCGCCCGTCCTCCCCACCCACGTCTGACAGCTGCGGGAGCCGGGAGTTCACCCGCCGCTGGGGCCTGGGAGGAGGATCCCCAAATCGTGCCCTGGTAGCTCGGGCCCGCCTTTTGTGAAACCCACTCGGGGCTGCGGAAACACACCGGCCCGACCCGGGCTGAGCTCCTAAGGCCAGTGTCTCCTTGCTCTCCTTTACCTCTCACCCTTCACCCCCACCCCTTACAAATCCCTGTTGCAAGTGTAATCAAATGCTTGATACCATCTCCCACACTCTCCCTGCACTGGTGCATTATCAGATCCGGGAAGGCATGCTTCCAGGCAAATAGACCTAATAAATGCTATTACTGGGATTCTGCAAGCCCCGGCTGCACCATAGTAACGAGAGCCCTGGCTAATTTGGTTTAAGAAAACGACCAACTGCACAGAGTGTGTGTGAGTGAGTGTGGAGCCTGTATCCCTCCTCCCCACCCGCCTCCCTTTCACACCAGCTCAAGAAGGCCCCATGTGATAATTCCCCAAATCGAAGGGGAAAAAACCCTGCCGCCAAACCACATCCTGTGCGCTCATTGTCCAGCCCAGCGCTTTTAAAGAGACAGGATCCATTTACCCACGCCGCCCCCCCCCAACACACACACACTTAAACGCATGCCGCAAAGCCGCCTCTTGATGTGACAATTTATTTTCAAGCCCTTTTACCTTCTGAAGGCCCCCCTCGGTGGCACTGTCAACCGGAATCGCGACTTGGTAGCACTAAGGGGTCACCTTTTGACCCCAGATACAATCACCTTGGTTTGAGGAACGGACCTGAACCTGCAGGCACGCACTGGCGGGCCACTGCGGGTCACGACAGGCTTGGGTTCCTGCCAACGCTTCCCAGCCGCTGCGTAAATCAAGGGTCCCCAGCGGCAGCACCCCCACCTCCCCCCGGTTCCCCGCTAAACGCGGCTGCTTAGTGTGACAATCGGACTCCCGGAATATGATCCTCTAGAGAAGGGCTCCTAAGGGCGAACTGGAGGAGGTGGGCGGACCCCGCGTGCCTTCTGACCCCTCTCTGCAACCACCCCCCGCTCCCACTACGCCCACCCCGCCAGAAAATCTTAAACCGGCTGGGCGGAGCGCCGGCGGCCGAGGGAGGGGTGGCGCTCCTCCCCGCCGCCGCCAACGGCTGAGTGGGTGCAGCGCGCTGCGGCTGCCTTCTCCGCCGGCTGGGCCGCCGGGGCTGCGAGCAGCCTCTTTGAGACCCCCAGTCCCTGTGGCGCTCCCACCCCCTACCGCGGCGTCACCCCCGCCCCCCTTAGCCGGCGGCCGGGCTCGCGCGGGCACCCGGGAGGGCGCCGGGGCTGCTGACCTGGAGGAAACCGGCCGCGCGGGGCCGTCGGCGCCCGCCGCCAGCATCTGGCCGCTCCGCCCCGCGCTGACCCGAGAGGTCGCGCCCGGCCCTCGGCGGCGGCGGCCCTTTGTTTCCGGGGCTGCGTGGCGGCGCGCTCCGTGCTCCCCCGCGCCTCCCCCTGCGCCCGCCGCCGCCGGCGGCCCAGCGAGGGAGACAAGGCCTGGGCCCGGCGGGGTCGCGTCCAGCACCTGCCCGCCCGACCCCGGCCCGGCCTCCGCTTCAGTCCCCGCTTTGGCCTCCCACCCGTGTGTCACGCGCATACTTGATCATCTGCGCCCCTCTGGGAATGGGGGGCACCAAGGCGCGCATGGCACAGCCCAGTCAAGCTGCTACCCACACCCATGACCCCTCATAAATTCGGGAAATCTCTGATTTTCCTTGGGGTAGGGGGGAAGAAATAAAACTATTTTTCAAAGACCCTAAACTATCAGTTTCTGTTGTCATTCTTTTATTGGTTTTTAATTCTCCAGGATTACACGAACAACAGTAGTAATTAATACTAAACCTTCCTCTACTGTATATGCTAATGGCAGGAGCCATAAAAATTAATTTGCAAACATGTCATTAGACAATAGCGGTACAGGCAATAAACGTGTAATTATGGGCCAATCACAGGCAGGGTACAGAGGCAGGGATGCTCCCCCAATCTGCTGGGCGACCCCCTCCCCTACTAAAGTGGAGAAGAGGGTGCCAGAGAGAAGCCTGCCTTCTGGGAGCCACCTGTGGAGAATGCGCCCAGACTGGGGGATGGCACCTGATGGCTTCTATACAAGACCCCCTGGAGACAGCCACTCCAGGGCCAACAGAGACAGATGGGGGGAGGGAGAGGCGTGCTGTAGACTTGGAGAGCTCCCTGGCCTGGCTCGCTGGTGGTGGGTGAGCGGTAGAGGAGACCCCCCAGGCTACGGGCCTGCACAGCTTATTTCTGCTTCCAGGTCAAAAGGCAAACATCTCCCCCAGCCCCTCCTCAATAAGTATTTGAATTCCCACATCAGACTATCTCAAAATGCTGGGACCAAGCCCTAATTGCTCTTAGCCACTCCCTGGGGCAGGAGGTAAGCTGTAAGATTCTAGTGATACCCTCAGCCTCCCTTGACCCTGGGCCTGGGTGGCTCAAAATGGGTGAGTGACATTTCCTGGTGACAGGGATGTTTGCAAGGGAGGAAAATATGAGATCTACCATGGGAGGGTGGCTACACCACAGCTCCCAACCTGATGCCAAAACAGCTGAAAAATATAAAGCAACTCCCGCCATGCCAAGCAGCCCGCTTAACGGGCAGCCTCTCCACTGAATGGCTCGGTTGTTTGCCATAATGGGGCTGAACGGGGAGCTGGAAGGCTCTTCCCTTTCCCACCGGCCCTTGTGGCTTGGCTGTCGTTTTTTGGAACCCATCACTAAGGCCATTCATCTCCAAGGGACTCACCCCTCCTCGGACGGTGCCTATGGCCTGGCTGGGCGGTGGGAGGGGCGGCCCACACCCAGGGTCTGGGCCACACCTGGACCAGCTGCCAGGTGCCCAGGTGAGAAGGACCGCCTTCCTCTGGGGACCTTAGCTCTGAGGGATTCTCTGCAAGGATGTGGGCCTCTCCTGCTGCTATCCCAGCTCACCTCTGCACAAGAATCAGGCGTTTATAGAAAAGAGGCGGCAGTCGGTGCAGGCTCCCCTTTTTACAGTTGGGGCCACCACAGGGCAAACCTGTCCACACGGCCAGCCCACCTGGGGTCAGAGGGAAGCTTCAGGTATGCCCTGGGCCCAGCGGAAAGAAAAGAAAAGCGCTTCATCTCTTAATGGGGCTGGCTGCTTCTGGGAGGCAGAGCCAAATCTACCAGACCCCCCACCACCACCTTCCAGCCACCAAAGACTCGGGGGTGACCTCCTTACCAATCTCCCCAGGTGCACCTTCAAACGGAGGGACCCTAGACTCCTGCTAGTGGGGCGGCGGCTGCCACAGAGCACAGACTGCCTCACAGGCCAAGAGCGTCAGCTGAATGCAGTAAAGATAGCTCTCAGCACGTGCTGAGAACAGTGAGGCCGCAGAGGGGTCTGGGGCGCGCCGCAGCTGGCGTGGTGTCTGGCTCCCGGTCGCAGGGCTAACGGCCTCTGTGTGCCCACTGGCACTCTGGTGGCTGCCCAGGCCAGGCTGCGACCTCGCCTTCTGGAGGGGGCACTGCTCCCCAGGGACTCCAGGGAAGGGAGGCGAGGAGAGGCCATGGTCCTCAACTGAAATGTCCCTCTGGTCTGCCTGCCTCCGCCCCCAATTCCCTCCCTGGAATAATCACGCCAGCTGATATTTCCTGAGCATTCAGTCGGTGCCAGTTGCTGTTCCAAGTGCTTTTCACGGATAATTCATTGGATCCCCATGACAACCGTGTTCAAGGTTACCCTTAAGAGTTCCATTTTCTAGATGAGGCCCAGAGAGGTCAAGTGTCTCATCAAAGGACACACAGCCAGGAAGTGGCAGAGCTGGGGTTTGAGGCTGAGCTGGTTCCAGAGTCCCTGTCCATAACCATCAGCTTGAAGTCGGACAGATCAGAGTTCAAGTTCCAGCTCGGCCCCACCCATCATGTGTGCCCTCAGGCAGTGATGTCACCCTTTAAGCCTCACTTGCCTCACCTGGAAAATGGGATGAAATCACCCCTTGCAATCTAGGAAGATGCAGCTGGTAACCACTCTGGTGCCTGGCACAGAGTAAGGACTCCATAAAGAGAGCTGGAAATTACTGTGTTTTGAGTAATAGCAGTTAACCACAGACGGACCTCAGGACACCCAGGACTGCCCTGCTGTGTGTTTTCCTAAGGGCGTTATGTAATCCGGGAGGGGAGACCCACAGTGACCATCACCCCAATCTGTATGTGAGCACGCTGAGGCCCCAAGAGGTGAGGTCACTCATCCAAGGGAACCCAGAGTGTGGACACACTCGCTTTCTCCCTCCGTCCAGTCTGTTCTTAGGTGAGTGAACAAGTGTGACAGTTCAGTCTCGAAAGGAGCAAGGCCGAGGCTGGAAGAGAAAACGAGAACTTCCAGCCCGTCAAGGTCATGTCTGCAAACCCAGGTTTTGCTTCCATCTCGGCCTGGCACGCTTACTTTTGCTTTCCCATGACTCCAGGCTCCCCACCCACGGAGTGCCATCCCCTCTCAGGAGTCTAACCGGGTCCCCCACGGCCTCCTCCATCAGCCCCTATGTGATGGGCTCAACAGTGTCCTGCCAAAATACACATCCACCGGCAACCATGAATCTGACCTTACTTGAAAAAGGAGTCTGTGAAGGTGTCATTAAGGTCAGGATCCTGAGTTGAGATCATTCTGAATCATCAGGGCTGGCCCTAAACCCAACGGCCAGTATCCAGAAAGACAAGCAGACACGAGAGAAGACACACACAGCAAGAGGCCCCGTGAAGATAGTGGCAGAGGCTGGAGGGACGTGGCCGCAGGCTGAAAAATAGCTGGAGCCACAGGAGCTGGAAGAAGGAGGGGGCCCCTCCCTGAGAGCATCTATAGGGAGCGCAGTGGCCCTCCTGACACCTTGATTTCAGATTTCTGGCCTCTGGAACTGGGAGATAACACATCTCTGAGGTTTCGAGCCCCCCAGGTTGGGGGTACGTTGTTACAGCAGCCACAGGAAGCTCACACATCTTGTCACTTCTGTGAAAAATGGAATGCCCTCTTGTCCTGCCAAGCAGGGGAGGCCCTGGGCCGTGTCCAACGCTGGACACTGCAGGCCTCGGGCCAGCTAGGTCACCCTCTCCTGCAGGCCTGCAGCAAGGGCTGGGAGGAAGATGAAGCGTCTAGGGCCAGTGGGCAGGTGTGTGCTCCGGCCGCCTGTGCTCCATGAAACTGAAGTTCAACGCCTGTTGGCTGGTGGCCTTCTCGGTGACCTGCCTGCCCTCCTGCCTCTCCCGCAGCAGCGACACACATTTGTTGGCTGGTGTTTGGGCAGCAGCCTGGCCTGCTGGAGATCATCGAGGATGGCTATCTGCCCAGGAAATGGTCAGCCGGCCAGCCTTGCCCGATCAGCCTGTAAACTGAGGGTTCTGCCGGCCTCGAGCGTCCTGGCCGGCCCCATGAGGCCCAGGGTAACAACAGCAACAAACAACAGGGAGTCTGGCGCCCGGTTTTTCACCAAACCCGTTTCCCTTTTCTCTTGGGCTCATACCCAGCCTAGATCCCTCAGCCTCCCATGCAGATGTGTCGGGTCAGGTAACCACACTCTGGCAAAGAGAACGTGGTGGAAGTAGTAACTCCCCACCTCCAGGTCCATCACAGAAAAGCCTCTGTGCTCCTGAGTCTGCCCACCAGACGTCAGCTCCCAGGAGGACAGAAGACAAAGCACCTCCATCACACCCCTAAATGTTGTGGAGGCGGAGGTCCCAGCCTGGCTTCCCACCTCCACCCCGCACCAATTATACGTTATGTTGGCACATGATGAAGAAATTTCTACCGTGGAACTTCTGCTGGGGAGTGTGTATAGACGGCATGATGCGAGGAACCACTTAGCTCTCAGCACCTCTTTGTTAAAGCAGCTAAGGTTAGCAATAAACATGTACAAATAAGGAGTGCTATACACATCTCCTTTACGGGTATTTACTTAATGACCAGCACTGCACTGGATGCTTTAAATACGTTCTCTCACATCATCCTCACAGTCAAAGGAAATCTATCATTGCCCCCATTTTTCAGATGGACAAACTGAGGTCCAGAGAAATGTCCTGCCCATGGTCACACAGCCAATAAGAGGGAAATCTGCTTCAAACCCAGATCCTGTATGTTCAACTGCTCTCTCTGGCATCCCCCTCAACTATCTTTAGCAAGATCTGGCAAAGGGGCTTAAATCGCCCCTTTTAATGAAAAGTCAAGCAAGCAGACAAATAGGATAACACTGCACGCCACTGTCTACATACAGAACTCTGCACCTGACCTTCAGGTTGGGGCTGCCGGGCAAGCTCGGGCTTTGGGAGCTCTTTACAAGACGTCTGCTGTGCTGTGGCATGATTGAGTCAAAGTGCTTCCTCCCCGTGGGCGGCACGGAGGATGCCAGAGAAATCAGACAGACGCTGCATCTGGGGCTGGGGGGCCACAGAGCTCCCCTCTGAGAGGTGACCCTCACTGGCCCTGTGCGCCCCCTGCCCCAGGCTACAGACGGACCTCTTCTGGAGGTGGTTTATCATTAGTCTCAGACAGCTCTGGTTGTCAACGTCCAACTCCAGGCAGAGCCTGCAAGCCCAGGGCTGCCAAGCGGCTATCGAAAAGCAGGGAGGAAGGTCTCCGGGGTGGGGTGGGGGGAGGAGGGAACACGCGGGGGTCAGGCGCGGCGGTCCCTTCTGTGGACAGGGACCACGTGACCGTCTGCTCAGATCCTGCTCCGGGCGCTGTGCGCTCAGCTGCCTGGGGGCAGGCTGACAAGGCTTTCTTCTCCCCACTGCTGTCTGCCCACCAGGGACCAGGCGAGAGCCTGTTCGAGGGAAAAAGGCATTTGTGAACAGCCCTTCCCGCTGCCTGCTGCTGGCGTCTGCCGGGCAGGGAGTCACTGCCGGGACGTAATTACCCGTCGCCGGGTGACACATGGATCTGCCTGTCTACCCCTGGGCCTGACTGCTGCGGGTTGGTGTAGCCCTCTGGCCGACACGATGTGGTTCTTAGGAAGCCGCTTTGTGACTGCTCCTCCTCATGCTGGGCATGGCTCTCGGGGGGAGCCCCGGCCCCTCTTTTATTCTTCTCTGCCTATACCTTGCAAGGAAACTGCCCCCCCGTGTGTGTTGGGGGGCCCTGCACTTCCTTCCCTCTGCAGAAGCTCCCCTGCCCATGGTCTCTCTACTGTGTCCCCCAAGACCTGAGCTGTCCTTTCTTTATCCTCCAATGGGTCATGCCTGAACTCAGGGGACTCCTGATGTGTCCCCAACAAGAGAGTGTCTCCCTAGAGAACGGCTATTCTGTTGGTCCGTTTTCAAAGCGTGGATGTCACATGACTGACATTTGGGGCCAGATCATTCCTTCTTGTGGGGGCCACTCTGTGCATTGTAGGCTGTTTAGCAGCATCCCCCTGGATGCCAATGGCACACCCCGGTTGTGACAATGAAAATGTCCCCAGAA
The DNA here is from genome assembly GCF_963930625.1 of Muntiacus reevesi. NCBI lineage: Eukaryota > Metazoa > Chordata > Mammalia > Artiodactyla > Cervidae > Muntiacus > Muntiacus reevesi. The sequence goes on along the minus strand of NC_089250.1, from coordinate 224,956,601 downwards.
GTGGCCAAATCTGTACCCCTGGGGGTACAACAGTTGCCCTGACTGAGAGTCGTTCATGTGGTATAAACCAGGAATTCCCTAGTTGTTCACAGGATCCCACTGCGGGGGGCCCAAGTTCAATCCCTTGTTGGGGAACTAAGATCTTGAAAACTGCATGGCAGAGTCAAAAAAAATAAGGATCCAGCCATGACTCTGAGTGACCTGATTTTTAGACTTGGCACTGCCACTGGCCTTGGGCAAACAAGCGTCCCCCTCTTGGCCCCAATTTTAGCACACAAAATTAGAGGGTCTGAATGGGGGTGCTATGGTCTTTCAGCTGACACGATTCTCTGAGGCTGAGCAGAACCAATGATTCCAAAGTAGAGATGAGCTTGGGTTTCAGGAAACAGGGTCATAAGGAAAGAAATCCAATGATGTCACAGTGTTCATACAGAGAAAAGGAGAGAGTCGCCAGAATATTAGGTGGGCAACCCCGGAACCCTGTGGCCTTTTCTCCACAGTCCTCTTTCTCTCTGACTTATACAAATCCTGCCCTGAAATAGAAGGTGGCTGCTACCAGTCATTTACACTCTAGTACGATTTAGCCCCACCTCTACAATCATCACAGAACCAAGACTGTGGCACCGGCGGAAGCCATCTCATGGCTAACTGGAACAGCTGAAGCATGCATTTGGGAAAGGCAGGGCAAAAGAGCCATTCTGCCCACTTGGGTTTAAACGGTGGTTTCAATTTCGTAACATCATGTGAGGAGGTGAACTTCCGGGTGCCCAGTCCGTTTCAACAGCTGCCACGGGGGAGGAAACAGCATCAGTCAAGAGCTGGGGTCGGAAGAAGTTGTGTGGCTTGGATAAACTGTGATACAGAGGCTGGTCCAGCAGAACCACCACCAACCCAGGCGCTGAGTGGCCAGCCCCCCGGGCTTTACAGAATCACCCTTCTGACAACACCCGGCAGTCGCCAGCTTGGGCTACACTGAACAGAGCACCGAGGCCAGGACATTCTCAATTGGTGACCACAATCCTCACCCGTGTGTCTCAAAGACAGGATTTCCGGTTGTTTGTGGGGGTGGACGATCCCAGAATCAGCTCTGCTTCAGCTTTGTGCTGGGAGGCAGGGTGACTATTCCTGGTGTGTGTGTGGGGGAGCATTACACCTGTTTCATCCCATAGAGTGGGAGCCACATGGGCTCGTGAGAGGCTGCCGGGTCCGAGTGCAGCTCTACCCCCATGGCAGGTATAGGGTGGCTGTGGCCTTCTCTGGCCTTCAGTCTCCTCCTTGGACTAAGTGATCCCCCAGGCCTTCCAGCTCCATGAGCCCATGATTAATAAAACTCAGACGCACCATCTGCTCACTCTGACATTTAAGAAACAGAACAGGTTTCCAAAGAGAAAGCTGCCCCGTGCAGCTTGCTTTTCCTCCTTCGCCTGCTGATCGAGCGCGGGTTCACACCCTCCCCGCATCCCAGCCCCGACTTGAAAAAATCTCAGACACACACACACACACACACAGAGCTGTCTCTCCCGCTCCTCCCTGCAGGAGCTAGCTGATACCCTGGTCAAACTTGGAGCTCCCTGGCCCCTGCACCCGGTATAATGCCTTCTTCGGTTGGAGGGAGAGACGGGCATCTTGACGGCACAGCCCCAAACTTCACAACTCAGGTGGCGCTGACTCATCTTTTCTGCTGGTTCAGTTCCTCCTCGGCGCTGGGGAGTGAGAAGTGCTGACCCCCTTCACAGATGGGGAAACTGAGGTGGAGATGACAGGGTCGCCCCAAGGGCACAAGGGTGACAGGCAGGGTGGCAGGGGCATCACGCCCCAGCAGAGTCCATGCGTGTTGAGTGTCTGTGTCCTGACTCGTCACACAGGACACCCCGAGGCTCTGTCCTGAGGATGCTCTTCACCGTCCAGTGAGGCCTGGTCTCTAAAGAAACGGGTCTCAGGCCCACTCTGCCGCTGGAGACACGGAACATGGAGCCTCTGGCCAGGCCTGTGGCCCTGCCACGTCCACCGAGCGGCCTACGACTGAGGGCGTCTGAAGCCAGACCGAGAGTGGGGGGGTGGGGGAGACGCAGCCCAGCCAAGCCCAAGAGCTAAGCCCGGGTGGTGAGGGCATGGTCAGGCCAGGGACGGCTGAGTGGCAGCCAGGTGTCCTGACGGGCCTGCTCTGTAGCCTCCTCCCTCTGCCCGGGTCCTCCGCTCTCAGCCGGAGGCTGTGCTTGGCCGCCTGCACCTGCCCTGACTGCTCTGGACACAGCGCCAGCTGCTCCCGGGCACCCCAGGTGAAGCACAGACCTCGCTCCCGTCCTCTGTCCCCTGCCATGTCCACCGCTCCCCCCATCCCCCTGCTTGGAGAAGTGGCCTGGACTTCCTGTTTCTCATAATGGCCAATAAAATCAACCCTAGGAGCCAGATAAAAATATCCCTCCAGCTTCTCAAGGGCACTGGGCCAAAAAGGACAGGGAAACTGGAGTCCCCTGAGTTGACCTGGCACAGAGCCCTTGCTGGCCCCAAGGGCATGTACGGATCCTGTGAAACCTGCACTTAGGTCTTTACAGCCTTGAAGGTCAAGGGGGGACCGAACGCAAAGCCTGGGTTCTCTGGACGAGTTGGGGGCCTAAGCCAGGGTCCCAGGTGGCACTAGTGGTAAAGAACCCGCCTGCCAGTGCAGGAGACGTAAGAGACGTGGGTTCCGTCCCTGGGTAGGGAAGATCCCCTGTAGGAAGGCATGGCAACCCAATCCAGTATTCTTGCCTGGAGAATCCCATGGACAGGGGAGCCTGGTGGGCTACCGTCCATGGGTGGTAAAGAGTCGGACACGACTGAAGTGACTTAGCAAGCATGCACTGGAGTACGATCCAGTCAGCGTGAGAGTGACGGGGGTGCCTGCCAGCCCTTGTGCAGAAGCACAGCCAGGCTGAAGTCAGGCGCTGCCCTGGGAACGTCAAGTCCTGGACTGGATTAAGAAGGCGCCAAAGCAGTCATGTCTCTTAAGCACCTGCCAGAAACAGATACACATCCTACCTTCAACCTATACCTGCCAATTTTAAAAAAAATATAATGACAAGCACACTCTCAAAGATAACCAGCACACTCTTCCTGGTTGAGAGTCAGCAGCTACAACAGCCAACAGAAGCAGATCTGTAGTGACTCCAGAGGGGCGGAATTTTCACAGCCTCCACGGCTCTGCCGGCTCCAATCAAGAGAGAAAAGACAGGCCCGAAGGGACATGCAGAGGACCAGAAACTGTAACAAGGGAAGAATGACAGCCTAACATCTCGCCAGGATGCAGCCCCAAACGAGGGCAAGGATGCTTCCTGCTTGTCACTACCTCCTGGGAACCATGCCTGAGCCCCAGCGGGAGTTCAGTAGCTCCCTGTGGACTTGCGAGGACCTGAGACCTTCAGGGAGGCGAGCGTGGGGGCAATCTGCCTCTTCCAGGTAAGTCTGGTGAATCATTCTAGTCAGTGATCAAATAGGTGAGAGGAGGTGATTAATCCTCAATTTCCCTACACTGTGACATTTCTCTGTGTGAAGGTAGGCGCTCATGAAAAAAAAACAAACTCAGCCACAGAGCGGCCTCCACAGCGGAAAAAAACAACCCAGAGGTGTAATGGCTGCTGCAAAAAAACTGAGTCCTTTAGGCCAAAACAAGCAAGCCCCCACCGCTATAATTTCGAGTTATCCGTTCTTTATTACAATTCCTGGCCTTGGCTCTCAAAGCATCTACCAGGGAATCTTTCTGTGGGGGCAATTTTGGTGCCTGCAATTAGCTGAACAGGCATCTTTTGTCCCCGCTAAAGCACTCAATTGCAGGTGTAATTAGGTTCCCTCACCCCTGAAATCTGCAGAGAGCCGCCCGCCTTGACTAACTGCACCCACAATTAAGTGCTTACGGGCATGTGGCTGGAGCCGGCAAACATGTGCACGCAGCTAATAGCGGGGGCACCGAGCAGCCTTTCAAAAATAGACACTGTGTTGGAGAGATCCAGCCTCTTTCCATTTGTTGTTCAAACGGCTTTGTCCAGCTGGGAATAATGAGAAAAGACAAACACGCCAATTAGGCTAGGTCCATACATAAATAAACCGCACAGCTCCTTAATTAAGCCACTTACAGGAGTGGGCAAGGCTGGGAGAGGAATGGGGCAGGAAAGCCATGGCCCTGCGGGGCCGGGGCCCAGCCCGGGGCCTGGATGCCATTTGGGCCAAGATGGCGGAGCCAAGCGGGAGGCCTCTGTCCATCCATCACGGGAGGCTGTGGACCACTCCAGGCAAGGGATGCTGGTGGGGGTGGGGGCAGGCTTGGGGCTGGAGGAGGGCTGTGGGGGTGGGGAGGGGTCTCCAGATGGCCCCCAGGGCAAGAGGAAGGCAGGAGCCAGGGAAGGGACTAAAGTAGAGACTGGAATCCCACCAGCAGGGAACGCCAGCGTGGGACTGGCCCTCCTTTGCCCTCTTTCACGAGCTGACCCGGCCTGGAACACGACCTCTTCCCTGAAAGCAGGCACACCTGCTCTCCGCCCCGCCGCCTCCTCCCCGGGGCCCCTGAAGGGTGGTGAAGTTCAAAATCAAATCATCTGCCTGCTTCCCAAGGCCAGCTCGCTTGAGGCCTTCGGTGGACACCCAGGCCCTGGTCCAGCCTCCCCAGCCGCAAACTGGACCCCGCCTATGGTTCAAGACCAGGGCTGAGGCCAAGACGTGCTGGGGGCGGGGGTGGGAGCGGGGCGGGGGGGAAGTGGCTGTTGGTGACGGTGGGTAATTTCGGTATCTCAGGCCCCACCATCAGTGCCAGCCCTGCTGCACACTTTCCTCGCTCCCTGCCACGCTGCTGGATTGCTTCTCGACAATAAAACCTAGCAGATTACAGTCGCTGTAATCAGGCAAGGGAGCAAAGCTTCCCGCTCCCCCAGCAGTGCCACTGAAAGCCATTTGCCTTTTGCAGAGCTCAGCAGTCCCGGCTGGAAGCAAAGGGCAAAGGCAATATTTAGATAATTAAAAACCCATTGCTGATGGGCCAGCCGGGTAGCGACAGGTGGCTTTGGGGTGGACCAGCAATGGTTCAGAATGGCCAGCGTGCCTTCTCTCCTCCCCTTGCAGCTATGGTTAAAGGAGAAGAGAGGTCTGGGAGGCAGGCAGGTGACCACTCGGAAGTTCCACCCTGAGAAGAAGTGGGCTCACGCCTGGACTCTGGCTCCAGAGTCCCTGCAAGACTGGGGCGGGGCCCCGCCTTCACCTCACCTCTGCTCCAGCCATGCTGGCCGGCCTGGATTCTTCCTGCCTCGGGGCCTTTGCACTGGCTGTGCCTGCTGCCTGGAACTCTCCTCCCCCAGCCAGACACACAGCCTCCCTCCCCCCTTCAAATATCACCTTCTCAGGAAGACTCGTCCTAGCTGCACACCACCCTCCCCAGTTGCCCCACGCCCTCACTCGACTGTGGGGTTTCTGCAGCGCTTCACCTCTTGAATTCATACCTGACATTTCTGGCATCTTGTTCCGTCTTTTTTTTACAGGACTGGGATCTGGCATCCCCACCACCATGTCACTGGTGCCTGGTATGGTGGCTGGTGCTTGGGACTCAGTTCTGAATAAGTGAATGAATGAATGATGCCAAGGTTGGATACAAAGCAACCCAGGGCGCTGCCTCAGAAGGAGGGCTGGGCTGGAGACCAGGTAGGGAATGTACTGTGGAGGCTTCTGGGCTGGGTGGGGAGGGTCCCTCCCCATGCCAGCTGGAGTTGGAAGGCATCCCTGACCTCAGCCCTCCCCCAGGTCTGCAGCCCCAGGCAGCAGAGGAGACCACAGGCCGATGTGGCCGAGCAGCCGGTGTCTCCTCGTTTAGCTTTTGAATTTTTAAAGCTTGATGTGGCGCCAGGAATCACTGAGCTCCCAGGAGCGAGCCTTGTTTCTCTGTCTGAGCCTCTCCTATCCCCCACCCTCCCTGCCAATGCCTGTGAAAATCCCAGTCAAGATCGGCTGCTCATCACAATGGCCAGGCCTCGACGATCCGTCGTCACAGGGACGGTGGGAGCAGAGACCACCACAGCACGCGGAGAGCCCGCGCCCCCATCTCAGGCCCCAGCTTCTTTGCCCAGCAAACACCGCCCTCAGCTGCTGCTGGGCCCCTCCAAAGAGCAGGCCGGAATTTCAGTCCCTCTTTGTCCCCCTCCTCCACCTCGGCTTTAAGGTGTCTTCCCAGGACAGGTGGTGGGCAGAGACCCCCATCTCGCCCCACCTGTTGGGATGGGCCCTGCGGACAGCCACGGGGGCATACTGACTGCTTCGGGCCCTGTGGTCTCCCGCGTCTCCAAACTCCGAGAGCATGTGTCCCAGGCACAGTGCGGTCCTTGCCTCACCACCCCAACCGCGCCAGGTCTGGGAGTTTCTGGAGCCTTTCCGATCGTGAGCAGTCTCGACTTTCTGACCAGCGGCCGTGTCAGTCACGCCTGCTTCTTCCTGGAGGCCCCGGGGCCCCCCACCCGTCCCCCAGCCCCTGCTTGGTTGGGTTGGATCGTGTCTTGAATATAGGAAACAGGTGAGAGACAGCCACTCCAGGCCAGGGAGCCTCCTGGGGCCCGGTGGCCTGGGTCCCCAGCCGTCACTCATGGCCCCTGACTTCCCTCCACGTCCGGCTCCTCGCATCACTGAGTATGGATGCAAGTGTGGAATACCCCAGCCCCCACCCCATGCACCCTGTTGTCTCTGAGGTGTGATTAACGTCCCCACCCAAGGTTGGGCAGGGACCGCCAGGGCACATGCGCCTGCCCAGTGGCAGACACTGTGGGAATGGAGGCGGCTTCAGGAAGGGCCCTCGCCTCTTCCCACCCTTGGAACCAGCTTCACCGTAAGTTCACCGAATGGGTTCTGCTTCCCCTTTCCGAAGGAGTCTTCATCTCAGCCTGAGCACCAGCCCACTTCCCTAAAGGAAACAAGCCCGCGGGGCCCTGCGGAGAACTCGGAGCGTCCTGGCCTTTGGCCAAACCCACAGAAGCTTGGCCGGTGACCTGGCCAGTTCTCCTAATCCCCAGGCAGTTGCCGGCCTCCCGGTTTGGGACGCTTCCCCTTACATGTCCCCTCCACGTTCCCCCTGCGTGTCCCCTTCTCGTGGCCCTTGGGGCCTGCATGCTCGTGGCCCTTTCCAGCCGCCTCTGTCCTGAGACCCCAGCCTCTGCTGTCTCCAGCATCTCTGAGTCCCAAGGTCAGGTGGACGGCATACAAGCACCGAAGACCTGCCTGGTATAGAGCAGGTGCCCCATGAGTGCAGGTCAGGAGGCAGAGGCAGAGGCCCTGGAGGCCCACCATCGGAAGGAATTTGGGAAACTGATCCTCCTGGCCCTGTCCTCATGCATGACCTTCCAGCAAAGTCGAGGGAGGGGGTGAAAAAGTGGTTCCCCAGGGGCGCCGGGCTAAAGGCTGCTTTGTTTTGGCTTCTCGGTCCCTGGGTTTGGGGCTGGGGTCTTGACCACATGCAGCTTCAGATGAGCAGGGATCCCACCCACTTCTGCTTTCCATGGGTGTCACCACAAACCACCCAGCCGGCCTTCCTCTTATCAGCAGCCGTCACACCCAGAGGCTACGGTGGCTTTGTTTTTTTGTCCCTCCCTCCAGGGAGCCCTGATAAGGAGGCCAGCCTTTACCCTCTGCTGCTACCCTTGGAGGCCTGCAAAAGCCTCCCCAGTAATGGAGGGACAGGGACAGGCCCAGGGTTTCTGGTGGTGACCCCAGGGACTCCACCCCTCGTCCCCAGGAGGACGGGAGGAAGCTAGGAGGGTCGGGTTCCCCATTCGGGAGAACCTCACCTCCCAGGACACCTGGCAATGGCCCCAGGAAGCCAAGATGGTGGCCTGGAAGGGGTGCGCTGGGCGGAGAGCCAGGCCTGACAGCTGGTGGGCCTCCGCAAGGAAGCCTGTTTGCAGGACGAGCTCGCTGGCTGGTTTATAATCTTGGCACCATCGAGCAGGAAGTGCGGAGCCAGCCAGCAGCTCAGAGGGCAAGCCTTGCTTGCAACTCCCCCCCACCCACTGCATCTCCGGCGGTCTCTTTTCCTTGTCTCCTTGCCTGGAGCCCCTCGGGGCAGGGGCCGGGTCTCAGTTACAGTTGCATCCCGCACCAGGGAGAAGCCTGGTCCAGGGCGCTGCTCAGGGTGCTGTGACCTGCTTGCAGAAGCTTGAGGCCTGTCCTGCCAGTCAGCAGGGAGCTGGCACTGCGCCACACACCTGACTCCCCAGGCCCTGACAGCCCCCCGGGGTGTCTGTCCATCGGCAGGAGGGCGGATGGACAACCGTGCTGACTCTCACAAAGGAACACGGCTCAGCAACCCGACGCGTGTCACAGACAATGCGGGGCGGAGGCAGCCAGGCTGCCGAACACCCCGGGCACACACAACTCCACTTACACGGCACTTCCCTGGGGACGTGTAAGAAGGACCAGGGGCAGGGGCGTGCGGACGCTGGCACACCCGTGTGCACCGCACTGTTCACCACAGCCCAAATGTGGATGCAACTCAAGGGCCACCAAGAGCTGAACACATAAACAAACGTGATACACACACACAGGAATATTATTCAGCCTTAAAAAGGATTCAAGCACTGACGCCTTCGACAACATGGATGGACACTGTGCGAAGATAGAGAAGCCCGTCCCAGAAGGACGGGTCCTGCACGAATCCACTGTCGGGGGGTCCCTGGAGGAGTCACGGTCACACACACAGAAGGCAAGAGGGCTGAGTGAGGGGTGCGGAGTCAGGTGATTCATGCGGACAGATGGACCGTGGTGATGCGCATGTCACACTGGACATGTACTTAAGGCCACAGATCTGAGTATGTAAAAATGGAAGAGCTGCTAAAGCTTATGTTTTGTGTATTTTACCACAATCTGAAAAGAAGAAGGAGAAACTATAACCTCCAGTAACAGAACCCAGAGCAGGGGCTGGGATGGAGAGTGGACTGGACAGGTGCACCTGGGAAGGAACTTTCTGGAGTGACAGCAATTTCTACACCTGGTCTGAGATGGTGGCTACACAGATGTGCACAGATGTGTCACCAGCGAAGGAATAGAACTCTTTAAATGGCTGCATTTTATTAAATGCAAACTATACCTCAATACGGAGAAGGCAATGGCAGCCCACTCCAATACACTGGCCTGGGAACTCCCATGGATGGAGGAGCCTGGTGGGCTACAGTCCATGGGGTCGCGAGGAGTCAGACACGACTGAGCGACTTCACTTTCACTTTTCACTTTCATGCATTGGAGAAGGAAATGGCAACCCACTCCAGTGTTCTTGCCTGGAGAATCCCAGGGACGGGGGAGCCTGGTGGGCTGACGTCTATGGGGTCGCACAGAGTCGAACAGGACTGACGGGACTTAGCAGCAGTAGCAGCATACCTCAATAGGGCTTCCCTACTGGGGATTCAATCCCTGGGTCAGGGGGATGGAGGAGGGCATGGCAACCCACTCCAGTATCCTTGCCTGGAGAATCCTCATGGACAGAGGAGCCTGGCAGGCTACAGTCCATGGGGTGGCAGAGTCGGACACAACTGAGCAACTAATACAAGATATCCAATAAGCTGGAATCAAGATTTCGGGAAGAAATATCAGTAAGCTCAGATATGCAGATGATACCATCCATATGGGAGAAAGTGAAGAGGAAATTAAAGAGCCTCTTGATGAAGGTGAAAGAGGAGAGTGAAAAAGCTGGCTTAAAACTCAACATTCAAAACATGAAGATCATGGCATCCGGTCCCATCACTTCATGGCAAATAGATGGGGAAACAGTGGTAAGAGTGACAGACTTTATTTTCTTGGGTTCCAAAATTACTGTAGACGGTGACTGCAGCCATGAAATTAGAAGGTGCTTGCTCCTTGGGAGAAAAGCAATGACAAACCTAGACAGCGTATTAAAAAACAGAGACATTACTTTGCCTATAAAGGCACAGTCAAAGCTATGGTTTTTCCAATAGTCAGTCATGTACGGATGTGAGACAATAAAAAAGGTTGAGCGCCAAAGAATTGATGCCTTAGAACTGTTCCTAGGTTGGGAAGATCCCCTGAAGGGAAGGCTACCCACTCTAGTATTCTGGCCTAGAGAATTCCATGGACTGATTAGTCCATGGGGTGGCAAAGAGTCGGACATGACTGAGTGACTTTCACTCACTCAGAACTGCAGTGATGGAGAAGACTCTTGCGAGTCCCTTGGACATCAAGGAGATCAAACCAGTCAATCCTAAAGGAGATCAACCCTGAATATTCATTGGAAGGACTGATGCTGAAGCTGAAGCTCCAATACTCTGGCCACCTGATGAGAAGAGCCAGCTCACTGGAAAAGACCCTGATGCTGGGAAAGATTGAGGGCAGGAGGAGAAGGGGACCACAGAGATGAGATGGTGGGATGGCATCATCGACTCAATGGACATGAGTCTGAGCAAACTCCAGGAGATGGTGATGGACCGGGAAGACAGGTGTGCTCCAGTCCATGGGGTCGTAAATAATAGGACACCACCGAGCGACTGAACAACAACAAAAATAATTCAATAAAACTGATTTTAAATGTTAAAAACAACTTCAAATTCTCATCTCAATACACATTTATTTACAAGTTATTTTTAGGTACTCTATATGAATAATCTCTCTGTTACAAAAATTCTTCCTGAGTGAAGGGCTGCTGGGCCCCACACTAGGGGTCAAGGGCCAAGCACGGGTCAAGGCAGTCTGAGGGCGAGGCCTGGTGGCTGCAGGAGGACGAGCTGGGGGTGGTTTAGGGGCGCGTGGGACAATCTCAAGGCCATGCTGTCTGTTGACGCAGCTCTGAGACCAAGGCGCCATGCCCCTTCTCTCTCAAGAAGAGATATGATACCCCACACTACCCCTGCAAACTGGGCAGGTGTGCCAGAATTCTTGAGTCCAGAGTCCCACCTCTCCTGGGGGGCTCAGTCTCTGCCCAGGGGCGCAGCTGAAAGCAGCATAGGGGAGGGGCGATCCCAGACCTGAGATGGCGGGGGTAGGGGGTTGGGGGTAGTGGTTGGTGCTGAACTCAGCTTCCAGAGGAGGGCGGGCATCCTTCAGCCGTTGTGGCCTTGGATGCACCACCCCCCCCCCGTGCCTCAGTGTCTCCGAATTTAAGGGGCACAATGATGCTCCCCTATGGGGCTGTCGAGAGAATCACACTCGAGCCGGAAGCCCCGGAGCACACCAAGGTCTCAAGGCTCCCAACTATTACTTTCTCTCTCGACTCCTCCGGCCTCTGCCCACCGCCCCCTCCGGCTGCTCCTCTTCGCCCCCCAGGCTCCGTGGGGCACCCAGGGAAGGACAGTCGTGACCACCTCTCCGCAGCCCAGAGTTCACGTCCACAGGCGGGCCGTGTTTATCTTTAAGTCGTCCTTTTCCTGCCCGGGGTCCCCTCCCTGGACCCATTGTCTCCTGACCCAGGGCCATCCGGTTGTCCTGGGGGAAAACAAGGGAGCCCCCCACCCCCATTTCCTCACAGCAGCTTGGACTCCACGTCCCTGACCCAGCCCTTGACCAAATAAACACGAGCACACACAAAAGACATCCCGCACAGACCCCGGGCAGCAAGGGGAGGGGGGCCTGGGGGCAGCACCGGGCGGAAGGAGGTGGGGCCCGGCACCCGGAGCTCGCTGCAGACGGTGCCACCAGCGCCCTGGGGACCCCAGGAACCCGAGCCCATTCAGAGGGGTCTGTTGGCAGAGCTGCCCGAGGACCCTGCCTGGACGGCCAGGTTTCTCTCAGCAGGGGTCCCTATGCCAAGCGAGGGCTGCCCACCACCCAGGGTTATAAGAAGCCACTGCTGCTGCCACCCACTCCCCACGCAGCCCCCCGTGGGTGACGCGGCACTTGGCGCTCTCTGCCCCAGGCCCGTGGGACAGCGAAGGGGCACTCCCCACCATCTCTCGGGGGTCCCCAGCAAAACCAAGCTCCAGGGGCCTACACGGGGCTCGACAACGCCCCCTCTATCGGGCTCCTTCTGGCGTCCCTGACGTCTCCTGGGATGACCTCCCAGATAGAGCTCCTGCAGTAAGTTCTGAATCTAGGCAACCAAATGCAGCCAGAGGCAGGTGTGTGCCCACAGCATCACCGCGTGGGGGTCAGTTGGGATGACAAAGCCAACAGGCCCCAGGCGGCTCCTGCCCTCCAGACCATGGTGGGGGGGGGGTAGGGGGAAGTAGCCAGAACATCACAGCTCACAGGGGCTGTGCTGGGGCTCAGCCCTGGGACGGGGGACTCAGACGGGTTTGGATCTCCTCTCCTCCCATTAGACCTGACTGTCTCCAGAGGAACCATGGGGTGGGAGCTGTAATTGCTTCCTTGTGTTCCATCCATTAACGGGAACTCAGATCCACAGGCTGGCTGCTCGCTGAGGCTTCAGGTAGCAATTTTCCATTTGTGTTTCAAATTTTAATGAACACGCCTGTCCCCTGGGCCCGAGACGTGGGCTGTGAGCGGGTGGCAGGCGTGCCACCCAAGGCGGGGGCTCCAAGGGGTTCCTGCCAGGACTTGATTTCTCCAGGGAGCAGCTCCAAGCAAAGGGGTCCTCAATGCAGCCTCCCTGCTCCCACCGACCCTCCCCGCTGACTCCGTGTGGCACGGCGCGGGCTGCAAATCGTAAGATTATTATTTCTTTCCGACAGCCCCAAAGTGTCCTATATCCCCAGATGGAGAGCAGAGTTCAGCTCTGATAAGATTGCATCACCGGGAGGAGATACATCCTCACCCTTGCTCCCGCGGCCTCCGGCTCACATAATTCCTCTCTGATCTTACCCAGGGCATCCAGTCAGGCTGGGAGGCAAACGGGATAATCCATTTTAGAGAGATTGATCAATATCGTTAGGAGCCTTTTAAATGGTTCCACAGGCTTCAAGGAGCCGAGGCAGACAGCTGAGCTGGAAATTGGGGGGCCGGGGGAGGGTGACAGGAGGCAGGCTACCCATGGGGATTTTCGGTCCTCCCATTTCCTACCTTCGGGAGCTGGTTCCCATCAGGGCCAGGAGGCCGGGTACATGTGGGCAAGTCGTGCGCTGCACAGGGAGCCGGGCTCAGCGGCCTCGCGGGCGGAAGTCTAGCGGCTCAGAACACCAGTGCCCGGAGAAAACCGGACACGTGCCCCTCGCAATGTGGGCAGGGGCTGCTCAGATGGCCCTGCCAGGTGCCAGGAGACAGTGAGACCCGTTGCAGCCAGAGCTTCAGACTTTTAAAAGAAAGCCTAAAATTTCGGGTTAAAAAAAAAACAAAAAATTCCCGGTTTTTAAATACTGGCAATGCATTTTTAAAAAACAAACGAAGAGCTGTGTGGGGACCAAGTGAAACACAGCTGCAGGCCAAGTACCCGAGGTCTTGCACCGGCCCCAGCAGGGAGGCTCTGCCCGCGGCAGCACCTCTTCTCCACCTGCTCCCGCTGGATCCTGCCGCCTCCCTCGGGAAACTCGGCCACAGCCTGCCTCCTTTCCTCTCACCCGCCCCCCTACACCCCCGCACGATCCACCCGGCAGCTCCTCCTTCAAAAGGCACCTGGAGCTGGACCACCTCCGACCGGGTCCTGCCCCCCACCGCGGGGCTCCTGCAGCGCCTCCTTGCGACTCTCCTGCGGCCGCCGCGCCCCCTGCAGTCTGCTCTCGGTACAGCGCCCGAGGACACTTGTCCCACCGAAGGCGCCGCTGCACAGACCCCTCCGCGGATCCCACCCCTTCCGAGTGAAAGCCACGCCGAGCGGCCCTCTCTGGGACCCGGCGCGACCCGCCCTCTGCCCCATTCTCTCCCTCTCGCTGGCCTTCGGGCTTCCTCTCCTGCCGCAGGGCCTTTGCACTTTGCCCTGCCCTTACTGTAACCCGGGTCTGACCTCCATGTGACCACGAAGGGGCTCCATTAGCAGTCACGTTGGGGCAAGAGGCAGAAACCCGGACCGCCTGTGGCAAACAGGACATGCCTGCCACCTGTTCCCCACCCCCCCACCCCCAGGCCCTGTTAAAGGGCATCAGAGAAGCGCTCCCTGGCCACCCCAGGGAGAACACCCTGACTCCCTTACATCTCCACATCGCTCGTCACCACGAAACCTGTGCCTATTTACCCGGTTGTGTGAACAGACTGTAAACTCCATGAGGGCAGGATCCGTGTCTGTGTTGCTCGCTAACAGCAAGCCGAGAACCAAGGGGAGAAAAGCACTACATGGATGAATGTCTCGTTTCCTGCAGGGACCCCACTCAGAAGCTGCCCAGAATGACGTTCAAGACCCCTCACATCCCCACTCATCTCTCCAGCTGTATCCCCGATTCTCCCTCTGCGATGAACTACCTGCAATGCGTTTAGTACAAGTCTATGCACATGCTCTTTTCTCTTCCTAAAATGCCCTTCTCCTCCCCATCTACCAGGCAAACACCTATTCATCCTTGAAAACCCAGTGAGAAAATCCCCTACTTTAGGAAACACTCCCTGACTCTGTCTGTACTCCTGACTATAGCTAACCCCTCCTTCCACTATCGCTCCCACATGTGCCAACATTGGTATCTATAGCCTTCCGTGTCTGTCTTCCAGGATACAGTCTGCCGTGTCCCCCAGATTCCGCGTGCCTGCACTTTGCAGTCAGCCCACTGCTGTCAATCAAAGCTCTCCAGCACCCCCCAACCAGGAAAACAGTGCTGTTGCCATAATCCCTCCTCAGGGAGGCTTGATTTGGGGATGGAAGGAAAATTGCCTTCCGATCTCTGAGCTCTCTGGGATCGAGTGACCCCCTGCTCTGAAATGCCAGTGTTGCTGCTGGGTGTCACAAGGCCTGGCTGTGCCCCCCAACTCCCCCACCCCCACTCTGGGCACACCACGCTTATCCTCACCCCTCTCTCCTGCTTGTTCTCCCTCTGCCCTCCCTGGGAGGGTCCTCTCCAGAGCAGACCTCTCTTCACTGGGTCCTGTCTGCTTCCCGCCCCCGAGGCAAGGGCAGTGCCTTCCCCCAAAAACCCCCTGCCAAGAGGGCAGGCAGCCTGAGAGCCTCTTGCACGTGGGCATGCACAAGTCACGGGGCCGGGGTGGCGGGGGAAGCCAGCGGGAGCAGACAACTCCTTCAGGAAGCACGAGAGACACTGTCCTGGCTGCAACCAGGAAGCCTGCTGCTCCGGGAAGACAGGAGGCAAGAGCAGGTCAGGGAGGCACCTGCTCACCTGGGGAGAAAGCCACTGGGGGCAGGGGGGTGGGCAGGTGCCCTCTCCCCAAATCCCCGCCCCCACCGCCGTCAATATTTTTATAACACTGTTTTGGCACGTCCGCTGTGAACTTAATTTAACATCCATATTGCTGCTACTTAATTAAATAGATGAACTCATTCTACATTTACAAGTCTTAATTCATCCTGAACAAAATTGGCCATGTTTGGTTCTTTATACACACTAGCAGCTCCCTGGAACAAATGGTGGCCTTTCCGCGTTAACGGCGGGGACAGGTTAAAAGCTAATTATCGGCTCTGGTCGCCTGTGTGAGGGAGCGGACGTCTTTATCCATCATCAGAAGGGAACAGAGGGGCCTTCGAGCTCCGCGTTCCCAGCCAGAGGGCGGCGGGGCTGATAGGCCCTTCCCCTACCTGGGCCTGACCCCTCGACGGTGGGGGGGCTCCTGCCCCCATGTGGGGGGGCTCTTTCCGTCCCCACTCACTGCCCCTCGCTCCTGGGGCGCACTCACATGTCTCACCCCACAGCTCTGGCCACCCGCGTCACTCCGCAGGGGGCCGGTCAGGCTGGGCAGCATGTGTGTGTGTGTGTGTGTGTGTGTGTCTGTGTCTGTGTGTGTCACTGAAATCTGAGCATGGGATACACGGCCAACAATTCTGCAGCCCCCTGAGGGTAGGGGATAAGGGACATGTGGGCCCAGCTGGGTCAGGCTGCGAGGGCACCCCTCTCTCACGGGATTGGGACAGGGTTCCCCGGGCTGACCCTGGGGAGTGCCCAGACCAGGCCCGGGCATACAGTAGGCGCTCAGTACCTGCCGCAGGTACTAGAGTGTCTCTGAGCTTGCTGCTGGGAACACTAGGCCAGGCTCACAAAGAGAAATGCCCAGGGACAGTGTGGCTCTGGCCTGTCTCAAGGCAACCCTTCCTGGTCCAGACCATCTATGCCCTGGAGCCAGGGACTGGAGGGGAGCCTGGGGGTCCTCACCTCCCACCGCATGCCAGCCCCTGGGTTGCGGGTCCGTGGAATGCGTGGTCTATGGTGAGCTGACGCGGCATGCAGCCTGCATTCCATCAGGCGCTGTGCGGAGTGCTTTCCAGGTACCCTGCATGTCAGTCTCACAGCAACCCTGTGCAGGGGCGACTACTCCGACCCACACCTGACGGGAAGAAATGAAGCCCAGGGAGGTTAAATAGCTTGCCTGGGGTCACACAGCCAGTGGCTCTGGAGAAGGGACTGCAAACCAGACACTGGGGAGCAGAGCCCACATCTCAGCGCCCCCGGAGGAGTGGCTCGGGGCTCCCGCTGAGACTCTGACCTCCAGGCACATGGGTGGTGGCCCTCGCACCCTGAAGACCTGATCCCCAAAGGATAGCCTGCTGATCCATCATGGGGGGGGGGCACCTGCCCCCATGGAATAAGAAAGCCCAGCGTTAGTCTGGCCTCCTCCCACCCGGCAGCTCTTAGGACCCCGCTGACTGCCCGCTGTGGATGCACTAATGGCAGCCTGCATGGCCCCAGGGGGTGGTGGGAGAGCCCAGAAATGCCCAGGTAAGTCTCCCACGCCCTGGACCAGCCCCAAGGTGTGGGCTGCCTCCCTGGTCTCCCCAGGGTGTGAGCGCCCTGCCCACCTCCCGCATACACAGGCTGTGGAGGGGCCAGCAGACGGCCCCCCATCCCTCAACACCCCCAACAGTGGCGGCCCTGCCACTGTTGCTAAGAGCTTCCAATGGGCCAGAAGCATCTTTATATTCAGGCCATCACATTCGGCGTTTTTACAAGCAGCCCTTGTTGCTAAATTAGCAAACAGAGGCCCAGAGAGGCTGAGTTCCTTGCCCTAAGCCACAAAGCTAGCAGAAGCTGTGACCGGGATCAGATTCCAGGCAGATCAGGTCTCCGGAGCTCCAATCACGCCCCTTCCCCCCACCTACTGGGCCACCGTGCGGGGGCGAGGGGGGCAGAGACCCACCAAGTCCACCTATTCACAAGCCAGAGAGGGCGGATCACTGGCAGGCAGCTGTCAGCACTGGTGTTCGAGGGTCGGGGAGGCTGGGGAATGGGGGCACTCCACGCCTCAGGGAATCAGCCCTTTTTGAGGGCCTCCACCCCAGGTACTCAAAAGCCCTGGCCTTGGACAGGCGGCACCTCTGCAACCAGATGCCCCCCAACCCTGCCCCCCTCTGCTGCCTCGGCCTATTCACACCCAGCCCCTCCTCCCAGAGGCCTATCCATTAGCCAGAACTGTGGGGTGGGCAGGGGGCGAGCCTCGCCCCCGGGGGTAGAACAATGCCGAGACAGGACCTTTGGGACTCTCTGACCTCCCGATGTCCAGGGAGCCTGAGAGGGGTGACAGCTGGGACCCACGGGAGGGTCTGGGGCACAAGCAGCCAAGACCCCGGGGTGCCATGCCTTGCCTAGAATTGCATCAGCTCCACCCCCAGAGCTGGGGGTCTTGGAGGGGTGGGAGGCAGCCCCTGGGGTCCCCCGGCCCTGCTTCCTTCCCCAGACCTGACTTGGGCTCCTTAATCAGTCCCCAGAGAGCCCTCCCTCCCAATTCCTCCCTATCTAGAGACAATTTCGTCAGACAGTCTATCAGCAAATATTTACCCAGCACCTTCCAGAGTATTCAGAGGGCAGAGGTAGGACTTGAACAAAAGCCAAAAATGGAGTCAGGCTAGAAGGCAGGGTGGCCACCAGGTCAAGCTCTCATAACACACACTCATGTACACGCACACACCAGCACCCCCCCCCCCACACACACATATATACACGCACAGACTTCGGGGTTCACACCTCCCCTCTCTGCGGCCTTGTACCCCTGGGCGACCCATCTCACCGTTGGTGCCTCAGCTTCCAAATCTGTAGGAGGAGCCTTGCTGTGAGTGTGACGTCATCTCACGCACGTGCGTGCAAGGGGCTCAGGTTGGAGCCTGCCCCGAGCAAGCGCTCCCAGACCCCCCACCCCCACTCACGCCTGAACCGCTCCCCCCAGGAAGCAAAGTTTCAGGGCCCCTGCAGCGGGAGCGAGCCCCAAGGACCTGTGGGGAGGGAGACTTGCCGACCTAGGAAGCAAGGTGGCTGGGGCTGGTGCCACGCATGGAGAGGAGGGCTGTCCCCTCCGGGTGCCGGGCAGTGCCAGGCCTCGGGCCACGCTAAACTTTCACACCTGTTGACACCCGGAGCCTTCCTGATCATGACCCTCAGGCAGGTGTGGTGAAGGGCAGAGGCGGGCACGTTTGGGGGGGCCTCTGGGAGGGGGGTCGCCCCGCTGTGTTCTCATTTGTGGCTGCCCTTAATGGTGTGGGCGAGAGAGATAATGGATGAGCCGTTTCCTGGCAGATCCCACAATCCACCTGGGGCCCACGGAGGGGAGGATGCGCTGCTGCCCAAGGTCCCCCCACCAGCGTGGGGGCTACCCACTGCCTCATCCACCCTGGCATGTTCCCCGTCCTGGACTCAGCTCGGGGAGCCCTGGCTGCGGGTGGGGAGAGGGAGGCTCGAGAGGGCAGGGCATGCCCGGCCTGCCTGCCCAGTGCCCTCTGCCCATGAGGGCTCCTGGAATGGGGAGGAGGCCCCGGCGGGCACCCACGGGGATGTGGACAGGGGGCCGCTCCCCCGCCACTGTTGCCCACCGGCTCCCGTGAGCTGTGCCCAGCTTCTGGCTGGCACACACAGACACGGGGACACTTGGCATTGCCAGGGCCCTCATTAGCAGAGGATCTTAAAACAGTATGTGGAAACCCTTCAAGACCCCCTGGGCTGAACGCCAGCATGCTCCGGATTTTACAGGGCCAGAACACTGAGATGGAAAGGCTGGTCTCTCTCCGGCGGGCGGGCAACTCCAGCGCACAGCCAGGCCCCTACCCTCAAGGCCGGCGTCCCCTCCTCCTGCGGGGTGGGGCTGGAAACCCACTCCAGCCCATTCGCATGGGTGCTGTGGACAGGATGGCTGCAAACACATATCGTCAACGCCAGGGAAGGACGCTGGAGGAGGAAGGGGGTGTGGGGGCCGTGACTGCACAGCAGAAACGGAGGTCCACAGAGGTCCCAAACACGCCCAGAGTTTGTAGCAGGTAAAGCTGGGCTGGGAACTCAGGCTTCTTGATGCCCATAGGCCAGTCCTGGGTGGGCTCCTGCACAGGCAAGAGGGAGGGCCGCGGTGTCTGGGGAGACTGGCCAGGGAGGACAGCGCTGGGCCCAGAGGCAGGAGGCCTGGGATTTGATCCCGGCTGCGTCACAGACTCGCTTTGGGCAAGTCCAGTTCCTCAACCTTGAAAGTGAGCCTGGGATGTTCTCAGGGTTTAAGTCTCTCACTCTGGACAGAAAACCAGCTGCTAGGCCTGAGCCTTGCGCCCTGTGCCCTCTGCACCCTGCTCCAGGCCCTCGGGCAGTGTCCCTGGGCTGCAGTCAGTGGGCGAGGGGAATCCCTGGCACTGGTCAAGGCAGAAGCGCGGTGCCAAGGTCAGAGCTGCCACTGCAAACATGTTAATCCCGGAGGCCTGGCTGAAGGCCCCAGACTCACTCCCCGACCCTTCCCACCTTGAAGTGAAGACATCTCTCTGCCCAGCCCGAGATTGACAGAAAGACCACCAGACTGACAGGGCGAGAGAGACCCTCTGGCCTATGGTCTGAGAGACCCCAGACCCCTCTGGGGGGCAGGGCGGGTGCTTCCTCGGTGTCGCCCGCCCAAGCAGCCAGGGGCAAGCCTTGCGTTCATGACATTGTGCCCTAAACACACACCAACTGCTGGGTCTACACCCGAGCTCATCCGCTGCACACTGCATGCTGGCCTCCGGATCGACTCTGAACCCCCGCTGAGTGCTGCCCTGTCCCCATTCTACAGCGGCAGGAGCTGAGTCCCAGGGCCGCAGCTGACTGAGGCAGAGCTGGACCCTGAACGTGGCCATCTGAATGTCTCCATGGCTGTGTGGCCTTGGCCAAGCCACTTCCCTCTCCCTGCCTTCGTTTCAACCCACCCACCTCCGCCGGAGGAAAACGTTGACATCACATCCCCGCCTCAGCCAATGAGATGATTCAGACCAGTACCCAGCACAGTCCCCGCAGCGCCCCTGTATCGTGGCCGTTCTCCCATGGCCAGCCTCCCTCTATCCACGTGGTCATGCTTGTTGCCTGGAGACTCTCATGCTCTATCCTGGACCCTCACACCCTGGGAAGTCACTGCTCCCCCTACCCCCGGGCGTTCCCAAAGCCCCCCAGTTTCATGAGCACCTCGGGGTCACCGCAGAGCGGAAGCGCAGCTGTCTGGGCGGCCGGGGACACGGGGCCCCGCGGGCAGGGCTGCAGGAGAGAGATAACCCGCTGGCCCCGGCTCCCGGGCACCTGACGCGGCCCCACAGGCGGGAGCCGGGCCCTGGCACCGGGCTGGGGATGGCGGCGGAGCGAGAGATGGGCCCTCACAAAGAGCGCGTCCCCTGGAAGTGGAGATAAACCCGGGGAGGCAGCGGGCGCAGGATCGGTTGTTGAGCCGATGTACCACATGCTGACGGGGCAGACGCGAGGCCTTTCACGGCCACGCGGCTTTCATTTGTCGTTATTCATGGAGAAGCCGGGCGCTTTATCTCTCTCACATTATGTGAGGCCACAAGGCAGACACTTGCTCCGCGCGCGGGGCTCCCTCGGAAAATATTAATATGTAAATGTCACTCTCCCAAGACCAGAAATGAAATGGAATGACCGGCTGGGAGATGCTCTGCTGGCAAGATGAAAAAAAAAAATAGAGAAAAAGCTGCTGGGGCTGGAGGCAAGGGAGCTGGCTTAGGGAGGGAGGGTGGGCTCACAGGGGAGCGTGGGATTTGTGGGGGGCAGGGGGGGAGTGGTTCAACTATCTTCTCTCCCCAGGCAAACGCTTCAGGGCGAAAACCTCAGAGCAGGGCGGGGGAAGCTTCCGGCATCTGCTCGAGGGTAGGCAGATAACACAGAGGCTAACATGGATCAGGCGGCCGCTCTGCACCCAGGGACCCTCTGCAAGCACCTGCGTGCCGGGCTCCTTGGTCACTGCCAGCTCTGTGGCCCCATTTCCTGGATGACAAAGTCCCAGCACAGGGGGGCTGGGCCACTGAGCCAAGGCGTGCCCTGGCCTCCGTCTCCTGTCATCAGACCCCCGGGCTAGACCAGCAGGGACCCCATCTGATGCCCATCATGTGCAGCCTGACCCTGGGCCGCCTCTGCACTTCCAGCTGGGACACAGTCTGCCCTGCCCCACCTGCCAGGAGCAGCAGGAGGTAGGAGGCATCCCGCACCCTCCCTACGGTGAGGGGACCTCCAGGGTTCCACACCAGCTCCTCAAATCACAGTAGAAAAACGGCAAAGGGGACTTACAGCACCTGGCCCCTGTTCAATTTACAGCCAGGGAAACAGAGTCTAGGGGACACCTGACCATCCTAAGACCTTCCGCCAGCCCCAAGTCCAGCTGACTCTTCCCAGTCATCACCCTATTGAACTCCCAGGGGTGGGACCTGCACCGTCTCCTCGTCACAGGAAACACAGGACCTGCCCGAGGTCCCACAGGGGTCAGAGGGGCCGGCTGGCGACCTCCGCACTGAGGGTGCTCTGGCTGGAGGAGGGAGCCGAGTGAAGACGTGGGGTGCCCACAGGGCGCCTGCCTGTGGGGCTGGCACTCTGCTTGAAGCCCCTCTCCAGCCTTGCCTGCAGCTGGGAGCTAGAATTTCCTTCCCCCTGCCCACCTTCTCTGCTTCCAGCCCCTACGGGCCACCATCCTGTGTCCCCAGGGGTGAAAAGCTGGGCGGGGAGTGGCGTATTGTGGGCGAGGGGTGGGAGGGCACCCACCAGCCATGGAGCTAGCAAGGCAGGAAGCTGACTTAAAGTCTTAGCACAAGAGACGGGAACTCTCCCCTTCCACTGCGTTTTTGGGGTGGTCCAGGGGCCCCCCCCAGAGAGCAATGCTGTGGTTCGTCTGTCCCCTGCCCCGAACCACTGGATCCTCAGAGCCCAGCCCTGTACCGCCATCCACAGGGCACTCTGGGAGGAGGTGGGAGCACGTTCGGCCCCCCACCTGCTCAAGTGACCTCCCCAGATACAGAAGACGCCAGCCCCGAGCCCCGAGAAAACACAGGCATGAGCTGGCCCTGCCCCTGGCCCTTCTCTCTGAGGCGGTCGCCCTTCGCACGCCCCCACCCCGCCTGCCTGCTGCCAGATCTCGTCAGTGGACTCCAGGGTGACCCTGGGCCGCCGAGCTCGCCGAGCGGTTGTGTTTCTTCCCAGCAATGCCAGCTCGCTACTTAACCCTGTCAAGCAGGGAGCCCGCGGGAGGCCTGTGTGAGGGACCGGGAGAGAGCGGGCTGGGTCTGGGGGGCCGAGGCCAGGAGGCCCTGCCCCCTGGGCACCCACAGGCTGGAGAGAAGGCCCGCGGGGGGACAGGGACAGGGATCAAGCAGAGGAGGGGTGGGCCTACAGATGGAAACTGTGACTTCAGAAAGCTGGAATGCTGCCTGGGAAATACCAGAGCTCATCCATCACCCAGAGGCACCCTGGGAGTGGGGGCCGGGCTCCTGGGACCCCAGGAGGAGCGTGTGCACACACCTCCCAACCCTCACACACGCACCACACACGTGAACACAAACACAGGTATACTTGTGCATACCAGTGTACACATGTGTACACACATGCACACACATGCACATACAAACACAGCACACCACCCACACTCACACACATGCATACAGATGTACATGTGTACAAACACACGCACACACAGATGCACACGTGTACAACATACATTTGCACAGATGTACACTGTACCACATACGTGCGCACACAGGTGTACGTGTACAACACACACACATGCACACACAGATGCACACACACATAGATGAGCACACATACACACAGCCCTGCCAAGCCTCTGACTCATCAGCCCTGACCTCCGCCCTGGGATCCCTGCAGGCCTGCGGGCAGCCCCGGGCAGAGGGCCGGGGGAGGTGGGAAGAGCAGCGGCTTGGCAGGGCTGGCTGGGGGCTCCGGAACAGAATACTGGGGAGGGAGTGGTGCTCACAGCCAGGCCTTGTGGTCTGGACTTGAGAAATCTCCATCCCGTAATAAGAGATTCTGGCACGAGAGGCCCTTCCCCGAACAATGGGCTGAGCGTCTCGGAGCACGGCGGGCGCCTGAGTATGAGGCGTCTGGGCGAGCTGAATGTGCACCCCGAGGGGGGGCGCTGGGCAGACTCCCAGGGCTGCTCCCCCAGGGCTGGGCCTGCCCCCTCCTCCAGGAGCTGCCCTGGGGGCGGGGGGGCAGAACTCCTGCAATGCCAGGAAGGGGAGGGGGCTCCAAGGAGGTGGGAGCCTGTTTCCAGGGAGGTCCTGGGGGCTCTTGGTCAGAGGGGCCCTGGTCCTTGGCCCTCCTCTGAGACTGAACTGGAGGGTGAGGAAGGAGAGAGAAGGCAGGCGGGGGGGGGGGGGGGGGGGGCGGGGTGGGGAGGAGCAGGGGCGAGCAGCCAGGAGGAGGGAGGACGAGGAAGGAAAGATCCGGGAAGGGGCTGTCAGGGAAGCCTGATTTCCCAGGGGCCGCTAGCGAGTCCACCCTGTGTTTGTTCTCAAAGTGGGGCTCCCACAGGAGCAGTGTCACCTGGGAGCAGAAATGCAGGCTCTCAGGCTCTCGCAGAGCAGTGCTGGGTGGGGGTGGGGGAACCCTTAAGAGCAACCTGCTCTCAAGTGGGGGTAACATGTCGGGGTGCGCGAGCCATGCGGGTGCAAGCAGGGAGGGTCCTGCTTCCTGGGGCAGGGGCTGAAGCCTGAGGCAGGAGGTGCCCCAAGTCCTTCTAGAAGTCTGGCCTCCAAGACAAGGGGATGCCTGGGGAAGCAGAGGAGCAGGAGCCGGGGGCGGGCAGAGAAAAGTGGCTCATGTGGGGGGAGGTCTGGGGGGCTTCAGCACTGATGGGTGGCCGGAAGAGCCCCAACATGGGCTGTGGCCTGTGACAACGACAGCGGCGGGGACAGCTAGTGTATCTAGGTGCACTTCACAAACACCATCTTTTCACACTACGTGCGTACATGCTAAGGGCTTCCCAGGAGGCACTGGTAGTAAAGAACTCGCCTGCCCATTCAGGAGACATAAGAGACGTGGGTTCAATTCCCTGGGTCGAGAAGATTCCCCTGGAGAAGGGAATGGCAACCCACCCCAGTATTCTTGCCTGGAGAATCCCATGGACAGAGGAGCCTGGTGGGTTACAGTCCATGGGGTCGCACAGAGTCAGACACGACTAAAGCGACTTTCCACGCTACCCATAGGAGCTAACGGGGCACAGAGAGGATGAGTAAGTGGCCCGAGGGCCCCCAGCTGCAAAGGGGCTGAGCGGGGAAGAAGTAAAACTGTGCACAAAGTCAGGGTCTTTGCTTTCAATCACTCTGTGCAGACGGGGAGAGGGAGGGACAGATCCCAAGGAGACAGGAGTCGGGGTAGGGCAGAGTCCGGGCTGGGCGACGCCCAGGAGCTGCCCAGGATGGGCCAACGGACCAGATGGCAGAGCAATGGACAAAGCAGACAGAGGTCAAAGTGGAGGAGGGTTTCGAAGGCTTGCAGACATCCCCCAGGTGACCTCAATGCCACATGATGGGGTCTGGGGTCCGCAGGAGTGCAGGACAGACTTTCAAAAGCCCTGACTAGTGACCTGCCTGACTGCCCCCCTGCTTGCCAGGCTGGGGACAAGCAGGTGAGACTGGGGTCTCTCCACCTGTGACCCTTTTGCAGATCTGCAATTAAACCGGCATCTCCACCAGCGTCGTACAGCTCATCAGCCCCCGCCCTCCCGTTGCTGGGTGATGGGGGCGCTTTGATATCGGGCCGGACTCTAATGCGTGCCGTGTGAGGGACCCTTAATTTATTACGTGCCGGTAATTGATGTTTATATAAAGTAGCTCTTACAGCTACTCAAAGTAGGAGATGAAAGGCAATCAATCAGCCATTTGCCTCAAAAGAAAGGGAGAAACACCACACGTTTCAAAAGCAGGCCCCTGAAAAAATACTGGAAGGGGGCTGGATTAGCACGCCGGCACTTTGAAGCTTGGGTTCCAACCACACAGACAAACGGTGGTTGCCAGGACGTGGGAACCGTCTCTGGGCTGCCTGCAGCTTTTGGAGTGGGGCGGGTCTGGGGGCCTCCCGGAGGACACAGGCCACGGTGCTAGACGCTTGCCCAGCGGTCCCGGGGCCTCCCCTTAGCCGTCGGCCATCACCTGCCTCACCCCGGTAATTCGTTCTGCTCGCTGGGGTCACAACTCCAAGAAATGTGGCCTGAGGCCCAGGTTCAGTTTTGAGGGGACTCTCCTGCACCCCAGGGGGACCCCAAGGCTGAGGTGTAACGCTTTCTACACAAGCTGAGCCTGACTGTGGACATAAGGGATGGGGCTCCCTAGAGTCACCTCATGTCGGGCTCCTCTGTCTCCTTTGCCACTTACCCTTGCCCTGACTCCCACCCTCAAACCCAGCCCGAGCCAGCAGGTCTGGCATGGAAGGCCCCAGACTCAGAGCCCTGGAGGGACTCTGGCCCTCTGGGGAGAGGGTGGCCTCTAGGCTCCTGGGAGCGTCCTGCCAGCCCCTTCCAGATCCTGGGGGCAGCTGGCGTGCCCCGGCTCGAGGGGGCTCTCTGTGGTCACGTGGCCTCCTCCGTGTCAGATCTCTCTTGGGACTGCACTGCACATGCACCTGGGGAATCCCGCCTTAACCCAACTGCACCTGCAAAAGCCCCTTTCCCGCATCAGGTCACATGTACAGGTTCGGGCGTTAGGACGCAATGTCTGTGGGGAGGCACTGCAGCCTATCGCAGATACAAAGGGGAAATTCCTGCTCTTTTCTGTCCAGATCAAATGGCCATGAAAGTCAGGCCCTCGTCCAGGAGCTTGTCACCTGCCTACTCACTACTTACCAAGCGCCAGGCGCTGTCCTGGGCATTGGGGGTACAGCAGTAAAGGAAACGGAGCATGGCCCCCGTCTACGTGCAACTTCCATGTCTATGTGGTGAAAGTGGGGGGGTCAGTACTAAGCGAAACAAAGCCAGGAGAGGAATTTGGTGTTGCATTTCAATAGGGAGGCTGGAGCGAGCCTCTGGAGCAGCTCACTTCTGAAAGAAAGGCCTGCAGGGGTACGGGGCGGGGGTGAGCCCTGGGGAGGCCTTTGGGAGAACACCCCAGCAGGGGAAGAGCAGGCACAAAGGCCCTGAGGCTCCATGTTCGGGGAACAGTGAGGCAATGGGTGTGGCTGGAGTGAAGCAGAGCTAGATATAGGAGCAGGGGGCCGGAGGTTGGGGGGTCAAGAAAGGCTTTCTGGTTCTAGCTGTGACGTTGACTTTTGTGGGGGGGGTGGTGCTCCAACAACAAGGCCAAAGCCATGTGCATCCACAGTTGGGGTCAGTGGGATCCTGCTTCCCTAACCAAGACTGGGTACCCCCTCCCTTCCAGTGGGGACCAGCAGAAGCAGTCCCTAGCCCTTGCTGAGCATCGGTCCAGAAGCCTCTGCTCAGGCACACAGCAGAAGGTATGAGGCACAGACACCAGCTGTGCTGTGCGTGACCTGGTCCAGGCGGGCTGTGCCAGCTGCACCCACACTCACACTCACACGCACACACACCACACATGCGCACGTGCACACATGCACACACATGCATGCACACACGTGCAAACACACACACCACACATGTGCGCGCGCACGTGCACACACACACACACACACACACACACACCCCAGGTTGGGGGTGAGCTGGGGGCAGCGCTGTGCCTTCTGGAGCCGCAGCCTCCATTAAGAATTTATTAGCCCAGAGGGAAGAAGTCTTTAG
This sequence comes from Muntiacus reevesi, assembly GCF_963930625.1. Classification (NCBI taxonomy): domain Eukaryota; kingdom Metazoa; phylum Chordata; class Mammalia; order Artiodactyla; family Cervidae; genus Muntiacus; species Muntiacus reevesi. The sequence continues at coordinate 224,929,643 of NC_089250.1, read as the reverse complement.
CTCTGGGTTTCCTGCGGTGGGGTCCTCGGCAGCAGCAAAACTTGGCTTCTGGGAATAAAATGGAAATGCGGCCCCTGGGGTACACGCCAGCCGGCTCACGAGGCATTTCCCTCTGAGCTGGGCCAAGCGGGCCCCCAATGATGGGAGGGCAGGGAGGGGCAGGTGGGGGCCCCGGGGCACCCCAGGGCAAGCGCTCAGGACGCTGCAGGCACCCGCCCCCCGGGCCCCACCTGCTCAGCGCCGCCTGGCCTAATAAACCCTCTCTCTTTGGAGTCACATTCGATGCGGTTCCAACAGGGAGCCATACGTCACCAAATCCAGCAAAAATTTGTGCTAAATTGAATCAATCCATCTTGGAAATGGCTCTTGTCAGGTTCTGTCAGGGAGACCGTCTGCAGGGGACGCAGAGATCAGGAGGGGCGATGGGACGTGGGGGCCGGTGAGGGGGGGCGATCCAGACACCTCTGAGCCTCCCGCAGCCTCCAGTTGGGGGAGGAAGTGGCGCGCCCGCACCCCCGTGAGCGAGCTCCCACACACTATCGGGGCTGAGTGGTGGGCCCCTCCTCCTGTGGCCTGGCCAGCCTGCTGCCGCTCCACCTTCTACAGAGCTTCTTGTCCCTCAATTTCACAGGGCTCTATGGTGATCAGGCATCCACCCATGGCCACAGGAGCTGAGGGCAGGTGGTAGCCTGGGCAAGTCAGGCCAGGGAGTCCAGACCTGTGGCTGCAGGACTTGGGGGTCCGGAACCAAGGTGCCCTCCAGGTGGGCAGCCGGGGAGGCAGCCTCTCCCAGCAGGAGTCGGCCTGGAGGGGTCCTTGGGCAGCAGACCCTGTCTCTGGAGCACAGAGTTCCTCAGATGAACAAGACACAGAGTCCCCCAGCCAGACACCACCCTGCTGCTCTGAGTGAGGGCCATGCAACCGCAGGCGCCGGCTCGGAAGTGGGGCTCGGAGCCTTCAGAGCCCACCACCAACATGACCTCCCCGAGACCAGAAGGCCTTCTGTGCTTGCTCAGCCCTGTCCGACTCTGTGTGACCCCGTGGACTGTAGCCCGCCAGGCTCCTCTGTCCATGGGGCTTTTCCAGGCAAGAGTACTGGAGTGGGTTGTCATTTCCTTCTCCAGGGGATCTTCTCCATCCAGAGATCTAACTTGCATCTCTTGCATCTCCTGCATTAGCAGGCAGATTGTTTACCACTGTGCCACCTGGGAAGGCCAGAACGCCAGCTACCTCTTCCTGAAGTCCGGCTCTCATCCAAGGCCCAGATCTAACCCTCCCAGCTGCCTTCCTCTCCATGTGCACTTGTGCAAACCTGGAAACCTGGCTCCCATCCCGTGGACAGGCCGCATTTCCCGTCCACGCGTGGTCCAGCTTGTGTCTGCGCTGCTCCCTCCCCAGGGCAGCCTCCTTGACTCAGGTCACCACCCGCCTCGGATAGTGGCTCAAGTCTCTCCTCTGCCATCCCAGGTGTCATCCACCTCCAGGAACTCCCATCCCTGTGGTCATGTCTAACGTGTCCCCGACCAACCACACAGTCGGAGGGCACAGAGCCGCCATGCACCCGATACAGCCCAGAGGATGTGACGCGAGACATTTATCAGCCATTCCTCTGAACGTTAAGTTCAGGGGCACCGGGACGTGGGTAAAAAAGAAGTGCTATAAAGTTTCTGTGGATTCCACTGTGGATAAAACAAATCAAGACACCAACTCTCATCAGCACTTGTAGTTCACAGGGTGATCCCCTTCCCTCTGGCCAAAGTTTCTTGATAGCTGTTGTCCCGCATCCGTGAAGCAGCGGCCGGGCGCCTCGGCAGCTGAACAGTCCCACCCTGAGGCCCACTCAGGGCATGGTCAAGGCGACAGCTAGACCAAGTCTGCTCCCACAGGCAGCCCACCTGCAAAGCCACTGGATGGCCTGTCCCTGCTTCAAGGCACTGTTTCTGCTTCTCTTTCATTTCCCCTGCCCTCCATGGTACATAGAAGCCACTCAGAATATGTCACTTTGGAGCATCATCTGATCTAAAAAATGACCCCATGGGCTTAAATGTCGGGGCAGTGGCTTCCCCAGGAGGATGGTGGCTGACCGGGGTGGGGGGTTGCTATGGGGGGCTTCTGGGACTGCTCACACCCCATTTCTTTCCTGGGGGCTGGTTACCTGCTGAGTTCAGCAGTAACCACACATGACTGGGCACTTGCATGCACTTTTCTGACGACCATCACACTTCACAGATAATTGAAAAGGAGAAATTTCATCCATCATGGGCTGAATGGTGGCCCCTAAAATTGCTGTCCTACCCGTGCACCACAGAACATGACTCTTTGGACAGACAGGGTCTTTCAAGAGGTGGTTAGGTTAAAATGAGGTCATGGCACTGGGGTCAGGGTGGGGAACTCGTGCAATATGACTGGTGTCCTTATACCAACAGGAGGTTAGAACTAGACATACAGAGAGCGATGGCCACGCGAGGATACGAGGAGAAGGCGGCTGTCCACACGCCAAACGGCCAATGCCTGCATCTGGACTTCCAGCCTCCATAACCATGGGAAAATGCATGCGATTGTGCCCTGATGCTGAGCACCCCTCTGGTGAGCTGGGGAGCCCTGCCCAGTCCACTCTGAGGCAGGGGGTCCAGTGGGGAGAGAAGCAGCTAGGTTTGGCTTCATAGGGTCATTTTCCATCAGAGTCACCACACCCCCTGACTTGATTTCCAAACTGGACACCTAGGGAGCCAAGTGCCGAGGCTGAGACCTATGGAGGGATTTATTAGCAGGCAGAGGAGGACAAAGGCAATCTCGCCTGACACAAATATAGATGAATACGTGTACAGGAGCCCATAGACTGGCAAATTAAAACAGGGCTGGGGCAGGCGATCATTGAGGACGCTGGTTGATGGATTCTCCCAGCCAGGCGGCCGGGTCCACCAAATATGTCACCACGACACACTCCTGAGAAACTGCAGCCTCCACACGCACCCGGGGCAGGGTGGGGTGGGGGCGGGAAATGGAAGAAAAGGCCGCGGGCCAGCAGAGCTGGGGACTCAAGGTGTGGGGACGGTGCGCGTGCAGCTCTGATCTGAGACTCGGGAGGAAAGGGGGTGTTGGCTTGGAAAACGTGGATACATGGGGAGGATGGGAAGCAGGAGAGGGGCTTTCACTGCCACCCTGCACCCCCAAGCTGTCAGACCCCAAGGAGCAAAGGCTATCTGTGCTGCCTTCCCCAGCAAGGAGCAGGAGCTGACTGAGCAGCTGATGAGAGAAGGAATGGAAGGATGGATGGATGAATGAATGAATGAATGACGGATGGATGACACCATGCTGGGTGCTCAGCATAGCACTCAGCACAAGTCTGATACATGCCAGCTGTCACCATCGGTGTCACTACATTGCCACCACCCCCACCCCCCAGGATCAAACCCGCATCCACGTGGATTACCTCTACCGCAAGAAACACGTGACCCCACAGAAGGATGTTCCAGGCTTTTCCCATCAGGGCCATCCTCACGCCACACTGGCCACTCGTCTCCTGAAGCCCCACGGCCCTGCCCTTTCCAGGTCCTTCCCATGCTGGTCTTGTCCCCGTTTCCCGGAATAACCCTCCCTCCGTCCCCTGGTGTGTCCCACATCCCTCCTGGGCCCCAGGGACAAGTGACACAAAGGCCCAGGTGGCACCCACACGAGGGGGCAGAGATGCCCACCCTAGGTCTGCCCCCATCACCCTGTCACCAGCCCTGCCCCTGGGCGCCACTCACCCGGTGATGCACATGCCCCCTCTGCTCAGTGCAGGCCGGGGCTCCAACAGCAAGCCCCTGGTCCTTCCAGACACAGCCACAGGGGTGGAGGGGGTGCCGAGCAAACATGTAAAACCAAGGTCCAACCTGGAGAAGCATGGGGACCACCCATGTTGTTTGGCTGCCTGCGCGCGCGTGTGTGTGTTCCCACATGTAAGTGCATGTGGATACGGGTGTAAACAGGAGCATGTGGGGGGTGCGTGTGTACACGTGTATAAGTGGGGCACTTCTGTGTGCATGGGGGGGTGTGTGCACGCATACACAGGGGAGTGGGCACGTGTGTACTGTGGGAGTACACATTGGAGCTCGTGTGTGTGAGTGTGTGCGAGTGTGTGTGCTGGTGGTGGATGGCTGGGCAAGATGGAATTCTCTGTCCGGCAACTGTATAGCTGCAACTTCTTTTCAGGCCTTCGTTCTAAATCCATTCATCCGACAAACAGGCCAAGCATGACCTGCCCACCCAGGGGCAGAGCCCACCCAGTCCTCTGCACCCCTTGTTCTGGGACATTCGGGTCCTTGGAGATTTAAGCCGGTCGAGTCAGGCCTTCCGATACCTGCAGAGCCATCTACCTAACACAGTGTCTAAACAGAATCACTCTCAGATTCACCCAGACACCCGCGACACCACCAGCTCCTCAGGTAGCTCCACACGCTAAACACACCAGAGAACGGAAGTTTGGAGCCGGGAATCCACGAGCGGCCTGTGACTGCTCTGTGGTCAGGTCTGGTCCTCACCCTGCACTCCGGGAAACGGCCTCAGAAGGCCTTTCCAGATCCACCGCAGAGTGTGAGGGGAGAGAAGGCGGAGGATCTCGAGGCTTGAGTGCGCCCGGGTGGGGTGGCCTTCACAAACTGTAGAGTGCGGTTCTCAGTGTGCTGATTGATCCCGGTTCCCCGGGATGGTCCACCCCCACCCCGACGCCGCGCAGATGTCCTCTGCCCAGCGGGGGTCCGCTCCACCATCACCCTTCAGCCCAGGGGCGTGCATGGGTCAGGTCTGCGTCCTCCCACCCCACGGGATCAGTGTCCACCTGGGTCTGGAAGAGCGGGGCAGGCAGGGCAGTGGCAGGCAGAGGCAGCGTGGATGAGGGAAGAGGCCCTTTCTGCACGGTCAGCAGCCTGGGCTCCCTCCTGCGACCACCGCCACACCCGACCCTCCCTCCTAACGAAGGGGAGCGAGAAGGTGACCATCCGTCTCCAGCACGGCCGGCCCTAATTAAGCGTCAGCGAACTCCCCAACCTGCCTGCTTTCTGTCCCCGGCATAATATGTTATTTACCTGCAGCTAATAGGTTCACGGGTAATGATAGTCTTGTATCAAATGACGGCCGTTTGGCTTCTGACAGTTTTAAAGACCAGTCTCGGGGACACTACAGTTTCTAATTACAGGGTCTGTCACTGGCGAGGTTCAGTTCAACACCACTCCTTCTCCCGCGGGTGACACTTCTGTCCAGATAGGAAATTTAAGCTCAGCCACGACAGTTAAGGTTAAAAATACTGCTCGGTACGAGGCGAGGGATCATAATTTGGGTCGCTGCCGTGTTTAATTAATTGGACTGCGGCAATCAGCGCTCCGAGGTCCGTAATTACAGGCAGGGCCAGGGCCCGCTCCCCCCGCCGTGTCTTACAGCTGTAATTTCGCGGGGGCTCTGACCCGGCTCAGAGCAAGGGGCCCTGGAGTTCTTTCAAGGAGCGAGGTACTTCATTAGGCAGCCGTGATTTGTGAGCAGGAGAGGCGGAGGCCGGGTGGCGAGGCGGGAGGGACCGCACCTGCCCTGGCCCTTCCCTGCTGTGGGCTGCCAACCCCCCCTCCCCGCCCCACCCTGGGGCCGTCCTGGCAGGCGGTGTGATGACAAATACATGGAAGAGGCCCCTGGGCGCCACAGGAAGCGGCGAGAAGGACAGGGTCCTGGCTCCACGGACTCCGTGCCTCCCTGTCCAGCTCGGGCCAGCTGAACCCAGATCACGGGGCCTTTGCACTTGTGGCTCCTTCCCCCCAGAGGCCAGCATGGTTTTCCTCCCTGTCTCTTTGTTCAGGGGCCGGCTCGGTCCCCTCCTTGGAGGGGAGGAGCTTTCCCTGACCTCCTTGCCCCACCACCCATCCCTGCGTCCGGCCTGTCCCCTCTGAGGATCCCCGTCTCCGCCTGAGGTCACCCTGCAGGGTGTGCCCCGACTTGTGCTCTGTCCTCCATGAGGGCTCAGTCCTGCCTGGCGTGGGAACGAACGGCTCTTTATCACGACGCTTCCCGTTCCTCCGAGGCCACCACGTGTCTCTGTCCCAGGCTGATCTCACTTAAGCTTCAAAGAAGGGCCCGTGGATGACTCCAGTGGGACGCGCCCCTCCCTAATCCATGAACACCTACCCAGCCCGGGCTCCTGGACCTCCTCCACCTGGAGCCGAGCTCTGGGAGGTCCGCCATCCTCACTGCGCCATCTGTGCTCGAGGTCACCCCTGAGCCTGAGATTCCACAGAAGCTGGAGAAGGAATGCCCGACCCTCGGACAGAAGCTGCCTGTGATCCACAGGCAGTAAGACAGCCGTTAAAGGAGAAGATGGGGCGGGCGGGGCCCCACGTGGGGGACAGACACCCACTCCAAACCACAGGTAGAGGGGACGGCACCCGTCAGCCGGCAGCCCGCCCACCAGGCCCTCAACCAGAAGCAGGTATGTGCGCTGAGTTGTGTCCCTGCCTAAAGATAGAACGAAACCCTGATGCCAGTACCTCTGAATGGCTTCCTATTGGAACAAGTCTGAGGACGTAATGCAAGTGGATGCTAAGAGGAGGTCACACTGGAGTAGGGTGGGCTCTCCCCTGGGATGACTGGGGGTCCTCACAGGAAGAGAAGGGGCTCAGAGACACACACAGGGAAGAAGACACCTGAGGACAGAGATGGCCACGGGAGGGATGCGGCCACAAGCCGCGAGCACTGAGGGTGGCCAGCAAGGCCAGAGGCTGGGAGAGACGAGGGAGGGTCCCCCTGGCGCCATCAGAGGGAGCGCAGCCCCGCGGACACCTTGGCCTCAGACTCCTGTCCCCCGGAACACAAGGGAATAGAGATCTCTGTTGGTTCGGACACTCCCGCAGGCACATCGGGGAGGAGCACGCCAGGCTCGGTGACCTCTGCGGGGTGGCCAGGTCCATCACTGTCGCGCGTGCCCCTCCTCCCAGGCCCTCTGCGTGCGGTTCCCATGGAGCTCAGGGACCCAGGGGGTGGGGGACAAACACGCCTGTTTATTAAGAATCGAAGGCTGGGCTGCTGCATCTCAATGGAGAGCTGCGTTTGAAGTGCCGAGTGAATTATTTTAGCCAATTACTGGTGCACTTCCCCTTCCTGAGGACCCCACGTAATTGATTGAAACCTATTGAAAACAAATTAGCCAGCACCAGGATGCAAAGATCTGTTTATCACTTCTCCGGAGGTTTTCAGGGAATCCACGGGAACTACAAAACACATCCGCATTTGTTTTTCCCGTCTCCAGAAGGACTGGAGGAGAAAAAGAGCAAACTGCTTCTAGACTCCTCTGAGCACCTGGCAGCCTGTTGTTTACTATCTGGGCTCTAGGATTACCACCCTGAGGACACCCTAATACTCTGCCATGCTGATGTCAGAGCCCATTGTGGGGAGTACTGAGGGTGGTCCCAGTTTTTCACAGAAGGGTGTGTATCTTCACATTTCTTGCTTTGTTGCTTGTTTGTCTATTACAACTGACTTCCTTAGAATAAATCCCAGCATGGGACTTCTGGGATCTGAGTAAAGAAGCATCTCTGTGGATCTCGCTATGACCTGACCCTCTGCTTTTCCAAAAGAGCTCTCCCTGTCCACATGCTGCCAGGCTCCAACCAACTGTCCATTTCACCACAACTGTGCCAGCTATGCATGTTATCATTTTATAACGTTTGGGAGCTGACTTAGCAAGTATAAAATGGCACGGGGGTGAGGTGGCTTCAAACATATGTATAGGTGAACTTTTTAAAAATCAGTTTTAATTACGGCAAAACACACAACATAAACATTTACCACCTTAACCATTTTTAAGTGCACTGTGCTCAGTCACTTCAGTCGTGTCCAACTCTTTGTGACCCCATGAACTGAAGCCCGCCAGGCTCCTCTGTCTGTGGGATTCTCCAGGCAAGAACACTGGAGTGGGCTGCAGTGCCTTCCAGGAGGGGATCTTACCAGCCCAGGGACAGAACCCATATCTCCAGTGTCTCCTGTAAAGCACGCAGGTTCTTTACCCACTAAGCCACCCGGGAAGCCTTTTAAGTGCACAGTTCAGTGATATTAAGTACATTCACATTAAGTCACATTTTAAAAAAGTTATTTCCTCATCTGTGTGAGGACTGCTCTGAGACGCCGGCTGACGCTCTATACTCGGCTTACGCTACCTTTGCTCTGCCCACCTCACGTGGCCAGGCCCACCTCTCAGGAGCTGCAGTCCAGCATTTCCCTTCCTCACTGGTACGCTAGGCATGGACAGGGGCTTCCTACACTGCTCAAAGCCTTGCAGGGCCTCCGCTGGCCCAGTTCATGGGACCTCAGCTCCTTTTAGAAAAGCTGTGCCTTGCATGCCCCTCCAACCAGGTGCAGGTCACTCCACACCACCAGACCCATCCACCTGCCCCCGATGTCAGGCTTCCGATTGCTCAAGCCAGTGTTTGCTTTCTCCTGCTCTTTTGCAAGCAAGGCAGGTGCACAGACCACACTGACCCTGCTGCCCCACACATGCAAGACCCCAATCAGGTCCTCCTGCACCCCAGCCAGTGACAGAGCCCCCCGCTCCTCATCTGCCCCGAGCCCAAGAAGACCGAAGTTGCAGGCTCTGTGGGGATTCTGGCCGTCACCACCACTGTCACTGCTGCCAGAATCCTGCTGCTATTTCTGTCACACCTTGCTGCTGTCAGCAGGAACAGCCGGGTTGAAAGTACAAGGTGGAAGCGTCCTGCAGAGCACCTCACCCCGCGGGGCTGGCCTCCCTGCCATGGGCATCCTCTTTGTCATGAACAGGCAGAGGGGTGGGGAGGGCGCCTCCTGCCGGTGGAGACTGGGAACCTGGCACAGCCATGCCCTGGCCCTTGGGGCCCATGTCCATGTGTATATACATGTCACACCTGTGCGTGATACGTGTATGTGCGTGTAGTGTGTATGTGTGCAGGTATAGTATGCGTGTCACATCTGTGTGAGATGTGTGTGTAGTGTGCAATGTGCATCCGTCCAGGTGTAGCACGTGCGTCACGTCTGTGCGCGATACGTGTATGTGCGTGTAGTATGTATGTGGGTGCATGTGCAGTACATGCGTCACATCTGCATGTGATATGTGCATGTGCATGTAGTGTGTAGATGTGTGTGTATGCGTGTGTCATATCTGTGTGATATGTGTATGGGCATGTAGTGTGTGTGTGTGTGTGTGTGCAGATGCAGTGTCACATCTGTGTGATACCTGTGAGTGTAGTGTGTGTGTGTGCATGCATGGGTGTAGTACATGTGTCACAGCTGTGTGATATGTGTATGTACATGTAGTGTGCATGTGCAGGTGAATGTGTCACATCTGTGTGATACGTGTATGTGCATGCAGTGTGCATGTATGTGCACATGCAGGTGCATGTGTTACATCTGTGTGATACATGTATGTGCAAGTAGTGTGTGTGTGTGTGGATGTAGCACATGTGTCACATGTGATGCATGTGCATGCAGTGTGTTACGTGTGTGCGTGGGTGGGTGTAGTACATGTGTCACATCTGCGTGTGATACGTGCATGTGTGTGTAGTGTGTGTGTGTGCAGGTACAGTACATGTGTCACGCCTATGTATGATATGTGTGTGTATGCATGGATGTAGTACATATGTCATATCTCTGTGTGACACGTGCATGTGCATGTAGTGTGTGTGTCCACACAGGTGTAGTACGTGCGTCACATCTGTGTATGATATGTGCATGCGGGTATGTATATGCATGTGCACAGGTGTAGTACATGTGTCATATCTCTGTGTGATACATGTGTGTACATGTAGCACATGCGCATACATGCAGGCACATGTCACATCTGTGTGATACATGCATGCAAGTGTAGTGCATATGTGCACACACATGGGTGTAGTATGTATATAACAGCTGCGTGATATATGCATGTATGTGTAGTGTGCATGTGTATGCATGTGCACGTGAATGTGTCACATCTGTGTGATACTTGTGTGTGCCTGCCTGTAGTGTGTATGTGTGGGTGTAGTGTGTGTGTCACATCTGTGTGATACATGCAGGTGCATGTAGTGTTCCTGTGCATGTACATGCAGGTGTAATACATGTGTCACACCTGCATGTGATACATGTATGTGCAGGTAGCATGTGTGCGTGTGTATTACACGTGTATTTGTGAGCACATGCTTGCATGTATATGTGCCTTCTCATGCATGTACGTGTGTATGTGAACGCACGTTTCTGTGTGAATGTGTGTCTCTGGGTGTGCGTGCATGCTCGTGATAGAAATGAGGAAACAGTCGGCACCCCAGCAGGTCAGGGCACTGGTGTGCAGGGCTGGGGTACCCTGAAATGCGCAGCACTGTGTGCTCCCAGCTCCCACTGTCCAGCCACCAGTGCTGCCCCTTCTCCATCAGTCCTTGGATTCTGGGCCCAGGTACCCCCGCCCCGCCCCCGAAGGTGGACAGCAGAGGCAGAGCAGGCCAGGCATGAGTCCCAGAGCCTGGATCACCCACCCCCGAGCAGGGGGACTTCAGGCAAAGCCACAGCAGCTCCCCAGGCCTCCATTTCTCCACCTGTAAAATGGGGATAACCAGAGCACCACCCTCACAGGGAGGCCATGAGGACCAAAAACACCTGTGCTGGGTGCTGAGACCACGTGGGCACTGGGCTGACACTTGAGGACAGCAGTGTGTCCAATCCTGGGGTTCTCCAACCCTAAGACCTTGAGTCAGCTGTGGGCAGTGATCTCGTGCAAATCCCCGGAGCTTGCTACTGGGACCCTACTTGGAGGGCAGGTCTCTGCAGCTGGGATTCAGATGTAAGCAAGCCGAGGAGGTGCCGCCTCCTCGCACTGCCCACCGCCCCGCACTGCCACCCAGCTGTGTGAGGCCAGGCTCACAGTTCCTTGACTCTGTGTCAGGAGAAGAATACATTCACATTAGAGATGGTGGCTGAAAGTAACACCGAGGTGCCTTCTAGGGAATGGGGCCCCTGCCCCATGGAAGAACTCACGCACGTGATCTCATGTTCTGACCGTCCACGATCCTATGGCTAGATCCACAGCCCCACTTTACAGAGGAGGAAACCAAGGCCCCAAGGTGGCAGACTCTGACTCAGGGCACATGGCTTCTGACACGCACGTGTGGGGACCCCAAGTCCCCGCTGCCAGTGTAGAGGAAGGGGGTTAAGACCAGACCCAAGCTCAGCAGAGCACACAGGTCCTCAAGGAGCAGTGCTAAGTGACAGCTCAGTGGGGCTAGAAAGTGCAGACACAAAGGAGGCCATGAAACACCCCACTGGAGGGCCTCCGGGGACAGCCAGTGGCAGGGGAGGCGGGGCTGGGCAGGGACATTTGGCGAAGCCCCTCTACACTCCGGCCAGGCCCTCTCCCAGCCCTGCCCTCTCCTGTAGCCAGCCTCAACTGCACTCCAGGGAACCTGCCCTGGAATTATAGGCTTTGAATCTTTCAGTCTTGCTGCTGCTATTTGCTACTGACAGCATGGTTCCAGCTCCCAACCTCAAATGAGTCAATTTCTCCCCAATTCTATTTCTGCTTTCGACCGGCAAAAATCACCAGCCTTTCATCAGCTGTGGGGCTGGCCTGGCTGAAGACACAGACACACCCCAGGGCCCGGCCTTCCCGTCCCCACTGCCTCCCGGGCATGCCCTTCAGTGGCCTCTCGGGAGCCACGACCCTTCCCTCTTTGGAAGCTTCACACGGTTTTCATTCTCCTGCTCTCCATGAAGTCTCGGCCCTGGCACTGTCGGTCCTGGCGGCACCCAGGCGGCAGTGATGCAAACACTATCAGTCACGCGGCTTAGACCTGTTGTAGCAATTCCTCCCACCTCCGTCCCCGGGCCGCGAGAGAGACGCCCATCGCTCATCTCGACGACAATGGCACCCGCAGGCTCAGGGCGCCGGGAGATGGATGGTTCTGGGAATTACCGCCGGCTGCAAAGTGGGGACCTTTCACCTCTGGGGAGCGGGGTCAAGTCACTGCCACCGCGGGCCCGGCCCCCAGGGAAATGAAGCAGGAGACCCCTGCCCTGGGCAGTGCCCCGACTCCCCCACACGTACAAGCGTCGGGTCCCACCGTGCGCCGGGGGAGCCAATTCTGGCCTCGAGAACGATCGATTCGCTGGGGCCGCCTGCTGATGCTCGGAGGCAGGTGCTGGCTTCTGACAAATGAGGAATCACAGACTCAGGGACGTTGGACGAATTACCCCAGGTCTCCTGGCTCCAATGTCCTTTCCAGTGGGGCCAGCCATCCCCCGGGGTCATAGACTCAGCTTGTCTTCTTCTCCCAGCCTCCCAGAGGCTATGATAAGGTCTTAACATCCCTCACTAGTTTACAGATTTCAAAGCACATTCTCATTTGAGTCTCAAAACCCAGGGAGACCGGGACGTCTTTTGTCAGCCCTTGTCTGAGAGCAAAGGGCCCAGAAGCCCCGAGGGTCTGAGCAACTTGCCCGGGGGCCTGGGCTCCAGGTCCAAGGCCCCTCCTCTCCTGATGGAATTCCCCTGCCTCGGAACGTGTGGGAGAGGATCCCCCAAGAGCTCTGGGGGATGGGCCACTGCCATTCCAGGCCTTCCCTCCTCTCCCCAATAGGGCCACAGAACACCAGCACTGGCCTCGGTCTAAATAATGCAGTGCGGGAAAGAGCCTGGCGTGCTCGCAGCCAGGGGAGGGCTGCTGGCCTGACCTAGAAACTTTGGGAGCCAGGCCAGGTCAAGGTTGTTCCCACTCACCCTGCGGTCACCGCCCTGCTGTCCAGTCCTGTTTTCAGGCAGCACAATAGACTGGGCCCCGGGCCCACCCACCAGCCATCTCCTCACTGCGGGCAGGGTCGCCCCTGAGGCACAGGGTTCCTGGGCACATCGGATGTCAGGATCTTGCCTGGTAAGCCCCAAAGCTCGTTCCAGCAATCCAAGTCTGTAGCTGGGGCGAAGAGTGACCCCTGCAAATTCATGGCCACCCAGAACCTCAGGATGTGACCCTACTTGGAAACAGGGTCTTCATTTCAGTTCAGTCGTGTCCAACTCTTTGCGACCCCATGAACTGCAGCACGCCAGGCCTCCCTGTCCATCATCAACTCCCAGAGCCCACCCAAACCCATGTCCATTGAGTCGATGATGCCATTCAACCATCTCATCCTCTGTCATCCCCTTCTCCTGCCCTCAATCTTTCCTAGCACCAGGGTCTTTTCCAATGAATCAGCTCTTTGCATCAGATGGCCAAAGTATCGGAGTTTCAGCTTCAACATCAGTCCTTCCAATGAACACCAGGACTGATCTCCTTTAGGATGGACTGGTTGGATCTCCTTGCAGTCTAAGGGACTCTCAACAGTCTTCTCCAACACCACAGTTCAAAAGAATCAATTCTACAGCACTCAGCTTTCTTTATAGTCCAACTCTCACATCCATACATGACCACTGGAAAAACTATAGCCTTGACTAGATGAACCTTTGTTGGCAAAGTAATGTTTCTGCTTTTTAATATACTGTCTAGGTTGGTCATAACTTTCCTTCCAAGGAGTAAGGGTCTTTTAATTTCATTGCTGCAATCACCATCTGCAGTGATTTTGGAGCCCAGAAAAATAAAGTTAACCACTGTTTCCACTGTTTCCCCATCTATCTGCCATGAAGAGATGGGACTACATGCCATGATCTTAGTTTTCTGAATGTTGAGCTTTAAGCAAACTTTTTCACTCTCCTCTTTCACTTTCATCAAGAGGCTCTTTAGTTCTTCACTTTCTGCCATAAGGGTGGTGTCAACTGCATATCTGAGGTTATTGATATTTCTCCCGGCAATCTTGATTCCAGCTTGTGCTTCCTCCAGCCCAGCGTTTCTCATGATGTACTCTGCATATAAGTTAAATAAGCAGGGTGACAATATACAGCCTTGATACCCTCCTTTTCCCATTTTGAACTAGTCTGTTGTTCCACGTCCAGTTGTAACTGTTGCTTCCTGACCTGCATACAGGTTTCTCAAGAGGTAGGTCAGGTGGTCTGGTATGCCCATTTCTTTCAGAATTTTCCACAATTTGTGGTGATCCACACAGTCAAAGGCTTTGGCATAGTCAATAAAGCAGAAATAGATGTCTTTCTGGAGCTCTCTTGATTTTTCGATGCTCTAGCGGATGTTGGCAATTTTATCTCTGGTCCCTCTGCCTTTTCTAAAACCAGCTTGAACATCTGGAAGCTCACAGTTCATGTATTGCTAAAGCCTGGCTTGGAGAATTTTAAGCATTACTTTACTAGTGTGTGAGATGAGTGCAATTGTGTGGTAGTTTGAGCATTCTTTGGCATTGCCTTTCTTTGGGATTGGAAAGACGTCATTAGTTAGGATGAGGTCATCCTGGATGGGGTAGGCCCCAGATCCAACATGCCTGGTGTCCTTGTAAGAAGATGGCTGTGTGACAGCAGAGACAGGAGGGATGTGTCGATACCCGAGAGACACCGAGAAGCTGGGAGAGGTGGGCAAGGACCCGCCCCTAGAGTCTTTGGAGGAGCACGGCCAGGCCATCACCTTGATCTCAAACTTCTGGCCTCCAGAACTGAGACAGAACAAGACTTCTGCTGTTTTAAGACACTTGTGTGTGCTCAGTCCCTTCAGTTGTGTCTGACTCTGTCCAACCCCATGGACTGTAGCTCACCAGGCTCCTCGGTTCCTCTGTCCATGGGATTCTCCAGGCAAGAATACTGGAGTGGGTTGCCATGCCCTCCTCCAGGGGATCTTCCTGACCCAGGGATCATGTCACACCTGCATTGCAGGGGGATTCTTTACCACGAGGGCCACCTGGGAAGCCCTCTTAAGACACCTAGTTTGACATAATTTGCTCCGGCACCCTAGGAAACTAAAAGTTTGAAATGTGAAACCAGGTTTACTGGGAAGGCGCTGAGGGAAGGGCTTGCTCAGAGACCATGCCGCCCCAGCTCACTGGGGCACCATTCCCGGGTGGGTATCACAGGCCCGCTCACTGACTCCCTGCTGGCCTCTGCTCAAGGTCATGGCCACTCCTGATCTCCTTCAGTCCCTCCACTGACCGCCCTGCTGACATCAGCCCCAGCTCTCTATCCTCTGTCCTGGCTGCATTTGCCTTCTTACTGTGCTTCACCACTGCGCTGACACCGCCCCCCCCCCCCCCCGCCCCATCACCCGTGTGTTTGTTGTCAGATCTGCACACGTGCACGCAGGTGTCTACCTGGATCCTCGCTATGTCTCCTGATCCCAGCACATAACCTGGGGGAGGCACCAGTGTGACTTGAGTCCAGCGTCAGGACAGGCACCCTCAGGTCCTATGTCACTGCTGCCCCGGGACAGAGTCCTCCAAGGAGAAGCCCAAGTGAGCATCACCTCTGGAAAGCAGTGGGCGCAGCAGTTAAGGGCTTGGTACCTGGAAACCACCTGAGCCCGAATCCTGGCCCTGCCACTTCCAAGCTGGGCAAACTCAAGCAAGTTACCGAACGTCTCTGGGCCTTCGTTTTATAAACAGGATATAAAAATACCTGCCTCACGCACTTTTTGAGTGTACTAAATGAGTTAATAGGGCTGGGGCCTTGAGAACAGGGGTGGCGTTTCCTAAGGACAGGGTAAGCTATTACAGATGACGCTGCTGTTGCGGGAACTCTTGGAAAACACCAGGGAGGTGAGACAGGCGAGGCTCCACCTGAGACACAGAACTTGAATGGCAGCCATCCACTGAGTTCGTGGGATGGGATGGGGGACCCTCCGGGGCCGGACAGAGGAGATCCCTTCACAAGAACGTCTGGGAAGCAGCAGCTTATTTTTGGATCAAACACAAAGATCCTGGCATCCCCAGCGAGAAGCTACGTTTGAGGAGCAGGAGCAAGGCAACCCGGCGCTCTGGCGACACCCACCTGGCACCCGCAGGCTCCGAGGGGCGGGCACGGCCCTCAAGGTCAGAGTAGCCAGCTCTCTCTGGGCCTGGCTGCCACCCAGTGGTCAGCTCTCCACGTGACAGGGGCTCCGGGCAAGCAGAAAGATGCCCCAGATGCCCCGGGGAACCCTGAGCTGACCTGCGACCCATGGGGGGTCCAGGACACGGGAGGCAGAAGACCCCTCCTGTACACATGGGCCACGGCCATGGCTGTTAGACCACACCACCGAGCTGTTAGACACGGCCGGGGGCTGTGCCCCGAGTGAGCGGCACTGGGCCCAGTGTGCCCCCCATTCCCAATTCTCTGGCCCTGCTCAGCTCATCCCATCCTAGGAGGAGGGGACCCCCTCGGTCTTTTTCTCCTCTCCTCCCTCGCTAGGCCCCCCTGCTTCCGATCCCCACCCCAAGCACCACGGCTAGGGGGGCATGCCTGCTCCTGCCCAACTCCCCAAGGGTGCCCAGGCACCTGCGGCCCGGCCCGAGCCCCCCTCGAAGCCCTCCCCAGCCTCACTCTGCCTGCTCCCTCTGCCCGGGGCCTCCCTCAGACACCACCCTCCCCGTCCACTCGCTCCTCCCCAGAGCACACGCGTCTCCCCCACCCCTGCTCCCGCGTGGATGTACCGGGATCATCATCTGTCTCTGCAGGCACGGCCTGCTATCGGTGCGGCCCTGGCGTGTCCCAGGTGTGCCACATATACCGGGCAAGGAGCAGATGGATCCCGGGTCCCTTCTCCTGGGCCCAGGGGTGCACCCAGAGGAGGGCTCAATCAGCGCCTGCTGCCCGCGTGAACGGGAGTGGGGGTGGGGGGCAGCCCACCCGAGGCTCAGCTGGGGCGGGGCTGTGCAGATGCTGCTCATGGGCTGGGGGCGGCACGTGGCACCCAGAGGACCCACTGGAAGCAGAGCTGGGGGACCAGGTGGCCAGAGGGAGGGGAAAAGACGCCCGCCCGGCGGCCCCCCGCCCCCGAGAGAGCGGGCAGGCCCAGGCAGGGGCTGACGGCCCTGCACTATCCGGCAGACTTGGCCGGCATTAATTTGACCATATATACACACGCTAATCAGCTGTAACCGTGGCACCCAGCTCAATTCAAATTGATTTACTGAGCCTGGAAATGGATACAAATGTGATTAAAGGCTTTTTATTTTACATAGGTTCTCTATAAAATGATTTAAATCAATTGCCCGGCAGGCCCCACGCTATTACTGCACTGAGCCTCCTCTTATATTGATGGATACAGTGCTCTGAGCTACAGCTGGGGTGTCAGCAATGCTGCTACCCGGCCCTGGGATCGAGGTCGGGCACCCCAGCACCTGATGGCGTGTGGCCACGTCCGCTCAGGGTGGCCCCCTGTGGCCAACGGGGCTGGGCTGCCATCTTCAAGAGGGCAGCGAGGGCTGGAGGGCGAGGGGGGCAGGCCTGGGAGTGGGCTGGCACTGCCATGGCAACAGCCTTGAGAGCCATCTCCTAGCCCACTTGCCTCATGTCAGCCTCCGGACATCTCAGGGGGCTGGACCTGAGCCTGGAAGGTCAAGTTCATAATCTGGGCCTCCGAGGACACTGCTGGGATGGACGCTCTGCAGACACCACCTGCCCCACCCTGTGGCCCCTTTTCAGATGAGGAAACTGAGGTCCACGGGTGCAAATCAGTGAGCAGACTCTCGGACAGATGGGTCTCCTGGGTCTCAGGTAACCCCCTTCTTCCATTGGAGGCTCCCTACCCCAGGTGGTGCAGTGGTAAGGAACCTGCCTGCCATGCAGGAGACGCAGGAGACGCGGGTTCCATCCCTGGGTCAGGAAGATCCCCAGTAGAAGGAAATAGCCAACTGCTCCAGTATTCTTGCCTGGAGAACCGCATGGACAGAGGAGCCTGGTGGGCTACGGTTCACAGGGTGGCAAGCAGTCGGACTGAGCGACTGAGCATGCATCCTGAGTGTACGAGGACGGCAGCCGTGCTGGTCTCCCCCAGCTGAGACGGACGGTACGAGGTGTCTCTGGAAGCCCCAGCCTGGGGGGGCTCACGCAGAGCCAGTGGCATAGCTGGCCGCCCAGCACAGTGACATCAGGCTACGGCCCACAGGCCAAGGGGGGGCCTGCTCCCTCACTCTGCCTGCTCCCTCTGCCCGGGGCCTCCCTCAGACACCACCCTCCCCGTCCACTCGCTCCTCCCCACACCTGCTGTGTGCTGCCTGGGCCACAGACAGGGCCTCAAACAACAGAAACGCATTCTTTCACGTTCTGGAGGCCAGAGGTCTGAAACCGAGGGTTCGGGCGGGGCCTTGGGAGCTTCCCTCATGCCTCTTCCAGCCCCTGGGGGCTCTGGGCACCCTTGGCTTCTGGCTGCACCAGTCAATCTTCTCCCGTCACACACAGCCTTCTCCTGGCAGTGAAAGTGTCGAGTTCTAACAACAGCCCGCCAGGGAACTCCCCCAATTCTTTTCTAAAGGGGGCCCTTGGCTGGTCAGTAACTGAACCAGGGAGGCCAGGCTCGCAGCAGGGCGATGGACCCACGTGCCTGGGTCTGTAGGCTGCACCTGCTCCCGCAGAGGGGATGTGTCAGCCGCGGCTCTTCTCCGGGGGCTTCTGCAGCCTGTTCTGAGCACCTGCGGAGGCCAGACGGGTGCCTGAGACGCAAGCCACCTGGCTCCCTGGCAGGCGCCTTTGGCGGCTGGGATAAGCCCAAATAGCACCTACCGAGAAGCAAGAGCAGAGTGGGGAACACCTCAAGCACCTTCCTACAGGACTGTCATTCAGAACAATCCATCAGCCCTGCTCCAAAGCTCATCGAGACAGAGAATGGGGTAGCTGGGGACAGGAAGGTGGCTTCACTTTCCCTCCAGACCTCTGCTGTCCAGTATAGCACCCCCTAGCCACAGGCAGTGACTGGAATTCAAATTCAAGCTGACTGACATTAAATAAAATTTGAAATTCCATTCCTCGGCCTCAAGAACCATGCGTAGCTAGGACAGGACACCACAGATGCAAAACATTTTCCATCATCAAAAGTTCTACTGGACAGCCGTACTACAGTCATATTTCCATGTGGTATTTTGTACCATAGCAAAAAGAACCAGTACCAAAAAAAAGGTAAGAATGAAAAAATGAAAGCATACAGAACTGCTGATTTGCCATCACAGCAAATCCAGCCCCTGGGAGGCTTTTGGAGTAAGCAGTCTCACTTTTCCTCCCATCACTGAGCAAACATGACACATTTTCCAGGTCCAACCTTTGCCTCAACTCCAAGAGGTCATTCACCTCTCCCCAACCTTCCCTCATTCTTGCCCTTGCCTAATTCCCTGATCTGCTCATATTTTTCCACAAGACGCTCCTCCACAGTTTCGAACACCACATTCTATGTCCTTGGCCTCACGAACTCCTAGGCATCCTTCAAAACCCCAGTTCAAATTCATGGCCTCTAGAAAGCCTGTTCTTATAGCATCCTATACTTTGCTCTCTTGTGGCATTTCCCACCATGAACTTGAGTCATTTGTACATCTGTTCTCTCCTTGGCTGTGAGCATTTTGCAACCAAAATCATTAGCTTAACACTATGCTGTGAGAACTGGAATAACTCAGAAAATTCTCTCTCAACTAGACCCTGAGTTACCTAGAGGTTAACGCTGCCTAGAGCCCTGTGGACAACGATAGGCATCTGGGGCATGAATGAGTGAATGAGTCATACAGACCAGGGGTCAGGTCCTATATCCTCCCTCCAGATGCTGGGCATTAGTGTAAGCACACAGTAGGAGTTTAATAAATGGAGGGGAGCGGAGAAGCTGGATGGAGTAGAGAAAAGACTGCCAGAGGATGAGGCTACTGGGTGTGGAAACAACAGCCAGAGGACCAATGGGACAGGGAGGTGGGCAGGGCCTGCTCCTCCAGAAGGACAGGTGGCCGGGGAAGCGTGCTCCCAGCTCTAGCTCTGTTTACCCTCTGCCTCCATCCTCACACAGAGAGCAGGGGGCTACCTGCGAGGGCGCTGTGAGGCTGGGCACTGGCTCCCGGGATGACCTGAGCCCACTCTCCCAGGCTCACCTTTCCTCTCCTGCTGGAAGCCTCTGCGGCTGGGCAGAGGGGCCACCTCTGCTTCCTGACCCCACTGCCGATGCCGCTGTCCTGCAGAGGGCTGAGGGGAGTGACGAGGAGACACAGAGGGCATCGGTGACAGGTCCGCGCGGCCTCAACAGCCCTGTAGAGGCCGGGAACCCGGCCTCAGGGACCGGACACCCTGGTCTCAGGGACCAGGCCAGCTGAGAGTCAGAGGACAAGTTGACCGTCCAAGGTCAGGCAGACCCCTGCCTCCCTCGGGCTACCTGGCTGGCCCCCTGCCCGAGGGTGCACAGCCCCCACTTCCTAAAGGGAGATCGTCTCTGCTCATAACACCTCTGCCATCACATCCATGCTCCACCAGCTATAAATCAGAGGCTCCCATGACCTTTGCTCGGGGGTCCATCGTCTGCCAGAAGGGCTCACAGACTTCAAGGAGACGCTTTACTTTTCTAGCTGATTGTAAAGGATGCCATTCAGGACAGCAGATGGAAGAGAGACCTCGGGCGAGGCCTGAGGGTGGGCCTGGAGCGACCATGTCACCTCTTGCACAGGACGTGTCCACCAACCTGGAGGCTCTTGAACTCTGTAGTTCAGGGATATTTATAAAGGCTTCGTCACAGAGCCACGACTGACCAATACTCTCTGGAGGGTGTGGAGGGGGCGCTTGAAAGCTCCAGCTTCCCAACCTGGTGCTGGGGACCACTCCCACCCTGAAGGTGTCCCCAAGGCCACCCAGAGTCACCTCCTTAGAACAAAGGATGCTCCTCTCACTCAGGAAATTCCGAGGAGTTAGGAACCGGGGCAGACCTCAAGGATACACCCGATTATATCACCTCCCTCATCTCCCAAAGGCACGGCCCTGCCCCCCGAGTGCCTGGCCCCCACTTCTGTTCTGCTCAAGGCTGCACAGGGGTCCCCAAGTGGGCCAGAAGGCTTGCATCCGAATCCCAGCCCATCCTCCCCAGCTGTGAGACTTGGGCAAGTCGCCTGGCCTCTCGGGGCCCTGTATCCCTGTAACACAGAGATGAGATGGGAGGAACCGGGAGGCTGCTGTGGGCTGCAGCCAGCTCAGGTCTGCCCAGCTCATGCAAACCCTCCATAAGTGTTTACGAAGTCAATTCACCCAGGAAAAGACACGACCCCATTGCAGCCGGGGCAACTCCCACAGTCCCCAGAACCCAGGCCCGCAAGGGCAGCGCTCAAACCACTGCTCTTCAGCCATGTGTGACCAGCTTACTGGACAAGCAGGAAGGCGCAGCTCCCAGGGCCAGGTAAACACACCCCTTCCAGGATGAGAGTTAATGGGAACTTTCCCAGGGGATGGTCCCTGTAGTGATGGGAGCCAGGCTCGCTCAGAGAGTTCTGTCCGGTCCTAGCGGATCCACAACCCTCCCTGTGCTGAGTCTCCCTGCCCCCTGGTGCTCAGTCAGCACTGTCAGGCCCCCACCCCCACCCCAGATCAGCGCCCAGCGCGGCCACAGGGAGCCACAGAGGGTTCCACATGGCGGGAGGCCACATCCGTTCAGAATCGTGAATCCTCTGAGGGCAGAAACACCACCGTGAGCTGAGCTACTCTGAGGGCAGGGGTGACTCTGGGGAAGCTGGCCGAGGGGCCGTGCACCCCGGGAGGCTTCCCAAGATGCGTGTGCACTTGCGTGTGAATGTGAGAGAGCAGGCTGTGAGCATGTGTGATGGTGTTCTGTGAGCAGGGGTGAGCATGTGTGATGGTGTTCTGAGTGTCCATGCGAACATTTCTGCGCGTCAACATGTGTGCAAGTGTGAGTGTGAGACTGTAGGTGAATTGTGTAAAAGGGCAGGTGCTGGCTGAGTGTCTGACCATGTGAGAGTAGGGGTGTAACTATACGTGAGGGTAAGTTTTGTGCGTACATGTGTGCCCAGACAGGTGACTGTGAGTGTGTGCACGTGTGAGAAGGTACATGTGTGTGAGGGTGTAGGGAGTGTTATGAGCTTGTGTTATTTGTGTGTGTGAGAGGGGGCTGAGGTGTGGGTGCAGCTCACCACCCTCCAGGGCCCTCCCTCATCTGTAAATGGGGCCACAACCCACCCCTCGGGGGCTTCAGCCAAGACCCAACCCCACGGAGGGGAGGCACCCCCCATCCAGGCTGAGGGTGGGGGGCTTCACAAGAGGGGCTCTTGCCCTTCTCAGTAGATATTTGGGGGGCAGGACGGCCGCCAGCAGCAGCTCCTGGGACCCTCAACCCCCAGGGACGAGCCGGGCAGAGGTGGGGCGGGTACCCGGGAGGGGGGCCCGAGGCTTCAGTTACAGGAACAATTAGGGCGCCCTGCTGCACTGCCAGCCGCCGCGGCGCCATCTCGAGAGTGACAAGCAGGCCCCAGCGGGCTGCGAGCGGTAATCCCGGCAAGGCTCCCCGGTGTTAATGGTGCGAGCAGGCTCATTAGCCGTCATCCGTCTGTCCTTAATGCGTCGGAGGCGGCGTGGGGCTGCGGGTGAAGGATGCCCTCCCAGGCGCGGCGGGCGGGCGGCTTGGCCCTCCCCTCCCCTCCCCTGCGCTGCAAGAAGAAGTGAAGGCGGGGTGAAGGCCCCGGGGGAGAGAGGAGGATGGAGACCCGCTCTCTGATGTGAGAACCGCTGGGCAAAGGCCAGATCTGCAGCCCGGCCACGCCCCGCTGTGTGACTGTAGGCCCCTCAGTCTCCCTCTCCGGGCCGACACCATCCTGGGAGGAGGGGAAGCGGGGGCTAGAACAGGTGCCCCCAGGGCACGGGCAACCGTGGGTGGGCGGCCCTGGGGTGCCCTTCTCTGGGCTCAGCTATCCCTCACGTGTCCGGGGAGGTGTGGTGGCGTGAATGTCACCCAGAATGTTCCAGATGGTTTCTTGACAACCATAAATCCTGCCTTTGTGTGCAGTGGCAGAAGGGCCCGACCGCACCATCTGGGTGGTGGGTGCCCTGGCAAGGGGCCTAGGACAGGTGCTGAGGAATCAAGGCTGACTGAGCAGGTACATGCCTCGGGCCTGACTCAGGCGCAGCCGTGCTCAGGCCGCTGCAGGTGAGCTGGGCCCAGGGGAGGAAGCGGCAGGGGAGGGGGCGCCCCCGTCGGCCATCACAGCAGAGACCACAAGCTGGAAGGGCGGCCCAGAGAGACGGGGCGGGCAGGAGGGCTGGCTGCAGGGGAAGGGGCTCTGGGGGCGCAAGCTGGGCTCCAGTTCAGGCTGCCAGGCTCACGTCCTGTCTCTGCTGTGTGAGGAGGGGGTCATGTACCCTGTGCCCTCCATCTCCCCATCTGTAAAATGGCAAGTAACAGCGCCCCCCTTCCCCGGCCCCCGACAGGAACGAGAAGGTGAGTGGATGTGTGTAAAGTCAGACAGGGCCATGTCAGCGGTCAACACCCTGGCGGTGGCATCGCCCCTCCAGGACATGCCCGCACACCCCCGAACTACACACTACTTACTCTTTCAGCTCAAATCCTGTTTGGTTTCTGGAGGGATAATTTACAACAACTAATTAAAAAAAAAACAAACAACAGTTTACGTCCAGAAGGAAGCTGTGGATCACCAGCAGGAGGGGGAAGGGCAGCACCCAGGCCTCAAACCCCCCTGGGACCTGTTGGCCGAGCCCAGGTTGCTCAGAGGGGGTTCAGCCAGGGGCTGGCGTGTGCGGGGCCCATGGGCACCTGTTGGCCCTTCTCACCGCAGGATCGGGAGGAAAGAGTGGAGCAGGGAGCCCACGAGGCGGCTTTACTCAAGATTCTGTTCCATCATGATGCAAAACGCTCTCCAGTGCCCCACGACGTTCCCACCGCCTGTGGGTGCACAGGCCTCCGTGGGTGCAGCGTCACATCCCTGAGAGTCTTCAAAAGTGGGGCCACCTCCTTCCCTCTCAGGGAAGCAAGACCAGCCCCACCGGGCCCAGGACACCGGATCCCAGGCCCAGGCTCTGCCTTTTAACCTCCCTGGCCGCAGTTTCCCAACCTGGAAAATGGGGGCACTCGATCAAGTCCCTCTCCTGCTGGCCACTGGGGGGCTTCAACCAGCACCCAGGTCTACGAGCACCTCCATCTGTGGGCTGAGGGGCCGCCGGGAGCCCAGAGCCAGCTGGCCGCGGCTGGGAGGATGGTGAGCCGAGGGCGGCTGTCTCCCCGACGTTCTTCAATTATTCAAACAATAACCGCACCCTTATTTAAAGTCTAGTCTTGCATCCGTGCGTCGGGTGGCGGCGAGCACCAGGGCCTGCTGGTAGATTTACTTGGGTACAGGCTCCTTCTCGCAAAGTCAATTAATTAAGCAAACACTCCTGCCAGCGGGTTCTCAGGTGTGTGGCCGGGAGGCCTGGCGGTCTCAGCCCGCCGCCTCCAGGACACCTGATCCCACAGGGCCTGCCAAGTGGGTGGGGACAGTGACCCGGAGCCGGGCGCTGGCTGGTGGAAGGGGAAGGGCACAGGGACAAGTTTCCAGGGTGCTCCTATGCGCCAGGCCCAGGCAGACCCTCGGGCCCCGGGGGCTCTCCCAGCCCTCACTGCCAGCCCCACAGCACACCAGGGCTCAGGTGGGAAAACTGAGGCGCAGAGTAGTGGAGGGACCCACTCAAGGTCGCCCATGGGGCCAGTGCTGTGGGTGGGGACGGGAGTCCAGGCCGTCGGGATACCCACGTGCTTGGCACCCGCCAGACCCAGCTCCACACCTGCCCCTCCCCCGGGACAAACCAGCACACCCCTCCTGCCTCTCACCCAGCAGAGCCAAGCACCTCCCAGGGCACCCCCCCAAAGTAAACGCAGCCCACGGGTGGAGCGTTCTGGCATGATGGGGCCCCAGGCCACTCCCACCTCCTCTCTGCTGCTCTCCTCTGGACATGGACAGCAGCCAGCGGGCACTCATTGATAGCTTACAAAGCCCTTTTGCCACCATCAGAGCCTCTGAACGGACGTGACCGTCAGAAAGGTCGTCAGCAACAGCAGCTCCCCTGTTGAGGTGAGGATATGAAATCCAGAGGTGAGATGACCCCAGGGGTCACAATCAGGGACCAGACGCCAGGCCACTGGGCCCTGAGGTGAAGGGCTGGCCTGTCCTGCAGCGGCTGCTAAGCACAGTGGACGTCGCGGGAGTGGGGGACCAGCTTGCACCCCAGCTGTTGACCACGTCAAGTCACCCAGCAAGTCACACATATGGCTCTGGGCCTCAGTTTCCTCCCCTGTGAAATGGGGGTGGGAGCAGAAGCACCTCCTCATTCTGGCCACTGTGAGAACAGTGAAGTCAGTGCAGATGAAGCGCGGGGCACAGGCCGTCCTCACCCCACCTTTCCTGTGCCTCTCGCTCCATCTCCAAGAGCGCCAACGCAGAGTGGAGGCCCTCCAAGAGGCATTACTGGCTCCAGCGGCAGAACTGGCGGCATCAAGGTAAAGAGAGGTTGCCAGGCCCTGTCTCCACCAGCTCATCTCAGCTCCTGGACACTGACCACACCACACACTTTCAGCACACAGGCACTGATTGTCCAAACCTTGGCCTGTGCCCAGGACAGGATTTCAGCTCAACTGAAAGCCTCTCATCAACGCCCCATTTGAAAGGAGGACGGGTCCATCCACACAGATGTAACTTCAGTTCCTTGGTTGGGGTTCCTTTGGTCCCCTCCTCATCCACCAAAATGAATACCCTGGCCACCTAAAGCAAAGAGCCGACTCACTGGAAAAGACCCTGATGCTGGGAAAGACTGAAGGCAAAAGGAGAAGAGGGCAGCAAAGGGTGAAATGGTTAGATGGCATCACTGACTCAATGGACATGAATCTGAGCAAACTCTGGGAGGTGGTGAAGGACAGGGAAGCCTGGAGCGCGGCACGCAGTCCATGGGGTCACAAAGAGTCGGCCACAACTGAACATCCCCCAAGAAAACTCCTATGTGCCCTCGAAAACCTTCTCAAGCACCCCATCCCTCTGCCCCCCACCTATGTAACACGACCTTTTCCCGGCCATCTCAGAGTCTGAGCTGCGCCTCTCCCATCAACAGAACGGCTGACCATGAACCAGACGCTGCAGTGTGACTTTCTGTGGTTTATCTCAGTTAATCTTTCAAAACGAGAGGTACCATTTTTCTTCATTTGACAGAGAACGAAACGGACGACACAGCAGTGCAGCTACACGCGGAGGCTGACAGCTGGCCGGCAAGACAGCCTGGACTTGAACCCAGCAAGGCTGGCTCTGATCCCAGCGGGGCTGAGCCAGGGTCAGGACTGGCTGGAGTTGGTGGAACGACGAAGGGGAAAATTGCCGGGAACAAGGCAGGAGGCCCTTCGACCCAGGAAGGAAGCAAGAGCGAGCCAAAGAGCAAGCTGAAATCCAACCGGAGGCAAGCGCACGCCGTCCGGTGGGGGGGGGGGGGAGGGGGGGTGCGGGGCGGTGACAGAGAGCCGTGGTCTCTGCACGCGCCACTCCCGGGGGGACCCGCCAGTGCTCGCTCAGCTCGGAACCCAGCTGCTCCGGGTGATTATTATTTCAGGAGTGGAGGGAGGCGGGTGGAGGGCTCTAGGCCTCAAGCTGAAACCTCAGGGAGGGGCTGCTAGGGGGTGCCAAGCAGAAAATCAGTCTGGGGGGGGCCCAGGCCCTGATGCTGCTGGCCACCCAATCTGGCCCCCACTCTTCCGGGGGACCCTCAGCCATCCTCACTGTCTGCCACACCTGCTGTGAAGATGACACCCCTCCGCGGATGGCCCCTGCTCTCCCTCCTGGGAGGGCAATCAGACACCACACACAGAGCAGGAACAGGCAGTGGGCGCTGATCAGCTTGGGGGTGGCTGGGACTGGGGGGGCCCTGCTGGGTCCCATGAGCAGCAGAGCCTGAGAGGGTGGGCTGAGGAATGGGGGCAGCAGTAGGGAACCACCCCCCAGTAAAAAAATCAACACACAGAGGTCGTGAAAGGCAGGGTCTTATCTAGCCCGGTGGGGCCCCGGGACCTCCCTCCCTCCCCGTCCACACATCTACCTCTCACCCCAGCAGCAGAATGTTGGGGATCAGGCAGCAGTGTCTGGAGCCAAACCACCGTCAGCTCCAGTCCTGGCATGAAGGCCCGTGGCTGGCATTTACTTGGTCTCTCTTTGCCTCGGTTTCCTCATCTGTCAAGTGGGAGCAGCATCAGTCCGCACACCAGTGAAGGGTTGTGAGGTGAGAGATTTCAACCGAGGGCTTGGGATGGGCCAGGAACACAGGAGACGCTACAAAGGGACCACCCACTGCTGCCGTTTCTGCGGTGCCATCTCCAGCCCCTGCCACCGTCTGATCTAGAAACGGGGCCTGGAGAACTGCAAGCAGAGAACAGACCTTGGCATCGGGCCTCAGTTTCCCCACCGCATACAGGGCACGATCTCAGCCCAGCCCAGAGCTGCCGAGGCCTCTGTGAATAGGTTGGAGCCAGCGTAGGGCACACGGCGACACTCGAGAAATGTCCCCTCCGCCGTGATGCTGTGCACCCCCAGCTGTCCCCATGGACTCAACAACAACAAGTACTCAAGACAGGAAGCAGCAGGCGAGTTACACACGGGGGGCCCAGAGATTTGAAAACATACGTCTGCACAGAAACATGTCCACACGTGTCCATGCAGCACTAGTCATAAGAGACAAGTGGCAATTACTCAAATGCCCACTCATGGATGGATGGATACACAAAATGTGGCCCATCCCCACACTGGAATATTACTCAGCTGTGAAAAGGAGTGAGGTCCTGACTCCCGCTACAGTATGGATGAACCCTGAGAACATGATGCTTGGTGAAAGAAGTCACACAAAAAGCTCCAAATTTTATGATTCCATTAACAGGAAATGTCCAGAATAGGTAAATCCACAGAGACAGAAAGTAGGTTAGTCACTGAGAGGGGCCGGGGAGGGGGGTGACAGTGGGGTTTCTCTGTGGGGTGACACAAATGTTCAGGAATGAGATGGTGGTGATGGTTGCACAATTCTGTGATTGTGCCAAAAACCACTGGCTTGTACACTTTAAAATGGTGGTTTACATGGTATGCAAACTGTATCTCAATAAAACCGCTAAAAAACCCCAAATCCCTAAACCCTATCCTGTGTCTTTCAAGTGACTCCCAAGGGCCTGGGAGACTCTCTGCAGGCATAAGGATGGGGTGGGGGTGGCAGGCAGAGGTGCCCACTCAGCGGATGGCCTGACCCGGGAGGAAGGCGGGCTCTGGCCGGGAGGGCAGAGTTCACAAGCAGGCAGCACACAGGGGAAGAGCTCAGTTTTGGTTTTGGCTGAAGAGTGGGAAGCATATAAAACAGATCACTTCTCTGGAATCATCTTGAGCACCTCCTGCATATACGTTCCTGGGAACAGACTCCAGAGCCAGAGAACCCACCTAGTCCTCGTCCTGGTGCAGACCAGCTCGGCAGGACACCTGGAACCACGAAGTCACGGGAACACATCCACACCAAGGAGACCCAGGAAACCGGCCAGGAAACCCTCCACCCAAAGGAAAAGCTGCAGCTAGCAGGGAACAGAGAAAGTGGGAACAGCATGTGCAGAGGCTGTGAGGCAAATGGGAAAATAAGGGGCTAAAACCACCTCATGAAGCGAGACCCAGGGACAGGAGGCAAGAGTGGCAGCTCGAGGACCAGCGTCTGGGGCGACAGAAAGCCCCCTGCTCCGTCCTGCACCCCGAACACGTACAATGTCCCCACCAGGCCGTGACGGGGTGTGGATGAAAGCGCAGTTCACCTTATCTGGGATGGTCAGATGTGTGTGAGGATGGAGGGTGAGGAGGTGTGGAAGACCAGGCCAGCCCCTAAGTGGCTGCAGTCTATGAATCTCTGAACATCACCCCAACTCTGACAGGCCCTCCAGACTGCTGAGGACCCCCTCCAGGCACTCCAGGCCTCGGGAAGCCCATCATGTTGCCTGTGTATAAGAAATATCTACTTATTTATTTGCCTGTGCTGGGTCTTAGTTATGGCACACAGGCATGTCCGTCTGGTTTCCCAACCAAGGATCGAACCCCAGCCCCCTGCATTGGGAGTGTGGAGTTTTAACCACTGGACCCCGCGCCCCCCCCCCCCCCCCCGGGAAGTTCCTAGCCCTTTGTATTCCCAGGAACAGTCACAGGCCTCAAGAGAAATACTTCCCACTGGGCTCCTATCTCCTCTCCCTTCCCAGCAGAGGCAGGATGCCCTGTTCCCTCCTGAGAGAGCTTCCTGCTGGGGAAACCACAGTCCCGGACACTCAGACGCGGGCTCCTGAAGTCACAGAAAGACGAGACCTGCAGCTTCGGCAGCAAAGATTACTGAGGCCCCAAATTGCCTGTCTCTGCACACAGACCACAGCAGGCTACAGATAATCTAGCTCTGAAGGCTGGGCTGGTATTATTACAAGTAATCACTCCTCAGCGTAATTACGGGTTCTCAGACAGAAGTCTGTCTCCCTCGGCTCGGCAGGCTGAAAGACCAGCACCCCGGGCTCTGGACCCGCCCGGTTCGGGACACCGTCTTGGGTCCCACGGGGCAGCAGGTGGACCGGCCTGCGGGAGTTCAGATGTGGCCAGAAACAGCCCATTCCCTGGAAAGGAAGAGTCTCTAGAAGCGGTCGGAGCCTGTCCGCGAATGGCCTGGTGACCATGCTCCCCCCGTGCAGGCCCGTGGGGCCCTCAGCGCTGACTAAAGTCTCAGCCGCCCTCCCCACTACATTCCCACTTCCCCGCGGCCCCAGGCTGCAGGCTTGGCAGGTGGTGGCAAAGACGAAGAAGGGTCAGGCAGAAAAGCTGGAATTTGTTCTTGAGGGGCCGAGAAGAGAAGGGTCACTGCAGCCCCCTGAACAGGTCAACGAGCCCACCAGCAACATGGGAATGTTATGACTAGTTAAAATTGATCATCCCTGGACCATATCTGCTGTGGCATGGGGGGAGGGGGGAGGGGAACATGGGGTCGCCGGGGCTGAATCAGGAGATAAAGAACTGTCTGTAGAAAGAGCCGAGCGGGAAGGAAGGATGGGAGGACCGAGGTGGCCGTTCATTTAGGAAACTGTCACGGGGACCTCACAGCACCCTGCTCCCGCAGCCCTAGGGGCTGGAGGCTCGGCTTCCAGGCACGGGGCTGCCTGGCGGGGAGTTGGGAGGAGAGGAAGGGGGAGAGGGGGAAGGGCCACGGAGGGAGGTGGAGGAGCGACGGTGAGGAGGGGTGACGCCATCGGCACCAGGCACTCGGGTCTAACGGTGGGAAACGATGCAGGCAGAGATGACGGTTCTCAGAGCTGGCACCGCCCCACAGCATCCCCGCCGCCGGGGTCCTCCACCGGCCTCCCTCCTCGCAGCTCCAGTTGTTCTCCTCCCTGTGCCCACAAACAACAGCTGCCAAGGTGGAGGAGAGGGCAGAGGGCGGAGGGGGGAGGGCTGTTTGGGAAGGCAACCATCCTCACAGAGGCCAGCTCTTGCGCAGACGCGGCCGGACCCCACCTCTTGTCTGCCTGGTGCAGCCGCCAACGAGCTCGTGCTCGCAGGCCCCGTCTTCTCCCTGCCCTGAGCTCCACCCTCCAGAGGATCCCGGGAGAAGGGAGGCTGGCTCATGCCCCGCTCTGCTGGAATACTCGCAGGCTCCCACCTAGCTCCCAGGAAAGGCCAGTTTCCGGCACCTGCAAGCGCACCCCACTCTCCCCACCCCTTGTTTTCCTGGACACCTCAGGCAGGTTCCCGCCTCAGGTTTCTCCGCATCCCGCCCGGGGCTCCCCGCAGCTTCGGTGTGACCAGCTCGGCACCCAAGATACAACCACATCCTGACTCCCGGGCACCTGTGAACGTGGCCTTATTTGGAAAGAGGGGTTTTTGCAGATGTGATTAATGATCTTGAAGTAAGACCACCCTGGATTATCTGAGTGGGCCCTAAGTCTTAGAATGAGTGTAAGACACGAGGGAGGCCTATGAAGACGGAGCAGGGCTGAGGTCACAAGCCAAGGAGAGCAGGCGGCCTCCGGAAGCGGGGTGGCGCCGGAAGCCCTGAGGGGCAGAGCCGGAAGTTGGGAGAGGCGGGAAGGGTTCTTCCTGGGAATCCCGAAGGGGGCTGGCCTGAGGCGGGATCTGAACTGAGAGAATACACATCTGGTTGAGGACCTAGTTTGTGGAGCTTTATCGCAGCCACCCCAGGACGGCTAGTGATCCTCCAACTTAACCCGGCAGTGCTCCCCCAACCCGCACTGCGTCATAACCGGGTCCTCACGGCACCCGCGCCTTCACACAGCTCCACGGTGTGACGTGCGCTGTTTCCATCACTCACTGCCTGAAGCACAAGCTCCTGACTGGGGACCAATGGTTCCCTCTGACCTGTAACCAGGCTGGGCCTCTGGCGTGGCGGGCCCCTCCCCAGGCCACACACCCCTCACCACTCAGACACCAACCTCGCGCAGGGTGAGGTGGCCCCAGGGTGCTAGTGACTCTCAGCTGTGGCCATCATTTTGCCCCCGCGTTCTGCCTAGGGGACCCTGGCAGAGTCTGGAGACCTCCTTGGTCGTCACAACTGGGGGCTGTTACTGGCCCACAGCCAGCAGAGGCCAGCAACGCACAGAACGGCCCCCACGACAAGCATCTGGCCCCAAACGTCAACAGCGCCCCAGCATCTTAGGGTGTGACCACCCAGGAAGATTTCTCCCCAACCTGAAGTGACGGGGACACGCTTTTCACGCCTGAGCCAT
Organism: Muntiacus reevesi; assembly: GCF_963930625.1. Lineage (NCBI taxonomy): Eukaryota > Metazoa > Chordata > Mammalia > Artiodactyla > Cervidae > Muntiacus > Muntiacus reevesi. The sequence continues at coordinate 224,898,072 of NC_089250.1, read as the reverse complement.
AAGGCCCATCCCGGGTCCAGCACAAGCAGACACCTAGAACGTGGTGGGCCGAAGGACGGATCCGGGGGGCCAGCAGTTGGCACAAAATAAGAACAAACCCCACAGTCGGCTGAGATGCTGGGACCCCAACCTCTCCATTCAAGTCAGCCCAGGGTGGGGGTCTCTGAGGTGAGGGGGATGGGCTAAGAAAGCCCAGGGCAGGCAGGCGAGACCTTCCAGTGTGGCCCGGCTCACCGAGGGGCCATCACAGAGGGAGTGCCTTGCTCTGGGCTGCGGGCAGGAGCCCTACACGCCCCCCACCTCCCGCCACCCCCTCCCCACTCCCCAGCCTCAAGCTTCAGTGGGCTTGTGTGTCTGCCAGATGGCAACGCGCTATGTGTCAGGAGATAATCGCTATTAAAAATTCACTCGGTTTTATTTTATTTTTTTTAGGTTCTGTTTGGGCTCTCTGCTTCCTCCTAAAGAAGCTACCAAACTGCCACCGTCACACTGTTTTAATTGTCTCTAATTAAGAGAAACACTGACTGGGTCACCGGGGTTTCTCCACGCTAGTGGTTGGGGGTGCAGCCTGGGGGCCAAAGTCCCTGCCCACTCGCCCACCCCGGAGGAATGAGGTATGGTCCTCCCCAAGGAGGCCCAGTGGTCCTCCCAGGCCCCCATCACTCCTGAGACTGGGCAGGATTGCTCTTCTGCCCTGAGGCTCCGGCTCTGTCGGGTGTGGGTCACCAGTGTGATGAACTTGGCATCCCAACAAGAGGTGACGGGTATCCAGGGCCCTGCTGGACGGAGGGGCTGGGTGGACAGGGCTGTGCTGTGGTTCAGGCCCCCGGTGGCAACTTCCCCTGGGAAGGAGGCTCAGATCCCAGTTCTGTCCCCATTCACCCGCCTGGGCAAGTCCTGACCTGCTGAGGGCTCAGTTTCCACGTCTGCCCCGGGGGGCCTCATGCGGTTGGTTGGATGGCTGCTGGGACAGGCATGAGCTAGATGCCGCGGGCTGAGTGTGCAGGGGGTGAGGTCAGGTCAGAGGAGGCAGGCAGGCAGGCACCCGCCGGCCACATAGGGCCTTTCAAGGCAGTCAAGGATTTGGGCACCTACGGGTTCTAGCATGTTCTGGGTGCTGGGAACACAGCGGGGAACAGACTGGCTGGCTTACACGGCTGACCTTCTAGAAGAAGGCGGGAGGTGGTCAACAACTGAACTTGACAGTGGATGAGGGGTTCTTGCAGACCCTGTGAGCCTCGCCCTGGAAGGAGTCCAAGCGGGGACCCAGGGGCAGAGGAGGTGGCGGCATCTCAGGCCCAGGCCGGGATGAGCAAGAGTGACCGAGACGGCCTGGCTCCTCTCCCCACCTCACCCGCCCTTGCGCGCCCCTGCCTCCTGCAGACAGGTGACGCGGGGCGGCTGCTGAGCCAAGCCTGGTCGTCTGCTGCACCCAATTCAGACTGCAGGCCTTTCTTCCCGGCAGAGCAGCTCATTTCTCCCACCTGACCTGGAGGCCAGGGAGGTCCAGGGCGGTGGGAAACAGGCCCTCCAAGCTGGGTTTAGTATCCTTTCAGCTGTCCCACAACACTGGACGGTCTTTGGAGGAGCATTAGATGGTATTTTTAATGTATTTAAAGAATACATAAGGGGGGTTGTGATGGTGTATTAGGGTCCTGGCGCTGCAATAACAAATGGCCATAATCTGGGGGGCTAGAAACTACAGAAATGTTTCTGTTATAGTACTGGAGACCAGAAGTCTGAAATCTAGGTGCTGGCTGGTCCCTGTCCCTCCAAAGGCTCTGGGAGGATCTCCCCTCAGCTCTTCCAGCTTCTGGGGGCTTCAGGTGTCCTTGCTTGTGGCCTAATTTCCCCAGTGTCTGCCTCCACCTTCTCACAGCCTATGTGTCTCTTGTTTTTTCTTATAAAGACACCACCAGTCATTGGACTTCAGACTCTATCCTAACCCAGGTCGATTTCATCTTGGGATCCTTAACTACATGCATGTTTCCAAAGAAGGTCATGCTCCAAGCTCCCAGGTGGACACGAACCTTGGCAGACACCATGCACCCCAGCACACGTGACTCACAATTTCACTGGCACACTAACACGGGCGTCATCCTTTCTGGAGTGCACACCCTATTTTTTTTTAGTATTTATTTCTGGCTGTGCTGGGTCTTTGCTGCTGCGTGCAGGCTTTCTCTAGTTGTGGCCAGCAAGGGCTGCTCTCTAGTTGCTATCTGCAGGCTTCTCGTCGTGGTGGCTTCTCATTGCGGAGCGCAGGCTCTAGGGCGCACAGGCTTCAGTAGTTGCAGCACGTGGCTTCTAGTTGTGACCCACGGGCTCAGTTGCTCCACAGCATGTGGGATCTTCCTGGACCAGGGATTGAACCTGTGTCCCGTGCACTGGCAGGCGGATTTCTAACCACTGGACCACCAGGGAAGTTCGTGGAGCTGACACTCTTTGATGTCAGTAGATGGGAAAAGGCAGTTACTATTCTCCGGGACAGCATGGCCAGCGGGGGGCGATGGGAGCGGAGATGGAGAGAACTACTCCTCGGCTGGAAGCCCTGAGGCCAGGCTGTGAGTCCCTGAGCCCATGACGCAGGTGTGGCGGCCCAGCGAAGAGTTGTCCAGCCCATCCTCATAGAGCTGGGGAGGCTGAGGCTTCAATAAGGGTCTCAATAAGGCCTCAGTAAGGCCACATGTTTACTCCTGGGTTCCTCCTGTTCCTCCAGGCATCCCTCTGGCCTATGCCTGCTCCTATGACCCCAGGACCCCTGAACACAGACACATGAGCCTGGGTAGGTGAGAGATGGGGTCAGGGGTCAGGACGCAGGCAGAAAGGGGGAGAGCAGACATCAAAGGTCAAGGGTCACTGTGAAAACCAGAGGCTGGGCAGACAGGGAATGCTAACCCAGGAGCATGTGGGCTTACGATCCCAGACCCTCCTGTGCCTGCTTCCACATGCTGTCCTCCGGCACCCCAGGTCATCTGCTTTTTTAGTTCATTTGTTTGGCTGCACAGAGTCTTAGATCTAGCTCCCTAACCAGGGATCAAACCCGGGCCCTCTGCACTCGGAGTGTGGAGTCTTAGCCACTGGACAACCAGAGAGTTCCCCCTGTGTCACTTCAGATGTGAAGGATCTCTAGGGACCCAGCTGTGGGGAACACTAATGTTTACTAGGCAAATTCCATGTTCTAACCACTTAGTCCCTCACCCTTAAGAGATATGGAGGGGGGCGGTTTGAGGATTGTCTGAAAGCCATCCTCTTGGGGCAGTCTGTTACACAGCAATAGCTGTCTAGAACAAGATAGGGAGTGTTGTAACTCCCTTTCATAGAGGAGGAAGTCAAGGCACACAGAGGTTAAGTGTCTTGCTCAAAGGCACACAACCAGTAAGAGGCAGTTGCCATTTAGTTTCGAAGTCGTGTCCAACTCTTAGTGACCCTGTGGACTGCAGCACGTCAGGCTTCCCGGCCCTTTACCGTCTCCCGGAACTTGCTCAAACTCACATCCATTAAGTCAGCAATGCCATCCAACCATCTCATCCTCTCTTGCCCCCTTCCCCTCAGTCTTTCCCAGCATAAGGGTCTTTTCCAATGAATCAGTTCTTTGCATCAGGTGGCCAAACTACTGGAGCTTCAGCATCAGAGTTCTTTCAATGAATATTCAGGATTGATTTCCTTTAGGATTGACTGGTTTGATCTCTCTGCAGTCCAAGGGACTCTCAAGAGACTTCTCCAACACCACAGTTCAAAAACATGAATTCTTTGACGCTCAGCCTTTATGGTCCAAAGCCAACTAGCAAGGGCCGGCGTTCCCACCTGGCTGCTGAAGCCGTGCTGAAATCAGAATCAGCAGAATTAAGCCACCTGCTCAGTCCCACTTCTTTCTTTTGGCTGCATCACACGGCATGTGGGATCTTAGTTCTCCGACCAGGGGTCAAACCCGTGCCCCCTACAGTGGGAGCTCGGAGTCTTAACCACTGGACTGACAGGGAATTCCTAGACCCACTTCTTTTTATTTTTTAAATTTATTTTCATTTTAAAATATTTATTTGGCTGCACCAGGTCTCAATTGTGGCACATGGGATCTTTAATATACATTGCAGCATGCAGGATATTTTAGTTGCAACATGTGCCATCTAGTTCCCTGACTAGGGATTGAACCTGGGCCCCCTGCTTTAGGAGCTCAGAGTCTTAGCCACTGGACCCCCAGGGAGGTCCTCCAGCCCCGCTTCTTAATTTGCCTTTTCCTTCTCAGCTGAGGGTCTCCAGGGATGTTTTTTCCCAAACAGAGCAAGACTTACATGCAAACCTGGAGATGGTTTGTCTGGTTTCCTTGCTGAGGCAAAAGCACAAGTGATGATGCCTGCACCGCCACCCTAGGGGTCTGCACCACTGGCAGAGGTGTTGCCCCTGCCTCTCTCTCAAGGGCTGTTCCCCACCTCTCACAGCAGCTGAGCCGAGGCAGATAGGCTCAGCTGCCAGAGGAGACCATCAGGACCCTTTTGAGGTTTCGGAATCCCCTGAGAGAAGCCTGGTCTGGGTCCCTGGGTGCTGGCATTGGTGGCAAGGGGCCATGGGGTTCAGACAGCCCCTGTCACCCTGCTTGGGGGATAATCCAAAGAAGCCACACCCAAAGGCACAGCAGGGCCGCCTGAGACCTCTAGAGAGCAGAGGAACCACATGCGGCGGGAGGAAGAGGTGGCCAGCACCCAGAGACGGCTCACCAGGCACACAGCCCAGGATGGGACAGCCCGGGCTCCAGCTGCCCTCCCTCACCGCCTCACTAGCCGTGTGACCCTGAGGAGTGAGCTAGACCTCTCGGAATCTACTTCCTCGCCCGCCAGAACAAGACACCACCAAACCAGGGCCTCCTCCTGAAGCTGCTGTGAGGCCTGGGACTTCATCTCCACGCTCTGCGGGCCAGGGACAGAGTGCACTGGGCAGAAAGGGCTCATATCCGAGTGGCCATCACCCCCGTACATCCCGGGGAAACTGAGGTCTGAGGGGGCCGCGTGACCTGGCCAAGGGCAAGCAGTCGGCCAGGGGCCTCCTGGGGCGGCCGGGGTCCCATGGGGTAGGGCCTCCACCACCCCGCATCCACCAGCCCCAGGAGGAAGGGCGATCAGAGGAAGGTAGCAGACAGGACTGATGATCAAACACCTGAATGAGACGGGAGTTTTGTAGGTTCATTTAACTGAAAGGAAAGAGCCTCCCCCTTCCTCTAAGCTGCTGCCCCGCACCTGGCCCCCCAGGAGAGCTCGGGAAACCGCCTAAGCCGACATCTGACGGCCGAGGATTTGTTTTAAGCTCTTTCTACCCACTGCACTGTAATCATCAGCTGTTCACGACCTCTCCACAAGCCACTCTTCCCCTCCCCAAGTTCTCAAAAGGCAAAAAGCTTTAAAAGCCTCCGTTCAAACAGGCGGAGACGCATACACACAGAGATGCAGGGCTGGAAGAGAGGTGAGGCGGGGAGGAGGGGCCCAGGAGACCCCAGCAGTGTGGACGACGGGGTGGGGTGGGGAGCAGGAGGGCACCCTAGGGTCACCTGGGAAAAAAGGCCTGCAGGTCAGGACATCCAGCCTCACACAGGAGGGGTGAACTGTGTGGAAACCACCATCACACCGCCCCCCACCACCAGCCTCTGTCACTAGCATCCCTGTGAAGGGACTCGGCAACCAGAGTGACTGTCCACGGCTGTCTTCTCCCCACCCCTCCCCCAACACCTGCCCTCCAGCCAAGGACCTCAGGGGCCCCCACCCACCCACTCCACCTTCACAGGCTCAGCTTGCAGGGGAGCCCTAGACTCTCGGACGGGGACTGAAGACGACACTGTCCACAGCAGCTCTGTGACCCGTTCATCCTCTCACAACTTGTGAGGTCACAGCCTTGACACCACCAGCAAGTCCCCGCACCAGGAGGGCTGTTGGGGGGCCCAGGGAGATGCTAGCATGGTCTGGGGAGGGGGACAAAGTGGGTGAAAGATCTTTTAAACCCACCCTCGCTCCCCACCTGCATGCAAGAGGGGGAAAACCCCCCATTTCTTATTTCTGGATCTTAGCCCCCTGGTTTCCTGCTGGCACAAAGGGGCCAGGCCTGGGTTGACACTCCCATCCTAGGCTGCTAACTGGCCAGGAGGGCAAGACCTCTGCCAGGCTGCTACAGGCCGGCCACCTCCACACACCAAATCTGCAGGGCAGGCCCCGGGCTCAGGGCTGGACCATGAATGCACCGCAGGCGAGCCAGACAGCCGTGCTGGACCAGGCTTTTCTACTTAAAAATAAATCAGTTGGCTTGAAGAGGAAGTGGCAGGCGGCGGCCTAAGGGCACATGCACGACCTGGGGGTGATCCGAGATCGGCAAGCCAGGCGGGGTGGGCGGCGCCCCAGAAAGTTCCATCCCAGGCCCTCCCAGTCTCCCTCTCCGCAGGCGGCAGTTGGCACTTACTGAGGTTCTGGAGCAGGGCCGACCAGGTCTTCATGCCGAGCATGCTGTACCTCCCCAGGGGGCCGCGGGGACTCCCGGGGGCTCTAGGAGGGGCTCTAGGAGGGGCTTTCCCGCATAGCCCGCGGCGTGGGCGCGGGGTCACCGAGCGGTGAGGCGTCCAGACGCCCCGTGCGCTCCTGCAGCCCGCTGCGCGCTGGAGGCTGGGGATCCAGGGAGGTGGAAAGGGCGGGGAAATGGGGCGAGGGGCGTCACGGGACAGCGGGATGCCCCCAGAGGGGCCGGGGACCTGGGGGTCAGGAGCCGCCAGGGGCGTCCGCCTGCCTGATGCAGGGGCCTGGGGGAGGAAGGCCAGGGCACCCGGAGAGGGGTGGTGCCCGGAGCAGCTTCTCACGCCGCCCCAGGGAGCACCCCGTGCCCCCTCGCCCGCGGCTTCACACACCGCCGGCCGTGGCTACGCGGCCGCCTGGCAGCAACCATTTTATTCCCTTCCCGCTCTGCTGGGGCCGCGCGCCTCCTCCTCGCCACCTCCAGCGCGCAGCGGCGCCCCCACCGTCCGCCTCCCCTACGCTCCCCGCGCCCCGCCCGCTCCCTGGGCAGCCCCCGCTCCCCTGCACTTGATAACGCGCTTGTCAAGACTGCTGAGTTGTTCCTGACCTCTCCCCCGCCGCTGCTAATTAAGGCTCCGCCGTGACAGTTCAAGTGCCGAGCATCAAGTTTGCAGAACCAAAGCCTCTAATTGGGGCCGCTTTTCATTTCTCCATCCCGCAGGCTGGGGCTCCCCGGACCTGGGCACCGGCGCATTTTCCTTTTGTATGTTCCATCAGGGAGGAGGAGAAGTGGGAGCGAGGGCGGGGGTACCGGCTCTGGGAGAGGAGGGCAGGCGAACAACGGAAAGGCGGGAGGGGGAGCAGAGGGACCAGGCAGGGGGCCCTCCTCTGCTCCCCAGCAGTCAGTCAGCAGCGAGGGGGCACCTCCCGCTAAGCCTCTAAGCCCACCTGGCATCTCTTCTAACCCAGGGGTCGCTGATCTTCTGCACTGAGCATTGCCAGGAGCTGAGCCCCACCAGCAGGAGGCAGCTGCAGGGGCAGCCCCTGCCCTTCCCCTGGCGTGCGCTCCACCCTTGGGTGGTGTGGCAAGGAGGGGGTGCTGTTCCCACACTGTGTGCTGGGGGGTGTCATGTAGCCCAGGAGCTAACAACCAGGCAGAGGCTGGCTTGCCAGGCCCCCCCACCCCGGGCTGAGCAGTGCGCCCCTCCTCACCCCCAGCTCCCTCCTGGCCTCTCCTTTCCAGATAAGTGCTGGCGAGCATCAGGCTCTTAGTGACTCTTCAGGCTGCCTCTTTCCTCCAACGCCTACTAAATCAAGCCGGCGCTGAGAGCCACCGGCTGGGAGGAGAGGAGGAGGGGCTGCTGGCTGGCTCTCAGGAGCGGCTGGAGGGGTGGGGGCTGAGAGGAAGTCTCCGGCGAGGAGGGGGCAGCAAGAGGCCCAGGCTCGGCTGGAAGAGGAGGGCTGGGGGGGTTGGGGCGGGGGGGGGGGGCACTGGGAGGCAGGCTGGGAGGAAACCGAGGTACAAGAGGTCCCTTGCTGGCTGGATAGGGCCTTTCAGCTCTGAATTCTCTAAAAGGGGCCTATGGACACTCAGGGCGGTGAGTCCCACATGGGCCCAAGCATTCCAGGTGGTTCTAATTAAGTTGGGGACATTATTCGGAGCCACCACCCAGGTGATTGCTGAGACGCAGTCTACACCATGGAGTCTCAAACGCTGCTGTGAACCACCCAGGGCAATCTGAACCATCTCTCCCACCCCCAGGTTGTCTGGGCAGGACCCAGCCAATGACATCAGGCCCCTGGGCAAGGACCCAGGCATCAGCATTTCTTAAAACATCTAAGACATTCCTTCTTGTAGCCGTGGTAGAGAGCCGTGGTTCCAAGACAGTGGTTCTCAGTGAGATGGAGGCGGGGGAGGGGTGGGGGGGTGGTTTTGCCCGCCCCCTCCCAGATCAGGGCATATTTGAAAAGATAAGCAGACATCTTTAGTGGTCACAGTGCAGGTGGCAGGGGCCGCTAGCATCTTGTGGGTGAAGGGACACTGCTCAACGCCCTGCCATACACAGGACGGCCCAGCATGGAGGATGACCCGTCCCCATGTCTGCAGTGCTGACGTCAGGTTGAGGAACCTGGGCTAGGCCAGTCTGTTCTGGGTGCAGGCAAGTGCCCTTGCGAACACTATTCCCAGGGAGCCCAGCTCTGCGCTTGTCCCAAGGGTGCTCCCGAAGAATCTCCTCCCTCTTGGGAACCCCTCCCTAGGGTGAGGACAGCTCTGCAGCTGAGCTGAAGTCTGAGAACTCCCACCCCCTGGGCCAAGTCCCTCCCCATCTGTCATCTGACCCCAGACACTCACTAGCAGCCCACTGCTAGTCTCCTCTGTTCCGACAGGCTCTCAGCCCATCCCCACGCCACCCCTGGTTTCCTCAGCTCATTCCCCGTCACAGTTTGGGGTCCTGGAACGCTCCTCGGTTTATCAACATCCTCCTGAGAGTTCAGGTGGCAGGATCATGACCACGCGGGTGTGCTCCATCTCTGCCAGCCCCCCTCCCATTCTCAGCGCCTCCAAAGATGACAGCAGGAGAGGTTACTGCTGGTTCCTACCCCCACCCCCCACCCGGAGTGGCCAAGGCCGCCTCCACCTCCCACCAAGTTCTCCATCCTCTGCTCATCAGTTTGATTTTTGAAACTAAGCCCTGGACTTTATGTGACTTTACAGAGAATGGACACTGCATTTTATGCAGGGCTTTCTTCCCATTGTCCAGCGGATTAGCAAACACCTGGGTTCCACATCTGACTAGTCCAGTGGCCCTCCCATGGGCGTGGGTATCCGTGTGAGGGTGGTTCTCATGTCTGGAGGACAATCACCTGGGGGGTTTTTACAGTGCCAGCCTGGGGCCCCACCGTGGTCCAGACATATCAGAATCTCTGGGGCTGGCGCAGAAGCAGCAATATTTCTAGAACACAGGTGGTCCCAGGGTGCAGCCAGAGCTGAGAGCAGCTGCAGTAAGGATTGGGGCCACCAGCTCCACCAGCCACCCCGCCCCCCACGGCCCCGAGCCAGCACATTTGACCTTGAACGCATTTGGCATTTCAGGTGAGAGTGGCAGCAGGGAAGAACTTCCGGGTCCAGGGGTATGCGCTGGGAGGGAGCCGGGGTTGGGCAGGACACCCAGCAGGGGTGGCAGCACCCCACTGCCCTTGTGCTGCTGATGGCAGGAGGGCTGCCCATGTTTATCCCGGGCAGGTCCAACCTGGGCACAGCCGGCCCCCAGGCCAGCAACCAGGTGAAGCTGTGCCCTGTGTGTGTCCCACAGGGAAGAGAACCGGATCCCAGGGAGCTGTGGGGTCTGCTGCCTGGCGGGAACTCCTTGAGAAGCCGCTGGGAGACACCAGAGTGTAGACTTGGATCCAGCAGGGCTACCGACTCCCTGTGTGAGCGTCCTGGACTTCAGCACTGTCCTCTCTAACGAACAGGTGAATGCTCGTTCAGCCCCGTGCACGGCCAGGGTCAAGACAAAAGAGGAAAAAAACAATCAATTCACTGAACGTCACACTAATATGCAGGGCCTCAGTTTTCTCATCTGTACAATGGGCACACTGGGCTAAATGTGCTCTTAGAACGCTCTGTCTCTAAACCACCCCTTGGCAGATCCCAGAGAAGCCCCACTAAGTACATGGGCACAAAGACACAAAGCAGGGTAGTGGAGACGAGCACGCTGGTCTCCCCAGGGTGAAAGAGTGCTGGGTGGGGTTGGGGGGTTTGTGCTCTGAGCGCCAGCAGCCAACTGCGTGTGGGGGGTGGTGGTGATGGGAGCCAATAGGAACCTGGGAGAAGGGCACCCAGTATAGTTCAAGTCATTTGCTGCACTTGGATGAAATGGCAAACGGTTGCTGAAACAGAGCCCTTGCTCTGCTCATGAAACACACCTGGAACGGGTCCTACCTGCCTGGAGGAAGAGGCACCTTCTAATTTACACAAAAGGCCCAAATGGGCTGGTGGTGGCCCTCCTAGGGAAGGCTGCCCCTCCCAAATTCTGCCCTCCCAGTTCCAAATTCCTTTCCTGGGGACAGTCCTCCCTTCCCTTCCCTTCCAAGGGCACAGACTGGAACACAACCTCCTAGGAAGGACAGGGACTCAAGTCATTCAAAGGGGTAAATGATTGACGCGCGTCGTTCACAGACAGGACAGAGGAGAGGCCGGGGCAGTACTGGGGTGGGCAGGGTCGTCACTCGGATATAACTTGCCCACCTCGGAACTTGCCCTGACACTATACTTTCAGGGACTATTAGTTACAGGTGTCACTAGAAACCACCAAGCCAGCAGGAGACAGTCATGGTGTCACATATAATGGCAAAAAGGAAGTCTCCAGATCCCCTCGGGGCCTGGGAACAAAGGACCAAAAATGACACAAGCAAATCTGAATACCACCATGCTCTGGAGACAGGAGCCAGAGGGTATGGCCTCAGCCTTCTCATCTGTAAATGGGGCCAACAGCACGACCATCTGTCGCTGGCTAGAGGAGGCAAGGCACAGGAGGGGTGCAGGGCAGGGTCTGCTCAGTCCTTTATAAATGTTCGTTGCTATTATTGTTGTTCTTGGGAAACCAAGGAAACATCAAGTCTCAGGTCCTGTGTTCTGGGCTCAGGGGACTCAGGGAAGCTCCCTGGTCCCCCATATCTGTCCCCCTGGGGGCTAAGGCAGAACCCCCCGAGTCTTGTCCCTGGGCTGTCAGGACCTTGCTGGCCGGCTCACAAGTGCTGGTGGCCTGGGTCCCTGGGGGTGAGGATCCCACCTCCTACATGCCCAGAGCGCAGGGACTGCATGTTTCATCCCCGGGAGGGAGATGACGAGGTCTGGGGTGCTTCCCCTCCAGGGCACAGCAGGGAAACCCAAGACAGCCTGTGTCCTCAGCCCAGGTCAGAGTGGCCTCACCCCGGCCATGCCAAGTTCCTGGCGTTCGCGATGAGCAGCTGTGGCCTCTCCGCCCTGCTTCCTGCCTCAGGAGTGGGGATGCACCTCCCACCCCCAGTCCTGCCCAGTCTGGAGTCCTGACCTCTTCCAGATAAACCCCACGGGGCTCTGCCCCCTCCCCGCCCCTATCTGGCTGTGGGCGTCATGCTCCCGGGGCCCAGGGGCCTTTTCTTTGGGATCAGAGAAAAGACGGGCGTGCAGGGGCCACCAGCTCCCCTTCGCAGCGGTCCTGGGTGGGTGGCGGCCTGGGACGCCCGCTGCTGAGGCTTGTTTCCCGGAGACTTCTGGGAGGAGGCCCCAGGAGCCCCGTTTGGCCTCTAACCCTGTTGCACAGCAGAGAAGGGGCTGCTCCGTCCTCAAGCAGGGAAGGCGGGGTTGCGTCCTCTTCAGCTAGCTGTCTGCCCGATGCTCTCCCCTGGAGAGGGCACCAGTGACCGGATCTTCCCTCCAGGGCTGGGGTTCCTACGACAGTCTCCCGCAGGCTGCTCCTGCAGCAGTTTCCCCAAGGACAGACGCTGGATGGATCTGCCTTGAATGCCACTGAGCCACCTTGAGGCTCCCACACACAGGGCAGAACACCCCCCCCACCCCGTCTCCAGGGTCCCTGGGGATGTTCAGGAGGGTCCCCACCGTGCTGGCCTGTTCTTCACACCGTGTGGACTGCTGAAGTTTGGGGATTCTGGGGCACAAGATGGGAAGCGGTCACGCTCTCCATGGGTCCTTGCCTCCGGGAATGCCCCCTCTTCCCTGGACGTCTCCTCACTGGTCGTGATGCTACGTACATCAGCTCCAAGCCAGACACAGAGGGGGCGGACTCCCTCTGCCCAACACATGATGGGGCTGGCACACGGCGTTTCCCAAAACGCCGTCCTGCCTTTTGGGGGCGCCCCTGGAAGCCACACCTGAGTTAAGTCAAGAGACGCCGGCCTCCACTGGACGTGACCAGGGTGAGCCGCGTCCAGATGGGAAGCCGGATACCTAGGTTCAAGTCATAGCTCTGTCCCCTAACAACCATGTGTATCCCCAGGCAAGACATCAGCCTCTCGAGTCTGTTTCCTCATCTGAAAAAATGAGGATGCTTCAAGCATCTCCTTGCAGGTTTAAGTGACAATGACAAGTTCATACAGGTTTGTAAGGCTCACAGAACAAGGCCTGACCCATGCGGTCACCTGCGTCTGGGGTGGAGGATGAGCATTTCAGCCCAGGATGAGGAGTGGATAGCAAGCTGTGACTCCTGCCAGGCAAGAGCCGACCATGAGTGCTTCTGGGCTCCGGGCGAGGGTCCTTGGGCAGCTGTGGAGAGGCTCTGAGGGGCAGTGAGCTTCGGACAGGGCACCAAGCAGGTGGGACTGTCCCTAAGGCCTCCCTCAGCTAGATTTGCTCTTCCAGATCAGGTAGGTGGGCGTGACCTCACTGTGCATATGAGGTGTCAAGAGGGAGAAGGACTTGGGCAGAGTCACTCACAGGAAAGGCAAGGTCCTCCCCCGCCTTCCCTGGTCCCAGACCCCAGGCTGGGAACTGCCCCGTCTGAGCCTAGCCCTGGGGGCCGCCTTGAGTACTGAGGGACACAGGGAACCTCAGCAGTGAGAGCTGGGGCTCCAGGACTCGCCCTGATGAGACCTGCCCCATGGCCACCCACCGACTTCAGTCCTAATTAAAGGAGCCCTGGCCTCACTGAGCACCCTCCAGCCCCCACTGCTTGCTCCAGAGCCAGGCCCTGGCCTACCTGCAGCCTCCCCCGCCTTCTCGATTCATCATGATTATTAAACACCTGGAGCACAGCCAGCACTCAGGGCCTGGCCTTTCTGCACAGGTGATGGTTCATGCGCGGTGTACATGGGCTCTAGGGGTGGGGGGCTGCAGGAAGGGAGGGTCACAGCGGGCAGGAGAGCTGCCCAGGGCCCCTCCCGCCAGTGATTTAACAGCAGAGCTCCCCAAACAGCTTCCCTTCAACCCATCAGCCGTGCTGATGCCCAAATCCACAACATTCATCCAACGTGGGTACTGGAGGGGCTGCCTTGAGGTTGGCAACCCACCGCCTCCACTTAACAGAGGGGGGCCTAGGAGTCTGTGCCTTGTCCGAGATCCTGAGCCGAGGTCTGTGCCCAGAACCACCAGCAACGTTGGGGCACCTCCTGGGGGGCCCCGAAGCCTGAAACACACAGGCAAGGGAGGGAATTACAGCCAAAACACACTCCCAGAAAAGTCAAAGGCCTCCAGCCAAGACCCTGGTGCCTGCAGGGTGGGTGGAAGAACAGAGCAGCCCCCAGCCCCCACGTAGGGGTCTCCACCTGCCCAGGACCACAGAGCACCTGGGGTGTAAACTGGAGAGAAAATGCGAACTCCATGCCTGGCAGACACCCAGCGTCCTGCCTACCAGATGTCTATTTTGAGGTTGCCTGTGCTAGACCATTCTCCAGGATTCCATGAGGCCACGAGGAGGAGGCGACCACAAGCCTTCACGTGGGGACCGCCTGCGTCTACTGGAGCCCAGTGGGTCCAGGGAGGGTGACAGCATCTAGAAGGATCTGTCTCTGTAGGTTGGGGGCTGCCAACCATACTCTCCTGGGGGACTCTGAAAACTCCTGATGGCCTGGCCACAGCCCAAACTAACCCCATCTCAACCTTGGGGAAGCAGGGGGCGTGCATCAGCATTTTCAAGTCTCCCAGGGGTTCCCTCAGCCGCCAGGACCTGGACGCTGTGGATGGAGGGAGAGGTGGGTGGCCGGGATGGGAACACACAGAGCCCGGATCCCAGCTCACCACCCCACGTTAATTACCCCGGTCCCCCGGCACGTCCCAGCTCGTGAATGTCGGGTAAATAAATAAACAACCGTGCTGGCAGGGCCAGCCAGCACCACCAAATTAGGGATGCGGAGTCAGACAGCTTGACTCTCAAGACATAATCGGTTTAATTGCAGGGCCTCGGCGCAGGCCAGGGTGGTGAACTGCTCCCGCACCCCCATCCGTTTCATTAAAATCCAATTACTGGAGCTGGCCACGGGGCTCCGGCAGGGACAAAGACGCATCTCCAGCCAAGGTCGGCCCTGACGCTGAGAGACGGGTCCGCGGGGCCCAGACACTTCTTCCTCAGGGCACCCGGGCCCAGTCTCTTGGGGAGTCAGGGAAGAGAGGCAGGCAGGGAGAGCCCACTCTGTTGCCCCCTGGGCTGCAGGAGGAAGGGGGGAGTTGACGGCACTCCCCCCATGGGGAAGAGGATGCTCCGGACTTCACAGGGGCATCCTGAGTTGCTGCTGCAGATGGAACATCTCTGTCCCCCTCAAGTTCAACCCACTGAAGCCCTGATCCCCAGGGCAGTGGTGTGTGTGGAGGTGGGGCCTGTGGGAGGTGATGTGGGTTCAATGAGGTCACGAGGGTGGGCACCCACGACGGGATTCGTGCCCTTATGAGAGATGAGACCCAAGTGTACAAAGAAGCAGCCACTGGAGGACACGGTGAGGAGGTGGCCCCACCAGGAAGTCAGCCGGTCAGCCGGCACCTGCTCTCGTGTTTCCAGCCTCTAGTCTGAAAGGAATGGACATCTGTTGTCTAAACCCCCAGGGGACGGGGCGGTGGGGGGGGGGGGGGGAGCTCTGTTACAGAAGCCCGGGGAAGACGAAGACGCAGAGTAAATTCCCAGATGTCCAGTGACAGGCAAACAGACACACACGTGCTGGCGCATCCCGACCATGGGACCCCACTCTCAACCACGACACAGCTCCAACGGCAGCGTGCTAAGAGAAGAATGCCAGACACAGGGCCTTCCCACTGAGCGCTTCCCCCAAGGCAAAGCCAGGGCCCGGAAGAGGGAACAACAGGGTTTTCTGGGTTATGGGGGAAAGGTTTATATCTGGACTGTGCTGTGGTCTTGCCACGATGTACACTGCAGTGGAGCTAGTGGTAAAGAACCTGCCTGTCAAGACAGGAGACATAAGAGACATGGGTTCGATCCCTGCGTCGGGAAGATCCCTTGGAGGAGGGCACGACAACCCACTCCAGTATTCCTGCCTAGAGAATCCCATGGACAGGAGTGTGGCGGGCTACAGTCCACGAGGTCACAAAGAGTCTGACACGACAGAAGCAACTTAGCATGTAGTATGCTTAAAAGCGTGAATGGTGTTGCATGTAAATTTTGTCTCGATAACCCTGATTTAAAACAAACGGGAGGAGCCTGCAAGGAGCTGGCCACAAAGTGAAGCCATGCAAGGGTGCCTGGGTGCAGCCTGGTAGCTCAGACCCTATCCAAAGGGGCTGGAGGGGGAGGCCACTGGGGCTGAGACCCTGTCCCTCAGGGGGCTGAGCTGGAGGCCCTGTGGGGAGGGAGGCAGGAAGGGGGCAACTGGTACTCTGGCACCCTTTCTGTCTTTCCACAGTGTTGTCATCACTGTTGTCCTCATCAGATCCTCAAAGCGGCTCTTCAAATCCAACTCCGACATTCTGCAGGAGGGGGGATCAGAGCAGTCAAGCCCTCTCCTCAAGATCACACAGCAGCAGTGCAGAGAGGGCCCTGCCCACGGCAGCGGGCTCAGGAGCTCACTGTTCAGTGAGTGACTCTTAGCTGGGCAGAAAACCAGGCAGCGGGGCTTCAAAAGTCGTGTTCCCAAGAGAGGAAGGAGTCACGGCCACGCTCACGTTCCAAATCAATGCTACTTGGCGAGTGTGTCTCCTGTCACCCTGGCCTCAATGGAAACTGGCTTCTCGGGTGACCCCACCGTGGAGGTGGAGCGGCAGGGCCGATCCGGGGGGCCCGGGCTCTCCCCCGCCCCCCTGCCCCAGCCACCCTGGCTTTGCTTGCCCAGGCCCTTCCAGGCCCAGCACCACCAGGAACATGGTGGGCGAGGCTGGGTTGCCTGTCACCTCCTGAGAGCCTCAGCCGTGGTGTGCGGGCGGGAGCCCCGGCCGGCACACTGCCACGAGGTGAATCGGGCACGGTGAGAGTCACAAAGACCAATTAAAACGAGAGGAAAAACAGCCTTGCGCTCCCCAGGGCTCCCCGGCCAGCTGCGCCCTGGTCCTGCCTCGCCCCATGGGGCCGCCCCCTCTGTGCCCGGCCACCTGCCCCCGACGGCGGAGACACTGATGCCGCTGTCCAGCCTGGGCTCAGGCCACTGGGGCCGAGGAGGCAGGGGCACCGCCGAGGCCAACAGCTCCCGGATTCTCGACTCAATTGCTGTGAGGAGAGCTGAGAAATTGCCTTTCTGACCCAAAACTGGAGTTCACAGCTGCACTTCATTACGGATTTCTCCAGGAGGCCCTGGGAGAGCCGGCTCGCGAGGGCTCACCTGTTAACAGCAGCTGCGCCCGCCTCTTTCCTAAGCACGTTGGTGGTTTCCTGCCCGGGGCTGCGGGGGCAGGGGCTGGCTGCCAGCGGGGCCCCAAAGCCCCCCCTCCGCAACGCCCTGCCAATCTGCATTAACTCAGTGGATGGAGGGAGGCCGAGGTGCCAGATAAGCGAGGGAGATGGAGAGGAAAAGGCCACAGGTCTGGACCTTGCTCTCCTTAGAAGGTACCAGGAGGCAGGGGGCACCGCTCCCCTCACCGGGGCCCCATCCCCTTCCTCGGGGTCTCACAGCCGCTTCACTGGGCTAACATGCGCCCGTGTGGGGCCTGGGGTATTTCTGGGCATGCGGCAGCTGCTCCATGAAGACCCCGGCACTCCCGCCCTGGCAGTAGCCTCTGCCTGCGTTTGAAATGCCATTGTTCACACCCGATGGTCAAAGGGCACAGGAACCAGGGCCGCCCTACTCCGGTCACACGGCAGAGTCATCCGGAGGGCCTGTGGAGCCCAGAGCCAGCCACCAGGCTGCCCTGTCCTGGCCCCCTTAACACGTGCACGCATGCCCCCAACACTGAGGCAGAGCAGGCCCGGAGGGGTAGGAAGCCACCCCCGAACCCGCCCCACTGCACGCCAGCCTGGCAGCGAGAAGCTGTGTGACACCAGGTGAGTAGCTTAACATGTCTGGACCTTTGCTGAAAGGCTAGGTGCTGACAGTCTCAAAGCTGTGTCCGGAAGGCACCCTGGGGTTCAGCCTGACACCTAAAATCCTGTCTCATTTCTTCCGTGCACTTGCGCGCTCTTGGCGATTTTGGGGAAAGGGGGTTTCAGTTTAGTCTGCCACTCGATCCCTACATGCCGCCAAGCGAGCTGGGCCCTGCGAAGCCTCACTGGGGAACCAGGGGATGGACCAGCCTCGCAGGCCATTTGTCATGAAGGGGACAGGGGCACCGAGCAAGAGCCTGGCCCTGTGACGGGACAGCGGGCACATCCTGAGACCACACAGCACCCCGGAGGCAGGTCCCTTCAGCAGCCCCGTTCCCCAGATGAGAGCACTGAGGTCTGGGGAGAGGTCGCTTGCCCAAGGGTAACCGGTGAGGCTGGGATCTGAACCCTGAGTTTTGAGTCCAAGGCCTTGGCCTCTGCATGCTCCTGCGGGCTTCCTCTTGTTGTCCTGGGCTCTCTCACCAGGGCCTCCAGGACCTTGCTGTGGCCGGAGCCAATGGGGAAAGGATCGGGACATACACGCAGGGCCCTGGGCCATGAAGCCAGTGGCGAGGGGGGTGGTGCTGTGCCCCCTGCAGATGTCCAGAAACATAGGGGCCCGGGGGCCCAGGGTGAGCACCCCTGTACCCAGGGCCAGCGCCCGGGGCAGCTGGCTCAAGTCTAGATGAACAGAGAGGCCCAGTTCGGGGCTGTAGCACACACAGCCCCTGACACTATGGGGGTGGGCAGGGTGGAGGAGGGGAGAAGGAAGGAGCAGGGAACAACAAAGAAAGCTGAGTGCCTGCAGAGGGTCGGAGGCCGGGCGGGAACAGCAGGGGCGAGGGAGCGAGGTGGCCGGGCCCGGGGCGCCGGGCGGGGACAGACGAGGACATTGGGGGCTCCGTGTGCTCACCCCCACGCCGGCGCACAGGAAGCCAGGTGAGACTGGCCGCCGCCCCCGTGACACGCCGCGCCCTCCCACCTTCTTCCTCGGCCTGAGCTTCAGGCTCACCAGGGTGGACGGGCACGCAGGGGGTTCCCACCAGGACACAGGCCGAGAACTGAGGGCGGGCCGTCTGCTGAGGACCCCGGAGCACCACCGGGCCCTTCCCACGCCTCTCTCTCTCTTTCTCTCGTCCTGACTCCTCGCCCCCTCAGCCTGCACCCAGGAGACCGCCCACAACACCAGGAGCTGACGATCCCTTGTGCCTACTGCGTGGAACCCCAGGTCAGAGCAGGTCAGCTTGTTTCAGCCTCTTGGCTGTGCTGCCAGGCAAGTGTGGTTCCTATCCGCACCTGACAGCCGGGGAAATGAAGGCCCAGGGCTTCGTGGCTGCCGCCCGGGGCCCACGGCTGTTCGGGGCAGACAGAGCCTGAGGCACTGGGCCTGTGAGGTTCTTGAGCCCCCGCCTTGACCCAACGGGTGGAAGGATGAACAGGGGCCTGGTGTCCCGTGAGAGCCCCAGTTCTCCAGGTCCAACCCCACACGGCTCCCCACCCAGCAGGACGCCAAGCCAGGCGTCCCGGGAGCGCCCGCGCTGACACTCACTGTACGGGTGGTGGTGAGTACATCACGCTCCCCGAACACATGCCAGGCACTCTTCCAAACGCTGCAGACCCAACGGTTACTCACGGAGGTGCCAGGCCTGCGTGGGCGGGGAATGCCATTATCTGCCTATTTTATAGATGGGGCGCTCACAGCACAGAGAGGTTAGATAGCCTGCCGGAGACACACAGCCAGTGGGTGTCAGAGCTGGCATGTGAGCCCCTGGGCCTGACCCTGGGGCGGGGTGGTGAGGTGGGCCTGGGCAGAGCCCCACAGGCTGGCGTGCAGGGGAGCAGGCCGGCCGCCCGGGGCTGGGGCCAGGGGATGCTCTCCCTCCTGCCAGGAGACGGCCGCGGCTGGCACCCTCCCCGAGAGGCCAGGCCTTGCAAGGGAAGCAGAAATCTGTTGTTAGCACGGTGCCAAACCCAAAGTGGCTGCGCCCGAGCTGCAATCCAATAAAAGTGCGACTTGTCTATTTATCATCCTCGGGGCTTTTTATCACAGTGCAGATGGCTGCTACCTTGGGAGGCTCAGCAGCTCCCTGCCAGCCGCCCGCCGCGCAGAGCTGAGCTCCACAGAATCTGGGCCCGCACCTGCGAGGGGCCGCGGAGGTGGCCACCGGCCCGGGGCCCGCCCCCCTCTCCGCCCCGCCCCCCCTCCCCACGTTCAGGAAGCAGGGAGCCCCTCCCCCTCTGCGGTGTCAGCCCAGGGCCGGCACACCTGGACCCCGGCCCCTAATTACCCTGCGCGGCAGGTGCTCCCGGTGGGTGCTGGCGGCGGAGCTCGAGGCGCCCCGAGCCCCTCACCAGGAGGCTCAGAACCATGGGGCCCCGTGAGGGCGCCGCTGGCGATTCAGGCTGGAAGATAAAGCCTGAGAAGATCAAGGGCCAGGCGTGCGGAAAGGACGGCGACCATGCAGCCTCGTGGCCTGCGTGTGGCGGGGGAGGGCGGGGGGCGAGGAGTTAGACTCTGCCTCGAGGTCATGGAGGCTAAGACTCAGAGTCAGAGGCCCACTGGGGCCTCCCAGAGACAAGGTCGGGGGTCACTGAACCCCTTCAAGCCTGGTGTCCACATCTGAACCCACCTGACTCGCATTAGTGGGAGGATGAGGAGAGTCCTGGAGGTCAGGCCTGAAGCGGGTGCTGGTTTCCGCCCCTCCCAGTATCACGTTTGTGTCCAGAGGAGGCAGTTTTCCCCACCAACACAGAGCCCAAGCCGGAGTGAGTGTGTGTGTGCACACGTGTGTGCATGCACACGTCAGGATGTGGGGGGCAGGGCAGGGGAGGCTGAAGGATTTGCCCTATCTAGTCTGTGAGGTCCAGGGGACACTAGGCACCAGGGCACTGCAAGCCACGACCTTTGCCCTCTAGACTGTAGCCCAGGAAACAAAACAACCACTTCTGTCCCACCCCCCACCTGGTTTCTCAGGTCGTTCGGGGTGTCCACTCTCCAAATAAACCAGGCTCAGCAGCTGTAAAAACCAGCAGCCTTCTGCATTGCGCACCCCAGGGAGCCGACTGGACGCAGGGCTGCTGATCTGGAAGAGGCACCGAGCATCCTTCTCGCCAGCTCTCTGGTCTTCCCCAAGGACCCGAGGCTCTGCCTCCCCGATGAGTTCCTCTCCTGCTCCTGAGCTGTGGTTCCTGTCTCCAGGATGGGGTGGGCGGGGGTTCTGCAGCTCGGGCCCTTGCTGTTGCCTGGAGAGCCCCCTCCCACCCCCAGAACCGGCCTGTTACCCTTCAAGGCCTCACTTAATTGCAGGAGCTCTGGGCCTCCAGAAAACATTATTTCTAGCCGTCGCAAGGGCACAATCACCCCCTCATCAGAGGAGGAAGCTGAAGCTCAGAGAGGTAGGGACCCCAGTGGGGTCACCCAACCCGCCACCTTCCCCTCACGGCGGGGTCCTCTGTCTTCCAATGCCAGCACTCCTGCTGTCCCAGCCTCTCCTGTGAGGAGGGCCAGCGGGGCTGGGAATACACCCCGCTGTCCACATTTGCTTCTAAGTTTCTATTTTTCCTCAGTTCAATTCAGTTCACTCAGTCATGTCCAGCTCTTTGCGACCCCTTGCACTGCAGCACACCAGGCCTCCCTGTCCATCACCAACTCCCGGAGTTTACTCAAACATGAGTTTGAGTCCATCGAGCCGGTGATGCCATTCAACCATCTCATCCTCTCTTGTCCCCTTCTCCTCCTGCCTTCAATCTTTCCCAGCATCAGGGTCTTTTCCAATGAGTCCGTTCTTCGCATCAGGTGGCCAAAGTATTGGAGCTTCAGCTTCAGTATCGGTCCTTCCAATGAATATTCAGGACTGATTTCCTTTAGGATTGACTGTTTTGATCTCCTTGCAGTCCAAGGGACTGTCAAGAGTCTTCTCCAACACTACAGTTCAAAAGCATCAATTCTTCTATTTTCCCTAACGATACTTAAGTTCTGGCCTTAATAATAGCTAACACTTACATAAATATTAACAATAGCACAGGCCAGATCCAGATCTAAGGAGTTCACACACATTTCCTTCTTCGATCCCCTCAACAATACAAGGAGGAAGGTATCACTGTCTCTGTTCCACAGATACGGAAAGCAGCACAGAGAGGTGAAGACACTGGCCCAAAGTAACACAGCTGGAGGCAGGATTCAAGTCTGTGTTCAGGCAGCCGCACTCACACTCTGGCCTGATGCTGTACTGCGAGACCCTGATGGGCCCGTCTCCAGGAGCACCGGGTCACAGCTGTCTGGACCAAATCTTTGTCCCAGATAACAGGGACCTTTCTCATGGTGAAGGTGGGGCATGGGTAATATCAAGCCACTTGTCACCTGAGAATTCAAGGTTGGCCAGCCCGCTGGGGAGCATGCCAGGAGACCTGTCCTGGGCCCCAGAGATGGACGCTGTATCTCCCCTGGACAGAGAGGAAACTGAAAGGAAGATGTCAGGGGTCAGGGTGGCCACGGAGGGAGCCCATGTGAGGACGGAGGCAGAGGCTGGAGTGCTGCGGCCACAAGCCAAGGACACCTGGGGCCACCAAGGAGCTGGGGGAGGCAGGGAGGACCCCCTTACCTCCAGAGTTTTGAAAGGAACTAACCCTGCCAACACCTTGATTCTGGATTTCTGGCCTCCAGAACTGTGAGAGAGCAGATTTCTGTTGTCTCACGTGATAACGGGTCATGTCAGTTCCGGGACACTGATACAGGCGCTACCAGGGTAGTCACTGCTGACAAAGAGACCCCACCTGATGGGCCACCTGCCTGGGACCCCTGGGACCCTCTGCATGCTGAGTCTGAGCTCTAGACCCGTCATATCACTCCTCTCTCCCGACTGAGAAATCCTGGACGACCGCTTGGTGCTCACTACTGGGCATCACCAGTCTCAGTTTTCCTTGGCAACCGGTCCCAACCTCCTGCTTCCCAACACATCCGCCACTCTGAATGGGCTCCCATCACACCCACCCTCCATTCGTTCATTCAACAAACGCGTGTCAACCACCAGCTGAGCCCCCACGCTGTTCCAGCCACTGGGGACGTGGCAGGGAAGGTGATAAAGGTCCTGCCTGCAAGAGGCTGATGCCGGGGGTGGGGGCGGCCAGACCGTAAAGAAGCAGACACCACCATCTGGGCCACCGAGGACTGCCAGAGGGGAAACGAAGCCGGGCAGGCGGCCATGGGTGGCTATTCTGAGGAGGGGTGGTCAGCAAAGACCTCTCTAGCGAGGTGATGCTTGAGATGAGGCCTGAGCAAGGGAAGCCCTGAATCCTGCAAGTGTCTGCATGAAGAGGGCACCGGGTCCCTGGGACAGCCAGTGCGAAGGCCCTGAAGCAGCAATGAGAGGCCCAGAGGCGCTCAGTGTGGCCACCTCTAAACTCCAGCAGGCGGCGTCTCTCCGACCCAGACTTGCCCCAAGTCATCCCTCCCTTCATTCACTCACTCAGCAGACGTTTCCTGCACCAGCCGCTGGACAGGGCTTCAGGATACGCTGGTGAACAAGACACGGGAAATGTGTTTGCTGGGGGTTTACATGCTCAGGGGTCAGAGAAGGCAGTTCAGATAAACATGGTGAAACGAGGGGACAGGACGAGGAGGAGGGAAGAGGTTGGCTCTCTGGGAAAGACTCCGCTGGGGGAGAGAGCGGGCGGGCAGGCGGGCGGGAGCTGATGGTCCAGCAGGAGAGAAGAGCTGCTCTGGAGCCAGGAAGGAGAGCCTGGGGGTGAGCGGGTGTCTGTGCTTCTGGGCCTCTGTGTCTCTGCACAAGGGTCCGTGCACGTGTGTGTGTCTAGGGAATCTCTGTGCATGTGTGTGCGCACGTGTCTGAGCTCGTGTGTTAAGGAGAGGCTTCAGCGGGAAAGCCTGGACCCTGAGGCTCATCAGAAGCACCCCCCCCTCCCCGACACATGCCCGGAATTACAAAGTGCCTCAGCACGGTGCCTGGTGCGTGCATGCATGTGTGTGAGACACAGACGTGTGTTCTCCCCCAGCGAGCCCCTCGGAACAAAGTCCACCCTCTACCTCTCAGGGCCACCGCCATCTGTCTCTCTCCCCCTCCTGCCGGGCTCGGCCATTAGAGGCAGTCGGGGGGGTGCACTCCCCTCCAGGCCGGGAGAGGCCAGATGGCAGGAATCAAGGCCTCCTCTCCCCCAAGGGAGGTCGAGCCAGGGCTGCTGCCCCCTCCTCTCAGCCCCTGGTCACCTGGGTCATGGGGCAGCCCACCACCCTCCTCCTCGGTGCCTCCTAGCTGTCCTGACCCCGTCCCGGAGCCCCACCGCCAGAGGCCAATTGCAGCTGCCACATGAATCACAGTCCAGGTCACAGCCCCCGAGAGCCCGCAGACAGAGAGGCTGCCAAAGAGCCTGACAGCCCTGGCAGGGGACCTCCAGGGGCCAGTAGAAAGGTCGGGGGGGCCAGTGCCGCCCTGGGCCTCTGGATGATGGTGGTGGCTGTCCCCGCCACACAAGGAGGGCGCCTTGGATCACAGGCCCCACGTCAGGGGTTCAGGCCAAGCCTTCCTTGGCATCCCCCAGACAACAAGCAGAGGCTGCACTTGGGTGGCCTTCTGCAGCTGCTTGTGCCAGCCGACCCCCAGGCTTGAACCTCTGCATGCTGTGGTCAGTGAAGGGGCAGCCCGGGCACGGCCCGCCGGCCTGGGTGCAGCTGAGTGATGTCACCTTTCGGTCCACAAGCTGACTCTACAGAGATAACCCCAGGGATGGTCGCTGTGGCTAATGGTCCTTTTCACAGACATTCAACAGAGGGAGGGGTTGGAGGCTGGGCTGGACACTCAGGCTCTGGAACCAACTGCTTGGGTTAATTCTGGTGTCTTCCTTCCAGACCTGCTGAGCTTGAGCACGTGAGTCGGCTGCTCCAGGCCTCAGGTTCCCCATCTGTAAAGCACTTAACCTTGCTAGGCCCCTGCTAGGATTAAATGAGGCAGCGCTTAAAACAGGGTCTTAGCTACTGTGATCCTAACCATAACCCTGGGGGAAAACCACCAGGAACAGGGGCAAAGGCACGGCCCTCCACTCCCGCCTGCACCCCCGCCCAGACCACTCTAACTGCACGCAGTGAGCGCAGTCACACCCCTTTACCCTTTACAGGGTGTGCGGGGGCGGGGCGCGCATAGCCTGGTGGGGCTGGCAGAGGCAAAAACACAGCATCCTATTCAGCGGGTTACATGCAGAGAGAGGGGAGCAGCCCCCAGGATGCCCGGGACAGATGCCCTCCCCACAGCCTGGGACGGCTACCCCGGGGGCGTAGACTGTAGAGCCAGGTAATAAAAGTCCTAAGAGCAGCTATTATTGATTGCATGCTGTGTTGCAGCCTTTTACACCCGGAACTGACTTAATCCCACAAAATCCTACCCTGTGAGGGAGGTCCTAGTGTGGTCTAGGAAACCTGCGGCTCAGAGAGGTTCAGTGATTTGCCCAAGACCACACACACACACACACACAAAGGGTGAGAGGAGGATTTGAACCCAGACACACACACACACACACACACACACACACACACACACAAAGGGTGAGAGGAGGATTTGAACCCAGACACACACACACACACACACACACACACACAAAGGGTGAGAGGAGGATTTGAACCCAGACACACACACACACTCACACACACACACAAAGGGTGAGAGGAGGATTTGAACCCAGACACACACACACACACACACACACACACACACAAAGGGTGAGAGGAGGATTTGAACCCAGACACACACACACACACACACACACACACACACAAAGGGTGAGAGGAGGATTTGAACCCAGACACACACACACACACACACACACACAAAGGGTGAGAGGAGGATTTGAACCCAGACACACACACACACACACACACACACACACACAAAGGGTGAGAGGAGGATTTGAACCCAGACACACACACACACACACACACACACACACACAAAGGGTGAGAGGAGGATTTGAACCCAGACACACACACACACACACACACACAAAGGGTGAGAGGAGGATTTGAACCCAGACACACACACACACACACACACACACACACACACACAAAGGGTGAGAGGAGGATTTGAACCCAGACACACACACACACACACACACACACACACACACACACACACACGAAGGGTGAGAGGAGGATTTGAACCCAGGGACAGTCCAGTCACTGATCCACCACACACACACCCACAGCCCCCCCCCCCCAACACACACCCACAGAGGGTCAGCAGCAGCCCCCGGAGGGGAGCCCAGACCCCTCCCTGGGCTCTGATCGCCAGCAGTCCCCGCCTTCTCCTCCGGGCCCCCCTCCTGGGCAGGGTCCACCCGGCCCTGCAGACCTGCAGACCGCCCCTCCCCTGGGCGCCGGGCGTGGGTGCTGACTCCCCCGAGGACCTTACTTCCTTATTTCAACCCAGGCACCGCGCGGTGGCCTCCAGGTTCCGCAGGAGGGCCGGGCCACAGCGGGCTTTCTGGAAATAAAAATGAGGGGGAAACGCCTTTCCAGGCGCCCAGTTCTCCTATTTACATGTAAAAGGGTCTCTGCGGCGCCTCCCGACCCTCCCCTCCTCCTTCCTCTGGGGGCGGGGAGGGGGTTGTTGTTTGGAGGGCGCGAAGGGGGCTTCGGTGACCCCCGGCGCCTCCACTGGGAGTCTGGCGGGGGGGGGGGGGGTCCACTGGGAAGGACATCAGATGGCCGCGACGGGGAGGGGCTGCGGGGGAGGAGAAGGGGGGCGCTGCCGCCGCCTCGTCCCCGCCCCCCACAATGGGAAATTTCATGGGTGTGGTAACGCGTGAGACCCGCCGGCTGCGCCCCCTCCCGCCCCCGCCCGCCCCCGCCATCTGCTGCGAGGCCAGAAGTCGCCGGGGGAGGTTAGGGGCGCTGCTGCGGGCTCCGATGCTCCGACCCCGGCGTTCACCTCTTCTCTCCACCCCTACTTTGCCAGCAGATGTCTTGCCAAGGATGAGCGAGAGCTTCCCTCCGGCCGTCCCCACCGTCCAGGGCCGCTGGCCGCCCGCCACAGAGTGGGCCGGGGGGGCGCAGGGGGGCCAAGGCCCGCCCACTCTCTGGCCTGCGGGCTCTGCACCCCCCACCAGCCCCGCGAAGGCCGCAGAGTGGGGTCTCAGACCGGGAACCGGGCGCCTGGCCAGCGGGGACCCTGCCAGGCAGCCGTCCCGCCCCTCGGGCGGGAGACCGGCGCCCATGGGCTCTCTGGGGTTTGGGCCGCCGCCCAACTGGGCAGGCCTGGGGCTGGAGCTGGCTCCGTGGGACTCCCCGGGAGGTCAAGTCTTCCCTCTCCGGGCTGGGCTGCCGAGGTCCACGTCTTAACCCTCTGGGGCGGGTTTGAATTCTGCCCCACTGAAGAAGGGAGTTTTCCCTCTGGGTCTGCACTCTAGACAGGGAACTGCCCCAACACAGGAAAGGTCCATCCCCCACTCCTGCCCCAAGGGAGGCTTAGATGCCACCAGTAAACAGCCAGCCAGAGCTGTCCGGACTGCAGGCACAGGCTCAGACTGGCTGCCACTGCACCAGAGTGACGAGAGGCCGAGCTGATGCCCAGCAAGGGTCAGGGCTCTGATAACAGGCTGAGCCAGCTGTCGGCTGTGTGGCCCAGGGCCACTGTCTTGAGTACTCTGAACACTTTCCCTATTTGCAAAATCAGGGTAAGAAAAAACTACCTTGCCCAGAGGGCTTTCCTAGTGGAGACCCTGGTTTGATCCCTGGGTTGGGAAGCTCCTCTGGAGAAGGAAATGGCAACCCACTCCAGTATTCTTGCCTGGAGAATCCCGTGGACAGAGGAACCTGGCGGGCTACAGTTCATGCAGTCGGACTTTGGGCGACTAACACTTTGGCTACGCGTTCACCTTGCCCAGAACTAAGCAGCTACCTTGCCCAGCTACCTCCTTGGGGTGCTCTCCCAAGCGCACAGAAGGGGAGAGGAGTTCTAACAGCCCCCCATTTCCAGGGCCCCTGACCCAGGCTCCGGGCCCCTCCCTGGAGAAACCAGTGAAGCCTAATTGAATTTCCAAAGCACATCGCTGAGATTCTGGACCTAGGGGCCCACAACCTGGGGATGGAGCGTGGCCCCCGGCTGATGTTTGAACACACACACTTACGTGACTCCCCATCCTCCCGCCCTGGCCTCAGCTTCCTGCCTGGGGAAATGGAGCCCACAACACCCACTTTGCAGTGAGATGGCTCACCAGTTCCCTGGCCCCTGGCCAAACCCCAGCCCAGACCTCACTGCACAGATGAGCAGACAGCACTGGCAGAGACAGCTGAGAGGCTACTGCATCCGGAAGAAGGACTTCCACGCTCCTCCCCTTATCGGACCCTTTGACACACAGGCTCTCTCCCTCTCTCCCCCTCTCTCAGATACGCCATCAAGCCCAGATGACCCTCCAAGACCACCTAAGGTGGAGGGCTTGGGGGTGACAGAAAGGGGGAAACCACAGCCCCAGTCCCAGCTCCTCCCACAACACCCACCCGAAAGTCAGGTGCTGATCACCTGATGGAGTGGCTCGGACAGATCTCAGACACATCCTGGCACACACAGGGCTCTGAGGAATCTCCGCTGCAGGGGTGGGGCGGGGACGTGGGGGTGCAGGGTCGTAGCTCCAGATCTCCGGGGCTGGGCCGAGGGAGGACCCAGACCAGGCCCACCCTCGGGAGGCCACCGGCTAGAGCGGCTAGAATGTGCCTCTGTGTGCAGCCCAAGGTTCCAGCCTCTCAGCAGGGTCCCGCCCTGGTCCTCAGGGATGGAAGGGTGGGGGGTGGCCCCAAGGCAGAACTGGCCACAGAATTTGTGGGGTCTAGGGCAGAATGAAAATGCAGGGCCCCTGGTTCAAAAAGAGCTGAATGTTAAGATGGCAACACAGGCATGAGACCAAGTATGGGGCTCGTGTGACCATTCAGGGTGACGTGTCCACGAAGTCCCCTTGCTGTGGGGTCAGGGAGGAAGGGACCCCCCTCCCCCATGCGACAGGGCAGAAATGGGCAAGCACAGACCTCTGCCAGTCTGACATCCTGGCTCTGACACTTCCCAACTGTGTGGCCTCGGGCAAACAACCCAGCCTTTCTGTGTTTCAGTTTCCTCTTCCACACAGAAAGCAGCCCCTTCCCACATGATTGCTGGGGAAATTAAAGGCGTTACAGACACATGAAAAGAGCTGGCACAGAGTAATCATGACGTGAATGCTCTTAATTATTAATACAACCTCTGTTGTTACTGGCCACCACCCTGGTGCCCCCTGGGTCGTGAGCTAGAAGCAGCTCATGGAGGAAAGAGGACCGTGGGGTGTTCTATGGGAGTCACGCTGTGTTACGGGAATGAGGCCCGGGTTCCAATCTGCTGCGAATAAATCCTGTGACTGTGGCAGGCCCCTTCCTGGCCCGGCCCTGAGTCGCAGTTCCTTCCCTGGTGCTGTAAGGGATTGGGCTACAGTCCTGCAAACTGGTGCTGCAGGATTCCTGCTCACGGTCATCCCTTTCAGCAGGGATATGAGGAATTACGGCTCTTCCTTCCCTTCACAGAGCCTTCTGTTCAGGCATCTAAACTTCCATTCCATCTTTCCTTCCACTTAGTCACTTAACCAATAGCCATCCATTGAACCAACATCCATTCATCCATGCAACCACCTACCATCCGTCATCCAACACCCACTATATCCATCCAACCATCCATCCATCCATTCATCTCATTCCATCCAAGTGTCCGTCCATCTAACACCTCCCCAATCATCTATTCATCCACCAATCCATCATCCATGAGCCATCCACACAACCTGTCTAGAGTGGGCAGCAGAGGGCTCTGGGAGTGGCCAGCAGTCATGGTCCATGACATACATTGACTGGGCTTCTCTCTTGAAGGCTGACAGAGGGCAAGAGAAGTGACTTGTGGGGGTCAGAACAAAAAAAGGGATTCCCAGACCTAGGTCAGACAGAGCTGAACTCAATCAAATCACGGTTCTGCTTTTACATCTGGTGACCTGACCCAGGTGACTTAATGTCCCAGAGTCTCGGTTTCTTTGTCAGCAAGTTGCGCATAAGAACTACGTCATTTGGGTGGTGTCCAGACTAAATGATAAGAAAATGACAACATAAACCAAGCCAGAGAATGCATTTATCTCAAAGCGGGTTGGGTGACTTGCTCACGTCTCATGCAGCCACTGTCAATTACAGCCCCTGCCAGGATCAGTGTCTGCATCCCTGCTGAGCCCCTGAGTCCCCCGAACCTCTAGGCCCCTCCCGACTTCCCCAGAAGAGTCTTGAGGGGGATTTATCACCATCTGGGCTCCAGAGCAGAACCGAAAAAGCAGAAGGTAAAAAGTAGGGTCCTTCCAGCCCCGTCCAGTGTGAGCGCTCTTGTCCTCGGGGACACCAGCTCTGTCGGCAGTGCCAGAGAGACCTGGATTTGAACCTGCCTCCGACACCCGAGGTGTCTCTGGAGCCAGACTGCTTGAAGGTCCCAGCCTCGGTCTCATCACGTGGAAATCAGAAGCACTTCGAGTTTGTTGGAAGCATTATGGAGGACGACTGGGAAACACCCGACACGTGACTTTCCTTCCATAAACACCTGTTACCACTGCAAACGGGGCAGAGCAGGGATGCAGGGAATTTCAGAAACGCACAAAGGGTGTGACGGCACAGGTGGTGCAGGCGCCCGCAAGTGGTAGCTGCTCCATGTGCAGGGATGCACACGACACATAACGCACGGGCACCACGTGCACACAAGGTGTGATGTACGGACGCGTGGGCCCAGCCTGGCGGGGAACATGCGAACACGAAAACGGCTGCGTGGAGACACGTCTGCACACAGGCGCTCGGGCACCTGGCAGGGCGGAAGGGTACAGTCGAGATGCCAACGCGGAGTCTCAGCTTCGCGGTTCCTGTCGTCTTCCTCCCACCTGGCCCCTAACTGCCTGTGAGGTGCATGCTCTGGACAGTCCTAATTCGAGGGGGCAAGGTCTCAGTTCGTGGTGGACTTGACTCTCGAGGGCGGATGCCGCCCCAGTTCCCCACAAGCGCTTGATGGGGGTGTGGCTGCGTGCAGGCTGCCAGCTCCAGCTTCCCTGACCTGGGCGTGCCCACGTTGGCGAGTGGTGGTGGAGTGTTCTGGAAGCTCTGCAATCCATTCCGCATGCCTAGAACCTCATCTTATGACCCTCTAAGGGCTTTATTAATAGCCTATTAGTGGGTAATTCATGCATTTTGATGAGAAATCATCTAGTGGTAGTTTATGGGGGAGGAGGGTTTCGGGGCAAGTGGGGAGGCGTGGAGAGAGGGTGTCGCCTCCCGTTCACTTCCCAGCACCTGTGCGGGCGAAAACGACTCCGCTGGGTCCCACCGTGGCGGTGTGGCGGTGGTGCTCCCTCCGTTCATCCCCCCCACCCTGCGGCCCCGCCACTCATTAATCTTGATGAGATTTCTGCTGAGTATTCTTCCAGGGCTTTCAAACCGCTCGCTAATTGCAATTAATCACTTACCGAAACAGATGTCAGGAACAATGGGATTGGGAAGGCTGGAGGCTTGATAAAGCTGTCAGGAGAGGGTGCGTGGGTGGCGGGGGCCCAAGGGGGCCCCCAACACCCTCTGTGTCGGGGTGCCAGGGACCCGCTCCTGCCCCAGGTGGGCTCGGAGGGGGCAGGAAGGCAGGGCTGCCCTGGGATGGAGGGAGGTGGGTTGGCCGAGCCAGGTGGGGGTGGGGAGCAGGAGAATGATGCGACCCCCACCCCTGGAGGCCAGTTTCCAGCCCTGATCCCCCAAAGGATCTGACCAGGGGCCAGTGGGGGCCTGGATCTGAGAAGCAGGCTCCACAGACGGCGCCTGCCAGCGCGGTTGGGGTTTTGTGTGGTTTGTGTGCCCTGCGGTAACAGAAGAATTGTATATTCGTATTAGTTGCCAGCATTTAAAAATCAGATTTGACAGAAAAATCTGGACTTCTGGCTTCTCTTGAAAAAATACAATGATTTTGCTGTACGCCCCGGTGCAACAATCAGTCGCGGCTGAGCAAAGCCCCCAGCCCCGAAAAGACCCCTCCAAGCATCCCCAGGCAGCCTTCCGGGCCTGCTTCACTCAGCTGCGCCTGTCGGGTGGATGCAGAGGTTTCACAAATGAATGCACCCGGGGCTCGGGACTCTGAGCCCAGCTTGCAGGTTTTGGACACTGGACAGAGGACTGTGACCCGTGAGGCGAAGGCTTCGACCCTTAACTGCACAGGAGACTCTCAGCAGGGGGGACGGGGAGTAAGGTCCTCACGCACAGTGCCCTGTGCCCCCAGAGCAGCTTCCGCCTGCCTCCCTCTGGGATCTACTGAGCTGGTCCTGCTGAGCTGAGTGACCTTGAGCAGACTGCTTGATCCCTCTGTGAGGGCTTTCCCTCTCATCCTCAAACTGGGGATCTGGACCATGCAGGAGGCATGCCCTGGACTCCAGTTGTCATTATTGATTATCACAGGTCATCTTTGCACATGTGTGTCTTATTGCTCCAAACTGCTGTCAGGGGCTGGATTTTATCCTGCCTTGTCTGGGCTTCGTTTGCCATGAGGCTGCGACGTTAAATGAGTTAATGGGTCACGCTCCTAACTCAGCACCTGGTGGGCTGTGAGTGCTCAGAGAGCACTAGGGGTTGTTAGGATCCTGCCCTGCAGCTGGCACGGAGCTGGGCTCACACTAAGCCCCTAATCTATTCGTGGGGGGCTGGGGAGATAAGAGACCGAAGAAGGAATGAAATTGGCCGACACGCGCTTGCTCCACAGTTTACACTGTGCGCTGCCGTGTGTAGGCCCTGCTCGCAGCCCTGGGGATAGCGCCCTGCGTGGAACAAGCCCCAGTGGAGCTGGCAGTCCAGTAGGGAGACAGATAATAAGAAAATACACGCATCCGTGTGTGTGTCAGCTGTGATGCTGAGCTCTGGAGAAGAACAGCGGAGTAGGTGAATGGAGGGCCCCGAGGGTGCGATCAGGTCGGGGGGGTTGTTGGGGGGAGGAAGGGAAGTCTCGCCCAGGCTCTGCGGTGAAAAGAAGAGTGGCTACGGATCATGTAGATTCGCGTGAGTGAGAAGAGTGGGAAGAGGCAGTGAAACAGCAAGTGCAAAGGCCCTGGGGCATGTCTGAGAGCCAGGGAGGAGGAGGCTGTGTCTGGAGAGATTAGGAGACAGGACGATGGGACTGCGGCTGTGGGACCCATCATCCCAGGCCTGGAGCCAGAGCAAGATGCTGGCTTTGCCTCAGTGACGGGAGCCATGGCAGGTTCTGAGCAAGGAGGGACATGGTGATGCTTTAATAGCAGACCCCCACTTGTCACATGGAGCAAGTGACCCCCTGCCTGCCCACTGCAACTGGAACTCCTGGGGTGAACACAGGCTCCCTGGCACCCTGTGCACACAGCCCCCTGCCCCCCATCCCCAGAGCCCCCAGGGTGAACACAGGGCCCCTGGCGCCCCTGTGCACACAGCCCCCTGCCCACCATCCCCAGGGCCCCCGGGGTGAACACAGCTCCCTGGCGCCCTGTGCACACCGCTTCCGGGGAGGGCTGTCTCTGGGCAGCAGTCTGGTGCCACCCCTTCGGGAGCTCCCCGTGCTCCGGGTGCGTGCACACACGCCTGTGCTGGCAGGAGAGGGTGGGTGTCTGGCTCTGCGGGGCGCCCTCTGGGGGTGCCCCACGTGCATGTTCCAGGCGGGAGTGTGTCTCCAGGCTTGCGGCTCTGAGGTGTTCCGTTCGAGGGTGTGTGTTGCGGGAACACGGGGGCCCACAAGTGTCTGCTGCTCCCACAAGTGTCTTCAGACATTACACAGCGTGGCGGGGGTGTATGTGCTTGGATCTGTGTGTGTGTCCCGTGTGGGCGGGGGGCTTAGAGCTGTGGGTATTCTGTGTGTACCCAGAGACAGCAGATGCGAGCCACTTCCATGCAGGGTCATAGGTGGGGGAAAATGGGATTGACGGCCTCAGGGCTCCATTTCCCAGGGGATCAAACTGAGGCTCCAAGGTCACGGAGTAGTAAGGGGAGCAGTTGGGATTCAAACCGAAGTCTATGGAACACACCAGGACCCATGTTCTGTCCCCTCAACCCATCTCCTGCTCAAGTGCTTCTCACTAGAAAATAAAGATAAGGATCTTTGAGCCACCAGAAAGGGCTAAAGCCAGGGTTAACTCATCACATTTCCAGTGACTGCAAATGCCTCCAGCCTAGGGATATTTCTGTTGTTTGTCCATCCATCCATCCCTCCATCCATCCTTCCTCCCATCCATCCTCTACAATCCATCCACTCATTCATCTACCTTTCCATCTCTCTGTCCATCCACTTCCAACAAGTTCTTAAGAGTGGTGATGAAAAGTGCAGATTCTGGAGCAGGACTGTGAAGTTTGAATCCTGGCCCTGCCACTGACCACTAGTGACTGTGGGCAGGTAACCCTGTCTCTCCATGCCTCAGTTTCCCTAGCTATAAGAAGGGATGTGTCTATAACATATCACCTATGAGACACTCGCCTGTGGAGTTTGCAGACTAAGAAGTTCAGATTCCCACCCGCCTCTGACTTGCTGTGGATTCCTGGCCACGGTTAAAGTTCCTTCATGCTCAGCCTCAATCTCCCCATCTGTAACTTTGGAACAAGTTATGAGTCCCTGGCACTGAGAGGCCAGGGAGTTAAGGTTGCCCTACGTGGCTTGATGGACGTGGGGCTGGTGTGATTTGAGGAAGGTGGGGAAGGGAAGGCTGACCTGGCTGGCCTGGAGGGCAGGCGGGGCGGGGTACGGTGGCATGTACAAGTGACAGCATCTTTCCCTGCACCTGTCCCCAAAGCTCGGCCTCCTGATTTGAGGAAGGTGGGGAAGGGAAGGCTGACCTGGCTGGCCTGGAGGGCAGGCGGGGCGGGGTACGGTGGCATGTACAAGTGACAGCATCTTTCCCTGCACCTGTCCCCAAAGCTCGGCCTCCTGACTGGAAGATCCCACGTCCCTTTGCCGCCAAGAGATCTGCTTGTCTCATGAGTGTCGCCCAGTGGTTCCGCTCTCCAGCTTCCATCTTCTCCCCACACTCCCTGCACCAGCCCATCCTCCCCGACTCCTCCGAGATCTGGCTCCCAGCTCTGTGGGCCCCTCATCTGCCAAGCCTCTGCCATTCAGCAGCCCCGACCTCTTCAATGGCCCCGGGGGTGTGCAGTGCTTCACGCAGGCATGACCTCTCTGTTACCCGCGTGTCCTCCTTTCGCCTTTTCAGTCCTCCAACACCTGTGTCACCAATGCCCTGGATTAAATTCTCTCTGTTGAGATACCTCGTGTGGTGTGGTTTCTATGTTCTGGCTGGCCCCCAACTGAGACCACACAACAGGCAGCTGCTCCACAGCTGTGACGACGCGGGAGCATGCAGGGACATGGGGGCGCTGCCTGCCGATTCCCCAACCACCCAGAGCTCTGAGGGAGGGCCGACCGGGGCCCCTTGGCTTGAGAATGGGGTCCCCAGCTCAGTCCCGCACCCCCTGGTCTCTGTTGTCCTCTGGGAAGAAAGCCCCACGCCAGCTGCCTGCATATGAGGCAGAGGCTCTGCCTACAACCCGCGGAGGCCCTGACACGTGTTAAAATAAATATTCTGCAAATATGATGTTCCATATGTATGACTTCGTGGGGTGATGATTTTCCTACTGATCGCCGTAAGTGACAGCTGTGAGGAGAGTGCTGGAAACACGGGCTGGGCGGCCTCCCTGTGCCGCGCGGCGGGGCAGGAGGGGGGGCACCCTGGCACAGGAGCATCTGGCGATTCGGGACACGGGAGGAGCCCGGCGCCTGTCAGCGCTCCGAGCGGGCACATTAGCTATTCCGAGGGACGCGTGGAGCAGGTGTTCCCAAGCAGCCTGTTCGTGATAATTACTTTTAGATTGTTTTAAAGTATTTAAGCGAGGTCCTGGAGGCTGGGAGTTGGGAGGCTGGGTGGTGGGCGGGCGGGCCCCCCCCACTAGGGTCCAGCCAAGGGGGTCTGCAGAGATGGGATGGGGCAGGACCATGTGACACAGGGGGTCCCACCGGCCACCGGGTTCCTGTGCGGCTTGCAGCAGCTAGGCCAGCTGGGTCAGTTCTTAGATTATTGACGTACGTCCCTCCTGCAGCCCCAGGTCCCAGCAAGCGGCTTCCAGGAGGCCTGGCCTCTTGCCAGGAAGTTGCCAATCTCCCTGGGACCCATAAAGAAGGTGGGGCCATGGGCAGAGCAGGTGAAATATTTTAAACGTTGACCCTGATGTCGCCTGTCAAGCTCCACTTCCCACAAGAATGCTTGGCCCCAACACTGGGAGGGCAGGGGTCTCGGGTCTGCTGTTCCACCCCCGTGCTGAGAACACACAGAGGAGCTCGGTGAGTTCTCCATGCTCCAGTGAACGAGTGAGTGAGCAAATGGATGGATGGGGACCAAGTTACTAGTGAGAGCTGCCTTTCTGGCCCCTTCGGGAGACCCCAGAATACTCTTTGTCTGAACAAATAATGCGCCTGAGCTATGGGTTGCTGGGGAGGGGCTGTGGTCTCTCAGCCTAGATAGAAGGTGAGTGGAGGCAGGAAGCCTGGCTCTGGGATTGTCCTCAGTCAGCCCCCTGACACGGGGAGCAGAGCTGGAACTGACACCCCAACTAAGGGCTCAGGGGCTCCCCTAAAGAAACCTGATGATGCTGGTGCTGCAGGAGCCCCGTCCTGGGAGCTGGGGCCACAAGCAGGCACCTGGCTGGGGAGCTCTGCAGGCAGAGGGCAGGGCTGGGGCAGTCGGGGGTGGGGGACAGACAGACAGACAGACACATGGTCTCCACGGCTCAGTGGAGGCAGGACGGGGCCCCAGCCCTCCATGACCCCCTGCCTGCCTAGATCCACCTTCCCTTTGGTCCAAGCCCCTCCCAACCCCCCGCCCCTCACAGAATCCACTCAGGGAGCGCAGAGCTCAGGGCACAGCCGCCCCCAGGAACGTGTGCAAAGGCTCGGCCACTCCAGACCGATCAGTGGGAACCCTGGTGGGTGGGGCTCTGCCCAGGAGTGGTTTCAGAAAAGCCCCAGGAGTTTGAGGCTCAGCAGAAGGTGCCTGCACTGCAGGCGCAGCGGCCCAGGTCTGGAGCCCCTGGGCAGGGGTGGGGGCCAGCCGAGCATCCCCCAGGGGGCCTGACCCCAGCACTGGGCCTGTGGGATCAGGGACTGTGGGAGGACGGAGCCTGGCTTTGCATGAGGGACGATGTCCACGCAGGGTTGGAGATGGCTCTCAAGACCTCCCTAACCTTTGACCCTTTCTGCAGAGAGCCCCTTCAGGCCACTTCCAGCTCCTACGGACATGGACCCTCAGGCGTGGGTCAGATGATTAGGATTCTGGTTCCTGGTAACCGGCTCCACCCGCCCTGTCCTCTGTTTGCCCAGGCGGCGCCTGGGGCCAGCCGCACCTGAACGCCCGCCTCAGGCAGGGATCACAGGGCCAGGGGCTGGGAGCAGTGGTGTTTACAGCTGCTATTTAAAATCCTGGCAAGTTCAATATTAGCTCGGGGGTTTGTGCAATCTGTTGCCAAGATAAAGCCACCGAGCGGGTGAGCAGGGTGCCCTGTGCTGCTCTGATGGAGCCCAGAGCAGCCAGTGCTGCTCCAATGGAGCCCAGAGCAGCCAGACCTGGTTAACGAGCAGCCTGCGGGCTCTAGCAGCCCCTCCTCCAAAGCCCTTTTGCCAGAGTTCACCAAGCGCAGCCCCAGGGCTGCAGTGCTCCGACCTCAGGGGGACCCAGGGGCTCCCTCCTGCCCTACTCAGCAGAGGAGCTGGAACCCTGAGTGGCGGCCACTGAGGCCCTGCGTGACCAGCCCCGCTCCCCTCGAGCCCAGCTCCAGCCTCGAACGTGCCCACACGTGCACCACCTAAGGGCGTTTGCACCAGCCTGGGATGCTTCCTCCTCCCCCCTTCAGCCTGGAAGGTCACCTCCTGCAACCAGAGCTCTGCCTGTCCCTTCCCACCCCTCCCACTGCTTGCCTGTGTTCATAGAGCTTATCACACCTGGTCTGGGATCATGTATTCACTGGAGCACATGTTTATTTTCTATCCACTCCACTTCGTGGCACAGGGGTAAAGAATCCGCCTGCCAATGCAGGAGACGAGGGTTTGATTCCTGGGTTGGGAAGATTCCCTGGAGGAGGAAATGGCAACCCCCTCCAGTATTCTTGCCTGGAGAATATCATGGACAGAGGAGCCCGGTGGCCAGGCTACAGTCCCTGGGGTCACAAAGGGTCAGACATGACTTAGTGAGCACACACGCCCTTCGTGAGGGCAGGTACCTTGGGTGCCCCTTTTCTGGCCAGGACAGTGCCAGGCACTGTGTGCGCCACAGCCGGGACCCCCAGCCAAGTGCTCCCCTGCCCCACCCTCCCGCCCTGCGCCCAGCCCCCCCACCCCGGCCCAGGGAGGAAGCTGACATCCCTCCTTGAGGGACTCTGTGGGGGCACCCCCGGCTCCTTCCCGAGAAGCCTCTTACTGTCAGTCTTGACTGGAGCCTGCGTGCCTGTGGGAGGACCCTGCCAGCCACCCTGGCGGAATTCATCTTTTATTCATGCTGATAATGTAAACGGGACTGTGTCTGGAGCAGAGTCACTTAACCCATTAGAGAAGCCGCTGCTGCGTCACAGCCCTGGAGGCGGGGGGTGGGGGGGCACATGGGGGGTGGCCTGGGCCTCAGACGCGCCCCGGGGGACAGCTAGGCTTAGGGGTCCACAGATGGGCCTGCCTGGGTTCCAGCTGCCTCGGTAGGTCATCCCCGTAGAAATGAACGGTCAGTTCTGTGCATTTACCAAGGCCGCCCCGGGAAGGCTGTCCCTGGAGGGGTTCAGGAAGGAGGTCCCGGGATGACGATAAATGCCTGCCTGGTGGGGTGGTGCGCGGACTGAGCGAATAACACGCGGGGAGAAACAGCAGGGCCTGGCCCAGAGGGAGCGTCAGCGAATGCCAGTTAGTATCCGTTCCTCTAGGAAGAAGGCCCTGGAGTCAGGGCCTCTGGGAGGCCGTTCCTAAAGGAAATATTAAGGATGGAAATACAGTTACTGCCATGGCTCCACCTCTGGTGAAGCGGGTGGGATAAGAACGAACACACACACACACACACACACACACACACACACACACACGGATGGACGGAGGCAATTCACAAGGACAGGCCTGCAGAAACAGCAGCAGTTAGGAAACCTGCCTTCTCTCTGCCCGTCAGAAAGTAGTCGGCCAGCCGTCTGTCGAATGACTAAGTGATGAGCTGGCCGAGGCCCGGCTGCTGGAGACCCGGCTTGATCCCCTGCTATCTTCGAGAGCTGGGCCCGGGAGCCCCTATGGGCTCAGGGTCATCGGCCGTACGGTGGGGAGGTTCACACACACGCCGCGTCACAGGTGAGGGTTAAATGAGACACCGTTCCGACTGCTCCGGGCCAGCCGGGCGTCCTCAACCCCTCTGCCTCGCGCGCTCAGCGGGGTGTGCAGTCAGTGCCCCGTTCGCAGTGCCCTTCTGTGCGAGGGTGAGACGGAGAGATACGGGGAACCGGGGCGGGGGCCGGAAAGCAGGTTACCCAGCAGGATGTCCTGGGCCCGAAACTCCCACGCTCTGGCGCCAGAGACCCCCGGACACCTCCATCCTGAATCCAGGCCTCGGGGCACCTGATTCAGGAGAGACCGTGGCCTCCGCCTGCACCCCCACGGCCTGGCTTCCCATCCACGGGGCTCACTGCCCGCTGGGCGCTGCTCTAAACACTGCAGATGCCACTCCAGTCCTCCCAGAGACCCCTGGGTAGGTCCTGTTCTTCTTTCTATTTCACAGGGAGGAGACTGAGGCCCCTGGGGTCAGGCAACATGGCCTGAGCAGGACGAGCAGCATCCAGGAGGCACCCCCTCAGGGAAGCCCCTGGCATTGCAGCTGGTGCACCCCCC
Source organism: Muntiacus reevesi (assembly GCF_963930625.1). NCBI lineage: Eukaryota > Metazoa > Chordata > Mammalia > Artiodactyla > Cervidae > Muntiacus > Muntiacus reevesi. The sequence goes on along the minus strand of NC_089250.1, from coordinate 224,858,718 downwards.
CACCCCAACCACCCACCCCTGCCCCGCGGCCCAGGAGGCCCTTAACCCCCCCTCATGTAGTCAGGAAGCCTCTCAGCCCGCTCATCCCAGGGCCGGCACGGACTGATCACAGACAGGCCCCTGAGCCTCGGGGGGCCAGCAGGTGTACCCAGTCTGTACCAGGGGCCTGCCTGCTTCTGTCCCTGTCACTGGGGATCCACTCGGCCAGCGAGGGGAGGCATGACTGGGTGGGACCCAGAGGGCAGGGGGGGCCCAGGTGGAACCAGAGACCACGGGTGCAGGGCCTCAGCCCCCCGAACCGCCTGGGTTAGGGTTTTTGGGAGGATACGAGGTGAGAATCAAAACCTATATGGTCCCCTAGGAGTGTCCTGTGGCTGTAGGAAGAAAGAACCTTAAGTGGGGGGACTTACAAACCCAGGAATTCACTCCCTCATGCTTCTGAGTTCACCTCTCTGGAGGCCCTGGGCTGGGGGCAGGGGGGCGATCCTTCTTGCCTCTTCCAGCTTTGCATGGCTACCAGACACCCTGGTCCCTTCCCAAAACCTTCCTATAGGCACCCTGGTCTTGGATTGACGGTCCACCCTAGTCCTGTATCACCGCATCTTAACTTGCTGCAAAGACCCTCTTCCCGGTGAAGCTCACATGCTGAGGTTCCAGGTGAACAACGCATTTGGGGGGCCACTACCCAACCCCGCAGGCCCCAGGCTGGACTGCACACCTTAGCATCCAAGCTGAGCTGGCCCCAGAGGCCCCCGCAGCTCCGCCTGCTTCCCGCCACTGGCACCTCATCTTCCGTCCCAGCCACAGGGAGCTCTGCCCACACGGCCCCACGTCCACACTGTTTCAGTCTCCAAGCCTTTCCCGCTGTTCCCTCTGTCTGGAAGGCCCTTCTCCAGTTGTCCACGGAGGGAACTTTTTCTGCCTTCAAAGCCCAGCTCAAGCATCACCACCCTCAGGAAGCCCTCCTTGATTTCAGGCAGGACTCCCTGCTCCCTGTGCTTATTCCAGCCACTGTGATGAGCATGCTGTTTAGTGTCTGCTGAGGCACCCGCCAGACTCTTTAAGACACCAGGAAGGCAGGCGGCTTGCCTTGCTCAGGTCAGCATCCTGGCCCCTAACACAGACCTGGGCACTTCACAGACTCGTGGTACCTGCTGGCAGAAGGGGTGATCAGACAGTTCCAGCTGGGCCTCAGAGGGGCCTTTTGGGGGCTAAGATGCTGGCCCAGCACCCCACGACTCTGGCCCTCCCAGAGCAGCGGCTCTCTGCCCCTGGCTGCGCGTCGCCATCACCTGTGTGTGTGCGCTCAGTCGTGTCCGACTCTGTGGGACCCCCATGGACTGCAGCCCGCCAGGCTCCTCTGTCCATGGGAGTCTCCAGGCAAGAATACTGGAGTGGGTTGCCATGCCCTCCTCCAGGGGATCTTCCCGACCCTGAGATGGAACCCGCAACTCTCTTACATCTCCTGCACTGGCAAGCAGGTCCTTTACTACTGGCGCCCCCTGGGAAGCCCTGCACGAGCCCCATCCAGCCGCGTGCATCAGGATCTCTGGGGGTGCGGCCGGGCTTGGGAGGTGTTTCAGAGTCCCGGATGATGTGGACAAGCATGCGGGGCTGCACCAAGGCAAGGGAAAGGCTGGTGCACCCTTAAACTCTGCCCCCCCAACTCTAGATGGGGTCCCGGTGGTCACCGCACCCACCCTCAGGGCAGTGCCCTGCGCCCTCGCTGCGGCCCCTGCGTGAGCAAGCCAGCACCCCCAGCTGTCGGCAGGCTGCAGACCCAGGGCTCCCCACCACCGCTCCCTCCCACGGTGCCTCCTCCAGGCTCCCGGCTTCACACGCCATCTGTGCACCAAGGGTGCTGTGTGCGTAGCTGCAGACTCAAGTTCCCAACGGCCAACTGGATCTCCACGTGGCGTCTAACAGCACCTCTCAATGTGGCCAGAACGGGGCTCCGGCTCCTCTCCCCAGGCCCGTTCCTCCTGGCAACGCCAGCCTCCCAGTCCCTCAAGTCACAGACTTGGAGATGTTCCTGAGTCCTCTGTCTCTCCCTCCTCTGAGCCACCAGCAAATCCCGACAGCTCCGCGTTCCAAGTGCACACGGAAGCCGAGCACCCCTTCCAAAGCACCGCCCCGGGCACAGGAGCCGGCACGTCTTTGCCTCGACTATCGCGACAACCACCCAGTGCCCCCGCTTCTGTCTTGGTTCCCTTTGTTCCCCCACAGAGGCCAGGTGGGCCCTGGGGTGGAGCCTGGAAGGGATGACATAGGGGCCATGTATCCTTTCAGCTCTGGACCACCTCTTGACGGTGCCTGTCACCACACCCCACAGACGGCAGTGGTTTCTCTGTGCTGGGGAGCTGGAGCGATCAAGAGAGGGCTTCCTGGAGGAGGTGCGGTTTGTGCTAACTGCTGATTTGGACGGGCAGCCAGGAGGGAGATGGGCCGTCCATCGTGTCCAAAGACTGAGAGTGCAGATGAGCAGTGTGCTGGGAAAGGCAGCCGGGAGCTGGATCATCGCCTATGAGGGAGCTGGTGGTCAAGGGTGCCCCTGGGCTGGCCCTGGGGCCCCAGGTCCTGTAGCTGTCAGCCTTTTAGCCCCACCTCTGAGACTCTGCACCAAACCTGCTTCCCAGCAGCCCCAGAGTAACCCCCACACTCCTCCTTGCCTTCCTCGAGCCCAGTGATTCTGTCTGCGGGCCCCAGACCTGCAGCATCAAGGTCACCAGGGAACTCGCTGGAAATGCAGAGTCCTCACTGAGTCAGAAGGGCTGACAGCCCAGTGTCGCGGATGGTACACATCCTCCCAGGGGTACTGATGCTGCTGGAGGCAGAGAACTGCGGTCCAGCCGTGCTGGACGCTGACGAACATCTGGGACCTGGAGACTCATCCCTTCCCAGTGGATTCGGGACCCAGCCTTCTGTCCAAGGAACGCCCCCTGACTGTAGGATAGCTGGAGCAGCCAGGGCCACTGGGGGTGGCGGGTGGAGGAAGAGGGCTGCAGACCCCAACACAGAGACACACCAAACCAGCTGCAACGGGGGATGCCTGCAGCTGTCCACACACACCCGTGCCAGCCCTTCTAGACCCACACCACACAGGAGGGTAAGTAGAGCAAGTCAGAAATCCAACGCTCTGACTCCATCCTCCCGCTGGTGAGAACACGGAGGCCAGGAAAGTCAAAATAAACCACCGTGGTGGCCAGCAGCTGAGCTGGAGCGTGACCTCAGGGCTCCTGATGTGGGGCGCCTGACAGAGCTTCCACCAGGGGCCGTTTCACCAACGGGGGGATGGCTAGAGAGGCCTGGAGGCGTCTGGGGTTGTCACATGTGGGAGAGCAGGTGCTGAGGGCAGCTCGTGGGTCACGGCTCGGGAATATGGTTCAAGGTCCTACCGTTGAATGAACCACATTCAGGATGGCCCCACTATAGAAGATGGGCCAGCCCCGAACGCCAGTGGCGGCGATGCTGAGGAGCCCTGGGCGGCAGGTGGGTTCTTGGGCCTCCATGTCAATGCAAGACCAGAAAATTAGTGACGACCTAGGAGGAGCCTATGTACCAGGCCCTCAAATTCCTGCCAAACTCTGCATGGTGGTGGAAAAACATCCAGCAAGGGTTTGCTGGGTGTCCTGCAGGTTGGCCAAGGACCCTCCATCACCACTGTCCCCTGAGACCATCCCCCCACACCCCGCCAGAGAGCAAGTGGGAGTGCCTGGCCAGGCAGCTGACCGAGCCCTCTTTCCTGGGGGGACCTGGACTGTACAGGTACCCTCGGACCTCACCCTGCTCAGAGGCGGGTCTGACTGAGCCCGCTGCCCACACCACATCACGCCACTTGCTCCCACTTGGGACTTCAAACAGAGCGGAATCACACATTCAACCTTGAGAAATTAGGCGGCCCCTCCCGGCTCTGGGCTTGGAGCACCGCCCCCCACCAACTCCTCTCGTTGGCAGGCACTGGTTCCAAGAGCGGTTCATATTTAATAACGCAATTTATATTCCACTCTCAACATAAACTATTGTAAAGGCGCTCTAATGTAAAAATACATCTGGCTTGTCAATAGTTTATCTTCTGGATCGGCATCTAAATCCCTGGGCCTTTTTGACTTATGGCTGCACCACTGTCTAATGAATAAAAAGGTGCAAATTATAGGCCCGGCTTTAATGCTCATCATAAAATTAGACGATAGTTGCAAAAGCTGCATTCTCCTGCCCACAGTGCCGCGATGGTGAGCCATAAATAAAGTGTATTTAATGTATCCCAGGGCTGTGCAAACCCGGGAAAAAGTGTGTTATCGCTCGGCCTTCGATGGGTCCGCCAGAAGTTCAATGAAGTGATAACGGATCCATCATGTGAATTTATGTTAACTGTCTCCGTGCAAAGCCATGGCCTCAACACTGTAAATAGCCTACAATCCTTCTAGCAGGACCGCCTGCCAATAAAACTGTCAGTGCCGGGCTGGCAGCAAGCACCTTCAGGACAGGGGGACAAGCCGTTAAGTTCTGGAGGCCGGCGGGGGGCCCCACCCCCGTCCCCCCATCTTCCAAGCTCTTCTGCGGGCTTGTCAACCGCAAAGGGAATGAACCTTCTTTCAATCAGCAGATCCCACTCACAGGGGTCACCAGAGGCCGGCTGTGGTAGACGGGGCTGCTGGGGACGTGGCTGGCGGGGAGGTGGCTGTCTGCCTGCGAGGGGGCTGGGGGTGGGAAAGGGACCCAGTCACTTCCTGCCCTGGGTTACAGGCTCTTCAGCTCTAGGATGTGGGTCTGTAGCATCAGGCCACCTCTGGCACCTGGAACCTGCTAGTCTCATCATGTAGCCATCCGTCCATCTATCTACCCGCCGTTAATACTGCACTCAGCACTCGCTATATTCCAGGTCCTGTGAGGACATGGAGAAGATCCAGGAAGACCACTAGCTGAGAAGTCAGGATCCCCAAGAATAAAATCCACCCCTGCTGACGTCGCCTCTCTGCGTCTCTAATCTACGACCATCTATTTCCTTCTCGGAAGCTCCCTGGCACCGACTCTCACACCTTTCTTGTTCAGACTACGAGCTGAGACCCAAGAAGGAGTCGTGAACACATTCTATGGAAGGGGTGAGAATCTTTCTTCCGTGGCACTCAATGGGACAGGGAACACCAGAGTCGCCCAAACACCGTTTCGAGGGCGCGCATGTGCATGTGGGGCCTGGGTCACGAGGTAAAAGGGAAAATTCATATCGTGAGCTGCAGACACACAGAAGTTTGAGAAACGCACGTCGGTACCATTCATTGACAAGTGACACGGTTCCTGAAATGCTTCTTGGCATGTGGAAGGGCCTGCTTGTCCTACGTGAGCCCTGTAAATGCCCTGTTCCCTGCCCTGTGTCTAACTGATCCTCTCCTCCGTACCACAGTGGTCTTGAATGTGAGGGCCTGCCAGGGAGATGCAAATGCCTGCAGCCTCCACAGAGCTCTGTGAGTAACTCCTAGTGTTCTCTGAATCCTTTCGGAATTGAGATTCTGGAATCAATTTTGTAAGGTACACAGCTTGCTAGGACAGTGGTGCACGTATGTAACACCTAAGCATACGTGTTCTGGAAAACATGAGCTACAAACGATTGGATTGACACGGGCTCGGGAAGTTTGCAGACCCCTGGGACCCAAGGTGGACCACACCACCCCGGTGTATCTGATGCTAACGATTACAGATGGTGCTCTCAACTCAACAGGGATGAAGGCCTCCGTCCTTGGGAACAAGAGCTGGGGAAGAGGTGGCATCAATCGCTGGTGTCCTCAGCAACATCTCAGGGCGCCCCGGCCTTTCTCCTGGGGACTCACCACCCCATTTCCCTAGACCTCTACTGGTGCCTTGATTCTCACACCCCAGCTGCTACCAGCCACGTGTTCTCTTCGGGGATATGGGAGGCAGCCTGTCTCTCTGCTTCAGCTTCACCTCTAGGGGGCTCAGAAAACAGGGGCTCCCATCTGGGTGGAGCGGTGTCCCTGTGGTATCTGTCATGGTGCAGGTTCTCAGGCCTGGCTGTGCACTCCCGGGTCAGCACTCCTGGGGGGCCAGGGGCCCAGCGACTCCATGGATCCCACTGACGTGTGACAGCTGCCAACTGTCAGGCTGGGTTGGCAGGGCACGTTAGAAATACACAGGCTTTGAAATGAGAGTAAGCGCTCTGACCCCATGGGTCAGCCATGAGGCGAGCAGAACAGCTGGGGCTTGGAGCGGTGTTCCCTGTGGGTTCCTGGCGGCAGCATGGAACCTTCCGGAAGCCAGGCCCTCCACGAGTAGAATCTGACATCAAACATGTAGATCAAAGGCTCGGCGTTATGGGCTGTCACCGAGCAAGCAGCAGGGTAGCATCACGGGCGTGTGTGGCCTGGGGAGTGGCACAGGGCTGGGGCAGGGCTGGGCCCAAAGATGCACCTGCCCTCATGTTACCGCGTAACGCACTCAGGGCAGACCAGAAGGAGGCGTCTCTGCTGGTGTGAGGAGGGTGAGGCTCTGAGTGTGGGGGAGCCTGTGTTACCCAGGTGGGCCCTGCGTGCAGCCACAGGTGTTCTCCCGAGCAGGGGGCAGACGGAGCTTTGCCACCCACAGAGCGGAGACCCGCACAGAACTGGAGCAGAGCGCGCTGTGGAGAGGCTGGCCCTCAGAATGGGCTCAATGCGGCCACAAGCCAAGGCTGGCAGAGACCAGAACAGATGCCCCTCAGGCCTCCAGAGGAGGCACGGTGCTGCCTGCACCTTGATTTCAGCCCACGATACCGATTCTGGACTTCTGGCCTCAGGACGACAACGGGAGAATAAGCGCCCTGTGTTGACTGCAGAGTTTGTGATCTTTTGCTGCAGTGGCCCTGGGCACTCATAGAACACCCCATGTTCCAGAGGGCTAGTGCTTGGAATTCAGTGCTCTCTGGTTGCTGCCTTTAAACCCTCCATCATTCCGTCTTTTTTTTTAACCTCGCTGCTGCTCAGCTGGGATCTTACCTCCCTGACCAAGGATGCAACCTGTGCGCCCTGCAGTGGAAGCGCGGAGTCCTAACCACACGGGGAATTCTCTCATCTTTCAACTTGTCTGCTACACGAGGTCTGATGAGACAACAGTATGCATGGGGTGGGGGGCGGGTGCCTGAAGCTTTTGCTGAGCAGTGGTCCTGCCCCAGAGCAGGAGCCAGCTGTGTGTGGGGAGCGGGAGGCTCCTGTTCTGGCATCCCCTCCACGCCTAGGGGCGGGGTGCGGGGGGCACAAACCCAGGTATGGGTCAGGACGCAGCTCCCAGGGTCTGTGGGTCGGGCCAGCTCCATCTCTCTCGGTCCAGCTACATCTCTCTCGGTCCAGCTACAAGATGAAATTCAACCTCGCCTTCCCGCGTTCTGCCCCTTAACTCAGGGCAGACTCCCAGGGATCACCGCCTCCACTCCAGGACGCACTAGTGCACCGGGTGTGTCAGATGGGCGCTGCCCAGCACCACTGTCCTCTAACCAGCGGAGTATGGCAGAAGACATGGCACGTCACTCGTGAGATTTGTTTAAAAGGTGCTGGTTCCTCCTCCATGGCACTTTCTTGCCTTCTTGCTTTACTCACTTTGATAAAGCATGCTGTGAGCGGCCATGTGGGAGAGGGCCATATGGCAAGGAACTGAGGGAGGCATCCAGCCAACCTCCATCCAGGGATCGAGGCCCTTCGTCTAATGGTCCTCGAAGACCTGAATCCTGCCAGTGGCTGTGAGTGGGTCCTTCCCCATTGAGCCCTCAGATGAGATGGCAGCCCTGGCCCACACTGGATCACAGCCTGTGACAGCCCCTGAAGGAGATCCAGCTGGGCTGCACCCAGAGTCCTGACCACCGACACAGCAAGATAATAGATGCCACTGGGAGCCGCCAAGTTTGGGGGGTAATTTGTTACACAGCCATGGGTAGCTGATACACCCAGGCAGACATGCCGGGGGCACATCCTCTGGGAAGCACTGTCTTGTGGTTTCACAGCCCACGCTCAGCTGAGGTGGCAGAGAGGGGGCAGAGCCCTGCTCCTTGCCCATGATCCTTCCTCCAACCTCAGCTCTTGCAGCTCAGCCTGGCCCTGACTCTCCATCACACCATGACAGGGCCCTGTCAGCTCATTCTCAGCTGCGAGGTTGCTCTCTGTCGCCTAAACCAGGCTACACCCCTCCTAGGTCCACTCCAGTCTCCCCTTCATGGCCAGCTTCTCTGATCCACTCCATCCCATCCAAGTCTCTGCTCCCCTGGGCCCCCAGGCATTGCTGTGTTCAGTTCAGAGAACACCATGACCCCAAGGATAGGTCATGTGCCAGGCTCAGGATCTGCTGGCTCATTCTGCCTCCTCCATGGACAGCAAGGTTCCCAAGGATGGATAACTCTTAACCCACTCGATGCCAGACACCACAGGGCACTTACTATGTGCTGCCCGCTAGGCTTCCAGACTAATGGCACAGGATTCTTGCCCTCTCTGGGCCAACAGTCCTCAAATCTGGAGACCGCAGGGCTTGTGAGAAAGTGGTTCCCTCAGTGGGTGCCCAGACTGGAGTGCCCAGACTCCAGTTTGAGAGGTCTGGCGGGTGGCATTCACTGCTGTCCCCAGGGGAGCTCTATGAGGATGTGACTACGCGCAGACACACGCCCGAGTCTCTGGAAATGCTCAGTTAAAGGGTGGTTATCCGGTAACCAGAATGTGCTCGGTTACATGTAGACTACCATCCAGGTGGAGAGTGCAAAGTTAAAGTATTCTGGTAGGAAGCTGGTGGTACCCAAGCTGAGAATTATGTTTTTGTTGGGATGGTGGCTGCCAGGCAGCCCCACACACATGCTAAAGGCTAGAGCCTAGAATAGCAGGTACGGATGCCCTCGGGAAAGCGCCCCTAGCAGGGCAGGACAGGACGTGGCGTCCACAAGGGGGCCGGGCAGTGTGGGGCATTAGACCAGGACGCGTGTGCTCGGTTGGCCTGAACCGTCTGCAGCGCCATTTCCCAACCCAACCGGACTCACAGCCTGTCGGTTTGAGGACAAAGGATCAGGCTAAACGCTGTACATCCCTGGGAAGCACACCCAGGCCTCGACACTCTGCAGCCCCTTGCGTACACAGTAGGTGCTCCATAAACACTCTGTAATGAGAGCCTCTCGCTCAGCACCAGCCTCCAGGTGCCCCCACCACGCCACCCCTTTTCTCGTCCAACCCCTGCCACCACCTCATGGCCGCAGCCGGCTGCCCAGCGCGAGGCTGGCCCTGGAGGGGGCACAGCTGCCCGGGCTGGCTGCAGCCTCCCCCAGGGATCCTGGGCCAGCTGGGGAGGTGCTGCCTGCCCCAGGACAGCTCACTCGCCTGGCATGGCTCTGCAGAGGCGCCCCAACAATGGCAGCCGCGGGCCCCCTGGGGGCCAACCAACCAAACCCGGCCCCCTGGGGTCCGGGCAGCAGCCTCTCCACCCGCTCCGCCCCATTCCGATGGTCCCGAGGACTCCCTAATAATAGCACTCCTAAATCCTCATGGCCAATTCGGCTCCATTTCTATAAATAATGTAGAATCTTTTTATTTACTGACAGGTTGTAAAAGTATCAGGGAGAATAATGTGAAATCAGGAGCTGCTGAATAATGCATGCCATTGGCCTCACTCCCTCTCCTGCCTGGGCGGGGTCCCCCAGACCCCAGAGACTGCACCCCTGCGGGGGGCCATGGAAGGGGGGCTGCTCAGAGCTGACACTGGGGTTCTGGGCGCCACTTCCTCCCTTCAGTCCTTCAAGGTTTGGACTTGATCTTCGGGCAGGATTTCTGGGGTCACTTAGGTTGCAGGGTCAAAGGTCCACACCCATGTGCTCTGCATATTCAAACCAAACCTCAGGCTCAGCCGCTCATGCAAACATATATTTGCGTGGTCAGAGCCAGGTCTCTGCCGCACCCCCTTCCCAGACACACACACACACGCACCCACAATCACACACAGACATAATCATACAAAATGCAAAGGTACAGACACATACATATCACATATACATACCACATGGAATACACACATACAGACATACCCAGACATATACAATCAGACACACGTGCACAATCACACACTAAGACACACAAATACATAAAAACAAAGAGACACACAGATATATGCAGTCATGCACACACAGGTGAAAGACAGACAGCCACACAGACACATGTAGATATACCTAACAGACACACACACACACAACCACATACAAAGATATAACCACCAGACACATGTAGATATACCTAACACACACACACACACACACACACCCACATACAAAGATATAACCACACAGACACAAGTAGATATACCTAACACACACACACACACACACACAACCACATACAAAGATATAACCACACAGACACAAGCAGATATACCTAACACACACACACACACAACCACATACAAAGATATAACCACCAGACACATGTAGATATACCTAACACACACACACACACACACAACCACATACAAAGATATAACCACACAGACACAAGTAGATATACCTAACACACACACAACACAACCACATACAAAGATATAACCACACAGACACAAGATACTCAACCACACACACCTTGTTTTCCCTTATCTTTGATGATCTCAAAATCTCATCAGAGTGGGGAGGGCTGGCTGAAGCTTTGGTGGATAATTAGTATTTTTTCTAGACTTTGGAAGACTGTGCATTAATTATTCAAGATGCTGGCTTGGCCGTGAGGGTGCAGGTGTTAGAGTGGCCACAGGGAGGGCGTGACTCGGCAGGCCCCGCATTCTGCTGCACTGTCCAGGCGGAGCCCCCTGTCCCTGGCCGGAAAGGACCTCCAGCCATCAGCGAGGGGGTGGGGTAGGGGCTGCGCCTGGAAACTGCACCCATGAGGGTGTGGCCTCGGCTGTCTGCTGACAGACAGCCCTGTGCCCGGGGGCTCGGCACACAGAAGGTGCCCAGCAAACACACAGGAGCAAAAGTTCCGGGCTGCTGTTACCTCCAGTTTACGCCTAAACATACCTCCACACGTGCACACATCTGCACACACCTCCACACGCGCACACACGTTTCCCTGAGCAGGACCAAACGGCCAGAAAGGGACACTGTCTGGGCTCAGGAACCCGGCACCGGCTGTGAGGCTTGGTTCCCCCGTGAGCTCTGACATCTGAGCTGCAGGCCCCCCACTTCTAGCCATTTTACAGCCGGAGACACTGAGGCACCAGGTCGCTCAGCAATGTGCCCGAGATCTGGAATTTGTTTAGTGCTGGTGACCTGGCAGCGGTCACCCAGGTCACCCCTATTCCTGCCACGCCACAGGGAGCAGACACGGCAAGGGGAACAGCCACTTCCCCGAAGACAGACAGAGATGCATCTGGGATGGGGTGCAGGCCGGCCGCCTTCAAGGCCCTGCCTCCTGACTGGGGAGGGACCGAGCTCTTGGATCTGCCTGGGTCCCTCCATCCGATACAGAATGGTATTCCTAACACCCCACCCCGCCTTCCCAGCAGGCACCCCAGTTCTTCACAGGCCTTAAATCGTTCAATCCCCAAGCCTGTCCGTGGAGTCGGCACTGTGATCAGGCCCACTTCGCAGATGTGAACACCGAGGTAGAGGGCGAGACCAGCAGTTATCGGGGTCTGAACCCCACAGACTCCGGAAGGCAGAGCGAGGTACCTCTGCAAGGGGCTTCTCCCCTGGGGGCACACAGACTCACCAGAAGTCTTAAAAACACACGGAGCCCCGGACCCTCGCACCGAGAGACTCTGAATGAGCTGGTCTGCAGGGTGGAACGCGGGCTGCAGGGTTTTGGAACAGCGATGAGAAGGGGTGGCCCCAGCTTCCTGGGGCTCCTCTGCTCCTGGAAGCCACACGCCTCCTTCTGAGAGCCGCCAGGGGGAGGGTCTCAGGGGAGATGCCCGAATTAAAATCAGACCTCAGGAGGGGGCCCCCGTCCCACATCATTTCAGGCCTGAAGCCTGAGGCCAGCAGGTCCCCAGAGAAGCAGCAGTGAAGAGAACCGAGGTGGAGGCTGCCGGGTGTCCTTGGGCGGCCAGATGGCGGCTCGGCCGGCAGGCGGGGCCACCCGCGCTGCCTGGAGCTCTGGGGAGGCCGGGCTGAGTCAGAAACCCAGGCTTCCTGCCCGGAAGGTGACTTTGGAAGCTTGAGAATTTGGCCGTGATGGCTCCAGAACCAGCCTGTTCCCAAGCCTCAGTCATTGGAGACCACACGCTCCAGGCTGGGACAGTGCAAGGGGACCCCAGTGCCAGGCACCAGCCTGGGGGATGGGGTCAGCACAGGGCTCACAGCAGAGGGTGGACACACGGGAGAGAGAGTGTGTGCGCGCGCGCGCAGAGGGCCACATGTCTAGGGCCGGTGGGCTTTGCTGTGTGGCTCTGGGTCCAGCACTTTGCCTCTCTGAGCCTGAAAGGGGGGAAGAACCTGCCCTTTGCCAAGGGCCTGAGAAAAGGCATGTGGACCTCAGACCCGGGCAGGGGGAAACCAAGCCTCACCTCTTCCCTTCTTCCCTGCTGGACTTCAAGGGGGACCACGAGTTGCGGGGGGGGGGGGGTGGGGGGTGGTGGGCAGTGTTGGCTTCTCCCCTCTTCCGTCCACTCCATCTCCCTGCACCCTCCCTCTCCCAGCCTCGCCAGCGGGATGGAGCCACCCCCTTCGCCCCTTCTCCTGCTCCCTGCCCACCCCCACTCCGTCCCTCTCCGGGTCTCCTTCATCCGATGGCCCCGAGCCTCATGGGGTCTCAGGCTCCCTGGAGGGGGCAGCCCGTCTCCCACACAGACAGGAAGCAGGGCCTGCTCGCAGAGCCCCACCACCCCCAGCACTAAGGCCTTCCAGATGTGACCTCCTCTGACGCAGCCTGGGTCCCAGTCCCACCAGGCCTGTGACCTCCGAGGGGCCAGGTCCACGCGAGCAGCCCCCAGATGTTTATTCCCAGCCCTCGAAAGGACTCAGACATGCCCTGGATGCCCTGAAGTGTGCACAGTCGACCCCCCCACCCCCCTTCCCCCACGTCGAGGAGAGGAGGGACCCGCTGGGCCCTGAGCCAACGGATTTCCTCCGCCGGCGCCTGGCGGTGGGCAGCCTGCCTCTGGCAGCGGCCTGGCGTCGGAAGGCGTTGGCAGACCGCGGCCAGCTCTGCCAGGCGCCCGGGGGTGGCGGCTCCTCCCACGGGGAACTGGGAGAGGGTGCTGGGTGACGGAGGGGAGCGTTTGCATCACAGGGGCAGATAACCGGCTGTGTTCTGGGGTTCAAGCCGGGACCTGTCTGCGTTAGGGCCTGTGGCCGGATATTTCCTGTCTCTTGAGACAAGATACGCCGCCCACTCTCAAGTCCTCCCCTCCCCTCCCCACCCCACAACCCAGGGCCTGAGCTGGCCCAGAAGAAGCTGCACTCTGTCACTCTTATCTACTCCCCCACCCCCGGCCCGCAGGCACTTGGGGATGGCTGGGGAACAGGAGGGACGGAGGTTCACACCCCCACCTTCCTCCCGCGGGATCTGAGTGGGTTTTCCGATGAGGACCATGAGCTGTTGAGTGAGCGAAACAGACTGAGGCTGGGGGCGGCCACCTTGGGCTGAGAGGATGTCTTCAATGGCCCTACTGACACCCGAGTGAACATACTACAGGAAGGAAGCGGGGGCAAAAAAGGAGGAAAACCCTAGAGCCCCATGGGGGAGCTCAGTGGACAAAAAGAAGCCTGGGGACAGCCCACCAGCACACCCCAGGCCCCAGCCCGGGGGTCCCAGGTCTGATCTGGGGCGACCCTGAGTCCTGCAGGACCCCCCAATTGCCTCTTCTGCAGGGCCTGGACGTTTGTGGTTTCCCCCTCCCTCCTGATCTATTCTGGGAGCACTCAGCTCGCAGTCAGGCTGGCGAGGGGCTGACGCCACGGGGGGGTTGGGGGGGAGGGTGGTGGGGGGCCAGGCGGAGGCAGGCTGGATGATTTAGGAGCTGCTCTGGGCAGGCCCCAGGAGAGTGTGGGCAGGGAGGGCGGAGGTGACAGATGGAAGGCGCATTTATTAAGGGTGAGTCAAAACATGTGAAGGGTTTTCTTGGGAGCCCTGGTGGGAAGGGATGCTGGGAGCTGCTGCGGTGAGGGCTGGGCAGCGTGCCCAGCCCAAAGCCGGAGCCACAAGAGCTCAGCACTGGCCCCTGGGAGGTGTCTCCGGCTGGTGGACGTGCCAACCCGTGTCCAGCCAGGCCGGACCTGCAGGCTCTGAGATGCCCCTCTGCATCTTCCTGCTCCACCCTTGGGCAGACCAGGCCCCAGCGCTGCCTCAGTTTGCACGCCTGTAAAATGGGAGACTCACACTGCCCTTCTCGCGTGGGGAGAGCCTGGTGCACAGTAGGGACGCGATGATCTTAGTTTCTTCCTTTCCTTCCTCTGTAACACACTCCACAGTCCACACCGCCCTGAAGCCCTGGCTGCCACAGGCTTTAGATTTCTCTGGGCCTGCTCCACTCCCTTCTTGGACCAGGGGTTCAGGGCAGGGTCCACACTCTTCGCCTGGCACAGGCCCTGCCCCACTTTGCCCCACACCCCCTCCTGCTCACCTCCCACCTGACCAGCCATCAGCCTCCCTTTTTCATGGTGCCCAAGCCCCCGCCTTTTCTACAAGCTCACCCTCCCCAACTGAGAATGGCCAGCTTCTTCCTTCCACCGGTCTAACTCCCGTATATGTCCTCCCAGGACTTTAGCACCACCTCCTCCAGGCAGTCTTCCAGGGATGCTTCCAGTCAGGCCCCCTGTTGAGTTTCTAGAGCACTCGGCCCAGCCCATGCTAAGACTGGAAACTGTGTGCCCAGGGAGCTGGGGCTGGCATGGAGGGTGTTCATGGTGCTGGGGAAGACATGCTTCCTGGAGGCAGCAGGAAATGGGACAGGGAAGGTTCACTTCGCTGCAGAAGAAGATAGTCTGGGGGAAGGAGGAGGGGACTCCTTTCCAAGGAAGACAAATGAGCTAATGCCAACTCCCCCAGAGACCTCAGGAGGGGAAGCCCAAGCCTGGCTCCCCCTGGCAGGGCCTGGAAGCTCAGGGTGAACCGCAGCGGGGGTGGGGAGAGACCTTCCAGGACAAGACCAGCCACAACATAAGAAAGGATGCAGCGGACTCAATCGCCCAGGGGCCCACCGAACCACTGGCTTGAAGGTGAAGCTCAAAGCCAGCCCGTCCTCTCCACCCTAACATAAGGAAAGCAAGTCCCCAGCCTCCACGATTATTTGAGAATTCTCCCTCTCCACCCATCATTAGAGCAGTGTCCAACGGGGCCACGGAGCACAGACAGGTATTAAATTTTAATGAGAGCTAATGGCTCTGCCCTACTTTGTGAGTGCGGGCCTACATTTATGAACGTTTAATTTCTCGGGCCTTGACCTCTTTCCTCTCCTCTCCCGCTGACCCCTCGCCGGCTTCCACCCTCACAGATGTTTGCGGGCAGCAGGTAGGGTGGGAACCTTCCTGGGCCACTTGACAGCACACTCAACCATCACAACCCCACAGCCAGCAGCCAGCAGCGACGGCCCTCTGACACAGACTTACATTCATCCCTTCACCCTCCGGTAGGTAAGGAGAGGCATCGGGGGTCGGGGGACTGCGCGCTGGGGCAGGGGCCCATTACACTGATGCCTGCAGAGCAGCACCCACTGCCCCCCAGGACTGGGGTTCCCCAAGCCCAGCTCTGTCCCCAGGGGACCTGGGTATGGACTGCAGGACTGGAGTGGTGTCCAGGCCCCTGCTGCCCCCTGGTGGCGATGAGGCCCACCTGCCCAGGCTGGCAGGGTGGGGTCGGGGTGAGGGGCTCAGGCTGGGCCACCAGACTGGGGGACGGCCTGGATCTGAACCAGGACTCCTAGAAAGCTCAGCATGCTGGAGCCGGCTGCTATCTTGCGGGTATGGGTGCCACGGCCCCATACTCATTAGCATCCCTTCCATTCCTCGCAGCCCGCCAGGCTTCTCTGTCCGTGGAATTTCCCAGGCAAGAATACTGGAGTGGGTTGACAGTTCCTTCTCCAGGGGATCTTCCTGACCCAGGGATCAAATCCGCTTCTCCTGAGGCTTCCCTGTCCATCACCATCTCCTGGAGCTTACTCAAATTCATGTCCATCAGATCAATGATGCCATCCAAACATCTCATCCTCTGTTGCCCCCTTCTCCTCCTGCCTTCAATGTTTCCCAGCATCAGGGCTTTTCCAAAGAGTCAGTTCTTCAGATCAGGTGGCCAAAATATTGGGAGCTTCAGCTTCAGCATCAGTCCTTCCAATGAATATTCAGGACTGATTTCCTTTAGGATGAACTGGTTTGATCTCCTTGCAGTCCAACGGACTCTGGGATATACTTAAACAAAAATGTAATTCTTTATCGCAGGTTGAAATTTAACCCAGCGTCCTGTTTTGTTTTTCTTCTGAATCTCACAGCCCTACCCACGGGCCTGCTGTAGGCATTAGATACATTAACTGCCTCAGACAGAGTCAACGATACTCATGTTGGCTGTTCTGTTATTTTAACTGTTTGTATTGTCTTCATTTGGGTTCCCTGGAAGCAGAGCCTGAGACAAGGATTGATTCACGGGCAAGGGGTTTATTTGTGAGGGTCTTTGGGAAGTGGGGGTGGAGAGACTGGGAAGTGGGGGAGGGACCACGCTGAGTGGGCCTCTGGGGACTCTGGGAGAGATGGGTCCCCGGGAAGGACAGGAGGAAGGGGGCCTTATCAGTGACACTTCTGTTCTTTGGTGGGATGTCAACTCCCTGCTTGGAGTGGCAGCTAAGACTTTAAATCATTACAGGGGCTCCGTCTCTGCTGGGGAGCACCAGTGCAGGTGGGGGAGGTGTGGGCAGAGCCCCAGCAGGACCCACTCCGGGCATCCCGGGCAAGAGTACTGGGTGAACATGTCCCCCCAAAGTCACGTCCACCTGGAGACTATGAATGTGAGTCCTTATGGAAAGAGGGTCTCTGTAGGTGTGACCAAGTTAAAATGAGCCTCGCGTGGGCCCTCATCTAGTGCCTGGGGTCCTCACGTGAGGAGGAGCACGTGGACACAGACAGGGGAGATGGCCACGTGAAAGGAAAGACAGGGAGAGAAGTGATGTGGCCGTGAGCCATGGAGCGCCAGGGGTGGCTGGAACCCCCCGAAGCTGGAAGAGACACGGAGGGACCCACCCCGGGGGACCACGGCCCTGCTCACACCTCAATCTTGGACGTCTGGCCTCCAGGACCACAGGAGGGTATGTTTCTGTTGTTTTAAGTTGCCCAGTTTGTGGTCCTTTGTGATGACCGCCCCGGGGACATGAATACAGTGAGAAGTCACTTTATCTCTGAGCCTCAGTCTGTTCCACTGACAAAAGGGATGAAACGGCCTGTCTCCTCGGGTGGCCGTGTGTGCACGGCGCATTCATAAACCCAAGGCGCTCAGCACGCGCTGCCCAGAACCACTAAATCCTGGGCAGCGCCGGCGGCGGGTTTGTCCGCTCTGTTCCGGCCCCTTCTGGAGTGCGCTGCGCTGACAGCCGCAGGGGCCTGGAGGGCTGACAGCATCAAACCGTTTACGCGCCCGAGCCGGGGAGGCTGGCGCCCTTGTTCTGTCAACTCCGGGGGCACCCGCGGTGGGGCCGGGCTATCAATCCCCGCCCAGGCCTTATCGTTCTGCCAGCATCGCACGACTCACACAGGGTGTAATGTCATAACACCCACCGTCCAATCACCTTTGCTTCCAGAGACAGCTCCGGCTGTCAGAGGAGCCGGGAGGTAAATATTTCAGCAGGCAAAG
The DNA here is from genome assembly GCF_963930625.1 of Muntiacus reevesi. Lineage (NCBI taxonomy): Eukaryota > Metazoa > Chordata > Mammalia > Artiodactyla > Cervidae > Muntiacus > Muntiacus reevesi. The sequence goes on along the minus strand of NC_089250.1, from coordinate 224,840,956 downwards.
GCCAGCACGGGGGCTCGACTGGGCCAGGTCCCCACCCCCACCCCCCGCTGCCCCGGTGTGGGCGGGAGGGGACAGGCACCGCCAGGAACGCTGGCCTCAAATCTCAACCCGTTTAAAATATTCGTACAGTAAATCCAAGGCGAGTAAGCGGGAGAGGCTAAAGCAAGGATGAAATATGAGCAGATATAAAGCCAGACACCTTTATTATTCTGAAACGTCTTCCAACAAGTTAAGGGACCACAGCTTGACCCTAAGCTATCATACTGTTATACGGTGGGACACAAAGCGGACTTTCGGAATTAGGGCTCAAAGGGGGCTCCTGGGCCCGCCTGTCCACCTGGCCCCAGGTTCCCCCTGCCTGGCGGGAATCTGACCCTGACGTTGCTGTGAAGAGCCGCCTGTCCTGCTGGGCGCCTGCCCTCGGTCCCTTTGAATGTGTCCTCCTGCCTTGGCAGGGTTGTACCCGAGACCTCACAAAGCTTACAAGCGCGAAGAACTTACTGAGTACCTACTATGCTCCAGTGGCGGCCCCAGGTCCTGGGGACACGCAAGTACACCCAAGAACAGGGGCCCCCCAGCCTGATCTGAGGACGCACCTGAGCTCATCCCAAGCGCAGCCGGCGCTTTACTCTCTGTCCCTGCTCGGGGCCTCCGCCCTGCCCCCGTGGTCTCTCGGATAAAATGGGCGAGGGGCCTGGCTCTCTGGGTGGGGTCTCTGTGAGCCTCAGCACCCCGGCCACACACAGCGCTAAGCTTGGGGCTGCCCACCATGCAGCTGCTCGAGAGTGATGCCACTCGTGGGGGCCGCAGCCACGCCTGCCCCGTGGGGTGGTGAGGACTCAGGGGCTCCCACAAGTAGTGGCTTCAGCAGGAAGGGCTCCGTGCTTTGCCGGGATTCTTCTTAGGGGCACAGAAGGGAAGACCCCGGAGGCTCAGGCAGCAGAGCAGGGCGCCCCCTCCCCGGTTCAGGGCCCACAGGACAGTGACAAAAGGTGGGTGGGGCGCAGGAGGGGAGCAGACACAGCAGCCCCCGAAGGAGCTCTGAGCCGCCATGCAAGTCTGATGCAGGGTCTTCTGCTCCACTCTGCAGCCCTGACTGCCCACCCTGGGACGAGCCCAACCGCTGCTCAAAGAGGCTCTGCTCAGTCGCACAGCTCCAGGCGGGCTCCTCTCTGCCCAGCGCAGGGGCTCAGACCTGGCTCGCAGGCCTCAGGACCGAGGTGCCCGTCTTGATCAGATGGCCACCCCCGGGTCCTGAGAGGACCCTCGACATCAGAGAGACTTTCTCCACCGTTTAGAATCCATCACACACCTCTGACCGTGCCTGGAGCTGCTTCCTCTAACCCCTCTTCCTGCCCACCTTGTCACAACCCAGCCGCCAAAACCAAACCACTAATAGACCCACCAGCCACTCCCTGCTGTCCCCCGTCAGCGGGCAGACCTGGGTCAGGGGAAGCAAAGAAGCCTGCCTTCCTCTCTTCTTTCCTTCCTCCCACCTGCGGCCTATCCATCCACCCGAACACCCTCCCTGCCTGCCTCCTTCTATCTGCTCATCCACCCATCTATCCTTCCATCCATGCATTTGTGCAACCAGTTATTTTTGCTGAGCACTTACTATGGACCAAGCACTCTCCCCCGATTCTGGGGACACACGAGGGAACAAAAGAGATGCATGAGCTCTCGCAATAGCCAAGGGAGACACTAAAAACCATGGAAATCAATTCATGAGACAGTTTGGGGGTGATTAGTGCCAAGAATGAGGAAGAAAGCCAATCAAGGTATATGAAAATGAGGGGTTCCACAGGAAGGTGATCAGGTCGGATGATCCAGAAGGGCCTCATGGAGGAGGTGACACTGAAGCAGATGCCTGAAGGGCAAGGGAAGCCAGTCCCACAGAGCGCGGGGCCTGGATGCTCCAGGAGGTGGTGGGGGGTGGGGGGGAGCAAAGGCAAAGGACCCCTTGCAGGACCAGGGAAGAAGGGGCCACAGGAAGTCAGGGGCAGTGATGGGGCTTGCCTGTACTGGGAGTGGGGAGGAGGCCAGGAGCTGGGAAGGGGTGATTCTAAACCTGCAGGGGTGGGACTCAGCGGGGCCTGGAGGCAGGGCCCTCGGTTGCTAGGGGAGCCAACACCCTCCTCCGTGCAGGCCCGGGCAGCTTGCATGGTGAACCCGCCAAGTCGGGGACTGGAAAGGGCACCCCCAGAGACCACAGCTGTCAGACAGGAGTGGGGACAGCCCCGGCAGGCCTCCTGAAGTCCTCAAGGGGCTCAGAGCACCCCTCTCAAATTGTCTGGAGCTTGGACAGTGGGGGGGCTGGGCGAAGACCCTGCTCCTGATGGCCTGGGGGTCGCTAAGCATTGGTGCCTCAGTTTCCCCTCCTGGTGTGATGAGAGTCTGGCTCAGGTACACTGGAGTCTCACCATCGGGGCCTGCTCACCACGGTCCCCCCTTTCTGCTTCCCCGGTGAGCTACGGAACATCCCAGGAGGGCGGCCCAGCCGTTCTTGGTCTCCACGGGCCACACTGCTCAACAGGATGAGGGCGAGGAGGTGTGTGGAGGGTTCCGCCTGCAGTCACCCTGTCTGAACAGAGCAGGGGGTGGGGGTGGTCTCCAGTCCCAGAGGTCTGGGGCGAAGGGACCGCTCCCACAGGGAGCCCTGGACGGACCTGCAAAGTGACCCCTTCTGGGGGTCCTTGGGGCCTGGGGGGCCTGCCCCTTCCATTGGGAAGACCTGCCCTTCCCTGGTGCTCCCCACTCCCAGCGGGCACGCGCCAGCCCCGGAGCCACTGCTCCGCCCTCTCCCACCCTCGGCCGCGTTCAGGGCACGACGGGCCCGTCTGCGGCTGGAGCCAGAGCTGGAGCCGGCCGGCCCGGGGTCACTGGTGGTCATCCTTAATGGCTCCACTGCCCTGTCCGGCTCCAGCTCCGCAAGGGAGTGATCTATGACCCCATTACTGCTGAGGCCTCTGAAGGGCTCCAGGATGGATTACCGGCTGCCGTGGGAGAGCAGGGAGGCGAAAACACGGGCAGGTGAAAAATGAACTTCATCAGACTCCCCGGGTCTCATTACCATCCATCAGCGGCCAGCCCGACCCTGGAGCGGGGCGGGGCTGGGGGGAGCTGCGGACACCCCTCCCCGGCTGTCGGGGCTCCACCTAGGCCAGGCGCTCAGTTCAGCTGTGCCTCCCACCTCGCTTCCCAGAGACCCCGAGAAGGGGCCCAGCCCCGCCGTGCCGTGGGGGCCGGAAGCGAGTATCTCCCCTCAAGTCCTGACTTCACAGCTGTAAGTCTGTCTAGGCATCTGGTGGGCGGGCTCTGACGGTGGGGGCCGCCCTTTCCTGCCCCTAACCCTTGGCACAAACAAGCACCTCCCGGCCGGCACCCACCCCCAGACACCTGCTGAGGTGGCCCTACCCAGCCGGGCCCTGCAGGGGACAGGGGGCCTCCTGTCTCATCTCTCAGCTGGTGGAGCACCCGGGGCCAAGGGCAGGAGCAGGGAGACGGAGCCTTGTACGAGAAGAGGCCACGCTGGGGGCTGGGTGCCCAGCTTCCTCCCCTGGCTCAGTGGAGGCTCTGAGCGGGCCTGCTCCAGAGGTGGGTCTCCCACCTCCCCTGGTCTCCCCCCGTTACTCACCAAAGACCCCCCCAGGGAGGGTGCAGGAAAGGCCCACGAGACTTGGACAGGCCTGTTCCAGGCCCCACCCTCAACCCCTCCACTGCCGGACCAGCTTCAAGTCAGTCCACGCCGCCACCCGCAGCTGTCCCTCAGGAGGGTCTGGGACTAATTTAGCCAGAGCTCGTCGAGGTCCCCAGAGATGAAGGCCACCCAGCACGTGGAAGCCTCCACCCACCTGCCTGGCCAGGAGCTCACGGCCTTTCTGTGTGCTGAGCAGCCCCCTGCACAGACCCCGGCTTGTCTGAGAAGCCAGAGCAAGACCAGGGGACAGAAAAACGGAAGTTCTTCTCCTGATATTACTGGAGACCGCTGGTTCAGGGCCAACTCTGCAGGCCCTGTGCTGAACAACTGGGATCGGCCCTTGCTGACGAGGCTGTGGACTGGTGATGCTGTTGATATGGAAAAGTTCAGAGAGGTTGAGAGAATGATCTGAGGTCACACAGCAAGCAAGCAGCAGGGGCTGGGAGGGAAGCCGGCACCCCGTTTGGGGGCCAGAAAGAGGTTCTGCAAGCCGAGCCTGGCCCTTGCAGGGTGAAGGCCCCCCTGAAACCCCTATCATGTCCTCAGAGGCGGCTCAGTTGTTGTGAGGAGGCATGTTCCCCATTCATTCGGGGACGGGGGCCGCTCTGGGGCCCAGAACAGGATCCTGGGCTGGCACAGGGCTACGCTCCCTCCTCTGAGCCTGTCCTCATCTGGAGGGAACTGACACTCACTGCTTCTCAGCATGGAGTGAGTTCTGGGCAGGGACACGCTGTGAAGCGGTTTTGGCAGGAGGGGGTGGTTGGCATTGCCTGGATTCTGAGGGGAAGACCAACCAGGATCTGAACCAAGGCTAGGGGTGGCTGCCAAGCCCCAGAGGGGACAGCCAGGGACGGAGAACAAGCAGCCTCTGGGCCAAAGACACAATCCTGCGGCCCAGAGACCAGTGGTCCACTCTGACCCTGGGCTCTGCAGGTAGGAAGCATGCGGGGTCCTCCCAAGGGCCCTGCCATCCCTGACCTGAGGAGTTCCTGCCCTGGGGGAGGGGGTCCTTTATAGCAGATCCCTCTTATCCCAGTCTAGCCTTCAAGACCCTGAGGCCCAAAACCCCCCTGGCCTTGGCTCCCTTCCCCAGGCAGACAAACACCCACGAGGCAATTAGAGGGAAGCATGAATAGTCAATTGTGGGCAGCTTCTGAGGAAACTCACAGTCACCCAGGCTGGCCCTGGGGGAGGCATGTGAGTATGTGTGTGTGTGTGTGTGTGTGTGTGTGTGTGTGTGAGAGAGAGAGAGAGAGCCCGCGTATGATTGTGTGTGTGCACGGGTGCTGGGAGCAGTGAGTGTGTGCTTGAGTGTGAGACAGACTGAGTGTCTGAGTGTGCATGTATATGAATACATATGTGATCACGCATTGATGCTGTGTGTGTGTGAGAGAGACAGCATGTATACATGTTGGGAACTGTGTGTACGTGTGTGCATGGAGCTCTGGATGCCCAGAGCCAGCCTGCTAGGCTATGGTGGACGCCCCGCAGCAGCCCCAGGCTGGAGGGTGCTGGAGTTCGTCCCTGCCCCAAGACAAGCCTACAGGGAGGAGGAAGGCTTCTGGAACTTCTACTCGGAAGCATGTTGACCGGCTCTGTCCCAGGCCCACCCTGTCCTTCCAGCTCACTCAGGGTCCACTGTGAGCTCCTCTGCCCAGGCACCAGCCGAAAGCCCCCGAGCAGGGCCCCCAGGTGTCCAGGCCTCTGTCACCGGGGATCGAGGGGCTGGTCATCTGGCCCGGGGTCCCTCCAGGCTATGAGACTGGGAGAGGTTTCACTCAGTCACCCACACTGCAGAGACGGGGTCTGAGTGTCCGGAAGATTTCGGGGTCACCACGTGTCCTGTAGGACACCAATGCTCCCAGCGGCGGCCAGTCCCAAGGGTCCAGGACCACCACGGCTCCGGCCCCCATCCCTCCGGCTTCTGAGTGAAGGAAGGGCCCGGAACTGCGAGATAAAGCCGGACTCGGAGGGAGTGGGGAGGGCCTGCGGGCTGGGAGATAAGCCATTGGGGCGGCCTGTGCCCCGGCCCCACGGGGTGTGTGGCTGGGAGATAACCACGCTTCCGGGGGCGGCCGGGGCTGCGTGATTGATGCCCAGGGGAAGGACGAGCCCGCCACTCGCGGGAGAGGGAACCAGAAGCAGCAGGGGCTCCACGGAAGCCCAGGGGGCCGGGGGCTGAGCGGACTGAGGGCCTGCGCTGCTGGCGTGCGTGCCGTAGCCATCGATGAGGCGCTCGGCAGCCCGTGACAGGTGGGGAGACGGGTGGGGCACATGGGGCCGGCCCCCAAGTCAGCACAGTGATCCCAGGCTGCTGTCAGGAGAGGGAGCCGACCCAGAGAGGTGCCCGGTTCTCGTTCTCGGTGACCCTTCTCTCAATGGACAGACACGCCCACCTCTGGTTCACCCAGAAGCTTCCTGGGAGGGTGAGCAGGGACAGCTCTCCCGGACCAGGCAGGCGTTCTGGGTGACCCTGAGACACCATCAAAGGGCCAGAGGGATCTGCCAGTCTCAGTTCTGCATTAGTGGGAACTGCCAGGGTCTGACTGCCTGGTTCGAATCCTGGCTAACTGTCAAGCCTCCGTTTCCTCATCTGTAAATGGGGCTGACACTGCCTTCCTCTTGGGGGCGTCGTGACCATGAAACTGCACCTAGTCAGAGCGCTATACACGTTTACGAAATTAAATTAAATTCATAGTGTGACCTAGCAGATTCCACTCCTAGGTATACACCTGACCCTTGAACAACATGGGTTTGAATGGCACGGGTCCACTTATGTGCAGGTTTTTTCAAAATAGTAAATAGGACAGTACTGCAGGATCTGTGGTTGGTGAATCCTTGGATGTGGGGGAACTGTGGGGGGAGAGGGCCGACTATAACTTACAAGAGGATTTTCAACCGAGTGGAGTGTTGGCACCCCTAACCCCTGCGTTTTCAAGGGCCAACCATATACCCCAAAGAACTGAAAACAAATGTTCCAAGTCAGGCTTGTGAACAAACATTCACAACAGCGTTCAGCATAACAGCCTAAATGTGGAGAAAACCCAAGGGTCCATCAGCAGAAGAATTAATACATAAAATGTGGCACAGCCAGACAGTGGAATATTACTCAGCCATGAAAAGGGACCACATTCTCTGATACAACTACAACATGGATGAACCCTGAAAGCAAATTCAACGAGGGAAGCCAGACACAAAAGACCACACATCACCTGAGTCCATGTACGTGAAAAGCCCAGAAGAGGCAAATCTGTAGCAGCAGAAAGCAGGCTAGTGGCTGCCAGGGGGTGGGGGGGCAGGAGGAGTGAGAATCACTAAACAGCACAGGGGTTCCTTTGAGGGCGATGGACTGGTAAGAGGTGATGGCCGTGTAACATCGCGAATGGACCAAATGCATTAAACACTATAAAATGGCCAGTTTCATGTTCTGTGAATTCTATCTCAACGCAAAAGTTTAAATTAACAAGCATTGCCAAGACTTTACCAGCGGGCTCCCACGCCCACCCAGAAACTCACAGGTCCCCAAATGAAATTTGACGACGGGAAGAAGTGCCTCCCACCTGGGCAGGACAACACGTCCCCCAGGAGGGGCCGGGGAGGGTGGATGATGGATGGGGGCTGACCACCCTGCCCACCCAGTGAGTGCCAGCTGGATCCAGTCAGGTTTGGGGCCACACCAAATGCAGCCGATTTGTTAACAGCGTTTATGTCAGGATTTCAAGCCACTACCATCTAACACAGAGAAGAGATCAAATGTCTGAGACTCAACAGCAAACCCAGTCATGGTGGTGGGGGGACTTGGAGGTAGGGGCACCTGGGCAGGAGTGGGATTGCTCACCTCACTTTGCCCCCACCTCTGTCTTGCCTGTGACCTTGACCAGTGGCTACCCAGGCTTCACTTTCCTCATCTGCAGAAACAAGGGGCTGACTCTGGGACTCAGGGAGGAGATGGGGGAGGATTTGATCTCCCCCTGATACAGATGAGGCCCTGGAGCACCACCCCTTCCCGAGGGAACAGTCTCCCTCTGTCTCCAGTAAGACCCCAACCACCCTCCTTTGCATCTTGGAATCCTTCATGTCATGGTGCCATCTCTCCTCCTCCAGGAAGCCCTCCCAGACTTCTCCGATGTGTGCCCTTAACCTTTGGGGTGCCTGGCTGGACTCTAAGATCCCTGAAGACAAGGTCTCTACCTCTGACTTCCTGCTATCGTTCAGGGAGATAGCAACTATCCATGTTAGAGTTTCCTGGCCAGTCCTGCAGTCCTTATAATCCACCAGAATATTCTGGAAAGCACGTTTTGCCTTCCCAAGGCCAAATAGCTGCCTGAGGGCCTATCTTTGGGTTTGGAAAATAAGCCCCTTTGCCACCAAGGCTGGTAGGGCTGGGGTGCCCAGGAGGCGTGGACTGGGTGGGAAGGCCCTGTGCAGAAAGTGCCCAACACTCATGAGTTGTTGCTCATATAAGGTAGAGAACCGGGTCTCCCTGCCATGAGCGGGGCATTAAGGAGGCTCATCGCCCTGAAATGGGCTTCCCAACTTCGACCCTCCCACGCACACCCACTCTCCAGACGAGCCCTGGGAGGCCAGCCCAAGTGGACGGTGGCCCTGTGGAGGGCACCAGGTCCGTGGGCTGGGGAAGGGGCTGGTGGGACCTGAGTGTCACGGAGCCCGGGAAGGGAGCCTGGGGCCATGGTCCTTCCTAAGACGCCCAAGGCGCCCATGGAGGAAGGAGGGGGCCGCATGAGACCAGCGTGGGTGTGGCCCCTGCCCGGCTCCGAGGTCCTGCTGCCTGACCATGTGTTCCCAAGTCGGCTGGGGCGCAGATGACCAGGCCGATAAGCCCCTTTGCTGGGGACAGAGCTGTGTGCAGAAGGCCTTGAGATAAGGCTGAGTGGCAGTGCTGAGCCTGTGGTTTCTGTGTGCTGGGGAGGCGGGGCCGGCATTGGCAAAGGGGCTGGGGTGAGAGGGGGCTCACACCTGCCCCCACCCCGGGCTCCCAGAGAGGGAGAGAGGGAGGCCACCCCCTGCAACCCTGCAGCTGTTTATGAATCCAGGGCCTGCCCCATGCCAAGCCTGGTGCCAGCCACCCCTGGGGGACAAGGGAGGTGAACCCCAGCCTCCTAACTGCCAGGACCTCCAGGTGTCAGAGCAGAGAACAAAGCTGGCAGCTTCTACCCAGGGCACATGGAGTGAGGAAGCAACTGGCCTTTTCTACACGCTGTCCCATCTCTAAGTGCTTTTCACCTCATCTAATCTATCCACAACCTTGCAATCCAGCCTATGAGCTCTGCTTTTGAGATGAGGAAACAGAGGCACAGTGAGGTTAGGTGACTTGCCCGAGGCGGCATAGCTAGTGAGTCTCTCTTCCGACGGTGTCTCTCTCTCCAGGTTCTGTTTGGCCAGCAGCCTGCAGTGGGCCCTCAAGTTGAGACGTTATGTATGGGCAAGGCAGACTAGGAGGGAGAGGGGGAGGGAAGTGTGGGGGCAGGGGCCACGGAACCCATGGGGTGCTGACGTCACACGGATGCCCGTGGGGAATGGGATGCATGGGACACTCAGAGCATGCAGACATCACTCTGACCTCCAAGGGACAGGCGTGGCTCTTGCAACCCCCCCAAACCACATGCCGCCCACGAGAGGTGGGTGCCCTCTCACCCACGGTCATTTACATACCCCCCACCCACTGTCCCGCCACCAGCAGGCCAGGCTTATGATCAAAGACGACCAGAGCTCCAGAACCGAAGATCAAGAGCTGGTTGGTAAAGTGGGTGGGGGGCCCTAGGCCACAGCGCACCGCGCGAGTCTGCCCAGAGGACCCCCTGAGATTGTGCAGTGCACAGCCTGAACAACGGCGGAAGCAGTTCAGCAGCCCCGCGGGACCTGCAGCTCTGGTGATGGCGGCCGTGCTGACCGACCTGTGTTGCCCTGGACACCTTACCCCCAGAAGACCCTCCCTCCCCACCTCACCTGGCCCCAGTCCTCGCCCCCCACCCCTGAGCTGCGGGGGCACCTGTGGCTTGGCAGGGCTGCGCGCTGAGGGTGAAGGAAGGCGCAGACATCCGCCGCCCTCCCCCACTCCCGGGCGCACCTCCAGCTCCTGGCTCCCGCGGTGACAGCCCGCCTCCCACAGCTCCGAGAACAGAGCCAGGCTGTGTTCACGTGTACCCCGCCGGGACCACACGGCGGCGGGCAAGAGGGCAGGCGGGCGGGGGAGCGGAACCGCCGCCCCACACCGCCAGGCCACAGGCTCTGTCTGTGCCCAAGCCTGCCATCAGGGACCTGCGAGGCGGCCAGGCCAGCCCACCCAGCACTGCACTCACCCGGGACCAGCCCCTGGGGGCCAGGGCGGGCCTCTGCAGCCTGACCTCCCCCTCGCTAGAGAAGACGGACGTCCTCAGCTGTGCCTGCTTCACGGACAGGGAAATGGGCTCAGATCGGCCTGTGGGGTCTGGCTCCTGCGGTCAGCCATCACCCGGGGCTCTGCTTCCTGGGGGAGGGGCCGGAGCCACGTCCGGAGATCTGAACCCTGGCCAGCCAGGTATAGAGCCCCACTTGTCACCCCATATCTGGGGAGAGGGGGATGCCTGGAATCCTGGCCCCCCTCCTGGGGAGGGTGAGGCGCCACTGTCACTGGAGAAGGGGCAGGGAGGCTGGCCCTCGGTCACGCGTCTGTCCCACCCCACAGAGGCTGAGGCAACAGTGGGCGGCCCCTAAGGAGGGGGCTGGGGTCCCAAAAGCTGGCCTCAGGGACGCTCTCCTCCACAGCCCCCGCCAAACCAGCAGGTCAGACACATGTCACGTCCAGGTCCCTCACGGCCTCCAGGGACAGCGGGCCTGGCTGCCTGCCCAAGCCACTGTCTGCACACTAATTCCCTCAGCCCGCTGAAACTTCTGGGTGTGCGCACACACGCACGCAAACACACACACGGAACCACGCATGCCAAAAACCCAGATACTCCCCCCACACACATACCAACACACACAGACACAGACATGTGTACTCAGACACATAGACAGACACACACACACAACCCCAGGGAGAGTGGGTAGAGAGCAGCTGATCTGAATCCACTTGACCTGTCTGTCTGTCCTGATGAAAATCAAAGGGAAGAGGGAGGCCTGGTGGGCAGCCAGGGCCTGTGTTTTACGGAGGAGATGCAGAGAGTGTGTGGTCCTGCTGTGGTGACAGGTGACCATAGAGGACCGTAGGGACAAAAGCAGTCATTCCTGCCCTGGACTGTCTGCTTCCTGTGGGCTGGGGTCTCCATGCTGCCTGGGAAGAGAGGAGACCTGGCATTCATTCATTCTTCATTCAGTCAAGCATCCACTCACCCATCCATCCTCTGCCATCCATCCACCTTCCACTATCCATCCATCATCCACCCTCCACTATCCATCCATCCATCCATTTGTCCTCCACTCTCCATCCATCCATCCTTCTAGAAATGTTACTGAGCACCTACTGTGTGCAGACCCTCTGCCAGGCAGCAAGTAGGACGTCAGAGGCCCTGTCTGACACGGCATGGTGCTGGAACAAGGACAGCATGACTGAACACATGCTGAGTGAGCAGCCTCATTTAACCCCATGGCGACCCTCTGTGGCAGGCGCCACCAGCACTCCCACTTTGTAGATGAGAAAGCTGAGGCTCCGCTGAAAAGCAGCAACACAAGAGCCTGTGCTTTGACTGTTTCCCTTCCCTCCTGTCCCCTTTCCATTTTTGTCTGTCTTATTTGACAAGAAAGAGAACCAGAGAAGTCAGTACCCCAAATGGCCGACAATCGTGGTATAAGCTAGGCTACTCTACGTCCCCGCTTGCCCGGGACAGTTCTGGTTTTCAGCTAATGTCACCACATAAGAGGTAACAGTGCCACCTGTGTTGTCACACATGCCCTGGTTTAGACCTGGGTGAAGTCAAGCGAGCTCCCTTCCCACTCTGGAGCTGAGAAAAAGACATAATATTGAGGGGAAAGGGAGGGTCTGAGGACAGAGCAATCACTGAAGGCTTCCTGTAAGAGGCGGAGCAGAGCTGCACCTGGAGGAAGGGGCACATTGCCCTCCAAGACCCTGCACCCACCACACAGGCCAGGGCACAGCTCCGTTCCTCTGTTTAGGGATGTTCTGGTCTGGTCTGGGAATCCCAGGAAGTGCAGATGCTGGGTACCGGGCAGAGTTGGGGGCAGGGCCTGAGGCAAATGTGGTCCCTCTGGTGGCCAAGATTATGAGGAAGGGGCTGGAGTCTGGGCAGGCTGTGCCCTCCTGATGGGATCAAAGCCCCCAGTGGCCCCTGGCTGCCCTCCCAGCACCCACGAGGCAGGCTGGGCCAGGGCCTGCTCCAGGCACCCAGCGCCCTGCCCCCTGGGAGGACAAGCTGTCCTGCCAGCCATCACCACGTGTGGCCTGGCACCTGCCCGTCCAGGCAGGACTGGGGCTGTCCCCGGCCTGGCAGAGGACCTGGGGCCTCCCAGACAGCTCTTCACAGCCAAAGCCCCGCAGCGACCCCGGCGAACCTTCTGGACTTCTCAAAGCTCAGGAAGCATTTTCCTAAATGGGGGTGGACTGCCTGTAACTGAGGACAAACTTTGTCCCGTGTGGCGGGCCAGGACCCAAGCTCTGCACCACACTTTCATTCCAGCTCTGCCACTCAGCTGACCGGCCTGGGGCCCACCAACTTGTCGCCTGGCCCTCTGTACCCGGCCTGCTCGCCTGGAACATGGGAGAAGAAGGGCTCCCGCACGCAGGGCGCGAAGGGTTTGGCCAAAGAGCCTCAGTATGAAGTAGGTCCTTGCTGCACAGACGGGGCACGTGGAGGAGGCGGGACCTGGAATCTGAGACGTGGTAGGAAGACTCTCCCTTCTGCCCTCTGCTCCTCCATGACCTGTCCAGTAGGTTGGGGGTTCCTGCTTGCACACCCCTGAGGATGGGGAGCTCACCACCTCACAGTCACCTGGCCTACAGACGGGCAGAGGGGGAGTGCTCTCCTCGTCAGAGTGTTTGCTCTGCGGTCAGACTGAATCCCAGGTGGGAAGCGGGAGTCAGGGCTAAAGGCCACGCCTCCCACCTCCCAACCCGGGGCCCTGCCTGCTGCCCTAGGAGCCAAGAAGCGGTCGTGACGGGAGGAGGGAGGGGAGGAGCCTGTGCGTCCCCCCTGGTGTGGGACGGGGAGCTCCGAGCACTCCTGTGGTCCCGCCGGCTCCTCCTCAGAGGCTGCCCCCGGCCCCCTCCACCTGCTCCTCTGCTCCTGGGTCTGCCTGGCCCCTCTTCCGGTCCTCCTGCCATATTTCCCTCTCACTTCCAGAAGCAGGAAGGGGCTTGGCAGATGAGCCACCGAGTTCTAGACCCTCTGCCAGGCTGGGGACGGCCCTAATCCTGCCAGGACAAGCAGGTGCCAGGTCACGGGGTGCCTGTGGCGATGGGCGGCGGGGCAGCTTGTCCTCCGGGGGAGGTGGGCGGGCGCTGGGTGCCCGGAGCAGGCCCAGAGGAGCCTCCTGGCAGGGACGTGCCCTCTGAGCCTCGGTTTCCCCTCTGCAGGAAGGCGCGGTAGGAGTCAGTGCCTCTGGGCCACCTGGCTCTGCGCTTCGCCTGCAACGGCTGGGAGGACAGCAGGCTCATCTGTGCACACCCTCGGGCGCCCAGCACCAGGCCCTGCGCCAGTCTGGGCCCCGTGACGGCACGCTGGGCAGAGAAGCCGCCACGGTGGGGCAGAGGGGACGCGCCAGGGGGACCAGGGGCTGCAGCGCTTGCTGCCACCCCATGGAGCTCTGCTGCGCCCCCTCACTATCCCCAACTCCTGCCCCTGGACCCCGGCTCAGACTGGGGCCACCGGGCCAGCCCCTGGGGACTCTCCGTCTGTGTCCTGGGTCACGCTGTGTTCCACACACACACACCGCAGGGTCCCTGCAGCCAGGACGCACACCCTTCACCGAGTCCCAGCTGAGCGTCGGCTCCCCCACCTCAGCCTTCCACCCTGCGAGTCTGGGCACTGACCCAGAAACCCCCTTCCCAGACGGTGCCGTCCCAGGGACTCACCGGGCAGCAGCGCCGGCCACGTGGGGCTCCTCTGGTCCATGGGAGCTGGCTCTCTCTGGCCCCGGCCCCCGGCCTGACCCCCAAGGGGCAGCTCCCTTCGGCCTGGGGGGAGGGGGGCCGACGGGGCGGGGCGACAAGGCGGCAGCAAAGCAGAGGAAGCCTGCCCAGCGTCTGCAGACCGGCTCTGTCCAGAGCCGAGTCCTGAGACGCCAGTGGAGAGGTCAAGGGCAGCAAGCCAGGGCTGCCCAGCGAGGCACGGATCAACCACGCGGCCGTCCTCCCCCGGCCCCCAGCCTCCCCCCGCCGGCTCACGCCCCAGCCGCCGCAGATGGGAGCTGTCTTCTGGAGGGCGGAGGGTGGCGGCCACTTCCTGCCTGCCCCTCGCGGTTCAACTCCTGCAGGACCCAGGGATCGAGGGATTCCTGGCACACGGAGACCTCTGCCCTGGGCAGCGGAGCCACCCCCAGACTCCGAGGGGGTCACAGCCCCACCGAGGCTGCCCTCGCTCGTTCGCACCCTCACTCAGCCGTCTCCACTGAGCACCTGCTATGTGCCAGGCCCTGTGCTGGGCCCCGATCCCCGGAGCTCTGTGGTGTCCTCCAGGCAGCGGGAGCCGCCCCCTCCCCGGGCATTCCTGGAGAGAAAGGGCCAAGGACGGCTCAACTCAGGAGGGAGGGAGAACACAGGCTTCGAGCGGGGATCCAAGGGGCTCCAGGAGAGCCCCACCCCGGGCTGCGGTCTCCGGGGACCTAGAGAGACGCTCTGGCAGGAGCTCGTGGGGGGCAGGAAGGAAGGATGGAGGGGAAGGGGAGGAGCCTACTGTCATCGGGGTCTCAGCTCCCGGGGTCTCCTCCCTACAGGGTCCAGATGCCCAGTTCCAGTGCTGCCCCCTCCCGAGAGCCCTTCCGGGTTCTCTTTGCTGGCCTTGTTAGAGCCCATCTTGCTGTATCTGCGGAAAGGACGGCTGGAAATCTGTTGTGGCGGAGGCCACGGCTCCGCTGCCTTAGGGGGCCGGCTGGGCCCAGAGGGTCACCGGGTGTGCCACAAGCTGCTTGCTGGGGGTGGAAGGGGGTGGGAGGCTGGGGGGCAGAGTCTTGTCAGGTCTCTGGGGTCAATCCCTTCCCTGTGCCCGCAGTGGGCAGCAGGCCGGGGGACTGTGGCTGGGGGTACCCCGAGGACTGTGGCTTAGGCCTTGTTTACAGTCACCTCCTGGGCAAACACCAGGCTGCACCCAGAACCTCCTGGCGTGGGTGAGAATCCAGCCCCCCCCAGGCCGGGTGGCGTGGGAACACCCCCGTCCTCATCCTAAACACACTGGTTAGCAACTGAGGTCGCCTTCATGCCACATCCCCGGGAGAAAGGTCCTAGCATCACGCTTCTGTTCCAAGGAGGGAACTGCCCCAGGGTGACCTAGCGCACACCTGCTGGGTCAGGTCCCCCCTGAGCACAGCCACCAGGCCAGAGGGGCCAGCCCCAGCCAGGCCGTGCAGAGTCAGCACTGCGTCCCCATGCGGACCTCACCAGCCAGCCTGTTCTTCAGCTGTGGGCATGGCCCCCACGGGCTGCACGTGGCCAGTTCAGCCAGCAACAGGGACTGGTGTGGAGGTCAAAGACTGGTCCCCAAAGACAGCCAAGTCCTCATCCCCAACACCTGAGAACGCGTCACTTTACAGGACAATAGGGACTTGCGGGATGTGAGTAGGCTGCCGACCCTGAGATGGGAGCTCAACCTCGATGACCCAGGCAGGCCCAATGTGATCACAAGGGTCCCTGTGAGAGGAAGGTGGGGTGGGAGATGTGATGACAGAAGTAAGAGGTTGGAGGGACGTGGGGCTGCAAGCCAAGGAATGCAGGCACCTCCAGAAGCAGAAGCAGAAGGACACATTCTTCCCCAGAGCCTCCACAAGGAACCAGGCCTGTGACACCTTGATTCTAGCCCAGTGAAACCTGGGTCAGACCTCTGATCTCTGACCTCCAGACTGTAAGGTGATAGAGCTGCCAAGTTCACAGATGTCTGTTATAGCAGCCACGGGAAAATAACACAGCTAGGAAGACAACTGTTCCCAGCTTCACAGCACCTGACATTCAACAGTTGCTCAATTAATGCTCTTCTCTGTGTGGGAAAGATTGAAGGCAGGAGCAGAAGGGGATGACAGAGGATGAGATGGTAGGATGGCATCACCAAGTTAAATGACATGAGTTTGAGCAAGCTCTGGGAGATGGTGAAGGATAGGGAAGCCTGGCGTGCTGCAGCCCATAGGGTCTCAAAGAGTCAGACATGAATGAGCAACTGAACAACAACTGCGTGTTTGATCCAGAGAACTCACAGCCCCTGCCTAGAATCAGCCAAGTCCAAGGAGGAGAAAGGACCATCAGACATGAATGAGCAACTGAACAACAACTGCGTGTTTGATCCAGAGAACTCACAGCCCCTGCCTAGAATCAGCCAAGTCCAAGGAGGAGAAAGGACCAATCTCTCACAGGTGACCGTGAAGTATCTTTGTCCCCCACGTATTACACTGGGAGACCTCAGGGAAAAGCAAATAGCCCAGGGTCGCAGGAATTCTATATTTCAGAGCAAAGCCCTAGAAAGGGGAGAAAAGTTCTGGAGTGGGATGAGGACCTGCTTGGAACATCGACCCTGGGGCCAGGAAGCTTGGGTAAACGCATGCTCTCCATATCTATGAAAATCTGATTTCCTCTTTATCTTCCCCTTGTCAGGTCCCCAGGACCAGCTGACTCGAAACTTGTATTCACTCAACAAACATCGACTGAGCACCTACTGTACAGTGGGCCAGGTGCTGGAGCCATAAAGAGGACAGTAAGATGTGTTCCCTGTCTGCATGGAGCGGGCAAGCGGGCAGCCTCGGGCCTGTGCTTTTGGGCTCCCTGTGGCCTGGGATTCTGCCCAGTGTCATCTCCTCAGCAGCACCTTCTGGGATCAGCCCGCCTACAGTCACAAGCTTCACCTCTGTGTTCTCCTACCCTATTTTGCTTCATGGAAGCTGCCCCTGCCTGGCATCACACCTGCTACCTAGCACGGTCTTTGACACATAGTAGGTGCTCAACAAACACTTGTGAACAAATGCACACACAGGAATGGCGGCCTAGAGGTGGAGACAGATGTCAGAACGGGCAACCACGGTGGAGACACGAGCAAAGGTCTGCTGGAGAGACATCGGCTTTCCAAATGGCTTTTGCTTCTAAATTAGAAGGTCGCGGGGAGAGCTGGTGTGGACGCAGGGGGAGTCTTACATTCTAATGCTCTTCTAGCCTGTTACATCCATACAGTGAGCCAAAATCCCCCGAGTGCTGGCTTACCTACCAGCCTAAACCCAGTCTCGGCAAAAGCAGGGTGGCGGCGGGTGGAGGCCACGGCCAGGACGGCAGACAGGCGGGCCCCAGGCGCAGCAGCCCCTGGAGGGGTGGTCTGTGCTGGTTTTTAGCTCCTTCGGGTCCCCAGTGCTGCCCCCGGGACACCCCACCCTGGGCCTCAGAATGGCCATTTCTACAGCTCAGCTGGATCTCCTTTTTTTCTATCCTGAAATCTTGATCACAGACTTACTTGGAAGGAAAATAGATTTCGGGACAAACAGACCCACTTGACAGCAATTTTGCCAGGTCTAAAGAGTTGCTTTTATCTTTGTGCCATTTTGAACTTTGGTGAAGGCAACGCTCAGTTCATCGTTTCATGAAATTGCCGAAGTTCCTTCTTTTCCATGTCATGGAAATCTGAATCAGTGACATGGACCTGCAGAGTCGCACCCCGGCCAAGGGAGCTGAAAGCAAGCAGAGCCTGGAGAGCGGGGAGAGGTCTGAGGCCCAGCCCCATGAGCCCTGCTAAACACTTAGGTTCCTGGGGAAAGGTTACCTAAAAGCCCAGAGCTTCAGGGCTGCCTGGGCTTCTCCGCCTCCTGCCTCAACTTGCAAGCTCTGTGCTCCCCAGGGAACAGTAAGTTTCTGAGAAGATAAACAGTCTCTGGTTGGAGAGAAAACAGACTTTGGATCCCAGCTCAGCTGGAGATGAACAAAGGAAGAGAGCAGTCGGCGGGAGCAGGGACACACTTCCACGGCACAGAGCGTCTCCCCGTGGAGCCGGCACGGGGACTGGGGAGCTGCAGCCAAGCCTGGCCCCCCTGCCCTCCAAGCAGTTGCCGCTTGGCCGCAGGGAATAGGATCCACCCAGTGCCGCCCGCCAGAGCACTCAGCACCAGCACCCGCTCCAGGCGAGGCCTGCCAAGGACGTCTTGGGGCCCGAGCCAAGTACCCAAGCGGAGGCCCTGCCTTCCCAGCCGCAGAGGCCCAACCCCACTGGCCAGGAGGCCATCCGCCCAAAGAAGGAGCGACAGGAGCCGCAGCAGGGCCAGCTCTCCCCACAGGGCCCGGGCCAGCTCCCGCATCCCTGAGCGTCAGGCGTGGTGCTCGGCGATGGATGTGGGTCACCTGGGGTCTCAGGGCACTCGCGGGCGAGCCGGGGCACGGAGAAGTTGTGCCTGGAACCAGGAGCTCGGAAGGGGCAGAGGCAGGATGCGGATCTAGGATGTGCCAGTCCGGACCCGAACACTTAAGAGAGGCCCACACCCAACAAATACTGATTGGATTTAAACCCAGGGCTTCCCTGGTGGTTCAGATGGTAAAGAATCCACCTGCAATGCGGGAGAACGGGGTTCTATCCCTGGGTTGGGAAGATTCCCCTAGAGGAGGGCAAGGCAATCCACTCCAGTATTCTTGTCTGGAAAATCCCCAGGGACAGAGAAGCCTGGTGGGCTACAGTTCATGGGGTCACAAAGAGTTGGATACAACTGAAGTACAGCACAAAGATGGATTTTTTAAGCCACTACAGCAGCAGTAGACACTAACCCCAAACTCTTCTCAAAGCCCGTTATGGGATCAGAGTAGGTGAACGGAGGTGCCCTGGGCTGGGCTGGGCCGGCCCAGGTTGGAGACGGAGGATGCACTGTATCTCCCACAGGTGCTCCTACTCCTCTGGCCAGAACTGCTCCTGCCCTCCCCTCTCCCTCAGACCAGGGGTCCCACAAAGCCAGGGACAAGCACACATGAGGACGGAGGCTTTCTGGGTGGGAGCAGGGCGGCAGGGGTCTGTTAGGACAGGAGCCTGCAGACCATCCCTCAGGGCTGGCGGGCCCCAGCACCCTGACGTGACCGGAGGAAAGGCAGGAGCCCAGGAAACAAATCTAGACAGCATTTTAAAAAGCAGAGACATCGCTTTGCCAACAAAGATCCATATAGTCAAAATGACGGTTTTTCCAGTAGTCATGTACAGATGTGAGAGCTGGACCATAAAGAAGGCTGAGCGCCAAAGAACTGATGGTTTTTGAACCCTGGAGCTGAAGAAGACTCTTGAGAGTTCCTTGGACTGCAAGAAGATCAAACCAGTCAATCCTAAGGGAAATCAACCCTGAATATTCACTGAAAAGACTGATGCTGAAGTTTAACCTCCAATACTGTGGCCACCTTATGCGAAGAGCTGACTCACTGGAAGAGACCCTGATGCTGGGAAAGACTGAGGGCAGGAGGAGAAGGGGGCAGCAGAGGGTAAGATGGTTGGATGGCATCAACTGACTCAATGGACGTGAGTTTGAACAAACTCCGGGAGATAGTTCACCGGGAAGCCCAGCGTGCTGCTGTCCGTGGGGTCGCACAGGGTCGGACACGGCTGAGTGACTGGCGGCGACAGGAGCACAGCCATGATGGGGGAGTCCCCCTTGCTCCAGCTTTTGGTGACCGCCCCCCCAAACCCATCAGTGGGGTCTGCAGCTTCAACCACGTCTACCAATGAAGACGATATCTGCCGCTTTAGATGCCGCTCCAGAGCTCAGAGAGGACGCCCAAGGGCCCACGGGCAGAACACAGGGCCACCGCTCAGCTGGGCGACAAGGCAACTCCGAGGCCACGCGGGGAGCCCGTGCCCAGAGGGGCGGTCCTGGAGCCGCGGGGCGGGCAGCCTGCGGAGCCTGGCCCAGCAGCCCTGGGGGCCCCTCCAGGCCCCTCCAGGCCCCTGACTCTACCTTGCACAGTAGCCAGGGAGGCTTCGCTGCACAGCCTCACGTCTGCTCAGCAGCTCTGGAGTCTGAGTCTGGCGGAAGCTCTGTGGGGGGCCGCTGGGCCTAGACTCCAGCCACTCCGTCGCCTGTCACCAGACAGCGCTGCTCCTCGCCTGCACAGAGACACTGCTTGGGAACGCCGTCCCGGCAGCTACTGACGGATTCTGAGTTTCCTCTGGCTGGATTTTATGCCGCCTGCACGTGGCACGTGAGAGACGGACTCTCCTTTGACTAAAGGCTTAAGAATATTGGAAGGAGCTGGGCCTGGGGGGCTCACCACCTTCAGGGACAGCCACCTTGCCGTGAGGTTGGGACACCGCCCTTCTCCCCCCGGCTTGGTCAACCCAAGATCCGTGCCTTGCCTGCCAGGAAGAAGCCCAGCCCCGGGGTCCCCGCTGCCCCTGCAGCCCCAGAGCTGTTCTCCAGCAGCCAGACAGCGAGCACCCCCCAGGCAGGCCTTCCAGATGCAATGCCTGACAATCACGCAGCTCCCCCAAGTCTGGGAGGGATGCAGGCGGCTGGGCCATGCGTGTCCCCAGGGCACGCAGCCTCCAGGCCCTCGGCCCAGCACCAGAGCAGTGGTGTGATGGCTTCCCGCCCCGGCGAGGGCCGCTGTCCCCGCACATGCAGGGAACTGGGGCTCAGAGACCGACAGTGGACACTTGCCCCCCCAAAGCAAGGGATGCAGCCCCCCCCCTGCCGACCTGCCCATCACCACCCAGCCCTCAGAAAGGCCCCTGCCCCAGCCGGCACGGAGGAGGGGGCTGGAGCCCACCACCACGGAGGGAGCTGGAGAGACGGTGGGGAGATGGGGAGGGGAGCTCCGGGGAGGGGGTGCGACGGGGCCGTGCGTGCGTGGGCCTGTGTGTGTTGCACACACACCCTCATGCCTGTGTGCCGGCCAGGTCTGTGCGTGTCCCCCGTGCGTCCCCACGCGGCGTGTCCATGTGTCTGTAGGCCGCGCCCCCCGCGCCCGCCCCGCCGCCCAGCCGGCAGCGCACAGCTGGGCCCGGGGGGCCGTGCGCACCGCCCGATGCGAGGTGGCAGGTGTGTAATAAACCATTAGTCACTGTCACATTTCCCAGCAGCGGCCTCCCCGGGAGGGGCTGCCTGCGGGCTGGCGCTGCCTGGCGGGTCTCCAGCTGTGAGCTGCGCGTCCCCCGTTCCCCCGGCCGCCGGCAGGGCTGCCGCCTGGCAGGGGAGCAGCTGGCCGGCGTGGGTCTTGTGTCCTGCCCTGCCCCAGGGGCCCCAGGGCAGGGGGGCAGGGCCGCGTGTGTGCCCAGCAGGGCGGGGAGGTCCTTGAGGGTCCCGGCCGCGCAGCTTATCACTCGGAGCTGAGGGCGGGCTGGGACAGCGGCCTCAGGGATGTGATGGGCTGCCTAGAGGAGGCGCCAGCGGGGTGAGTAGGAGTGACAACCAATAACGCTGACACCAGCCAGGACGCCGGGCTCTCGGGGGAAGGGGCACCAGGACTGCACCCGACCTGCCGAGTTCCATTCTCATACCGGCTGGTGAGCCAGGCACTCCCACTGGCCTTCCCGCCCACTCCTCAGATGAGGAAACTGAAGCACAGTGCAAGGAGACACTTGTCCCAGGCGTCCCTGCCCACCACTTGCAGTCCCCTTTGCTGCGACACCCCATCCCCCTCTGCCAGGGGGACTGGACGCCCCAGGCGGGCTGGTGGCCCATCAGCCCCTGTCAGCAAGCCCCTTGCTTTGCTGAGTCCACACTGCAGAGAGCAAGAGGTGGGTACCTGGGGGCGTCCTGAAGATGGGACTCCCAGGACCCCACCACCACGAGCCGACTCCCGCGCTCACTGACAAGCAGTGTTTTCCACCAGCTGCCCCTGCAGTGGCCCAGCAACGGGGAAGGCTGGGCTGGGGGCTGTTGAGCGTCGGTCCTCTTAGGGTCTAAGGGCCTCCCGAGGTAAGAACGCAGGTGTCCACTCACTGCTCCCATTCCAGGGCCCACGTGCTGCACGACAAACGACTCAGGACTCCACACTCACAGGCCCAACAACCAACGAGCGGCCAGCCTCTCCATCACTGGGGAAAGCAACGCGTCCAACGGGCTAGGGATGGGGGGACAGGATCTTGGTGGCTGGAGGCGGTGGGAGTGAACGTCCATGCCAGAAAACGCCAGGCAGCACCTCCCGCGGATGGACCCCCTTGTGCCCTGTGTCCCAAATGGGGCTACACCAACAGCCACGTGCCTGGACGCGAGCGGTGCGCCCCCACAGCGGGCGGGCGGCCAGCCCCCTTCCATCCTGCACGGGGCAGCTGGACATCACACGGCACGCGACGTGAAGTGGAGCGCGACGGCAGCTGCAACAACAGGCGGCCTTGCAGGGATGCGCGGGGCCCTGGAGACAAGGCTCACACCCCGGACACCGGGCCACGGGGTGCCAGGCAAACACAGGTGCAGCAGAAAAGCAAATGGGATCCTGGCGGGTCACTCTGGGGCGACGGGGCATCCAGGGAGACGGAGAGTTCTGGGGCAGGGTTTGGTGGCTCATGGAGATAGACCCATTATGCTATTTTTTAAATGAATGAGTGAACACAATGGAATATAGAGATTAAAAAAAAAAGAAACCAACAAAGGCTGTTTGTGAATCGACAATGAGAGAGGGGAAAACGATCAAACTCAAGTCAGGGAGACCCAGCCTCCTGGCTCCCCACTAGAATGTGGCGATCCTGGGGTGAGAGTCTGCACCCCAACTTCTGGGGAGGCTTCTGGTTCCCAGGAGCCACCTGATTCACTCCAGTAGCCAGAGATGGTGAAATGCTGGCACCTACCTGTGCCCGTGAGGTCCGGGCCGGCCCCATCCAAGCTGCTCTGCTGACACCGGGCTGGCCCCTGCTCCTGGCTGGTCCTGGGGCCCCTGGGCAGGCTCTCCGCTGGGGCACCCGGCCGAGGCTCGGGCTCCTGGGCGGGAGGGTGGATGGCTGTCGATGTCTCGAGAGATGCAGACGTGACCTGGAAGGACAGGAGGGGGACGTGGTGAGTCTTGGGCACGTCTGCTTGGAGGTACCCCAGGGTGCTGGGTACCGTCCTTCACCACGGTGGCCTGGTGTTGCCATCAGGGACCTGGTGTGGCTGGCTCTGGGAGCCAGAGCGAGTGCCTTCCTCGTCCAGGAAGCGCTGCCCAGGGACACCAGGCTGACCCCCGGGCGCTGGGGGTCCACCCCCAGGACCACTGCCACCTGGGCCGCTCCGCTCTGCACAGGCCTCTGTGACAACTGCCAGCAAGCTGGTCGCACTTGTACTGACCGATCTAGCTCATCTTCAGTTCCCCCTGAAGGGCGGTCATCCTCTCCGCCACCCTTGTCCTGTGTTTCTAAAAAATACCATATAGTAAAATATGTCGCTGGTTGTTGTTTACTTGCTAAGTCGGGTGCGACTCTCTGCAATGCCAGGGACTGGAGCCCACCAGGCTCCTCTATCCATGGGATGGCCCAGGCAAGAATACTGGAGTGGGTTACATGATATAAAATTTACCATCTAGACCATTTTAAGGATACAACTCAGCGACATGAAGTCCAAACACGTGTGCAACCATCCCCCAGATCCATTTCCAGAACTTTCTCATCAGCCCAAATGGAAACTATATACTCATTAGATACTACCCTTATGCCCCTGCCCCACCCCCAGCACCCACCATCCCGGCTGGTCGCTCTGCCCCCGGGCCACAGGGGCGCAGGTGACTGGGGCTCAGAGAGGGGCAGTGGGAGCCTGAGGTCACAGAGCTGCCGAGGCAGGGTTGACACAGGTTTGCATCCTGGGCTCCTAGGCCTAAAACCCCGGCAGCTCCCTGGGGGCTGGTCCCGGGGGCCTGGTGACCCCCCATTCCCTGATTACAAGCTCTGGGACTGCACGGCTGTCAGAGAACAACTTTGCGTTGATCCCGTTTTCCCAAGGATTAGGGCTATAAAAGCAAAGTGCCTGAGAGAGATGGATGGCACTCCATCCAGGCTCCGCCAGCCCCACACACAAGAGACGGGTACATTTACCATTTGTTTCCGGGAGTGCTTTAATTTATGGGATCCATATGGTGATGCTGCCCTGACTGTGGCCCCCGCAAATCCCACAGGGGTGCTGGCAGCTTAGGCTGGAACCAGGAGTGGGTGGCGCCTGGCCCCAGCACACTTCATCCACTCCTGGCCTGCTTAGGGCCAGGGGCCCACCGCACGGCGGGGAGCCCGGAGCCCCTGTAGACCCCACTCCGTAGGGTTTTCACTGCTCTGGCAAACCTTGCCATCACCACTTGGGGAAACGCTTGCCAGACTCGGGGCTGCTGTGTCTCTGTTAGTCACAGGATGACTCGCCCAGCCAACCCCAGGGACTGTCTATGGGGCGGCACCAGGCCAAACTGGGCAGCGTTCTCCATGCCCCTGGGGGTGGGCTGGCACTGCGCCCTGGCCTTGACCCTGCTGCACGCTAGTGGAAAGGAGAAAGCGGTAAGGCCCGCCCCCACCCTGCTCCTCCTCCTGGAGCGCGGGGACCAGGCTCCTGGTGCGGGGAGGTGGCTGGAGATGCCTCACGGCTCCCCAGATGGGACATGAGGATGCCGTGCCTGAGCACCTACTATGTGCTACAGTTAATCCTCCAGGGAAGAAAACACGGAGACGTGAGGGGACGAGCGGCCTGTCCAAGCTCCCGCAGTAATTGGAGGTGCCTGGATTTGAACCCTAGCAGTTGGGAGAAGACTCGGCTGTTCCAAAACAACCAGGGACATAGCCTTTAAGCAGAGAGCAGCAGACAGCAGAAGAGAATACTTCCAGGTGGGAGGGGGTGCAGATGACAAAGACTAGGAGAATTCCCCAAGGGCTGGGAAAATCCAGGCGGGCTTCCTGGAGCAGGTGGAACTGTGCTGAACTAGACCTTCAAAGGGACCAGGTTTGGAAAGGGAGGGGGGACAGGAAGGACAAGAGATGCAAACACACATCTCTGCCCCCAGGAGGGTAAACCATTAATGAGATACTGGGTAGGCGAGACTGGGGGCGGGGGGAGGCGGACAGCACCAGTCCACCCGGCGCCATGTGGAGGGAAGCTGGCTCCATCCCGCCAGGCCTGATCTTTCAAGAGGAAGCGAGGAATCCATCTTTAAAAGCGACACCCGCGTGATTATTAAGTGTTGAAATACTACACAAACCCTCACACACGGCTGGTGGGGCTGCAAACTCGCGCAGCTGCTTTGGAGCCGGCCTGGCAGTTTGTCAAGACCCAGAGACACACAGTCGTCACAGGACCCAGCGACTCCAATCCTAGGCAGGTATCCCGGAGAGACAAAAGCAGACGTCCACATGAAAGCTTGCCTCTAAATGTTCACAGCAACCCTCAGATCACAGACAGATGAATTCAGCGATGAACGTGGAGGCAGGTTCTTCCCCCGTCGAGTCCCGCCAACACCCTGACCAGCAGTGGGGGCCCCCGCTGAGTGTGCAGAGGGAGGCGTGCTGCTGCAGGCTGCTTACGCCTAGTCCTCTGTTACACAGCACTGGATGACTAAGACGACCCGAAAGCTCTAGAACAGGGCCCGGTCCAGAAACACACGCTCCCTGGCACCGTCGTGTGCCAGACACCCTCCCTCCTCAGGTCCAGCTGTCCCCGCCACAAGGATTTCACCCCCTTCTCTGGGGTCTGTCAGCAGCTGCCCAAGACGCCAAGGGGGCTCAGTCACTGTTAATTGCTGGGCGAGGCTGCCAGACACACGTGGGCGGGAGTATGCGTTATCTCACGCTAGCATCATCAGAGGGGGAGGTGAAGGTTCACGAAGGTTCTTGGCCAGACCATCGCAGGGAGGCAGAGAGCAGCCTTTCCTCACCCTTCAAGGCCAAATTTACAACAATTCCTGGCTAATAAAAAGCAGACCCTTGAACCAACACATTCACTATGCCTTCTCGCTTCCAGAGCCAAGAGTTCCAAGCTCACAGCCTGACTTAATGTGCTATTAGGAGGGGGCCTGGGACATACATTGCTCCCTGCCCTGGGGACCCTGGA
Organism: Muntiacus reevesi; assembly: GCF_963930625.1. NCBI lineage: Eukaryota > Metazoa > Chordata > Mammalia > Artiodactyla > Cervidae > Muntiacus > Muntiacus reevesi. The sequence continues at coordinate 224,815,167 of NC_089250.1, read as the reverse complement.
AATTGGCAGCATCCCAGAGAGTCCATGGGGCCCTGTGGAGTGAGCAGGATAAACTTTATTGTCCCCTTTATTTCCCTGGACCGGGGCCACCACATTTAAAGCATTAGTTAACAGGGAAAGGAAAAAAAAAGGGCGGGGGGGGGTGGAAATTTCCAGGGTTCTTTACCATAAAAGGGATCTGCAGCCCACCACTGAATATCCTAATGAGATCTTGCCTTGTTACACTTTCTCTGGAGAGCTAAGTGATTTCCGGAGAGCGCCGATTCCAGGTAAATTCGCAGGTAGGGATGAAGGTGGTCAGGGGCGGGTGTGGGGTGGGGTGCACAGAGAGCAGATACGGCATCATGGCAGCAGAAAGGAAAACCACGCTGCAGGGTTGTCAGCACCGAGGTTATCTGATTGATCGTATTAGTCCTCGGGCTCCCCGAGTCTGGGAACTCTTGCTGTATTGTTCTGTAGAATTGTTTTACTGAGATAAAGTCCATATACCATACTATTCACCCATGGAAAGTATACAGTTCGGGGGCTTTGAGGATAATCACAGACTTGCGTGACCACCAGCAGCATCCATCTAGAACGTCCCCATCACCCTGTGCCCCCCCAGGCCCCGGTAGCTTCTCGTCCCCCTCCATCTTCATGGGCGTACTCCTCTGGACACTGCGTGTAGATGGAATCCTCCACCATGGAGCCCTCTGAGTCTGGCTTCTTTCACTCAGCATAGTGTTTCTCAGACTCGCCCACATGGTAGACTATAAATCATGTATTTTCAAAAACAAAGGCAGGTCGAGTTTGAGGGCCCACAGCAGCCCAGAGGCCATTGGATGAGACGCCAGGACTTCCCTCTCCAGCAGCCCCGCCAACTGACTGTTCCCAGGGCCCGCTTCCCTCTCCCCCCACCGGCACCCAGCCAGACTCCACCTCTCCAGCTTCCTGCAGAGCGATGGGGTCAGGCACTGGGTTCTGGGTTCTCTCCACCGGTTTCCAGCTGGGAGATCTTGGCAAAGTGATTTAACTTCTCTGGGCCTCAGTGTCCCCTTCTGTAGAATGGATTAACAACCCAGCAAATGTCTGACTCCCAGAGGCAAGGTGCAGGGGATGAGTTCCTTCTGCTAAAGCACAGAGTAGGTGCTGAAATGGTCGCTTATCTCATGACGTAAGCATTGGGAACAAGAGCCAAAGGGGTGCTGGGGCCGGGGGACCCCACAGAGCCTAAAAGGGTGTGTGCTGGAGAAGGCGTCACAGCATTGGCCTTGGGGGGCCCCAGCTGGCCTCTGGGCCCTTTAGGCCTCAGGGGCAGGGCTGCCTTCTAGGTCCCCTCGCCCACTGCAGGCACAGGGCCTGAGGCAGTCCTGGAGTCCCTGAAGTCATGGGGTAGGATATGGAGTGTGAAACTCCCATTTTTCGTGATCATCCTGAATCTCCTCTTTCCTCCAATCGGCTCAACATACACTTCAGGAAGCCAACCTTGCCAATCTTGAATAAACATGGGAGTTTTATAACTCCAAACATGGGCCTGAATCTTGAGTGATGCCTGCCTGCAGCTATAACTAAGAGTAACAGACAAGTCATGACTGCTCGGACTTCAGCTCATTTCTGGGGGAGACGGGCCAGTAATGCCCTAGCCGAGATTCCCAGAGCACTTGCACTGTGCCAGGCGTCCGCTGAGCACCTGCTGTCGGTAGCCAGTGTCATTCTCCAACAGCCCCACCTTAATGCCTGCTTTGTGGAGGAGGAAACCGGGGCACAGAGACGTTAAGTCAGCTGCCCAAGCTCACCCAGCTGGTCACGGTCAGAGCACCCACAGCACACCAGGAGGTCCTCACTGCACGCTGGCAGGGCCTGACACCTGCACATGCTGGCTCGGCAGACGCACGGCAGCCCGGATTGCAGGTGAGCGGGTGGGCTGTGGAGGGTCTGTCTCAAGAGCAAGGCTGGGAGGGGAGGCAGAACCGAGCTGCAGGAGAGGGACGAGGAGACACCAGTGTCCGACGGCGTCCACGGACGCAGCATCACCGGCCCTTGGCCCCGAGGACCGATCAGACATGGGCGGGAGGCCTGAGCCAGGGAAAAGAGCCACCTCCCCCGCAAACAGGAGTGGCTGGGGGCCTGCCTTGGCTAGAGGGTGGGTGGGCACAGCCCGGCTGGCGGGAGACCCTGCCACCGGCTGGGGACCTGTGGGTCACAGGCTTGGAGCCGTCTGTCTGGTTGGGAATAAGGGCACACGGGCCAGCCCTACCATGAAGGCCCTCCCCCCCATTTCCTGCCCACCCCCCATGAGAGCCCACCCACAAAGATGCGCTCAAGCCTCTCTGCAGGGGGCTTCTTGTCCTGTGCTGCAAGCTGAGGCATCAGAGGCCAGTATTTTATGCCCCTTAATTCCCTGTAACAGCTCCATAATGGTGAGCAGAGAACTCCAAATACTTCAGGAAAGGGGACGATAAAGCTCCGGGTCAGGGGGAGACAGAGCTGCTGAATGCACGGTCCCCGACAAGCAGACAACGAACGGGTTATTAAACGTGCGGGGCAGACCGGGTGTAATTGGAAAGTTATTAGATATGGAATACACACAGCACCCAGTAAATGAGTAATCAGGGGCTAATTAAGCTCACGCGACATGGCAGATCGCGCGGGAGAGGCTGGTGGCTGCCACATCTGTGGCAGCAATTAGGGGCGCTCCGGCTGCGGCACCCACGGGGAGGGGGGCTCGCCCACTCAGGCGGAGTGCCAGCCGGGGGTCTCGATCCCACTCTTCCCCCAGCCGAGTCCCGCCAGGTGTTCCCAGGTCTCAGGAGCTGGAGGCAGGGTGGGGAGGCTCATCCAGTCTTGAGGACACAAGGTCCAGAACTCAGAGAAAAAAAAGGTTTTTGTCCCTGGCTGCATATATGGTCAGGAGGCAGCTTGCTGCAGCCTCCCAAGGGGACAGAAACCATCATAAGAGTCCCCCGAATGACCTGCAGATTGTGTGTGCAGAGTCACCTCCAAAGCTTTGCCACAGTTCTGCCAGGTGGGCCAGCCAAGGGGCATGACCAGCCCATTTTATAGATGGGGAAACAGAGGCTAAGAGGACCAGAAGGGGGCAGAACTCACCCAGCCTGGTTCCCCTGCAGCAGGTACAGACACCAGCCCCCAAGTGTCTGGGAAAGAGGGGGGCATTGCTGTTTTCTCAGGAGACTGGAGCAGTTACGTGGACAAAGGGAGCGACCACCTGGGTTCCTCCAAGCTGGGAGACCCTGGGCATGCTTCTGAACGTCTCTGAGCCTCAGCGTTTTCATCTGCAAAAGGGGTGCTGAGAGTCACAGCCATAGCACACGGCGGTCATGAGGATTCCAAAGTTAGCATTTGTGTAGTCCAGCCCAGGCCTGCCACGGATGTCATGAACACATTTGCTAAAGCAAGAAACAGAAGAAAGCCCACACCCAATGCCATAAAGAGAACCAGAAAGCCCCTAGTTCAAGACCTGGGGGCTGCCGGAGCTGAAGAGTATCCGAATTCAGCTGAAATTAAGCACTCTTTCTGAGCCAGGAGCCAGTCTGTCCCTGAAGGGTCCCAGCAGAAGGGCAGGAGACTTGGGACTAAAATGTCTTTCACTGTTCACAGGTATATGTTGACTGCACCTACTGAGCACCAGGCCCCACATCCATGACACCCAGTGGGTGTCAGCCCATTATGCCTTAGCTCTGGGTGGGGAGGCAGGAAATGTTGGGCCCCATTACGCAGATGGGGAAACTGAGACACAGAAAGGATGGCTCATGGCCGTACCTGGATGGTGCAGGTGGGGCGTGATGTCTCTGGAACAAAGAAAACCCAGAGTCTGGGACTTCCTGGTGGGCCAGTGGTTAAGAATCCGCCTTGCAGTGCAGAGGACATGGGTTCAATCCCTGGTTCAGGGAACTAAGATCCCACGTGCTGTGGGGCAACTGAGCCCGTGCATCACAGCTAGAGAACCCGTGTGCCGCAATGAAAGATATAGCAGGACGCCACAAAGATCCTGCATGCCACAGCTAAGAACTGATGCAGTCAAATAAGTCAATAAATATTAAGAAAAGAAAGCAGGAAAGCAAACCAGAGTCTTGCTAACAGCACTCAGAGCCTCGAGAGACACACTGGGGTGGGGCAGGTGCAGCTGGAAGAACGGGGCCCCAGGGAGACTGGAGCTGGCCAGAGGCGGGCAAGCCCAACTTACGTTGCTCCTGTGGCTGAATGGGACCTTCCAGAAGGAGTGAGCCCAGCCCCTCGCTCAAGGGAGGCCTCTGGACCAGCTGACTCCCTTGTCTGGTCAGGGGCAGGGCAAGGGTCTGCAGGGAGGAATGCACTGTTTCCAGAGGCGAGCTTGCTTTCCCGACTGCCAGGCTCCAGGGCGTGTGCGTGGTGATGCTGGGGGAATCCAGCTCAGGCCCAGGGTCAGGGACGAGGCCCTCCGTGGTCTCGGGGCCCCTGGAAGCCAGCAGGGGGAGCAAGCTGATCTCAGATCAATGACTGCCTGACACCCCGGCTCTCCTGGGCTCCCCCTCCTACTCCTATGGTGCCTGCTCACCTCCTCCTACCTCCCAGGGAAAGAGTTTCCCACCAGTTTCTGGGCACACAGCCCTCCTCACTTCAGCCCAACCATGCCTGAGCCCGAGCCAACTTTCCAGAATACCACACTCAACCGGCCTTCACAAAATCCTTCCTGACCCCTTCACGGGGCATTTGAGAGCCATGTGACTTGGGCCAGGCTGGCTTCTCACACGTTATGCCTCATATCTGCCTAACCTGATCAACCCTGCCTCCATCCACCCATCCTTCCACCTGTCTATCTGACTGTCCATCCGTCTACCCATTCAACCATCCATCAATCCTTCCATCCATCTATCCAATCATCCAGTCAACCATCCATCCATCTAATAAACATTTATTAGGCACCTACTATTGCCAGGTACTTTACCTGAGATACAACAGACAACAGAACAGGTAAACATCCCTGCCCTTAAGAAGGTGACATTCTGGGGACTTCCCCAGTGGTCCACTGGTTAAGAACCAGCCTTGCAATGCTGTGATCTAAGATCACACAAGCTGCAGGCCAACTAAGCCTGTGAGCTGCAACGACTGAGCCTGCCCGCTCTGGAGGGTCCACAGAGCTCTGGTCTGGGGCCACAGCTAGAGGATCCATGCACCACATGGAAAAGATCGTGCAGGGCACAACCAGGACTCCATATGCTGCAACGAAGACCCAACGCAGTCAAATAAATGCATTTAAAAGACAGAGTACGGGGGGTTCATCACAATATTCTCTCCCCTTCTGTAGATGTGTTGCTGTTTTTTTAACTTAAAAAAAAAAAGTGTCATTCTGGTTGAGGAAGACAGACTCAATAAATCCATACTGACATGTCAGTTGGTAGGAGGTACCAGAAGGACAAACAGGAGAAGGAGATAAGGAGAGGGAGTGTGGCCAGAGTTAGAATTTTCCATAGGCTGGCCCCATTGAGAAGGGACACTGTGCAAAGACTTGAAGAAAACAAGAAAGCTAGCCATGGAGATAGACATCTGCAGGAAGAGTGCTCCAGGAAGTCAGTCAGTTCAGTCGCTGAGTCGTGTCCAACTCTTTGTGACCCCGTGGACTGCAGTACTCCAGGCCTCCCTGTCCATCAACAACTCCTGGAGTTGACTCAGACTCATGTCCATTGAGTCGGTGATGCCATTTGACCGTGTCACCCTCTGTCTTCCCCTTCTGCTCCTTCCTTCAATCTTTCCCAGCATCAGGGTCTTTTCCAATGAGTCACTTCTTCCCATCAGGTGGCCAAAGTATTGGAACTGCAGCTTCAGCATCAGTCCTTCCAATGAAATATTCAGGACTGATTTCCTTTAGGATGGACTGGTTGGATCTCCCTGCTGTCCAAGGGACTCTCAAGGGTCTTCTCTAGCACCACTGTTCAAAAGCATCAATTCTTTGGGACATCACGTTCCAGGAAGAAGGAACAGCAAACAAGATGCCCAGAGGCGGGGAGCATGTGTGCAGACCTTTCCTGAAAAGGCCAGACAGTGTGGTCTTGCTCCCTTCTGCTCCCCTGCAGGCGTTCCGCAGGGCCTGGGAGCTGTGTGCCTTTGTGCACTCACTCTACCTCTCTGGGCTTTGGCTTCCCCATTTGTAAAACGGCAAGGGCTCCCTAGGTTCGAGGTTCAGGGCGAGCACAACACAGGGGTCTGCTCACGAGCCACTGTCATGTCCGTGAGTCCCCCTCTCACCCCAAAGTGCCCTCTGCTCCTCCCCAGGTCCCTGCCTCCTTTCCAGCCAAGAGTCTGTCCCCCTCCCCCAGACTCTCCCCGACTCCCCTTCCCAGGCAGACCCTCCCCTGGACCACCTTCGCTAGAGCCCTCATCTGAGTACCACTGATTCAGGGGTTACACTTCCAGCCCCCCAAGACTGTCCCTGCCCTGAACAGCACTTGGTAACTCCAAGGCCTGGCAGTGTCCCCAACACAACACAAGGAAGAGACATCTAAGCTGTGGAAAGAGCCATGTGGTGGTCTGGGGAACCGGGCTTCAGGCACAGGGAACAGCCGTGCAAAGGCCTTGAGGCAGGAGAGTGCCTGGTGTGACCGAGGGTCAGCAATGGGGGCCATGTGGCTGGGCCCCTGATGGACTCGGGCTCTCATTCAGAGTAAGAGGAGGGCCAGGAGGGTTCCAAGTCAAGGACAGATGTGATCTGCCTTTTGCTTTGCTTTAACTTTTAACGATGAGATGCTTCTAGAATCACATGCAGCCATAAGAAACGATACACGGAGAGCCTGTGTGCACTTGGTTCAGTTTCCCCAAAGGTAACATCTTACAAAACCAGAGCCAAGGTCACAGGGAGGAACTAGCAGGACAACTTGCCTCTATGGTGCCTGCTTCCCCAGTGGGACCTGGACTTGCACGGGCGTGCGCATTCCGTTCTCCGGAGTGTTATCACCAGCATCGGCTCCTACAAACACCTCCACCGCAGGGACAGGCAGCAGTGCCACCCTCAGCCTCCCCGAGGAAGCTCCCTGATAAGCATACTCCCCTCCCTCCTGCCCCAGACGCCCAGCCGCTGATCTGTTCTGCATTTCTACGTTCTGCTGTTCCAGGCATGGTATGTAAATGCAATCACAGTCTGTAACCCTTTGGGACTGTTCCTGCTCAGCACGGCTCCCTGGAGGTTCCCCAGGTTGGCGGGCATTTCGGTGGTTTGTTTCTTTTTATTACGGAAGTCGTCATCCACGGCGTGGCCGTCCCTTGTCTTGGGGGCCTGTTGCCTGGTTTCAGTAGAGGGAAGCCGGTTCCCTCTGGGTTGAGGGACTTCTTCTGTCCCATCCCAGGCTCATGTCCCACCATGGCCCTGCTCCTCCTCCCATCTTCAGAATCTGCGCCTTGTTTACCTGCCAGCTCCCTGTCTGGGGCCTGCCCCCTCCATCTGGGAACCAGCACCCTGCTTATCAGGCATGATGTGCCCCACACCACCCCACACAGCCTTTTTAGATGCCCCAAACTGTGGAGGTCAGGGGGCTTGTCAACCTAAGGCTTCTGGAGCACTCCTGGTTCAGATGCGGATCAGAGATGTTTAGCAACCTGCCAAACGCCGCACAGCTGGAAACGGGCAGACGCCTACCCTGGCATGCTTCAGTTGCATCAGAGATGGATTCCAAGGACCAGGGGAGAGCACAGGGTGGCGCGAGGCCTGCCCTGGACTCTGTGGGGGCTCAGCTCGACCCCGTGCCTCCACCAAGGGGGCCTTGGCGGCTGCAGGTAAACATGACATAATTACTGTGGAGGGAACTATGCTGTCTCACCCAGGGCAGTCAGTTTATCAAGCGCTGACAGTGCATTAGCTAAGTGATCACTAGACTATTAATTTTTTTTTCCCCAGCCCTTGCCAGGGGTATTACAGTGAAAAATGGCAGCTTAACCGCAGGGAAATTCTTCAGGGTGACAAAAATAAAAATAGCTCTAATTGAAGTTGATAGAAATTATACCCTTTAAAAACACACTTCAGGGTGCACTGGCTGTATTGTAAATTAACACGGGGGCAGGGTTTCTGACACAAGATGGTGGAAACACAGTGACAGCCACAGCAAACAGCCTCCCGGGGGCCTCCCAACTGCTGGGTCACGGCTCAGCGGCCTTGGGAGGCGGCGGGCCTGGCCGGAGGCTGGCTCCCAGGCAGGGGGTAGGGTGGGGGCTGGCAGTTGTGGCCTCGGCCGCCACCCAGCCCCTGTCGAGGGGCAGCGGGCAGGACAAGGCCAGGGCCACTTCAGGGAGCCCTGGGTGTCCTGGGATGCTGCAGGCCCGATCGGGAGTGGAGGGGGCCGGGCCCTCAGCAAGCCAGGCCAGCAATCTACCACCAGGGCCACCACAGGGCCCTGCTCACAACACTGGAGGCCATCGCGAAACTCGCCGGGAGAACGTGTTCATCACGGAGGCCCCGGCCCATCAGACAGGGCCTGCATGCTCTGGTCTAAGAGGTGAAGCTTCCCCCGGCAGCCAAGGGGTTTCACTGCAGTGTGTGAAAGAATGATAAATATAACGGCAATAAAATACTAATAATCACAGGCGGAGCATCTGCCCGGCGCACCACACTGCTTCAAGTACTTTCCACATGTTTTAATTCACTTAATCCTCGACACAACCGGTGAGGCAAACACGGTCATTATCATCATTGCGTTCCAGACGAGGAAGCGCGTCTGGAGGCCCAGACTGGCTGTGTAACCCGCCTGCAGGGACAGTCACTTGGCCCCCTCTAGTCTGGCCTCTGAAGACCCCTGCCCAGGGCCCCTGAGCCCAGCAGAGGACGGGCCCCCGGCCAGCAGGTCTCCGGAGGAGCCGCCCTCGGAACATGGCACGGACAGCGGTGTCAGTGCTGGCCCTGCACACGCATGTAACAGGAAGACCAGACTCCGTATCACGCCTGTTTCCTCGGCTTTCACCTTTGTGGTCTATGGCTCTGCCTTCCAGTTAAGAATGTTCCCAGGAGTCTGAAATAGACAGGACAGTCCATTCTCAAGACTCGTACCTCTAAGGGTCTAACACTCTTTCTTTCGTATAGAAATAAACAGCTACAGAACAGAAAACAGCACTTGCTCTGTTGGAGGAACAGGGCAATGATGTTACAGGAACATCATGAGTTGACCTCCGTGGACGGGACATGCAAGAACAAAGGATTCCAACGTTAAGAGGTTTGCAATAACAAGCCACGCCCTTCCCTCATCTTGACTTTATTTATTCATTTATTTTATTCTCACTTGTTCTTTTGGCCACACCGAGTGGCATGCAGGGTCTCAGCTCCCTGACTAGGGTTGGAACTCATAAAGCCTGCAGTGAAAGCGAAGTCAACCACTGACCCACCAGGGAAGTTCCCACCTTGACTTTAAAAGGACTTTGCTGAGACCCTTCGGGGAATCTGGTGTTTGGAGGGCCGGAGTCACCCGTCTCCTTGCGTGGCCCTGCAATAAACCTTTTTCTGCTCCAAACTCGGATGGTGTGGTATTGTTTGGTCTCACTGTATGGTGCACACAAAAACCCGAGTGTGCTAACACACACATCTTCACACGGCTTGTGTGCAATTTACTTCTATTTTGACTGCACCTTTACTGAGGTTGAGAATTCACTTAAGCTTCCTATAGCTGCCAACAACTTAGAACTGTACTGGGTATTATGCATTGGTCGAGGGAGGGGGTGGGGTAAAGAAAAAACAGACCTAAGAATTAATTTTGGAATACTTATCGGGCCCCTGCCCCAATAAATGCCAGGCACTGTTCTAGGCACTGGAGATTCACAGTACGATGAGGAAAGTTCCAGGCCTCTTGCCGCTGACATTTGAAAAGGTTGGAAGAGGTAATTACAGAGTCACTCATTCCAGGTCCACAGGCAAAGACAGAAGTCATCAAAAATGAAAATCCAAACACCATCTTATGATGGAAAGACACAAGTCAAAAATCTAAGAATCTGACCTGCAAAGGATTCTAAGCTTACTCTCTTAAAAAGAATAAAGGGAAAGATTAGAAAGAATCTCTCATTTTCTCTCTCTCTCCCTGAGCGTGTGCGTGTACACACACACACACACACACACGCACACCCCATTTCCAGGGAGAGAAATCTAATAACGGGAGGAACCTCGAGAAGAGCGATTTTCGTGGCTTTGCACTGCTGTCTTCCCTGAAAAGATCTGGAGGGAATAATTGACTGGAGTGAGTCCTGATTGAGGTGGAAAAGGGGAAAAGTAAACGTGGGAAATGCAGACAGAAGCTTCCAGAAAGGGCACGGCACACGGGCAAGTCCTGCATGGCTGGGTCAGCTCTGCCAACGGTTGGTCCAGAGAAATCTCGGGAGACACAGAAGCAGACCCCGGGCCAGCACAGACAATGCACGCCCCTCTCCCAGGAGAGAACGAAGCCCCAGGATGGAAGTGACAGGACTGCTAGCCTGGCATCACAACCAGGTCGACCTCAGAACACATCATTGGGTGGGGGCGGGGAGTGACTCCCGGCTGCTGGCCGGTTTGCGGGAGGGGAAGCGGCTGCAAGCGACCTCTGTGACCCCACAAGACATTAACTCAGGCCACAGCAGCCACCTGGGTCAGCCTCGGTCACCTGGGGGCACAGACACCCCCATGCTGACCTCACGGGGCCCCTGCCTGAAGGATCAGAGTGGGATGCCAGTGGGTAGAGCTGTGACCCAGCCCACCACACGCCTGGCCGCACTCTGCACATGTCATCTTATTTCATTCTTAAGCCACCACCATATCAGTAACAATCAGGAGATCGACAGTAGCCTCCACCTATTAAAGCTTGCCTAGAGTCAGGTGGTGACTCTTTCCCTGTGGGCTGTGTGGCCCCAGGGAAGTTACTAAACCTCTTAGGGCCCCAGTTTCCTCACCTGTAAAATGATCACGACAGTACCTGCTTCACAAGAAAGGAAAAAAAAAAAAAAGACACACGTACTCAAAACGCCACCTGGCCTTCAGGAGCTGCTTAGGAAAGCCCGGATGATTTTATATTCCTTGAGATAACTACTTAATGTCATTTGACTTATGTGCCAAGCACTGTTCAAACACTTGATACATCTTGACTGGTTCGATCCTCCTAACACGCCTATGAGGCAGGTTCTACTGTATCACATGCCCACTTCATGGATGAGGAGACCAAGGCACAGAGCTGGTAAGTCAGCTGCCCCAGGTCACAGAGCACTGGCTCTGCACCCAGATGCTGTCATGCCTGCCATCATCCTTGGTCTGTACCACTAGCCTTCTTACAACACTGTCCCCCAGGACACTCCGGGAAATTCAGAGGGCGCTCAGGGACCCCCACGGTACAAAGACATTAAGCAACTTCACACAAACAGCTGGTTAGAGGTGAGGCAAGAAGATGAAGGCAAGTCTAGAGAAACAGAGAGGTGAAGATGTAATAGTGTGATGATCAGAAGGAGAATAAAGCGAGCATAAGATGGGTTGGGGTTGGGGGGTGAGGGTGCGTCACCCCTTCTGGGGGAGGCAAAGGGCCCTGACTCCCGGGACGGGGGAAGAACGGGGAGCCTGGGAGCGGGAGGCTTTGGGAACAGGAGGGGCCCTCCCTCAGTCCCGCACCTGCTTTCCAGATCTCTATTTTGACGCTGCGTTCCTTTTGATCATCATGAAAAAGGAAAACCACCACCGGCACCTCGTGAGTGGAGGGGCTGGCGTGATCGGGAAGGGCTGGGAAGGCGCGGAAGAGCCGGCTTTGTTTGCGTAATCTCTGTCTCACTGAAGAGATGAATGGGAGCTCAGGGAAGTCTCCAGCACCCCCAAATCTCTGAGGGGAGAGGAACCTGAAATGTCGTCCGCCTCCCGCTTCTCAAACTCCGGATGCGTCCCACATGAGAGCAATTTTTTTTTTAAAGGGAATGGAATAGGGAAAAAAAATACTGGCATGCACCCTATGTAGTAAAAATATCATTTTGTGAAACAGGTTTCAGGCACTGATGTATGTCAGCGTCGCCTGGGACCCGGGCACCAAGGACCCCCACACCCTGTGTGGAGAGCCCACCCTTCCTCTGGCCCTGCCCCCAGGAGGCTCCACGGGCCACACCCCACCGCCACTCTGCCCTCAGACCCTGCCCCCCGTTCCGGGACCCTGGGGTCCCTGCTTGCATGCCCGAGTCCACACTCAGAGCCATGCAGGCCTCCCTCCAGTGCACCTCCTGAGAGGACCGCCCCATGAGAGAGCCCTCCAGAAGGGCCGTCAAAGGGCAGCATGGCTGGAACCTGGGCCAGCAGGCTGGGTGTCCATATGTGGGAGCCTCGTGTCATGCGGGCCTCAGTGCCGGACAGAAGACAGAGGGTGGGCACGAGTCTCTGTCCGCTGCCCCCAGCCCCCAGATGCTGGGGGCAGACCTGGGGCATGTGTGCACGCATGTGTACACGTGTGGATGTGCACACGGAGGCATGGATCTCCGTGTGCATGCCTATGAGTGAGTATGTACACGCCTGTGTCTATGTGGGCATGTGTATGTGCACACGTGTACATGCACGCACCACTAAATAAGTGTGCGTATACACATGAACTGCATTGTGTAAGCAGGGGTGCGCACACGCATGTGTACATATATGTATGTGGGTATCTGTGAACGAAATGTGTGGCTCTGGCGTGGGGTTGTGTGCACCCACATACCTGGTATGTGAGCATGTGGTGTGCTCCTGCTCACACGTGTGGGCGTGTGTGGGCGTGCACGTGTGATGCACTGCCTGTGTTCAGTAGCGCACGGTCCAGCAGCTGGACCTGCCTGGTCCAGCCCGATTCACCAAGGGGATGGGTGCGCTGACCCTGCTCCACACTTCTGTCCCCCCTGGGGCCTCCCTTAACCACTGGCACCTCAGATGTTCTGTCTTCGAAGTCAGACACTCAATCTGGAAGCGTCCTGGGCAAACCCTTGTCAACCTCCTGGCTCAAAGCCCGGCTTCGTAAACTCTGGTTGAATGAGAACGTGAAGAAACACAGGCTCAAAACCCAGCGGCCCAGCCCCAGGCACCATGGAGTCCCACAGAGCGGGAAAAGGGTTCAAGGACGACCCCAAACACCCCAGTGGCTCACCAAGGTCCGAGGCACAGCCCAGAGACTTCTAGAAGGACCCCAGGCCGCTCATGAGTCAGGAGCAGTCCCGCTGCCCCATTCTGTCACAGCCCAGAGACACTGGGGTCCCAGGAAGACTTCGGTCTTGCCTTGTCCAGGCCGTGAGCCCCACCCTGGCCATCCTCCCAGAGCCACCTGGTGGGGGGTGAGGCCAGCCCCAGAATCCCCCACGCCGGCCGGGGAGCAGGCAGGGGGCTCTTGACGGGCGCCCTGAGGGGAGAAGAGAACTCCACCCAAGCACTCACTGGCCGTGGGGGCGGAAGGAAGGGCCCACCAGTGCCCAGCGCGGCCTGAGGCTCACACCCGGCCTCTGCCCTCCGTGGGCCTCGGGGTTTCTGACTCTAAGTGGCGGGTGATCCTTTCTCCTCTTCCTCCCCATCTCTGGCAGAGCTGTTATAACTGTGGCTATCCTTCAGAACGGACAGCCACCCGGCGGCAGGGTGGTGGCGCGGGGCTCCACGCGTCCCTAAGGGGGACCCGTCCACTGGAGAGGGTGCCACCTGAAAGTTGAGCTTAGAAACTTCACACTCAGATTATTTAGGATGCCTGGTGGGGCTGATGGAGAAGAAGACAAACTAACAGCCCCAGAGCCTTCCCTTGACTCTGTACCTCACTAAGAGGGGTGGCCTGAGGATGGATAAGCTGCCCTCGGAAACCAGGCCTGGCCAGCAGGGGGAGGTGCCCAGGTATCCTGGAAGGGACTGTGCGGGCAGCTCTGGACAGGACGGAGCAGGGGAGGTGCTGCCAGGGGCCGCCTTCTCCTGCAGCCACAGGGTCACCCCGATGACGGGCGGGGCCCTGGGTGAGCATCCGGAGCAAGTGCGGAGACCAGAGGGACTTCACCTCACTCTGTTCACCTCGAGGCTGCATCTCACACAGGCCTCCTGAGTGAAGGGTGAATACACCCACTCTACAGATGGGGAAGTTGAGGCTGGAGAGGAAGGTGGCTTCCAAGGTCTCCTGGCTCCAGGTGGGGGCAGAGGAGCCAGGCCCCCCCCCGGGGCTCGTGGGTCCCTGTCCCTGATGACATACCCCCCCAAAAAAACAGGCGCCCCAGCATCTTCAGGAGCCTGGTCTGCACGGGAGCCGCCCCGGAGAGGCCCTGCCTGTGTGCTCAGCCAGCCCGCAGCTGCCAAGGTGCCAACTCACTGGCTCCCTGCTAATTACTCATTTTTGCAGATCAAAGGCCTTGTTTATTAAAAAAGTGGATTGAACTTGTCTGCTTCCCTCCCTCAGAAACAAAGCTAAGACAGCCTGGCCTCCGCCTACGAGCCCTCCCTCCGCCCTCCCGGGCTTTTGCAGAATGAGTCCCTGTCAATGCCGTCTGAGCCTCAGCGGGCTTGGGGCCCTGGAGGGCCCGTCGGCTCGGGGCAGGGGCTCCCTGCACCTGATACCTGGCTGGTGTGTGCGCCTGAGAGGGTCTGGGGCCTCCAGGAGGGGGGTCCCAGAGCCCCAGTTAAGGGCTCCTGCCTGAGGGGCCCACCCCACCCCACCTCACCCCACGCCCCTGCCCTTCAAAGCTCACCCTCCAGCTCAGCCTCCTGGAACCAGCAGAGGAGCTGAGACAGGAGGAAAGGACCCCCGGGGAGGGAAGCTGAGAAGAGGGTTGAGCTCACAGACAGGGATGGGGGAGGCAGTGACGGCAGACAAGCCAGACAAGTGCTTTACGAGGGGCTGAGGGCAGCAGGGCAGTGACTCCTGCGGCCCCCAGGCAGCTCCGCCCAGGCTCCCAGGAGAAGATGGGGCAGCGGGGTGGGGGGGGGGGGGAGTGGAAGGGAGGCACGCCAAGAGCTCTGGCTTCCGAACCAGAAGAGCTGGCTGAGAATCCTCCTGTGAGACCTGGGGGAAGTCTCTCCACCTCTCTGAGCCTCTGCTGCCCCATCTGGAAAGTGGGGCCAAGGGTCGCCCTTGTTTTGCAGAGATGCTGGAAGATTCCATGAGTTAGGTATAAAGTACACGGCTTCCCAGGTGGCGCAGTGGTAAAGAATCCTCCTGCCCATACAAGAGCCGCAGGAGATGCGGGTGCGATCCCTGGTTCGGGAAGATCCCCTGGAGGAGGAAATGGTAACCCGCTTCAGCGTTCTTGCTGGAGAATCCCATGCACAAAGGGGCCTGGCGGGCTATAGTCTGTGGGGTCACAGAGAGTCAGACACAACTGAGTGACTGAGCGCATGGCATGTACTCATCACACACTCGGGCTAGTTTTAACATTATTTGGAAGCTGGAGGAGTTACACGAGCGGGCCCATAAACCCGAACGTGGGCACACAGACCCAGGGGTGCATGGAGCAGCAGCTCCATCTCGTGGTCCGTGGAGACGCAGCCCCAGAAGACGGCGTGCGGCGGGGTTGCGTTTTCCCACCTCTAGGTCAGTGTCCTGTCTGCCACCTGCCCCGCCAGCCGGATGTGACTGAGAGTCTAGATCTCCCCCTGTCCAGGTTCACGAGTCCAGGGGTTGTAGTGGTCCACGCCCGACCCCCAGGACCCAGAGCAGAGCAGCTGAGAGACTTCACAGGCTGCCAAACTGGTCCAGCCTTGAGGCTCCACGTCAAGGCAAGAGGCACCCAGGGGGGCACCCAGGGATTCACCATAAAGGTGACTCAAGTAGCCACACCCCTTTCATCCAGAGGTCCCAGGGCCTGACACACACTCATTAAATCCCAGGTGTCTACCCGACGGGGAGACCCTGAGTCCGTACTTCCTGCACCTTACAACTTGGAGAGATGCAAAGACCAGAAGCCTGTCCTTGTTTTCTACAAGAGAAGCCTGAGCTCAGAAAGGTTAGGTGCTCAGTCAAAGGTCACACAGCAGGCTAGGCACTTGGTCTCTCTGCCTGCCATCTGGTTGGCTGGACTGACCCCTGCTCTGCAGCCAGGCTGGGAAATGTGAACAGTTGACGGCTCCCTGGGGCCCTGGGTGATCCAACTCCTTGTCCGGGCTCAGCCTCCCTGTGGGCCTGACCCAAGTAAGGGACGTGGTGGCCCCAGGCCCCCAGGGCTCACACGCGGCCACTGAGGCTTGCCAGAGAGTGACAGGAGGAGGCTGAGAGAGGGTACAGAATTTGGGACCAGGCGTCTGTCCCTTACAAACATTTTAAATTAAATGTCTCAGACATAGAAAATAATGTAGCAAGCACACAGGTGCCCACCTCTTGCCAACGTGTAACCCCTACCCAGTCCAGCAGAGACGGACACCGCTGCGCAGCTAGCATCCCTCCCCGAGAGCTTTGAGAGCCCTGACTGGGCCTGCCCGTCAGCAGTGCTGGCCCAGGCCTCCCTCAAGGACTGGAGGGGAGGGACCTCCCGAGCAGGGTGCTGGTCACTCGACAGAGGCTTCGGCAACAGTGACCACAAACTCAGTCCTCCCAACATCGCCACTTCATTCTTTCATAGTCTGGAGGGCGGACGTCTGACACGGGTCTTCTGGAGCTAAAATCAGGTGTGGGCAGTTCTGGCTCCTCCTGGGGAGACTCCGGCGGAGACTCCGTCTTCTCGTCATTTCTGGTTTCTACCTGCGCCTGCATCCTTTGGCTTGGGGCCCCTTCCTTGCGTCACCCCAACTATGACCTCTGCCATCACACGTCCTACTTCCTTCTCTGTGAAATCCTCCCCCACCTCCTCTTACGAGGACCCCCAGGATGACACTGGTCCAAGCCGGATAATCCAGGATCCCCACTGCCAGGTCCTTAACCGAATCACACTCAGGACGTCTCTTGTGCCCTATAAGATCACATACACAGGGGTTCTGTGGATGGGAGCATGGACATCGTGGGGACTGTCATTCGGCCTGGCACAGCAGGCATTGATGAAAAAAAAAAAGACCTGGGACTTCCCTGGTGGGCCAGTGGTTAGGACTCCATGCTTCCACTGCAGGGGGCTTGAGTTTGACGTCTGATCGGGGAGCCAGGATCCTGTATGCCCCACAGTGTGGCCAAAAAAACCAACCCGCTCCCTGCCCGCTCCCCCAAAATCCCCAAATATGGCTTTGCCCCTGTTATTTTCCACCCCTCACTGTCATAGGAAGAACACGTGGACTCCCAGGAGACAGCAGAGCTCCAGTAGGTGGGGGGCAAAAGCGAAGGAATGATAGCTGGCAGTCCAGGGGCCAGGCTTGGGCTCTCAAGTGAAGCCCCTTGGAGAAGGGGGTCTGGCACCTGCATTTTCAGACCACGATGGAGGAGGGCGTCTGTCCCCCTTCCCCGGTAGGGATGCTACGCCCTGGGTCCTGCCCACACACCGCCCAGCCTCCCCTCCCCCAGCCCTTCTTCCCAGGCAGCCCCGAGTTACAGTTTTAATGAGTTCCTTGCCCTCTAATTAGCAGGTGCGGCTTTGAAAGGAAGCGCCTGGTGTTTACCTTGCAAGGAGCCTTTAATAACCAAACCCAAGGAATCGCGGGCTGGCTCCCGCCTAATCCCCATCTGAACGGCAGGCTTAATGAGCCTTGGCACCAGTGAACCGGGGCCTGCCCTCTCCCAGGCGCCCCGCAGCGCCCCTGGGGCTCGTTACCGAGCGGCTTTTGCCCTGTCGAGAGATGCCCCGGCAGCCCAGGGGGACTGAGGCCCGGGGCCAGCTCTTGCCCGGACTGGGCAGCCCCTCCCACGGCCACTCTGTGTGCCCAGGCCAGGGGGCCCTGCCTTAGCACCGACCAGGAGTCCAGGCTGTGCTGAGGCCCGACCCCTGCGGTGGTGACACCCTGACCCCAGCCCTACTGTCGTTCTGTGTCATCCGTGGGCCCTGGGGACACCCAGGGGAGCTGAGACCTGCATTCCCAGGGACCTGGGCAGGCACCTCCTGCATTAATCTCACTCACTGGCCCTGGAGGCCGGCAGGGTTGACCTCCACTTTACAGATGAGAAAACCACAGTGCAGAGCAGCCTTTGCTGCCAACCGAAGGGATGTGCTAGGACTTCAACTAGGACTGGGCTGATTCCCAGGCGGCAGCTCTTTCCAGGGATCCAGGGAGCTGGGGCGGGGGGCGGGGGGGTGTGTTGGGGGCGGCGGCAGGGAGCAGGGGCAGGCGACAGGGTTCAAGTGTTAAAACAGCGGTGCCGTCGGAGCCTCCGGCCCCAGGAGGGGCTGGGACAACGACCCCCCCCCCCCCAGCCCCCTTAGCCCATCACCGAATGCCTGTCCCATGTGGAGGTTAGGGTCCTGGAGGCCCAGCGTCTCCTGTGTGCGGCTGCGGGCCGGGTCGGGGGTGGGCAGCAGGGGACAGTCTCCTCGGTGCCCATCCATCCGGTCAGGTCAGTGGCAGGAGGCCTGGGACAGGGCTGGACCCCAGAAGGAAGGGGCAGCTGTGCGCCTGGGAGGGCGGGCAGCACGGGACCCCCAGGGTGGGGTGGGGGACGGGAGCCCCATCGCTTCTCTCTGCTCCCCTCCCCAGCGCACACCCTGCAGGGCCCAGAGAGGGCCCCCCTGCCACCCCCCCCTCTCTGAGCAGGAATATTCTAGAACGTGGGGGTTTTTGTTTAGTTCTCCTAAAGTGAATGGACGTGCCTCGGGGTTGCTGGAAGAAGGCGGAGGCGCCTCCCACCCCATTCCGTGCGGTGGTTACCTCCTCCCTTGCCTCTGAATAGCCTGCCGTCTGCCGGGAGCTTGAAAGGCGTTTGGAGTGTTTGGGCGGGAGAGGAGAGGCCTCAGCGGGCCTCCTTTGTGGGGAAAGGGCCCCCGCTGGGCCTTTATCCGGCTCTTCCCCGGAGCTGCACGGCCGCTCCAGCAGGTGGGGGGCTCAGGAAGCCAGCCCTCCGGGCCTCCTGTGCCCTCTGGGGTGGGGTGGGGGCCCAGGTGGCCGGCACCCCCATCCTTTCCACTCCTGCAGGGCCGGGGTCGGGGCTGGGCTGGGAAGAGGAGGCGCTGCTGACCCCTGGTGCCCGCCTGGCAGGACCTGGCCCCCTGGCGTGGGTGAGGCTCGGGCAGCCGGTCTAGCAGTGACTGAGCGCTCGCTGTAAGGTCCGCAGGGGAGAGAGACACTGAAGGGCCAAGCGATCCTGTAGGTCCTGGCCTGGGGGTCAGGGGAAGCGGCTGGCCAGGAATCTGATCCAGGGGTCCGTATGGGGGGGACGGGGGGGGGGGCGCCTACAGTGACAAAGGTGACGCAGCTCCTCCTCCCCAGGAGGGGACTATCGGGTTTCAGCAGGGGAAGTCTGTGACCTTGAGCTTCTTCCGCTCTGCTCTCTCTCAGAGCCTGTTTTCGCATCTGTGAACGCGGGTGTGCGATGGGGCCCAGTGACCTGCAGGAACCCGTCCAGCCCTGACCCTTCATGTCGCAAGAACAGGTTCTGTTTTCCAAAAGCGCCACAGTGGTCCTCCCCACCCCACAGCTCTTCCAGAACCTGCCAGTTCTGCTCCCTTCCCTTGGACTGCAGGGGAAGGGGCCTGGGGACAGCCGCCCACTGATGGAGTCTGGCGGGGGTGGGGGCCCGGTGAGCAGGCGGCCCAGCGTGAGGGTGCTGGGCTCCTGCCCGGCTCTCTCCCCCAGATGCTTGGTGTTGGGGCGCAACCACAGTGCTGAGCAGAGCCCAGGTCACGCAGGGAGCCAACATCATCCAAACTGTAGACCTGTGAGCAACAGCAACCTGGTGGTTCTTTTCTTCTCTGAGTTCGGGAGCTGTTGGTCACATGGCAACAGATGACTATTGGGAGAAGCATCTCCAGGCAGGGGCTGAAGCCCCCCCAACTGGGACCCCATAGCAGTTAGCATGTACCAGCGTACCAGGCCCCCACAAGGACTTGATGATCAGCTCTAAGACATGAGATAAATCTAGACAGTAAGGACTTTCCAAGGGCCAGGCAGGCACTGTTCTAAGCATCAAACTCATTTCATCTTAACAGCATTCATTCGCACGTTACACAGGGGGAAATCAAAGCACAGACATATTAAGGAACTCTTCTGAGGCCACACAGCCAGGAAGTGGTAAAGTTGGGATTCAAACTGGGTCAAAGGTTCCAGAATCCTCCCCACTAACCTTTTGGTTTTACTGCCCCTTCCCACGGGTTGTGATGGTCCTGAAAAAAACAGGAGAGACCTGATTCCAAACACTGCGTCTTTTCCAATGAAATGATGTTGTTAAGTACAAACTCTCAAGTCACTTTTCTGTCCTTGTAAATTTTTTCATGTGAAAATATTTAAAAATCAATTTAAAAATATCCTTTGTCAGATCACAGGGGCTTCCCAGGTGGTGGCTCAGTGGTAAAGAATGCACCTGCTGATGCAGGAGACCCAGGTTTGATCCCTGGGTTGGACAGATCCCCTGGAGGAGGAAATGGCAACCCACTCCAGTGTTCTCGCCTGGAGAATCCCATGTACAGAGGAGCCTGGCGGGCTACAGTCCACGAGGTTGCAGAGTCAGGCACACCTGGAGAGAGTTAGCACACACGTACGCATCAGATCCTAGGACCCAGGTTTTACTTGAATGTCATGATTGTGACAGAGTGACCTCTCAAGAGGGGCAATAATAAGTCCCCAGGGGTCAAAGTGATCCAGGATCCAGGATATAAAGAAATAAAATGTGCAGCCCAGGCCCAAAGCACACTCTGGCCACTAAGCCTTCTTGAAAAACAGAGATGTAATTCACATACCGTACAATGCACCATTTAAAGTGTACAACCCAGGGGTGTTAGCATGTTCACATATCAGCACAATCTAATCCCAAGACCGTGCCACCGCCCCAAACCAAACCTCGTCCCCTCCAGAGGCATCTTCCCCTCCCCACTGCTCTTCGCCCCCCACGGCTCCCAGACACTCCTCTGCTTTCTGGCCCTACGGTTCTCTCTCCTGGACGTTTCACATCAATGACGTCGTACGACGCGCAGCCTTTTGTGTCTGGCTGCAAGTTTTCAAGGTTTATCATCCCCATGGTAGCATGAATCAGTACTTTGCTCCTTTTTAGAGTCAAATAATATTCCGTCGTCTGGATGGACCACATTTTTGTTCGTCCACTCGCCGGTGGGTTGTTTCCCTTTTTGTTTATTGTGCCTGGTGCTATCACGAGTATCTGCAGACAAATTTGTGTGGTGGGTGTGTGTTTCCAATTTGTGTGGCGTCCACCTGGGAGTGGGACTTCAGGTTTGTGCAGTGACTCGGCGTCTAATTGCCTGAGGAGCCCCCAGCCTCTGCCTCCCCGGCAGCGACCCACCTCACACTCCCGCCAGCCATGTTTGAGGGTTCCAATTTCCCCACATCCCCACCGACGCTTGCTCTTGTCCATCTGTGATTCTAGCCGTGCTAGTGGGTGAGGTGCTGTCTCACGGTGGTTGAGTTTTCATGCAAAAAAAGAGATCGGGGGACACAGGCAGTTCATAGAAAATTCTCCTGGGCTCAGGACAGATTCAGGGTGAAGGCGTTACTGGACATGGAAGCTGTGTGGTCCCAAGCCAAGAAACCAGCCTCACTGTGTCCGCGGACCTCGTAACACAAACGAGAGGCAAGCGTGTGACAGACACACAGGCCCACATCATTGGCGGGGCCCAGCCCGGAATGAAAACAGGGAGGGGGTTTTTGATCAACAGTGATTAAGAACGTCAAGACAGCAGCAGCATTAAACTGGGTGGGGGGCCCTGGGCAACGGCAGGCAGCATGCCCACGGAGCTGGCCCTGGACACGTGGTCGGCACACTTGGGCGAGGGCTCCCCTCCAGGCGTGGGCCCTCTGCTCACCCCGGCAGGGCCCGGGATAGGTGTGGATCCACAGGGTTGTGGACCCACAGGGCAGCGCCTGCGGGAGCTCTGGCAGGTTCTACTCACAAAGGCCCGGGGACTGCCCCCTCCAGTACAGGTCTCGTGTGCACACCCCTCCTCTCCACAAGGGGCCAGCCCGTCTCCAAGCATCACCCTCCCTCCCAGGTCCCCTGCTTCTAGAAAGTTCTCCTCCTCTTCCAGAATGGGCTCAATCTGAGAGCCTCCTAGGGGTCTCACCTGCACAGCTCCGCTGACTAGTGCTCCCAACCCCCAACCTTTCAACCTTTCGAAGGGCTGCTGAGGCGAGGGGTTTCCTCCCACTACTGTGTGGTCACTCCCCACCCACTGAGGGTTCCAGAAAATGCCGAGCCTCTGGCACCAAACGCTGTCCCTGGGACATCTCCGGCTCAGAGGCGGCTCAGAGACGCCCGTGGGCCCACGTGAGCCCGTGTGTGGTATGGAGACTGTGGCCTTGGGGCCCAGGCCCACCTGAAATGGGCTTTCAGGCCGTCTCTCAAGATCTGTCTCCCTCAGGAGCTGCAAATGCTCAGAAACAACAACCCACAGTGCCTGGGGCGATTCGGGGGGCTGGAGGCCATGGGAACAGTGTGACCTTGGCCCGAGACCAGGGCCCCACAGGACCCCGGGGCCACCAGAGCCTCGACTTCCTCGAGGGTCACCTAGAGACGGCAGCCCTTGCCCACAGAGCCGGCCTGGCCGGAGCCCTGTCCTCAGCACCCAGACCGGCAGACCCCACAGGTGGCAGCGACTGGCACAGCGGCAGGATAAACAGTCCCTGGTCATCACATGCGGCAAATGCACCTCTGATTAGGTTTATGTGTTTATTTTTCTTTGCAATAGGGTGTGGAAATGCAAACAGTGTGGCCAGTTACAGTGTTTCCAGAAGGCTCTGGGAGAACTTGCAGCTCTGGGTGGGCTGCCCCCAGCCGCGCCCGCGCCCCTGGCTTTCAGGACGCTGACCCACACCTCAGGCGCTATCAGAGCAGGACTGGCCGCTGGGGATGGCAGAGGACACACTGTTTCTTGGGACGTGTGTCACGTGACTCTGGCGGCCGGCGATGTTGAACTTGGAAAGTGACCCGGCGCTCTGTCTGAACGGCGCGTTGCTGGGTGCGGAGACCCGGGCGCCTCCCACGAAAGCCCAGGGCCGGCCCAGAGCAACGGGTCCCCGCAGCTGCCTGGAGAGGGAACAGGTGCAGTCAGGGCCGGGGTGTGGACACCACCCTGCGTCAGAGAGCAGATTCCGGGACTGGCTCTACCCCAAAGGGCTCAGGAACCTGACCTCTGCCCGGCCACTGCGTCCTCATCTGTAAAGGGGCTGTCAGTCTCGCCTGGAGGCTCGATCGGCTGCAGGCCCCAGGATTCTCCCCAGTCTCCTTTTAAATGAGGAATAAGTAAAACAGGTGACAGCAGAACAGCCCAGGCTTGGCGGGACGGGGGAGTGGGCATGGACCCTCTTTGTCACCCCCACCTTTCTTCTCCATCCTGAGGCCTCTGTGGCCCCACCGCTGAACACATCATTATCTTAAGGACACCATGGTATCCTTAAAACCCACAAGCACTCAGGCCACAACTGGCTGAGCACCTACTATGTGCCACGAACTATTCAAGGGGGCCGGGGACCCAGCTGTGAACAAGAGAGATGAGGCCCCTCGTCTCCCAGGCTCCTGGAGGCGGCGAGACGAAAAAACAAAACACGCAATGTGCAGAGGGTGGTGGAATGAAGGGAACTAAAACCCCCGGAGGAGGATTAAGGGTGAAGGAGCCCCTCACGGGGAGACCCACAGGGAAGCAAGGCAGGGAGCTCTCTGCGTCTCCAGGTGCGGGGGGGGGCAGGTGCAAAGGCCCTGAGGCATGAGCTCCCGCGAGGCTTTGGAGGAAGAGCAGGAAGGTCCACGCGGCAGAGGCAGCCAAGCAGAGTGGGAAGAAAGGAGGCAGGAGGGCCGGCTAAGGGGTCAGATCCCACCCTGGCTGGCCAAGTGCACAGCATCGATTCACGCCCCCCAGGAACCTCAGGACCACACCGTGTCTACAGATACAGTCTTTGCAGACGCATGTGCATTAAGGTGAGGTCACGTGAGGTCATGCTGCACTGGGGCAGGCCTAAAATCCAGAAAAAGTATTTTTATAAAAGGAGGAGGGGACACTGATGCAGAGGGGAAAGTCAGGTGGAGACAGGGGCAGAGGCTGGAGAGATCCGGCCACAGGTCAAGGAACTCCGGGAGGCTCTGGAGCCCTGGGCGGGGAGCCCGGCCCTGCCCACATCTTCATTTTGGACTTCCAGCTTCCAGACTGAGAGAATGCATTCCTGCTGCTCAGGGCCCCGGTGTGTGGTCACGTGGCATGGCAGTCCCCAGACACCAAACACCCAGGGAGGGACTTTGGTTTCATTTGGGGTGAGATGGGGGTCAACAAGGACATGGATGGGGAGCATGGCATGAACTGCCTGGCCTTTGGAAGGCTGAGGGGACATCACAAGGACCACCGTACCAGGCTCCCAGCCTCAGAGGAAGCTAATGGGCCCAGCATTCCGGGGAAGAAAAAGAAAAACCCCTCATGGCCCATGGTCACCTGAGCAGAAGGGTGACCAGGGCCCTGCCCTCCAGAGGCGCCCGGGCAGCAGGAGCATAATAAAATGGACTCACCGGCCCCACTTGGTTCTCCCCGTTGCCTTATTTAAAAATTCCCAGACAGAGTTTCCCCTCTGAAAAGCTAGAACCTTTCATTATGTATCTGAGAACCTGTAATTTTTTTTTTTTAAGAGAATACAGCCCTGAAGGAGAAGTGAGTCAGCCGGGTATGTCAGCCACACGGTCTGCCGGCCGCACGCCCCGGGACGAGGTGATGGTGACGGGCACGCAGGGGAGGTTACCCGCTGCCCTCCTGCCTGCCAGGCGCTGGGAGCCCCCACAACGCAGCCTCGACACAGACGTTGTTTGACTGAGTGTCCCGTCTGTGCAAAGGCCTTCCAGGAAGGTGAGGCAAGAGTACACTCTGAGGCCGGCCAGGAGCTCTGGGGTGCCAGGCAGAGTGTGCACCTCCGGGGGAAGACGGGCCCCGGAAAGGTCACAGGGCGCTGCGCGAACGTGGCGTGAAATTAACACCGCGTCTGGCGCTGGAGGCTTGGACGCTGCGCATTGGGAGCGGAGGCGCCGCTGGCTCCGGTGAGGAAGCCGCCCTGCCCTTGCTTGACCGCAGAGCTCCCCGGGGAGGTGCAGCTTGGCCCCCCGGACGTGCCCCACCCCGCCCCGCCCAACTGGACCCAGGGGAGCCGGACGCTCCCTGAGACAAGGCTCGGGAGAGACCCTCCCACACGCCACCGCCCAAACAGCCGCCCTGCTGCAGCCCGCGACGAAGTCATTCAACCAAGAAGCTTCCGGAAGGAATCCTGCGACCCTGCCCCACGGGCTCTCCGACACTGACCACAGGCATCGGTCACGCGCCCGCTTCTCCAGCACGTCCTGCATAGATTTCCAGCCCCCTGGGTGAGGGGAGCTGCTGTCTTCATTGGCTCTGAGACCCCAGCCAGCCCCAGGCATCTGTCTACATTTTGGGGCAGATGAGGAGACGAGAGACGTGAGAGGTTTTGAGCGCCTACTATGTGCCAGGCCCCAGGGTTCCATGTCGGACATCACCCTTGCTCCGTCCTTCTGAGCCATCCTGGGAGCTGCTCCAGCCAAGACTTGGCGCCCAGACACGGGGCCAGGGGCCATCTGAGCTCTGGACCCCTAAGAACACCGCCCTACTTACAGGCCACTCAGCCATGTTGATGAAGCGGATGGGCCGCTTCAGAGGTGAGGGCGTTGAGGTCCAAGGTCACGTAGTGACAATTCAATAAGACAGCGTCAGTCAGCAGCTAAGGAGGCTCAAGGACCGACACTTCCAGAAGTCCCCCGCCCCGCGTCTACACCACCAGCTGGTGGGAGGCAGAGTGGGTGTTGGGGAGGGAGGAGCCTGAAGCCACATCCTTTTTCTTTTCTTTTAATTGGAGGCTAATTACTTTACAATATTGTGGTGGTTTCTGCCATACATTCACATGAATCAGCCATGGGTGTACATGTGTCCCCCATCCTGAACCCCCCTCCCACCTCCCTCCCCGTCCCATCCCTCAGGGTCATCCCAGTGCACCAGCCCTGAGCGCCCTGTCTCATGCATCAAACCTGGACTGGCGATCTATTTCACATGTGATAATATACAGGTTTCAATGCTATTCTCTCAAATCATCCTACCCTCGCCTTCCCCCACAAAGTCCAAAAGTCTGTTCTTTACATCTGTGTCTTTTTTGCTGTCTTGCATATAGAGTCTTCATTACCATCTTTCTAAATTCCATATATATGCATTAATATACTGTATTGGTGTTTTTCTGAGTTACTTCGCTCTGTATAATGGGCTCCAGTTTCATTCACCCCATTAGAACTGATTCAAATGTATTCTTTTTAATAGCTGAGTAATATTCCATTGTGTATATGTACCACAGCTTTCTTATCCATTTGTCTGCCGAGGACATCTAGGTTGCGAAGCCACATCCTTGCTGGAGGCTTGCCCCAGCACCCCCTCGATGGCCTCCGCCACCCAGCAGCGCGGACCCTGACAGCGGCCCTGGTTCTCCAGTGTGCCCCATGCCCGCCCCTACTCTGCCTGCTTCCACTGGACACCACGCCATCAGCCGGGCCAGAGACACTGCCCCATTCTGCAGATGAGAAAACGGAGGCACAGGGCTGTGCCTGTCAACCTCAGTCTTCCGGGGCGGCCAAAACCCGGACAAAAAATGCCCCTGTTCTTCCACTTGCAGAGCGTGGGCTCTCCCAAGGGGCCTGGTGGGGTGCCCTGTGCCATGGCATCCTGCCCGCTCAGACACCGGTCCCCAACTCCCTCAAAGCTTGCCGGTGCCTCTGCCAGGGCTCTGCAGGTGCTGGCTTCCTTGCCACGCAGTCAGCCCCACCTTTCCCAGCTTTCTAGAACCTCCCGGTTCTTCTGCGGCCTCAGGTTGATACTCAAATACGTGGCCAACTGGTAAAGCAGGCTTTTCGTCTTATCGATAGCGTGGGGTCCCCAGAAGTGTACCCTGAGGCGGGGACTGGAGGGGAAACAATTGACTGGGAGGCCAGGTGGGGTGAGAAGAGAAGGAGGAGCCAGCAGGCAATGCCACGGCCACACGGGGTGCTGTGTGGGCTGGCTGGGAGGTGCTCCAGGGACCATGGTCCCCAGCAATGCAAGCCAGAGAACCTGCCCACTGCACACAGCAGGCACTCGATAAATGCTCCTGGCTAAGGAAACACACGGCAGATGGAGCGAGAGGCCTTTCCACGCGGGTAGGGAATAACTGCCCCTGCCTTTGGCCCAGTGGGAGATGGGAAGCCCCCGGGGCAGGGGAGCGTGGTGTGCCCCACGGGGCCTGCCCCTCACCCCTGCCCCACCGCCGCCTGTGACCGCTGCTCCCGACAGGAGCACCAGGGCGCTACTTCTGGGGTGCTCGCCCTGAGGACTGCTGACTCCGTGACAGTTCATTCCATACTCAGACCCCCCCATGCCCTGCCAGCTTGGGGGCCCCGAGCAGGGCGGCGTTCACACGCCCAGGTTCAGCTTCGCGCAGCCGGGATGAGAGAACGGGTCCTCCTGCCAGCTCCCAAGGCACGCAGGTAAACACACCACGGGGCCAGCAGGGACCCGACCCCCAGCAGAGCGCCATGGGGATGGCGAGGGAGTGGCCCCTCAGGGGTTCCCGACCGGCTCCCTCTGCGGCGAGACCACTGTCATTTCCGTGGCCCCTCTGCTGAGGACACCCGTGGTCCTGCGCCCTGGGCTGTGGGGAGACCTGGGCACTGGCCCAGCACTGCCCCCTACTGGCCAATGGTCATGATCTCATCTTTCCCTCCTGGAGTTGGGGATGACACCCCAATCAACACGAGGTCTCCCTCCCCCCAGGAGAAAGAAAGTGTCTGGGCCAGGGGTCGGCGGTGTGGGTCCCAGACACGCTTGTCCCAAACAGCAGCCACAGGCCACATGGAGCTATGGAGCCCTTGAAAAGCGCCTGGTGTAATGGAGAAGCGGACACACCGGGTTCTGAAGAGTTGCTACAAGAAAAAGAAAATCGCACTAACCATTCAATACACGATTGCATATTCAAACAATAGAATTTTGGATATATTGGGTTAAAGAAAACATACATCAAAGTGAATTTCACCTCTTTCCACCCCCATTTTATTGAGATACAATTGACATATAACATGGTAAAGTAAATAGCATAATGATTTGATAAATACGAATATCGTATTTATTGATTACTACAGTAAGTTTAGTTAACAGCCATCACCTCTGGTAGTTACAGATTTTTTTCCTTGGTGTGAAATGTTTTTACTTTTTCTCAATGCTGCTGCGGCTGCCCTAAGTCGCTTCAGTCGTGACCCCATAGACGGCAGCCTACCAGGCTCCCCGGTCCCTGGGATTCTCCCGGCAAGAACACTGGAGTGGGTTGCCATTTCCTCCTCCAATGCATGAAAGTGAAAAGTAAAAGTGAAGTCGCTCAGTCATGTCCGACTCTTCGCGACCCCATGGACTGCAGCCTACCAGGCTCCTCTGTCCATGGGATTTTCCAGGCAAGAGTACTGGAGTGGGTTGCCATTGCCTTCTCCAGCGACTAGGAAATCTAAGATTCCATAGCTGGCTGGCATTGTCCTTTTTACTGAACAGCAGCTGGAGTTTCCAGTAAGCCATTTGGCCCTTTGGAAGCCAGTAGGCAGACCAGCCGGCCAGGCGGCCGTCTGTCCAGGACATTTTGGGGCCCAGGGCACTGACTCTGGAGGAGTCAGAGCACAACTCCCCAGGATGCAGCCGATCCCCTCTGGCCTTAACTCCAGAGGTCCCTTCTCTGCAGACTCTCCACGGCACCCCACTTAACACTGCAGCTCTGCGTGGTGACCAGCTCTCGTCCTTCCCTGTGGGCGTGGCTCCACATCCTTTATGCTCCCCACTTAGGGTTGCTGGATACACCAAATAAAAATTCAGGGTACCCAGTTAAGTCTGTCTTTCAGATCAACAACAAATACTTTTTCTAGTATAAGTATAGCCCATGCACTATTTGGGATATACTTATACAAAAACTTGTCATTGATAGAAACACAGACTTAACTGGGCTCTGTGGATTGTGCCTGGCACCCCCACCACTACTGGATCTGAAGTCCTGTTTTGCAAGGAGACTGGAGTTTCCCGAGCCAGGGTGACAGCTCCCCGCAGACAGGGGCATTGGTTTCAGTTACTATTGGACCCTTGGTATTTAGCTCTGGCCAGCACACGATCCGTGCTCAATGAGTGTTTGTGGAATGAATGGGGGAAACCAGCATTTCCTCCAGAAAATGCAGCTGATCTAAGATTCCCCAGACCCTTTCCTGACCCTGACACACTTAGGGTGGGCGTCATTCTCCCAGAAAGCCAGACTGCTTGCAAACATCCTCCAGTCTTGAAATACCCACAGGACAGGCCTCAGGAGAAATGAGAAGGCAGGAGACAGAGTGGGTCTGATGGCCACTGGTGCCACCACGCTCCTGCCTGGCTCTTGGTTTAAAAATGCGGCTGGGCTGTGTGACCCTCAGTCTGGGCAGTGAGAAAGGGTGGTCACCAGCTTTCCATCCCCTCTCCTTCAACCAGCCCCTCTGTCTCCTTATCAATTGTCAAAAACTAACCCTGGGAGTTCTTGGAGGTAGAGGCTAAAGACAGGGTCACTGAGCACATCAGCTGCCTCTGTTCAGAGCGGGCAGGGCTGGTCGCCTGGAGATCAGCTGGGCCTCTGTTTTGGCCCAGGACACACACAGCAGATTTTCTGAGCCAGCCTTGATGTGAAGCACTGCGACCAGGTGTCCCTTCAAACCATCCAAATGTCCTCGATGTTCTGCTACATCAGCAAACAGCAGAGGCAGGGGCTGTTGCCAGTTTGCATCTTGATCAAGATACAAAGGCCCCAGAACTCCTGGCTGGGATGCAGGGGCCCTGAGCTGCTCTGTCTCTCCCACCAGATGCCCTGGCAGATAAGCAACAGACAGAGCCCACACTGCTGCCTGCCCTCGGGGAATCTTGTCTGGGGAGATAAGACTCTGGAAACAGCAGAAAAATGCAAGCTGGAGAAAACTAAGGGCCAAGTGATGGGGCAGAGACAGCTCAACGCTGCAGGCTTTTTAAGAAGCGATGACCCAGGCTGGCGGGGCCACGAGAACACACTGGAGGAGGGGGAAGAGGACCGAGGGAGCCCATGCGCTCACATGCATGTGAGTGTGTGCACGCGGGAGCACATGCTCGCACACATAGCTGTTCTCAGGCAGGGGGCAGCCAGCCTGACTCCACTGTGCCTGCCACCACCCATCTGGCTCCCAGCTGACCTTCCCCAGTGCTGGGGCAGGTCCTGGCACACCGTGAGCCTCATCTCCACCAAGGTGTAAGCTTAAAAATGAACCCCCGAATGGTCTCAAGACTTTCCAAAGGGTTCCTGGCTGGTGGCAGGATTCATGTCCCCAACTGTGACGAGCTGTGTGTGGTAAGCCTTGGATTCTGGGCTCCTCTGTAGCCCCAGCTAGTGGAATACCTTCTTTTCCTTTCTCTTCCTTCCCCAGCTCCATGAGGCACAGCTTGGGAGAATGGGGTGGTAAAGAGGGGGCCCTCTCTGAGCCAAGGTATCACACACACACACACACACACACACACACACACACACACACACACACACACACACACACACACACACTTGTTGGCTGGGACTAGTGCAGTATCACATCACCCAGGACCTGCTTGCACCTCTTGGGTCTCCCATTCTCCCAGCCCTCCAAGTGAGTGGGCAGGGGGTCCACTGGGCCCCAGGGGCATGCTGCCAGTCTAGCCCAGCTGGGGGGCAGCAGAAGCCGGGTCCTGACCAGGAGAGCAGCTCAGCTGTCCCAGCCCCAGACCGTGTGGAACCTCGGTGACTGCCGAGCCAGCCCCGGAACCCTGCTTTGGGCCGAGGCCTCGTTGCCCCCAGCCCGAGGCCCCCTCAGCTGTCCTGGGGTGACCGACAGTGCAGGAAACTCTCTCACGGCAAAGGGCAGGACACGGGGGTGGAGGAAGAACTGGGGGCAGGGGGGGATTATTCTGCTGAGCTTCCTCAGCACGGACGTGAAAAGGCCTGTTGTCCACCAGAGAGGGAGAGACCGCCAAGAAGGCCCGGCCCTGGCCCAAGTGGGCAGGCTGTCCCAGGACATCCACCAGGGTGGTCTCAGTGCAGAGGCAGCCCCCCAAACAAGGAACCGCAGGACGAGAGTCGAGCAAGAGAGAGGCACAGGGAACAGGGGCGTCGGCCAAGGGGGAGCAGGGGAGGGGGACAGGGGCTCTCGGGTCCCTCCCCTGCAGGTGACGCTGGACCAGCTCACTCACAGGCAGCCCTCGTGCGGTTGCTCCCAGGGTATCTGCTCCCCAGACGGAAGACGGGGTGGCCCAGCAAGGCGCAGAGCAGGGCCTGGAACCCAGAGTCCAGCAGTCTCGGGACAAGAGCACTGGTGGGCCTCCAGCCCTCCCAGAGGGAGGTGCAGGGCTTCCCTCTTGTTGGGATGGTGGTGGGGTCTCTGCCCTGGCCCCCGCTCCTGTGGTCGGGGGTCCAGAAGGCTGGCTGCACACCCAGGCATCAGTACTTGGGGCTCCTGTGCGCCTCTGTGGACAGCAGCCCCTGCTTCTCCAGAGGGTCCCAAGGACCCACAGCCCCCGCTGGCCCGATGCATGCTTCACCCCTTGCTGGGTGGCCCAGCACCTTGGGACATGCTATAGCCCGGCCCCGCCTGGACAGCAAGGGGGAGGGGGCTATGGCCCCCCCACCCCCGAAGCCAGCTTCCGTCTAGATGGACGAGACCGCCCCTCCTACTCCTGCCTGTACTGGGGAGAACAGTGTTCCCCCAAAATGCGTGTCCCCCTGGAAACTGTGAATGGGACCTTATTTGGAAAGAAGTCTTTGCAGATGGAATCATGTTACGGTGAGAGCAGGCTGGATCAGGGTGGCCCTACAACAATGGCTGTGACTCAACAGAGAGGCTCAGGAGGGCCGTGGGACCCCAGAGGCAGAGGCTGCAGGGGTGCGGCCACAGTCTGGGACGCCAGGAGCCAGAGAGACCTGGCCGGGGAGCCAGGGCCCGGGTCCCGGGAGGGCACCTGCTCTGCCCCGGGCCCACCCATCTTGTCCCAGCGTTCCTGGGACCCAGCTGCTGGGAGAGACTGGGACACTGAGAAAGGAGGCTCTGCTGGGGCTTGGCATCTGGTACAGAAGCAGCCATGCCGCCCCTCCCAGCTGTCCTCCTCGCTGTCAGAACCCCCGCCTGCGGGCAGACCAGCTAATCGCTCTTGACAGCCCACCACCATTCCTGGGCCGCAAAGGAGAGGCTGGCGTGGCTATATTTAGCTTCCAATTGCTCTGCCTGGGGAGCTGTGAAGTACCAGGGGCGTGGGGGTGCGGGGCTGAAGGATACAGGGTCGGGGCAAAGAGTGGGGCCCCGGCCCCTCTGTGTGGGCCCTGGCAAGGGCCCCGGCCCCCAGAGCAGACCTTCCAGTTCAGGGCTCTGGCCGCAAACAGTGGGAGTGGGGGCTCCCCACGTGGGGGACACAGCCCACCTGGGCCACGTGACCAGGGCAGAGGGCCTAGCAGGGCGGGCGGGCTGCGAGTAGAGCACAGGCCAGAGCCGGCCCTGAGTGCCCTCCCTGGGCACCCTTTCCAGACGGGTCTGCAAGCCCCCCTCCTCGGCCTGGCCTGCTACTCCAGGCCCCCCACCTCAGCAGTAACCCCTCGGAATCTGCACAGAGGGTCTGAGAAGCGATGCCCGGCGCCTGGGAGCAGGGAGGAGGGAGACAGAAAGAGCAGGAGCCAGGTGGCGGTGCAGGTGGGGGGGGGGGGCAGGCAGAGAGAGACAGGAGGAAGGAAGGGATGGGGGGAGAGGAGGGCAGGCCCATCCCAGTCACTATGGAAACGAAGGGCAGGGTGATGCAATAGTAGCAGGAACGATGATTTAGGGACTTCCCTGGGGGTCCAGTGGCTAAGACTCCATGCTCCCAACACCAGGGGCCCAAGTTCGATCCCTGGGGGGTGGAGGGCGGTGAACTAGACCCTACGTGCCATGACAAAGACCCTGCGTGCCACAACCAAAGACCCAGCGTGGCCAAACAGATAAAACACATACCTGTTGAAAAGAGAATGGGGGTTGGACAGACATAGCTACCACTTCTTGAGCGCTGCCACCCAGGGGGGTGGCCATGGCCCGTATTCCTGCCTCCCTGATGGAGGAAAGAGAGGCCCCTGGCAGTGAGGGGCGCCCAACAGACGGACAGCGCAGCTGCCAGCCCTCCTCGGACACCTTCAGCGCAGCCCCGCATGGGCCGCCCCGCCGGGGGGCAGCTGGTGGGGGAGGCGGCAGGAGGCACCGGCCAAGGCCAGCACGCGCCCCCTCCCCCTTGCCCCCCGGCCGGGCCCAGCTGAGCGCCCGATGGCGGGTCAGGGGTGAGGCCGTGCTAAGTGGCTTATGCCTCCGTGCAGAGGCCGACTGACAGACGGTTGGATTAACAAAGACGCACTCTGTTCCCCGGCAGGTCATGTGGAAAGCACAGCCACGACCCCTGTCACTTCTCCTTTTTTATTTTTTTGTAAGAAGAGATGTTTGTTCCCGAGCCGGGGCGGAGGGGGAGGAGGCGGGGGTGGGGGCGCCAGCTGTAAGCACATCAGCTGCTGCGGGCACAATGGGGGGCTTCTCCGCCGCGGCCACCCCTCAGCCAGGGCCGCCAGCCGGCCCGGCACGCAGGGGCCCAGCCTGCTGCCCAGCTCTGCGGCACAGCCACGCTCCTGAGTGCCAGTGTGCAGGCCGGCCGCAGGAAAGGGACCATTAGCCCCAAATGGAGCCTGCAGAGAAGGGGGTGGCGGGCAGGCAGCCGTGGCAGCTGCAGACACGGTTTCCCGCCTGGAGGACCACAGACAGGCACGCTGCCTCCTGCCCGGCCCAGCCAATCACCTCCTGTGACCATGCTGTTTCAGACAGAGCAAGTGAAATAAAGCCTATCCTTAAGACTAACCTCGCCTTTTCCTTTTTACCTCTAAAATGTAAATGTGACTACTCAACGCTGTGACGTTCCATGCGTGGTTGGTGTCCTACTTCTGTTGGGCAGTGTGTCCAGGCCCACAGCGTCAGCATTCCCTGCAGCATGCTAAACACACAGACTCCCAGGCCCCACCCAGGCTTGCAGAGTCACATCCTTGTCCCCAGGCCAGCTCTGGAGCCCCACCACCGCTGTGCTTGTGACCTGTTTCCAGACTGAGTCTGGCCTCCCACACCGCCACATGGCTTTAAGGGCTCTTGCGAAGCCCCCACAAGTCAGCAGAAAGGTCCAGCCCTCCATCTGAGGCAGCACAGGCCCTAACTGGGGAGAATTCCTCCAGTGGGTCACAGTAGCAGAAAATACGATCTTAGAATTCTGAACTTGCCCTGGTTCCTCCAAAGGGCTTCCTCTGGTCAAAACCTCTCTGATTTAAACTGAATGAAGAGGGACCGTATAGTTTGCAGACTTGCACTGTTTACCAAAAGCCTTCCACAGGCAAGGCGTTTAAATAATACATGTACCTCACACTCCATGGACATACACAGCAATGCAAGCTGAGCTTGCCTCTTGAGCATCTTTGGGGGGGCTAGTTTTACTAAACAGATAAGAAAGATTTCCCAATCCCAGAGTTCCCTCCAAGCTGCCCCCACGTGGCCCCACCCAGCCAGAGGGTGCCCCCTTACTGGTTGGCCTCAGACGACTAGAAAGCTCCTTCCCCTACTGAATCACAAAGCCTTCTGGAACCCTGCCTCCAGTCTGCGGGTAGCCCCTGGCTCCATCCCAAATAAACCTACTTGCCCTTGACACCTCCAGTATGTAGGAACCACCACCAAGCGGCCCATGATTAAGCACGTCCAATCCCCTCACCTCATCCTGGGGCAGCGTGGCTCCCAGAACCTGCCGTCCTGGCGGCCTGCCTCCCCAGACCTGCTCAGCTGGGTCAGCGCTCCAGCATGTCACCACCTGCCCTCCTGTCCCTGCCCTGACGCCCTGCGGAGAGGGGAGGACTGAGAACCAAGCTGGGCAGGAACAAAGCCAGAGCCGGGGGTGGAGTGGGGACACTGGGAGCCAGTAAACTACCAGAGAAGGTTCTTGCTGTTTTCCTGCAGAGAAATTCCTGCCTTGGCTGACCGGACGAGTTGGTTGGATGCCATCATTGAGTCAATGGACAGGATTTTAGGCAAACTCCAGGAGATGGCGAAGGACAGGGAAGCCTGGAGTGCTGCAATCCGTGGGGTCGCAAAGAGTCGGACACGACTGAGCAACTGAACAACGACAGCAAACAGCTGGCTGTACAGCGGCATCGCCAGGGAACTTCACCAAACACTGATGCCTGAGGCCGCTGTCAGGTTTGGGTTCAGCTGGCTGGGTGGGGCCCGGGCATCAAAATTTTGTTCAAAGCTCCCAGGTGGCTGCAAGGTGCTGGGGGTCTAGGGTCACTGCTGGCCCTCAGCCCGCACTGGGAGTGGGGGGAGAACCCGGGAGCCCCAGGGAGGAGTGTTGCCGGGGCAGGGCCCACCACCTGCACCTCTGATGCATCTGCAGCGAGGGGTGTGTGCCCCGAGGAATGCGGGGTGCCCTACAACAGGGGCCAGGCTGGGCCGGGGGAAGGGGCAGGTTTCTAACAGGACCTGGGCTGTGCAGCTAAGCCTCTGGCAGGCTTTCGGGAAGTGAGTCCTGATCTGGGTGCGGCCCTAAAGAAGGGGGTGTTTTTGCTGATGGGGAAGTTTAATTTCTTTCTAGGAGGCTAGCGTCGTCCCTGGTAAGAGCACTGCATGCAGTCATGATGCTGGCAGAAGAGGGGACATTCGGCCTCCCTGGGGTGGGACAGTGGCTGCCTGTGTCCAGCAAGGCCCTGTCTGTAGCCCGTGAACCTGTGGCCTTGGTGGCTGTTCATTTCAATCCCGAAAGCCCTCTTTCCCTTTCCGTTCTGAAGACACAAGCGGGGGGCTTCTCCTGACATGGAACTGAGCTGCCCCTGGAAGGAACCCAGCCTCACAGGTGAGGCCCAGTGGCCTCCACCTCACCTGAGTGCCCATCCTCTCCTGGCCATAGCCGTGCAAGACACCCAGCCTGGGCATGAGCCCGGGGCCACCCTGAGCTCCAAACGGAACAGCAGAGGGGTCAGTGCCACCCTCCTCCTGTGATTCAGTTTCCCCACTGGAACAGGAAGGCTGCTGCCGCAGTCCCTCTGTGCTCTCAAAGTCCATGATTTGGGGTGTCTGGTGCAGAAAGGTCACACAGCAGCTGCCCTGTCCCCTAAGCTTGGACAGTCAGTCACCCTGGGGCCTCTGGAGGAAACTTCTGCTATCTGCCTCTGTCCAGGCTTCAATTCTGGAATCTTCTCCCCCTGCCCCCCAGACCACTCCTGGTCCTGTTCTCCCTGCATGGGTCACTGCCTTTAACCAGAGTAAGGAAGCAGGACTCTCCCGAAGTCGATCAGATAGGATGCTCTTGGTCAGACCCAGAAGAGCGCATGGAGCTTCCAAGGGCCTCGGGCCTGAGAAAGCAGGAGCTCCAGAGGCCCAGGCACTGTGCCCCTGGACGCTCACCCTGGCTGGGACTTCACACATGTTCCCTCACTTCATCCTTGCCATCACCCCAACGGGTGCGTGCTGTTTTCACCCTCATTTTACCCATGGGGACACTGAGGCAGGGTCAGGTTAGTCACTTCTCCCAGGTCCCCAGAGTACAAGAGGCAGGGCCGGCTGTGAACTCGGGCAGCCAGGCTCCACAGCCCCGCTCCCGGCCATCAGTCACCTGGTCTGCGGCTTGTGAGCTGGGTGGTCTTGGGCAGGACAGTTTACCTCTCTGGGCCTCGGTCTGTCTGTCTGTAAAATGGGGTTAACAGTAGATCCCGCCCGCCCCCAGTCTGCTGTGAGGGTCAGATGAATGAGTCCAGGAAGAACGCTGGGCACACACCTGGAGCTCAGGAAGGGCCACTTTCTAGGATTGCCACGAGGTCAGAGGACGGGGCGCCTTAGCGCCCTCTGGTGACAGGGAGGTCTCCTGCAGGAGGAGATGGGCAGCAGGATCAGACGACAGGAAGGGAAGGACTACAGCTGCCACACGCTGACCACAGGTGACCAGTGACATCAGGATGGGCCCTGCTCTGGGAACATCTGGGTGTGATCGAGCACTGGTTTGGTACATGGGTCTGAGACCCAAGGCACCTCACTTTTTAGGTGCTCCTGATCTTAGCATGGCTGGGGCATATCCTGGAGCCCCAGAAACAAGCTAAATCAGAGTGATCACCACGTGCAAACCTCCAGTCACTTGGCCACCTCACCTAAATGCCAGGCATGTGCCGAGAACCCTGCCAGGCCCTGCGTGAGGCAGAGACTGGACGATGCTCACCAAACAGAACACACAGCTAAGCGACATTTTCCACCTCTCAGGACTCGTAAGTTAACAATGAGGGCTCTGAGGTCCCAAGTGATGGCATGCCCGGAACCCTGAACCATCTCAGGGAAGACCTACTGAACACCCTATTGGACTATGATGCAGACGAGACTAAGGTTTCACTGCGTTAACCATGAATGATTGGGGGCTGTTTATCACAGCAGCTAGCATCACCCACCCTGTCTAATACACCAAACCTTAACAATGGCTCAGGCAAGATCCCACCTCAAGGAACTCACAGGGCTCTCAGGGAAAGACATCCAGGCCTTCTGCCTCAGCGTCACCAGGAGTTTGGTAAAATGCAGATACCAGGGCCCAGCTCATGCCGTCTGAGTCAGGAGCTCTGAGGAGGCACTGTCACCCACATTTTAAACCAGCACCCCTGGCGATTCTGATGCACAATACATGTGAGAGCAGCTGGCATTATAGCAGAAAATCACGACTCTCATTTGATGCTAGAGAAGGGGACAGGCTGGGTGCTCCTGCCTGAGCCCAGCCTGGCCCCCCGTGCTGTCCATGAGGAGCCTGGGCCACAGCTCCGCACAGAGGTGGGGGGGCCATGAGTCACTCGAGGCTGATGGTCATTCAGTACACTGGGCAGACAAGAGATTCATTAGGGTCCTTGCTTAACGCGATGACGAATTCATTGAATTCTGATAAGGTCGTCTCTTAGCAGGTGGGATAAATCGCAGCTGATCTCTTGTCAGGACGACTCTGAGTCATCCCGGATTAAATTAATAATGATTAATTGGGGCTCCTGAAAGCTGAGCCGCCAAGCGAAGATTAGAGTGTGCGTTCGAGCTGGCTCTCTCTCCCTTTTATTTCCTCTCTCCCTTCCTGGGCTGCGCCTCCTCCCCCAGGTGACATTCTGAGATGGGAAACTGGAAGTGGAGGATTTGGAGATGCAGAGCAGCCATTAGCAGCTGCTCAGAGGGCTGCAGGCGGCACGGGTGGGGGCGGGGGGGGGGGGCAGGGGCCGGCTGCCTGGAGAGCTCTGCTGTTTCTGGAGGCTCTTACGCACCCAGGAGGCCAGCCATCCCCCTGGTCATGGACCCCAGATGGGCTTACTCCCCTGCCCCACCCACTGCACCCAGATCCCCCAGCGGGGCCTGGCTCTGGGGCCTGGGGGTGATAGGCAGGTGGGGAGCAAGGTCGCAGCGTGTGCTCATTTAGTGAGACAAACAGCAGGTCTGACGCCCAGGGCCTCTGGGTCATGTGGAGGGAGGGAAGGCCCACGTGGACCGCTGCCTGTGGGGGGGCCCCTCCGCCCTGCCCTGAGAGAGGACCCAGGGGTGTGCGGCCCGGCTCCAAGGTCACAGAGAGATGAGACACAGCCACGGACCTGATCACAGGGCAGACGGGGGTCAGGAAGCAGTTCCCACAGAGGACCCTCAAAGCAGGTCCGAGATCAGCCCGCTGACGTTACCTTGGTGAACTCTCTTCCTGGTGCCCACTGAGGGCAACTGGGGCTACCCCAATCTCCCTCCACCCCCAACCAGGCCCCGCAGAAGGGCAGCTTGTACAGGTGAGGGCAGACAGCCCTCGGGGACAGACTTTTGGGAGGTGACTACATTCTCTGGAAAGTGCTCATCGTTCGTGGGATGCTTCTCCCAGGGGCCGCCCCATTCCAGGGGCTTCTCCAAGCACCCCCAGGAATTCCATGCATCCCCCAAGCAAAGGCCGCTGCTGCCAACTGCCTGGGGTGTCAGCAGACATTCACAGAGGGCGCCGCTCCGCTGGGCCCACACAGCTCATAAAGTCAACACGCTCTCGACTTGGGAGGTTTACCCATAAACATTCCTGCAGCGGGCCTGGCGCCATGTGAGGTGAGAGGGAAGTGGGGAGGGGTCCCCGCCAGCTCCCTGGGTTTGGGAAGGTTCTGTGCCACTTCAGAGAGCCGGCAGCTGGAACAGCAGGAATTCTGAGAGGCGGGAGGGTGCAAGGGAAGGAAACCCCCCTGGAGGGTGGGGGGGAGGGCAGCTGGACCCTTTCCCCCAAAGCTCCCATCCCACTCCCGAGGGGGCCAGAGAGGTGACTGAGCCCTGCGGCGCCAGCTCACGGGACCAGCTGTCACTCTGCCACCCTGCCTGAGTCTCCTCTATGCCCTCAGCACCCCCAAACACCAGGAAGGAGGCCAGCTTGGGGACTCAGGCTGCAGGGCAAGGCGTGCAAGCCCTCTCCGGGCATCCCAGCTCAGGGGGACGCTAGGTGGGTGGTCAGGGCTGAGCTGGTCACCTTTGTAAACCCTGTGAGGCTGGGATCTAAAGTCCAGGCTTGTTGTGAGAACTGAGGTGGGAGCCAGAAGCACAGTGACGACTCTAAAAATACTGTTCTTAACCGCTGAGTGGATGAATAAACTGTGGTCTCTCGGCACAGCGGAGCAGTACTCAGCCACGAAAAGGAACAAGGCACCGACAGAGCCTCAGCAGGCGTGAGCCCACAGCTCATCACTGAGCCAGAGACACCAGGCAAACGGGCAAACAGCGCACGACTCCATTTACAGGACCCAACTGGAGCAGGCCGACTCAGGAGACAGGAAAAGGACAAGAGGTACCAGGGCTGGCTGGGGGGCTGCAGTTTCTGTGTGGAAAGATCAAAGAGTTCTGGAAGGAGATAGTAGTGATGGTTGTGCAATGCTGTGAATGTACATCATGCCACTGAACTGTCCACTTAACAAATGAAATGGCAGATTTTCTGTTATATTTATTGTAACACAGTAACTAAACATAATTGTCAAGTCTGCAGTTAAATTTCTGCAGAGGAAGGGATGGGGCAGAGGCCTCAAATGGGACGTGCTGCCCTTGAATCCTAAGAACAAGAGCAAGCTCGCTGGAGGCCCAGAGGCAGGTCTGCTTGAGGATATGCTCCCTGCACCCTTGGGCAAATCACAGTCTCCACTATCTGCACGGTGGACCCGGAAGCCTGGATCCTGCCCTCTGCGCTGTCAGCCACCAGCCTGCTGTCCTGATTCCCAAACAAACACAGGAATTCTGCCAGACTCAGTGCCTGGGACATTCAGAACCGGACCCATCAAAAGGTACTAGTGGGCCAGCATATTTCCTAGACTTGTCAAGTGAAGTGAAAGTTGTTCAGTCATTTCCAACTCTTTGTGACCCCATGGACTGCACAGTCCATGGAATTCTCCAGGGCAGAATACTGGAGTGGGCAGCCTTTCCCTTCTCCAGGGGATCTTCCCAACCCAGGGATTAAACTCAGGTCTCCTGCATTGCAGGGGAATTCTTTACCAGCTAGGTCACAAGGGAAGCCCAGACTTGCCAGGTCAACCCCAAATGCATTTTCTCCCTGAAGATGAGACAGTACGAGGTTTGACTGGAACCACGATATACGATGTTCACTTAATAAATCTGCTGCTCAGAAGACCATGCCCCCTGGCAGGCTGGGAAACAGGGTTGCAAAATGTCAGGAAGACAGACAGACAGAAGGAGGGTTGTCCACAACCATAGGTGGCTGGAGGGATGGGCTTTGCTGGCCAAGAAGGAAAACTGCCCAACACCATGTACACAAATACCTAGACTCCCTCTGAACCACTCCATAAATTCTATGCCATCTAGACTAAGTGTCTATGCCCTAGCCATGACATTAACTGGGCTCGCACCTGTTTAATTAATATGAGAGCTCGTCCGTCAGGGCTAGACAAAGAGAGGTCCCTCCCAGAGGCCCTTCTCATGGACCAAGGACATCAACCAGCCAAAGGGGGTGTTCTCGACCCCAAGGGCAACACTGGAAAGAGGCTCCCAGCAAAGCAACTTCCTGGAATTTGGGGGGGGCCTTCATTCACAGAGGGGTCCCACTGCCCAGGCTGGCTGCAAAGGGCTGCAAAGAGAGACACTCTTTGGGCTGATCGACCTTGAGAAGTGGAAACACACTCACCCAGGGCTGGGTCCCTGGGCTCTGGTGCCTCTCCTGCCCCTCTGCTGTTGGCCTCCACCCGTTGGCCAACTGGTCACTCAGGGTGTGGCAGGCACAGTAGTGGCCCTCAAGGACGAGTCCACCCTAATTGCCAGAACCTATAAATACATGACCTGATGTAACTTAAGGGACTTTATGGGGGTGACGAAGTTAAGGGTCTTGAGCTGGGAGAGGATCCTTGGTTATCCAGGTGGTCCCCAGTTGAGATGAGTGGAAGCAGGTCAGAGCCACCCAACGCTGCTGCTGTGAAGCTGGAAGGGACCACAGCCGAGGAGCGTGGGCTCCTCCCAGGGCTGAAAGAGAATAGGAAACAGATTCTCCCTCCAGAAAGGAACTGGCTGTGCCAATGCTTTGGTTTTAGCCCCGCGAGACCCGTGTGAGACTTACAGACTGTAAGAGAATAAATGTGCGCGTGTGGCTTTAGCCACCAATCATTCTTTAAGCAGCCACAGAAGACAGTGCCCGGGCTGGGGGCTCATCTTGAGCTGCTGAGATAGAATGAGTCGCTGGTCGGCTAAGCGCAAGGGTGGGGGTGCCCTGAGGAGACCCCTCTCCCCAAAAGGCTTCCCAAAGGGCAGGCAGGGACCAAGGCATGCACGGCCCTGGAGTCGGCTACCCTGGTCCAGATTCCGCCCCTCTTAGCCTCTCCCCAGCATCCTAGCAGGTCTGCAAGGTGGAGCGACAGCGCAGAGGAGGAGGCTACCTGTTAAACACCAGCCCTGGGCTGGCCCCCTGCAGGCCACTGAGAAGCGTCCACGGGAAGAATTCCCCTGGTGTCACTTGCCTGTCAAAAGCGGTCACTGATGCCTGTCGCCCACAGAATCAACACCAACCACCAAGACGCTTCCAGTCCAACGGGGCCTCTGCTCCTCTCACGGGGGCTGCTGAAACGTCACTGTGTCCTGGCCCCACTGCGGGGCCACGTCCCACTCGAGTCCAACCTTGAACCCCCACCTCCACAGCATCACCTCCTAGGACCACAGGGGCCACATTCCACGCCCAGGGGGGCTCCCAGGGCCAGCCTTGCATCCCAGACACTCCAGCCCACCCTCTGAGCACCAGGAGCCCCTCAGGTTCACGAGAGTGGCAGACCCGGCCTGGCAGACGCTGGGGCACTGCTGAGGTCCAACCCAGACACAGTGCAATGATCAAACCACACAACTCTTCTGGGCCAGGGAGGCCTTTCTTCTTAGACTTCTGAGACGTGACTTTGGATCGCAGGAACGAGACAGCACTATGTGAAACTCATTAAGAACAGGAGGGACTTCCCCAGCAGTCCAGCGGTTAAGACCCCCACGCTTCCATGGGCAAGGGCGCAGGTTCAACCTCTTGTCCGGAAACTAAAATTCCATAAGCTGTGCGGTGTGGCCAAAAAGAAAAAAAAGAGAAAACAGCAGGGATAGAAGCTTCCTTCACCTGCAGCTTAAGGGATGCTGAGTCCGTTGTGCTAAAGCAAGGAACTGGGTGCCTGCTCACCCTTTCCATATCCACATGGAGGGAACCTAGGAAGACCTGGCCAAGCTCTGGGAGCCCCCACGTGGGACCTGCAGTGACAGCACCTCTACAAGCCCCCTGGGGACCTGCGGGCTCAAGCTGGTGACACTTGGGCAGGTGGAACCTCATCCCACCTTTTCCCTCCCCCTTAGCAACCACCAGGTAAAAACGCAGGGGCCAGTCTGCCTGCCTCCCCATCCTTGGGCACACCTGTCCACCTTCAACGGGGATGGGGCACCCCAGAACACCCAGAGGCTGCTGTTCATGCCCCCCCACCCAAAGGACAGTCTATCTGGGATGGAAACGTGCCTCCGCCTCCTGGCTGGCTGGAAATATCAGGCCATCTTGGGTGACATCTTGCCTGCAAGTGTTCTGGCCGAGATTCGCCTGTCTCCCCTGAGTCCGTCCACAAGTGCAGCTGAAACCGCAGCTGCGTGGAGGTGGGGAGTGTGGGATGGAGCCAGGAACATTCTGGACTCAGCCCAGCAGGCTGGTGAGGGGCTGGTCATGGGGTGGGGTGAGTGGCCAGGCAATAGGACATGCCGGGGAGGGTCACTGGGTGGGGTGACGTCCTTGCCGGGTTGGAGAGGGCTGAAGATCAAGTTTCTTCTTGAAGGTGTCGTGTCTGCCTCTTGCAGTCATCTGGCAGACGAGGCGGCTGGCTGGACAGGTCTGGGGGCCTCAGAGGGCCCTCCACAAACCAGCGGAGCTCCCCAGGCGTGCCAGGCCTCGGGCCCACCCTGGCCCGTGGAGTCGGAAGCCACTCTTTCCAACAGGATCCTGGTGTGTGTGTCATGTTGCGGCTGGAGGGGACAGGGCAGCCTCGGCACTGGGCCAGCAGAGCCAAGCTTTCACAGCAGTGACCCGGTTCGACCCGTCCTCCGAGAAGGCGGGCCTTACACTGATCTCCGCATAAGCAGGCCCGTTTCCCGCCCTCATCCTCGCATTTTGGGGTGGAGTCAGGCCACGTAGCTCCCGCGTTCACAGGGTCCCCCACAATGAGTCCAGTGGGTGATGAGGGAGCCCCGTGACAGAGGGGCAGAGGGAATGTAAACTCCAAAGGTGACGGGCCAATTTGTGACTGGGGCAACCCGTTAGGTAGTAAGGAATGAATGGAATGAAAACTAACATGGCAGCCCGGCTGGAATGACATTTTAAGGAATTTACAAAGACACGAACAGTGGTTCAGCCCCTTAGCCGACTACAGCAGGACCTGGCCCCGTCGACACCTTGACCTCAGACCTCTGCCTCTGGAACTTGAGAGAAGACATCTCTGTTGATTTAAGCCACCAAGTCCGTAGGCGTTTGTTACACCAGACCCAGGACCCTAACGCAGGTCTGTAACTTGCCCAGTAGCTAACAGGGAAGGCCCAGCTGATAAAAGTGAACAGATTAGTGGCTGCGAGGGGGAGGGGAGGGACAGGGG
Source organism: Muntiacus reevesi (assembly GCF_963930625.1). Taxonomy (NCBI): domain Eukaryota; kingdom Metazoa; phylum Chordata; class Mammalia; order Artiodactyla; family Cervidae; genus Muntiacus; species Muntiacus reevesi. The sequence continues at coordinate 224,771,039 of NC_089250.1, read as the reverse complement.
ACTGACCACGAAGGGGCACACAGAACTCTCTGGTGTGATAGAGACAGTCTGGGTGATGACTGCGACGGTGGCTACATGATCGTACACATTTGTCAAAACTCACTGCATTCGGCACTTAAAACTCACAGGTTTTATTGTATATAAATTATATCTCAGTAAAACTGATCAAAAAAATGAAACAACCTGCACATACCCCCACACATAATCATTCTTCAGAAGAGTAGTAACGTCTATTATTAGCCTCGTTTCACAGATGAGACGTCAAAGCACAGAGGGTTAAGCGATTTGCCCAAAGATGCACAGCCAGGAGCCACAGCTATGGGATGTGGCCCCTCCCAGGCTGACAGTGGTTATTCTGTTTACCCCTCTGTCTCCTTCCTGGGCGCTGAGGGTCACGGGCAGGGCTGCACTATTTCTGTCTAAGTCCCCGAAGTCTGACCCAGTCAATGCAAAGCCAGCACTAATAAAAGATGAAGGGGAATAAGGGCCTTTTGTGGTAAGAGTGACAAGGGCAGTGTTCTGTGCTTAGAAGGGAGGAGGGCACAGCCCGGCCAGGGGTTTAGTGACCCCACAGGGAGGCCTGGGGGGCGGCCTCTCGCCACTGGACAACTCGGCCAGGCCGGACCTGCACCCCTAGCCTCCTGCAGAGTGAGGACAGTGTGGGGAGGGTCTCCCAGCGGTCAGGGGCTTGGTCAGAAGCTGGGGCTGGCAGGGGAAGAAGGGCTGGGGTGAGGCCACACACTGTGTGCACGCCAAGGCCCTGAGCCCCGTGGGCATAACCACCCTGCCAGGGCAGACAGACCTCCATTCAACACCCCAGAACGCCCAGGAGCACAGGGCCGAGGGGGAGGAGGTGGGAAGTGTGGCGACCTCCCCCAGGGCAGGGAAGGAAGGGAATAATCCAGAAAATGTCACTTCATTGCCTCGGGAAGGAAAAAAAAAATACAGCCAGAACCAGACAGGCACAAAGGCGCTCTTCTGCAGAGTGGCTGCCGCGCTGGGCTTGTGCGGCCCTGGGATCCCAGAGTCAGGGCCGTGCAAGTCTCTGCTGCTGTGCCGTGACTGTCGGGGGCCAGCTACCCTGCTCCGGGCTGGCACACTTGGCTTTGATGGTGGAGAAACGCCTCCTGCTCATCTGCCCCAGAGCACTAAGCAGATCCTGCGAGCGGCGCACTCCTGGGGGACCGTGTGAGCTGGCGGTGGCTGCGGGAGGGGCAAAGAAGTACAGGACCTGGGCCCTGTCAGTCATCTGGGTAAAACACAAAGTAACGCAGAAACTAAGGATGGCCTGCAGAGTCGTTCTCCTTTCTCTGTCTCAACCCCCACAAGGCTGTTTGCAGAGCTGGTCAACGTCACAGATCACTACCAAAAGAGGAGCAAGGTGTAAATGAGGTTTACTTTAGAAAAAGGTTCCCTCTTGCTCCAGGACTCATGACTCAATGGGTCGTGTGCTGGCTGGATTTCAGTTGATATCCTCCTGCAGTGTGGAACCTGCACAACTGCACATGGGAGCCCCAGGGATTATGAACAGAAAGCCACAGGAATGACAGATCTCTTGAGGCCTAACATCGAGGTCCAGGAAAGAGACCCACTTGTGTTTCAGTTAACAATGTAAAGCAGAGTGATCAGCGCTGAAGCCTCGGGCAGGATCCCTGAAGGCCTGCGCGTTCCTGGTGTAGGGGCCAGGCCCGGGGAGCGATGTGGACAAGGCTGAGTGATCAGAGGACAGCCCTGGGAGCGCAGGAGGCCAGTTGGCCAGGACGAGTTGGGCCCAAGGGCAAGACACGTGCCCTCAGGTGTGATATGATGATGACCTTCTCTCTAGGGAAAGAGTCAAGTTGTCCAGCAGCTGGCATCCAAACCACTTTTCTTCTGAATCAAGGGAAAGGTTAAGCAGCCCTTCGGGGAGGGAAAGGAATGCCTCCTTCCCCACAAGAGGCCACCTGGACCCAGACCCACCCTCAGCCGGGGGCAGGGGGTTCAGGCTTCTGGAATTCTGCACCCTGGATCCCGCTCCTGGCCCTGTCCCCTAACACCTCCACCTGCGAGGACACACATGAGGGAGCTGAAATGCCAGCAAAGGAGGAAGAGGAAGGGGGGTGCTCAGCCGCCTCAGTGAAAATCTCTGCCGGAGGGAGAGTCCAGGCGGCCTGTGCTGGGGCTGTGCGGCCCAGCCTTCAGGGAGGAGGGGGTCTCAGCTGGGACCAGGGGGTCCACACTCCCTCTGCAGCCCCCTGGGACACAGTGCCAGAGACCTGCATGGCTCTCGATGATGACCCAGCCCCCGTCCCCAGGGAGGACCCAGCAGGCCCTGGCTTGGAGGTGCCCCTCGCCCCAAACCCGCAGAGGCTCCCTGCTGCCCATGGTTACTCTCCACTCGGCAACAAGGCCCTCGGGCTCCTCCCTGGAGACCAGAGATCTTTGTCCGCAAACAGCCCCTAGCCATCCAGGCCCCCGCGGTCTCCACTCACCTCTCCCTCTCCCAAACCCCCTTTTTCCAGCCCCTGAAACATGGGAGCCACACAGGCGTGGTTCCGACTGGGCCGGGGGACGGAGTCTGTGAGGCTGAGCAGGTTTTCTTCTCACTCACAGTCTTTTGGGGCTGGAATCAATCAGTCCAGAAGACAACGGCCCCTGCCCCTAGTCTGAATGTCACCAGGCCACCCCTCTGGGCAGCCCCTGCAGACAGATGTCAGCTGGCCTCCTGACCAGCACACAAGGCTCAACCACGTAATTCAGTCCTTTGTAAACACCCACCATGTCAGCATCAGCGTCATGGTAGCATTTTGATAACATCAGGCCAAGTGCTCAGCACTTTCATAAAGACCACGAAACATCCCATTTTACAGATGAAGAAACCAAGATGCAAGAATAGCTAAACCTCACCCCAGTGACACTGTGGCCTGACCCCCGTCTCCTGGGTCGGTCAGCAGCCACCAGAGCAGCCTGGCAGAGGCACCAGGCGATGCTGGTTCTCGCTGAGCACCCAGGATCCCCAGAGCTTGCCCAGCCCCTGGGCCCATGTAGACAGAGGGTGGGCCAGGAGAGGTGGCCCCTCACGCCCCCAGGCCCACTGCCAACCCTGCACGGTGCCTCTTCCGCTTCCCGCCTCCCAGGTCTCAGCCGGCAGCTTGCTCTCGCCTCCTTCCTGCCCACTCCCCACCAGTGAAGGGTCATGGAGGGCTGCAGCTGCCTGACAGGAGCCCGGGGTCCAGGATGGCTTCGGTTTTGAATGTTCAGAGACACAGTTATTTGCCTGTGAGGTCTTGGGAGGGCAATGAATGAAGGGTCTGCTCAGGCCTCGCCTGCCAAGTGACCCTTTGGGGATAGGAATGAGCTGCCCTGAGCTTCATGTGTGCACACGCACGCACGTAGGAGGGCCCATCTGCTGGATGGGAGCCCCAGGGACCTGCTCAGCGCACATAACTCCCTCCGGGGGGGGGGTGTGTGTGCACGTGCATGTGTAGGAGGGGCCTGTCTGATGGACGGGAGCCCTGGGGACAGGCTCAGTGCACCTGTATGTGTGTATCTGCGCGCACCTGTGTGTGTTTGTGTGTGTACACATGTGTCTTTGTGTCTGTGTGCATGTCTGCATGTGTGTCTGCATGTATGTACACATGTGTACGCGCGTGCGTCTGCGTGTGCATGTCTGCATGTGCGAGTGTCTGCATGTGTGTGTGTCCACGTGTGTGTGTGTCCGAGTGTGTGTCTGCATGTGTGTGTGTGTGTGTGTGTGTGTGTGTGTGTGTGTGTGTGTAGGAGGGGCCTGTCTGATGGACGGGCACCCCGGGGACCTGCTCAGCAAACCTAACCCCTCTGGCCCTTACCCATGCAAATCCCCCGGCAGCTGTCATGGCTTGTCCTGCGGGGCCAGCTGGGCCAGCTGGGCAGCGGGGCGGAGTGGAGGGGCTGGGCTCCCTCCCAGGGCCCCTCCCACACTGCTGGCTTTGTTTTGCACAGGGGCTGCTGAGAGGCCAAGAGCAGACTCCAAAGCAGCTTTCAGCGAGGTCTTGTGGGCCTGTCGGCGGAAAGCCCGCCCTGCCCGCCTGACACTGGTCCGGAAGTGGGAGCAGTTGCTGCGCGGCCCTGTGGGTGTGTTTAGCCCTGGTGGTTAGACGTGTCCCGGGGGTCAGGCTGCCGTGGTTTGAATCCTGGTTTATCACTTCCTAGCTGAGTGACTTTGGGCAATTACCTACCCTCTCTGGGCCTCAATCACCCTTCTGCATCCTGGGGACAGTAATGGTCTCTGCCTCCAAGGATGTGTGAGGAACTGGATATGAGACAATCCTCGTAAGGTATTAATAGCAGTGCTGACTGACCCTGACCCAGTGCTCAGAAAATGCCAGCCAGCAGCAGGGAGTTGGTGCCCACTTCTGAACTCTCCCATCACCAGGGTCAGACAAGAGACCTAACAAGAGAGCTGGAAAGGTGAGGCTTCCACAACCAGGAGGGACGAGATAGCCACTCTTTGTAGCACCCTACAGGGCCTCTGGCTACTGCAGCACACGTGGACTCGAACCCAGTGTGACCTCAGGCAAATTCTCAGCCTCGCTGGGCCTTGGTCCTCATCAAGCAAGCAGAGATGAGAAAGCCCTTTGGAGGAGATGGTGTCAGGGAGACTCAGGAAGAAGCTCTCAGAGTCTGTCCTCTGGGTGCCTCATTCAAACCCTTTCTGCACTTCCTCCTGGGGGTCCTGCCCTGGGGGCTGGGTTTGGGGTCACATCCGAGAAGGAGCCTCATTACTTGACACTTACCTCTTGGCTTTGTCCCACATGGCATCACAACCTCATTTACGCCAGGCTCACCGGCACCTCCTCAGAGGGGCAGACTGAATCCTGACTTCCTGTTCTAAGTGGTACCAGGTGTCTGCCTCCAGACAAGGGGCCCCTTAGGATCAGAACCTTCTGGAACCGTGTCGGGTCCCCAGGCCGAGGCTGATATGCTGCAGACCCTAAGGCTGGCCACGTCCTTACCCAGCGGCTGAGGTGGTGAGCTGGGCGCACAGCTGCTGGCTGTGGCCCCCGGCGGGTCACCCCCATGCTCTGAGTCTGTGCCCACTTGCCCACCTGTCTTTGTTGTCTGTGAGGTTACCTGCCCTGGGCCCCGGCTCTGACATTCTCCAGTGAATTCAGAGTCAAGTGTTTCATTACTTTTTTTTAAATGTCAAGAAGTGGAGAGGCAAGGTCAGTAGTGATTCTTTCTGACTAATCTTCATTTCTTCCCTTCCACAAGTATTTATTAAGTACCCACCGTATGCCAGGCACTGACCTCGGCAGCATGCACACAGCCAGGCATGAGCAAATCAGGCCATCTCGGGGCCAACGGAGCTTCGTTATTTAGGTTCTGGTAGGACTGGGGACACAGACAGTAAATAAGTACAATGGTGTGTTAGGAACACGCGTGGAGAAGGAGGACAAAGCTGAGGAGGCAGGAGAGGAGTTGCGGGGCTGGGGCTAGAGTTTTCATCGGGCGGCCGCTGGAAGTAACAACAGAAGGAAGCCCCTGGAGGAGGTGAAAGCACCAGGCACGCATCTACCAGGGGAAAGGGTATTTCGGGCAGAAGGAACAGCACGCACAAAGGCCCTGGGGCAGCGACACGGCTGGTTAAACGAGCAACAGCAGGAAGAGGAGCCAGGCCGGACAGGATAAGGAGAGGTGAGGAAGCTGCAGCTGGGGGCGGGGTGTGGGCAGATGAGGAAAGGCCCAGGGGTCACTGTGAGGTCGCAGCGGTTGGTCAGCTCCCTGGCCCTCCAACAGGTCCTCCTGTAATGCTGGCGTGGGTGGCACGGCGAGGGGGGCGCACACGGAGCCGGCCCCGAGGCCACCCTGGAGCCCAGGCCTCTGCAGGCCCGCCAAGTGCAGTGTGTCTTGCACAATTTCCGGGAGCCAAATCTGACAGAGCCATCTGTCTCGAACAGACCCCAGCGCCTGCCTCCAGCTGGTCCCTCGCACGAGCCAGCGTTCTCGGTGACACCGCAGAACCCTCATCTGCTGTCCTGGCCCCCTGAGATGCTGGGCAGGACCGGGGGAGGGACAGAGGCGGCGCTGAGAGCCGTGCATGCAGCCGAGGCGAGGCTGGGGCCACCCCCGGTGGCACTCGGGTGATCTCCCGGAGTCTGCAGCCCCTGGCCCTTCCCAGAGAGAACACACGTTTTGTGATAGCCTGTGTTGAAGTAGAGCCAGTTCCTATAAAGCCCCAGGCCCCGGGAGACCCCAGGCCCCAGGACAGAGGACAAGGAAATCACCCGAGTGCTGCTCTGACCTTTTTCTGTCTCTCCTTTTTGAATTCCCTGTGCAGGGAATAAAACGTCCCACTCTGGCTAATAATACAAACTCACCTGACTTGAAACTTCCCAAGTGATGGCAGAACAGATGTTCCAATAGCCCCCAATCTTTCATCTTTCCACAAAAAAAAAAGAAAAGAAAACCCACACACAATCCAATCTGAAGTTGTCGGGGCCTGGACTAATAGATGCGTCCACCACAGCGCCAAACAGTTTTTGGCGAGCAGGAGAACTCCTTGTGGTGATGATTATAGCTCAGACGTGCCCGCTCCTAATTTATTCTAACAGGACCCAGTCTTCCGAGCCAGGCTCTCGACAATGATCTATTGTCAGGATGGATGTCTCCCAGTGTGAGAGCACTTGGAAGCCCACCTTGTGAACGGCCACCCTGGCACGCCAAGTCCCGGATTCACCCAGGAGGCGACGGCAGCAATGTTTGAGGGAGACCACCAGGCACAGACACCCCCGTTTGATTTTCCAGAGCTGTGTGGTCACACATTCCCTCAAACAGACGTTCCCGTTTCCAGTGAGCCACTTGGCTGAGACACCGGTGCTGGAGCCAGCACGTGGACTGACCCTCCTGAACTCTCCCTTGGAAACAGCGAGTGGCCACCACGTCCCCATGACTGGAGTGGGGGACGGGCCCCTGGCCATGCGTGTTCTCCAGGGCAGGGTCCGCTGACCCCCTCCTGCTCGAGCGGGACGTCAGTTCGGCAGCTCAGCTCAAGCGGGCACGGGAGAGGAGGGGCCGTCCCTGCCCTGACGTGCCAGGACCCCGCCTCTTCTGCACCAAGGTCTAGGGAACCAGCCAACTCCTGGGTCACCTGCCTCAACGTCCCCACTGGCTCCCTCCTGTCTGCCAGGGTCCTGCCGCCGAGTTCTGGCTTCCCTCAGGGCTCCTTGTGACGCTGAAATGGACCTCTCAGAGCTGGGAGGTGCGTCCGAACTCCTGGGGGAGCCATCTGCAGCCTGCAATGTGCATGTGGGGTGCCTGGCGGGGGGCCCCACCAAAGTGCAGATTCTGTTCCAAGTGGGGGGCAGGGCCTGAGACTCTGCCTGCCCTGCACGCTCTGGGGCGGGGGCTGCCCCTGGTGCACAGACCATGTTGAGCATTACTGACTGTGGAGGGGCTGGTCCAAGCCCCAAGAAACACCCACGCTCCTTATTTTACCCAACAGGCCATTTTCAGCAGGAACAGCTCAGCACGCACACTGTGTCCTTCTCGGCATCTGATATCTGGAGGCCCCCGAGGTCATCTGTCCCACCTTCATGATGGTAGCACAGACCACCCTCGCCTTACCAATCACGACAGATCTCGGGGAGAGATGCATGAACATGAGGCACACCTCTTGTCCACCACCATTCTGCCCATTGATTTCCACGTCTGTTGATGATTTCTGCCTGAAACAATGACGACTGTGCTGTCTGCAAACGGCCTTTTACTGTTTCCATCATCCCTTCTACAGTCGCTCATTTTCTGATTCAAATTCTGGCCTGTTGTTGCACATCTGATACAAAGAGGAGCCCGGATACCGGGGAGGTGAAGCTTCCTGATGTCTGCTTGTGGCCAGCGAGCAGTCCACATCCAGCCACGAGCAGGTACCTTTCTGCATGGTGGCTGCACGGGCCAACCCCCTGCTCCCACCCTCCACGCCCCAGATATCAGCCAGCCTGCCCTTTATTAGTCCTGGGCCACCACATTCCAATGATCCCGACAGGCCACGGGCCACGGCTCCTTAGCAGAAGGCGATTAATACCCAGTGAATGGCTCTCACCACCGCCTCGCTGGCTCCAACACAGCATCTGTACCGAGTTCCTGAGAAGCCTCAACCCAGCAAATCCCTTAATTGGTGGACATGAAAAACCCAGGGCCGTGTGCTGGAATCATAGAGTCCTGGGGCCCGGGAGGCTGTGCTGCTCCGAGGTCGGGCATCCGGGGTGGGAGCAGAGGGAAGGGCAGGGGGGCAGGTCTCGCGGGCCGCCTCTCCCGCGTGCTCGGCGAGTGGATGTAAGCAACGCTGCCCGCCTCCTCCCTGTCTGATCACCCTCTGTGTCACGTTCTTTGTCCCCGCGCCGCACACGCTGTGATCGCAAGCCCAGACTCATCCCGCAGTGACAGCGGAAGCACACCCCCGTCGGGCGGACTCTCAATTCTCCCGGCCTCCTGACCTTCTTCGGGGCCGGGGGCATCTTGAAAGCAGAACCGCGTGCTTCTGAGGGCCGGCGGGCAGCCGTGCGCCAGGGAGGGAGCCGCGGCCGCGGGCATGCTCTGAGCGGCGGGAGCTGGCGTGGAGCCGGTGTGGTCCTGCCCCGCCCCCGCACTCCGTGCCACTCACATCGCAAAACTGAGGCTTGGAGGGGCAGAGGCACAGGCCCAGGGGTGCCCAGGCAGCAGCAGGAGGCACCCGGGTAGCAGGGATCAGGGTGGGACCAGATTATGGTGGTTTTAAGTCATTAAGTCGTGTGCGATGCTGGTGACCCCACGGGACTGCAGCCCACCAGGCTCCTCTGTCCATGGGATTCTCCAGGCCAGAACTCTGGAGTGGGTGGCCATTTCCTTCTCCAGGGGATCTTCCCGACCCAGGGATTGAACCCAGGTTTCCTGCATTGCAGGTGGATTCTTTACCAACTGAGCCAGGGAGAGAAGCCCAGATTCCTTGGGTTCAAATGCCAGCTCCACCCTTTCCCAGCTGTGCGGCCTTAGGCAAGGGACTTCCTTCTCTGGGCCTCTGTTTCCTTATCTCTACAAGGGGGATAACAGCAGTCCGCACTCCCCAGGGCTTGTCTGAGGGTTACATGAGCCGATACACTTGGGAGGCCCTGCGAACACGCCCAGCGGCACAAAAACAGCTGCAAGTATTCTTTTCGCGCTCGGCCCAGTGTCCTCCGCTGGGCCCACCCGCGGGCCTGACCGTGCAGTGGAAGCCTGCCTCCTGCAGTTCCGCGGTTCACCGGGGGAGGGCGTCCGAGGACTCACACCGGCTCTCCTCCCCCCACCCCCACCCCCGCCCCCAAAGGGCCGCCGCTTGGGTGTAGTTCCGGGCCCCTCTGGGAGCTCTGGCTGCCGGCTTGGCCCAGTCTGAGCACGTGAGGGCCGTGGGCCTCGCGAGGCCCCTGGGCTCCAGAGAAGGGTGTGCATGACCGGGCTGCGCCCGCGGCCCCCGCTGCGAGCCCGCGAGGCCAAGCGGCTCCCAGCGCCCGGGGCTGGCGCCCACCCTTCTCCAGCTTGCAACAGCCCCACCCCACCCCCGCAGGCTATTTCCAGCTTCTGCCAATTCAGCTCTTAGCGAGGACAGAGGACGCATGGGGGTGTTGGAAGCCAGTGAACCAAGGGCAGGGACCTGAGTGGCCAGTGAAATAACGGTGCCAGGAACAGGGCACGACTCCTGGGGCTGGGACAGCCAAGGTTATACCCCTTCCACCCGACTGGGGGTCCAGCTGCCAGGCTGCAAGTTCCCTCACCCAGCCCCGTGGAGAGACGCCCCACACTGACAAGACCCAGCTCCTGCCATGCGAGTGCTCCCTTTGGAAGAGAAGCCTCCCACCCTGGGCCAGTTCTGCCTGCCGACTCCAGCCCCTGCCAATGTCTTGAGAAACCTCCTGCTAGAACTACCCAGTCAAGCCACTGCCGAAGCCCCAGTCGACAAAAAACAGAAGAGACAGTCAATGCTCATTGCGGATTTAGGCCACTAGGTTTGGGGGTGACTGGTTATGCGGCATTAGGAACTAGTAATAAAGCACTGAATTACACAAGTTAACCTGGGAACAAAACCTCACAGTAGGCAATAAAGGTGAATCTGGACTTAAGAAACCTGGTTATAGAAAACATAGAAAATCATGGAAAGAAAGAAGGGAAGTCATATTCATGATAAAATCCTCCTGGGAAAAACAAAGAGCCTTTGGGGTCCCCCCAACCCCCTTGAGCAAATCCCATTCTTTTGTGGGCTCAGCATCCTCATCACCAAACTTTCCCTCCCGGCAGTCTGGGATATGCAGCCCTCACTGATTCCATAAACCCCCTGGGATCCCCCCAAAGACCTGAGAACTCTGGAGCAGGCTTTTGATAAAAGCAACTTTCACAAGTCCGGAGGAAGGAAGGCTCTAAAATGAGTCAACCCCTGCAGGAGGCAGGTTGCTGGGAAGTGGTCGTAAAGGAACAATGAAAAGGCGTGGTGGCCAGAGGATGGCCCCTGAGCTCCCCCCAGCACCGTGGGGGCCGCCCAAGACCTCAGTTGGGCAAATATAAGCCCTGAGGCCCCAAAGGAAGCCAGCGCTCTGCAGGTGGGGTGGCCGAACCTAGGGCCCTGAGACTTCTGGCTAATTAATCCCACATATCATGGGCACTGTGCCCTGCACAGACACCTGAATCTCTCCAGCATTGCTTCTAGATCTTCTGAAAGCAGGAGCGTGGCAACAAGGCTTAGAAGGAATTCTAATCTCTTGCCGCCCTCCCACCTATCCCATAAAGACATCACCCATCAGCTGGGAAGGGCCGATTTCACCTAAGAAGCGGAGCCTTCGGGGTAGAACTCCCACCGTCCCCCACATCCATTCCCCTCAGCTCTGCCCACAGAGACCAAGTTGGACACAGTTTGAGATTTATGTTCTTCTGGGGTTTTCTTTTTCTGGAGCATTGCATATGGTTTTTAGAAGAAGAAGAAGAAGAAAAAAAACTGGAGTCTTTGAAAGTAGCTGGAAACTAATCGCCCCGACTAATTAAGAGGCAGGTTAGATTAAGCTCTGATGCAGAGTAACTTCTCCATGGGGCATTTAATACACTCGCTCAACCCCTGTGGGCCTGGGTTTAACCACCTACGGAGGGGATATGAGTAATAATTATCTCCTTTGGAGAGGTGCTGGGAGGGTTAATTAACTCGTGGCTGGGAATGCTTTGAGCTTCTCCGTGGCCAGCTTGGGGGGTGAGCCTCGTCCCAAGTGCTGTTCCAGGAAGAAGCCATCCCTTGCCTTCTGTCAAGAATTTGTGACCCGGCTACATCTCCAGGCCCGGGAGGTGCCCCCTCAAGGTCCAGCACCGACCCTCGCAGCTCTAAAGCTCAGTGGTGCTTCGGTGGGAAGAGAGGCTGCCTGCTGCTTCACCTTTTCCTGCATCTGTCCTTAAGGAACTTTAGGGTAGGGAGGCCCATCTTCCCCGAACTTCCCCACGGCAACCAGAGCCGCGAGCACAGCAAAGGCACCGAGCCTGACTCCTCCATCTGGTTTGGCCCTTCCCAGGTGAGCGCTCACCTGGCCACCTGCCGGAGCACACCCAGCCATGGTGGGCTGGGCGGATGGCCCCAGGAACTGGCGCTGGTTCCGCCCTGGGACGTCAACCTTGGCCACATCAGCTCGGCTGTGGGACAGCACCTTGTTTTTCTAAGAAACCATATATGATAACACAAAACAGTGTCCTCAAAGGGCTTTGAAAAAGGAAAGGCGTTTATGCAAATACACGGAAGGGTGTTTTGGAAAATGATAATAATAGTTTGCAGGAATGATGTGGGGCAGAGGCCCCCAAATAAAAGAGGTCGTGGGCCCCAGCGATCTCAGCAGGGAGACAACCACCATGGGTGGAATCAGAGACTTCGGTGCTGGAGGCATCTTGGGCAGAGAATTCACATCCGGGACCAGTGAGGGACTTTGTCAAGGTCACTGGCAGACGGAAGCAGGAGCTGGGGGCGTGCTCCCCGCAGCCTCCTCGATCCTGGCCCCCAAGCTCCCCACCCCACACACCTCAGGCTCCACCTGCAGAGAAGCTGTGTCCCCAAGGGCCAGCTCAGTCTGCTCCTAAATGACACAAGCTCTGGAACAAGAGCTGCAGACCTTCCAGTTCTGGGAAAACTGCCAACGAAAGTGCTGACTTCAGCAGCCCTGGGTGAAAGGGAACACTTTCTGGGGCCCCAAGTGGGGTTGAATTTTCCCTCCCTCAACTCTGGGGGTGCAAAGAATTAAGCATCCCACCGGGAATTCCTGGAGTCACTCACTTTAACTCAATGAAAGGCTGTCTCCCTGGCTAGTGATCCACAAGATTAAAGGCCCCTGTATGCTCTGAGATGATATTCCTTCCATTGAGAGATGGGCTTCTCTCAAAATTCAGACCCTAACTTCAGGGATTGTCAGACTCTCGGGGATTTGAGTGAAGACAAGAGAAGCTGGGGTTCAGAACCTGCAGCCCTGGCCCAGCTCCTGGGGGACTCACAGGCGCACAGATACGGGGGCCCATCTGCTCCCCATCCACTCCAAGGAGCAGGCAGGGAGGGGGGTGCGACCCCGGTTACGGAGGAGGGGAGATGGAGGCACCATGGTCGGGAGCTTCCTCCTGTGGGGTTCATGGCAGGCTTGGCAGATGAGTTCATACCTGGGAACGGGAAAACACGGGTACCCCTCGCCCCACGGACTCAGACCTGGAGCTTCCTCCCTCCCGGCTTGTCTTCCGTTCTCCCGGCATGAGCCAGGACGCTCCACACCTGAGCCGGAGGAACAAACCAGACCCCCCAAAGCCTGTCTTCCACACCACAGAACTTCATCTCGTTTGCATTTTAAAAAGCTGTGGGTACACACATATGCCCAAAACATTTGAGGTGAAAAGATAATAATAAGAGACTTCCCTGGTGGTCCAGTGGTCAGGAATCCACCTTCCGAGGCAGGGGCACAGGTTCGATCTCTGGTCTGGGAACTAAGATCCCACATGGCGTGGGGCAACTAAGCACACGTGCCACAACGACTGAGCCCGGCTCGCTCCAGAGCCCAAGCGCCACAGCTAGAGAGAAGACTGCTCGCCATCACAAAAGGTCCCTCGTGACGCAACCAAGACCCGGTGTGCACAAGCAAGACCCGGTGCAGCCAGGCAAACAGAGCAACCCCCAGGGATGCATGCTCACAGGTGAAGCACAAGTCAGCCCGGGGTCAAGTAAGCTTGTTTTTTTTTTTTTAATGAGTCTGCATTTTTAAGTGTCACATCACCTTTCACACACACAAAAAACAACAACCTAATGAGAAACAAGCAAGTAAAAACAGAAAAAGCGCTGCTGGGTGACCGGCACGGAGCCCCTGCCTCAGGTAGCAGGTGCTCCCGCAGACTCGGGTCCCCGGCTCCACGGCCAGGAGACAGGGTCTCAGGCTGACCTGGAGTGCCTGGGTCGGGGAGGGGTGTCCCCCCTCCATGAGGGCAGGGTGAGTCCCGCTTGGGATCAAATCCTGCACTTTGGCCCAGAGAACTGGGCACCTCTCTCCTCAGTTTTGTCATCTGTAAAATGGGACCTACTGAGGACTTTCTTTGTGGAACAGTTGCACGGTTTAAACGGGACCACGCAGTTAGGTCAAGAGTGGCGACCACTCTGCCTCCCGGGAGTGGAGCCAGGAAAACCCCCAGGGCCTGTCTTACTGCCCACGGCCCCTGCCCACAGAGACGGCACCAGATCTGAGGTTTCCCCGGGCAGGAAGGAGACCTGCAGCGGCGGCGCAAGGAAACCACACACCGCCCCAGTCAAGGGCCTGGCGTCCAGGTCCCAGGGTCACTCGGGGTCTCCTCTAGGCACCCGTGGCTGGGGGGAGCTGTTAGAAACGCAGAGGGTCAGGCCCTGCCCTGGACTCGGCAGAGCCCCGGTAAGCCTGGGGCCGGGCCTAGGTGGGGCCGGTTGCGTTCCTGAGGCTCTGGGTGACCCTGGCGCTGCTGCCTGGACCCCCTGCCCCCGCCCTGGACCACACCTGGAGGAAAGTCACTCCCCACTGCCCCTCTGCACCTCCTGGGCCAACTGCCTCTGGTCGCCAGGCTCCAGAGGCCTCCCTGATCCCACCAGCCTTTCTGGATCAAACATCTTTAACGCTGCCCCAAGGCACTGGGCAGTCTCCTCCCGGGTCCTGCTGGGGCTGTAAGTGCTCGGTGACTGGCAGCTGATTTCACTCACATCTTTCTCCTCAAGCAGACTGTAGGGGCACACAGGAGGTGCTGAGAAAGCTGTGGGTAATTGGATGACTCTGACCTGGCTGAGGTCTGAGCCAGACTTCCTGGTCCACCGCAAACAAGATCTGAGGCTTCTGGTTCACTTCCGTAGGTCACCCTGCCTCAGTTTCCTCCTCTGGATTAAGTGAGGTGATTTGTGTAAAGTGCTCCAGCAGTGCAGAAAGCAAGCACTTGGCTACAGCAGAAGGGTCTTTCCAGCTTTCCAGCACACAGCTGGCTGGTCGAGTCCTGCCAGCTGTATGACCTTGGGCAAGTAACTCACCGCACCCTCTCTGGTCCTCAGTTTCCTCATCTGCAAAGCAGGGATGTGAACCCTGCCAACCTGACCTAAGGCTTGAGTACTCCTCCTCCGCGGCTCTGGCTGCCGGGCTAGCAGGTGGCTAAATAATCTCCGGGCTCCCCACCCTCCGAGGCAGGAAACATACCCACTGTTTGGATGGGGACCCTGGGTACTGGCTTTGCCCACAGCCCTGCAAAAGCTGAGACTGGGCCTCTGTGCGGCCTGGTACCCATGTGCAGAAACACACTGGGTCAGAGGGCAGCATGCAGGCCTGCAACTCAGCCATCTGCCTTTTCCCTTCTTGGGCCAAGGGCGCCATCTGCTGGGGGCGTGGGGCTCGGCACCCTGGTGCACCTCTGCTGGGCTCTGCCTGCGCCCAGGCTGGTGGGGTCATGACCTTAACAAAGCCACGCTGGGCCCCTAGAGGCTCTGCACCCTGACTGCTCCCCACCCCAGAACAGACCTTTGGGATTTGGCCTTGATGCCCACAGACCTGGGGGTGGAATACTGGGTGCTGGGTCTAGAACCTTCTCTCCTTTTGTTGGCATGGTTCAAATTCAGTAGCTATTTATGAGTCTGGTGAGGCAGCTGAGACTCATGCCAAGGCCTAAGTGTGTGAGATGCAGGTCCCTCCATCAGGACGCTCCTGCTGGTCTGAGGGCCCATGCCCCTGCCCAGGCCCTTGGCCCCGGTTTCCTCTCTGTCTCCCTGACCCCACAGGGCCTTCATGTCCCAGGCTGAGGGGCTGGGGCTCTGGCTGTTCTAGCGAGAACTGCCCATCCTCCTCCCAACTCCTGGTTCTGTGGCTCTGGAACCTCCCTATGCCCGTGGGGGTCAGGAGGGCAACTCAGGTCCCCCTGCCACCATGGATGCCACGCTCTGCAGGCAGCCGCAGCAGGACCCCAGGCGGACTCTCGGTCCTGACAACCTCCCAGCACTGGCCACGGGCTGCCAGAGAACTAAAGTTAGGGACACTTTGATCCTCAAGTCTGCTGACAGATAAACCACAGAATATGCCTCCTCTTCCTCATGAACTGCAGGAGCAGGGCTGGTCCCCCAGGGAGCCCACAGGGCATGGCTTCCTGCACTGAGGAGCTGGCAGGTGACCCGCTCCAGGGGCAGGAGCTAGGGACTCCATCAGCCCAGATCCTCACTCTGGGTCCCGCCCCTCCTGCTGGGGAAACAGGAAAGGGTACCTGGGCCCCGCCAGCACTGCAGAGACGAAGCCGCCCATCATCCCTGCTCACGGAGCACCCCGAAATGCCCCAGGGAGCAAAGCACACAGCCGCTGGGACCCATCCCGGGCCATCCTGACAGGCGTCCCCAAAACACCCCAACCCCTCCCCTCCTTCTGTCATGGTGGCCAAACACACAGACGATACCCTTGGACATGTTAACCACGTTCAGAACAAACAACGCTGTGGCATTTCACACTGTCACTCCAGTGTGCACCCATGACCTCTGCGTGGTTCCAGGACATTCTCACTGCCCCGCGCAGAGACGCTGTGCCCGCTGGCAGTCACTCCCCTGGCGACGGCTCCTCCACTCTCTCCCCACCTCCACAGGCGAGCTCCGCACACTTCACACACGTGGAGTCACCCACACGCAGCCCTCTGTGGCTGGCCTCCTTCACCCTGCAGGCTGTTGTCAAGGTTCACCACATCGTAGCCTTTGTCTGCACTTCATTCCTCTTTATGGCTGAGTAATACTCCACTGTGTGGATGGACCCTGTTTGTATTGTTTTTTTTTAAATCATCTGTTGATGGACATTTCAACCATTTCTACCTTTTGGCTGTTGTGAATCATGCTATGGGGAATACGCCTGTATAAACTCCTTTAAGGTATTTCAAGGGCAGGCGTGTGGAGGTGGAACTACAAGCAGAGAATCCACCCTTCTCAGGTAGACGTTTCGCTGAGCTTTCATGACCCCGTGTCTCCCCTTCCAACCCTCACACCCGTCGGGGCAGTGGGGGACGTTCACCCCATGAGGGAGATGAGGTCACCAGGGCCCACAGAGGCTGTTCTTGGGTCCCCGGCTCCGGGGAGCAGGCCCATGTGGCCCCAGGGCTGGCGCCACCTGCCTGCAGGCTGTCATCGTGTCATCTCCCAGCCAGCCCTGGCTTCCATTCCTGCCTGAGAAGACGCGGGGCGCTTGGCACAGGCAGCCTTGCAGGCTTCCGTTCCGCCTGTCCCTACATCAGGCTCCCGAGTGTGGCCACAGGGCCTTACCGCCCCGGTGCCCAGCTCGCCGGCCGCAGTGTGAGGCCAGCAGGTGGCTTCTCAGAGGGGCCGGGAGACCGGGGCTGAGGGCACTGATCCATCGGGTGGCTGCTTCGAGGGGTGAAGGAATGCCGCGTGCAGCTGAACGGCGCACGTGGGAAGATCGCACCAAAACCGAACAGTTTTCCAGGAGAGTAAAAACTGCCAAAATTCATCCGAGAGGCAGCAGCAGAAACATGAACAGACCTCAAACCGGGGAGAGACTGCAAAAGTTGTCAAAGGATTAACTCCAAGGATGGTGAAGGCCAGACACGCTGCCTTGGAGCGTGGAGGGATGGATCGTTCTCGAGCGGGAAGCTGGCGGGGACACAGTGCTGCTCCCGGAGGCGCGGCTGAGGGGCGGGAGGAGCCGCTGTGTGAGAACCCAGACCGGAGTTGGAGAGGAGGGCTGGGGCCCGCCTGCCCCGCAGCTCCTGGAGCGGATGGTGGTGACGACGGGAGCGCTGGACGTGGGCCTGGGGACCTGCTCGGCCGGCCGACACACCTGTGCCCCCGGGAGGTGGGGTCCCCCGCCTGTGGTGGGTGCAGGGTGCCCTCCACAGAGGGAAGCGTGGAGGCAGGAGAGTGCTTAGAAGGAGTGTCTGTAAAAGAAGGCGCCCTGCAGACCCCAGCCTGGTCCTGAGGCCCCTGCAAGTTCCGCCAGGTGCCCCCACCCCAGCCCTGGGGCCTCCAGCTGCTCCCCCAGAACCAGGCACGTCTCAGCCAGAGTGTGACCCAGAGGCTGCCCCCTCCCCCGCCCCTCCCCCAGCTGAGCTGCTCTCCCCACTGGGACTCTGTCCCAGCACCCAGGATGGTAGGGAAGGGGAGTGTGGGGCCAGAAGGCCCCTGCAGGCCTGTGACCCCAGAGACACCGTGGCCCCTCTGGCCTGGTTTAGGGTTCCAGCAGCCCCAACCGCCTCTCGGGACAGACCAACAGCCTGACACTGTTCATTACAGGCGAGCCAGTCCATAAACCTTACAGGCTCAGCATGGCTGCCCTCCTTGACCTGGAGGGGCTTCTCAGGCTTCAGGGTGCCTCTCCAATGCACCCCTCAGAGACCACTGACACCAATAACCACAGCTCACCACTGCCTCCAGGCCTTGGGTCCCTGAGATGCCCGGCATCCCACCCAGTCCCAGGAGAGCAGGCGAAGACCCAGGTACATGCCTTCGTGTGACGTCGCGTGGGCAGGAGGGGAGGGAGAAGGGAAGGGAAGCACTCTTCCGGGCAGGTCAGCCAGCCCTCAACCCCGCCGATCCTGCCTGGAGCTCAGGGTCCCCCCGACGACGGGAGGGCGCCCGGCTGTTGATACACCAGCTCCCTGCAGTCACCAGGAAGGGCGCGGCTCCTGACATGTCTGGCCGCAGGCCAGGGATACACCTGGGGCCCCAGAAGCACCTGGGAAAGAAAGCCACTCAAGGGCAGGCGGTTGGAAGCTGAGCCCGCAGGATGAAAGGGGTGGGCGGCACGGGCCGGCCTGACAGCCTCTGCTTTGCCTCCAGACAAGCCATGAAGATGGGGACGCCGGCCGCGGTCATGAAACGGAGAACCGCAGGCCTCTGTGAGAACAGGCAGATCCCTGAAGCCAGGTGCGTCTGCCCCAAGGCCGCCTGCCTCCCACTCCTCCTGCTCCGTCTAGCTGGGGATGGATGGGCTGTCGGAGGCTGCAGACAGGCACATTTAGAAACCGCTCTTTCCTGGGCAGATGGCAGGACCTCACACACAACCGCTCCCACCCCGGAAACACCCAGGGCGACATCCTCTGCGGCTCTCGGGAGCTGGGGCTGTAGAGGATGACTAAATGGATTTTTCCTCCCTCTGGTGTGCGTTTCCCTCAAGACCGCACACAGGATGGAGCGTTAACAAAGCGGCCAGCCCAGGGCAGCATCAATCCAACAAGCACAACAGCCTGCGAGCTTTGATTTAATAAAAGCGGCCCCCACTGGGCCACTTTAATTGTTTCCAGATTCTGAAAATATTTGAAAAGAGGATGCAAATGGAAAACTCCATCTCTGGCTACCACGGCTTCCCGAGCTTGCTGTACTGGACATCCACGCAGGCTGTGTCCTCAGAGAGTCACCTGGGCAGAGGGAGCAAGCCCCTGATGCCACCCGGACAGATGGCCCAAGCGGGGAAAGACACGGCAAGGGGAGGACCTCTTCACCTGGCCAGACAAGGGTGGATGTGGGTGGGAGAGCAGCCGGTCAGCACGTCATGGCCTTGCCAGTGAGCCCTGGAGGGACGGGGCTCGGGCAGGGTTCCATCGCCCGGAGACCGGGGGCAGTGCTGCGGCAGGCAGGACGCAGGGCCGGAGCCCCCAGAGTCCACGTGGGGCGCTGGTGGCTGAAGGAGGTCACTACGAAGCACCTCTCCAGCCCCTTCTGGCCAGAGTGATGCCAGAGGAGCAAAGTCTCCCCAGGCCCTCTCAGGCGAGAGGCAGAGCAGTAGCACCCCGGGGAGGACGTGGGGGTGGAGTCCAGTGAGCTTGAGCTCAGCTGTGTGGCCTCAGGAAAGTCACTGGCCTTCTCTGGGCCTCAGTTTTCAAGCCTGCAAAATGGGCTGGCTGTGCAAACCCCAAAGTGCTCAACAGTCATGGTGGCTCAGTGGCACAGCACGTGCCTGGACCACAGGTGCCCCACCTACAGGCGCATCTGTTGTCTGCAGGCCCTGGGCAGACCTGCGGCCAAAGGCTGGGTGCAGCGGCCACTCTGGCTACCTTCCGGGGGCTCTGGAGCCCCTTCCCATGACTAGGGTTTGAGGGGGGCCGGGGAGGCTGGAGAGAGGTTCTCTGGGGCTGAGAGGGGGGCTGGGCAGGCAGAGCTGGGAGGACCGTCTGGGAGTCTGCAGTCCCCTGGCCTGTTCGGCACCTGCACTGTGCTTGTAAAGATCTCCCTCATCAGGAAAGATGGTTTGTTATCTCCATAAAACACGAGCAGAGAACACACAGCACGCGCGCACACACACACACGCGCGCTGACAGGTGCTCTCCCACCCCGAGCCTGACACAGATGACAGCCTGTCACGGTCTGAATGTTACAAGTCAATTACGCCCACCTCCCTGCCAGCCTCAGATGCCGCTGGGGGCAACCATCGCCCCGTATCAGGGCACCGAGGAAGGACGTGGGACGCTCCCCCGGGAGAGGCCCGCGCACCCTCAGGAGGCGGCTGCCTGTCAATCAGGAGGAAAATCGGAGGTGGGGGTGGCTCATTTATTCTCATCCCTCAACCTCTGTATTAAACACCAGGGCAATGAGAAAGGGAAACACAGCGTGGTTCCAGCGTGGCCTTGGGCGAGTTTCTGAACATCCCTGCCCTCAGTGTCCCCCTCTGTACAGAGGAGCCCACATCCACCCCAGGGCTCCCCTATGGGAAGCGATGTTGTGGTCAGTCTCTTCCTCTCCTGGAGCTTTCCGCAGCCTCCCCTCCCCTCCCCCCCACCCTACCTGGACCTTGGTCATTTATGTCACAGTCTGCTGGGGGCCAGGAGAAAGTGGACCCAGACACCTGGGACGGAAGTGGATCTCCTGCTTCAGACCCTGGGCAGGGCTCTGTCTGGGCAGCTCTGAGCATGGAGCACCCCCAGAACGGTGAGACCCACCGCCCACGCTGCTCCCCACCGAGGACCACATGGAGGGAGGTGAGGCGGGGTCCTGCGTGGAGGGGAGCGGGGCTCACTGTGTGGAGCCTGTCTGGCGGCTGGCACCAGTACTTTAGGACCACAGCACCACCAGGAAGAGGACCCGGGGCCCTGGCCAGCCCAGGCCTGTGCGGCCCCCTCCCCCGGCCCGGAGAGCACGGCTGCTTCTGGGTCCAGGCACAGACAAACGCACTGGGGTAGCAGGGAGGGACAGCGCTGTGGGAACACGGAGGCAGGGGAGAGGCTGCTGGGGGGCGAGGAGCGGGAGGGAGGGGTGCTGAGGAAACTGTCCCTCTTCATCACCAGTGACAAACCCTGACACGCCAGCCCCTGGGCCATGGCAGGCAGGGACACATATGGCTCACTGAATCTTGATGCCCGCGCGATTATCCCCACTTCACAGATGAGGAAACTGAGGCTCAGAGAAGCAACTTGGCCAAGGTTGCTGGTGAGCTTGTGGCAGAGCAGGCTTTGAACCAGGCCTCTGGCCCCACCATCCCTGTTTTTCACCAGCACCGCTCTGGTCCCTTGTGTATCGGCAGCAACGTGGTGTGTGGCTTCCTGAGGAGGGGCGGCTCGCGGAGGGTTCTGCAGGTGGATAGGAGTTGGCTGGCTGAGGAAACAACTCACGGGCTGGGGAAAACATGGACGTGTGCCACAGAACGGAGAGGAGTACAGGCGGACAGAACACGGGTGCACGCCTGACTCACCGGAGGTGCTCAGAAAGTAAACACAGCAGGAGGTGCGGGCGGGGACGGCGTCAGACGCAGGCCGAGGCGCACACACCTGCGTGCACACAGGCACCTCCCCTTCCCCACCCCCGACACATTCTCTGCTCTCACTTCCTTCCTGCCAACACCCAGAGGTGCCTCTGCATCACCCAGGGCTGCCCGCCCCAGTGCTGAGCGCCCCTGGGGAGCTGCTGGGGGGTGACTGAAAAGACAGGACTGGGTGACAGGGAAGCGGCAGGGGGAGGGGAAGCCAGGACACTCAGCCCTGGATTTTTAAGGGTCGGGTACTCCACTGCAGGGAAGCTGCCACCCCCGCTTCCCAGGGGGCCTTAGCTCTGGGTGGGGGGTGGGGGGCCTCAGATGCTGCCTCCAGCAGGGTCCAGCGTCTCAGGGGAGGCTGGCCGAGCAGCCACACCGCTACTGCTCTGATAACCTTCAGCCCTGACCTCATTTCCCACCGAGGCTCGTGCAATTTCTTCCAATTTTCCACATAATTAGCTGAGCAGGAGACACATCCTCTTCTCTGAGGCAAGAAGGAGCCGGCTGCTCCAGGGCCCCAGGGCTGTGGCCGAGGGCAGAGCCGGCCTGGCAAGTGCTGGATGGCGGGCAGTGGGGGGGACAGGATGTGGGCAAGGGTTCAGATCTCTGCTCCCCGACCTGCTGGCTGTGCAACTTTGGGTCAGATGTCAGGGCTCTGAAAGATGCAGGTCACACAGGTCTCTCCCGGGACGCAACCGCATGGCACTCAGAGTGGCCACTAGATCCTTGTCTCTACCCCACCCCTCTTGGCCCCCGAAATACCCCCAGAAAACAGTCCCCTCCTTTTTTCTCTTCTCTCACTGTCTTCCAGGTTTCAAACCACCCCCTCCAGTTAGGAGGGTAGGTCTACGTGACTGCACTATGGACCCACTGGCCTGGGTCTTGCCATCTGTGAAGTGGGCACAACAGAAGACTTCTTGAAGGTGAGACAGAACAGGTTCACACGTGGGGGTCTTGAGCACAGGCCGCCCAGTCCCTCAGAGCCATCAGGTGCTGTGACCGAGCCGGGGGCAGTGCCAGCGGGGCAGGGACCACGGGGCTCCTTTCCAGGGTTGCTGTTGTCCCTGCCCAGTTCTAGGAGGGACCTGAGCAGCTCTGCAGCGCTGGCTGTCAGTAACCCCCACTTAGGCTGAAGTGAAGGGGTAAAGGCCTTCCTGCTGGGCCCTGACAAGCACCGACTTGCTCCTTTGGCCTCGGTTTCCCTAACTGGGCCATAAGCAAGGCCACTCCTTCCCACCTGCAGAAGACACCGCAGACAGAGAAGACGTACCTCCCGACAGCTTCGCCTTGGGGCAGGAAGGGGTCCCCACGGCCCCCAAGGTGCCCCACAGCCTAGGAGGAGGCTGGCGGGGGAGGGGTGCCCCAGCTCCGTGGGAGGAGGCCGGTTGGGGTGGGGTGCCCCCGCCTCCCTGAGAAGCTCAGGCTCCTTGGAACGGCCTTCCCCTGACAGCATGAGTGATTCCTTTCCTCCCTCTGGAGCCGGCGCCAAGGCCTGGAATCCATCACTCCGTGGCGTCTGTCTAGGGCGCTGCCGGCCGCCGGGCCATGCTCACGGGGAGCGTGGCGAATGTCCCCCGGCGGCACGGGGCCCAGAGAACATCAAGGCTGAGTGCAGACACCTGCACTGACACCCGCCCCATGACTGTGGGGGTGCGGACTCACCTCCCGACCCGGGGACGCTCACTGGAGAAATGCCCTCACCTAGGGCCCATGAGTCCTCAACACCTGGGGTGCAGGTAGGAACCCCTGCACCCCTGTTTCTTGTGCCTATCAGCAAGGCCTCGATGGCCTAATTGAGAAAGCGTCTCCCTCAGGAAAAGCAGCAGCAGCGACCAGGGCAGAGGGGGCCAGGAGCCAGGCTGCACGCCCAGGGCTCGTGGCTGCGGCAGCTCCCTCGCTGCGGGGTCCTCGTATCACCAGGCCGCTTTCCGTACCCTTGGGACAAAGGGCTTGGAGGATGGGGTCTGAAGCTACGGATGGGCTGTGAACCCTCAAAGGGCCTTTGGGGACTTAGAGCACAGGACCATGGGAAGTCCACCAGGGAAGGCGCAGGGCTGAGAAATAAAGGAGAAGTCGGGGAGGCCTTCCTGGGGTGGGGAGAGCAGGGGGTGAGGCTGACCTTAGAGAAAGACGGACATCGAGAGAAGGTGGCCCCAGGCAAGCGAGCTGAGGTGTGACGGCGCCTGTGATCTAGAATTCTCCGTAAACAGAGATGGGTTCGGGCAGGTCTGGGTTGGGTCTGGCGGTAATGCCCCCCACCTCGGTGACCTGCAGAAGGCCTCTCACCCTGTCTCTGTACGGACTCCCACCCTGCAAGGGAGCTCCTGGTAGGGCAACGACTCTGTGTTCCAGTGCTCAGGCCAGCCTGGGATCCTGGCCTGGTCAGGGTTGTGCCAGAGGAGACAAGAGCAACCTACAGTGAGGGATACAGAGATGCCCTGCTGGGGTCCAGGTGTCCCAGGAGGACCTGGGGCAGAGAATATCATTCATTCATTCATCAAACGTAAGGCCCCTGGCCCTCTTGGTGCTGACCATGAGGAAGAAACCAGAGACACAGGCCTTAGCCTGAGGAGCTAATGTTTCAAGGGGGAGACAGGCATGAAATCTGTTCCCAGAAAGCTGACTTGGAGGGGCCTATCATAGAAAACTTCCTGGAGGAGGTGACACTGGGGGGTGAGTTTTCCCACAGGAGAAAGAAGGGGTGGGGGATCCCAGTTACAAGAGACAGTCCAAGCATACTCAGGTGGAGACCAGAAGGGGACCTGAGCTGGGAGGCGGTGTGTGGAGGAGGATTCTGGAGAGCAGAGACCGGGTCCCAGGAGGTCAGACTCTGCGGGGAAAGCAGCATTCTGAGCAGTCAGCTCCCATTAGCAGCAGAGTCGTGACTTGCCTCCACCCACCGGAGGGTGGCCGCAAGCTCCCTTCTATGTTGTTGAAAACCATGTGCCAGGCCGCCAAAATCAGTGATAAGCTTTTTTTGCTGCAAATAAGCTGGTTTCAGCCTCGTCTACACTCCCTGCATCTACCTGCAGGACCCTGTTCCTGTAACTCCATTGCTCGTTTCCTCTTAAGAATAACAGAATGATATTTCTCCTCCCTCCCTATCACTCCCAATTTGGCAACACAGGGAAGCGGCCCTCCCAGCTGGAAAATTCACCGTGCACTTACAACACGCCACCCACGACTCCAAGCACTCACTCCAGAGGCGTCTGTCTGCTCCTCACCACGACCCCATGCGGCCACTGTGCTGTTACCATCCATTTCTCAGAGGCAAAAGTGGAGGCTCAGAGAGACCAGGTAACCAGACCGTCATCACACAGCAACCCCAGTCAGGACGCGGAATGTCTGATCTCGAAACGCAAGGACTTGACCCCACTGCCCTGGCCTTCCTGGCCCCGGGTGCCTGCATGCTGCCCACACATCCCGCAGCCTAGGTTCTCAGCAGAGGGAGGGTCTGACTGGAACAGCTGCTGCTGGGGAGCTGGCAGGGAGAACGAGGGCTCCAGGCCCCCGGACCACTGAGCATAGAGTGAAGGCCCCCAGGCCACCCCTGCCCATCCCGTCCCCCCTCCTCCTGCCCTAGGGTGCTCGGAAGGAGGTTCTCAGGTCTCCGAGAAGGCTTGGGAGTCGATAGAATGTGGAGGGTACTCTGAGCACCAAAAGTCAGAAATAAAAAATAAGGAGACGGTGAGGAAGGAGCAACCAAAATAAAATAAAGATGCCCTGGAAACCCAGCATGCGGTGTGTGACACCCCAGCAAGGGCCAGCTCGGGGTGTGGCCAAGGCCCCTGTTCTGCCTGGACCAGCTCCTGGCCAGCAGTGCCGGGGTCCACCTGAGGGGGTGGGGGCCTGGTCCACAGGGCTGCGCGGGGCCAGTCCGAGATGCCCCCTGCCAGGGCTTCCCTGGGCTCCAAAGGACCTGCAGAGGGGGCAGCGGGGGGGTGGGGTGGGGTGGGGGCAGAATCATACTCTGCATCTAGAACGTGTGTCTGCACAATGGTGTCACACCTCACCCATCAGGGGCTCCTCTGCCTTCAGGAAGGAACTCCAGGGTGAGCTGTCCCTGACAGACGACATCTGAGACCCTTGGAGAGAGTCCTCAGTCCCTAACCTCACTGCCCCCACCCTCCCCCAGCAGGCTGTACCCCTGCTCATCTCACTCCTAACCTCTGAGCAAGAGGTCCTCTCCACTTAGAGTACCCATCCCTCCTTCACTGCTGGGGGGCACTGAGAGTCTATGGAAATGTCTCTCAGGCCGCACCTCCTCCTGGAAGCCCTCCCTGACGCCCCGGCTGGATAGGAACCCAGGACTGAGCTCTACGCCCTCACACGGTGTCCATATGTTTGTCCTCCCTGCTAGTCAGCAGCTCCAGGAGGCCAGGACGGCTCTTCAGACTCAGCAAACACGAAGCCAAACAAAATGCAATGCAAAAGGTGGCAGTTTCATGCAGTTGGATCTGATCCTTGGGGCCTTAGAAGTATCTATCACAGAATCAGTGGCTCTCGGCCACATCCACTGACAGAAGAAATTCAAGCTTTCACACATGAGCCAAGTTTATTCCGGGCCCAGGACCGCACCCCACCCCTCCGCCACCGCCTGAGCCAGCAGCATCGGCATCACCTGGGAACTCGTCAGAAATGTATATTCTGCATGAGGAGCTCAGGCGGCCCGGCAACATGTTTAACAAACCCCCCCAGCAGATCCCAGTGCCGCTCAAATGAGAGAACCCTGCCCTAAAATGTATAAAGGGACACTGTTTTTCTAACAAGCCAAAAAGGAAAAGGAGTGGTGATAGAGAGAAGTGATCTTTGTTATTCATCCTCGTAAATACACACGATAGCAGTAATCATCTGTGATGTCACCGCGGCCTTTTCTGACCACGCTGTTTGAAATTGCACCCTTCTGCCCTCCCCGCCTCTCCGCCCTCCCCGCCTCTCCGCCCTCCCCGCCTCTCCGCCTGCCCCAGCTTCCCTCTCCTCCCTGCCTCTAATCACCTCTAATTAGCTGTCAGGAGGATGCAAGCTAGCCCGGCCCCCTTCCTGACAACAGCAGGGATTACATATGTGATCTCTCCGTTTTTTATTTTCTCCTTCCCTTTTGGAAGGAAGGTCGGCAGCCTTTCTGTTCACTACTCAGCACCCAGCACCCAGTGCAGGGTCTGGCATACAGTAGGTGCCCAATACATGTTGGATCCATGGAACCCAGATGTGTGTTACTGCTTTCAGCTCGCTGCAACACATGCACTTACTGGATGCTTTGCAGAATGTCTGAGACAGCCAGGATGAGTATCACTTTATACCCAATTTGCAGATGAGCAAACTGAGCCTCGGGCAGAGCGGACTTGCTTGACAGCAAACGGAGCCTCAGACTCCCACTTGGGTCTGAGTCCTAACCCAGAGCTCTGCGCCTGTAGGCACATTCGGGCCCCAGGGACCCTCCATCCTAGCTCTGCCCTCCTACTGCTGCCAACAAGCAGGCCCAGAGGGACCGCGGTCCAAGGGCACTGCCAAAACACAAACCGCTGGCCTGGGCATCTCGGATCCAGGGCTGGAGGGAGGAAGGCCATGGCAGGCCTCCTCTGAAGTCTCGGCGCGCGGCTTCAGGGCCGCGGTGATGACGCCTGCCATATGAGAGGCCCCCCGGTGTAAAGACACACAGCTAATTAGCTGTCAGGAGCGATGCAAACTCTAGCCTGGCCCCTCCCCGACAGCCTCTCCCGGAATCGCCCTCTGCCACCGCGTGTCACCACATGATAAAAGGAAATATGTTCAAAGCCGAGCCACTAACAAGAGACGAGGAGGCTCACAGAGGCAGAGAGAAGCAGATTGCCTCTGACACACTCCAAGGAAAGGGGGATAAATTAAAACCATTAAAAAAATAATTTGTCATCGTCAGGTTTCCCAAAGAAGTTCTTCTTGAAGGGCAGACTTCCTGTTCCGGGCCTTCTGAGCATCGCCTGGGAGGGGTCCGTGAAGTGGTGGAGGGTCTGGGCTCCGGGTTCTCCCCTGCACCTGGTGTGAGTTAGGGCCTCGTGAAGTGGGGGGTGCTCAGAGGCCCCTCACGATCAGGTTTATGGGAGATGCTAGGAGATGAATGCAGGTCAGTGCTAGCGTCGCGGGGACATCGTAAGTGCTCCTATGTCTGTGCTGCTCGCCGGCCCCACTGAGCTATGGAAACAGGCTTGAACCCGTGGCTGCTCTCTGCAACAGTGGGGATAACACCTTAGACCTCAGAGTTCTCAGGAGAACTCAGTGAATGCATGAATGCCTGGAACACACCTGGATAGACGGTTGCTGCTCTGGTCATAGTTCAGGGACATTTGCTGGGCCCTGTGGACCTTTGAAGGTGTAAAGGGAGACCAGTAAATGCCACACCCCCTCCTACCAGCAACCAGGACTCCAGCAGATGGGGCTCAGCCTATCCCTCACCCTGAGCTTGCCCTTGCCTCTCCCACGTGGCCCCCATGGAACCTGCTACAAGAGCTGCCCGGGGGTCAGAACCAGCTGTGCCCCCTTGAAGATGTGCACACCTTCTCTGTGCCCCCCTCTCAGGGAGATGCAAACGAATTGCTGACCCTCCTTGAGCCCTGACCAGAAGTCAGGCACAGTTCTAAACAGTCCATCCACGAATTCACCCTCAAGAGTTCTGGCAACAGGCCATTGTACAGAGGGGAACACTGAGGCGCCAGGAGGCAAATTGGTTTCCCCAAAGTCACACACTTAGTGAGTGGTGACACCGGGAGTCCTGTCCCCCAAGAGCCCTCGTGGGGTGTTGAAAAGATTAAGTCATGCACATGAAGGGCTCCACAAGCAAGCACTCGGTAAACGCTGGTTGGTGATGGGACCAGAGAGGAGGTGCCGTCAGCAGGAATAACACATGGGCTCCGGGCCTGGGCTGCAGGACCACAAGCAGAGGACAGATGGGCAGCACCCAGATCACAGGGTGGCCTTGGCCCTCCAGGCCCTGCGGGGTGGGAGGGGAGATGAGGGTTGGGAGCTGGCCAAGTCAGGTGAAGCACTCAACTTTCAGGTGGCCTGAGCTCCTGTGACAGGGGACACAGCCTGGCTCAAACTGGGCATCTTGGTGGAATTCATGCCGACAGGCGGAGCCCACACCCCTCCCCCTTTCTCTGCAGCTGGGGTGGGTCAGCAGATGTCTTCACGGAAAAACAAGAGCTGTGTCAACAGAAGACCGAGGTCACACATGGACTCCCTGCGTCCTTCTGTGCAAGGACCCATGTGCTCATGTTACAGGATGTGGATGTGGGGGTAGGGGCCCTGCTAGACACAATCCTGGCCTTCTCACAGCAGTCTGGGGAGTGATGGGTGAGACCACAGCAGGGAACCCGGGGAGGGGGGAGGTTGGAGGGTGGCTCCTATGGGTCAGCCCCCATTGCCATGGAAACCTGCTCCTGCTGGATGAGTCCACTGAGTTGAAATATTTGACCTGACAAGCATCAAGGTCACTGAAATTAAAGCCATGGTGTAACCCCCTGAGACCAGAGGTGACCTCAGGGCTAGGAGGCTGGGAGGGCTTGCTGGAGAGGGCGGGGCTGGAGCTCCCCCCTCCCCCCACGGTTCCCCCCCACCCGTTTATTGCCTCTAGAAGGACAGGTGGGAGTCCTCGGGGCCCTTCCTATAGGCCACTTGAGTCTGGGACCACCCTCCAGGGTCCTTTCAGGAGCTTGTGCCGGGAGGGGTGTGGCTCTGCCCATTGCCTCACTAGACCCCCACATCCACCAGGCCCCCCATCCTGCCTCTCCACTCCTTCAGCTCCAGCCAGACTAACCCCCTATTTGGGGTGGGGGGTGGTCTCCATCTGCAGGAAGCCGAGTCAGGGCCCCACTGCCTCTGAGCTGCTCCAGTGCTCCCACCGTGAGAGTCCTCCCTCTCCAGTCTCCCTTCTCCCGGGCGCCCCCTGCCTCCCGTACCGATGCTTCTGTACCTGCAGCCCTGTGTCACTCTGGGCTGGTGGCTCACCCTCTGTGACTCTGGGAGGGTTACCCATCTCCCCCACCTGAGGACGGCCGGCACTGTGTCTCTGTCCTGAAGCTCCCCGTCCGGCTGTGTCTGGACCCTCAGCCCCTCACACGGGGAGGCATCTCCTGGGGCCGGAGAGTGCAGTGGGGGCACACACAGCGGGGGTGGCACGTGGGGGCGGGGTCACTCAGTGGGGCTGGGGTGGGCCTCCCAGTGCGGGTGACGGGCTGGGAGAGGCGTCAGCCAGGCCTTTGGAGACCCGGGGCACCTGCCCCCACTGTATTTCTGTTCTCGCGGTACGCTCCTGCCCCCAGCCCCAGCTTCCCACCGTCTCCCTGGCCACCCAGGGCCGTCCTCGTCATCCTTTCCCCTCCGCTGGCAGGGGTCAAGGCCTGGCCGAGGCCCAGGACCCCGAGGGGCCTCTGGGGAATCTCCCTTCTGCCTGGCAGCCCCCGGGGCCTCCCTGAAGTGGCTCTGGCCCCAGAGAGAGACGAAGCGGGAGCAGCAGGCCCTGCTGACATGCGGCGCGGGGTTGCCATGGCAACCGTGCAGGGCGGGCCAGCTGGCAGGAATGGAGTCTGGCAGAGCAGCGGGCCTGGCCTCCCACCAGGGCGAGGTCGGGCTGGGGCGCGAGGGACCAACATGACAAGGCCGTGGCCTCTCTGAGAGGGGCGTGGGGACCGCCCCCCCCGGGCTGTCACAGGCCAGGACTGATGTCGAGGGAAGCCCACTTCCTCTCTGGTCACACATGGGGTGGGGGCTCTTGCTGGAATTCTCTGATGCCTTCTGAGGCAATGGGCACCCCCGCCCTCCCCATCCCTCCAACTGAGCAGGGAACGGCTGTGAGGCGGTGCGGTCCAGGAGGTGGCGCTCCACTGGCTGTGGTCCTCATTGCTGCGGCCTGCAGCAGGGACCCAGTGCAGTGGGCTGAATGGAAGGATGAACAGACAGGCATGTTCACAACCGCCTGGGCTGAGGGGCGGAGGGGAGGCTGCTGAGGGTGGGGAGGGACAAGAGGCCCGCCGAGATCAACCCCGCCCGTCGGGCCCCTCCGTCCCCTGACCTGCGGACCAGGGCGGCGGCACTCACCCTGCTAGACCTCCCCTGCTCTCACTGCACCCTGGAAGAACTCAGAGCCCTGCTCCCGGGACAGGACGCCAGGAAGATGCCCGTTCCCAGGGAGCTCCAGGCCCCCTTCCCTCCCTCCATCACGGGACCAGGGAGCCAGGCTCTTCCCGGCTGTGTGACGGGCCTGCAGGAAAAGGCCTCACCCGGACCAGGTCTGGGTGGCACTGGGTGCCCAGGGAGGGGCCTCTGGGCCCAGCTCTGACTCTCTGCCCCATCCCCTGCTCCCACCAGGCCTCCCTCAGGTGCTGAACATGCATCCCCAACCCCCGTCGAGATCCCCACTTCAGCCAGGGCTCTTCTGCCCATTTTAGGGGTGAAGGAACCCAGGACCCCAGAAGAGGCCAAGCTCGCTGGGCAAAGTGGGACTCTGAGTCCAGGCCCTGTGCACCCCACCATTTCCCACCCCAGCCTCCCAGGACCTCCTAGCCAGCGCCCAGGAGATCACCCCTCATGCAGATGTGTAAACTGAGGCCTGGAGGAAGGATGACCAAATCCCCGACGTTCAGAGACTTGACGTTAGTTTCTTCTTTTCAGCAAAGGCAATCTGTAAAACACTTATTTAGACATGGTTCCATTTTCCATGTCTTTTAAGACTTCTACAAATCAATTTACAAATATATATAAGAACGATCCCTGCCTGGCCCATGTGCTCGAGGTTTGGTGAAACAGAACAGACTGAGTTCCTGGGGAAACATGGCATAAGATGCAGAGAGCAGTTCCAATATGTCCCGCCTGCCTCTCAGACGAGGACCGCCAATGCAGCCCGCGCTGCGTCTCTCCCGCCTCCCCAAGCCTCCCTAGGAGGCATCAGCGGAATGTTCTAGATCTGTGCTGCCCAAGGCGGTAGCCGCCAGGCAGCCATGTACGTTTTTTGAGCACTTGGAAGTCGGTTAGTGAGACTAGGATTGGGATTTCCAACTGTGTGTCGCTGAGTGGCCGGCCGGCCCATGCAGGGCACGCCCCTCTCTGGAGTAAACGTCTCTGTTTACGGCTAGTGCAGCAGAGGTCAGGCTGTAGGCAGGGGAGGGGACAGATCCCGAGGCTGACAGCGTGGCAGGGCCAGAGCCACCCAGGGGACTGGAACAGACTGCGGATGGCTGGCAGAGTCGGTCAGGTAGCGGGCGGGAGTAGGGAGAAGTGACAGGACCTGGGATCCCGGCTGCAAGTGCGGCATCTGCAGGTGCTGAGGCGGGGTGGGGTGATGGAGGTGGGCGGGAGCAGAGGAGGGCTTTGCAAAGGGAAACAGGGCAGTGACTCTAAGCCAGCGCTTTCGCGGCTCTGGGCCTTGGTCTATCTGTAAACTGAATCAGTAATGGTGCCAAACCCAAGGATGCTGTAAGGCTAAGTGAGCCCCGTATGGGAGGCACTCGGAGCGCACCATGAGTGCAGGGGATGGCCACTCTTCCATGTTTGACTGTGGTTCTCCTCTCAACTTAAGGCTTCTGCTCAGTGCCATCTGAATCTCCCTGCTGAGGGCAGAGCCCATGGCTCCTGGCATCCCTTGGCCCCTTCATGCTTTTCCCAGAGTGAACCCCTTTCAGTCCACAACACTACAAGTCAGGTACTATAGCTTTCTCCACTTTACAGATGGGGAAGCCAAGGCACAGAGAGGCAAGGGAGCCTTCCCAAGGTCACACAGCTCCATGCAGTAGAGTCAGGATTCAAAAGTAGAAACTGACATCACCCCATTGTACAGATGGGGAAACTGAGGCTGGGTCACAGAGCCAGGACGAGACGGGGTTGGGCTGGCTGGAGGCTGGGACTTCCACCTCTTCAGACCAGGCTCTGACACCTGGGCTCTCAGGCCTCCCAGGCAGGCTCCAGGCAGGGTATTTGGGGAGAAGCCTCTTGAAGGGCTAAGGAGGAAGGCTGGGGGGCGGGGGGAGGTGGCGACAGCAGGCTGGGCTTCTGCCACTCGCTCCCATCGCCGCCTCTCACACCCGCCGCCGCGGGGGAGCCGGAAGCTGGCGGCACCAACTGTTGCCGCCTCCGCCCCTCTCCCTGGCCATCTGCTCCCGCAGGATCGCGGTGGGCGTCAGGTCCTCGCCGAGACCGTCCTCCGCTGTCTCGGGGGAGCTGTGCCCCAGCCTCCCCTTCTCCAGGGGGGGCTGAGGGGCACAGTGGGCTGGGCGCCCCCTCACCTCCCTGCACCCCACTGTCACGGGCACAGCAAACACCATCGTGTGGCTGGGACCCCCTCCTGCGTCCCTCCCGCTGGGTGTTTTTCTGACCACAGGATCCCTCCCCTGCAAAGGTTTGCTGCTGCCCCAGAAACACCATCATCCACGTCCCCTGGTGTGACCTGACTCAGAGCAAGCGAGGTGAGGAGCCCCTGTGGGTGGGGACCGCGACATCCTCCCAGCTGGTGGCAGAGGCCCCTAGAAGCTCAGAGCCATCTGTCTCAAGCTGTGACCCCTTTGCCAGAGCTCCCGGGGGCTCAGCGGACACCGCCCCTCAGTACAGCCACACCGAAGGGCCACCGAACAAGGGCAGAGCATGTATTGGATGCCTGCTGTGAACAGGGCACCGAGGGAGAGGTCAGAGGATAACCTGGAAGGTTCACCACGTGTCCCGGCCTAGGCAGCCCAGAGGACAAGGCCTGCAGGGCAAGTGGGCCAAAGGGGACACAGGAGGAACCCAGGGAAGCCTCCACAGGCAGAGAAGTTGGACCCTGCCAGCCAGGGAGGGCTTAGTGGGCACCCAGGACCTTCCCCTTTGCTCTCCTCACCTCTGACACCACCCCGTGAAAGGACTCCATGCTGGTTCTGCCACTTCCTGGCTGTGTGACCGCAGGCCAGTGACTTGGCCTCTCTGAGTGCCAAGGGGAAGTTGCAAGGGCCATCTCCCTGAGAGGGACCCCACCCCATTTCCAGGTCCCGTTAGGCTGTGGGTCGACTGGATCTTGCAGAGGACAGCGACATCTAGTGGACTGAAGGCACATTGCCCATCGCCCCAGGAGGTCCCCCATGGTACCCCCAAGTTTCCAGGGCACGGAGGCTCACCCTCCAGGGAGGACCAGGGCGCGAGCAGGTGCCACGAATCGCTGGCACCAGTGCCTGCTCAGCTCCGTCTCCCCAGAACTCCCGTGCCTCCTCCCGTGGGCAGCCGTGTTCCCACGTGGCATATGCCCGCCATATGCTCTCCCTGTCGCAGCATCCTCACGGGCCTGCAAGCAGCCTGCTGGCGGGGGCAGGGTGCCTCCGAGCTGGAGCTCGCCCCAACTGCTACATGGAGCAAGCTGCAGAGGGAGCTGCTCAGAGGAGGGTCAGCCCCGCTGTGAGTGAGGCGGGCCTGTGATCCCATATCACAGGCCACTCAACTGAGGCTCAGAGAGGCTAAGTGCCTTGCTCAAGGCCACCCCGCGTGCAAGGGCAGACCTGTCCTAGGCCCCACAGCTTCTGGCTGTGCATCTGCAACTTGAGAGGGGGCTGGGCCAGACACAGCCCCATGGAATTCTCTGGTTGCCAGAGGCTTAGCTTGCTCAAGCTCTGCTCCTATGAGTCCCCCACGTCCTCCTCCCCATGGGGGCATCAGGGT
Organism: Muntiacus reevesi; assembly: GCF_963930625.1. Lineage (NCBI taxonomy): Eukaryota > Metazoa > Chordata > Mammalia > Artiodactyla > Cervidae > Muntiacus > Muntiacus reevesi. Next base: position 224,737,203 of record NC_089250.1, on the reverse strand, counting down.
CCTCTCAGAGACCTAGGCCTCACTGATCTTCTGTTCTGACAACCCCAGAAGCAGAGTCTCCAGGGCACTCTGCGCTAGAAGCCTGAAGCTGACCAGTGTTTCTCACATTGGGTCCCCAGAGCTCTGCTGTCCTGCAGGTGGGCTTGGGGTCCGCCTGAGGAGCTGGGGGATCAAGAGGTTGGGGAGCGGTCTCCTTAAACCACAGTGTCAAGAGGTGATTTCCATAGCAAGCACAGGGGAGCACAGTCTGAAGTGAGGGGCAGAAAGTTCCAGAATCCGGCACAGGTCAGGAGACATTGCCAGGCTTGTGAGAACAGGCCCAGCGTCCTCAGGCACCAAGGCCCCTGCGGGGGCCCGGCCGAGGCAGCTCCACGGGGCAGCGTCAGCAGCACTCAGAGCGTCTCCCAAGGGTCCGGCAGGGTCACTGAGCCCCACATACAGGCGTGGCCTTGAGCGGCTCGGGAATCAGAATCCCAGGGCTCGGGTCCAGCCTCTGGTCATCTATCAGCTTGTGCAGCTCAGGTGAGGGACCCCATCTGGGTGCCTCAGTCTCATCTCTGAGATGGAGCCAGGAACAGTTCCTACCTATGACGATGGATTAGACAAGCTCGTGGACTGAACAGCACAGAAATGTGTCCTCCCACAGCTCTAGAGGTCAGCAGTCTGGGGTCAAGGGGTGGGGCCCCGCTGCCTCCTGCTTCTGGGACGGCCAGCGATCCTCCATCTCGGCCCCTCATGTGGCTACCCCCCGTGTCTCTGTCCCCACATGTTACTGTGTCCAGACTCCCCTCTTCTCATAAGGACACCAGTCATTGGACTTAGGGTCCTAATCTGGTGTGACGCCACTTTGACAAACTCCACCTGCGAGGACCCTCCTTCCTAACAAGGTCACATTCTGAGGCTCTGGGTGGACAGGTATCTGGGGGGATACTATCCCATCGACGACGTCTGCCTCCCAGTTAAGAAAAATGACTGGCACACACATGGGTTTACTGATCCTCACTGAACACCCAGAGGGTGACTCAGGCCCACTCTTACGCACCAGGAAACCAAGACTGAGAACGGTGAACTGTCTGCCTGGACTCAGCCCCGTAGTGTGGGGCTCGGATCTGACCCGTCTTTGCGCTTCCACCGCCTGGGCACTTCCTGGCCCCCAGCCACCTGTCTGGCAGCACAGGTATCACCCCCATGGGCACTGCTGTCCTGGAGCGGGGCCCATCTGTGTAGGCTTGCTGCTCACGCGGCTACCACACCAGCTTCCCTGATCTTCTGGGTCCCTGCTGTAAATGGGGAGATGACCCCAAACTCAGAGTGGGAGGGCAGGGGCCCCAAGGAGTGGAGGGGGGAGGGTTGTGTGCGTGACTGGGAGGGCGTGGCCTCGCGGGAGGGCGCAGTTCACTGGAGTCAGCATCACCGTTTTTTCCATTCACTTCGATGCACAGTAACCTCATCTTGGTATGGAACAAACGCTGGATAGATGCTGGCTCTGATGGATGAAGGAAAGGCAGGAAGCTCAACCTGACTGCTAGGTTCCCATCTGGCAAATCACCATGGAGCCCTCTCTGCGCCAGGCAGGTGACTGCCAATCACAGACCAGGCGGTACCCCTGCCAGGGAGATGCAAATGGGGAGCCCTGAGCACCTCGGAGTCTGAGTACATGGTGGGGCCTAGTCACCTAGAGGACCAGTGGGGTGAGAGGAAGCCCCTAATGTAGACATGCAGCCGTGAATGAGCTGCCTCTGACGGGGAGGCGGGCAGGGTTGAGGAGAGAGCCGGGTGCTAGGCCACTGGGCAGCGGCTGCATTACGGGGGCCTCTGCACACAGAATTACTGAGGGAAAAAGAAAAGCCTTCTGGGTTTAGAAAGAGCCTTGTCTGCAACCTGGGAAGCTGGGGGTCTGGCCACAGTAGGCAAGGTCAGATGGCCCAGAAATGCCCAGCAGGCATCTCACGGGCAGGCAGGCAAGCCGCAGGCCTCCTCCAGGGTTACCCTTGACTCTGGCCTTGTCTGGCTTCCAAGTGAGGCTGAGCAGGGATCAGTCTGTCACCTCTGCTGAGCACAGTGAAAAGGGAGCTCAGAAGCATCTGCTCCACTGACTGCTGACGCGTCCTGAGCAAGGCACCGAAGGGAAGGTGCTGCCCCCTGGGCAGAAGGGCGACCAGGCTGGCAGAAGCTCCAGGTCTCATGGTTCAGTCTCCCGTCCTGAGTTAGCTGAATACCTACGTTGTGCCTGCTGGGCTCAGGGCTAGCACACAGTGGCAAAGAAGACCCAAGTCCTTCCTGGGAGGAACAGGTGATGCTACCCTCAGGATGTCTGTGAGAGGACCAGTCCGAGTAACAGAGGCGTAGGACCCTGAAGAGCTGGGGGAGGTGGTACTGTGCAAGGGGGCCCGCGCCTGGAGTCAGCCAGCAACTCCACTCCCGGGAGCGTGAATCCAAGACAAACAGGTCCACGCACAACCCGTCCACAGGCATTCACAGCGGCACCGCTCACAGCCGCCCAGATGCCTGTCAGTGGTGAAAGGATGGACCACATGTGGCATGTCCGTCCCATGGAATATTACTCAGCCACACAAAGGAGTGATGCACTGACAGGCTACCACACGGGTGAACCTTGGGGACAGCCATCCTGGTGAAAGAGCTGAGACTCTCCAGGACACCCACTGTATGATTCCATTTACATGAAACCTCCAGCAGAGGTAAACCCACAGAGATGGAAAGTAAAATAGACCCGTGGTTGCCAAGGCAGGGGCAGGGAAGAACGGACAGTGACTGCTAAGCGTAAGGGATTTTTTTGAGGCGTGATGCGATAGTCCAGAATTCGATGATGGGGATGGCTGCACACATCTATGAGTACTCTAAAATTCATTAAACTCTACACTTAAATGGGTGAACAATTACAAAACTCTTACTTTAAAAACCAGTGTTAACACTTATCAAATGCCATTTTTCATAAGGTGGGCTGTTCTCAAAATTATAAAAATTGAAAGGAATGAGCCCCATATTATTCTGTGGGTATAACAGGCGCCTGCAAGGGCTTCTGTGACAAACGGTTTTTCGGGCAGGGGTGGTTCAGGGAGGGGAGGCTGCGTCGGGGTTCCCGGGAGGCGGCTGCCCTGTCTCTGCAAGCCCAGCTCGCCCTGGAGGGGGCTCAGTTTGTAAACGGTCAGTGGGTCCTCAAGGGCCTAGCCTCGGGGGCACAGGCCTGGAGCTGGCAGGGGTTTCTGCCAGCGACCAAGTGGTGTATGTGTGACCAGCGGCCACCCTGAACGGGGACCTGTGGCAAGGGATCCAAGTACCTTCAGAAAGAAAGGCCGCCGTCTTCTCTCCGCCGTGGGGAGGGAGAGAGGATCTCTCCAGGGACAGCCAAGGGCTCGGCCTGGCGCAGGGTAGTGGACGGAACTAGAGGGGGCTGGCAAAGAGCTGCCCAAGGTCATGGCCACCATGATAAACAAGGAGCACAGAGCGTGGGGCTCACGGGGCCGTTCAGGCGACCCACGGTAGCCAGGGAAGAAGACCCAGCATCCCGCCTGCTGTGAAGACACGGGAATGAGGCGCCCAGCAGCCCTGTCACACCGCTCTTGGCCCCAGGACACCGCGGCTGCTGCGATGACAGCGGGGACACTGGCTGTCCTCTGGGGGGTGTCTGGGCGCTGGGCCACAGCCGCCTCGTTGCAGGGCGAGCCTGGCACTCACTTCTTGAGCTCCACTCAGAGCCAGGCCCTCAGGCTCCCAGAAGAACACACCTCCCCACGATGAGCATCCATGTCTACCCACAGAACTGGGGGTCATACAATTTAACTCAAGTCCTGACACTATCCAGCAGAGTTAAGCAGGATGTGCCGCTGAGCAACAGCAGAGGCCGTGAGGCCCATCCCCTGTCACCTGCGTCCATGCCCACTGCCAGCCCGGGGCACCTTCGCCTTCAGCTGAAGCTCTAAACTGGGGGAACTACCACAACCCCCTCCTCGGGTTTGATCATTTGCTGGAAAGGCTCATACAACTCAGGGAAACACGACTTACAAGAAGGGGTTTACTGTAGAGGCCACAGCCCCGGAACAGCCCCGTGGAAGGCCCGCAGCATCCTGCTGGGCAGACAGCTGGGGAGCGGGAGCCCCGGCCAGCCCCCTGGCCCCGAGGCCTGGCCTGGATGCCCGCCTGTCCCGCGTGGTGGCACAGAGCCCAGAGCTCTACTCCAAGGAGCTGTCGTTTCCGCTGAGTGACTTCCAATGTGTGAGGCCCCTGTGCCCCAGGCCAGCAGCGACCTTAGCCAGAGACGCTCCCCTGGCTCCAGAGCTGGGGGTCCTGGTTCACCTCCCAGCTGTGCCGTGAGCTTTGCTGGGCTGACATCGTCCTCCCAGGGGTTGCAATCTCCATGAGACACTCCTTGGAACTGCCCCTTCCTGGGCCCCACTCTTCCTGCTGGGAGGCCAGGGGAGGGATCTGCCACCAGCGTCCCCCACTGTGCCCTGGGGCCGACAGAAAGAGTCGGGTAGAGGGTGGGCTCTGGCCCAGCTTTGTTCCTCCTGACTGGGTATATTGGGCTACTGGGTACAATAAAATCTGAACAAACACCACTGCTGCTTAAAAAACCTTTCATGCCTGGGTAAGGCAGGATTTCCCAGCTGTGCCTCAAAAGCAAATCGAGCAAAAGATGGACTTGACTTGGTAAGGTGAGCAGTCCGGGGCAGAAGGATTTCAGGCACGGCTGGATCCAGAGTTTTGCACGCATCACCTGGAAGCTGCCACCTGTCTGTCCCTCCCCTCCCCCCCGCCTCCCCGCTCCCAGCCCTAAGCTCTCCCACCTTGGCCTCACTTTTGGGGGCCTCTTGCCTTTGTGATGTCCCCTGGAGAACCAACAGGAGGGGGTGCTGAGTGCTCAGCACCCACCCACGCTGGTCCAACAGGACCACCGCCCCCACTGAGCCTGCACATCCCAAGCCCCTCAGCCCAGGCCCTGGCGTTCCCACCCAAGGGGAGCAGGTCCCACCGACCAAAGACCTTCTGAGCAGGTACGGACGGGGGAGACGCTGAGACGGTACCAGCCAGAACCGCCTCTCCCAGCTTGGCTCCAGCCAAGATAAGGCTCCCAAAGGACTAATGCTGGCGTGTAAATATTAGATACTTCTGTCTCCGTCGAGACCAATTACACAGATCATGGCGGCTCCCGCAGGACTCTGCCTTCCACTTACTGTATCATCATTAACAGCCTATTAGGTAACAGCTGCTCAGAGAGCACGCAGGCAGGAGGGGAGGGGGCCACGGGGAAGAGGAGGGAGAGGAAAAGAGAGGTGAGGGAGAGGAGAGACAGAAAAGGGGGAAGAGACAAAAGGAGAGGAGACAAATGTGGTGAGGATGGCAGAGACAGTCAGAGTCAAAAAGCTGGCAGAGACAGAGTCCGGCTTAAAGACACGCAGGAGAGAGCCAAGGGGGAGGGGGCTGTGAGTTCTGCGAGGGGGCGTGATGCTCCTGGGCCCCAGGCCCACCTGCCCATCAGGGTCCCCTGCAACCCCACCAGCCAGAGGCCTGCCTGTCCTCGGCCCCGCAGGTAGACGGGCAGGGCTGCAAGGCCCCAAGAAAGCCCTTCTAAGGCCAGGGCTGCCCGCAGCAGGCCCTAACCACATGCCACTGGCTGATTTATCCCCCAGGGATTCCTACAGCCGAAAGATGAGAGTCACCACCTTGGCACGGACCCCAGACCTTCTACAGAAGGGCCCTCGAGTTCGAGTGCGTGTCCGGCCTGGCTGCACACCACACTGTGGGTTTCTAACACTGTTCAGAAAAGAAAGGCAGGAATCAGCCATCTCCTGTAGCCATCACAGGCCAGCCCCTCCCTGCCTCCCCTCTTCAGGTCCCCGGGACACGGACAGCCCATGTACCAACCTACACAGAGGTGTGAAATGACACACAGGGGCTGAGTGACTGGCCTGCCCAAGGCCACCAGGGAGCCCCTGGTGCTCAAGGTCAGGGACCCCAGGTCAGAGCTGAGCTCCTGAATCCTGCTGCACCTCCTCTGGGAGTGGCAAATTCTCTGCTGGAGGCTTAGGGACAAACATAGGCCCCTGGGGCCAAGGGCTTGAGCCAGGCTCCCAGAGGAGGGACAGAGGACCCGTGTGTCCAGCTGAGACCAGCACCCCTCCGAGGATGAGGCCTCTCCAGACCCTGAGCAGTCTCCAAGGCCGCTCCTCCCCCCCCCCCCCCCAACAGGGCCCCATCGCTTCTAAGCCCTGAGATCCTCTGCCCTGAGCCTGGGCCTCTCGGCAAGGCTGCAGGCTTACCATCTGTCTGTCCTCCACCAAACCACAAATATTTACTGAGCACTCCCCACCCACCAGCACGGGTCCAGGCACTGCGGACGGCGTGACAGGGTGATGTGGACCCTACCCACATGATGCCAAGGGTACACCTGTGCTCAGAGACGAATGCCAAAGGACAGTGGCCAAGGAAGGCTGTGGTGACAGCGTGAAGGGGTACCAGCCCTGAGAGGACACGAAAGCCACAGGAGAACGAAATTACACATCTCAGAAGTGGGAGGAGGCCGCGGTGCAGGGGATGTAGGGGTGGCTACAAGATGAAGTCAGACAGGAAGCGGGGCTCAGATCTGGAGGCACCTCTCGGGCCTTAAGGCAAGGGCTGGAACCTCCTTCTAAGAGCACGGGGATGCTGCCTCAGGGCACGCAGTCGGCAGGGGATGCACCACTGTGGGCCTGCATCCCCCTTCAGCACTGAGAAGAGATGACAGACATCCCCCACCCAGGTCTGCTCTCTAGAGAGCCCCCCTTTCATCACTTCCAGGCACAGTACCCTTGGCTGCCCCCCCCCCCCAGCCCCCTCTCCAGGCTGCAGGAGGTCTGGGGCCTTTAGGGATGGGGGTGGGGTGGGCCTGGCGTCCCAGAGCCCCACTGGGATTTCGGGTTCCCAGCCCTGCAAAGCATTTTATTTCTCCTCCTTCAGGGCTGGGAATAATTAGGCGACCGGGAACATAAATCATGGCCTGGCCCTGTACATCTGCTAATCACATCTCCTGAGGATGGGCCAGGCGGGGGCGGGCAGGGGCCCTGCAGCTGGGGCCTCGGGCAGGGAGGGGGGCGGTCCATGCAACCCACATCCACCATGCTCTCAGCAAGGGTGTGGAGCGCCAGTGGAGAGGGTGCTCCAGGTTCCCTCAAACTCACAACCACACACACACAGATACACAAAGGCACACATGCCCACGTACACACACACATTGACCCACCACTGCCAGCACATCCAGAGACAAAACTCACACACACACACTCACATACACAGACGTGCCACCCCCACCCCCACACCACGCGCACTCAGGATCCCCGGTGAGGAACTCCTGGGGCGGAGGGATACTGCATTTTGGGGTTCTGGCGCCACCTAGGGTCCGTCAGTGGAACTGCCAGCCTGCACAAGGCTGACACCAAGGCAGAGGGCCCCAGTCCCACCTTCTCCCTCCAGCCAGAGGAGGGAACTTCTTTCTATTAAACGCCCCTAATCTGTACCAATTCTGGCATATATGCATATAAAAAGCTCCCAATTAACTGGCAATGGGAATGTTGGGTAAGGACTATTTTAAGAATTAGATACATGACAAATTTAAGCTAACTTGCTTAAAACACTAAGGAATATAACTTTATCTCAACAATCCAACCAAAAGGGGCCCAAAAGGAGTTTTTATCACAGTCAGCAAGCTCCTTCTCCAAAAACAACAATAACATTAGTATCCAGCCAGGGCCACAGCTGCCTACCACAGTTTTGATGAAAAGACCCTGATGCTGGTAAACAAAGATTGAAGGCAGGAAGAGAAGGGGATGACAGAGGGTGAGACGGTTGGATGGCATCACCAACTTGATGGACATGAGTTTGGGCAAACTCCAGGAGTTAGTGACGGACAGGGCAGCCTGGCGTGCTGCAGTCCATGGGGTCGCAAAGAGTCGGACACGACTGAGTGACTGAACTGATTCTTTTAAAACAAATTTACTTAAGGACAAGGGGGTCTTATTTAAATAAAATAATGATACAAATACTGGTGTTAAGTGTCACGTGAGGTGAATGAGTCCAGCTGGAGACTTCCTCACGAAGGGGGCACCTTTGGCATCCATCCTTCAGGAAGAAAGAGCAGCCAGGGAAGGTTCATCAGCCAACCAGGTCACTCAGCACTGCGGTGGAGCTGGCCATCTGGGCCAGAGCAGTGTTCCGGACACAAAGTGGTCCCCTGGTCTTCACCTCATCCCCTCCTGCTCCCAGGCAGTGTGCTGGGGTCTTGGAGGTGCGCCCACCAGGCTGACCATCCCCAGGTGTGCATCTCAGGGTCAGCGGCCCGTGGGGGAGCCTCTCGAGTCAGCGTGCCTGTGATTCAGCTCACCCTTGAATCCATACTCCAGCCTTGAACACACCTCCAGGTGTGCAGCCTACTCCTAATAGCTAACACACAGAAGCAACCTAAGTGTCCATCAGCAGATGAGGGACAAGGAACATGTGGTGAATACACAGAGTGGACTATTACTTGGCCATGATAAAGAACAAAATCATGCAACTAGAGATGATCATCCTCAGTGCAGGAAGTCAGAAAAACAAATTCCACATGATAGACCTACGTGTGGAATCTAAAATGCGACCCAAATGAACCCATCGATGAAACAGAAACAGATTCACAGGCCGAGAGGGCAGATTTGTGGTCACCGAGGGGGAGCGACGGGGAGGGAGCTCGGGGTCGGCAGACGCAAACCATCACACACAGAACGGAGCAACGATAGGGTCCTGCTGGGCAGCGCAGGGAACCACATCCAGCGTCCTGTGATGGACCATCATGGAAAAGAACACAGATGCATAGCTGACCCACTCTGCTGCACAGCAGAAAGTAACACAACAGTGTAAATTAACTATACTCAGTTAAGAAAAAAAAATTTTTTAAGGCACCTAAACAACTTAAAAAAAAAAATCACAGACCCTGGGTGATGCCCCAACCGTGTTCAGGGAAACGGACTGACCCAGCAGGAGCCCTTCCAGCTACGCCCCTTCCCCCTCTCCCAGCCCCAGTTCCCTGGAGCTGCAGCCCGAGTTCACCGGCAAGCAAGACTTCTGGCCCTGAAAGAGACCGGAGCCAGTGAGAGGCTTCAGGAGAGGAGAGGCTCAGCAGGAATTCTCAGCTAGGGGTGCATCCACGTCCCTCCTCATGGCTCTCCCAGCACCTGCCTCTCCCTGCTCCCTCCAAACCCCTATCCAAATTCCCAGGGGAATGGCAGGGGGCACTGACGCCCACTCTGCTCACACCTGGTACCTCACTCAATATTCATCTGTCCTCATGTAGGCCGAACAGACACCTCGCCCCCTTCTCCACGCGAGTAACGGTGGTCTGTCATGAGCCCACTCTGGTCACGGCACCCTCCTACGGCCCTACTTCGGTAGGTCCTGCCAGCCAGCACACAGTAAGTCTTCATTAGGAGTCAGATGAACTGACTAAAAGAAAGTAAAAAATGGGAAGAAGGGGTGGAGCCAGCATGGGGGAGAGCAGCAGGCGCCAGCAGGCTGCAGTGATTCTGCTCCAAACAGGCCTGGGTCGGGGGCCACCTGGAAAGCCCGGCAGAGCCCTCCCCCAACCCCCTGCCCCCGCCGAGCCCTCCCCCCACCGGGTCTCCGCCCAACCCTGCCGGGGGAGGTGGGGGGGCAAGGGGCGAAGGGGAGCAGGCAGAGGGGCCAAGACAAGCAGAAGGCCTTCCAGAGCCCCCTTCCAAGACGTGCGCCCGGGATTCCACCGACAGAAAGAGGAGCCAAGGCTGACGAAATCCCGGCATCTGAGGACGCCGCCTGCCCGCCCGGGGTCCAGCTTCCCACAGCATCCCCTCCAGGGCTGCGAGGCATGGCTGTGCAGGGCAGAGGACAGAACAGCACCTCCCTTGGATGACTGCCTCTGTGGGAGGCGATAGTTCTGGAAGAAAAACAAACAGGCTCTGGGGGAGGGAGGAAGCAGGCAGCAGATGCTGGCGAGAGAGACACCATGTCTGGGGGAGGTCAGGGCAGGCTGGCGGGTGACTGGGCTGGGGGTGGCCCCCCAGGTGCCCTATGGCGCCAGGCCAGGGTCGGGCCCCTAGGCTCTTCCGGCTGGGCCTCACAGGGAACTGGGGCAGGGAAAGTGTCCCTGGCAGGATGCCACCCCCGGGGGTCCCTGCATGCATGGCCAACACTCCCCCATCGTGGGTCTGACAGCACAGCTGGCTGGGTGGCCCAGCCAGGAGCCCAGGCCCGAGCGCTCCACCGTCCACTCCTACCCAGCACCCTGTCTGCAGCCAAGCCCCTGGCTCTGCTCCCCAAGTACCCCTTCCTCATTCACTCAAGCAGTAACGAGGGGGTCCTAGGATGTATCTTGCCCACTCAAGACACCAGGGGTCAGCACAACGGACAAGCTCATCCTGCCCGAAGGAGCTTCACTCACCCACCTTCAATGGCTCCCCATGACTTCCAGGATAAGGCAAACCCCGAAGGGTGGAGCCCGTTGTCAACTTCAAATCTGAACTCCCCTTTCAGGATTCCAATCACTGGGAGAGGCCCCTCAAGTATGCAGCCACTCAAGCTCTCCAAGCCTCTGTCCATGCTAGGCCCTCGGCCTGTGGCCCCTGTCCACCAGTCTGTCCAGAAGTCCCCCTCAGCCCATCTACGAGTATCTGGTTTCACACTGGAGACCCCTGGGGCAAGAGTGAGGTGACGGACACACTCAGTGTACACGTGATGCAGGAGGCCGTCAGGAGGAGGAGGGTGTGGGGCCTGGGGAAGCGCTGGCAGGGGTAGCTGGGCAGAGGTCCCGGGGTTCCTGGTGGGTGCCAGAAAGTCAGTGTGAAGCAGAGGGTGCCCCTAGTTTCCAGGACATTCCTCCCAAAGTGGAGAGGGGACTGCTGCTGTGGGGTCCATGTCACTCTCCTGCTCATGAACCTTCAAAGGCTCCCACTGCCTGGCCACAGAATTCAAGAGATGCACCCGAGTGGACATTCCCAGCCTCCACACTGGCTACAAGCTGCCCACCCACCTTCGCTCTGGATTCAGACACACGTAGCTGTTGATCTCTTTCGTGCATCTGACTGTGTGTGTGTCACAGCATCTTCCCCCGCCCCGCCCATGGAGGCCCTCAGCTCCACCCTGTCCCGTACAGCTCTCAGGCTGTCACCCACAGTGTCACACTCCTGCACGAGGCACCACCACCAGCCCATCCTACAGCCAAGGGTGACGTACAGAGAGGCGAAGCCACACACCCAGATCACACAGCTTGAGAATGACACGGCTGGGCTAGGAACCAGAGGCATCACACGGCTTCGTCTGCCCGCAGCCATAGCCTTGGGCTGCCTGCTTTGCCTTTCACTGGTTACTGCACCCCCGGCCAGGTCCCAGGCCCTGGAGCTTCTATCCAGCCAGCCAGAGGTGAACACCGGGCCAGGACGGTGACACAGTGGGTTGATAATGAACCTATCACACCTGTGTGATGTCAGGTTAACACCAAAATCAGCATCCACCCTACAACCGCGGCTGTACACGGAAGCCACAGGGTCCCGCAGGAGGGCTAGGACTCCTCCAGACCCCAATTTCCCCTCTCAGCAAGTGGGGGCCAAGCAGCTGGTCCTGAGGTCTCGCACTCCTCCCAGGAAGAAAGCCACATCACATCCGCTGCCCTTTCTGTCTCGGGGCCCAGTGGCAGGTCTACCCTGGGAGCCACACCGGCAGGAGGAGGGAGGAGCCAGGAAATCCGGGCGGGGTGGCGCCCACCCCCAGCCCCGGGCCAGGCGCCGGAGGGGGCGCCGGCTGCCCCAGAAACACGCTCCAGATGCGAGAGGCGCTGCCAGCATTCCTGGAAGGTAACGCCAGGCTTGGGGGGGGGGGGGGTAGTCCGCGGGATACGGCCCAGCCCGCTGCCAGATGTGCTTCACGAACAGCTGCCCCCGGCTAATAAGGTCAGCTCCTGGCTCCGGCGAGCCGCGCACCCACCGGCCACCTCCGCCAGCCTGGCACCCGCGCCGTCCTGCTTCCTGGGGCGGGCAGGCGGTGTACCCCCCACCCCCAGCCCTGGGGCCGTGGGGGAGGAGTCAGGCCCAACACCACCCCTGAGGCGGTGAGGGGGAGCTCAAGCCCCCACCCCTAAGGTGACGGGGAAGCGGGGAAGCATCAGAACAGAGTTAAGAATCCACCCTTCTGGGGGCAGCACGCCCTTGGGGTCAGGGAGGCTTAAATACCCAACACACCCCCCAAGCCAACACTTCCCTGCTGCTGGAGGAGGGGTGCGGTTCTGGGCTCCCTCTGATTTTCTGTTTTATTGGCTGTTTCCCTTCTACGACTGAAGGGGAGACCTAGTGCTAAGTTTGGGGCCACAGCCTAAGGGGGAAGTGCTCACATTCCACGTGCCCCTAGGGTGGGGACCCCCACTGTGGGCCGGGCAGGCTGCCTGGGAAGGGCAGCTGCAGGGACCCGGGGCTCCGAGGACTCCCTGCCCCCCGACACCACAGCCTGCCCCCTCTACTTCACCCCAGGAATACTCTGTCCTTCATCCAGAGAAGTGAGGTCACCTCCCTGCGGGTCACAGGGCGGTAGGGGAGCTAGTGTCGGGATCAGGGCCCAGATTCCGCTCCTCCCTTCCACCCAGGTCTCCCACAGGGCTGAGGGCAGCCCCCCCTCCCAACCCTCCCTACCAGATAAAGGCGCCGGCAGCCGCCTTTGTTTCTCTGGTGTAAACCGAGCCAGATGCGGTCTAATCCCCCAGCTGGGCTGGATTTGCTGGCGGCTGTGGCTCCAGCGCCTCCCAGCCCCGCCCGCCTGTGGCCTGGCGTTCCCAGGGTCGCTGGGGGAGGGGAGGGGGTTAATGACTTTGCAGCCTCAACCTCACCCATCTCCCCCACCTGAAGGCCAAGGGCAGAAATAAGATCCCAAGGGTTTGGGGATCAAGCCCTCCTGGGCCCACTCACCTCAGACGAGTCATGTGATTTCTCCAAGCCTCAGTTTTCTTGTGTGTAAACTGGGGATGAGGAGGCCACAAGCCACAGGTGGTAGGAAGCTCGGTAAGCTCAGATACTATTACTAGGATTTAGAAAGATGCTCGCTTCCCTGAGAACCCACTGTGCGCCACATGGCCCTGTCTAACCACACACCCCAGCTCCAGGGCATGGAACAACAGTGACAGTCACTTAGATGCCCACGGGAATGACTCACTCACTCCTCCCAAGAACCTGAGAACCCAAGGAGGCTCGGGCTAGTATTACCAACACCGCACAGATGAAGAAGCTGAGGCCCAGAAAGATCCCCAAACGAGTAAGAGGCAAGATGACTATTAAAAATGAGGAAGTGGCCTAGAGAGGTAAAGTGACCTGCCTAGGCTCACCCAGCAAACAAAAGGCAGGCGGAATGGACGCACAGGGGTGAGCACCGAGGCGGGTCACCTTCCTTGTCACACGAGGTGGGTTCTTCAAAGTGTGGGCTGCAGCCCTCCAGGATCACTCCCGTGACACTCGTTAAAATGCAGATTTCCGGGCCCTGGCCTGATCCTGCTGAACAGTAATCCCTGGTGGGGTGGGCGCCCTAGGGTGGGGTTAGAGCAGCATTCCGCGCTGCTGACCGGGTGGTCCACACTGTGCATGGGGGGCAAGGGCAGAAAGGACCTGGGGCAGGCCAAGCTGAAAGCAGCCCTGGACGGGGCTCTCTGTTCCCTCAGGGACCTGACCTGCCAGCCCTGGGCCACCGGCTGGGAACACGGCCTCACCTGGGCTGGTTCAGCCGGGAGGCAGGCGTCGAGCCGAGCTTGGAACCTGCCAGGAGCGTCTGATGGACGCGGCGCCTCCTTCCAAAGGCCATTAATCATCCAGAGAAACTCCTTGTCAGTCAGTCTGTTCCCGCTGCCTCCACCCATGCACACTGCACACATACACTGCGTGCACAGACGCACACACAAGAACACATGCTAGGCACACGGGCTCTGTGTGCACACACGTCACACACTCACACCTCCCATGTGCGCCCTCACCCCACACGCATGCACACAGGAATACAAACATGCAAGCATACAGACGTGTGCACACAAGGCTCTCAGAGCAGTTCCCCCTGATGGGAGGAGACAAACAGGGCCCTTGGAGCCATTCTAAATGCCCCCAAAGTTGGAGCAGCCCCCACTGGAGGGCCCCAGCTGGGCTCCAGCTCCCCTTTCCCTTGGCTGGGGTGGCAATTCTGTCAACCTGGTGCCTCCCTAGTGCTTTTCATCCCCATCTGAAGCTCTGGCTGGTGGGCCATGATTAATAAAAAATGAGGAAATGAATTAATGATTGGCTGATAAATGTGGCTTGGCAGACGCCTCATCTTTGCGAGCAGCTTTGCAAGGGAGGGAAGTAACTACTCGGATTCTGGGGGCGAGAAGGCTGGTACCCTACTTCCCCAATGCATTGCATTGATGAGGACAAGGCCAGGCAGCAGCCCCCAAAAGACCCCTGGGACCAGAGAGCGCAAGTCCCCTGACTCTGCCTGCCCACCACCCGCTCTGACCCATGGCCACACACCCAGAAGCCCAGCTGTGGGAGTCCTGCTCAAGTGCATCACACACTGGAACCCAGAATCACTCATACGTCCATCCACATCAGAAAGGACACAGACACAGGACTGATATCCTGAATAGGCAACCAGGGTAGACAGGAGCTTTCTTCAGCTGGAGTCACGGAGGCCTCCTGGAGCGTTTGTGTTCCTGGAGGCCTCGCGTGTTCGATGAAAAGCAGCAGATATTCTGGGCAGAAGCGCAGGGCAATGCTGTCTCTGCAGGGCCTAAGAAGGAAAACCCAGGGCATGGAGAGAGGGCCGCCTTCTCCCTGCCTGATGTCTCACACAGGAACACAGCCAGACCTTGTGAGGGCCTGAGCGGCAGCAGACCCAGCTGAGGACCCGTGTACTCTGCTCCCAAGCCTACACCCTAAGCAGCACCGGGGAGCAACCCTGTCCCTCTCTGCTCTGGACACTCAGAGCCCATCCACCGCCTAACCCCCATCTGCCTGCCCCTCTGAGAGTGTCTGACAGGGTGGTCCGAGCTGCCTGCCCGAGGGGAACAGACTGGTATGAAAATGGGCAGAACATTCACGTTCACGTGAGGGCTGGCCGTTCAGAGTGTGCCCCCAAGGAAGCAACTCATGGCTTCCTGCAATTTGCGTGTTCTGAGTTGAGAAGGCAGCTCCCAAGGAAGAAGCTGTAAAAACGCCTGCCTCCCTGTAGCCTTGTAGCAACAAACAAACCTCCAAAGGGATGTAGGAACAGCCCACACCTCGATTCTGGTTCGCCTGCCAAAAAGGTCACCACTGTTCATCTCCCCACTGGGAGGAAGCAAGTCTGGCTGGGACCAGGCCCCATGAGGTTGGCGCTCCCTAAACCAAGGCACAGGGGCCGCTGAGCACTGGCACCTGCAGCTGTCAGAGAAGAGCCACAGACACCTACCAGCTGGCAGCGTCAAGGGGCCTGCGGGCCAGGACCATGATGACTCCCCATGTGCTTCTGCAAGTTTTTCTAAATCTTTCAAGTTTTCTAAGGCATCATTTTGTGCTGTGGGAAGGGTGTTATTAAAGACACTCATAGGGGAAAGGAGCAGAAACGACTTTGCTACAAAAATGAAACTGAAGGTTTAGAAGGGCTTCAGGGGCTAAGCAGTTAGCTGCCTGAGTGGAAGACCCAATGGAGCCTTCATTATCACTCACACAGGCAGCTCTGCCCTGGGAGCTTCTAGGGACGGAGGGGGAGCTACAGCCCACCAGCCATCTCCCATTCCAACCATGCATCCAGTTATTGGTCCATCTCTCTGTCCATCTAAGCATCTATCTGGTTAACCATCAGCACATTCATGCCTCCATTCATCTGTCCATCTATCCATCCATCCATCCTCCCATCCACCCTTCGTCTTTCCATCACTCTGTCCTTCCACTCACTCATCTAGAGTAAGCAACTTTTTCACTGTATCTAACCAGCATCTGTCCCTCCCCAACCCAGTGGCCTTGTCCACCAACACACTCCTTCCCCTCCACAAGAGTGGGCCAATCAGAATCTTCCTTGGGACATTTCCCAGGAATTCCTCTCCGTGCCCTCTTTGGAGTCACTAGATACGAGCCTAGAACTGACCATAGCCATCTCTGACCTGAGAGAAGAACCTGCCCAAGGACGCATTCCACACAGGGGGGAGCAAAGCTGAGGATGGAGACAGGCAGAAGGACCTATGACTCTGGAGCCAAGGGGACAGCTTCACCCTTCACTGGTTACAGGAGTCCACAAACATCCTTTGGGAACTGGGTCTGTGGCATTTGCAAACAGAAAGAAGTGTGGGTAACACAGCTCTTCCAGTACAGTACGGGGTGATTTAGAATCTTCTAGATGTTCATTCCTGAGTTACACAAGGAGGCCCAAAAGAAAAACATGCCCTGTTGCAGCCTGCCAGAGGCTGACCCCCAGCTGGAGATACAGATCTAAACTGAATGCAGAGGAAGCCCCCTGCCCAGATGCTTGATGCCAGCACGGGGTCCACAGACCCAGGCCAGGCTCCTGCCACTGAGCCTCATTCCTCATCTGTAAAAGGGAGGTGGCAGCCCCTGATTGAAGATCAGGCCAATTGGGCTGCTCCCCACCAGCCATTTCTACCTGCCTCTTTTTCTGATGGCACAGCCTACCGCGCATGAAGTCTGGAAAGGTCAGATACTCGTATTCCCAGCACCTTGCAATTACAGATGGGCATGTGACCCAACTTGGACAGGTGGACCCAAATTTGCTAAGATCTTCTGGAAAACACCCTTGCCCCAAAAAGAAAATGGTAAAGGAGACTCCATCCCTTCCCATTCTGCTTTTGGATGCTATCCTCCTATAAGAATGTGATGCTTGGAGCTGTGGCAGCCAGCTCGTGACCAAGAGGAAAGGGCTAAGAATATTATACTTGGATTTACTTTGATTTAAGGGAAAAGTTATCTCTTGTACACCTGAGGCTATGGGCTGCAGTTGGCACTGTCATTATTGGTTGTAGGAGGTGGTCTCATGAAGAAGTTAAAAGCATGGATTCTGGAGTCACCTCTATCCACTACTTGCTGGCTGTGTCACCTTTGGTAAGTTACTTAACTCCTCTGTGCCTCCATCACCTTCTCCATAAAATGCGAACAGTATTTTGTGAGTGTTAAACAACTTAGTATACATGAAAACGTTTTGCACAGTGCTTATCACATAGAAGGGGCCCCCAGTAGACATCAGCTCTAATTAGCCATCACTGTCAGAGAATGTGGGGATACAGGAGGGCCAGGCCCAGGGGGAAGCCAGGTGGGCACAAAGGCCCCGCCCGCAGAAGCGGAACGGGAGCCGCAAGCCTGCTCCCGGCCTTGGCACTGCGGAGGCTGTGCTGACTTGCTCTGTGTTCGCCCTGCCAAGGCCAGAGCAGCTGGCTCCAGCCTGCCGATGCCTGCAGGGAGAGACACCCCTCCACGCAGCCGCCCGCCTCCCTCCACCCCTGCCGACCCAGAGCCAGCCTGGCAGCCCCGAAGTGGGTACCCTGTCGGGCTGGGCAGACCTCAGCCCAGGTCCAGAGAGGCCCCCCACCCCCACTCTGCAGGCTGCGCTCCTGACTCCAGCCAAGTAGCCACCCCTTCAAGGAGAAGGAGGTGTCCCTCCACCCCTCCCGCCAGAGCCGACCATGGAAGCAGTTCCATTTGGCTGCCATAATGCAGTGACTCAAAAACAGTTGTTTGGCTTGTCGGACGCCCAGGCCCTGCACAGCTCAAATAGACTGCGGGGCTGGGGGCCGTGTAACTTGGGTGTGTTCTCTCCCCAGGGAGGGTGGGAGGCCCCAGGCCCCTTTGCAGAATGGTACACTGAGACACATCTCTATATCTTCTTTTCATCAGACACGATATAGCTGCCCTCCTGCCGGTCTGCATCCATCCATAACACACGCGGTTCTTGCCGGCCTGGGAAGCTGCCAGAATCAATGTGAGCAAGGTTCCTACTCAGGTGGCTTAGTGGTGAAGAATCCACCTGCAATGCAGGAGATGTAGGTTCAATCCCTGGGTCAAGAAGATCCCCTGGAGAAAGAAATGGCAACCCGCCCCAGTATTCTTGCCCAGAGAATCCCAAGAACAGAGGAGCCTAGTGGGTTACAGTCCACTGGGTTGCAGAGCTGGACGCGACTGAGCAACTGAGCAGGCACAAAGTTCCTACGAAGTCAGGGGAGGGGCTGCTCACACCAGACATCTGGCATCTCCATGACAACCCCAGACACAGGCACCATGGTTAGGCCTGTTCTGTACGTGAGGACATGGAGGCTCAGAGGCAGGACTACCTCGCCTGGGTCACAGTGCTGGTTTGCGGCAGGGGAGGACTCGGTTCCAGGCTTGGGTGACCTTAAAGCCTGGGCATTAACTGCACTGACTCAGCACTCCCAGAAGCTTCCGGCCCGAGAGCTTCGCCCTCTCCATCCCGGCCATCCTGCATGTTGCTGCCCAAGAACGATGCTCACGAGCCTCCCCTGCTCAGCCACCTTCAGAGGCTCCCCAGCACCCACAGAAAAAAACCACAAACCCTCTGTACAGGCCTCTCCATCTCTGACTTCCGACATCATGCCTGCAATCCATTCACTCGTCACAAGCTGAGTGCTGGGGTCCGGAGAGCCTGGATTACACACCCGCCCCAGCAGGCCAGCTGTCCCCGCCACAGGGCCTCTGTGAGCTGCCCCTCTGTCTGGAAGCTGTTCTCCCCCCACGCCCCACGGCACGCGTGACCCCCCTCCTGGGAGAGGCCAGCCTGTTCGCTCCAGGCAGCGCTCCTCACCCCCGCCTCACCCCAGTGTCTTCTCTACTGCACACTTCTCACTACTGGCAGGGCATTGCTGTGGCGTTGATTTATGTTTAATGTCTGAGGCCTCCGATCGGACGGTGAGGGCAGGGCCTTGCCCGTCTTGTTTCCTGCTGCTCCCCCTGTGCCAGCACACGGCCAGCATGCAGGACATGCTGAGAGAGTTAGTGAATGAGTTCCCTTCTCCCAGGGCTCCTCACAGAGCCAGCATGTATCCGGAGTCCTGACTGGCCTGAAATAACCCCCCTGCTATGTCCTCTGCCTACGCTTATCCTCTGTGACTCTGAGTTTCCTTCAAGTTGGCCCAACAACCCCCGTCTCTGGCCCCAACCTGCAAGTTCTCCTCCAGAACAGGATGCTGTCCAGAGGCTCCTCAGTCATGCAGACATCCCCAAACTTGCCTGTGTGGTTCCTGCCACCTCAATCACCCTTTCCGGCCACCTGCACATCCCACAAGAGCCCTTCAAGTATTCCCTCCCTTGCAAGGTAGAGCTGATCACATCCCCTTTGACACTTCTGTCCTGTGGACATACACCCACTATGAGGGCCTCATGCATTTGCCTTCACTGATCATGATGAGGCTGCATGCATACAGCAGGTGCTTACAGCAGGTGCTCACTACACCATTAGAGCATAACCCACCATCTCTTCTCATCCTTCACAATATACAGGCCTCCCTGACTGGACAGGAATGCTCTGATGGCAGGGGCTCTTTTGTTCATTGCTACATCCTCAGTACAAAATCCGATGCCTGTCAAATGGATGGATGGACCAATGCACAGATGGATGATCAGGTGGATGCATGGATGGATGAAAGGAAGGAAAAATGGATGGATGGACTGGCGGAGGGATGCCCAGAAGGAAAACAAGATAAATGGATGGATGAATGCCATGAGGAACCAGGTAAGAGAGAGCTACGAAGGGATGGAAGAAGGAAAGGCAGGTGGATGGATGGACAGATGGGTGATGGATGCACGTGTGGACAATGGAAAGAAAATAAGCGGATGGATGGATGGATGGAAGGACAGATGGAAGGAAGGATGGAAGGCAGGCAGGCCAGATGCATACACACATGCGGTGGATGAAAGGACAGAGAAGATAGATGCACAGAGGAGGGCTGGGCAGGCAGACAAGTGGATGAGGAGGACGACCGCTATTCGGGCCACTGATTTCTTATGGGTAACCTCAGTGTTCTGACCAGATGAAGACACCCCCCCCCCCAAAGGAGTCTTCCCATCCTCACCAACAAGTGCTACCACTGCTCTGAGTGAACGGGGAGGTGGGGGTGGGTTTCTCCTTAGTTCTCCAGCTACACACACACACAACACACACACACACACACACACACCCCAGGAGCACCTCAAGCAGCCTGCAGACTGTGTGGAGAGGCTGCCATCCTAGCAGTGGACACTCATGGCCCCTTACTCCCTAACCGGCCCTGTGCCAAGCCCTTCCCTGGATACCTCACCCCACCTGGGCCCCACAATGCCCAGGCAGCAGGCGGCTCGCTAACCTTATCAACAGGGAAACAGGTCCGAAGAGGCTAGACTGCTACCCACGGTCACACAGCTGCAGGAGACTGCGCCAGGGGTCGAACCCAGAGCCTGAACTCTCAGCCACCCTGCTGCCAGCAGGCACCAGCCGTGGCCATCATGCTCCACCTCCTACTTTATGGCATTTTCACTCTCTGTCCTTCCTCTTAAATCTACTTAGTATTTCTTACTTCATAATCTCCCTTAAGTCAACTCATTTTTTTAAGCTTAAATATATATTAAAATGTACATGACTACCCTAAAAGGAAAATCAGTATTAAGCAACATAAGTGGAAAATAACCCTAAAAATACAAACTGTGAAAACGACGCAATGCTATTCAATTTTAGCCAAACAAGATTCCCAATGAAGGCTCAGGACCCAAGGCCTATTCTCTATTAAAAATGGAGATCAGCGAGTGTGGTGGTTTAAAAACATATCCACGGATTCTTTGACACGACTCCCCCGAAGAGGCAGAGCCCCTGAGTGTGGGCCAGACTTAGGGATTCGCGTCCCATGAAGAGAACAGGGCAAGGGTGACCGTGTGTGGCTTCCGAGACCAGGTCATCTGAGGCACTGTGGTTCTTTCTTGGGTCACTGACTCTGCGCAAAGCCAGCTGCTCTAGGGAGACACCCACACGGCAAGGAGCTGAGGCTCCACTCAAGAGCTGCGTGAGGTGCTATCTTGGAGCTGACCACTCAGCCCCAGTCAAACCTTGTTTTCTGCTACAACATTTGGGGGTATTCTGTTACACAGCAGTAGGTACATTGTATAGCAAGCAATCGGGGGCCACTGAGGAGAGCCCCAGACTCTCCATGAAGCAGTCAGAATGATCAAAGGCCAACTGAAAGGGGGACCAGTGGACCCTGATGGGACTCAACATATTCTTTGATGCCACGTCCGTGCCTGCCCTCTCCACTTTGCTCCCCATCCAGCAGCCAGGAGAATGGGGGTTCCACCCATCAGCTTACATCTCCCTAGGGAACTGCCCCAACAAATCCCCTTCCCACTTGGAACTCTCAGGGATCGACATCCTGTGGCGCCCCTGGCCTCTCGGACCTCCCCCGGGCTCTCCTTCCTCCCTACTCGCCCATCAGCCAAGCCAACCACCTGCTGTACCTACAAAACCCCTCGCACTTTCCCCATCAGGACTTTTGCAGTGACTGCTTTTCTGTTCGCTCTGCCAGGACCACTCCTGCCAGTCAAGGCTTGGCCTCCCACCTGCTCCCAAGCATGTGGTCAATTCCCATATAGCCCCTGCTCACCGGCTCCCTCCAGGCTTCCCCACCTCCCCAGTGATACCTGGCTGCAGATTTATCTGATAGCACACTGCATACTTGTTCCCTACTTTCTTCTTGGTCAGGTCTGCCTGCAGAAGATAAACTGGATGGGGGAGGGCGTGGAGAGTGGAGGGAGGTCTGTCCTGTTCAGAGCTGGGTCTCCCGTACTCGGAACATGCTCAGCAGACCTCCATGGAATGAATGATGGAGCTTCTGGATCCCGCCAAGGACTGGGCATCTGGGAAACCAGGGAGTCTGACTCAAACTAAGCTATAAACTGGAACTGGAACAGCTCTCGCTAATCTGTAGAGCCTCCAGCTCAACTCAAATATAACAATGTTCCACAGCTGCCAACCAGACCCACGGTGCCTTTTTTTTTTTTAAGTTTGGCTTCAGGAACCTCTCCTCTGTTCCTCAACACCCCCCCTCCTCTGCTTCTCCCCTGGTCCCTCTCTCTGTATCCACCCCTGTCATCAGCACACAACTTTCTGTCCTTTGCTGTTCTCTCTGCCGCACCCAGGGATTTTGGCCCCACACGGGAAACCTCTGTGTGCGCCCTGTGCAGCCCAGGCAGTCTCTGCCCCCATGACATCCTGAACATGGTACTGGAAGTGGGTATGGAGTTTCAGTTTTGGGTGATAAGAAAGTCCTGGAACTAGATGGCGGTGATGGTCACACAACAGCACACACATACTTAACGCCACGAGGCTGGACCCTTTAAGATGGGTGTAATGGTGAATTTTACATGATGCTTATTTTTCTATACAGTAAAGAATGGTAAGAAAAATGGTGCTGGCCCCACGTGGCTATCATCAAGCTTAGCAATTTGAAGACTTTGTAATTCATAACTGGTAGGTCTAAAGGCATTTTTCTGTGTCTTCCTGAGGCAGAACACACGGGTATGACAGCTTTGATGCCTGCCTGCCCATAAACCATCTTCTCCTTCACACAACTAACCAGTAAACGAACAAAAACATCACTCTGGTAAAACCACCTAGAAAATGAAATTTCAAAAAGTTTCACAGCTTTGGGGATCTGCAGCTTTAAAATTTTTGTTTTCCTCTTTCATACACAAAAACTACACTAGAAAAAGAGAAGTCACAGTATTAATGAAGCCCTGTGGTGGATCCAGGCCTCTGTGCAGTGAAGGCCAGCCCAGGCAGGGGACCAGTGAGACAGAAAAGAAATCAACAAAAACTTCCCCACCTACCAGGGTGCTTTTTCAACAGGAATGACCCCCACCCATCCTATCCACGAAGCGAAATGGGATGCAATTTTTAATTGGGCCACACTTTCAGCTTCCTGGGCTATTCCAGGAGGTGCCAAAATCATTACAATTTTCAAATTATTTGATCTGACAGAGATGCTGGTGCATGGCCATGGGAGATGGGAATGGGCTGTTTTGAAAAACAGATAGGAAGATTTTTGAAGCTGCTGGCGGGCTGGTTTCCACCATCCACGATGCCCTGGAGAACTAATGCAGCTGTGCTGGGTGTGAAACTACCCCCCAGGGGTGTGCAGAGGCCATGGTCCTGTACCCAAGGGTGCCGCCTCCAGCACATCCTGTGGGCCTGTGACCACCTGACCAGCTGGGCCTCGGGCAAGGGGTGCAGGAGTTCTGCTCTGGACCCAGCTGAGGGCTGGGCTCCGCGTGCTGCCGTTCTGGACAAGTCTGTCCCTGAGGTCCCCTTGGATCCATTCAGGGCAGAGTCTGATGGAGAAAGCTGGGGCCTCTACCCTGAAGCATGTCATTCCACTGAGGACCCCAGGGCGGGGCAGAGGGGCACTAGGGGTCAGGCTAGGTCCCTGCCAGCGTGGATGCGGCCGAAAGGAAGAGAGGTGTGGAACCGGTGTCCTGCCTCGCCCTCTCCCCAGCGCCCGTGCTAGACCCTCAGCTGCCCTGTGGCCACCCTCCCTGAGGTGGGTCACTGAGTTGGGGTGTCTCTGGGGGCTGGGGTGGGCAGCTGAGTCAGAACCCACCACATCAACCAGAGCTGGCTATCCCATCCAGAGACAGAAAAACACCCTGGACCCAATCAGGGCTGCCGTGGGGCCTGACCCCAGCCCACGTCAGGGGCCTGAGTGCCATCAGCCCTCCAACTCCCTCCTTGGCGCAGAGTTGGCTGGAGGCCGTGTCCCACCCTTCTAGAGAGCGCCCCTTGTGGGTCTGGGGTTGTTTACAGAGTTGGCAGCTCTTTAAAGCCTTGGTCTGTTTATGAAGGAGCAGCGGGTGCTGGGTCCCTTAGCGGATGGGCCTCGGGTCGCAGAGCCTGCTGCTGTTTGAACAGGGGGCCAGTCAATTTTTCTGGGGGCCTGGGGGACACGACCTGGTCTGTCCACAACCAGCAGTGTTGGGGGAGGCGTGTGGGTGTCTGTGCATGAGCACATGGGGGAGCGTGAACCCCGCTGGCAGCCCCCAGCCGGCCTCCCCAGACAAACAGCCACACAGTGGGACCCTCGTGGGTGCTCAGGCCATCCGCTCTGCCCGCAGCAGGGACAGCTGCAGGCCGCCCCGCCTCCCTGCCCCAGGCGGGAGCTGAGCCGCTGGACCTTGGGGGGCTGGTCTACTGCAGGATTTTATGATCGAGGCCTGGTTTTCCCAGCCACAGTGTCTCGGAGAGGGGACAGCCCAGAGGACGCTGAGTGGCCACAAAGGTTGGCTGTTCTCCCATGTGCTGATGGCGGGAGTGGTGCCCCTGGGGGTGGGTGAGGGCGGGGCAGAGGGATGCAGAGGAAGCCGGGGAGCCCGAGGGAGAGCTGGGAAGGTTTCCTGGGAAAGTGAGTGGTGAGGAGACCCAGAAACCAGGAGACAAACAGACTCAGAGACAGAGGCAGAGACAGGCAGATACAGGAGGACAAAGACAGACGTGGACGCGGCAAGACAAAGTGGGGGCCGGAGAGCTGGGCGCAGCCGGGCCGCGTGGAGATGGTGCGAGTGGCCGACATGTGTGTGGTGAGGCTCAAGTTCAAAAGGGAGGGAAGAGGTGGTTAGACGACCAAAGTCATTGAAAAATTTTTGGCGCAGCTGCCCCGAGGCTCCTGGCCGTGGGCCCGGCTCGGAGCTGAACTTAAACAAACCCCTGCAGCAGCCATCTGCTTGATTTTAAAATAAATCAAACAGTCTGCTGAGCCGGGATCGAGTTTCCATCTGCGCCGCCGCCCGCTCGCCGGCTTGGAGCCACGCTTGCCTCTCCCAGCCAAGGCTCCTGGCAACATGTGGGCCGGTAATTCCTCCAGGAGCAGGGAAACCGGACCCCCGCCGCCCCCAGCTCCTAACTGAAAGCAAGTGCTATTTTTACAGCCACCCACTGGAGAGGGGGCCCCAACAGGGCGAGGGAAACCCAGGCAGGGGGTTACACTGAGCTGCCTCCAGCACAGAGGGGTGGAGGACACGTCACAGAACGCTCCCCACCCCCTGCCTCCAGGAGAGGGGTGAGGGGCTGAGTGTGGGGGTGGGTGCTGGCCCCCGGGGCCAGGAGGATGCTCCTACATCACGCGAGGCCCACGAGCCCGCCTGGGCAGCGGAGGACCCCTGTGGGTGGCAGCAGCCCAGGGCTCCCTGGAGCAGCCGAAAGCTGCAGCAGGGACCCCCTCTCCCTCAGGCTGGGGCCACCCTGGGAAGTGCCACCCACCTGTCCCCTGCAGAGCGGGGCGACCAGGGGAGCCCGCCTTCCCTGACACAGGCCAGAAACAGAAATGCCGGCCTGGCAGGGCTCAGTGGGCCCCGTCTGTGCAGTGGGCATGACACAGCACTTTGGTGGTCTCGGGGGAACAAGGATGGGGGCCTATGATCCTGAGGATGTCACTGGCACAGAGGGGTTTTTATGCCATTCCGGAAAACATAGGAAGGAAAGAAGTGATGACAAGAAAAGATACCTTCCTGGGGAGCTGCCCATTCCCAGCCCAAGGGGTCCATGGTGATGAGACAGGCCTCTGTGAGCAGGACACCATGCCTCCGCACTGCAGACCGCCCACTGACCCCTGCCAGATGCTTCCTGCTGCATGAGCCAGGTCCCGGGGGGAGAGACACGGATGCAGGACCCCAGTTTTATGCAAAGTCCTCAGTGTACAAACCAGAGTGGGCCAGGGGCAGAGCAAGCGGGTCTGGACAGCACCACCTCTCCCACATGTCAGGGTCCCTCTGAGTATGGGTCCCCCCAACTCAAAAGCACAGAGGGGAGGAGTGGACGGCTTAGGGACCTTTAGATGCCCACTGTGTCACATTCTCCACTGCTCTTTCAAGGGATGACCAACCTTCAGATGCAAAGGCTTCTGCACCTAGAAGCTTCCTTTGGTTTGACCAGCCAGCACTTTGCTCCTCAGCCCCAAACGCAGCCCAGAAATGAAGACAAGCTGACTCCACAGGCACAGCAAGTCTCGTGCGTGTCAGGCTCCGTCTCCCACCCTCTTATCCGTCACCGGAGGCTCCTTGTGGGGCT
This sequence comes from Muntiacus reevesi, assembly GCF_963930625.1. Taxonomy (NCBI): domain Eukaryota; kingdom Metazoa; phylum Chordata; class Mammalia; order Artiodactyla; family Cervidae; genus Muntiacus; species Muntiacus reevesi. The sequence goes on along the minus strand of NC_089250.1, from coordinate 224,711,127 downwards.
GGGGCTCTCACCTCGCCCATTTCCCATGTGGAGACACTGAGGCAGAGTCAGTTACCCCAGGACAGAACTGGTACAGCTGGGGCCCCACGTGGGACCTGCCCCTCGACAGCACGCCCTCAACCACGGTGCCCTCCTCCTTCTCCGTGGGCATCCTCCACCCCACCGCCCTCTCGCAGCAGGCCCAGCTGCTCCACAACCAAGTCAGGCTCTGTCAAGACCCACGCAAATGTGGAGCACACTGCCCTCCATGGGCCAGCCTGCTTATTTCCCCAAGAGGGCCTAAAGAAAGGGTACTACAAACCCATCTTACAGTGAGGGAAACTGAGGCCTAGAGGGACAGGCGCAGTGGGCACTCTGGATGGCCCTGGGCCTGGCACAGCGCCACTCCTCACTCCCGCCCCGGAAGTCGACACTGGACAAGGAGGCCAGGGCGAGTACGGGAGGGGGAGGCACCCCCCTGCCCACAGGGTCAGCTCTGAGTCACCCCTTCCCTTCCCCTCCTGCCCTGGCCCCTGCCCCTCTATTCTGCAAAACTTTACTGCATAGTGCGCCATCCCACTGCCAGCCCTACCCGGGGACAAGGCGTGTAACGGCCACTATCGTGGCTTCCTACGAGGGCGCACGCAGGGCCAGAGGGAGGAAAAGGAAGGTCCACTGGTGAGGGGTGTGTGTGTGTGTGTGTGTGTGTGTGTGTGTGTGTGTGTGTGTGTAAGGAAGGTCCACTGGTCAGGGGTGTGTGTGTGTGTGTGTGTGTGTGTGTGTGTAAGGAAGGTCCACTGGTCAGGGGTGTGTGTGTGTGTGTGTGTGTGTGTGTGTAAGGAAGGTCCACTGGTCAGGGGGGTGTGTGTGTGTGTGTGTGTAAGGAAGGTCCACTGGTCAGGGGTGTGTGTGTGTGTGTGTGTAAGGAAGGTCCACTGGTCAGGGGTGTGTGTGTGTGTGTGTGTGTGTGTGTGTGTGTGTGTGTGTGTGTGTAAGGAAGGTCCACTGGTCAGGTGTGTGTGTGTGTAAGGAAGGTCCACTGGTCAGGGGTGTGTGGGTGTGTGTGTGTGTGTGTGTGTGTGTGTGTAAGGAAGGTCCACTGGTCAGGGGTGTGTGTTTGTGTGTGTAAGGAAGGTCCACTGGTCAGGGGTGTGTGTGTGTGTGTGTGTGTGTGTGTGTGTGTAAGGAAGGTCCACTGGTCAGGGGTGTGTGTGTGTGTGTGTGTGTGTAAGGAAGGTCCACTGGTCAGGGGTGTGTGTTTGTGTGTGTAAGGAAGGTCCACTGGTCAGGGGTGTGTGTGTGTGTGTGTGTGTGTGTGTGTGTGTGTGTAAGGAAGGTCCACTGGTCAGGGGTGTGTGTGTGTGTGTGTGTGTGTAAGGAAGGTCCACTGGTCAGGGGTGTGTGTGTGTGTGTGTGTGTGTGTGTGTGTGTGTAAGGAAGGTCCACTGGTCAGGGGTGTGTGTGTGTGTGTGTAAGGAAGGTCCACTGGTCAGGGGTGTGTGTGTGTGTGTGTGTGTGTAAGGAAGGTCCACTGGTCAGGGGTGTGTGTGTGTGTGTGTGTGTGTGTGTGTCCCAGGGCTGCCGTAACTAGTCACCACAAACCAGGTGCTTGAAGGACAGAAACTCGTTTGCTCAGCCTGCAGAAGGTGTGGGCAGGGCCACAGGCCTCCTGAAGGCATCAGGGAGGAACCCTCCGGCCTTCTCTGGCCTCTGGCAGCTGCCAGCCACGCGGCGTCCCTTGGATTGTAGCTGCGCTCCCATCCCTGCCTCCCTTTTCACGTGGCCTCTGTGTGCGTGTCCGTCTCCGCCCACCACTCTCTGTGCCAGGGTCCAAATTCCCCTCTTCTTATAAGGACACCAGGCAGTGGATTCAGGGCCACCCTCATCCAGCCTGACCTCATCATCACTGGATCACATCTGCAAAGACCTTATTTCCAAATACGGGCACGTTCACAGGTTCAGGTGGACATGAACCCAGGGGGAACACCGGGCCCCAGCACCGGCCCCCGAGGTGCTGGCCCCTGAGCAGACCTCTCCAGGTGGACAAAAGCCACTAACACGGCAAAGAGGCCAGCGGGACTCCGTTCACCGAACCCAATACTTGCATGATGTCAATCTCTTCTTTCTGTCTCTGGACTCCTAACAGCCAGAGCCTATTACGGGATATTTTGTACCCGGAGGGAGGGAGGGAGGGCGCCAGGGCCGGCTCCCAGCCTGGCAGAGGTGCCTGGTGACGGCTCCACCTCACTCGCAACTCGCTCTCTCCCTCTCTCTCTCACAGAACCAGCCACAGAAAATCTCTGTGAGGATGACCGGGGCCTGCGTTCCCACAAGCCTGATGCAGCGCAGCTGCCAACAGCCTGCTGACCTCCGCCCTGGGAGCCTGTGAGCCTGAGCTGCCTGTGGACGCCGGTCTTCCCACTCCCAGCCAAAGGGCTCCTCCGATGCCCCCCCACTCCTGTGAGAAACCCAGCTCAGAGTCAGAGCCCAGAAGATGACCTTCAAGGTCGTGTGGCCCCCTGGAGGGCGCTCCGTGTGGCTAAGGGCCCAGGCCCTGGGCTCCCCAGGCCTGAGGGGTGTCTTCCTCACACGGCAGGACCTGCTGTGCTGACCAATGCATTCGGGGTGGGTGGAGAACCATGCACAGCAGCCGCGGCCCCAGGACCCTTCTGAAAACGCACTCTACGGGCGTTAAGAGCAGTGAACACGCAGGAAGACGTTATTTATAACAGTGGGGGAAGCAGTGTAAATGTCTGACAACAAGGGGTAATCACTGATGCCCAGATGCACCCTCCACAGACTGCTGAGCACCCTCCGCCACCACCTGTGGGGGCTGCGCACCTCTCATGGACATCTGTGGGGCAGCGTGCTACCGAGTACCAGGCATGGACCCAAGCAGCAGACATGCTCTTCTCACGGTTCTGGAGGCTGGCAGTTGAGACCACGGTGGTCAGCAGGCTCGGCTTCTTCTGAGCCTCGCTCCTCGGCGTGCAGACAGCGTTCTCTCCCTGCGTCTTCTCCCTGCGTCTTCACGTGCTCTTCCTTCTGTGCATGTCTGTGTCCTGATTTCCTCTTCGTACAAGGACACCAGATCTGTTGGATCAGGCCCCACCCTAATGACCTCATTTCACCTTAATCGCCTCTGTGAAGACCCTGTCTGCAAGTATGGCCCCAGTCTAAGGTGCCAGGGTTAGCACGTCAGTATAGGAACTGGAGGTGTGTGTGCGTGCGTGTGTGTGTACACAGTTCAGCCCATGACAGGCACCCTCACCAAATGAAAGCCATTAGAGAGGCCGTGTTTCAAGTGACGCCAGCACCACGGTGACACAGTTTTCAGCCCCCTGTTGCATGAGACTCAAAGATCTCACTGGCTCCCCGGACGGAAGTCCTGACTGAAACATACCACATGTGACGGCATGAAAGCGGAGGAGAGGGCCTGGGGCAGCGCCCGGCTCCAAGTCTCTGGAGCTGAGTGCCCTAGTCAGGCCGCCCACACCCGTCTCGCAGGCAGCTCAGTGTCAGAGGCCGAGCTCCTCAGGGCAGCCGGCAGGGGTACCTGGTCTATGCCCCTCCACCCTCACAACCATCCTCAGGCTAGATGGTGACGACCAGCTCCACTCTGGATAACGAGTAAGGCAGGCCCCTCCAGGTTTCACAGCCCCAGGGAACTGTGGAGGTTTCACAGATGGTGGAAATGAGGCTCAGATACAGCCAGTGGCCTGTCCAAGGTCACACAACATGGAAGTGGCAAAATCGTCTGCCTGACATTCAGCACTAAGACAAACGGAGACAGCATTAAAGTGTGCTTCCACTGGAAGGGGTCCTATCATGCTGTGAACAGTCGCACCAGCGATCCAAGGCCTCTTCCAGTCTGGACTTACATGGACATATTTGTTTAAGTCTGTAATCAAGACACGTTTACAATTCTGTGTTCTGTTTATTTTGACTCAGCATTAGATCATCAGCTTCTCTGTGCTCAAATGGGCTCCGTGGACCCCATTTTAAAGCCACAGAATATTCCACCCGCAGGGATACGTAACAGTGTACCTAACTGTATCTTACTGTTGGATGTTCATAATTCCCCCATTATAAATAACAGTGCAAAGAACATCTTTGTGTGTCTTATCATTTTCATTCTTCCAAACGCAGTCCTTAGGATACATTTCTAGCAAAGTGATTATTGGGGTAAGATATGGGGTGTTTTTAAAACCCTGGATACAGACTGACAAATGGTTTGGGGAAAAGACAATATGATACAGATTTGTGCTGCCAGCAGCCATACTAATCAGTCACATTTCTGTAACTTCACCAGCACCGAGTCTTATTAATTTTTCCTGATATTTTAATAGCTTTCATTTAACTGTATCCCCATATAATTACTTGTCTTCTCTCCCATTTGAACCACCTATCCAAAACTCCCTGTCTTTTTAACAGCAACCTGGGAGGCCAGAAAGTCCAGAACCAGTCTCTCTGGTGGCCCATAGCTTCAGGACACCAAGGGATCACATTCTGTGCCTGGCTGATGGCAGGGGACGGTCTCTCCCAGTGACCCTTCAGCCACAGCTGCCCCTACCGCTAGGGTAAGTCCAGCAGGCAACGTCGGGTTGACCACTTGGGGCTTCTACTCCCTGCCTCGGTCATGTGCTGTGGCCAAGCCCATGTGGCTTAGATATTATGTTGCAGAATGTGGGCCGAATGGCTGAAGGGACACTGCTTTGCCTGATGTGACCTGAGGGCTGGCCACCGAGGAACAGGTGCTGCTGAAGCTCTTTCTGGAACTCTGAGTTGCTCCAGAGGGTGTCTCCCTAATGCAGGGCACGCAAAGGTGATGGGGCACGATGGGAGGAGGCAAATGTCAATGGGGACGCAGGCCAGCTAGTGGCATGAGATCCAGAAAAGGCCAAGAAGAGAATCCGGCTTCCTTTACATCCAAAATTATCAGGGAAGGGGCAGAAAGCAGAGAAGCCAGGCGCCAAAGCCATGAGGTGAGGTTCTGTGTTTAAGACATACTGCTGGTCTGGGTTCAAATCCCAGTGCTGCCCTCATCAACTGTGAGACCACAGGCTGGTTCTCTCATCTCCTTGTGCCTTAGTTTCCTCGTCTGTGAAATGGGTTCACAGTGCCACTCATAGGGTTGTTGTCCAAGTTAACGGAACCAACATGTATACAGCTCGCTCGGCAGGCTTGGGGCACAGCTGGTGCTGAGAAAACGAAAACTTCACACGTGGGTGTCCCAGCCAGCCCACACCCACGCGGCTGGTCCAGAGGAGGCTGCAGCAAACCACAACCCACCAGCCAGCCAAACTAAGCATGACTTTCAAGTTTTTAAAGAATTCCAAAGAGTAAGTAAATAACAGAGAAGAATACGCAGTAGACACCAGAGACCAGCCCACAAAGCCTGAAATATCTAACACCTGGACCTTTAAGAACAAGTTCGCCAAGCTAGGTCTAGAGACATGGAAATTTCTGGTGGAATAATGGACGGGTGGTGGGGGCAAAGAGCCAGGAGAGGAAGTAGCAAGGATGTCAGCGTTCAAGTGGAGGGCTGCACGGAGGGACCTGCAGATCAGAAACAGTCCGTACCCAGGGGCGGGCACTCACTCGTGTCCACTGGGGAACCCGACTGATTCTGCTATCTCCACAGGTGGACAGAAGCAGCCACTGACATGGGGCCCAGCCACATGGTGTGACCCCTCCAACAGAGCTCAGAACCCAGATCTGCAAAGAATGCTGAGACGTCCCAAGGCCAGACCCCAGGGGAACAGGCGAACCAGCCTGGCTCCAAAGTCACCAGTCAATCGACACTCCGCATCATATGTGTGCCCAGGCACCTAGGACCCTCCTGAACACCCTCTGTGCCCAGAGATGCTACTTGAAACTTCTCTCATGTGGCTACCCTGGCCTGGCAGGGGTGCTCCTTGAGTGCGGCCCCAGGATGGGGACCCAGAGACGCCAACCCCATCCCAGGATAGACAGAATCACATCTGTCCTTTCCCAGCCTGGTCCCTCAGGAAAGCTGCCCCTAAACTCCAGTCTTCATCTGCTACTGCATGCCTGGCAAGGCATCTGGGGATCCAGAGTGGATGTTGACTAAGTGATCAGCCCTGGAGGTCAGCTGTAAAGGGCCACCCTCCTCCTCCCGTCTTACAGATGAGAGAGCAGAGGCTGTGACAGGTGCGGGGACTCAGAGATCAGATCCAAGCCAGCATCAAAGTCCAGCTCCAAAGCCCGGCTTCCTCGCCACAGCCAGTCTCAGGGGCTGACAGGGACACCCAGGTGCTGTGGGTAGGAAGGGGCTTTGTGGTGGGGAGTGGAGGGCATCTCTGAAGGAGCCCAGTTCTCCCCGCCCATGGATGGTCAGTCCCGCCCAGACCGGGCCCCATCTGTCTTGCTCACTGCTGTCACCCAGGGCCTAGCGCAGGCCAGGTATTCTGCCTAGTGACTCAGTGACTGAGGCTGGCCGGGAGGGCAGGCAGAGGGGGCCCCTACGACCTTCCCAGTACAACTCTGGAACAGGGTCTCCCCTGGGAGCCCGAGCAAGGAGCCAGGGTGAAGCTTCTGAAGGTGCTGTGGTAGGAACAGTGCCCTTGGGGAGGGCAGGGGGCCCTTGAGTCTCAGCTCCACATCTCGCCCCTTGAATGTAAAACAGGAGGGAGCGAGAGCAGGCAGCACAGACACACACAGCCCCCAGCCGCCAGCCTGTCCCCATCAGCAAGAGCCCTCCGCTCAGCCCTGCCAAGAGCCGGGGCCAGCAGTGGGCCTGGAGAATAAACATGTCACTGCAAGGCCAGCCCGCCGGACCACTGGAGCCAAGAACCGCCGGAGGCTGTAAACAGTCTCTCTCTTGGCCGCAGACTCTGGCCCACCTCTCTGCACTGGGAATTAGCACTTTGCCTGCCATAAAGAAAGGGCAGGCCAGGGTGGGGGTGTTTGGGGAGGGGGTGGTGGGCGGGGAAGCGGGGCTGGACCGCAGCCAGCACCTCCATCTTCGAGGCCTGGAAGCCCCTCCTTTCTCAAGGAGGCAGGGGGAGGCTGTGAATGAATGGGCCATGGGGAGGCTGCCTGGAGGCCCAGCCGGGCAGTGCCGGCCATAGGCTGGAGAAGGGACAGGGCAGGGTTGAGGCCTTTTCTAGGGGCTCTGGTCATGGCCAAGGGAGGCAGTTGCTTTTTACAGCACCCCAAACCCCACCCAGGGCTTCCAGCTGGCTCTTGAGGAGGCAGAGAGTCCTTGGGCAGCAGAGGTCCAGGTCACACTAAGGAACCTTCCAGCCATCTTGCAAACCCTGTCTCACCAGCCCTAGGAAGCCGTCACCTCTCACTCTGCCCTGGACACGTCCTACTGCAAGTTCACATCAGGCTTAAGAACTGCTGCCTTCGTTTTGGTTCTACCCTCCAGAGCCAAATATCTTTTCAAAAGGCAAGTTGAGGCACACCATCCCCAGTTGGAACCCTTCAATAGGGCCCCTGCCCTTCACATTGTGGTGCTTCCAGCCCTGCCTGCCTCCTCAGCCTCCGCTACAGACAGCCTCCCCACCATGCACCTTTCTCCTGCCTCTGGGCCTTTGCACATGCTGTCCCCTCTACCGTGAATGCCCTTCCCCCTCTCTTATGCCTTGTTCACTTCCTCTTATTGTTCGGACCTTGGACCAACAGTCATCTCCTCCGGAAGTCGCTGGTCACTGAGACACCACCACAGCCCCACTGAAGCTGCTGGAATCAAAAAGACAATAACAAGTGTCGGTGAGGATGTCGGAAAACACTGTGGGTGGGAACGGAAAACAGTCCTGCAGTTCCCACGTGACCCAGCAATTCCACTCCCAGGTATCTGCCCAAGAGAATGAAAGCATTAACATCCACACAAAGCCTTGTCTGTGGATGTTCACAGCTGCACTATTCCTAACAGCCAAAGCAGAAACACACAAACGTCCATCACTGATGAGTGGATACATAAATTGCCACATCCAGACAGCCAGAGTCACTCAGCCATAAAAAGGGAGTTCTGACATAGGCTCCAACATGGATGAACCTTGAACACATTTGCAAAGTGAAAGAAGTCAGATGGGAAAGATCACATAAGAGATGATTCTATTCATATGAAACGTCCAGAACAGAAAAGTCCAGACAGTGGTTACTTTAGGGCTTGGGGGTAGGGTTGGTAGAGATGGAGTGACTGCTCACAGGCATGGGGCTTCCTTTCAGGGTGATGAACATGCTCTAAAACAGACAGGGGTGATGGCTGCCTGATCCCGTGAAAATGCTAACCTCCACCAGGTTGTACACACTAGATGGGTGAACTGTGTGATGTGTGAATTCTATCTCAACAGAGCTGTTACAGGGACTTCCCTGGTGGTCCAGTAGCTAAGACGGCTCCCAAGGCAGGGGCCCAGGTTCAACCCCTGGTCAGGGAACTAGATCCCAAACACCGCAACCAAGGCTTGGCACAGGCAAACTTTAAAACAAACAAATCACTATTTAAAAAAAAGAGAAAGCTGCTATAAAAAAGTCAAGCCCAGTCCCTGGCCTCAGCTTCCTCATCTGTGGGGTGGGAGCGCCCCCAGGCCATTGCTTTCCTTGCTCTGTGTCCTGCGGGGCAGATCTGGGTGACGTGTGTCCGAGGGCCCCAGTCTGCTGGCTTCCAGTCAGAAGGGCGGCAGAGGAGAGGAGAGCAGGTGTCGGCTGTGTCCACCACCCAGGCCTCTCTGCAGGATGGAGTGGACCAGCTGTGTCGTATGCCCCCACTTACCGATGGCTCCCCCTCCTGCTCAAGGACCCTGGTGCTCCCCTTTCTGGCCTCACCAGCCCAGGGAGCAGCCCCCTGCTCTCCTGACACCTGCCTACACCTGGGCACATAGGCCCTGCGCTAAGCTCTTCTTGGCCATGCACACAAGTGTGCCCGTGGCTGCCAGGACCCCACCTGAGCAGGCCTGATGCTCACCCCTTGCAGAGGGCTTGCAGACCTAGAAGGCCCACAGGTCAAGGCTGGCCCTGGAGAAACTCTGTCTGGGCGCCAAGAAGGACAGCGGTGGGGAAGGCAGTGGGGGTGTCAATTCCCAGCTCAGGTGCCCGGGCTCTGGCTCCTGGAGGAGAAGACTGGGGCCAAGGGAACCAGAGCATCCGGGGAGAGCTGTCCTGTGGGGCAGCTGGGAGCCTCTCTCCCTCACAAGCACAGATGTTCTGGAGGTGGGAAGAGGGAGGGGGAGGCGGCGGGCTGGCTGGCCTCCCTGAGGGCCTGGGGAGCAGCCAGGAGGCCTGCAGCCTGTCGCCAGGGCGGCGGCAGGGCGAGCCCAGGCCCTTGGCTCCCTGTCCTGCCTGGAAGCCAGGCCTCACTCCACCCTGGGCCTGGGGAGACCACATCTGGGCTCTGAGGGGGGCGCTGAGGCAAGAGCAGACACAGGGAACTGGGTGTGATTTCTGCCCAGATCCAAACAGAGGTTTCTGGACTATCAGCAAAGTCATCTCCACATACACTGGGCCCCCCCAGGACCCCAAGGGCCTTTCCAAGGGTCCCAGGGAGGGCACCCCCAGCACCCGGGGAGACAGCTCCCTCTCCGGGTCCATCCTGAGGGTCGCGGGGCACCAGGAGTGCTGGCAGCCCCGTGACAGTGAGAACTGAACACTCACGTATTCACCCCTGCCGGGACCCCCGGGCTGGTCTGGGGCCTGGTGTGTTCTCCAGGGCCCACTCTGGAGTGGCAGCCTGCCTCCTCCATCAGCACCTGCCACTGCCCCCCAGGGCTCTGCTCTGAGGGCCCCCAGATCCATGAGAGCCCAGGGAGCAACCCCCTGGCCTCGGCGAGACAGGCCAGGCCTCAAGCAGGCGCCCGGTGCCCACGCCCCACACTGATGCTGTGCAATCTTCACTGGTTTCATTGGAAACAGGTCTTGTGGGAAACTCCTTGAGACCCTGGCACTCACACTCCTTCCTGGGAAGGTGCTGGATTCCCCAAGACAAGTGGGGACAGGGGAGGAGAGGGTCAGGGATGACAGTAGCCTGCCCTGGCCCTCATCGTCCAAACTGACAACCGCTAGACAGGCGGGTGCAGCTCCTCCCCAGTTCTTCCATGCCTGTCTCCTTCCCGACGGGCATCCACGGGCCTGGGTGGGGGTCTCTTCCCACCCCACCTCCCTAAGTTTGGTTAAGGCCCTGGACCACCTACCAGGTTCTCATTTATCTGAAGTCTTCGTTTTCAACGCACTTTTCTAACCTTTTAAAGACGGAGAAAAACAGCATCATTCACGATCCACAGATGTCAGTAAGGAAACTACATCCAGGAATTCTGTCTGACAGCACTACTTTCTTCATCCTCAATTCTGAAATACACAAAGCTTTAAAAATGTGAGCAAATTCCACAAGTTTATGGCAAATTTTATGACGTGTCCATGTGACTACACTAATGCAGATAGAGAAAGAGAGAGCTGGGGTGAGGGGAGGGATCTGAGTAAGACCCCAGCCCTGTGGGTCTCCCTGCCACAAGACCAGAAGCGGAACCCAAAGGACAGCTTTCCCACGTGTGATGCACAGTTGGTTAAACCCAAAACCCTGGGCCCCTTACAAGATGTCAGCCTGTGTAACAGCACCAACCACAGCAGGAAAGGCTGGTCCAGGGGAGAGGGCGCAGGACCCAGAGCTCAGGCCTCACCTCTGCAATGCAGCTGCGTGACATGGGGGAAGTCAAATCGCCTGATGAAGTTCCCCTGTCTCCCTGTTCCTGAAGCAGACAGTCTGTACAGCCACTGAGACCAAAGCCCTCAGGAGACACTCCACAAATATTAATTATCTCTATCATGACATGCGGGCCATGGCAATCAGTGATGCTGGTCTGGGCACCCAAGACTGGAGATAGGGAAAACACCCAAGGATTCTTCCAAGAGGTCCCTGTCCGGAGGGAACTCAGAGCCCGGACAGAGAGAGAAAATTGGCCCCGGAGGACAAGCACAGCTAGTGACAAAACTGAGACCCAAGTATATCTGAAGGTGGAAGGAAGCGGGAAGAAGAGAGTGACAAGGTGTCAGGGAGCAGGTGAGGGAGAAGGTGGGGCTGTCCTCAGACAGCAGAGGGAAGGGTGACAGTCCTAGCTATTTTTATTCAGGGGAAAGCAGAGCAGGGCAAAGTCAGGTAGACCTGGTGGCCACGTTTTCCAGCCTAGAAATCTGTCTGTGGGCCTGGCTTGACCCTTCCCACAATGGCCATCCACGCTGCCCCTTGTCTGTGCTTGGACCATTGCAGTAGCCACCTCCCTTCGCTCCCGGCCACCAGCCTTGGAACGTAACCTGGACCTCCACGTAGGGGCTGGATTTGCTTCTGGTCACATTGGGCCCCTGCTCAAAATCCTTCCCCCATTGCCCCTGACTGAGGCCCTCTTCAGGGACAAAGGGTATCCTCTGGAAAGAATGTCCCCATTTAATCCTCTTCAAATCCTAAACTCCCAAAGTTAGAATTCAGAGAAGGAAGAAAAAAAAAAAAGGGGCAGAGGTGCAAACTCTGAGTTCCCACCCAAAACACTTTTGACAGACAAGAAAAAACTGCATATTTACACAGAAATAAAGGAGGAGGGGATCTTGGTGAAGAAACTTGCCTCTTTTCGCAGTTAAACCCAATATGCCTCTGACAAAATAAACACAGGAGGACCTCTGTTGTATATTCTTGGAGAGGGTGATTACTCTTCAGAATAAATACATCTCTCTCCCTTGAGTCTGGTCAAAAGGACTGGTGTCCATGCCTGGCTCCATGTGAGCCACACCGGGGGACAGAGGAGCCCCACGCCTAGCACACGTGCTGCCAGCACACAGGAGGCCTGGCCCGAGACAGCGCCGGGACCCGAGCCCGGAGGCCAGGAGCCCGAGTGTGTGCGAGGGGTGGGGGCGTCTCCGTGCTGCTCATCAAAATCAGACAGTGGCGTCTAGGCTTGTTTGCGGGCAGTTTGGAGCATCTCTGAAGCCACCGGGGCCTCCCCGGGGGTTGAGGCTTCCCTGCCTAGGCCCAGCCTCCAGTCGGCAGGACTCAGGCCACCTCCTTCCCACCCAGCACGGCCTCCCCTCTCCCCCCAGGCCACCGTCAGACAGGCTGCCTGCCCTGCTCATCCACTTCTTCACCACCCGTCTCCTCGGCGCGGGGTCAGCTCCGGGCGCGCAGGGACTCCGTGTTGTTCATGGCTTTGCGCCCCCCGGCCCGGCCCGGGACAGGGCTTGGCCAGCAGCTGGCACTTGGGAAATGTCTGCTCAGTGAATGCACTGGGCTGGCCTCTCTCATGCATGCCTCCACCAGACCAGCAGAGGAAGACTCCTTTCCAGTTCACATCTAGGGATATCTGAGCTCTTTTCTCTGTGACCCCTGGCCCCATGGCTGGGGGCTGGGATGACCTGCGCCATGACCCTGAGGGCCCCCAAGGCTATGGGAGAGCCAAGAGCTGGAGGGCAAGGCCCAGAGGCAGCCAGGGTTTCCTTCCCCTCCTCCCCTCCTCCCGTCTCCAAACAGGCTCAGGGAGTGAGGACCCCGAGGGTCACTATTCAGCGGCCCAGCATCCTCAACATGGGAAGGTTCGCCCGACTACATGTGTATGTGTCACAGAATCACTTTGCTGTACTGCAGAAATCTTCACAATGTACATCAATCATACTTAAGTATTTTTTAAAAGGCATCCTTGGCCAGAAGTAAGAACTGTGCCTCCCTGGACAGAAAACACTCAGTTTGTCCTTGAATCTAGAAATTGCCCTCTATACCCATCACACATTGAAGGCAGAGTGAGAACACACTTTAAGCCGTCATGCTGACTGCTCCGATCAGACCAGCTCAGCTCCAGTCGTGAGGCTGAGGGTCAGCCCTGGGCTGGCTGTGCTGCCTGGACACACCATCCTCTCCCTCTGGGGCTCAGCGTCCCAGCTGTTACTGGAGGACACGGGACCGCCAGCCCAGGACCTCACAGAACTTTCCCACGTTGCCAACTGGGTGACGAGGTCCTGGACTAACGGGCTTTGCTCCAGGACGACAGAGCAGGGACACCAGGCCCAAGTTCCCTGACCTGGGTGACACGTGGCCTTGACCTCGGGGGAGAAGGCCACGCGCCCAGGCCTATGGAGGTGCCCCTGCTAAGGGGCTGCTGCCCTTGGGGGGAAACACAGCTCCCGGTATCCATCCTCTTGAACTGTGATTTAGTGAGCAGACTTCTTTGGGAAACTAAGATAGCCATTCAAGATTTTAAAGCTGGACGGGCCCTAAGGGTCGTAAGCTGACCCACCCTTCCCCAGGTGAGTGAGGGCCTCCCTGTGCCCCCTGTCTGTCCCCTGGGGCTGACTCCAGCTTGCTCTACTGTTCTGGGATTGTCTGTCCATTTGCCCAGCTTCCCACCAGGCTCTGAGCTCCTCGGGACGGGTTCTCTCCACTATGTCTGATACAGAGAAGGTGCTCACAAACAAACGGTTGATCAATAAGTGAATCATATCTGGTCCCTCTTCTGACACCAAGAAAACAGACGTTTAAACTGCTGGTCCAAGGTGGCCAGAGAGTCGACGGGTCCCGGCCAGGATCAGGAGACTCCCTGAGCAGAGCCTGGTCCCCCACACAGCAAGACCTCCCAGACATGCTGCCAGTCCCCAGATGCCACGGACACTCGGTCGCTCCAGCATCCTCAGGAGAAATCCAGGCATGGAGTGACCTTCAAATTCAGTTAAAAATGGACTGTGCTGACCTTAATAAAAGATCCATTTAGCTTCTGAATGAGGGACCACAAATGCCAGCAGGTCCCACCCCATCTAAACATGTGGTGTCTGGGACTCCCCCCAGCGCCGGGGGAGCGCTTGTGTAGGATGGTAACACGTTGCCAGAGGATTTATGGGGCTGCTCAGGGTCCCGGCTGGCCCAGCTGCCAGCAACAGGCGGAGAACAGGGTGGGACCCCCTCATGGAGGAGACAGGCTGACTTTATGAAAGATCCCCGATGCCCCCAACACCAGGAGAGCACCAGGCACACCAGCGGCCATTTCTCCCTTTTCTCCTAACACTAAAAATGTGACTCTCACACTGCACCAATGAAACAGGGTAGGAGCATGTGGGTAAAGAGTCGGCTGTCCCCCTCTCCACATGGTCAGATGCAGCTCCTTCCCCACCCCTCTCCATCTTCAAATGAACACAAAAGCTCAGAGAGGAGAGCAGCCTTCTCTCCTATCACCCAGACTCGCCTCTACCCGCGACTCAGCATCACACGGCATCACTCCAGTGGAGGCAGTTGTAATGCTGATCCCCAAGTCCTTACCCACAAGCCCCAAATCCAAAAGTTCTGGAAACCAAAACACTTTCTGCACTCATTTGTCAGCAAAACCAGCCCTGCCTGGAGGCTATTTATAGCCCGGGCTTTTCCCCGTGGGATATTCACATCTTACTGCAGGAAGAGGGTGGAGTTTGACTCCAGGGTGCTGCCCCCCAGCCCCGCAGAGATGTTATGTAAAATACAGCATCACACTAAAGAATCTGACTAAGGGGCAGAAAAATTTGGAAACGTTTCTGGCCTGAAAGGCATCCAACAGGGGATGTGGACCAGCAGTGACACAAACGGCAGCTGCTAAGTTTCACAATGACAGGCTCTCCTTCTTTCTAACCTTCCCATGATATTCACAGTGGCGCAGTGCCTGGGACGTCCTGAATCTTCTCCGTCACAGAGAAATTCACAGGGTTAATTTCTGCTACTGCACGCAATGCTGCAGTGGACATCCTGATACACATACGCACACACACACACACACACACACACACACACACACACACACACTCTGGGGCCCTGTTTTCTACAGGGTAAATCAGGGTACACACCCCAAATGACAGTGAAAATACACTACAGATTAAGACAGTTATGTGCCACTTGGCGATGTTCCAAGACACTGAAATCTTGGGTCTGCAGACGGGCAGCTGTGTGACTCAGGGCAAATGACTTAACCTCTCTGGGCCCCAGGGAAAATAGGAAGCTGTGAGATTGCATCCAGCTCTGCCTTCTCAGCTCCTGTCCAGGCCTGGGTTACCACAGCTGCCTCTCGAGTGGTTTATACCTGTTTCCTCTTCTCCTTCTCCCAGCTTGCCTACCTAATACCACTCAGAAAAATCCTTCTTTTAAAACCACTTCTGTTACGTTGCTCTCAACCCTCACTCCAAACACACAATGGCTTTTTATTGACTCAGTGAATGGAACCCAACCTTCTCTGTTGGTTTAAGGAAGGGGAAAAAAAAAAAAACCCTATATTAAAAATAATAAATCACCTGAAATTCTGTCAGCCTGGCTGGCTTCAGCTATGCCTATTTCTCCCCCATCCACACATGTCCACATACACAAGGCACATGACTTGATTGCAGTGGCTGGACAGTCCTGCTCCCAGTGTCTGCCCTTGACATTATCTCCTCAGTGCCTCCTGTGCTGGGAAGGAGGCTTCATGCTGATCTGAGAGCTGGTGGTCCTACGTTCATTCAGACCCACTGGAGCTACAGCTGCCTTGAATGTTCAATTGTGGTCACCAGCCTCTTCTTTAAAAAAAAGGGGGGGGGGCGGCTCCCTCTGTAAGTCTGCCCATCCCAGCCCTGGCAGGGGAACCTCATCATCTCACACTGGAGAGTCTTGTTAAACATTTCCTGAGATACACTGTGTAGAACAGAGGTCCTTCCTCTGCCTGGAGGGTCACAGTACACATCAGTACATTAAAGGCACTGATAAGTCCTGCAGCACACAACCCTGTTTAGCTTTCTCTAATCTACTGTTTCCCAAACAGTAGAAGCAAGAAAGAGCTTGTGAGCAAGGAAAAAAATCACCCCAACACCCCATCGTTAGTATTCCTTGGCACACACTTGGGGGCATGCTAAGTGCCTGAGGTCGCCTCGCACACTTCCGGAGTCATCTCCTGCTCAGACATCTTCCCGAAGGGCCCCACCGTTGCCCTGGTAACCGATCTGAATCCTGAGCCTGTTGTTTGCATTCAACAATGTCCTCTGTCCTTTTACCTCTTGGAAAAAGCAGCTCATTGTGGTCACTGCCATGTGCAGACCCGGAAGAAACAGACCCAGATCAGCCCCTGATCAGCTGGGTGATGTTAGGCAAACCCATTAACATTTCTGAGCCTCAGTTTTCTCATCTGTGAAATGGAGGAGCCAGCAGCTCAGCACCAACGTCCTAGGATTCTAGTCTGCTGAGGTCTCAGTTCACAGCTGCAGCAGAGACCAGTGAGGCTACCAAGTCCAAGAACAGCAGCAGAAAGGAAAGGTAATTTTCTTCCAAAAGTAACTCAGGAACGTGGAGTCAGGATGTCTGGCTGTGAGGCCCAACTCAGCTGCGCCCTGGCTGCCTGGCCCCGTGTAAGACCTTGACCCCTGAGCTTCACTTCCTCCCTGTAAACTGAAACAGGCCCCACAGACACAAATATACTCAGAGACACAGACACACACATTAGGTACACGTAAAACTGGTGAAATCTGAGTAAGATGGGCCGGTTGCGTCCATGTCAACCTTGCAGCTCTGATGTTGCATTACAGTTACATAAGATGTTATCACTGAGGAAAACTGGGTGATTTCTCACAACTATATGTGAAATCACATTTATCTCAAAATGACAAATTTTTTTAGGCTAACGCCTATATCACAGAGACATTGCAAATGTTCAACAAGATGGCATATTTATCATTCCTTCTGAGATGCCTAACCACATGGTGGGTGTTCAGTAAACAGGCACCGAAGAACTGAATGAATGGAGGAATACGAGGAGCACATAGTAGGTGCTCAGTATTTTCCCTTAATCTTTCAATAATGTCTTACCAGCCCAGCAAAGTGAACTCCTCGGAAGCCTGCTTGCTGGGAACGCTGTCACCAAAGGCTCCTGTGGTCTCCCCACAGCAGAGGCTCTGTCAAGACCTGCCAGCTGCTAGGGGTGGGGGGAGAGCAGGCACTGCTGGCAGAGCCAAGAATTGGTTCACGCTTGTTTGGGAAGGCGCGCATTCGAATCCTACCTCTCTCCCAAAAGGGCTGAGGTGATTTCCAACAGGGGCCCAGGCCTGAGACAGGCTGCCCCACCCCCATGCCTCAGTCCCTTCCCACAGTACATCCAAGGAAGCCACTCAGAGGCTGACAAAGAAAACTTCCCCTCCTGGTCTCCCAGCCCTCTGGCCACTTGTTACATGGCTAGCAATGCAGCCGGGAGGCCCCCCAGGCTCCCCACCACCTGACAGGCCAGGCCAGGGCAGCTCCGGAGGTTACCCAGTTAGAGCCAAGGGGAGGGAGTGAGGGGCAGGCCCAGTGTGTGGGCAGCTGAGGTTCAAGAAGGCTTACTGCAGAGCCGCCACATCTGCACAAACCCAGAAACAAGCTGGGTGTCCAGCAACAGGTGACCAGGGGTCACTACAGACCCCACATAATTCCTATTCTCAAAGGACGCTGAGCGACGTGGGAACCAAGGATAACAGCCAACCCTCTGCTCTCACCCATTCCAGCTCTTCCAAGCTGCAGAACAGCTTCACATAAAGATGGCTGTCACCCTGCTTTACAGCTGGGGAAACCACAGCACACAGCGGATAAGGAATTGGTCCAAGAACACACAGTTAGTGAGGGAGGCAGCCCTGAGGAGAACCAGGAATCGTGGTCCACAGTCTACAGTATGAGCCACTCTGGAAACACCCGTGATGTCCAAGGTAGATGAGACTACAGAATACAGCATAGGGTATGATCCCACCCACAGCAGTGTGTATGAGCGTTTGTACACACGTGTGTAGGGAAAACGGCTGGGAGCTCTGGGTCATGGGAATATGGGTCATTTTTATGACTTCCCTTGTATCTCTACTGCCTACATTGTGAACACAGAACATGTCAGACTCCAGGAAAAGATCCAAAAATGCCAAGTCAGCTGCCCTTGGTCCCTCCTTTCCCCCTCTGCGTGTCCCCACCCAGGCCCAGGAGCTATGGAAACTCTGCTCACAGCCTGAATCCTTTTTGGCACCACACCATACCCGCCCCGAGGCCTGTCGTGAGGTCAGGGAAATCTTCTCAAGTCAGAAAGCTTACACAGCTTTGCCTGAAATACATTTTACAGTGGCATAGACGGTTATGAGCTCCCTAAAGGCTCATTTTGGGCAGTAGAGGTGGGTGATGGCCTTTTTACTTGGGAGTCTGCCTCACTGACATGAAAACTGTATTCACCACAACACTGGGAAATGCTTACGCTGGGATGTTAGGTAAGAGCAAGATGCGCAAGTACACAGAGGAGTTTCATTTTAACTTTGAAAAACGAACACACTGAAAATGCCCAGGAGGAAACACAAAACTATGTTAACAGTAGCTGCCTCTGAGCAAAGTGGGGAGCAGGTACTGAGGCTGGGCTGGGGGCAGTTCTCCTTTATTCCTTCATGTACTTTCCCAAATCCCTACAATAATAATGGAATCATAATAAAAACAGTAGCTGGCACTTCTTTGGGGATTTCTAACTGCCAGATACCAAGCACTTCATACGCATTAACTCTTTTAATCCCTTCTTTGAAGCAGGTACAATCACAAATGTTTCACAGAAGAAGAAACCAAGGCACAGAGAGGTGAATTTACTTCCCCAAGACCACACAGCTGACATTTGTCACCTTTTTAAAAAACTAAATATTAAAACCCTCTTTTGATATGATGGCTCAAGGACGGAAAAGAATTTTAATATTTATTGAATGTATACTCTTACTGATACATAAACAAACATAACCTGCCCACCTGCTTTGCTCCTCTTTTAAAAAGCAAATTGAACATGAGAATCCTCACTCATTGCTGGTGGGCATATAAACCAGTGTAACCTCTGAAAACAATCTGAGAACTTCCCCAAATAGTTAGACCTAGAGTTATGGTACAACCAGCAATTCCACTCTATGCATACCACAGAGAAAAAAAAGTACATTCACACAAAAAACATGTATACAGATGTTCAAAGCAGCCCTATTCACAACAGCTGAGAGGTGAAAACAATTCAAATATCCATCAATAAGTGACTGGATAAACAAATGCAGCCTATACACACAAAGAGGACGATTATTCAGTCATGAAAAGGAGCAAAGTACTGACACCTGCTACAGCGTGGATGAACCCTGACAACACTACGCTGAGTAAAAGAAGTCAGACACAGAAGACTACATATTGCATGATTCCATTTCCATAAACTGTCTAGCAGAGGCAAATCCAAAGAGACTGAAAGGAGATTAGCAATTGCCAGGGGCTAGGGGGAGGGGAGAATAGGGGTTCTTTTCAGTTCAGTTCAGTCGCTCAGTCCTGTCAGACTCTTTGCGACCCCATGAATCGCCGCATGCCAGGCTTCCCTGTCCATCACCAACTCCCGGAGTTTACTCAAACTCATGTCCATCGAGATGGTGATGCCATCCAGCCATCTCATCCTCTGTCGTCCCCTTTTCCTCCTGCCCCCAATCCCTCCCAGCATCAGGGTCTTTTCCAATGAGTCAACTCTTTGCATCAGGTGGCCAAAGTATTGGAGTTTCAGCTTCAGCATCAGTCCTTCCAATGAACACCTAGGACTTATCTCCTTTAGGATGGACTGGTTGGACCTCCTTGCAGTCCAAGGGACTCTCAAGAGTCTTCTCCAACACCATAGCTCAAAAGCATCTATTTTTCGGCGTTCAGCTTTCTTTACAGTCCAACTCTCACATCCATACATGACCATTGGAAAAACCACAGCCTTCTAAAATTAAGACAGTATGGTCACACAATTTTGTGAATATAATAAAAACAACTGAATTCTACACTTTAAAAGGGTAAATTATCTCATAAAGCTATTGAAAAAAAATTCCCAGTTATTTTTAAATTACACAACACATGAACACACTCATATTTTAAAACTCAGCAGTGATTCTCACAAACCCTCCTAGTTCCAGTCCCTCCCCAAAGGCAGTTGCTCTCAGCAGTTTGGAATATATCCTTCTAGACTTTGTTCTTTGCACGTACGTATGTATTAATACATAGCACACATATTACTAATTGATATGATAGTCTACTTTTCACAAAGATGGTAGCAATGCACACCTACCAGCAATAAAAGAGGGTCAAGCGTTCACCAACTCTGGAATCAATCTTCCTAAAGTTTTCCCGATCTGATAAGTAAAAATCACTTGATGTTTAAGTCGGTACTTTCATAATACACAGAACTCAAAGCTATGAGTCTTTTCCTCAACAGTATTTCAGATTCTAGCAGGCCCCCCTTTCCATATTGTTGCTGTTTAGTCGCTCTGTAGTGTCTGACTCTGCAACCCCATGGACTATAGCCCGCCAGGGTCCTCCATCCATGGGATTTCCCAGGCAAGAATAGTGGAGTGGGTTGCCATTTCCTTCTCTTAAAAAAGGTTTTTTAAAGAAGGCAGCTCACCCAGAAATAATTGGCATGGTTCTGAGAGGACACTAGGTGGCTGTGATGATGGGGGAGCAGTGGGTTCACAGAGGATGCTTTTTACCATCCAGCCACACCCTCGTGAGCCCCCATTTGTGCCTTGGGTGGGGATTCCACATGGGCTCGGCAGCTGGCACTGGCCTCCCACAGCCCCTCAAACTGCTAATGCAAAAATATCAAGACACGTGTGACAGGAGGGAGAGCCTTGACTGATGAACTGGAAATATTGCAGAGCACTGGTACTCTGCCTCAGCCTCTCATATGCTCTGTGTTCATGGGCAAGTCCCTTCCCCTCTCCACCCGCCTCTTCAATGGAGTAAAGAGACATACTGAGATCTATCATAAATGCAAAGACAAGAGAAACAAAAGTTTCACTCAGGTTATAGATAAAATATACTTTGTAACAAAAGCATCAATGAACATGCAACATTTTAAAGAGGGGATACTCTACAATAACAAGTGAAACATTATACTATTGAATCAGTTCAGTTCAGTCGCTCAGTCCTGTCAGACTCTTTGCGACCCCATGAATCGCAGCACACCAGGCCTCCCTGTCTATCACCAACTCCCAGAGTTTACCCAAACTCATGCCCATTCGAGTCGGTGATGCCATCCAGCCATCTCATCCTCTGTCATCCCCTTCTTCCCCTGCCCCCAGTCCCTCCCAGCATCAGGGTCTTTTCCAATGAGTCAACTCTTCACATGAGATGGCCAAAAGTATTGGAGTTTCATCTTTAGCATCAGTCTTTTCAATGAACACCCAGGACTGATCTCCTTTAGGATGGACTGGTTGGATCTCCTTGCAGTCCAAGGGACTCTCAGGAGTCTTCTCTAATACCACAGTTCAAATACATTAATAGTATATTCTAAATAACACAGCCACCAATATACAAAAAGACATCAACACTTCACAGTCTGTGCTTCTGAGACAGTCTTTTTTTCTCGTCTAGATTAAAAAAAAAAGATTTATAATTCTTTCTTACCTATCTGAGGTTTGATAAAATCCCCTCAAGCAAAAGAACATCCCCTTTTGACGTCACTTGTGGAGGTCACAAGGGCAGGTTGGTTGAAATCATTTTAATATCCACTGACTCAAAACAGACAGAGAAGATCAGGCTTGGAAAACATGCTCTTAAGCATAAAAAACTTGGAAAAGGCCTGGTGGTTTCAAAACATTTTGTCCACACTTGCAAAAATAGAGCAAGAGAGGATATAAGTGCAAAAGATGTTACATTTCAAGCCCAAACGGACTGGTTCAAAACATTAGAGAGGCACCATCTCTAAATAAAAACTTTTTGAAAGATTAATAAAATTGATAAAAACCTGTAGCCAGCTTGATCAATAGGGGGAAAAAAAAGGAGAGAGAAGATACCAACGACCTATATCAGGAATGCAGGAGGGTACATCATTACAGAACCTATAGACATTAAAAGAATAGTAAGAAAACATTATGAAGGAGTTATGCCAATTAATTTGACTACCTAGATGAAATGGGTAAGTTTCCTGAAAAGCCATAAATTACCAAAACTGACTCAAGAAGAAATCAACCTTACAGGAGAACTCTCCCTCAGCACCTCAAGATGACAGCTAAGCAAAGAGTGAAACCATCTACTGAAGAAAGACTCTCAGGAACAGCCTACTTCGTGGAGTAGGGTTTTAACGTGGACGAAGTTGGTGTGTGTCTCCTAGAACCTTTATTTACTACGATTTTTAAAAACATATACTTTAAAATAAATATATATATATACTTAATGTTATCTTTATTGTTTTCTCCCTAACCCATTTTCTCTGAGACCTTATTTTGCCAACTGTGGTTTTGCCAATTATGGGGCTCTTTAGGAATGCCATTCTCCCAGTTGGCAAGGATCTGCCATGTACAATGCACAAAAGAAAAACCAATGGAGAGTTCAAGGATAAAAACTCCAATTTTAGCTATTTCCATCTAGTTGGAGAGACAGGGCTTACAGATGTGAAGCAACTAGAAGACAGCATGAAGCTGCACATAATAAAATGATTAATTATTGCCAAGTGGGGGGAAACTGCATACAGACAAGGGCCTAGGGCCTTAGGGGAGAGGGGGAAGACTTCAGCTGGTAGAAGTTAGCAAAGAAGGCTTCCGGGAGTGGGAAAATAGGCAGAAAAGTGGAAGAAAGCGCATATATCAAGATATGATGGTGGGAACAAGTCAGATGGTTTCAAGGAATAGTGAGGAGTCAGCCCACGTGCATCATGCTGTGAGTGTATGCAGAAGCTAACAGTGGCTCTTTACCTTTGGGGGGGTCACACACCCTTTTGAGAGTCTAATAAAAGTCACTGATGTCCTCTCTCCAGAAAAATTGCATGTGTGCCCCCAGATTCTGCTTCTGAGGTTAATAAATCTGCCTGTAGGAGTGGGGATGCGTCATTGAGAATGAGGGGTCTCTGTGAGCTCCCCAAACTCCTGCCTCTAGAGGGTCCCTCTTCCTCATGGCCTGAACCAAAAGGTGCCCCTCCTGGTTCATTTCATCTCACTAATGGGGTTCAGATCCCTATGTTTTTGAGATCTATGGGTCAGCTCTCCAGAACGATGAGAACTAGAGAGGAAACTAAATGAGAAACAGCAAGAATATTAAAAACCTAGGCAAATATCCAGACAAAACTATAATTTGAAAAGATACATGTGCCGCAATGTTCATACCAGCACGATTCACAACAGACAAGCCATGGAGACAAGCTAATGTCCACCGACAGATGAAGGGATAAAGAGACGTGGTCCATGTATGCAGTGGAGTACTTCTCAGCCAGAAAAGGAACTAAAGTCATGTCATCTGCAGCAACACAGACACGACCAGAGGTTAGCGTCACTAAGCAAGGCGGGAAGAGAAAGACAAAGAGCACATAACATCACTTACATGCAGAATCTAAACGCAGCACAGATGAACTTATCTATGAAACAGAAACAGACCCACAGACACCGAGAAAAGACTTGTGGGTGCGAAGGGGGAGGGGGGCAGGGACGGGCTAGAGCGTTGGATGAGCGGATGCAAACTGTTACACACAGGATGGATGACAAAGGTCTGGCGAACAGCACAGGGAGCCAAGTTCAGCATGCTGTGACGGGGCTTCCCTGGCGGCCCAGCAGGTAAGATGCTGCCTCCAGGGGCGGGAGCGGGGGCAGGGGAGGCGGGTTCAACTGGTTCTCGGTTGGGGAGCTAAGATCCCACAAGCCTTACGGCCAAAAAAAAAAAAGCAGAATACAAACAACAGAAGCGGTGCTGTACCAAACTCAATAAAGACTTTAAAAATGGTCCACACACACATACACACAAACCTTAAAAAACATACCCTGTGATAAATCATAAGGAAAAGAATATGAAAAAAGAAAATATGTATAACTGAATCACTTTGCTGTACAACAGAAACTAATATAACATTGCAAATCAAATACACTTCAGTGGCATTTTTTAAAAACAGTAAGACGAAGAACAGTGTGGAGATTTCCTAAAAAACTGGAAATAGAGCTGCCATATGACCCAGCAATCCCACTCCTGCGCGCACACACACCGAGGAAACCAGAACTGAAAGAGACACGTGCACCCCAATGTTCATTGCAGCACTGTTTATAAGACCCAGGCCATGGAAGCAACCTAGATCCCCATCAGCAGACGAATGGATAAGGAAGCTGTGGTACATATACACCATGGAATATTACTCAGCCATTAAAAAGAATTCATTTGAATCAGTTCTAATGAGATGCATGAAACTGGAGCCCATTATACAGAGTGAAGTAAGCCAGAAAGATAAACACCAATACTGTATACTAACGCATATATATGGAATTGAGAAAGATGGTAACAATAATCCTATATGCAAGACAGAAAAAGACACACAAATATATAGAACAGACTTTTGGACTCTATGGGAGAAGGCGAGGGTGGGATGATCTGAGAACAGCATCGAAACATGTGCATTATCAAGGGTGAAACAGACTGCCAGTCCAGGGTGGATGCATGAGACAAGTGCTCGGGGCTGGTGCACTGGGATGACCCAGAGGGATGGGATGGGGAGGGAGGTGGGAGTGGGGGTTCAGGATGGGGAACACATGTAAATCCATGGCTGATTCATGTCAATGTATAGCAAAAACCACTACAATATTATAAAGTAATTAGCCTTCAACTAATAAAAATAAATGGGAAAAAAAAAACAATAAGAGCCAGTATTTACTGAACATGTACTATGTACCGAGCCCTAAGACACACACACACTATAATAATTCCCATATGCAGATGAGGAGACAGGCCCACAGACAGACAAGCAGTCACGTGACACACACCCGCTGACTGCCACCAAACACCAGCGTGGCCCTTCTCAGGGCCGGAGGTCACGTGAGAGATAATCACCCAAATGCTCCCTTCACCTCTCAGATGAGCGCTGGGAGCCCAGGGAGGGGATGACGGGAGCTCAGACCCCACATGCCTTGGGCTACTTCCAGGTTTTCTAACCCCCTCCAAGTGGAGCTTCAGATTCCTCAAACCCCCTTCCTTCCTCTGCCCCCGGTAACCACAGCAAACATTGCTGGGGTCTTGATGGCTTGCCAGGCTCTCACTAAGGGCTTCAACTGCCTCATGCCCCTGAAAGGGAGGACATAAGACTGTCCTTGTGTATGGATGAGAAGCCTGGGGCTCAGAGCCCTGAAGTGACGCTGAGGACAACATGGGTGGCAGGGGTGGATAGCGAGGTCTGACTTCAGAATACCCTTGGCCAAACCACACCATCTGCCCTTGGAAAGCAACCAACATGGCCTTGCCTAGAGCTGCGATTCCATCCCCCCTTTTATGGACAGCTAGGAGAGCTAAGTGACACTGCGCAGAGGCAGGCATCCTAACAGGAAAAGTCTGGAACCAAGTTCCTGGTGTCCCGTATCTCTCCCCAGAGCAGAAAGGCTTCTATGCTTGCAGGGTTCTGACAGGGACCCTGAACCCTCCTTAGGACCTTGGTCTGGCCTGAAGCTGCCACCAGTAGGGTGGTGGGGGCATGGGGAGTCAGTGGCAGCCCTGTTCCTGCCCCTCCCACCAGCCGGGGCCCCTGAGCACGCAGCTACCAGTTTCTGCTGAGGCTATTCTACCTAATTAGGGCCCCAGCGCCACTGCAGCCAGAATCACAAGGGATCCCGTCACTCCCCCTGGGGCACAGAGCCCCAGGCACCAGGATGCCACAGGGCCAGCCTGCCAGCTGGGCCACTCCCTGTTGCCTGGCCTGGACTTGGAGGTGACAGAAGTGAGGGGTCTCTCTAGGCTGACTGCTCCTCCATGGTGCCCAGTGTAGCCATTTCGCTGTTGCAACCCCAACCATGGCCCTATCCAGGCTCAGCGGGACCTTAAGCAGTCTCTGCAAAGTCACCCCAAGGGGCTCAGCCAGAAAGACAGGCGCCAACTTCCCTCATTCACCCCCAAGAGTCCTAGTCACTAGGGCCAATAAGACAATGTCTTATGAGCATCTAACACGTGGGAGCTGCCACTGAAGACTCCTTATCACTGTCATCTTCATTCACTTCACTGCATCTCACCAATTTGAGGACCCAGTCTATTTTAAACTCCTGAAATCAGGATGAACCTTACAATGGGTAGAGTGTCAGTTTCATGAACAGCACTTTTCTTGCCTAGTGGTATGTAAAACAATCATGTGTTTCACAAGGACAGACCATGTCTAGCATTAGATAAACAACAGTGTTCACAGCCCCCAGCTGGCACAGTCATGCTCCTGAACTCTGAGCGCAGCATCCCAGGTGTGATGGGGGCTCACTGAAACGCTGCTGAGGCAACCAACCCATCACCTTACTTACGCACCCTTATTTACAGCTTTAAGGAAACATGTCCCCTCGCTGCATCAATTCTCCCCACAAACATCTCCTGGGCAACACCCCTCCCAAGCCCCTCGCAGGTCCCAGGGTTTCCCAGGATGCCTGAGGGAGGTAGAGGTGGCTCTCCTCCAGGACACAGGAGCAGGCCTGGCTGGGCTGACTCGGCCCCACTGGTTGGCAGTCTGAGTTTCAGATGGAGAGCACAGAGCCCCTGAGGAGCTCCAGACTGTGGGCCCAGCTGGGGTCAAGCCACCAGGAAGTGGATTTGGCACAAACTCCAAAAGGCCTACACACACCAGAGGAGCCTGCAAGGGGGGACATTCTCCTGCCACCTGGAAAAATTCTACATGTGAGTCCTGGGAAGGCCTGCCCAACACGCTCGGAACAATCTCACCAAACGGAGTAGGGAGGGTCAGGAGCTGCAGAGCAGCATTTGGCCAGAAATTTCCAGAGGGTGTTCCAAGCATGCTCAGCTGAGTTCCACAGGCTGTAGGCCAGATGCTCGGCTCCAGTGGAGGCCGACCTCTGGGGCTCCTGGGGGGTCCTCTGCTGAGGGCGGGCAGGGACACAGTTCTGGCCACCTGACAATCATGACATCAAAATGCAGGCGCCCAGAAAGTTACCAGAATGGGGTTTCTTTCAGACCCACTGCCTCAAAGCCACTGTTGGGGTGGAGAAACCTTAGGAGCTGTACAGAGAGATGTGAATCCTGCCCTCGACACTGACAGCGATGTGGCCATGGGCAAGTCCCTTTCCCTCTCTGGATCTCACAGGCCTTGATTTTCAGATGGAGATGATTCCAGACGTTAAGATACAGATCTTTCCAGAGACAGAGGGATACGTATCTGTGACAAGATGGCCAACTCATCAAAAAGATGAAAAAAACCATAAACATGCAGGAGCCTCAAAATACATGAAGCAAAATCTGACAAAACTAAGGGGAAAAAAAAGATATTAAAAATTGCAACAGATATTAAGACCTCTCAGAGAATGTGATGTGGGAGTGTGTATATGTTGTTCATACAAAAGAGCATGCACTCATGTGAGTGTATGTGTGCAAAGAAAGTGGGTGTGAGAGGTGAGTGTGCCAGGGTGTGCACAGTCAGTGGGCAGGGGGCTGTGGGGGAAAGGGTCTATCCTCTCATGCCCCCACAACTGGCCATCCTCCAGTTCAGGGTCTCCAGGCTCCCTCCCGTGCCCACCCTCCTCAGGACCTGCCCCGAAGCCAGGTCTCACCTCAAAGAAAGCCTGGTGCTTCCCTATCACCTGGTGAGCGACAGGTGAGTGAGGTCCAGGTTTTGCCTGTTAACCGGAAGGACTCCGGCCACTCCATGGCAGAAGTCACTAGAGCCAGAGCCCGCTTTCCTCACACAGTTTTGAAAAGCAAAGAAAGTGCAGTTTCACAAGAGGAGGAGGGTGAGGGGCAAGAGAAGCAATCTTTCCCTTTGCAAGAGGGGGCTGGGTGACTGCAGTCAGACCAGGCTGTGCCCAGGCCAGGGTGGAGGGCTGCCCTACTCTGGACCGGGGTGTGTGTGTGCCCAGGAGCCTCAGCTCTGGCACAAGACAGAAGCCTTGTCTCCAGTACAGCACTGCCCCCACCACTGCCCCCTCCCGCCAAGACCCAGGGGACAGTGCACAGTGAGGCTGCCCAACTTCCTCTCCTTGCACTGGGGTCCTCGGCATCCAAGGTGCTGGGTGTGGAGGGCCGGTGATGCAGAGACGGCTCAAAACATTTCAGGCCCCCTCATCCGATGGCCCCAGGGCATCGCACAATTACACAAAAGAACAGCACACATCTGAGCAAGACGCTCCAGAAAGAAAAGGGTCTGGGGAGAGATCCTGCCATCAAAGGATTCAGGATTAAAAGAGCTGGCACCTACGCCCATGCAAGGCCACCCTCTCGGGCCATCTAATCCTTACGGGCCTGAAAGGCTCCTCCAGGCCTCCCACGTCTTGGACTGATGGCTGTGAACACAGGACCCCTGAGCCTCCTGACCCGGGGCTGCAGCGTCTGGGAGTCTGCAAGGCCGTGCCTGCCTCCCACCTGTCTCCGTCTCTCCCAGTGGCAGAACCCACACAAACCTCTTAATCCCCATCTGTGAACCCTCGTCTGAAAGCCGGGTGAGGTTTACAGGTCTGGGAAGGTTTATAAAACACGGCTGTAGTGTGCCAACGCTCCAACCCCTCCCCCGCTGGCCCCCTCAGGGAGCTGGTGCAAGAGTCCAAGCGCAGCCTCCCCTGTGGCTCCACCAGGGTGGGCCCCTGCCAGCCCCACACTCTCTCCCCATGGGTGCCACTCACCCCTGGGCATGGGAAGAGGCCATTTGTTAGACCACCCACTCTCTCACGTCCCAGCTCTGCCATGTAATCCAAAACTCTCAGGGTCAGGAGCCCTGGTCTCCCCATTTGAGAAATGAGACTCATGTCACCTTTCCACAGAGCAGTGCACGCCACCCTCTGTGGTCAGAAGAGGAACAGGCAGTCTGCGGAGGAGGGCAGTGGCTGGCACAGAGTGGGCGCCATTAGATCAGCATCATCTGCTACAGCATCATCGTCGCCATCACCATCTCCTGAGACCTCACAATGTCTGCATCAGGACCAGGGGGTGGACAGAACCCCCTCAATGATCTTCCTTGGCACTGGCTCTGCCAACAGTTGATACTAATAAGTGGGCAGGACAAAGTGACCTTGGTGGGCTCTGACCTTTGAGTGGTCCTCTTTGGACCCTGGACTGCCTCTTCCCCCCACTTCACTCACTCTCTGCAGGTAGAAACAGCTTCAAGAGGTGGCTGCTCCTGCCCAGGGCCCCGGCATGCCTGCCTGGTTCAGCTGAGCCAAATACCAACTGTGACCTTTGTGTCGTCCATTCAAGGTTGCTGGCACCTCTGGAAGGAAATCCAATCCAGCAATCAATTTCATTCAGGGTTCCAACCCAAATAGGTCGGGCAGCAAGTGGCTGGGGCAGCCAGTGAGCGGGCAGAGAGCTTCAGAGCTGCTGGACTCACAGGCCAAGCTAGAGCTCAACCTCGAGGATCTTCTCTCCCCACTGCCCAGTCCCACTCCTGCCAACAGGTGCAGAAAGATGAGAGCTTGACAGCTGCACAGGAGCCAAGGGGCTCAGCTTCTAGCCCACCATCTGCTTCCATTTCACAGAGGGGAAAACTGAGACCCAGACAGGTGGAGGGTCTGAGTGAAGGCCACTGAGTTCTGGGGCCAGAATCTGGTGCTTCTGACTTCCAAGGGTGCAGCTGGAGCAAGTAAAAAACCCACGAGCAAATGCAACATGTTCTCAAGAAAACTCCTCTTATTCCAGGGAGAAGACCAACTCCCAGCTCCAAACAAACCCCATGGTGGAGACCACCTATGGAAGGTGTGACAGTGGTCAGTGAGTTGACAGAACACAGCTTCAAGGAGTCACAAATGTAACTTTCTCAAACCTAAGTCATATCATGTAATTTGGCTGCCTAAAACCCTCAAAGGAAAAGAGAACTGAAAGAGTCAATGTGGAATTACCAGGAGACCCAGCAATTCCACTTTGGGTTATCTGCCCAAGAGAAAACAGATCCACACAAAAACCTGTACACAAATGTTCACAGTGGTAATTCACAACAGTCAAAAGGCAGAAACAGCCCAAATGTTCATCCACTGATAAACAAAATGTGCTTTATCCATGTAGTGGAATATTATTCAGCCATAAAAAGGGCTGAAGTACTGATTCATGCTACAATGTGAGTGAATCTTGAAAACATATAAAAAAAAAAAAAAAAAGAAAGAAAACATATGAAGCGACAGAAGCCAAGCACAAATGACTCCGTATCGTGTGGTTCCATTTATACAAAATGTAGAATACATGCATCCACAGACAGGAGATTTGTGGCTGCCAGGGCCTGGGGGTGGGAGGTGACCAGAAGGGGTTTCTTTTGGGGGGGGGGGGTGACAGGAATATTCTGGACTAGAGAGTGAAGACAGCTGCACAACCCTGTAAAGACACTAAAAGCCACCGAACTGTATACTTCAAAAGAGTGAGTCTTGTAGTGTTTGAATTAGATCTCAATGTAAAAACAAAACAAAAACAAGAGTCAGCCCACAGTCCTGACTCCCAGCAAAACCCACCCGACTAGACCCTGCCGTCCTCTGAGATGAACCCCACCTCGCCCTCAGGCATTGCAGCTTCCTCACTAGAAAAAATAAACCCGGGAAAGTGGCCTCAGGTTGTGGGCTTGTTGGTCCTCCTGATATAATGGCGCCTGAAAACTGATGACCCATGAGGGTTTTCTGTCCCTAACATGTTATCCTCCCCGGCACAGAACATCATGGCGTTTCAGGGCCACAGAATGACATACCAAATTTAAAACCTAGATTCCCATGATATGGGAAACACTGAATTTCCAGCCACAGGTTAACAAGTCTGGGGATCTAAGTGAGGATTACAGCTTACAACGCTGTATCACATACTCAAATGCTGTTAGAGAACAGATCTTAAATTCACCACAAAAAAGAAATGGCAACTATGGGGTGGGATAGAGGTCATTTTGCAATAGATACATGTATCTAATCAATACTCTGCATATACCTTAAAACTATATCATGTTGTATGTCTTTTATAGCTTGATAAAGCTCGAGGAAAAAGAAAAAAAAATTAACTTAATAAATACCACAGGCCAGATTCCACGTGTGGCAGGCAAACTACCCGTGACCCCTGAGGACCAGTCGGGGAAACAACCACAGGTCACATGGTGAGTACAAGCTCTTTACACCACCACCCTCTTGGGGCTCCCTCTGGGGCCGAGTGGCAAATGGAAGCCAAGGTCCTCAATGTTCTTCCCAGAGGGCAGAAGCACTATCCCTCTCTACAGTCCCTGCAGCGACACGAGCCTGGGACAGAAGATGGACCTGAAATCAGATGTGGGCTCTTCCTCGGCCAAGAAAATGTGCCAACAAGGCCAGAACCTTCAATCGCTCAGAAGAGAGTCACAGCAGAGTTAACCTTCCAGGGGTCAGATCCAGAGAAATCTAAGCAGAGAAGGGACCAAAAAGCTCTGGGCAAGCTACCCCTCCAGCCCTGCCCCAGCCCCTTCCCTGTCTCCAGGGAGGCTGAGTTTTGAAGACCTTTGGCCATCCCAGTTGTCTCCAATCACCTCCAGGGTTAAGACGAGGCGCATCTGGAAAGCTTACTCGACTGAGCAGATGGCTCCCAACTCGCCAAGAAAAGCAGAGACCTCCCCTCGGAGGAGGTGGTCAGAGCTTGGGAAAGGCCTGAAGCCCAGTCACTTCACAGCAGCTGCCAGGGACAGGGTGCCAGTGTCAGCCCAGCTGGCAGCCTCTCCTGGCACCTTCCGGGAGGCTCCCCCAACCAATCACCTTGTCCAGGTGCCCCTCAAGCCTGGACCTGGGAGGAGGGGCCGCCAGGCCCTCCCTGAAGAGCAAGGAGCCGAGTGGGCGCAGAGAGCAGGGAACACGGGAAACAGATGTGCGCGGTCCTGACAGGCGAGTGATGACAGACGCTCTCTGCAGGCCTCAGATGTCAGCGCAGAGAAAAGAAAGGCGGCCCAGCGGCAACACCTGTTCCAGGCTGGGAGGCCGGGCTCAGGGGGCTGGGCGGGCGTCCCCTCGAAGAAGGCCAGGGTGCAGTTAGGTAAACAGCTGCACGCTCCATTGCCCAGAACGCTCCCTAGACAGACGGAAGAGGCAAGGGCGGCCTGGCCACCAACTGGCTCACAAGGAAAGCGCTCGATCACGAGGCAAACCCATCCTTGACGGGAGTAGACGTCTCCTGGCAGCAGGAGGAGGTCCCAGCTGGAATCTGAACACCTGGGCGATGCTGGGGGCAGCAAAGACCCACCCATTTCTCAGTGGGTGGGAAAACGTGCGGGGCGGGGTGGGGGGTGCTCCTGGCAGCAGAGCCAGCTGGTGGGGGCTTCTCAGCACCTCTGCCCCAGGCAAGCTGGCTCCTACCTCTCAGCTGCTCTGCTGGCTCAAGTTGGGGGGGGGGGGCATGGGGAGGGGCATGCACAGGAACTATTAAGACCTCCCCACCCAGGGCACTGCCACCCCTATGGCTGGAGCCCCAGAGGGGACAGAAGTCAAGACAGCAGACTCCAAAGCCAGGCTCCTAGCCCAGTGCTGACCTCAATGCCATTAGCTGAGTGACCTTGGGCAAACTCCTTGACCTCTATGGACTGGCTTTTCCCTCTATGACATGAGGATAGCGGTACCTCCCTAAATGGGGTTGCTTTGAGGACCCAGTGAGTGTGAGTACAGGAAAGTCTGGCACAGGCTGGAACTCGGAAAGCATAGACCCTCGTGGTTATTATAGCCTGGTCAGCCATGCCTCCTAGCTCTCAAGAGGGACAACCATTCCCTGCCCCAACAGAGAAGTGGGGGCAGAGGCTGGGACACCAGAGCCCGTGGGTGCCAGTGAGAGACCAACCCTGAGCTAGAAGCAGCTCAGGGACGAGAAGGGAATGAATGGGACCCATATCTCTGCTGCCCGCCAGCAGGTGTCACATCATAAACTTTTCAGGGGAAAGAGCATCTCCATTTCTCAGGGGCAGCAACTGAGGCTCAGAGAGGGCAAGAGTCTTACCCTAGGTCACACAGCCAGCTCCCAGGAGAATGAAGATTGAAGCCAGATCTGTCTTAAGGCCAAGCCAGGGTCTTTCCAGGGTCCCAGTGCTGAGGCTCCTCCTCAGACAAGCACCCTCAAAAAGGTAGGCTGCAGCCTCCCCAGCCCATCCCCAATACAGTCCTATCCAAGCAGCCAGCTCAGAGACAGTGGCTACAGAGCACGGGGCTCTGTAGGGCGAGGGGACCAGCTGGTGAGAAAAGCCACGATCTAAACAGAGGGTACCAGTGACACCCTTCCTTTCTTCCTTCCATGTTTTCTTTCTAGTTGATTTAGTCATGAGTAAATACTTAACAGGAAACAACTGAGGCATCATAGCAAGTGGTATAGACCAGGTTCTGGAACACACTGTCCCAGCTAAGTGGCTTCCCTGTGGCCACCTTCCCCAGCCACTTGCCCCACCCCAGATTCTCAAACTGCCCCCAAGAGAGACACGGAATAGGGACGCAAGCACCACAGTCTCCAGAGCTGGAATCGGGAAAGGCGCGCCCTCACACCGCCCCTGGGCTTGCCTGCAGCTCCTGGGACCCTAAGTGCCCACCCCGTGCCCACCCTGGCACTCAGCAGCCTCACCTGCTGGGCCCACAGCTCTGCAGGAAGCTGTCCTCTCCTGACACTACCAGAGCCCAGGGTCTGGAACAGCGGCTGGCTCAGAGGTGGCGCTCCATAAATATCTGCTGCATGAATGCGGGGACGGGAGGCTGTGGTTCCCACAGTCTGCTGACCATCAGTCAGGCTCTCCTGGGGGCAGAGTAGTGGCTTCTCTTTCCCTCTGTCTGGAAGAGCCTAAGCCCCACACTGCTGCCCCACCTCATGCAGGCCGGGTGGCCTCCCCTGCCACCTGGGATGCTGCCACAGTCCAGCCCCAGGCGGAGCGCTCCCCAGCCCATTCTGAACCTGCTTTCACTTTTTATTGCCCCTCTGCATCTTCAACTCTAAACCCTTTCTTCTTTTCCTGATTTCAAGGCTTCTAGTTCACCCCAACCTTATTTCCCTTTCTCCTGAATCCTCCCCCAACAAATCCCACCCATCTTCCAAGGCTCTTCCTCACCAGAGAGTTGGATGGAGCAGGACACTGGGGTAGAAAAACCTAGGTTCAAGACCCAACTCGGCCACCTACCAGCTGTGTGACAGTCACCGAGGCCCTCTGACTTCTCTGAGTCTCCATTTACTTATCTCTAAAAAAGGAATAATAAGGTCTCATACAGACATGGCAAGGAGCAAATAAGATAAGTTGCTTTAGAAATGGTGCAAAAGTTAATGTGATGTTTCAGCCTTCCCATACTCACACTGGTCTCTTCTGGGCAGACTGCAGCTAGCGTCTTCAACCACACCTGGCCACCCTCCGTGCCCCATGTCCCAGCTGGACTGGGAACTGCAGCTTCTTTCCCTTCCTTAAGGTCTATTAGCTAAGGCCCCCAGCTGGCATTTCAGCAACTCCTAACAGGTGAGCAAACCAACATGGGAAAACTCATCGCTGTTTGATGGTCTGCAGAAAACAGTCTGAGAGGCCTCATGGGGAGAGCTGATGACCCCATGGCCCCCAGTGCCAAGATGAAAATCTGTACCCAACCTGCAGAAGCCACCTGCATCCTGGAAGAATCTGTCCCAACACACCAGAAGAACATGAGGGGTCCCACTCTATGCCAAGCACTTGATTTTGCAGAGGCAATCAAATACCTCGATTTATTTAATTCTCACTATGGCTCCATGAGGCACATAATGCTTATTTCCACTCCTCAGCTTAAAGACATGTATTCAGGGAGGACGAGAGGCGTCCTCTCTGGCACTCAGTTATTGAGAGAAGGGGCAGGACTGGAACCCAATCCTGCCCTGCTCCAAAGATGGGCTGGGCTCTTCTCGGTCCAACCCTTCCAGGAACTGCAGGTCAGATTCCCAGCAGCAAACCCTGGGCGGGGCTGCCCCACACCACCAGGAGACGTCAGCATCTACAGTGGGGGTGAGAAGCCATTCCCAAACGTTCTAAAGACAGAAGCCCCCAAACCAGACCAAAGCCCCCAAAGAAAGCACTAAGCCCAAAGAGGATGCTGACGTTGAAAGAACCTTGGGCAGAGCACAAAGGCATCAGGGCCAGGCACCTACTTTATAGACTCAGCCACCACGTGTGAACACGCAACCCAGGAGCCCACACACGCGCACACACATGGACGTGTGGCAGGCAGACTCAGGAAGCTTTCAAGCAGATGGACATCCACCCCTGGACGAGTAAAGGCACCCTTCCCTGTTCACATGTCCTCTGCCAGCCCCTTGCCAGTGGCCACCACTCCAGGCATCGGATTAGACAAGCTAGCACCACTGGCTTCAGTGGAAACTAGGATTCCTGGCCCCGGTAGCCATGACAGTGATCATAACTCACAGACGTCTGCTTCCCCAGACCCACCGGGGGCAGTTCCTGCTTTGGCCTCTGCAAAGCCGGATCCAAAATTAACTGAACCCCGTCTGGCTCCTCCCGGGCAGGCAGCGTGAAGGCAGGCGCCTTATAAACAGGGTGCACGCCAGGCTTCCCACCCTCCCCCGGCACAGCTGACTTGCAGAGAAGAAAGACTCTTCCCACCGGGAGAAAGGCCTGTCTAGGACGCTGTCTCCCGGGCCCCAGACCTCCATGTCTGGAAATCTGTCTTCATCGGCTGTTAAGCAACCAGAGAACCTCAAAGGAAAAGTGTGAACTTGGGTGGAAAATTCTGGAAAAGCTAAGCCTAGTGGGAACGAGAGAGAGAGGAACTTCTGATGTGTTTCAAACCGGGTAAGTACGAGACCTCTCAGTGACCCGCGTGGCTGGACTAATTACCAATGTTATCAGGCGGATGACAGACGTGCCCCGAACTTCCTCTGTTTGATAGATTCCGCTGCACACACACTCACGTTCAGGCCCATGCCTGCTGCTTTCAGCAGTGCCCTATTCTTCCACAGGACCACTCGGCCCCCCAGCAACTCTGGCCTGCCCCAGGCCTCCGAGCTCAGCCAGGCACAGCAGGGTGACTCGAGAGGGCCCCTCCTGCTGGAACACAGCGCACAGAATCAGTGCAAACTGCTCCCCAGCAGAATAGAAAACAACATCGCTTCTTTCCCTACTGGGGTTTCAGAGGATGACTGAGGACAGCTGCTTACCTTCCTTGCAGCTGCCACCGGGGAGCTCCAGCCCATGGGTGCCTGGTGAGGGAGCCCCTGGCCAGCGCACACCAGGGTCCCGCACTCTGTGCAGGCGCCGATGACCAGCTGCCGCCCGTCATCCACTAGCAGGCTGTGGCTCGCTCGCAGAGTGTAGAGAAACAAGGGCAGCCGGGCCACCCGCACGGCCTTCAGCCCGAGACAACGCTTCTTCTCCTGCTGGCAGAAGAAGCACACGAATGTCTCCACGCGGTACTGCCGAGACCAGGGGCTGACGGCGTGGTGGGCACCGCGGGCCTCGTGCCGCAGCCACTGGCCCAGCAGGTCGTGGTAGCAGAGCACACAGGTGGCCACCAGGCCGGTGGCGTCGGCAGGCCTGGCGCGCGGGGCAGGCGGATAGACGGTGAGGAAGGGAAAGAAGGGCTCCTTCTCACCCAAGCGGCTGGATGGGTTCACGTTGAGCTGGAACTCCTTCCCGGGGCCCAGCTCAGCCCCACAGATATAGCAGACCGATGCCGGGCTGCCCTGGGCTGACAAGGGCGGCTCGGAGAGAGTAGGGTCGGAGGCAGAGAAGGCCTGGTGGTACCTGCCCAGGAAGCCCTGCACTGAGGTGATGAGCTCCTCGTTCTGGCAGGCCCGGTACAGGGCCCAGACGTCCTCCAGGACGCTGAAGCACTTGGGGCAGCTGCGGACCTCACAGCGCTTGTTGGGGCCCTGGGCATTGGGCGGGCAGGGCAGGAGGCTGAGGAAGGGGAAATGCATGGAGGCCCTGGCGTTGCCGTTGAGGCTCCTGGAGGCCACGGCCCGGGCGTCCTGGGTGCAGTCCTCCCCGCAGAGGTAGCAGGCCTCCGGCAGGGACCCAGTGGGGGGGCCCTCTTCCCTGAGGAGCCGCCTGCCCTTGAAGGCCATGCCGGGAGCGTGGCTGTTCAGGGGCACCACGTAGAGCCGCTGCAGGACGGGCACACTGGCCAGTTCGAAGCTGTGCCACTGCTGCATGAGGGACGAGAAGCAGCAGGGGCACACCAGGGTGCTACCCCCCTCGCTGATGGGCTGCGCCCCAGGGGGCGGGCTGTGCAGCCACAGGAAGGGGAAGAAGGGGGCCTGGGCCAGCTTCTCCTGCTTCTGCACGTGGATCTGGTGCTGCGAGGCCGGGGACAGCGCTGACCCGCAGATGTAGCAGCAAAGGCCCTCTGGTGGTGCTGCCCGGCTCTCCAGGGGAACCCGGGGCGCACGGCCACTGCCATTTTCCTTGTCTTTGGGGCCTCGGGGGCCTGGGAGAGGCTGCTCCTTGCGGTCCTCCTCCTCGCTGGTAATGTTGATGTCACTGTCCTCAGACATGCAGTAGCCCCCACGGCTCTCCCCCAGTGGCCTGCTCTCGGGAGTCTTGGCAACCCTGCCCAAAGAAGCTCCTTTCGTTCCCTCTGCAGGAGCCACCTGCACTGAAGGCCCTTGCCAAGGATCCTGCACGCCCCTCAGGACGCTGGCCCGGGCCTCTGGGACCCAGTGCCTCCCGGGGCCCTTTCGCCGGCGCCGGATGCCAGCCTTGGGCTCCCCATCCACGCGGAGCTTCGAGGGGACTCCCTCCTCTTCCACATCCCCAGACGCCAGGGTCTCCGCACCCTGTCCCGGAGAGGGTCCCAGCGCCGGCCTCCACTCCAGGCAGCGGCCACCGCGAGGCCCGGGCCCCGGGGCGGAGCGCGCAGCTGGCGCCCCATCCTGGTGGGGACTGGGGGCGTCGCGCGCCGCCGGGTCGGGCTCAGAGAGGGGGTCGGTGTCAGATAGCTCCGACAGCTCCGAGTCTCGAGGCTCCTCGGCAGTCGCGCGGGGCCCGGGTCCGCCGCCTTCTTCTTCGTCGTCCGCGCCGCCCAGCGCGTAGGCGACGTTCCACTCGCGGGGGGCCGCGGCGCCCCCGCGGCGCCCGCCCGCGCCCGCGTCGCACTGGTGGGGACGCTTGAGCCAGTACATGCGCTTGTCCACGGGCGTGCGGGCGCGCTCGAAGGCGGCCCACTGCTCGCCCAGGAAGCAGCGGCAAACGGCGCACACCAGCACGCAGCCGTCGGCCGGGGACAGCTCGCGCGCACCGGGCGCGGGCTCCTGCTGCTGCAGGAACGGGAAGAAGGGCTGCGCCGGGGCCCCCGCGCCCGCCGCCGCCACCGGCTGCTTCACCTGCAGCTTCAGCTCCTTGCCGCGCCCGATGCCGCCGCCGCAGATGAAGCAGGAGAGCGGCGCACCGCCGCCGCCCGCCGTCCGCTCGCCCACGGCTGCCATAAGCCGCTGCTTGCGGGAGACCGGCGCCGGCCGCCCGCTCATGGCCGCGCCGCGCCGCCCGTCCCGGCCCCCGCGCGCCCGGGGCGGCCCTCACCGCCCGCCGCCGCGCCCAACTTGGAGCATGTGTGCGCGCCGCAAAGTTTGGCGGCGGGCACGGGCGCTCCGCCGCTCACAGAGGCGCCCCCCCCGGCCAGCCGAGCCCCCGGCGGCGCCGCGGCGAGCGCGCCCGGAACGCAGCAGCGGCGGCGGCGGCGGGCTCCGGGCGGCTGGAGCGGCAGCCGCATGTGCGAGCTCCGGCGCCTGCCAAAGCGTTGGGTCATTTAATTGGGGAGGAGGGAGGCGGGGCGGCGGGCGGTGCGCAGGGAGGTGGGGAGGAGGAGGGGAGGAGAAGGGCGGGGGGAGGAGAAGGGCGGAGGAGTAGGGTAGGAGGAGGGCGGGTGCGCGACGGGCGGGGGAATCCCTCCCTCTCGCTCCCTCCCCTCTGCCCGCCCTCCTCCCCTCCTCCTCCTCCCTCCCCCCTCCCCCCCTCCGCGTCCCAAACTGCGCACAATAGCTCGCCGGCTCCTCTATCTATTTTGTGTCCAGCCGGGAGCCGCGCTCGATGATTCATTGCCCCAATTAGGGGCTCTCTCCAGCATGCCTGGCTCGAGCCGTCTGAAGGGTCTCCTCGGGGACCCGCAGAAACCCATCAGCCGCTAGAGCTGGTCTTTAAGTAAAGGTCAAGCAGGACGCAGCCGGAGCCAGGTAAGGACGAGACCGGCGTCCCAGGAGACGGAGGAACCCACCAAGGGAGGGCTGCTCCCTCAGCCCCGAAGCTGTAGAGTAAGCTAGGGGGCCCCTGTCCCCCTCCCCATTCTAAAGGGCCCTTTACAGCCTTGAGGAGCCCCGGGTTGGGGGCACCTTTCAGGGCCCAGGGATCTAATCCTGGTGACAGAGGTAAGAGGAGCTGTCCCCTGTCTCCTGGGACATATTAGAGAATGCAGCATCCTGGGGACAGACTCCTTAGCTTGCCACACCCCAGCCCACCGCTGGGCAGGGGCAGAAAGGGTCCTGTGTGTAAGGGCTGTGTGTTCCAGAGCACATGACTCAACAACTCTGGGCCCGTTTTTCCTCTTGTTAGGCAGAAGCTCTGGCAGGGGGTTAACTGTTTCCATGTATTTACTGTACCTATGTATAGATACATGTATTTATTAAACACAGAAAGAGACCTTAGTACCTGCCAGGGGCAGAATCTAAGTACTTTATACACATTTGCTTAGTCGCTCCTCCCAATAATTCTGCATTAAGTGCCATGATCAGCCCACTTTACAGATGAGAAAGAGGAGGCACTGACCCTAAGGTAAACTTCATGAATGGCGGAGCTGGCATTCAGACCTGGGCAGTCAGTTCCAGGACCCTGTTCTAACTCCCGGGCTGCAGTCACTCGGCAAACATCTGTGTCATCCAGCTGCTGGTGGAGACTGTCCACAGCAGGGGACACAGCCAAGACTGCTCCATCCTCCCTGCTGCTCTGGCACTGGCGGGGAGGCCTTGGGCAAATCCAGGCCTCTCTAGGTTCACATTTCATCTGCAAAATGCCCATCCCTTCCAGCTTCAAAAATCTTGAGTCTCTGATTTCTGAGCAGTTAACAGCTGTCCCAACCCGCCAGCTGGAGCCCAGAGTCAGCCTGGGGACAAAGGTGCCAGGTTGGCCCCTCTGCCCTCTGGGACACTGACATGTAAATAAAACTAGGCTTCCTCTTGGCATGGAGGAAGGCCATGCATTATAAATAAAGGGAACAAGAGAAAGGGCCACCTCTTTGGAATCCCTGGTGGATATTCCAGGGCTCACAGTTCAGGGGTCAACAGGAAGCTCATCATCATCACCATGGCCAGAAGTGTGGGACTGTGGGTTCTCACCCAGGCCAGAAAAAAGCTGTGTCAGCAGAACTATCCTGAAGGAATGCCAGGGGCAGGGCCAAGGGGCTTCCCTGCTTCTGGCATCTTTAATACCTGCTGAGAAGAGGGAGACTGATGAGGAAAACGTTAAAGGGTGAGGTCTGCATAACTGTGTCCCAGCATAACTCTCAAGCCCCACGCAGACCAAGAGCTTGCTGGTAACACAGTCCCTGGCTCAGGAAAGAGAGGTCCGCTGGGGGTTCCATATGGGCCCCTTAAGGCTTGGTTCATGCTGTTCCTTGTTTCAAACACTTCTCCAGGCTCTCTTTGTGAAGCCAGCTCCTCTCATCCTTATGGTCCTGGTCTTCCCCCAGAGGACTTCCTCCTTCTCCAACTTAAGTAACTTGCCCTGTCATTTTCAGTCTCACCTCACTGGCATAGGAATTTGCCAACGATTTTATTTATTTTTCTGTGGCCTGTTCTCTGACTGATTCCCCCCAGGAGCCCAGGTGCTCCCTCCTGTGGGAAACAGGTCTGTGTTGCTCACTGTGGAGATCCAAAGCCTGGCTCACTGCCGGGCCTCACCCTCCTGGGTCCCAGTCCTGCCCCATCGCTCTCGAGCTGTGTGAGCCTTGGGCAAACCCCTTAGCTTCCTAAGCCTCCGTTTTCTGCCTTGTGCAATGGGGTCATGACCCTCGACAGACAGGGGCCTGGCACATTGTAGGTGACTGTGTGGGTATCCTTCCTGGTCCTGTCCAGTGGTTGAGGAC
The DNA here is from genome assembly GCF_963930625.1 of Muntiacus reevesi. NCBI lineage: Eukaryota > Metazoa > Chordata > Mammalia > Artiodactyla > Cervidae > Muntiacus > Muntiacus reevesi. Next base: position 224,670,255 of record NC_089250.1, on the reverse strand, counting down.
GTTCTGCTACTGCCTGTCTGCACCCCCAGGTGAGCGGGACACTGTAGTGAAGTCACACACACAGTCTGAGGGAGAAGCGCCACGGAGATTGACAGGAGGAAGAGGGAGATGGTTTTCTTGGCTAAGCTAGTCATCCAGAGAGCATCCTGAGTGTGTGCAACATGTGTGAAAGTGTGTGTATGCAAGTGTTGGAGTGTGTATGTGTGTATGTGTGCATGTGCCTGCATTCATGTGTGTGCATGTGTCAGTGTGTACATGTGCGTGCATCCCTACGCGTATGTATGCATGTATTCGCGCGTGTACCTATGTGTGTGCACACAGGGGGCCAGGAGTGGAGGGAAGAGCTATCCACTGGATGTTTCTACTTCCTTCTGTGACCCAGTGGCTCAGCAAGGTCCCCGGGCACACATCTTGGGAGCCAGGGAACAGGTGAGAACGGAGCAGGGCAGGAGGAAGCAGGAGATGATGGTTGGTCATGTGTGGGCAGGTGACCGGGGTGCGCACGCTGGTTCCGCTCGACATACCAGATGGACATCACAGCTCTGCTGTTTACTAGCTGTGCGAGCCTTGGCCTGCTAGTTAACCTCTCTGAGTCTCGGGCTCCATCTGTAAAACAAGGGTATACAAAACTCCCCCACAGGGCTGCGAGGAAGGTGAAGTGAGACCGTCCAGGCGGAGCACTCTCTCTGGATGCAGATATCACAGGAGCACTTGTGCACATGGGTTGAGTCGCACAGGTCCCTGGCCCACACATTCCAAATTTTTGAAACAAGCTAGTGAGGTAGATTGTGTTATATCCTCAGTTTCCAGGTGAGGAGACAGAGAAGAGAAGTAAAGGCCAGAGGTCACGCTGTAGGCGGAGCTACGGCCAGAGCCCAGGAGGTGTGTCTCTGTCACTCCCTGGCTCTGCTGGCCATTAGCTTTGCCCTGAGCCCTGCGATGCCAGCTTGTTCTCACATATGTCCCCAGTTTCACACCTAAGGAGACTCAGACACAAAACAGCCTGAGTCTGTGCCAGCGATGAGGCGAAGTCTCAAGGTTCATTCATAATAATTTCATGTTGGAGCCGCGGCCGCCAGGTCCCAGCAGAGTCGGCTCCTTGCTTCCCTGAGCCCCCCAGCCCGCCCTACAGCTGGGGAGAGGGGGCCAGGCACTCGCGACCACATGAACCACCCAGTGCCCTCCATCTTCATGCTTGGGACTCCCAAGCATGATGGGATTGAAAAGCACCAACAGATGCTCACAGGCACCCCAGTGTTAGGGACAGGGAGAACGCCCACCTTGGGTCTGCAGGAGACCAGAAGGCCATCAGCGTGGAACATCTGGGCACATCGCAAATTTGCAGCTTCCTGTAGGGTCGCCTTGGCCCAGAAACCACAGGAATCTGCCCTCGCACTGCGGAGGAGAGCAAGTTTCCAGGCTCCAAGCACTTATCACACGTCTTATTGTGTGTCTGTCTCTGGGTGGCTTCCCTCGCAAGGTCCCGCAGCATCACGAGGCGGGGGACTCGGTTGGGGCCCAATCCATGCTTAAACGTGGGATGCCAGACTCTATCCAAAACCTCGCAGTGCCTTCCAAGTTCCAGAATTGCCTGGCTGCTTCTACCGGCTTCCAGTCTTTCATTCTTTCAAGTGCCAGCAATCCAGACCAAATCCTTCCCTGTGGCCCCAGCTCCCCCCAACCCTGCAACCCTCCTGCCCTCCTCATGGTGCCCTTGCCTGCTTCCTCCTCTCTCTATGTACGGGGCCTCAGGCACCCCTCCCAGAACCCCTTCCCCTTCGGAGGCTGGCCCACCATTCCTCTTTTAGAATACGTGTGCTGTGTGTTTGGCCTCTGGCTCACCGGGGACCAGAAAAACAAAATTTATCATCTGACTGTCCTTTTTTTTTTTTCTTTTCCTTTCCATTTGTTTCCCCCTAAGAATGAAGTAAGTATTTTTAAGCTGTGCTCAGAAAGAGTTTCAAACATGGCAGGCCACAGGCAAAAGCATATCCTCCTCTCAGAGGGAAGGAATGCAACCGTTAACAATAAAAAAAAAAAATCCCTGGGATTTATGAAGGCTGTCTTATGAGCCATCTCACATCCGTTAGCTCATATGACACAGCAATCCAGGGGGTGAAGAAGGATTCACCAGCTCCACCTGAAAGATGGAGAGACTGAGGTTCTAGGGGATAGCTCCTGGGCCTGGGGTAAGCTCCCAGCTGCTGGGGCTGGTGAAATTTCCTAGTGTTTGTGTGTGTAAACTGGGCTGATCTGTTCAATGTAAACATTAAAAATATATAGCGTGTTTGGTGGCCCAAGCTTAGCATCCCTTCTGTTTTCAAATATAGGGGCATCAGAGGGTGGAAGTGGGAGAACCACTTTCCATCTCTGCGGCCTAAGAAAAGTGCTCCAGAGAAGTACTTTGTAAGCTGCTTGCATTACACAATTAAGGGCAAGAGCATGGGGTAAAGAATCTAAGAGCAGAATCAGGTGCCCCTGAAATCTTGCCTTGCTCCCATGAACCTGAAAAAAAGTACAGACACAAACAGCCCAGGCCCCACCTCTGGTGATACTATTCCTCCAACCTCCTCCTCCATCACAAAACCTGAGGTTATTGCCATGAACTTCTGGGCCTCATAAAGCTCCTTTGATAAATGATCACCAGGGTGGATCTGCACCGGGGATGCTGGGACAAACGCCACAAGAATCCTGAGTGTCCTCAAAGACTCCCTTGCCACTGGTTTCTCAACAGAACCCTGACTTGCAGCACAAAACCCACAGTAATCATCCATGTGGCTGGTTCCCAGGTTTCCAGGCTGAGGAGAAGGTAGGGAATAGGTGGGTGGGGGAGGAGTGGGGGAAACAGTAGACCACTGACTTCGTGCTATCTGAAGAGCGCCTGGTATGCAGTAGGTGCTCAATATTGCCCCCCAGTGTGTACTAAGTAGCTCAGGTTCACAGCATGCTGACTAGATGCCAGGTACTATGTTCACCTAGTTTAGATCTCGCAACGGCCTGAAAAACAGGCATTATTATTTACCCTGTTTTACTGATGGGGACCCTGAGGCTCTGACTGATGAACACATGTCCCCAAGGTCAGAGAGCGGAACTGGTGGGACTGGGTTCAAACCTAGGGAGTCTGGCCAGAGAGCCTTGCTCTAACCTACCCTGCTGCTGTGTGTCCAGCCTCTGGCCTGCTGGGCCAGCCACCCCTGATTTTTGTCCTTAGATGGGTCCTGCCAGGGAGGTAGACTTACCAGACACCTTCAAATCCTGCCTGTGGCTCCAGCAGCAGCCACAGCTCAGCCTGGGTTCCCCAACCCTCAGCAGCCCAGGCTTTCAGGCCCTGGACTACTTGATGGGCTGCAGGCACCTCAGTGCAGGCTAATGGTGGTGGCTGGGGGGGAGCCAGCAGCCACAGATTCCTTCTAGCTGTTCCTCTGAGTCACCAAAAGATATTTCAAACTCCATGGCCAGCCTGCCTGCCCTGGTCTTTCATTTCTGTGGTTGGTTGGTGCTGGACTCATTGATGGGGATGTAAAGCAGGATTGAAGTGTATGTCCAAATCTAAACCAGGGTGCAATAATTTCTAAAAGCTTTCATTAGGCTTTATATATAGAAAAGTGTGCCCATGTACATACAGAACCATGGGTATCATCATGTGGGTCCAGCTTGTGGAATTCTCACAAGCTGAGTGTATCTGTGTCATCAGCACCCAGAAATAAGGCACAGCCAACCTCTTCCCATCATCTCCCCTTACATCTCATCCAGGCCTTACCCCCCATCAAGGGTAACAAGTCCCAGCAGGAATGCCAGGTGTCCCAGCTTCTAACGCCAAACAGCTTTTTATTTTTCAGCAGCTTTACTGAGATATAATTCACATACCACACCATCCACCAATTCAATGGTGAATAATTCAGTGGTTTTTCATCTCTGATGGTTGTGCAACCATCATCAGAGTCAATTGGAGAACATTTTCACTGCTCCCAAGAGAAACCCCATGTCCACTAGCTGTCACCTCCCAAGCCCTCCAGTCTTAGGCAATACTCATCTACTTTCTGTCTCTGTGGATTTGCCCATTCTGGAGATTTCATTGAAATGGCATCATGCGGTATGTGGTCTTTTGCGACTAGCTTCTTTCACTGAGCATGATATTTTCAGGGTTCAACTGCACGTCAGTACAGACTGCATATTATATAAATAGAAGGATATCCTATATAGTCTCTGAGTCTGCCTTGTGGCTCTATGTTATGTCTGTGAAATTCTCCCATTTCTGCACCTGGGAGTACCCAATTCTTTTCCATTGCTGTATAGTATTCCACTGGTGAGCTTACCACAATTTTTCCAGCCATTCCACCACTGCTTGGCTTTGGGGCCATTACCATTTTACGCAAACACCAAAACTGCTTTTCTGAACATTGTCATCCATGTCTTTTGTTGAAAACACATGAGGTGTTTCTACTGGAGTTACTGCTATGGGGCAGGTATACGCTAGACACCAGTGCACACTAAGACATTTGAAACCACATTCGTGGTGGCTTGTGGAATTCCCAGGACTCCCTGGCTCCTAAGACTGCCTTTCAGCTGCCGACCCTGTGGGCCATCTCCCTGCAGGGCACCCGCCCCCTGGCCACCCCAGCAGCCCCCACACAGCCCACACGGGCCGCAGAGGAAAAGGGCTTGGTGGCTGGTATTTTCGTTGGGTTGTATGAGCACGCGTGGTTTCCCTGTCCTGGCTCTGAAACTGTGTTCCTTTCACAGGCCAGAAATACTTAGGCATGGCTCGCTCTAAAAGGGGAAACATATTTTAAAATTCCAATCTGCCCAGGTCTTAGAATGATTTAGAACATTCCAGCTGTCCAGAGGACAGCGCTCACCAGGAACAGTGACTTACAGTCCCCAGTGCCCACTTTGGGTCGTGACTCCACTCCCTCCTGGGTTCAGAATGCATTTCCTGAGCGCCTGCCCGTCCGGAGGTCTGGGTCAGACGCTGCACAGGGTCCAAGCAGACAGGCAGCAGGATGCTGCACTGGCAGGGAAACGGGTCTTAGGAGGAGCAGGTCCCAGACCCTAAGTCAGCCATGCTCAGTTCTGAATGTGTACATCCTCTCATTTAATCATTCCAACGGCTCCATAAGATAGAGGCACAAGTGCTATTTCCACTTTACCGATGAGGCAGATGCTCAGAGAGGCTATGCTACTGCCCAAGACCACACAGCTTCTAAGTGACAAAGCTGGAATTCAAACCCAGGTTGTCTGGCTCCAGAACCCACACTTCAGACTGCAGTAAGTTGCCTCTCTGGCTTTCACTGTCTGGATGGAAATCCCAGCCTTGTCGTTTACTCTCTGCACCTCCCTGGGCAAGTGGTTGGACTTCTCAGCCATACTTCCTTAGTCCATAACCATGCCCATCACCCCTTGTTGCCTCGGGAAGATTGAAATACTACTGAATGCGGAAGTGCTGAGAACTCAGCATGGGGCGCCGTTTCTGCCCCCTACCTCTGGAGTCCCCCAGAAGGGTTTCCGCCTCCAAGAAGTGTATTTTTTGGAGAGAGTCTTGAGGTTGTGGCCCCTCTCTGACCACCCTGTTTATTTGGCGGGTGAGGACCCACAGCCCAGGGAGTTATACATTGTCCGAGGTCACACGCAGAGCTGGAAGGGGAATTCCCAGACTCGAGCTCTCTCACCTTTGAAAACTGGGGGTTTCTGGTTTTGAGGCCAAGGTGCCCTCACCCAGTCATTCAAGAACCTCTTGGTGACCCTGTCTCTTTCTTGGGACCCCACCACTCAGCCCCCTTGGTGACCAGCTCCAGACTTCTGAGAAAACTAGAGCAAGTCTGACATTCTGGGTGGCCTCCAGGGGCTTCAGGCTTGAACCCAACCCCCAGCCGCGAGTAGGCTAGTGTGAGGTGGGGTGGGGGCAGGTCTGGCGGCCGGGAGTCAGGTCTGGGTGTCCCGCTGCAACTCCAGCCAGGCACCCTGACTCGTCTTCCAGAGAGACTATCTCCCAGCAGGGCCACCCGGGACCCTGCTCGGCCACCAGTGTTTATCAGACCTGAAGACAGAGCTGCGAAAAGTAGCCGAGAACAGGTGCCACGGTGGCAGGCACTCCAACCCAGGCTGTGGGCAGCTGGGTGGGGGCGGTGCTTAGAGGAGGGTACCGGGCGGACGAGGCCAGCTGAACAGGGGACCTCATCTGGGGGTGGCAGAAGATCAAGGACATGGCCGCCCCACTAGAAGAAGCTGGAGCTGTCCTCCTGCTGTGGATGCGGGGGCCAGAGTGGGGGTGGGGAGAGTAGGGGAATGCTGCCAGGCCTGTGTGGAAGCTGGGGACTTAGGGGGTTTGGCAGGGCAGCCCACCTGCTTCCCCTCGGGGTGCCTCACATCCGCTCTCTACCCAGGAACTGCACAGTGTGATCTATTCAAAGCGCAAGTCTGGTTATGGTCTTCCTCCTGGTTAAAATTCTCAGGCTTCACTGCTCTCAGGTGAAGCTTCCTATTTCTGGCCCTGCCATGTCTCCAGGAGACTCCAGGACCTCTGGGCCCCTGGCCTTTACCTTCCAAGACACCCCACACACACTGCATCTCAGGGCCTTTGCATGTACCGGCTGGATTAACTTCATTTGATTCCTTCCCCTCTGTGCCTATTTCATTCCTCTCTATGCCAGATATAAGCCATTCCCCACCCTTCTACTCTGCAGGCCAACCCTGAAAATCATGTTCTGCAGGTCCCCTGGCTTCCGTTTCTCCCCTCCCCCCAGCGTCAGCCTATGGAGGCACTGGGGAGACCCCAGGACAAGAGGAGGGAGAAGCCAGGGTATTTCTTTCTCTCTCTTCCTCTCTTCCTTTCCCCTTCTCCATCTCCCCTCCTGTTTTGGGCTCCAGAAATGGCTGCATTTCCTCTGTGCTCCAGCTGCAGCCCCAGTAACTGTCTCCTCTTTGTCCCTGAGTCGGAGGTGACAGCAGCTTCCTGCAGTTCCTAATCACCCCTATTTGCTCTTTCAACCGCATTACCACTTTCGTAACCAGGTTCCTTTATTTAATTCCTCTCTGGAGTTACCTGATGCAGTGGCTCTTTCCTGGAGGCTGGTTCATCCTGTGGTTCCTGCATGAGGATCCAGATCCCACAGGAGCCTCCCTGGCCCCCCAGGCCTGGCTCAGGAACCTCTGGGATATGCTGGGTGATTTCTTTTCCTTCTGGGCACTTATTGCTGTTTGCAATTATGAATTCATGAGTGTGGTTATTCGATTAACATCTGTCTCCTCCCAAATCTGCAAGTTCCATGAGGGTAAGCGCCAGACATCTGTTTTCGCTCAACACTGTATCTCCAGCACCACAACCTGGTCTCGGCCTGGCACCTAGGTGCATGCAATAAACATTTGCTGAATGAATGAATGAACAAGGAGAGTGTGAGGAACTCATTCAGCTACAACCATTTACTCTAGATGAATCTTTTCCCTGTCTTTCATGAGGTTACTGGATAGGCTGGTTGGAGAAACTCTTCATTCATTCATTTAACTAGAATTTATTGAGCACTCACTGGGTGGGTGCCAGGGTGGACAGATGGATACACAGATGGATGAATACATGGGTAGATGGAAAGAAGGAGAGAGGGAGAATGGACAGACAGGTAAGGAGATAAGTGGGAGGAGAGAAGGATTTACTCTTGGGAAAAAAAGGAAGGCAGGGAGGGAAGATAGGCAGGCTGAATTAAGAAAAAAGTTATAACTATTCTTTTGAGAAAAAGCAGAAGGGCTGGAAATGGCAGTGCTCACACAGGAACCTTGTACTGAGTCCCTCAAAGATGCAGGAAGGTAAGGCTCTGAGAAGGCAGTGGGTGGGGAACCTAGTTTCTGAACAGAGCTACAGCTCCCTCTGGTCACCAAGATTAACAACTTTGATTTGGAGAGCCCATTTCCAGTCATGATTTTGAGGCCAAGAGGGCATGCCCAGTAGCCCTTGGGGTACCCAGGAGACAAGGGGCTACTGAGTTGACAGCTCGGGTTGACATGTCCCTGGCAGCAGGAGGCAGTGGCAAAACTGAGCCCTCTGAACCCCCCAAGTACATGTCTAGTAGGAGATGGACAGTATTTCTCTTCACTCAAGTCCCTGGGACCCAGACAAGCTCAAACATGACGAGCCCCAGAATCACCCTGAGCCCATCTGGCGAGCTGCTGCTTGCGGCACTCTCAGGTCCTGGCCCCAAGGCCGACATGGTGGTGGGGGGGGGGGGGTCTGGAAATCTGCATTATTTTAGTGACTATCCAAGGATTCAGATGCAGGCGGTTCATAAGCCACAGCCTGAAAAACACTGATAATGGTGCCATCTCAAATCGTACCAGAGAGGCACAGAGGAGGAGGCAGGGAGGCAGCATGTGCTTGAACCTGGCAGCCAAGGTTCTGACTTCCACCCTGACCCGTCCCAGAGGGACCCTCTGAGCCTCATGTCTCCATCCACCAACTGAATAATACAACACCAGAGTTTTCTCTCTCCCTGGTGCCATAAGGATTATGCACAAAACACTCGCAGAGAGCGTTACACCCAGCAAATGTGAGCGCTGAACTCATCCACTCAGTTAAAATCTAATTCATCTCCGTGCCTCAGAGGAGTTCCAGGATTCATAATTTTGTGGGTTTTAGAAATGCTACCTAGGTTCAACATTACCTTATACCTCAGTGGGGTTGGGGGCAGCCCCCTTAAACAAAACCACTGATATTTGTGTACCAAAATAAATGAATCTTCAAGCTGAAGAGCAGCCATGGAGGCTATAAATAGCCTCATGTCCATTCAAGGCAGATTTCTGAGACCAAATGAGTTACAGACTTGGTTTTTCCAGCTTTTATGATTTTGGCATTGTGGATAGGGGATCGAGCTCTGTATAAAGGTACAGCCACCCAGAATGATGGTATAAAAAAAAAAATCACACTCTGGCCACCTCTGTATGAACTGAGAAGGAAATTAGCACCATATTGTAAAAGTAAGAGAATTTTTTTAAAGTAATACACGTGTCCAAGGAAAAGAGACTAGAACAATGGGTATCCCTGACACCTGGAGCAACAGATGGTGGTGGGGTTTTTGCTTTTTGCTTATGAGTATTTTCAAAAGTTTCTACCTTGAAGCATGAACATACATTGCTTTGTGATTTAATTTTTAATAATACAAATTTCAAAATCTTTAAATGCACAAAGACTTGGTGAGATGACCCCTTTGAGGGGGAGTGGCAGGCCAGGGGAGTCAGAGACGCAGGGGCAGCATGGCCACAGCCCCTCTCCGGTCTTCTCAGAGGGTGGACAAAGCCCCTTGCCTGCACGCTTAGGGCGTGCCTTCCCCAGCCCAGAGAACCAGGCTCTAGAGGGAACCAGCCTCCGCGGTCCCCCTCTGTGCGGGTCCTTAGCCCAGAACCCCACCGTGGATGCCCCCAGGGGCCCAGCTCAAGTGGGGAGGGTGGGTAGGAGGCAAAGGCAGGCGGGAAGGGAGGGTACACAGGAGGCAGGGGGCCACTGGAGGAGGGGGAGCACTGACTTGCAGCCACCCCTCAACAGGTGGCCTGCCATCTGCTCCTGTTCCCCGCCCAGGCCACGTGTCCAGCCCTCTTGAGTTTAACTTTGGCTGCACACACGGCCTGAGTTCATGCAGCCAGAAAAAGAACTACCAAGAGCGGGCCCGGCCGAGGACAACGCGCGGGTCACTTGTCGCCTGAGAGCAAGTCTAAAAATGACCACAGACCTTGGAAAGTCCCTCTGCTCAGGTCCTGCCCTGCATTTTCTCTTCACTGGGTTCCTGGACTTTGGCCTAAGCTCTCTTTAGCACGCTCATCCTTTACGTGACAAATATTACAATGTAGGCCCAGAGAGGCAAAGGAGCTGGCCTGGGGTCACACAGCTTGACATTTACCAATTCACTCACTGATTCTTAACTGTTTATTGCACAGGCTCCCTCCCTGCCAGCTGCAGAAACAAGGCCTCGGAGAGCCTATAAACCTAGCAAGGAGAAGCCGAAACTTAAAAATGCAAGAGTTTTCCAGCTCTGCAGCTGACAACCTGAGATAATTCTCTGAGCTTGACTTCCTTATCTGTGAAATGGGAGTAATAACAACAGTGCCAACCTCTTAAGAGCTGACAGGAAAATCCTTTTATTCGACTTTAGCCTCACACACTTTTATTTTATTCTCACAATGACCTTGGGTGGTCAATATCATGAGCGTTTTGCCGATGAGAGAAGGGAAGTGTCAAGTCATTTGCCAGCATGCCCAGGACAAGCCCAGACTTGGAGCAGGTCACTCAGATCCCCAGCTGCTCCCCCACTGGTCCTCCCAGCCACCCCTCTCCTTCCTCCTCCCTGCATCTGCCTCCACCCTGGAAGAGAACATGCTGGAACCTGTCCCCAGGGTGGGGCCCAGCTGTCACCCTCCCAACAGCTGGGACCCTGGGGTGCGGTGTCCAATGCTGGCCTGCAAGCTGAGGCTAGGGAGACACATACAGCTTCTAACCCACTGGGGGAAGGAGGAGGGCCACCCGTTACAGGGCGTGCTCCCCTATGCGAGGCGGCCAGCCCTGCCTAGTGCCTTCCCTCCCCTTAGGACCCCAGGGCACGCAGGCTGAGGCAGGTACTTGCCTGGGGGCAGGTCCCTCCCCCCAGTGCTCAGGGCCCCGGAGACCCAGGGAGTGGGAGTTAATTCTAAGGCAAGGAAGAAGAAAGCCAGCCAGCTGCAGGGGGTGGGGAGCGCAGTCCCGTCCCGGGAAAGGCCTGCCTGCCAGGCCCTGGCCTCCCTGGGCTGCATGCCTCTTCCCGCCGGCCCAGAGGCGCCAGAGCCGGCCTGGGAAGGAGCCGCGCCAGGTCAGGGCGGGCCTGTCCCCCTCTCAAGTCCCCGCCCTGAGTAGGGTTTTCTTCTTACTCGAGCCAGAAGTAGGAGGGGACACGGTGATTTTGACCATGAAGAGATGGAAACACGAGAGAGAGATACAGAGATGGGGAGAGACAGGGACACAGAAAGAGAGAGGGAGAGTCAGAGAGATACAAACAGAGGCAAGGATAGAAATACAGAGAAACAGAGTCAGAAAGACAGAGATAGAGCTTCCCTGGTGGCTCAGCTGGTAAAGAATCCGCCAGCAATGTGGAAGACCTGGGTTCGCTTCCTGGGTTGGGAAGATCCCCTGGAGAAGGGAAAGGCTACCCACTCCAGTGTTCTGGCCTGGAGAATTCCATGGGACTGTATAGTCCGTGGGGTAACAAAGAGTCGGACACGACTTAGTTACTTTCAGAAAGAGAGAGAGAAAGTCAGAGTGAGAGACACAAGGCAGAGACAGAGAGGGAGAGAGAGACAGAGACAAAATCAGAGACAGAAAGACAGAGGTATAAAGTCAGAGAGACAGAGATACACAGATAGAGACCAAAATACAGACAGACAGACAAAGATTGATATGGAGGCAGAGGGAGACAGACACCTAGAGAGATGCACAGTTATACACACACAGACACAAGATGTCACACATGGAGAAACACAAAGATAGAGTCAGAAATAAGGAGACAGAGAGACACAGGCCTGCACAGGGCCTCTCCACCCCACTGCCTTCATCACCCTGAATCAGCCCATTTCTGGGGGAGCAGCTGGAGGGGACTCGGGGGCCATCCTTCAGGCAGTGACCCAGGACTGCTGGTGCCACCCAGACACCCAGCACCTCACAAGCCAACACCAGTGTCCTAAGCCCTGACCCCACCACATCTTCCTCCTACCCCTCCCCAGGTGACTCTCCGCTCACACCCTGAAAACCTGTGGCAGTAGAGTTGTCTTTTCTAGAATATCATATAAACAGTCTCAAAGTGTGCCTGGCAGCTCTCACTCAGCGGGTTTTTGAGGGTCTCCCAAAGAGCCTGCAGGGGTCTCGTCTCCCTTTTTGCTGATGGATGATGTTCCACTGTATGAGGACACCAGCTTGTGTATCCACCCCTGGTGATGGACATGTGGGTGGTTTCCAGTGTGGGGTTACCGTGAACACGGCTGCTGCGGACGTGAATACAGCTTGCGGTGTGCACGTGGGTTCTTCTTCCCCTCAGGAACTGTCTTTGCTGGGTCATAGTCAGGTGCTGACCTTCAGCCGGTAGCTGGTTTGGCCCGTTTCCCTTGTCTTTAGAAACAGGGATTTTAAAAAGTGGAAACAACCTGTATGTCCATCAATAGATGACTGAATTAACAAAATGGGGTTCATCCACACAGTGAAGGATTATTCAACCATGAAAAGGAATGAGGTTCTGGCACAGGCTACCACATGGATGAAAACACCATGCAGAGGAAAAGAAGCCAGACAGAAATGGAAATGAGCAGGACCCTGTGGGGGTCCTGAATGCACAAGTTTTTCTGTGTCCCCCATTTCTTGCTTGTAGAGAATAGACTTCAGCCTCCGTGATTCTGAGTTCCAAAGGTCAAAATCAAACAGTTGCTAATCAGGGAAGGGAGGGCGACCCAGAAACAGCAGTGCAGCCTTGGGCAGGGCCCTGGTTTCCCCTCCAGGGATACATGTATCTTTGCGCTCTTCTGCAGAACTAAAACCCCCAGCAAATGGAAGATATCAGCATTCTCCACTTCAGAGAAACTCATCAGGAGACCACCTGAGACAAGATTAAAGGCATGCAGGACCTACACACACTGTGATCCGTATCAGCAACCCTACCCTTGAAGCATTGCTAAAAACTCCTCACCAAATCCCTCCAGGTTGGGACACACAGTTTTTGAGGTACAAACCCACTCTGGTGCCCTTTGCCTGGGCAAAACAATAAAACTATTCTTTTCTACTTTACCCAAAACTCTGTCTCTGAGATTCAATCTGGTACCAGTGCACCGAAGCCTAGTTTTTGGCATCACAAAGGGCCACAAAAAGTAGGATTCTATTTCATTTATATGAAATGTCCAGAACAAGTAAATCCACAAGGACACAAAGGAGATTAATGGTTGCTTAGGCCTGGGGGGGTGGTGGTGGAGATCAGGAGTGACTGCAAATGGGTAAGGGTCTCCTCTTGGGGGTAATGAAAATGTTTTGAAATCAGATAGAGGTGAGGGTTGAACAACCTTGGTGCTGTTGTTTAGTCGTTAAGTCATGTCCAACTCTTTTGCCATCCCCCGGACTATAGCTTGCAAGGCTCCTCTATCCATGGGATTTCCCAGACAAGAATACTGGAGTGGGTTGCCATTTCCTCCTCCAGGGGATCTTCCTGACCCAGGGATCAAACACAAGTCTCTTGCATCTCCTGCACTGGCAGGCAGATTCTTTACACTGAGCCACCAGAAAAACTCTTGGGAATATACCAAATGCCATTGAATCATACACTTTAATATGATGAATGTTAAATTGGTGAACTTTATGGGATGTGTGTTTCCCAGGTGGCGCGAGTGGTAAATAACCTGCCCGACAATGCAGGAGACATAAGAGGTATGGGTTCAATCCTTGAGTCAGGAAGATCCCCTGGAGGAGGGCATGACATCCCACTCCAGCGTTATTGCCTGGAGAATCCCATGGACAGAGAAGCCTGGTGGGCTACATGGGGTCCATGGGGTTACAAAGAGTCAGACATTCCTGAAGCAACTTAGCATGCATGCATGGGATATGAATTTTGCCTCAATTTTTTAAAGTTGGGGATAATCTGATATAATAGTGTGTCTTTATAGGATTTCTGTGAAGAATAATGAGACAATACACAGAAGCACTTAGCACAGGGCCAGAACACTGCCTGGCACATAGTAGGTGCTCAACAAACATTTGTCCATCTCCCCAGTCCCTCAGGCAATGCTCTGCCAGGAAAACATGGTAATGAGCATGCCTGCAGCTACTCTGACCTTCATGGTCATTATCTTCAAGAAATCTTCAAAACAATCTCATCAGATGGGAATCTTTTAACATTTATTATTATTAATCTCCCCATGTTTACAGAGAAGGAAATCAAGATAAGGAACCCTCCCAAGGTCAGCCACCAGCCTAGGCTGGCTGACTTCGGAGCCCATGGGGCCAGGTGAGCACACGGCTCGGTCAGCCAGTCCTGCGCCTCAGGACACACGTCACAGGGTCTGGATGCATGGGCAGAGGTGCCCTTGGCCTTCTTCACAGAGTGGGGGCCTCTCCCCACCTCTCAGGCTGGGTTTTAACAGATCTGAGGGGAAAGGAGGCCAATTGTATCCCCGTGACCCTGCCCTAGAGCCTGGGCTCCCAGCAGGGTAGGGGATGTGGCTGCCTGGGGTCCTGGGAGAGCCAGGTAGAAGGCCCCCACAGAGGCCAGGCCAGCAGGCTGCTCCCAGGGACTCTGCTGGGACTCATGAGGAAAGAGGCAGTGAGTGAAAGGCAGCAAAAACAAGCCAGGGGAGACCTGTTTACAGGCCTGGGCTGCTCTCTGTCTGCAGGTGGCCACACCCTCTGGCGGCCTCAGCCCCTAGCCTCCTGTCCCAGCCCTCAGTGGCGGTGGGCACATCCCCTGTCTTGAAATTCTCCTGAGACCTTGTTCCCAGCCAGTCTCAGCCTCGCCGACCCCTCCCCCAGGCCATCACATCACTTCCTGCCTGACTGCAGAACAGTCTCTCCTAGAGCTGCTCCCCTCTACCCCACCCCACACCAGACCACTGGAACTCTGCTACACAGCCAGCCTTCCAAAACTCCACTTTGCTCACGTGATTTCCCTGCCCTCAAACCATTTGCAGCTCTTTAGTGCCCCCAGAGAGGCAGTTTGGAAACCAGTAAAAAAGAAGGACTCTGGTCAGGGTATCTCGGTTCAAATCCTGGCTCCAGCACAGACAAAGCGAGTGACGTCACCAAGTTCCTCTGCCATGCCTTGCCTCACTTTCTCCATCTGTAAAATGGAGTAAGGATGAAACGTCTCATACCAAGTAGTGGGCAGAGTCCATGAGTTGACACCATGTAGAGAGTGTTCAGAGCAGTGCCAGCTGGTCATTTCTGAGTATTACAAATACTGGGGAGAGAGGCGGTCCACCTTCTTCATGTGGCTGAGGCCAGTGTCCTGGGTCCACCCCAGCCAACATGCACAGCCCCCAGCTGACTGTTCCGGCCAGCTCTGAGGACAGCTGTCCCCATTGCTACAATGTCGCTTCCCGTCTTCTGCCCCGTGCTCTGCACATTACAGTGGGGCCTCCACATTTTGACAACAGAACAAGAACAGTGGACACAAAGACCTTGTCAGGCCCCAGGACAGGCCCCTCTAGGGCATTCCATATGGCAACTCATTTCATCAACACCACAACCCTGTAAGATTGGTACTGCTCTATCTCTACATGATAGATGGGAAAACTGAGGCACAAAGAGGTAAGGGCCACCCTGCTGGGACATGAAGAAGTGGAACTGAAACCCAGGCGTTCAGGTTCTGGGGCCTGTGGTCTTAACCACCAGGCTCCATGGCATCTCTGCAGCCTTAGCACAGGCCTGGCACATAGTAGGTGCTCTGTCAATGCAAACATCCCTCAGGCGTGAGTCACGGCATGTGCGGGTACACAGGTGCTCCTGGCAAGAGTCGGGCCTGTGGTGACTCTGGGTGGCTGGTGAACGTCTCTCAGAGGCCACCCTGCGGGGCTCCAAGGGTCCTAAGCAGAAGGGCAGCACCCTCCCCATGAGCCAGCTCTCGCTATAGTCATTGTCCTGCCCTTAACCTCCTGCACATTGCCAATGTCCTGCATACTGTCTTCAGGTGATTTAGGGCTTCGGTGGCCCTGGGCATGTGGCCCCCCAGGAGCACCAGCCCGTCCACACCTGGGATGGTCCTCTAGACAGAGGCCTCTGGGTCACCGCCCAGATCTGGCCCTCCCCAGAGCAGGGCCAGGCTAGTGCACAGTCACCCCCCAGGCCATCCATCAGATGACAGGACCTTTACGGAGAAAGAGGCACTTTTTGAGGGCAGGGGCTCGGCTGAGCTCCAGGACTCTGTCCACCCCAATCCTGTCCCTGGGCAGAGCTCAGGAGCCACCACTTCTCCCTTCGGAGGCCCCCTCCCCTGCACAAACCCAGGCCCCCCACTGCTTCCCCTCACCTCACTTGTTCATTCTACACACATCCATTAGGCACCTCTGTGTGCCATAACGTGGCCCCTGGTGTCTTTGCTGTCGTCAGAGTTCTTGGGACACCCTTTACTTTCTCAGCTTGTGAGACAGTCCTGGGGTAGATTGTATCACCAAGGTGTGGCCTGGCCCACACACACTCCCATGGCACTGTTTCCCCAGACCCAGTGTAGGCTGCCATCATAGGGTGATCATCTCTTGTGTGCCAGACACTGTGTCTCACCATTTATAAATGCTTCTCATGCCCCCCATCCATTCACCTGCAGAGAGTGAGGCTAAGAAATGTAGAATGAGTTGTCCCAGGTCACACTGCTGGCAGGAGGCCATGCCAGGGTTTCCCCCTCTCCACTCAATCTCATCTGTCTGTGTAGGCTGCCATGTGGCAGTCTCAGCCTATGGTGATTCTCTGGGGCACCTCAGCCCCCACCAGCCCCTTACTAAGCAGCTCAGTCCTGTCACCCACCTTACCTTCTGGATTCTCAGCCCCAAAATGCCTACCTTGATATCAACCTGTAGTCCGCTGAATAACTCCCCAAAGTGTCCATGTCCTGATCTTTGGAATCTGTGAATAAGTGACCTAAGATGGCAAAGGGGACTTGGCAGATGGACTCAGTGAAGGATCTTGAGATGGGGAGACTGTCTGAGATCATCTGGCTGACCCCAGTGTAATCACAAAGTCCTCAGAGGAGGGAGGCAAGAGAGTCAGATCCAGAGATTCAAAGATGCCGAGCCACTGGCTCTGAAGATGGAGGAAGGAGCCAAGAGCCAAGGAATGCAGCAGTCTTTAGAAGCTGGAAAAGGTAAGGAAACAGATTCTGTTTGGAATCCCGTTCTGCTGAAACCTTGATTTTGGTCCAAGAAGATCCATGTCAGACTTCTGACTTGCAGCACAGTAACAGAATTAATCTGTGATGCCTTAAGCCAACACATTTGTGGTCATTAATTACAGCGGCCATAGGAAACCCCTACAATGTCCCCTCCTGTTGTGAGGGTCCCAGCCATGCCAGTCCTACCCTGAACCAGTCCAGGGCTCGCTTGCCTCGGGGCGGCTGCACCCTCACCCTCAGGTCCTGCTCACCTTCTTCCCCTCCCTGCTACTGTGGGTCACTTATCATGCCTCTGCATCTCACCTACCACCTAACTGGAATTTCCTCAAAGGTAGGAAAGTTGACTGAGGTGTCTCTGTCTGTCCTGTAGCATGCAGCATGGAACTCGGCAGGAGCACACACAGCCTAACCAGGCCCACAGGCCTGGGGTCCGCCCTCCCCTTGCTCATCTTGCACTTCAGGGGGGCAGCCCATTTCAGCCCCTCAGCTGAGCCTCTGCCTAAGCAGTTCCTGGACTGCTACTCCCTTCTCAATGCAAAACTGTCTGTTCTCAGGGCTCAACAAGATGTAAATGAGAAAGTCCCCTCTTGAGAGAAGTACTCTCTCACTGCCTATCAGAGGTCTCCCATGTGGCATGCCTTGAAAGTGGAAATCCTCTCATTTACTGCTTAACGTTTTTTTCTTTCCCCCTAGAATCTTCTTGAGGGCAGCACCGTGCCCACACTGAGGAGGGGGACACATAGAGCCCTCACAGGCCGTTTAAACAGACTCTTTGCTTCCATCACAGGCCCCCTGATCAGCTGGGTGGCCTCCAGTGAGCTGCAATCCTCTCAGTCTTGGCATTTCACCTGAAACGTGGCAGTAACAGCACCTGCCTCCAAGGACAGTGACAGCCGAACAGGACACCCAGTGTGGTGGTCCGGCACAAGCCAGCACACAGTAAATGCTCAGTTATTAATCACAGCAGCTCTCGTCTCCCTCCACTGCCCCATGTGGCCACTAAGGTGACCCCTGACCCACAAGCTGGGGAGGTGGTCGACTTCCTGGTAGTGGAAAGCTCAGCCCCTAGAAGTCCAGTCTTCCTTCCAGCCCGACTGAGGGCAAGGGGAGACCCACAGTCATGCATCACCTCTGGGGGAAGGGACACTTTCTAGATGAGGCCATATAACTCAGGATGACACAGCCAGGCTTCCCGCCTGCTCTAGCATGTCTCCCCCATGGCATTCTACTGCGGTCCACGGGAAGAGAGTGGGGTTCAGAAGCACTTTGCAGGGGGACAGAAATATCCACTGTGTCCTTGGCTCCGCATACTCATGAGAGCAGCTGTGTCAGTTTCCTGGTCAGGCTGAGTATGGATGGGCACAGTGGGGACAAGTGTTCTAGGTGGGGGCTCAGAGGACAAACCCTCCAGCCACCCTGAAGCAGAAATCAGCTCCCTGACCCACACCAGGCCAGGCCCTGCTCCAGCTCCCTAGCCAGCTTCTCATGAGAACAATTGGCGGCCGGATCCAGGCCACAGGGACACACACTTGTCTCGGAAGTTTGGTGACAGGAAACGTGATGTGGCCTTGGCTGGGTCTGGAGGCTGCAGTGGCCAGGCCGTCCCAGGAACTGTAGCCTCGGGCCACAGAGCCCCCAGAAGTGGCAGGTTCTGATGGCAGGAGAGCCCTTCACCCCTGGCCGGGCAGGGCAGCAGGGTGTCCTCCTGCCCCCACCGTCTTCTCTGACACACGTTTACCCAGGCCTTTCTGTCTGCTTGGCACTGGGTGGACTCTGTTTGTATAAGTAAAATTCCGTTTTGGCCAGTGTGTGTCCCTGCTTCAGCCAAAAACCGGCTAGAGCCCAGGAGTGACGAGATCTGGTTGTCTCCAGAGAGGGTGCAGGAGGGGAGTCAAGGGTGACCTTTCACATCTCACCCTTTCACATCCTCAGTGCAGGGATTGTGCCCCCTGCCCATGGGAGGTGGGCATCCAGCTCCACTGAGGTCCCTGACATCCCAGATGTTATTTCTGCTGAATGCAAAGCGCAGGGAAGCTGATGATGGCCAGCTGGGGTTGGAAGCTGGCAGCCTACCCTACTGGGCCCACTGCAGAGGATGCTGGGAGGTGACCCTCACCCAGAGCCAGGAGGCTGGTGGATGGGGCTCCAGAGGGCCCCTTGGTCCAACAAGCAGAGAGCATTCACTTCCTGTAATTACAGCCCTCTCCTCAAGGCCCCAGAGCAAACATTCCTCCTGGGTCTGACCCTGACCAGGCAGCCAGGGCTCTCTGGGGAGGGTTTTCACAAAGACCCGTTCAGCCCCTGGGCCGCTGCAGGAAATCCTGGAGGCCAGCATTACAATGCATTGCTTCCGGCCACCCAGGGGTCCCCGTGCACAGGAAAGAGGTGCTGGTGGCTCTGGTGGTTTCCAAAGGGACTGACCAGGTGGTCCCCTGGTGGGGGGATGGAAACGCTGTCCTGGGTGAGGGTGACACATTTAAGCCAGGAGAGGGACAGCCTTCCTCGCGTCCCCCCGTCTCATGTTACTCCTCTGCTCCCACATCTGTGGCTCCCCCTTACAGGATCAACTCCAGACACCAGAGCTCGGCAGTCAAGGCTCCCTCAAGCCTCTACACCAATGGCAGCCTCCAGCCCAGCCAGGCTCCTCTCTTGACTCCAAACATTCCAGGCCTGACTGAAGTCTTTGTCTGGGCAACCATCACTGCTCTCACTGTCTCAGCTCCAATGGTCAGCCCAGTTTATTTAGTGCTAATTGTGACAGAATCTGACAGCTCCTCCAATTCTAATCACTTACATCCAGAAAGTGAAAAGACAACTCACAGAATGGGAGAAATTATATGCAAATCACAAATCCGATACAGGTTCTGTACCCAGAACATATAAAGAATGCTTACAATCCAACAATAAAAAGACAAGATAGTTTTTAAATGGGTAAAGTATTCGAATGGATATTTCCTCAAAGAAGACATACAAATGGCCAATAAGCACATGAAAAGATGCTCAACACCTTTAGTCATTAGGGGAATGAAAACCAAAACTACAATGAGATAGCACTTCACATCCACTAGGATGGCTGGAATCAAAAAGAGGGTAGTAAGTGTTGGTGAGGATGTAGAGAAACTGGAGTGCTCATACATTGCTGATGGGAATGTAAAATAAGGCAGCTGCTTTGGAAAACAGCCTGGCAGTTCCTCAAGATGTGAAATGTAGAGTCACCATATGACCTGGCAATTCCACCCCTAGGTACATGAAAAGTGGAAACATTCATCCACATTATATTTCATCCACAAATGTTCAGAGCAGCATTATTCATAACAGCCCCAAATGAATGCAACCCAAATGTCCATCCATGGGTGAAGGGATCAATGTATATGGTTTATCCATACACTGGAATATTATTCAGCCTCAAAAAAGAATGACAAACAACATGGATGAACCTTGGCAATATGACGTCAAGTAAAAGCAGCCAATCACAAAAGACCACATAGTGTAAGTTCTATCTACGTGAAATGTCCAAAGCAGACAAATGGCTTGAGACAGAAGGTAAATTAGCGGTAGCTTAGGGCTGGGGAGTTGAGCAAAATGGTTTGTTGGTGGGAATGGAGTTTCTTTTCGGGGTTGATGAAAATGTTCTGGGTTTGGGAGTCTTGCTGGTTGCAGAATCCATGAATATATTACAAACCATTGACACATAGACTTTACAGGGGTCAACTGTACGGTATATGGATTATACATCAATGACGCAGTTACACATTAAAAAGCAGATGGACTTTTAGCTGCTTTGTTAAGTTCTCTGCAGACGACATGCCCCACCCCTACCCCACCGCCTGCATGGCCCCCACCGCCTTGCTCTCAGTCACTCCACGGTGTCGTCTGGTAAGGCCCAGTAAGGCCCAGCATGCAGTAGGTGCTCAGAGAGAAAGAAGCAGCCTTCTCTCTGTGCTGGTCCTCCCCAGGCAGCAGTCATGGCCCTACCATCTGCCTGCCAGTACCCCTGACACACACCCATCATTTGCACATGTCCTTTCACTCCACTGACCTGTGCAGCCACCCAGATCCTCTCAGAGGGGATCCGTCCTGACCCCTGGTGGGGCAGTGAGCCCTTCCCAGGTCAGGCCCTTCCCAGACAGCTGGGCTCAGTGACCCAATAACACTGGTGCATAAAGTTCAACCATCTCAGCCCAGCTGGATATAGCACCAAGGGCCACCTCATCCCAGGAGATCCTGGGGGGACCAGCCAAGATGCCCTCCTCCCCATGGTGCTGACCCCCAAATTCCTACAGGTCGGCTCCTTCACAGAGCTGGCTTCATGCTACTGGTGTCTGTGGGTGGACATCAGGGACGCTGCTTGACACCCTACAGTGTACAGGACAGCCCTGTCCCAGAGGTCGGGCCAGCCCTAACGTCCATGGTCCTGAGCCTGAGAACCTCTGACAGTGCAGGAGGGTTACACTTTTATATATGTGTGTGTGCACACTTCACAATAGACTCCTATGACTGTGGAAGACAAATAACCCTGTTTCTTCAACAAATACACTGTAATGAAACAGAGAGGCAAAGGGAGAGACAGAAGGACAGCGACAGACAGAGAGATGGGGAGGAGGGAGAGGGAGAGAGAGTCAGAGGGAAAAAAAAAAAACAGAAAGAAATGGAAAAACCTATATATTAAATTAGGAGTTTGGGGGACTTCCCTGGTGGTCCAGTGGAATCCACTGGGCAACGCCGGAAATATGGGTTTGATCCCTGGTGGGGGAACTAAGACCCACATGCCATGGAACAGCTAAGCTTGTGTGCTGCAACTACTAAGCCCATGCACCACACTGCACACTGCAACAAAAGATCCCACATGACGCGACAAAGGTCCTGCGTGCCACAACTGAGGCCCGAGAGCTTGGGATGAACATACACAAGCTACTATATACAAAATAGATAATAAGCAAGGACCTATGTTTAGCATGGGGAACTCTACTCAATATTCTGTAATCACCTATAAGGAAAAATAATCTGAAAAAGAGGGGCTGAATATATACATATAAATGAATCACTTGGCCATATATCTGAAACTAACAGGACATCATAAACCAACTATATGCCAATATAAAACAAAAAGTTTAAAAGAATCTGTATGTGATTCTTTACAGTGTGGACCTTATTTGCATCCTGATGCAAACCCACCCTGGGGTCAGGCAGTTGGGGGACAATGTTAAGAATGGAACTAAACTGTGCACACCTTCATCCCCCAAATAGAGAGTCTAAGCAGCATTTGCTCTGCTTTCCCTGGGAAAGGCCCACGGCAGATGACAGGCTGATGCTGAGTTAAATGGACTGATTAACGCGTACGTTATAGTTATGGGGTGACAACGATGAGCCTCGTAAATACCGGTGGGCCTAATTCCTATAATCTGTGTTTCTCCTTCCATTTCGTCCACTTCTCCAAACACTGCCTTTTATGACCAAGGCACCACATCATCAACCAGCCTCAACTGCTGCTCTGAAAGCCTCCTCTGCAGCGAAGAACTCAACTGTTTTAAATACTTTAGTTATTGTTTTTCAGCTAGGTTGTTCATGCAATAGCTTTAATGGTCAAACATATCATGCATTTCCTCTTTTAATTAAAAAAGATCCTGTTTCTAGGGACTTCCCTATTAGTCCAGTGGTTAAGAATCCACCTGTCAATGAAGGGGACACAGGTCTGGGAAGATCCCACATGCCGTGGGGCAACTAAACCCACACATCACAACTACTGAAACCTGTGTGCCCTGGAGCCCTAGAGAAGCTACTGAAATAAGAAGCCCACTCACTGCAACTAGAGTAGCCCCTGATCGCCTCAACTAGAGAAAGCCTGCACACAGCAACAAAGACCCAGCACAGACATAAATAAATAAATAATTTTTTTAAAAAAAGATCTTGTTCCTAGTACACACCAAAAGAGAACATGATGCCAACACCTGGGTCTGGGTGATACTCCTTCCAGAGGTCAGAGATGGGGCCAGGTTAGACTGATAGAGGTAGGACAACCCCAGGCTACCATAAAGCACCAATGCGGGAGGGACAAATAGAGCCATGAGAACTCCAGGATCCATAACATGGAAATATCTCCCAAAGCCTAATTTGACCTCTCTCAGCCAACTCATCTGTCACGCAGCCAGACAAGAGCAGGACTGGGACCTGAACTTGGATCTCTCTAACTCCTGAGCCCACTACACCATGCGTGCCACATGCCACCTCCCAGGTGAGGCCTGTTAGACTCGGCTGCTCAATGACTGATTTTCACAGGATGAAGCAGATGAGTTAGAACTAACTCTTCTGGACCTGTCTCCCCCACACCAACACTACCAGTAGCCACTGGGATTACTCAAAACCACAGAATTGATGATGACACTGAGACAAACCCTCCCTTGGCCCTGGGTCCTCAAAACAAAGTCTTCTGCCCTCTGTGACCTCAAGACTGGTCACAGCCCAGCCCTGATTGGTTTCTCACCCTCATCTCACTTGGAGAACACTGACCCGCTGGAGTCTTCAAATGTGCCTGCTTCCTCTTATCTCCAGCCCTCTGTATAGGTTGTTCCCACTGCCTGGAACAGTACTTTCCTTCTGCCCCATCCCCCTTTCCCCTAGCTCTTACTCCTCTTTCCATTTTCAGCTTAAACATCTCCTCCTCCAGGAAGCCCTCCTGATTGTTCCAAGGCTGGTTTGAATGCCCCTCATGAACAACTCCTGCAGCCCTCAGAACTGCCTCTATATTTTATGTTTTTTACTCTGTTGTATAAATGCTTGTTTAACTGTTCCCCTTCCTAACTAGGCCTTTATGGGGGGACCCTTTGATTTCTCCAGGCTTACCTTGTTATTTTCTACCTTCACGTCACTATCACCTCTGCCTAAATGATTACAATGGACTCCTCCCTGTTCTCTGCCTCCTCCTGTATGCTCCTCCACCTTAAAAGTGGTCTTCCTTTCCGAAACATAAGCCAGACCATGACACTCCCCTGCTGAAGCTCATGGAATGACTGAGAACAAAGCCCAAAGTCCTGGCCACAGTCTGCAGGGACCCAGTTATCAGGCCCCATACTCCCACTGTCCTCTTATCCCTCTCTCCTTCCTTCTCCCTCCTCCCTTTGTTCAAGCCTTGCCAGCTTCCATTTAGATCCTAGAACCAAGCTATTGCTGCCCCAGGGCCTTTGCATGTGTTGCTCCTGATGCCTGGAACATTCTTCCCTCTCCTCACAAGAGTGGACCCTCTCTTTCTGCCCAGTCCAGGTTGGAGGAGACCCAGCTCTGAAGCAGGTCAACCTAGGATCCATGGGATTCAGTGCCTTTATGGATCCACCTTCCTAATTGTAATTATTTGCATTGATTTGGTTTTATTTCTAACATTCCACTAAAATAAAAGAGACAGGTACATTCTATCTTGCACACTCTTATAATCTAGATACGTGGCACATGCCTTGATGCCCAGATGGACTCTGTCAATACTTGTGAAATAAATGAACAACAAAAGGGACACAAGGAACATTCCCGGCCAAGCCATGAGGATGTTGAGAGCCTTAGCAACACTTCAGGGCTTCTCGGAGCTTAGAGGAGACCAGGGACTAGTATCCCCTGGCCCCTGCCCCCCTAAAGCCACTCAGCCTCCCCTGATGAGGTTTTTCATTAGAGAAAAGTTGGACACTTTCAAACAAAATAAACATGTCATAATAAATAAATAAAATGGCCAGGTATTGGTACGGGTTTGAGCAGGTGGCTGTTGGAAGGAGCCACAGATAGAGGGATAGATGCACAGACTGAGGGCCAGGAAAGCAAAGGGCTGCCTGATGCTCAGCCAGGCAGGCTGGTGGGCTCATGGCTGCCTCGGAAAGGGCTCCTTAGGACCTTGGTCTAGTTCACAGGCTGCCAAGCTCTGTGCAGTCCTTTCTACACCCAAGTTCACCTCAGAAGCAAGCATCTGTGATCCATGAGCACCAGGGAAGCTCTGGGCCTGCAGTTGGAGGCTGAAGGGTCATTTCTCTCTTTTAAAGGCCGGAGGGGAAGGGGATGCAGCACATGACAGAAAGAGGCAGGCAAGAGCACAACAGCTCCTCCCCAGATCCCATTATCTTTAAACAGAAAGACTAGGTTTGTCCAAAATGATGTTATTCAGTCTCTTGCTTGCTTCCTGCTGTTTCAAAGGTGGTTCTTGAGGATGTGCTCTTGGAATGGGAAGAGGAAGTCATTTCAAGGGGAGGAGAGAAGAAAAAAGGAAGAAAGGAAGGAAAGGTAAAGAAGAAAGGAAGGGAGGGAGGGAGAGAGGGAAGAAAGAAAAAGAAAAACAGACAAGAAAAAAAAAAGAAAGGGGAGAATTAACACCTCAACCCATAACCAGAGAAACCCTACTGCCCTGGCACCTGAAGCTACCCACCCCTAGAGGCCCTTTTCCGGACCTGGCAGGCCAGGCTTGCTGGTGGGACCCCACCCTGGGCCCAGGCCGTCCCCTCCCTCCTGGACAAGGCTGGTTACACAACCCCTCTGTGGAGGCAGTCCAGGAGGCCAGTCACATGGGGTAGCTTCACAGGAGGGGCTGGGGAGGAAGGCGCTTCCCAGACCCAGGCTGTCGCCACTGCTGCCTGCCCTGCCCCCATCAGCTGGGCCTGGGAGCCAGCTCTTCAGCCCACTGGCTCGGCCAGACTGATCCAAGAGTGTTCCCAGATGTGCGCTGCGGGTAATAAAAAGGCAAACGGTTCCTGTCAGCAGCAGGAAACTCCAGGAGGGCGACCCCCAGCAGCCAGCAGGGCAGATGTCTGCAACGTGTGCTCTGGCGGCAGGGAAGAGGCCTGAGGCAACAGGACAGCCACCCAGGGCCTGCACAGTGGATGTCACTGTACCCCTTCCCCTTGGACACACAGCGGAAGGGGTCCCATGTATTCCCCTTGCTGGCCCTGCCCACTTAGCTCCATCTCACCCTGCTTCACCCTACCTTGGACTTAGCCTGAGTGTAGACATCTGGGGTTTGGGTTTTCCCCGTAGCCCCACACCCTGCCCCATGAAACTGCAGAACTGCATCCCTGACTTAGGGGAGTGGATTCTTCTGCACCAACTCTGAGGTTCTGGGGGAAGGTGCCAATCACAGTATTTTGTTCTTGCCCCTTGGCAACATACAAGAGTAAGGGACCCAGTCCAGGCCAATCACAGTGTCACATTCTCCTAGCCTCTGTGACTGGTGCAAGGGTGGGCATGTGACCTAACCAGGACCAATCAAAGTCCTTCCCTGAGACTTTTCTAGGAGGATGAGGTGGAAGGAAACACCACTCTGAGTGTGGACCTTGTGGGGAGTGGAGCTAGAAGGATGTTCAGGTGGTCTGAACGTCCACCATCTAGACAAGGAGATGAGATCCAGGCTTACAGGGGCAGAAGGCGAGGACTGACCATACTGGATGACCCACTGACCTTGAGCCCTAGAGCAACAGGAAATCGGAGTCACTGGAAGGGTCAGCAGTGCTGCAGCTGGGCAGGGTGGGGAGACCACGCCCAGAGAGGCCACTTTTGCCTTCAGATGCAGGTTGAGACCAATTAAACCAACGGGGTCAGGTCAGACCCTGGCCAAGTGGCTGAGATGACTCTGGGCAGGGGAGGGGTTATATCAGGGCAAGCTTAATTGGCCAGATTGGGACAGGAAGTGGGGCCAAACCAAAGCCAGGTCCTAGAGGAAATGGCAAATTATTTCCCTCAACCTACAAACTGAACTTTTGGGATGATCTGAGCCTTCTTCCTTTGTCCCTAATATGTATGAGCACCAAGAAGCACACTAATTTCATCTTGATAGCTCATCTACTCCTCACAACCACCCATGACATAGGAATTATGTTGTACTTGCTTTCCAGATGAAGAGACTAAGGGCCAGAGTGGTAGTGTATCCACCCAAGGACGTGACTGCTCACAAGGGTCAGGGGTCTCCTGACCTCTGGGCCAGGGCTCTCTTTGGCAGCACAGGGCTTTCCTGGAGATCTGAGGGACCATATCCACACCTGAGGAGCCACACCTCTCTCATAACTGCCCACCCTTCTACCCCAGCCTTGTGGCTTGAGTATGTTCCCTGCCACCATCTGCCTCCATCTTTCTTCTGACAGCCAGGTTCTGAGGATACATCTGTCCGCCAGGCGTAGGAGGACACCCACATATACCCCCACCACAGTCTGTCCTGGAGAAACTTCAGAAGGAAAAAACATGACCCCTTCTGGTCTCCCCCGCAAGAAAAGCTGTTTGAGCAAAGTCCATTCAGCTTTCTCGTCTATTCAGGGTGTTCTTTTGGATGTTACTGGAGCCAGGAATATGGGGGTGGCATGAGGGGGAATGTTCTCTCTGATTCCAACATAGTCCTGGGTATCTTCACCAGTGTGAGAATTCCAGATGCGGTCTGAGTGCGCGGGCTGAAGTCCTGGGGTCTGTAGAGCCTCTGCAGGGCAGACCAGCAGAGTGGTTGGACACTCCCCATTTGGAAGCAGACATGCCTGAATTCAAACCTCAACCACCTCTCACAAACTTAACTGTATGACCTTGTCAAATCCCTCAACTCCTGAGAGCATAGCGTCCCCACCTGTGAGGTGAGGTAATGACCCATTACACAGGTGAGCACTGCTGTCTCAAGACCCATCCTCAGTGAGCGTGATGCACAAGTCCTCCACACAGAGCCAGAGCTGTCACCCCCACACCTCTGTCACCTGCTTGGGGCTGAGGACTCCAGCTCCACGCCCCAAGGGAACAGCCTGGAAAGGCTGGGGGTGGTGGCAGGGAGAAGCTGGAGCAGCACGGCCAGCAGGGTGGGGGCCGGGAAGAGAAGAGGCAGCCGCAGGAAAGGTGTGGCCGGAAGCCCTGGAGCCAGCAGCTGGAAGGAAGGAGTCGCCAGGTGGGCCCACCCTCGGCAGGCAGGGCCGGGCGGGCAGAAGGCCAGGGCACTTGGCAGGACCAGTCCAGCCTCCGGAGACCCCGGGATGTCCTTCGAGACTCAGGGCCAAGCATTGTCCCTGATTATAAGAGGTGCTGGCTGGCGGCTTTCACACGGCTCACTGTGTCCCAGGGCCTGTGGGAACTGGCTTCTTTCCCTTGGTTCAGTGGGGTTTCAGACTGGCCCCTCCGTCTGCCACCATCCCTGAGCTCAGCACTGTGCGGGATGCAGACAAGGAGGGAGGGGAGGGGGTTGGACTTAGCTTTCATTCACACAATCATAGATTCAGGCTCCCTTAAGGAGCCCACTGCATGCCAGGCCTTGTGCTAGGAACGGGGAGAGAGTGGTACAAACTTGGACTGAATCCCTACACCTCTCTTCCTTCTATTCCTTCCTTTCTGATTCATCAGTGTTCTTTGTCATTAGTGGTTAGAAGCTAGGATGAGGCCAAACTGCAAGCCAACTAAGCCAGGGGATGAGCCTGGTAGTACCCAGGCTCTGGAAAAGCAGCCTCAAGTTCAAATCCGCTTACTCATCAGGGCTTCTGTGTTCGGTGTTTAGTATGTGCACTGCACAAGGTGTCATATCCAAGGGGATGCTATTCACACTGTAAATATCTTTATTACTTAAAAACATTTTTGAATTTTTATTATAGCTTTATTGATATGAAAGATGGGCTATTTGCCGTCAATTATGACTATTTTTTTGTCAGATTCTAACAAATGAACCCACGATAACAAAATTGACCCCTTCCCTTATTTATTCCTAATTATAAATAAGGACCCCTTCCCTTGTTTATTCCTGATGATTGTTACGAAAAAACTGAATTCCTATTTTTCTTATGTTAAAGAGTTTATAGAGAACACCTTTACATTTGGCATCCTGTTGTTAAACAGAGAATAGCAAATCTTAAAATTATCTACTGGGTAAGAGGTGGTTCTTCTTAATGAGCCTGAGCCAGATTATTTGCCTCTCTGAGGTTCAGTTTTCATGTCTGTCTTATGGGCCTAATGGCCAGTTCCTTGCAAGGGTGTGTGCAGAGAAGCCTGTGGTACAGAGTAGGTGCTCAGCAAGCTGTATTTGTGGTCACTCTCCCCCAACATACAGCCATCCTGGAAACTCACTCTGAAAAGTGAAGGCACCTTGGTGCCTCAGTTTACCCTCCCCCACCCCAAGAAGCAAAGGCAGCTGGCCCCACGACCAGTGCCGGGGCAGGGTGTTCTGCCTTTACAGACAGTCCCATTCCCTCCTGGGCTGAAATGCTTGCCCCTGAGTTTCTCCAAATTTGGTCCTGCCCAGACTCTCGACCCTGTTTCCTGCCCCCACCCCTCTGTGCTGGCTGCCACTGCTGGGGGCCCTCCCCTGAGCCCCCAGAAGCCGCCCACAGAGGAAATCCTCTTCCTTCTTACAGGCTGGAAACTACAGAATGTTTCTTTTGGAATTTTTTGGCTTTCACATAGCAGAATGTTCTAGCCTCATCAGCCACAGGCTCCCCTTCCCTGCTGGCCGGCAATTCTTCTGCCAAAGACGTGCTTGGACCTCACCTCCCCTTACACCACCCCCTTCGCCTATGTTTGCTGCAAGCCAAACAAAATATGCCAAGGAGCCCAGAAAAACCAACCGGAAATGACCCAAACACGCCTACGACTGATCCTTTCCAAAACTAGAGAGGCCAGGGTAGCAGGAACATGACAGCTGTGGCCCCCGACATGACACGGGGCAGGAGGACAGGGGGAAATCAGAAGGGCCAGATCGGATTCTGCCGTGGCCTTTGAAAAGAAAAATCCAGTTCTTTATTCATTTAGCTTCCAACCCTCCCCTCTTGGCAGCAGAATAATTAAATATTCATGCATTTTCTCCTTCCCCTAAGAAAGTGATAAGTCAGATTTCTGCACACACATAGAAAAAGTGCCCCAAGGCAAGGGGCTGGAGCCAAATTTCAGTTGAAGACAAAGCCTCCACTTCAATTTACGAATGAAAACACCCTTCACCTTTGCTGCTGTGAATTTCTTAGATACACATGGTCAAGACAATCTGAGAATTATGAGGCTCCAGGACCAATTAGGGCTGTTTGTGTTGACGTAAAGTCTGGGGGAGTTTTTTTCTTCCCTTTGCAAGTATTTATGATACTGACAGATGCAACTGGAAAAAAAAAATCCCGAATGAGAATAAGCTTTGTGGGACAACGAGGATAAGGATTCAAGGTGAAGAGCAGCCCAGGGTTTTGTTTAAGCCGCCAGATCTGTGTGTGCTGCCACGTGAAGTGAAGGTGGGGACAGGGCCACTGCCACGGGTGCTGACACCCTCCCAGGGGCACTGCAGAGAGGGGGTGGTTGAAGCTGCACAACAAACCTGCAGGCAAGGTGTTCATACCATCTTGCAGGTGAGGACACTGAGGTCCTAAGCAGCCAAGCGTTTTCTCAAGGTGGCTAGGCCAGCGGTGGGGTTTGAACACTGGCTCTCCCAGCAACAGAGATGACCATGCAGTCTGGAATTCAGTCCATTTAGGTCCTCCTGTGTGCAAAGCGCTCTGGGGTGAGGGGAGATGCAGGTGTGGGTCCTGCTCCAGAGGGACCAGTGGGAGGCAAAGGCTGGAGATCTTGGGACTCTGTCCCAAAACAAACCTCTTCTGGGTACCAGCAAAGTCGGAAAAAGAGGGTGAAAAGGTGAAGGCTCCCATCAGACTTCATGACTGACTCCACCTCCCAGGGAACGCAGTCTCCCCGCCACCTCTCACAAAACTGCCTGGAGAGGAGCGCACAGGCACAACCCAGCCCCGACTCTGTGCATGGGCACAGTGCGGTTGCATAACAGGGTCTCCTCCTTTCCTGGACAAGCAAGCAATTGAACCCTCTGACCTCAGTGCACAAGGAGAAAAGCCCCTGGCAGGGGGTTCTGAAGGACTCCCTGAGATGAGGCAGCACAGGATCCCATGGGTTTATGTACCCAGAGGCTTGGGTTCAGATCCAGCCTCTACCACTCACTGTGTGATCTCAGGCCTGCAACTAACTAAACCCTCTGCATCTCAGTTTCTTCATCTGGAAAATGGGATAGTAATAGTGACCACTTTGTGGGGCTGTTGTGAAGGTTAAAGGTGTTTCTAGTTTGTCAGTACATACATGTTTGTGCAGTTTTCTGTATCGTGCTTTGTAACGTAAAGACTGCATGTGATGGGGGAAGAGGCATTGCACACAAAATCCTTTAGCACAGTCTGGGCATGCAGAAAATGGTTAGAAAATGTAAGGGCTATTGTTGTTATTCTAATTTTATCCTGTAGGTCAGCAGGAGCCATGGAGAGTCTCAGAGTTGTGGGGGGTGGTCCTCACTTAGCAAAGTTCTGCTTTAGGCATATAAGAAGTAAAGATACAGGAGCCAGGACCGTGGGTCCAGGTGGTCCTTTGTGTGTGTGAGGAAAAGCTGTCCCACTGAGTGGCAGAGCCCTATGCCAGGGCACATGGCTTGCAGGACACAGCCAGGTCCTCTCCAGAGTGAACCTGCCCAACAGCCCCCGGCAGCTCTGGCTGAGAGGAAAGAAAGGGATGGTCAGTGGAGGGGGTCCACTTCTGAGCGTCTTTGCCTCTTGGGCCAGCACCCGCCCCCTCCACAGTGCAGGCAGCCCACACAGCAGATGGAAAGGCTCCCCAGCTGGCATGTGTGTGGGTGGGTAGAAAGGGGGCGGAGCAGCCACTTCCTGTGCCCCAATCCCAGCTTACTCGCTCCCTGACCACATTTTTCCACCTCACTTTTTTCCTTCTAAGATCTAGATTGTTTTTTGTGAATGGAATGTAACTGGAGAGCTGGAGAGGAAAGTCCCGGGAGGCCCTGCAGATGGAGAAGGTCCCCTCACTGTGTGAAAGGCTCCCTGGTGGCCCAGGCAGCCGGCGAGATGGACGGGGCCAGGTGGGGAAGGTCACAGAGCCAGCAAGGCCGAAACAGGAGAGGCCAGGACTCCCCCGCCCCCCTACCAGGCCAGGGGCCCCTCCAGCCGTGTTTTCTGGGCTTTGTGCTGATCAAACCCCAGCGGAGGACCACCCACGGAGAATCTGACCTCTGCTAGGATGGGGCACCTGGGGGCTATGGCCTCTTTTGTGAGGGGTCTGGTGACTTCTAGGGGCCCATCTTGCAGTCTCGGCCCAGCCTCCAGTACTGCACTCATTCATTTATTCACTCATTCTTCAAAAAAGATTAATCATGTGCTTAGTACAGGCCAGGCATTGCACTAGGCACTGAGTACTGCTCTGAAGGGGACAGCTAGGCCCCTGCCGGCATGAACTGATGGGGAAATATAACCAGCACAAGACTGTGAACCAGAGAGCTTCAACAATTTGCACAAGAACAGAAACAGCAAGGTTGGACATAGGTCCCGTTGACCCCTGGCACGAGCATCTAACCACTGCACTGCCCCCAGCTAAGGCCCCTCTGGGCCCAGAGAGGCTTGGGGTGGTGGAGAACTCCCGGCTCCGCCCAGCGGTCAGGCAGCTGCTCCACAAGAAGGCCGGGCTCCTGCCAGAATTATACTACTCCCAGCAGAGCTGTGAAAGGAGTAGAATTCTCTGAAATCATGAAACGTCCCAAGGCCCTTGTCTTTATATACTGAGGAGAATAACTCTCACCCAAGGGTGAGTGTGAAGATAGAACAAAGTTCATCATAGAAAATGAGCTCAGTACAGTTTCTGGTATATTGGAAATGTTCAATAAATGCTGCTTACACATTGAACAACCTGCACAATAGTACCTGGCAGTACCCCCACTATTACCTTTCACTAAAAGGCTATATATACATTTAAGTGGAGAGGGTCCAACAAGAGCTGGCTTTGAGGGGCAAAAGGATCTGAATGGTGTTTAGACCTCCGGAGAAAAGCAAAGATGTGACTCCCTCAGACACCTCCACAGCTTCTGATATGACTGACTTGTCTGAGCACGTACTGTGCAACTTCTACAGACCACCCAGGCCACAGAAATAACCCCGAGCAAGAGCAGGGGCCACAGCTCTGTGGGCTGCAACATCCTGGAAGGTAAAACAGAATAATGACTATCTTACATACTTTCCAGGACTTATGAGGGGAGAGATCCTTGAAAGATTGAAAGCCCTCATTTCGCAGCCCTTCTCTCTCTTTTTTATGTTGAGATATAATTCACAATTAAAATTCACAATTTTAAAGTGTGCAATTCAGCATTTTTTTTAACACACTCACAAGGGTACATAATCATCAGCACTGTGTAACTGCAGAATACCTTCCAAAGAAACCGTATATCCTTTAGTGTCACCCCCCTCCAATCTTCTTCCCCCCAGTTCTGGCAACCATTAATCTATTTTCTGTCTCTGTGAATGTCTCTATTCTTGACATTTCATACAAGTGGACTCATACAACATGTGGGTCTTTTGTGACTTGGCTTCCTTCACTCAGTAGGATGTTTTCGAAGTTTACCCACGTCATGGCCTGTCCTTCATCCCTTTTCATAGGGCAGGAACACCCCGGTGCCCCGACGGACCTCATTTTGTTTGCGCACTCACCCACTGGTGGATGTTTGACTTGCTCCCACTGCGGGGCGATGGTGAACAGTGCTGCTGTGAACACTCACGGACACATTTTTGTGTTGGCTTCTCCATTTGTCTTGGGAGATACCTAGGAGTGGAATGCCTGGGTCACGTGGTCACTCTATGTTTAACCTTTTGAGGAGTTGCCAGGCCATCTTTCCAAGCAGCTGCACCAGCAGTGCGTGCGAATTCTGATTTCTCTGCTTCCTCGCCAACACTTGTGACTGTCCATCTTTTTGATTGCAGCCATCCGGGGTGGGATAGGGGGGCAGGTGATGTGGCTTCTCTCTGCTCTTAACTCTCTCTTCTGCCAGATATTCTGAACATAGTCTACCACCCACAAAAGTGTCAAGGAAGTACGTACGTGTTAGTTGCTCAGTTGTGCCCGACTCTTTGCGACTCCATGGACTGCAGCCCACCAGGCTCCTCTGTCCAGGAGAGTTTCCAGGCAAGGATACTGGAGTGGGTTGCCATTTCCTTCTCCAGGGATTCTTTCCAACCCAGGGATCAAACCTGGGTCTCCTGCACTGCTGGCAGATTATTTACCGACTGAGCTACAAGGGAAGCCCCCAAAAGTGCCAAGCTCTTGTTTAAATGGAGGCTCCCCCTAGACTGAGATACGGGAAGTTGGGGCACACACCTGTCCTGTCCACCATGGTCCTCCAGGGTCTAGTCCAGAACAACTGCTGAATAAGAATCGTGTTGGAAAAAAAAAAGAATCGTGTTGAATGAACGGATAGCTTTATGTCCATCCTAAGCGCCCACATGGGAACATGGATCCTAATCACATACTTCTCTGAGTTCTAAAGACCTTTGATCATTCAGAAGTCCAAGGAACCAAACCCAAACTGGTGTTCTATGGAAATTTCCAAGTTCTCATCAGGTTCTCCTCTGACATTGTGGGTCACTGAAGGCCCCACTGGAGTGGATGGCATCCTCAAAGTGACTGCCCTGGGAGGAACCTGGTCTTAGGCCACATTCCCTGTCCCCCCTCCAATCTGAAGTTCTGCTCCTGAGAAGTACCCATCCCCCGAGTCTTGGCCTCTGCAGTGTCCATCCCAGCCAAACGTGGAAGATGTGCAATGCTGCCTTGGGAGGGAGGAAGCATGGGAACTCGGCACTTATTGTTCAGAGAAAAACGTTCTACAGAGCCAAGGAAGACGCTGAGTTGTCCCTGTGGAATCAGGGAGCCCGAACAGAACTCACCCTCCAGTGCCTTGTACAGAGGTGTTGCAGCTTCAGTGAAGCCTCAAGACAGTCGAGTTTATCTTGGCTGTCCTCCCACTTTCCTGGCTCATGTTCCCCTTCTTTCCCGTCCCAAGCCCAGCCAGGTCCCTGCTCCAGGTCTGAGAATAAAAGTGGCCACCATGTCCTGGGCAGTCACCCCCACCAGACCCTTTCAAAGGGCTATCTTACTGTTCCTATTTTACAGATGAGGAAAATTTTACAGATGTGGAGCAGGTCAGACCTGGGCCACAGTCTCAGGACTGGGAGGTGGAGGAACTGGGATTCAGACCAAGCAGTTTGGCTGACATCATCCCCAAAATGTAGACCTAGGCCATAGGGAGCTCAAAACAGAAACAAAATAGGGATCCTGAGCATTTAAAACCTGTAGTGTGAAGGGGCAGCTGGCACCTCATCTGAGGTCATCTGTGTGTATATGTGTGTTGTAGTATTCTTTCCTTGAACAAAATGCTGTGAAAGGGAGATCTCAGTTTTCTGGGCTTTTGATAAATGTTTCTGGCTGTGCCAAATAAAAAGGTGTCTTAACTGCATTCATTACCCTAGACTATTATTTTTTAATTGTCCTGATTGGTGAAATCAGGATGCCATGTGGACAGAAGGCACAGACTTTGGCACCCAACTCTGATCTCCCTGGGCACAGAGCACAAGCCCTTCTATGCCTCAGTTTCCTTATTTGGAGAGCTGGAATAAAGCTACCCACATCACACGTCCTAGAGAACTGTATCCCTGCAGCCACAAACATCCACTTCCCTTCTCCCTCACTGACCGTGATGGCTCACCTGTCTCCCAGGTGACACCGCCCTTCCCCTTCAAAGCCTGGGGCCTGTGGACACTGGGACAGGCTGAACAGTAAGAAATTCAAGCTGCACACTATTCACAATAGCTAAGATGTAAAAACGACGTTAAGTGTCCATCAACAGAGGAATGGATATACAATCTATATACAACAGAGTATTACTCAGTTGTAAAAAGAATGATAATGCCATCTGCAGTAGCATGGATGGACCTAGAGATGTCCACAGTAAGTGAACTAAGTCAGAAAAATAAAGATGAATACCATATGATATCATTCATATATGGACTCTAAAACATGGCACAAACAAACTCATCTATGAAACAGAACGACAACAACAACAGAAACAGTCTCACAGACACAGAGAACAGACTTGTAGCTGCCAAGGGAGAGGAAGGTGGAGGAGAGATGGACTGGGAGTTTGGGGTTAGTTCCTGTGAAAATCGCTGTCATGTCCGACTCTTTGCAACCCCATGGACTATCCAGTCCATGGAATTCCCCAGGCCAGAATACTGGAACGGGTAGCCTTTCCCTTCTCCAGGGGATCTTCCCAGCCCAGGGATTGAACCCAGGTCTCTCACATTGCAGGCAGATTCTTTACCAGCTGAGCCTCAAGGGAAGCCCTTGGGGTTAGTAGATGCAAACTATTATATATGCAATGGATAAACACAAGGTCCTACCGGATAGCACAGGGAACTCTGTTCAGTATCTTGTGATAAACCATAATGGAAAAGAATATGAAAAAGAATGTATATATATATATATGTATGTAACTGAGTGTGCCATACAGTAGAAATTAACACAACATTGTAAATCAACCATACTTTCATAAATAAAGGGAAAAAAGGATTCAAATTACAGATCAGAAAGCAGGAAAGGGTCACCATGCCTTACTGTCCCCATCCTCTGTGAGTGTATGACATGGACTAGATGGTGGTTTTCAGCTCTTAGACATCATAGGTTGATAATTCTTCCTTTTCCCTAATTCTAGGAACCAGCAGAGGACTGCCAACTCTTTGTTATGTCAAAAAAGGACAATTTTTAAAGTACCACTTACAACCACTGCCATCTTGTACCAAACAAGAGACAAGCTGGCACCAAAAACAAAGGAAATCAACAGTCTTGGAAGTTTTTTAAAATGGGATCATCCCCATTTTGTAAGTATGTTTCTGCATCTCCCATGTCCCTTCCTATTTGCTTTGGACTGTAAATGCTAACCAGGCCTCCTTTGGCATGTGTTCAGCCTTCGGGGACCACTGGCTGGACCCCACTGTGGTGATGTCCTACACACAGCTCGTAGCTGTTGTCGAGATGTGGCTGAAAAAATCTGGGGACCATTTGGCACTCATTTCCCACTGGCTGGAGCATGCCCTGGTGATTCCATCCTACTGAGGAAATTGGCCTCAAACTGATGGGCCAAAAGTCCCTGAAAAATATATAAAATAGATAACCAACAAGGACCTACTGTACAGCACAGTGAAATCTACTCAACATTCTATAATAAACTATATGGGGAAAGAAAAAAGACTGAACATGTATACATTTATAATTGAATTTATAACTGAGTAACTGTATACTATGATGTACACCTGAAACTAACAAAACTATACTGTAAATCAACTGTATTCTGATAAAGTTAAATACACACATGAAAACCAAAAGTCCCTGTAGAGGGCTCCATCCATCCTGAGGGTGCTCTGAGCTCCAAGGAAGGCTGGGCTGCATGTTAGAAATTCCACCTCACCTGCTGGCTATTGGTTCCCTGATCTGGCTGTATTCCCCCTGGAATGTGCACTCAGCAAACGCAGGGTTACCACTCCTTGATGTGGCTCCAGTGCCTAAGAGATCACTGGGCACAGAGTGGCCACTTAATAAACATTTGTTCAGTCACTGAGTTCAAGTACAGATACTCTCAGGAAATATTATATAGCCATTAAAACAAGGTCAATGACTGACAAACATTAACAGTGTCTGAATCTAGATGGTGGGGACACAAATTATACTGTCCTATTTTTTTCCACTGCTGTGTATATTTGAAATCTTTCCTAATAAAAAGCTGGAACAAATAACCCAAAAATTATACCCATGCAGAGTTTATAAGAAACAACATGGGCATGCCTGTGATATGTAGAAATTATGAAATCATACAAATTATTTACCATAGAGATTATAAGGAAACGTACCCCAATGCAACTAATGGAATCCTCTGGATATGGCTTACTGCCTTTTCCTCCATACTTTCTACCTATGTTTCTGTATTTTGTATAGTTAAAGGGGGAAAGTTTTGCAAGAAATATAAATAAGATGCATCTCAGGGTTTTCTTTTCCCACCACTCTTCCCTTTCTCTCTTCTCCCAGGGAGCTGCTAATTGCTCCCAAATTGTCTTCTCTTTGCCTAGGAGGGAACAAGGCTTTCCTGTTCTGTAAGTGTTTGTGCTGCCAGGAGTCCAGAAGATGAGAGAGAATGGAAAGAGGTCCCTTTACATGGAGCTGGGCCTGGGCTCCCAGGAAACATGGGTTCCCAGGACAGTGCCGAGCTGTGGGCTGAAGGCATCTCAGAAAGCTATAAAGGTCAGAGAGCAGAGTGTTCTGGCATACAGAACTGATGACAAGG
Source organism: Muntiacus reevesi (assembly GCF_963930625.1). Taxonomy (NCBI): domain Eukaryota; kingdom Metazoa; phylum Chordata; class Mammalia; order Artiodactyla; family Cervidae; genus Muntiacus; species Muntiacus reevesi. The sequence continues at coordinate 224,632,293 of NC_089250.1, read as the reverse complement.
CAGAAGAGTTAGGGGGACGCTGGGTCCTACCCTCCAATTATACAGATAAGAACACAAGATCCAAAGAGGGGAAATGACCTGTCCAAGGTCACACAACATCCAGCAGTCAAGGCAGGACTTGATCCCACAACTTCTGAGTTCTCCTCTCAGACCCCTCTCCCCATCCTCCAGGGCCCTCTTCAGAAGTGCTCCTGAATTTTTCTGTTTGGTGGACCCACACAACAACTACTCCAACCCCTCCCAACATCCTGCATCACCAGGTTTCAAAATCACTCCTGGCTTTCCAAGGGAAACATAGTTTGGTTTTGGTTCTTTCTTTTCTTCCACTTATATAAGGAAATCTGAGATCCCTTTCTAATTGTTTGGTCAAGACTGCAGACAAGCAACAAGGCATGCCACAAATAATATCCTGAGCCTAGGGAATCCAAGGCCACCACTGGCCTGGGGAAAGATGGGACACCAGGCCTGTCCCTGGTGCTTGCTCAGCACATGAGTCCCGAGTTCTCGGAACACAGGGTGGGGTGTTCGCCAAGTTTCCCAGATCCCTGACGTTGGGGCCCTGTCAGGGAAGACTGAAGGAGTCTATATCGAGCCCCCGGAGGCTGGGGCTTTAGTGGCTGCAAGTGCAGACGGAGTCCATGCAGAGTTGGCACCTGTGGGCTCTCCCAGAAGTGGGGCCCTGCAGTCTAGCCTTTCTTGCAGCTAGGTGTGGCCATGTGACTAAGTTTTGGTCAGTGGGATATGATCACAAAGTGATGTGTTCAACTTAGGTAAAGACAGGGGCATAGCCTTCTTTGTTCCTCCCTTCTTTCTGATTAGATAGTAGATGTGATGACCAGAGTTCTAGCAGCCATTTTGGAGCCTGGAGGTGACTCTAGGAATAGCAAGAACAAGATAGGAGAAATCTAGGCCCTGACATTGTGGAGTCTCCCACAGTGAGAAATAAATCTCCATCTTTTTTTTTTTTTCTTTTGCAACACTGTATGGCTTGTGGGATCTTAGTTCCCCAATCAGGAACTGAACCCAGGCCCTCAGCAGGGAAAGCTTGGAGTCTTAACCCCTGGACTACCAGGGAATTCCCAACTTCCATATTCCTAAACCCACAATTATTTGGCGTTTCCTTTGATTTGTGGACAAAACTATTCTTAATGTACCATTTTTTGGCTGGGAAGTGAGTTGTGGTCATTTGCAGAGGGTCTATGTGTTAAGAGGCTCAAGGAAGCTCTTTGATGAGACTGATAATTATTGGGCGTAAGAATAACTGCTGATATTTATCAGTGTGTGTCTGTAAAACACTCAGCCCAGTGCCTGGCTCACAGTAAGAACCCAATAAACGTTAGCAACTGTATTGTCACTATAGGTGATGAAACCATGTATCCTGGTACACAGGACACAGAGCACTGTCCGAGGAGGAGGCATCTGAACTTGGCTCTAAAGATGGGACTCAGGAAAGTAGACTGGTGAGCAGTGATGTCACCAGGCACTGGGACCATGACAAGATTTGGATTGTATTACAGATATAATTTTATGTGTGCCTACAGAGGACTTCCCTGGTGGCTCAGCGGTAAAGAATCTGCCTACAATGCAGAAGAGGAGAGGTGGGTTTGATCCCTAGGTTGGAAAGCTCCCCTAGAGGAGGCCACGGCAACCACTCCAGTATTCTTGCCTGGAGAGTCCCATGAGCAGAGGAACCTGGCAGGCTACAGTCCATAGGGTTGCAAAGAATTGGACACGACTGAAGCAACTTAGCACGGCATGGCATGGCAATGCCTACAGAATCAAGTGGAGTAGGTGCACGCCACCCTCATCACATGGTGAGGTAGCTGAGCCTGGGGAGGACAGATGGCCCCCACAGGTTACCCAGCAGAGCCGATTTGGGCTCTGCATTCTGGCACTGTCTGTGGTTGTCCCCACTGAGGGTCTATAGGCTAAGAACCAAGGCTCAGGCAATGGGAAGGACAGGAACAGAGGCTGCCCAGGAGCATGCTGGGGTCCAGTTCAGAGCTTCGGCCCTGCACCAGGAGAGGGAAGTGTGAGAAAGGCCAGTGTGTGTGGAAGGCAGGGTCAGCTAGCACCCCCGTGAGCCCTCTGGTCCCCCAGGGTTCACACTGGCTGTGTCCTCTGTGATCACCCCAGAGAGTGGAGGAAAGGCCAGGCTTTGAATTAAAAAGGAGTTTCCTGGGACTGATGTAACCAAATGACCCCAAACAGCACACATTTATTATCTCACGTTTCAGAGGACAGGAGTCACATGGGAAGCAGAATCTAGGGGGTGAGGGGTGAGCAGGATGAGTCCCGCCCTGTCCCCGACACTTACCATTGTGTTAACTTGGGACACTGTTTGGCTCCTGACTGCTCTCTGCCATTTTGAGGCCTGGCATGGTCCAGGAACCATTCCCATCTCCCCTCTAGCTGTAGTCCTCCCTGCTGGTCTGATGCCCCCAGTGCCAGCCTGTCCAGGATGGAGCCATTTTCAGAGCAGGGGTCATCCCACTGCTTTCACCAAGCAGGACCCTGTGGGGTTCTCCCTGATCCCAGTCCCCCTGGGGCCTCCAGGCACATCCCCCAAGCTGGGCTCAGAGTCAGAAGAAACACCAGTCTGGCAGGGCTACAAAGTCACTGCCACTGCGGGATCTGCAGCGGCCCTGACTGAGCACTCCTTTCTAGGTTTATAATCCCACCTGCTGGCTTCGTGAACCCTGTGAAACGCCACCTTGGTGTGATACAGCAGCTAAGAAAAAAATTATTATTCAATCTTGAGTGGCACTAAAAGTGTCAGGGCTTAGATCTGGGAAGACAGAGCTCCCTGGAGGCAGGAGTACTCAGACCTCGCATGGGAATGGGGCACTTGCAGCCACCCCCATCCCACCCAGGGCTACTGTGGCCAGACACCAAGGATCCCTCCCCAGCACCATCTCATGTCCTCCCTAAGGTTACCCTGTGAGGCTGGATGAAGACTCACCCCACTGCCCAGATGAGGCTCAGCAGAGTCCTGGCCTGCCTGGAGCCCAGCTAGAAGGAAAGGGCATGGACTTGGCCCCTGGTCACAAGCTCCAGGAGACAGGGACCCATCTGCCTGTGTAGAGATGTGTCTCTACCAGCCACCCAGGACTAGGGGTGGCAGAGACACTGAGCAAATGCCAATGAGGGATGGAAAATGACTGAACCCAGATCCTGGGTTCACCAGGCCCTAAAGAGGCACAGATGGCGAGAGCCAGCGTCATGCGGGGAAACAGCAGAGGGAAAAGAGTCAGCTATGAAGACAATCTCATAAAATGGGGCAGGCTGAGTCCTCCTGTCCAGGTGTGAGACCTGCATCCAACCCAACAGAGCTATGTGCCCCAAAGTAACTGCCCCCCTATCCAAAAGAAACATCAGAATTGTGCCAGCTAAGGACAGAGGGTGACCCTGGACTGGACCCTGGAGCAAGAGAAAATGATCTGTTTGCTTACGTACCAAGATGACATCTCGGGAACAAGTGTGAAATCTGAATACAGTCTGCAGATTAGATAATAGAAGGAAAGAACACATGACAGTGAGAATGGTCTGGTTTCAAGATTTGTCTGTGGCTGTGTGTGAGGCTGGTCCTGCTCTTAAGAAACATATAGCGAGTATTTGGGTAAAGGGGCATCGGGTCTGCAACTTGCTCTCAAGTGGTTCAGAAAATAAAACAGAGAGAGAGGGAGGGAGGGCGGGATGGAGGAAGAGAAGAGAATGATAAGGCAAACTCAGTAAAATGTTAACAACTGGAGAAATTAGGTGAAGGAATTCTTGTACTATTTTTGTACATCAGGAATTATTTGTTACACACAGAAAGTCCATATCCTAAAAGGAAAACGCCTGGGGTGCCATTCTCAAATCAGTGAGAGCAAACAGACTCAGCAGGGATGGCAACACACCCGTGTCAGCAGGAAACCAGCCGCCAGCGACTGGTGGGACAGCTGGGGAAGCATGATGATGCAGAGCGTTGGATGGCAGCACGGCATCCCACTCTCCTGTGTGTGAAGGTCACATGAGCTCTGGCAAGACGACGTATGTGCTCTCTGGAGGTGCACACTGCATTTGGGGGCAAAGGGTCAGGATGTCTACAACCGGCTCTCATGCAGCTGAGGAAAAAAAAATTACAGCAAAGAGAGAGAGTGAGAGGGTCATGGGCTGTAAACGAGGGGCACACAGGGTTCGTGCCATTTTTCTCAAGGACACAGACATTCCTGCCCCTGCAGCCAAAGGCAATGAAGGAGTCTGTGCCCCAGCCTCTGCCGCTCAGTCTCTTAGCTTTTCTCTCTCTGGCCACAAGATGTCTCTGTTTGGCTCTTTCTAGAAGGCAGTTTCCGTTCTTTAAAGTTCTTAAAGTTCATAAATGACCCACTGCCCTTTCTCTCTGACCCGTGGCTCCTTCTCCCATCCTGCATGAAGGCATGTGCTTCCTCTGCTGCATTTCCTGAGGTCACAGCCCACTCTGCCCACCACGTGGGAATTCCTCATTGGGGGGGGTCTCTGCTGCCCTCTGGTGGTTGTTGCTGAATACATTGACCCCCCCCCCCCCCCCCGCCCCCGCCCTCCATCTTCCAGGAGCCCTAGAAACCTGAAATGGCTTTGTAGCCTTTTCTGCTCCTCTGGTCCTAAAAGAGCTGGGGAGTCCACAGAAACAGAATCAGTCGAATGTATGAGGAGATATATTTTCAGGAACTGGTTCACATGATGTGGGGGCTGGCAAGCCTGAAAACCACAGGGTGGGTTAGAAACTCTGGCAGAAGCTACTGCTGCCGGCTTGAGGCAGATTTCTCCATCTCCAAGAAACTTCACTTTTGCTCTTAGGATCATCCAGTGACTGGGTGAAGCCTCCCCTCTCCCCTCCAATCATCTAAGGTCAGGTCATTTACTTAAGGACTGTGATGCCCACCACATACGCCAAGGCCTTCCCAGCAACCCATGCATGTGTGCTAGAGGAAACCACAGGACACTAGGGTCCAGTCAAGAAGACACAGAAGACTGACCATCACGGTCAGCTAACTGAAAAAGCTGCATTTTAAAGTGAAATGTCATGTCTCAATTATGTTGTCCGGCTGACTCCCAACTCCCACTTTAAAAAACAAGAAAACAAAACTAAAAAACCCCACCCTTTTGAGTGTGTGAGTGAGTAAGTGCAGGGCTCATAGCAGGATGGGCCCAGGGCTGCCCCACAGGTATTGTTATTAGTGTTGTGACAGGAATTACCTACATGAGTTGTTCACGAAGCTGGAAACAGACAGAGGGAAGGAAGGAGGAGGAGGAAGAGGGAAAGACAGCATACATCAGGGACAGAACGAGGTCCAGGGATGAAAATGAAGCTTTTCTCTCAATGTGTGGGGAGCGAGGGATGCCAGGCCTGGCTCATGGCCACAACCCTCTAGGTTCTGCCCTGCTGTCATGGGGCTGTCTTCCCTGTGTGTGCCTCTGCTTCCTCTTCTTCTAAGACCCCAGTTATGGGACCAGAGCCATCTTGCTTTGCATCATACAGGCAAGACTCGCACAGTGACTAGTAGAGCCTCAGGGAGCTGGTCAGAGGCACCACCTGGGGAAGACGGGGAGGTGACATGCTCCAGACAGGAAGAAGCCGAGGTTCATGAATGCATCGCTCAGGACCCATCGGGAGCTCTAAGCTCCCATGCAAGGAGACAGCTGGAGTAATAAAGGGGCCATACAGAGGTGCAGGGGAGGGCAGGTACCAGCACAGGTCCAGCCACAGTGGTGCTGTCATTATCATGGGCTGGCAGACTAGGAATTGCCCTGGACGCTGCCCTACCCTGTCGCTTTACTGCTGCACCAGGGACTTATTTCTGCTAACAACAAGGCAAGGAAAGAGGGCCATGATCCAATTTTACAGGGGAGAAGACTGCTGTCCAGAGAGCTCAGGTGACTTGCCCCAGGTCACACAGCAGGGCTGGGGGCTGGGATCTGAATCTGTGTTTACTGCTACTGCTACTGCTAAGTCACTTCAGTCGTGTCCGACTCTGTGCGACCGCATCCCTGGGATTCTCCAGGCAAGAACACTGGAGTGGGTTGCCATTTCCTTCTCCAATGCATAAAAGCGAAAAGTGAAAGTGAAGTCGCTCAGTCATGCCCCACTCTTCGCGACCCCATGGACTGCAGCCTACCAGGCTCCTCCGTCCATGGGATTTTCCAGGCAAGAGTACTGGAGTGGGGTGCCATTACTGACTCTAAAGTCCTCGCTTTCAAGGTGTGGAGAAAAGGGAACCCTTGTACACTGATGAAAGGAATGTGAATTGGTGCCGATACCACGGAGAATAGTATAGAGGTTTCTTAAAAGCTAAAAACAGAGCTACCATACGATCCTGCAATCCCACTCCTGGGCATATCTCCGGAGAAAACCACAATTCAAACACACACATGCACCACAGTGCTCACAGCAGCACTATTAACAAGAACCAGGACACGGAGGCAACATCAGTGTCCACAACAGATGGACGAGCGGAGATGATGCGGCAGACACACACACGAAGGAATGTTACTTAGCCATAAAGACGAATGAAATAATGCCACTTGCAGCAACATGCATAGATCTAAAGACTATCATACTAGGTGAAGTGAACCAGACAGAGAAAGACAAATACCATATGATGCCACTTACATGTGGAATCTAAAATATGACACAAAAGAACTTATTTACAAAACAGAAACAAAGTCATAGGCATAGAAAACAAACTTATGGTTACTGAAAGGGAAAAGAGGGGAGGGGTAAATAAAGAGTTTGGGATTAACATATAAACATCACTTTATTTCTGAGCATCGAAGAATTGATGCTTTTGAACTGTAGTGTTGGAGAAGACTCTTGACAGTCTCGTGAACTGCAAGGAGATGTAACCAGTCCATCCTAAAGGAAATCAGTCCTGAATGTTCATTGGAAGGACTGATGCTGAAGCTGAAACTCCAATACTTTGGCCAACTGATGCGAAGAACTGATTCATCAGATAAGACCCTGATGCTGGGAAAGATTGAAGGTAGGAGAAGGAGATGACAGAGGATGAAACCACTGGATGGCATCACCAACTCGATGGACATGAGTTTGAGTAAGCTCCGGGAATTGGTGATGGACAGAGAAGCCTGGCATACTGCAGTCCGTGGGGTTGCCAAGAGTCAGACACGACTGAGCGACTGAACTGAACTGATAGCTGAATCACTCTGCAGTACACCAGAAACTAACATACCATTGTAAATCTACTATGTTTCAAAAAAATAAAGTCCTTACTTTCATATACATTTTTAAAAAGCTCACTCTTCACTATGAAGACCTCCAGGCATATACAAGTGAACAGACTTGGGCAGTGGGTCCTCCATGGTAACAGTTACCAACATTCTGCTTTACCGCCTTCACCTCTTCCCGTCCAGTCTATTACTGTTGTGGTTGTCAGCTTCATATTTCTTTAGGTAAAATGTAGATGCACTGAAATGCACAAATCTAACAATTAGCAAAATGTATTTTACTTAGTACAATTTAATGTGTGCTGTTGTACCCATTTATTTTTGTGTTACCTTTGTTTCCTTACTTTTCTAACAGTAAAAGTAAGTCCTCATAAAACTAAAAAGTCAGTTGGTAACAAGCGGGAAACAAGCAGCAGAAATGAGGATTACCATATTTCAGACATACTTATGTCTCCCCTCCATTCAGCAGCAAGTCCTCAGGCCCCCCATTCCCTCTGTGCTTTGTCACACCTCTCCTGAGCAGCCAGGTCTCTCAGGAGCCTGGGGAGGGCTGGGCAGCCTTCTCGTGGGAGGAGTCCCAGCAACAGGACCCGTGAACACAGCTAGGCCCAGGGCTGCATCTCAGGCCAGCAGCCCTAAATCCAGTCCCTGCACCTCTTGGGGAGCCCTCACACTGCCAGGTCCACAAGAAGCTCTGTCTTCACCACAGCAGGGGCCTCTCTGGGACCCTACCTGGGCCAGTGCACGGAAGGGTGAGGCCTTCTAACTCCGCCTGGGGAGGCTGGCCCCAGGAGAGGTTGCCCTAGTGACCAGCAGAGGCTCTACCCAGGGTTACTGTGAGCAGCCACGTTGCCCAGCAACCAAGTGGCAGCGTCCCTTGAGCCAGGACCACACAGCTGTGCCCAGCCCTGTGCGGCTTCTCCCAGCCCTGGGGGACCCCTGGGGCCCTGCCCTTATTCCCCAAGACCTGGACAGCTGCTGTCTCTGATCACAATGAACATCATTCTCTCCAGGTAAGCAGCTCCGCGCTGGCCATAGCTGAGAGGGAGCGGGGAGGCCAGGTTCTCAGGGCCAGATTAACTGAGACAGACAAGGCTGCCTGGACTGCTGAGGGGGTGGTGGTAAGGATGCTCTCCCGCCCATACCACACCGACCTCAAGGTCAAGGGACCATGGAGGCTTCCAGATTCTGGCTTCCATCTACTTCTCCAGCATTTTTGCCCACAGACCTGGGGTAGCTAAATTCACACGGTCCACTCCCACTTCTCTAGCTCATCTCTACCTGGGAAACCCCTTCATGCTTCAAAACCCTACCAGACGTCACCCCTTCTGTGGAACTGTTCCCAACCCCACTGCCTGCAGCCTGATTCGATCACTGCTTTCTCAACCTGCCTGTCCTTTAGCCAGCTGTTCCCACACCTGGCTCCTCTGGGGACTGCAAACTCTGGACCACCTGATGATATGTTTATTTACAAATGTAACCTCTGGGCCTCACTCACAGGGAGTCTCGGTCACAAGCCTGGGGGAGGGTGGGCTGGGATTCTGCAGGCTTAACTTGTGCCCTAGGTGATTCTGATTGAGGGGGTCGAAGGACTCCACCTGGAGGGACAGAGAATGCAGCCGGCTGTGTGACCTGGAGCAAGGTGTTTCACCTCTCTGGCCTCTGTTTACCTTGCTTGCAGAGTCATGCACATGATGGGCACTGCACCAGTTAGGGTTTCTGAGGAGGACAAAAAGCCCTCCTCCCAGCTTTCAGCCTTAGAGATAACGATTAGAGGAATGCACGGCTGGGAGGTTTGGTCAAACAGAGGCGGCTAGGGCAGCAACCACCTGGGATGAGGGATGAGGAGAGGGTGCAGTGGGGCGAGAGGGAGGCGAGTGTCTGAGGCTGTGCCACTCAGCTGTTTTGGGAAGACAAAATCCAGCAGGTCCTCACTCACTCTGTACTTCTTCATGGAACACCTTTGATGGGTAGGCCGTGGGCTAGCAGCACATAAAAGATGAGTCAGCAAGCCCTCGCCCCCAGCCACTCTGCACAACAGGAAGTGATAAGTACTGAAAAATGGTGCACCATAAGGACAAACAAGGTCCAGGGCTGGGAGAGGCAGGAGGGACCCAAGGGCAGAGCACGGGGCCTTTAGGGCAGTGAAACTTCTCTATGATGCTGTTATAGTTGGAGACAGGGCATTGAACATTTGTCAAAACCTATGACATGCACCACACCAAGAGGGAACCTTCATGTAAATGAGGGACTTTAGTTAATAAGAAGGTATCACCACTGGTTCATCTTTTGTAACAGAGGTCCTGCTGGAAAGGAAGGCTGTTAATAATAGGGGAAGCCATGTGCTGGGGAACGGTTTGTGGGAACACTCTGTACTTTCCACTGTTTTTCTGTATACCTAAAACTATTTACCCCCCCAAAAAAGTTTATTAATTCCAAAAATAAAAAGCTTTATGATGCAGAGAAGGCAGAGAATTCCAACAGCTCAGGAAAAAGACAGAATCAGGGAATTTCAGAGAAAAGAGGCCATTGCCCCTCAGGATGGCTTAGAACACAGACAAACTCTACGGGGAAGATAAAGCCCCTCTACAGGATCTCACAGTGCAAAAGGCCAAGTTAGGAGACCAACCCACGCTTGCATACCTGCCTTGCCACTGACCAGTCCCATGCCCCTCTGGCTTCCAGCATCTGCCTTGCTGGCCTGACCCAGAGACTTGCGGGTATTATCTTGGGGAGCAGGCGCCTGGGCCAGGCCTGCCACTGAGGAAGAGGGCAGTGGGTGGGCGATCCCTGTGTCACTGAATGACCTGGCTGGGTGTCACTGCCCAGAATGGCCCCTCAGGCCCCTGCCTCCCCAGGGACAGCCAGGTGCGGGTGATGGAGGACATGGTGACCAATGCTGAGAAGTCCTTTGGTCAGTTCTGCTCACTGCTGGCCGCCTACACCCGCAAGACAGCCCGGCTGCGTGACAAGGCCGACCAGCTGGTCAAACAGCTCATCAACTTCGCCAATACGGAGAACCCAGAGATGCGGGCCACTCTGAGGAACTTCGCTGAGGACTTGGCCAAAGTGCAAGATTACAGGCAAGCTGAGGTGAGCGGGTAGCTCCGGTGGACCCGCTGCCCAGGGTAGGGGCAGGAGCAGTCTGAGGGTTGTTGACGCAGCCTGGTGGGGTCCACAGTTAGTGGATGCATCTCCTACAAAGACATCCCCAGAGGAGCGCATATCACTCCTTCCAGGGTCAAATTTCAGTTTATAGAACTGAGAGCCTGGAGGCTTGTGCAAGACAAGAAAGATGCAGGGAGTCCAGGAAAGAATTAAAAATGGAAATCTCCATGTGGTGTATATACAATGGAACACTACTCAGCCATTAAAAACACCAATAATGCCATCTGCAACAACATGGGATGGGCCTAGAGATTATCATACTAAGTGAAATCAGAAAGATAAAGATAAGTGTCATAAAATATCACTTGTATGTGGAATCTAATATATGACACAAATAAACACCTACGAACAAGAAACAGACTCACAGATATAGAGGACAGACTTGTGGTTGCCAAGGGGGAGAACATGGGAGAGGCATGGACTGGGAATTTGGGATTAGCAGATGCAAACTATTACATACAGGATAGATAAACAACAAGGTCCTACTGAATAGCACAGAACTATACTCAATATCTTATGATAAACCATAATGGAAAAGAATGTGTAACTGAGTCACTCTGCTGTAGAGCAAAAATTAGCAATATTGTAAATCAACGTTTAGGGATGGACTAGGAGTTTGGGATTAAAAGTAAAATGAAATAAAATAAATAGTTTCCAGCCAGTCCCAAAAAATCCCCTCTGCTACTGTAAAGAAGACTTTTGAAATGAAACAGCTTTTCCATTGAATAAGCATTAAACCAGAAGACAATGCATGTCACAGGTGATTGGATAAGTGATGGCAAAAACAGAGAAACCTCACTCCTCACCAAGCACACTCTCTGGAGATAGGGGATGACTGTCCTCAGGGAGGGGATGCCCTGAAAACAGGGAAGGGGACAGTGCCTTTGTCACAAAGGACTTCCTAATTCCACCTGGTGATTAGGGGGCCAACTGGGCTGGCCAATCATCTTTATCCAAAGAAAACTAAAACCTCTCTTTAACAAGCAGGTAGGTACAGCCTGGAGCCAGGTGCCAGGCAAACTTCCTGGAAAGTCTGTCCTCCTGATGTTTACAGTTCAGAGACGCCTGGCCTGGTTGTAAAACCAGCCAGAGGCTTCTTTAGCTTTTAAAAGGTTTACATCCATCTCAAAGGCACAGATAAAGGTCTACAACTGCAAGTTTTTCCAAAGAAATGCTGTATAGAAAGGGAGGGGAAAATGTTCCTTTCCCTTTTGGCATTTGGGGAAGTTATTGGGTTTTTTTTTAGATTTGCATTTAGAAGAGCCACAAGCTTTGATGGAGGAGGAGGAAGGGGTTGGGTGGGGATTCCAGCTCCCCTGGCCCATCTGGCAAACCAGACTCAGATCTTATTAGGAAGGCAGATTTGGGGGCAATGCCCTAGATCTGCTGAGTCAGAACATCTGGAGAGGGGGTGACTGGTGATCAGGGTTATAAGAAAAGCCCTTGGAGGGACCCCTATGACTGATTAGTGTGACATTCACAGGGTAAGCACTTAATCCACACCAGCTTTAACTGGACTGTTACTATTACTGATAATGTTTATTTAAGTGTCTAGCGTTGGGCTTGCACACAGACACTGACCCAGGGATGTGAAGTGTCCCCCTCGCCGACCCTGCCAGTCCCTGGGGCTTCACAGTGTGGTCCACTCTGGATTCTCTACTAGTTTGTGTTCCAGGTGAATCTGTCCCCCTCCCTGGTGACAACTTAAGGCAGTCTGGAGAAATGAAATGCACTGGGTCCCACCCAGCTGCTAAGAAACCCTGGGTGGGTTCACTCCTTATACCCATTTTACAGGCCAGGAAACGGGGCTCATTGAGAGGAAATGTGTAACTGTGCTCTTGGGAGGCAGAGCCCTGAGCCCAGACTGGTGCTCACAACCCCAAGGCTGGGGAATGGTCCAATGTGCAGTCCTGGGTATGCAGTCAGAGCACTATAAATGCAGGCAAGGGACCACACAGCCTGTCAGCATCTCTCTGGCTTCACCTGCTCTGACTGTGTGTGTGTTTATGTGCCCCCAGGTAGAGAGGCTGGAGACCAAGGTCGTCAACCCCCTGAAGTTCTATGGGGTGCAAATAAAGCAGACCCGGGTGAGCAAGGGCATGGCGCTGCGGGGAGGGCCACAGGGAGGGAGACACTGGCTGATCTGGGACCTCAGGAAACCACCCTCCTCCTTCCTTAGGCTGAGATCAAGAAATTCAAAAGTGTCCGGAACAATGAGATCAAACAACTGGAAAAACTGGAGAAACTGAGGCAGAAATCCCCCTCGGATAGACAGACCATCGTATCCGTCCCGAGGCAGGGGCGGGGGAGGGGCAGGGCAGTGTGTCACTGCACCCTCTGGGTGGGGGCTGCGTGGGCCACCCCAGGGGACGCTGGTCAACCTGGATCCCTAACAAAACTGTTCTCAGTCTCAGGTGAGTGTCACAAATCTGTGTGAGGAAGGCAGGCTCACATGCAGGTAATGAACAGACTCACAAAATGGTAAGGTGAGCTCTACCTGGGCAGGTGTGCGCAGGGCCCTGGGCTCAGGATGGGAGGGTCAGAGGTGTCGGGAAAGTCATCGGTTGGGACTTGGGAGACCTGGGTTCTGTTCCATCAGCAATGCTACTCAGGCAAGTCGAGGAGTCACTCCTCACCACAGCCTGCTTCCTTATTGGGGTCACCTACTTACTGCTTGTAGAAGGCAGGCACTTGTAGATGAGGAAATTGAGAAAGGTGACTTGCCCAAGATCACAGAGAGCTAAGGGGCCAACCCCAACTCAGCTCTGTGTGCTCCTTCACGTGCCAGGCCTGCCACGGAGTCAGGCCATAGAGATTCAATCAAAGCAACCAATAAAGTAATCAACTAAAATCATTCCACATGTAGGAATTAATTATCAGCAAATGTAGAGTACCTAATAGGTTACAGTTAGAGTAATAGCTCAGCTGCTCCCACTCTTTCATTCTTGGAACAATCCTGCAAAGCAGGCCTTATTACTGACCCATGTTTGCAAGCAAGTACATTGAGACTCTGAGAGGTTAAGCCACTTGACTGAGGTCACACAGTTAAGAGGGTCTGTTCAAGTGGTAGCTGCCCCTTTTGCTGTGGTTTTACTTGGCCATTCCTTCGATGACCAAATTGGCAAGAGATGCCCATTACACAGGACAGCTGGCCCAAAAGTAGGGCAAAGGAACAGACAATGATCCAGAATGGAGTTCCCATGACACTTTCTATCTCTGGGGCCAGGCAGAGACCAGCGTGCAGAGGGCCTCAGTGGATGCCAGCCACACCTCCCAGCAGCTGGAGGAGACAGTGGACACCTTCCAGAAGCAGAAGCTGAAGGACATTCAGGTAGGGGTGGTCGGTCTCCGGTCGGAAGTACTCTGAGCTGTCTCATGTGTGACCTTTGGTGTGTTTGCTCATGTATGTCTGTGTATTGTGTTTGCACCTGTGTGAGTGCACATGTGTTCCCTGTGACAGTGTGTGTGTGACCTTGTGCCTGCCCAATTCTCAAGCCCCTGCCTCCCAGAACAGTAAATCCTGGCTTCATCCTGCCGTGGGCGGTAAGATGCCGGCTGCTTGGGCAGCTGTCCTGCACAGCTGTCTGCCCGGAAGCCAGCACTGGCAGCCCTGCCTCTCACACCCAGCTGGCTCCCTGCCCGCCAGGAGAATTGGGCAATCTGTCTCTCCCAGGCCCCTGCCTTTCCACACAGGACCCTCAGGGCTCGCCCTGACTGCCTCCTTTCCTCCGTGAAGCCCCAATCACACATAGCCTCCCTCATTCCACCCAGACCCCACCCAGACAGGCCCAGCACCCCAGCTCTTACCAGAGGCCCCAGGGAGTCAGGGTCTATAAGGGCAAGATGGTCACAGAGGCCCCTGCACCCACTCTTGATCCCTCCTTTAATCCATTTTCCAAATTGCAGCCCCAGGAATCTCACAAAAGGCAGCTCTGATTTGTCACTGGTGTGGGTTTAACACCCTTCTGTGCTTCCCTTGTTCCAAGAAGAAAAGCTGAAATCCTCCCAAGGTCCGGAAAACCCCAGTCCAGCCCTCCAGCCTCCTCCTGGACACACCACTCCAAGCTCACGTGCACCAAGGCCCTTCATAACTCAGGGAGCCTTTGCACAGGCTGTGTCCTCCTCCTCCTCCTCCAAGCTCTGGCATTACTCTGCGTTTAGTCCACACCTCCTTGTCCTTCAGAGAAACTCACCTGGGCCTCAGACCTGCTCCGCTCCCTCGGGTCGGGGGTGGGTGCGCAGTTATCCCTGAGGGTGCGTTCATTGTATCTTTAATTCACTGGTGAATCTAACACATGTTGAATACGCACTATGTGCCAGGCGCTATGCCTGAGGCTGGGGACACCACAGCCAGTCAAGAGAGGCCCTGTCCTGACAGGGCTGACACCTTGGGGGAGGCAGATCCTGCGGAGCCCTTGATGGGGTGGTGGAGAGTCCGGGAGAACTCGCCGCTCCATGCCTGCCTCCCATACAGGCAGGGGCTCTGTCTGCTACGACCCCTTCTGGGTCCCGGGCACCAGCTCCAGGGCCGGGCACTCGGCGAGTACTCAGTAAACTTTTGGGAAACGAATGAAAGAACGAATGAATGAAGCGAGTGAAACACTGATAATGACTGCTCAAGCATGCACGTTGCAGGCAGAACCTAAAACCACCAGCACGCACCTATTCAACACCTGATGCTGCCGAGACCAGCGCATGCGCACATGATTCTCCACGGTCGGAGGCCAGCGGAAGCACGCGGGGCGATGCGGGCGTCCTTCAAGTATGGGGGATTCCACCTGTAAGAGACACTTCCCAGAACCAACACATTTTCAAAGAGATGAAAACCCGAACTGGAAATAATAAATACCGTTCTGTCGGTTTTACGCCACACTTCTAATGAAATATTTACAAATGAACTCTGACGCCGAGAAAAGAACGGAAGCCCTGCTTCCAAGCAGGAGGTTCACTTACCCAAGCGGGTGTCAGAAATCCCCTGGAGGGCGCCTTAAAATGCTGCCGAAGGGCCCGCCTTGCGGTCGCAGCCAGTGGGCCCGGGTGGGCCGGGAATCTGCATCCCTGACAGGTCTCCAGGTGAGGCCGGCGTCGACGAGGCGCCCACAGGTCGAGGGCCGCGGCCCTGACTGAACCTGTCACAAGTCTTGGTGACTGGGACCACTCCTGTCCCTCCCGTGCTGACGAAGAAACTGAGGTTTAAGAGGGAATGTCATTCCCTCAGGGACACGCGCCAGTGAAGGGCAGAAGGAGGCCTCGCCTGACCGCCAGCACTGCCTCTGGCAGGGCACGAGAGGAGGCGGGAAGCAGGAATTTCCAGCCCGCTCTTTGCCGCCTCAGGCCTTTCTTCTCCCAGGTGGCTTTGCGGCTCCTGCTGCCCTGCCGCCTTCTCCCAGGTGGCTTTGCGGCTTTCTCTGGTTGGCCTCCCCAAGGTGCTCCCCATGTGACCGGATGAGGCGTGTTCCCAAACTGCGGGGCTCCTGCCCCAACACCAAGCGTGTGTCCTGATGAGGCTTCCCTCACAGTGGCAGCTTGTACTGAGCACAGCACGTAGGAGGGGCCTGACACACAGTAGGCGCCTCCCCTCGGGTCTGGTGCACAGTAGGTGCTTGTGCAGGGTTCACGGCACAGCAGAAGCCCCCACTGGGGCCTGAAACACAATGAGACTGTGCTGGACATGACACACAGTGGGAGCCTTCCCTCAGGCCTGGCGCATAGTAGGAGCTTATCTGGGCCTTGCATAGAGGAGGAGCCCCCACCAGAGCCAGCCACGCAGCAGGAGCTCTGTGAGAGTTTACTGAGCCAAGCCAAACCATCTGATCTAGAGAAGCAAAACTCTTTATCAGTAATAACATTTTGACAGACTGGTCCATCAGATTGTGGGGCCAGTGGACCTGGCAGTGTCTTACCAGCAGCACCCCCTCTCCATCCTGTGAGGCCCACTTCCAGTCTTTGGGTGATAGAGGCTGAAAGTTTGTAGCTGTCAATTTTCAAACACCAGTCCTTGGAGTGAGAGAAACAAGTGCTGAGTGAGGAAGACCAGCTGGACAAGAGCTGAAAAAAGGACACCCTTCAGAAAGTTCCCAAGACCTCACACATTTCTGGAACAACCCCTGTGCAATTTTTGAACTATGGGAATGCATTAACGGTTCAAACAAAAATAATTAGAAATAATATATTGAAATTCCTCACCTAGGATCTGCCCCCTGGTTGGTCTACATCTGAGGTGAGCCCAGAACAGTCCTTCTGACAGCATTACTTATGTGATCTGGGTTTCTCTCCCCACAGAAAATTTTTTCAGACTTTGTGACCATTGAGATGGTCTTCCATGCCAAAGCAGTAGAGGTGTATTCCAGTGCCTTCCAGACTCTGGAGAGCTATGACCTGGAGAAAGATCTGGAGGTGGGTCACAGACACCCCATCTCCTATTTATGTGGTGGGGCTAAATTCGGGGCTGCTTTTGTCTTTTTTTATTGAAGTTTGGTTGATTTACAATGTTGTGCCAATCTCTGCTCTGCAGCAAAGTAACTCAGATTTACACACATATACGTTCTTTTTTAAAAATATTCTTTTCCATTTTGGTTTACCCCAGGAGATTGGATACACTTCCCAGTGCTTTACAGTAGGACCTTGTTGTTTATCTATGCTATATGTAATAATTTGCCTCAGCTAACCCCAAACTCCCAATTCATCCCTCCCCCATCTCACTCTCCCTTGGCAACCAGTCTGATCTCTATGTCTGTGAGTCTGTTTCTGTTTTGTGGATAGGTTCATTTGTGCCATATTTTAGATTCCACAAAGAAGTGATATGATATGGTATTTGTCTTCCTCTTTCTGGTTTACTTCACTTGGTATGATAACTTGGTATGATAAGTTGTATCCATGTTGCTGCAAATGGCATTATTTAGTTCTTTTGTGGCCGAGTAGTTGGTTTTGTTTTGATAGAATCAGTTTTTCTTGGCAACATTTTGTAATTTCTCGAACTTTGAAGATTGGTTTTAATGAACTCTTTTAAATATCTGCCCCTGGGCACAGAACCAGAGGTGGAAAATTTCCCCAACACCATCTTTATGGACCATTTGTGAGTATCACCATCACCCGGGTGCTTAAAAACAAATGAATCAACAACAGCAAAAAGCATCTCCAGGCTGATGCCTGCTATACTTTGCATGTAGTCTAAGTGCTTATGGTCCTTATCTGATGTGATTAAGTTTTAACATTAGCCTTCTGAGTTATCTACAATGTCCCGCGCCATGCCTCACGGTAAAAGCAGCACAGCGATTATCTTCCATGATTATCTGCTGCGGTTCTAGGGTTGGCGGGTTCAGCTGGGTCATCGTCACTTGGGTCTTTTCAGCCAGTCTATAGCTGGAGCTTGAGTGGTTTCAAAGGCTTCCTGGTTCACGTGTGGCTGTCATCTGGGTCCAGGACATGATTCACAAAGTTCAGGGAAAAATGAAGACACTGGCCCTTTGTTCAGTAATTATTAAGACTTCCAAGATAGCAGAGTTGTTCCGAGTTGGGACCCTTGAAAAAGTGCATGAGCTGTACCCCCACAAGGCCCACCCTGTGTGGTCTGCAGTGGGGTCTGCGCCCAAATAACTGCCCATGCCTCCTCCATGGGAAGTAGGCTTTCTGACATCATGGCGGCTGATCCAAGAGTGAGCATCAGAGACAGAGCCGAGTGGACATTGTGTCACCTTTTGTGACAGGCTTGCCACATTCTGTCTCTTAGAAGTGTGTCACTAAGGCAGTATTCAAGGGGAGGAGAATTATAGTCCAGCTTCTGATGGGAGAAGTCAAAGAATTTGTGGAGGAGCTTTAACCACCACAGGACGGTCAGTGAAGATTGGCCAGGCTTTGATGGCTTCACTTATCTCTATTTTGGTGATGGGGGGAGTGTGATCTTCTTGTGGGACTATGGACTCGTTACCTAGCCTCTCTGGACCTCAGTTTTCCCATCTGTAAAATGTGATAATACCCACTCACCAGTCTGCTGCAGATCATATGGCATAAAGAATAGGCGGCTCCCAGATGGACCTGGTACAGGTGGCAGTCCCAGCAGTTACCTCTGCACCAGCCTTTTGGTTTTGCTGTCTTTCCTTCCTGCTCCCACCACTTTGTTTCCTGACCAGATCCAACTCTCCCGACAGGATTTTAGAGCCAAGATGCACGGAGTTTATGGGCGTTGCGATGCTCGGCCACCACTCACGGACACCACCCTGTCCCCAGGTCTCCCGTGGTCTCTTGCCCGGGTGAGTACTGGGTGGGGTGTGAAGCCTGTGACAAGGTGAAGTGACCAGAGACCAGAAGCCAGCCGAGAATTCAGGTCTGAGAAGGAGGTGCTGCTCATGGGGTGGGAGGGTGGCCCTGAGTCTGACCTGGACCCACCTGAAGCGAACTCAGGGAACCACAGTGCGGGGACGAGGGGTGTCTCATACTTGCTGAATAATTCTCTCCAATTAGGTGAACACATCTACCTGAAGCACTTAGTAAATAATATTTGTTACCATTCTTATTATTACTGCTATTGTTGCTGTGATGATGATGATTTTATTATTATTGTTACTGTTATTCTTACTTAGAGTGCTCAGAGCACCATACGGAGCCAGAGAAAGGAAGCAGTGAATGAGGACGACTCTGCCGAGGAGGACCCCGTGGAGGACCTCAGGGGACAGGCACAGGGGCCCCATCAGTAGGACGAGAACCCCATCGGGAGGTGGGGCTCACACTGGACCCTCACAGGCTCTGTTGTGTGCAAGTCATGTGTTTTTTGAGTCCCGGTTTCCTCAGCTGTACAACAGGGAATATGTCCCTTGGCTCACAGGCTGCCCTGGGGACCAAGGTGCCCAGCAGCTGCTCAGTAAACACGGGTACCTCTCACTCGAACTCATACTGGGTCTCATTTCCTGTTTTATGACCAGGGCTCCAGCGTGTTTAAGCCTGTGTTAATGTTGAGAGCTTGGTGTGTTACCGAATCAAACTCAGGTCCATTTGCCTGTGTGTGGTAAAGTCACTTTACTGACACCAGGTTGGGGTGAAGGAAAGTGAAGTGCTTATTGCAAGTGCCAAGCAAAGAGTCCTCGGCAGGTGGTGCTCAAAAGGCCTGAACTCCCCACGGCTTTCAGGGGAGGGTTTTTAAAGACAAAGGGAGGGAGGGGGGCTGTGGGTGTGTAACCCTGGGACCAGGGACACATCACCGAAGTGAAGGGGGGTGGGGGTCCACAGACTTGGCCGGCTAACTGCCAAAGCCCTCTGGGTGTGCACATTTGGGGAGAAGATCCCTCACAGTGTGGGGGGCATCCGAGTGCTGGGTCACTCCGGGCTCAGCACACCTCCCACTGCCTCCTGGAGACCTCTACTGGGGAGAGGACGTCCTGCAGCCTCTCAGGAGAGACGCTTGGCTCTGGGGCCGGCTGGCTGCTTATTCGATTCCCGGTAGGGGTTCCACAAGCACCTCGTCAGCAAAGTGGGAAAAATATACCTTCCTTATGGGTGTGGAGAAAAGGGAATCCTCCTACACTGTTGGTGGGAATGTAAGCTGGTGCACCCACTGTGGAAAACAGTATGGAGTGCCTCAAAAAACTAGAAGTAGAGCTACCCACAATCCCACTCCTGGGCATACACCCAAACAAAACTATAATTCAGAAAGATATATGCGGGGACCCCCTGGTGGTAGTGGCTGAGAATCCACCTGCCAATGCAAGGGACATGGATTCAATCCCTGGTCTGGGAATATTCCAGATGCCACGGAGCAACGAAGCCTGTGCTCCACAACTATGGAGCTGACGCTCTGGGGCCCATGCTCCACAACAGGAGAAGCCCCTGCAGTAAGAAGCCCACACACGGCAATGAAGAGTAGCCCCCTCACTGCAACTAGAGAAAGGCTGCCCACAGCAACTAAGACCCAGCATCACCAAAAAAAAGAAAAAAACAACAGAAGATACATGCATCCCTGTTCCTAGCAGGACTATCCACAATAGTCAAGACGAGGAAGCACTCTAAATGTCCATCGACAGAGAACTGGAGAAAAATGTGGTATACACATCATTGATTGTTTTATATATCATCACCTTTTACACAGTGGGATGTTATTCAGCCATAACAAGGAATGAAATAATGCCATTTATATGGCAATATGCATGGAATTAGAGGTTATCATACCAAGTGAAGTCAAGTCAGACAAAGACAAATATCATATGATAGCACATATGTGGGATCTAAAATATGATATAGATGAACTTATTTTATACACATATATATATAACTTATTTACCTTGCTATATGCCTGAAACACATTGTAAATTAACTGTATTTCAATTAAAGTTTAATTAAAAAAAACTAAAACCCTCCTCATATAATCACCACAGGATTAACATCCTCACTACAGTGACTTTTATTACCCAAAATCCAGTTCCAAGATACCTCCTTGGGGAAGCCCACCTTGATTCTACCAGGAAGGACACTCACTCCAAAAATAACCAAAACATTCTGTATTTCCTATATTACATAATTTATAAAATATCAATTGTATATAATATCACATTTTACACTATATGTGTAAAATACTATCTCATACTTTTATACTCAATCTGTGTGTGCACATACACACACAGACACCCACACACACAAATGTACCTTTTTTAACCTCAGCTGTCTCAACCCCACTGAGAGTTCCTGAAGGAAAGTGACTTTGCTTGTTCATCTTGTGGTCCTGGAGCCTGGTGGTACCTGGCACATAGTATGAGCTCATTAAAGGTAAGTTGATGGCATAAGGGGCCTCTCCCCTACCCTTCTGGCCCCAGCATGCCCGGAAAAGACCAATCGTTCCTAATTCCAGAGTTGGGCATTGGCCAAGCTTCATGGGCTCTCTCCTATGAGAACAAAATTCCTAGCTTCCCTCCTTTGGGCCCAGGAGGTGGGAGGAGGGGTGAGGAAGGGCAGAAGGAGCATAGCTTTCAGGTTCTCTTAGAATCAGGAGAGAAAGGTTAACATTTCACAAAACATGCCTGTTGAACCGAGCCGTAAGGGCTGACAAAAGTATCCTGTTGCTGTCAGGCAGGAGCAGTACCCATAGCCCTTCGGCCCCCAGAGGGAAATAGTGAGGCAGCTGGGGCTCAAAGGCAAGACCAGGATGCCAGCTAGAAGGGGGTGGAGGCATCCCGAGGGCCGAGGCTCCTCTATTCACTAACACACGCCCAGCGGCAACACAGTGGACATGCTTCTGCCCATTAGTCTTCCCATGAGACACACACATATCTACATAATACTCAGCTGCTCGCTAAGTGGGGAGAACGACTATTTGACCCCAGAAAATAGTGTTTTCTTCTGAAAAGCCACTGCTGTCAGTGAGAAGATTGCAAATTCCATTTTAAAAGGTGCTCATGGGTATGTGAGAACAAAAATTCAACATCAACAGACTGACTTCCTTTTTAGAGATAATTTATTTCAGTTTCCACCTTCTGACAATCTGAGGTGCAATATATGGACTTTTTTTTCTTCACAGGAAACAGCTTTGATTTTTAGCGCTGTTTTGAGAGCTCAGTCTTGAAATTTTCTCCATCTGAAAACAGTTTGTAGAACACAACCTCATGAGATATAAGACTGCAAAACCGTACACATAACACACTCGAATCACTGACCCTGATTTCTGGGTCACTAAGGGCGATGTGTGGAAGTGGCCAATGGGATGTTCGAGTCCAAGACCAACGGGCGAGAGAGAAACAGGGAGAGCACGTGGGAAACCCTGCTGCAGCCCCAGAGGCCACAGTTAGGGCCACGCAGCTCTCTCACACTTTAAGGGGAAGGGCCTGCCGTCTGAGTGTGACCATCTCCTTTGGTTGGCCTGTCCTTCTCAAGGTGTCCATGGGACTCCAAGCCTCCAGCACGGGGACAGACCAGGGCCCTCATGTGGGCCCGTGCGTTGGAACCGAAGCCCGCTGAGCACTTCTCTTTTGTTTCCACAAGTGTATCATCCTGGACCAAGGACAGGACAGATGTAGCCCCCCTAAGGCTCCAAGGGGCATCAACAGCAGGAGCCCTCCTCCGAGCTCAGCACACCACTCAGGAGGGCGGTGGGAGACAGCACCCTGGTCTGACCCTGCAGGCCAGGCCAGGATGCAGGTCACCCCGCCTGCACAGAGGTCCTGTGAGAAGCGATGGGAACACAGCAAACCCAGACCGTTCTGACTGAGAACTCTACAGCAGGAGCGGGGCCCCTTGAATCCTGGGGACACAGCCAGGGGGAGGGTCCCCTCCCCAGCTCTCTGCTCGTCTCAAGCTCAGACTGACCAGCCGACTTGGGGACACAGGCCGGAGCCAGGGCACCTAGGGACAAGGCAGACAGTGTCTGAGGCGCTTGCTTGGGGAAGGACAGCAGGAAGACAGCGGCAGAACAGGCCCGGGGAGCCATAAGGAGCATCTTGACGCTCCTGGATGGGTACCCCTGGATGGGAACCATCTGGAAATGCTCCCCTTTTCTGCTATCTGGATAACCCTCACAGCCCTACTCCCAGCCACACGGCCACAGGGAGGTACTGCGGCATGTGGCTTGAGCAAGGCCCGGCTCCAGCCCAGGTCTGAGTGTCGCACACCAGCCAATTAGGGGAGCTGTCGCCAACACCATTCCTCTGCAGGGGGGCGGGGAGAGGGGAAAGTCAAAAGCTTGTCAATCTGATCTCACCTCGAGAGTCATAAAAAGGAATAAATGATTTACAGGAAGACAGGCGAGACCTCTGAGTGGTAGGAGCAGCGGCTCAAGGGAACTAAAAGGCTGTGTGTGGGAGAACAAGAACCCTGGGGCCAAGGGGTTGTGGACCCGCAAACCCGTAGCTCTGTCTGTGGCTAAAGAAGTGTGTGGCCAGTGGGGTGACCAGCCTGGGATGGCCAGCTGCTGCCCGCTCCCCCGAGGCTGCAGCAGGGCCCTCCCCTTCCTTCCCAGTCTCCCCACTCCTCTGGCAAATGACTCCGCCCCTTGGCTGCCCAGTGGTCTCAGGTTGTAGGTAGTTTGGCCACACGGCTTATCTGACCACACACACGGGCCTGCCGGATCCTCCCTAACTGAAAAGCCAGCTATTCAGGGAGCAGTGACACCCAGGAAGGTCAGGCTCAAAGCTGCGGCCCTGACTTCCGGTTGTGGTCACCTGGGTTTGACAAAACCCCTGACAGACTCCTTTGTGGTGTGAACACACCTTTTTCTCACATCAGGAGGCTGGGATACAGTGCTCTGGGTGATAAATTAACCCACTTAAAACAGTCCGCAGAAAAACACACCTCAAGGCTGCCACCTTCTCTCCACGGCAGTGGAAGTCACCATCTAACTGGGGAGGGAGAGGTGAGTATGGGCTCCGGGAAGGAGGAAAGAGGTCAGGCGGCATCTCGAACTCCATCCTTGGGGCTCCATCCTTGGGGCTCCATCCTTGACCCAGCGTGGGCTCACCTGTGATCTTGACCCTCCCAGGTTTCACTGGAGCACAAATCTCAGAAATTGAACTCTCTTTCTAGTCCTCCTTTTGGTAGATTAAGAGCTCCTCAGCCTGGTTGGTTTTGTTTTTTGGCAATAGGAAAATCACGGTCTACTCCATTTCACTGTACAAATAACTTACAGTATCAGAACTTGATTCTCCTGCCTTTGATTAAACATGCACACACAGCAGATACAATCTGAATGTTAGCACGCCCCTCTTAAACACTTATCAATATTGCTAGAACTCTAACAAAGGATGAAGACACACAAAGCCACATCTCAACAGAATCCTGTTTGCAAAGCAGGGTACTTTTTACTTGGGAGAATCAGCTGTTTGGGCTCATTACATTCACAGAGCCCTGAAGGGCAGACAGCAGGAGACCCGCCATGTCATTGCTAACGCAGGGCTTTGAAGCTCCGGCTTGGGACCCTGAACCTGCTGGGATGGGAAACTCTCCTTGTGGATACGACCCGATGCTTCCTGCCCTGAGTCTAAGTTTACAGGAAGTTCCTGAGATTACAGGAAGGGCCAGCAGAGCGCTTTCTGCAGAGCCTCCTGGGCATGTGGTGGGTGAGACTTCTTCACACGCTGGCACCTCTGAGCGCCCACCTGGGTCTGTCTGCTCTGGCCGGGCCTCACAAGGAAGATCACGTCACAGAGAGGAAGTGTCAGCGAGGCAAGCGGCTGGCTTCTGCTAGGGACGCTGTGCCTCCTCCGGGTGATACTGGCCAGACACCCTGAGGTGACATGCTCAGAGAAAGACAGTCACCAAGAGGAGACAGCAGAGCAGCCTCCCAGCCACCTCGTCAGCCACTCCATGAGGCCCACAGTCTCTGGTGGTGTCCACTCATGGGGCTCAGCATTTCGGGCAGTAGTTTTGGGGTCAGACTTAACTCTCTCAGGAGCTGGATCTACTAATATATGAAGAAGGGGAGGGGAAAAGACCCAAAGCCACCCTTGTTTCTACCTTCAACTGCTATTGCAAGAGACCTATATGGGAAAAACAAAAAAAGGTCTCAGGATCATCCTGAAGTGAAAGTGCTTGGAAAAGCCCAGAGAAGTCAAAGCTGCATTTCCTTCCCTGTTTGCATGGGTCCTCCCTCCCCACCCAGGGGGAAAGAGCCCTCCACTCCCCAGCATCCCTGGAAAGACCCGGAAGCTACTGTCTTCCTCCAGAAATCAGAGTGAATCACACTTCCACACAAATCTTATATATACAAAGGTAAGTCTTTTGGGCACCTTAGAATAAAGTGTTAATGCATTTCAACTAACCACTAAGAAAAAACTAAGAAAGCCTATGACACGCAGTGGAGAGATGTCCCTTCGAGGGCCTCAGACAAGCTGCTCACTGGGCATGGCCCTGACTTTAATGGGGGGTGGGGCGCAGCACAGAGCATCAGGGGGTTGTTGAACATCTTAGGAGGGGCAGCATCACCTCTAGCAGGCATTGGAGCAGGGCCTGCACACTCGTGAGCTGGATGTTCAGCACTCTCTGAACTGCATTCAGGAGAGACATATCCAATCACTGGGCCGGTTTACAGCTGGTGTGGCCTGCCCCAATACAGGACAGTCAAACCAGCCACATGACTGTGCTTTGTTCAGTGATGTGGCCAGAGAGACTGCCAGCATACACACACACACACACACACACACACCCATGGGTGTGTGTGCCGTCATGAACACAGCGGGGCTCCTGGAGCCCAAGCCCCCACCCCGAGTCTCCTGACAGGACATCTCACACCAATGCACTCGGGTTCTGCGTGTTTCCCATCGCCTCTCTTATGATCACCAGGACGTGCGTTCCTCAGCTCAACTAACACTTGCTCTTCTCCGGAACGTTCCAGGGAGGCATCCCCCATTAGGGAACCTGTGAAGTGCCGCCTGGAGGGCTGAGTCTTGGACATGTTTGTCGTGCTGCAGGAGGTGGAGTGCAACATGGGATGGATGGCCAGGGCAAGAAGGACAGAGCCCCGCTGGCCTCGCAAGGCCAGCGCCCTGGAGCCAGGCTGGCCAGGGCAGCCAGCATGCTGGAGGCTTGCCGCCAGACTGCAGTCCCTCGGCCTAGGCAGCTGTGCCTGGACAGACCTGCGGGGAGGACCCCTGGTTCCCAGCACCCGAGAGGGCGAGGGGGATGTCTGCAGAGTCCTCGGGAAAGCGGCCTGAGGGCTCGGGCAGCGGATGGTGCAGGCTTCCCAGGCGGCCGGGATGGAGGGCCTGACCCTGCGAATTGCACAGTCCTCACCAGAAGCCGCCTGGGCCACGATGCCTGTAACACTGACACAGATTTTTCTGTCTTTTAAAAATAAAGAGCAGCACTGTTTGCTTTTAGAAAGGGCAGATGTCTTGAAGCTGCTGAAGAAAATTCTGTTTTCTGGGCTTCACCATGGAACAGACGGCCCCAGGGAGCGAATGGTGGAAGTCTCTCTGCCCCAGAAGGAAGTGGTCAGCTGACCAGGAACATCTCAGACGCTTCACACAGACACCTGAGGGCCGCGTGGGTTCAACACAGCTACTCGGAGCTGCGACATCCCCGGGCACCCCCACCCCTGACTGTGGCTGGGCCTTCTGCAGCCAAGAAAGCCGTCCACTGCCTCGGTCTCTCTCTCACGCTGAAACAGAGGGTGTCTCTCTCCTCTGGGGGCTTCCTGTCACACGGAGAGGGGACCTAGTACCAGCCTGGGCTGACACTCAAGAGGCCACCCCCGCTCTGCTTGGCTGTGGGAGAAACCCAGTCCCACCCTGCGGGGAGGGGCCCAGATCCTCACTCCCAACTGCCCCGTGTCACTGGCGTGGGACTGACATGTGCCAGCTCACAGCTGCCCTTCCCTACCTTCCCACACGCCCCGTCTTCTCAGCAGGAGGCTGTGATGGACACGTGCCCGCCCTGGACCCAGTATCCTTCCTCCTGTGCCCCCTCGGTCCCATGTTGCAGGCCTGCCACTCGGGGGTATGGACAGTCACCTCAGTTTTAGCTGTGTAATCCCAGGGGCACTTTGGCACGCAGGTGGGGGGGAGACACAGGCAGAGGGAGGTGGGGAGGATGGGCAACCAGCTTCTTCTAACCGCTAGTTCTAGGGCGGCGTAGGTGCTGCCGATGTCATGCAGGGGGGGTGAGAGCCAGCCGCAGTCCTCCTGGGGGAGTCTTGGGCCACCTCCTGTGGCCTACTCGGTGGCCATCTGCTCGATGTGGTCGCTCAGCAGCTTGTACTGCTCTGCAAGCGAGAACAACGTTATTCCTTATGAGGGAGAGGGAGACTCAGGCAGGCAGGGTCTTCTCACAGGCATGGTGACAGCGAGCTTCCGCAGGTGTGCCTGCGGCCTGGAGGTGGGCTCCTGAGAACCAGGCTGCATCCTCCCACAGAAATGACGCTACAGAAGGCAGGCCGGCAGGGCCCAGCAGCCTGGTGTGGGGAGAGGAACGTGTCACAGGAGCCAGGCTGGGGTCCTGGGGGCCAAGCAGGGGCCACGTGGTGGGGGGATGGTGCTCTGCCCCGTGCTGGGCCACAGGGCCGGTGACAGCACTGTGAGGCTGTCCAGGGCACCTCCTGAGGCCGCCTGTCCTTGGCCCTCTTTGACTTGGTGCAGGGTGGAGTTTTAGATAATACTGGTCTAGCCAAATACATGTCTATGTGGAAGGCTTTTTGGGGGACGAGGAGGAGGCATCCCCATCATGTGGGATGATGCAGAAAGGCCAGCTGATTATTAGGGAAGTTGACATCAGCAATATATCTCCTTTCATTACAGAAGTCAGAGATTCTAGAAAAACCAACCTCAGGACCCCTGCCCCTCCCCACCCCCAAACCTCCCAGGACAGTGTGGTTCAAGAAACCAAGGCAGGCCATATGCTGGTCACTTAGAAGGAGGGCAACTCGGGGCCAGAGTCTGCCCATTTTCAAGGTCAGAGTCTGAGTGCCAAGTTATATCTTTACTTGGGCCCTGCCTTT
The DNA here is from genome assembly GCF_963930625.1 of Muntiacus reevesi. Classification (NCBI taxonomy): domain Eukaryota; kingdom Metazoa; phylum Chordata; class Mammalia; order Artiodactyla; family Cervidae; genus Muntiacus; species Muntiacus reevesi. The sequence goes on along the minus strand of NC_089250.1, from coordinate 224,604,518 downwards.
AAGCACTGACCGGGCAGAGCCACCCCGCCCCCACCACCCCTAGCAAGTCCTATCTAACAGAACTGGGTTTCCAAATGGAAGGAAAAGTGTCCCATGCACTTAGGCAGGCAGGAACATTTAATGTCCCATTTCGAAGTAAAGTAGGGGTAATTCTCTGATTGGGATGGGGATCCCACATGCAGCCCACTTGCTCCCGAACCCCCACCCCGCCAGCCTGGCTAGCACTCACCCTCGTCCAGGTTGCCGATCACCGCCTGCTTCTTCAGGAAGTCGTTGCACAGCTTCTTGTTCAGCCCGAAAGCCAGCATGTTGTGTGTGAACGTGCTGGGGGGACATGGCCGTGAGCTGGCACCCCTCCCACCTCCCGGGGGGCGGGCTGGGGGGAAGGGAGCCGGGGCCCAACAGGCAGCCTGCCAGGGATCATTAGAAAGAAGTAAAAACCAAATTGCCTCCTCAGCCAGCCAGCTTCGCTCACCGTGAAACAGTGTGGAGGCCAAATGGAGTGACTCGTGTGCCTCTGAGACATTTAAGAACTCACGGTGGTAACAACCCTGAGTCAGGGGCGTGTGACATCATACGAGTGGCGCTCCCCCAGTGGAGCCCCCGCCAGGAGCATCTTTCCCGGCCCCTCCTCACTAGTCTGGGCCTCGGTGTCAGCACCTGGCCCTGCCAGCCCCGCTTTCTCGTCCCGGGTGCCCCGGGGTGGCGGCACTCACCCCAGCTGCCCGAAGGTGATGTTCTCGTTGAACCGCAGGCTGTCATCCCGCTCCTCCTGGGTCATGTGGCACCACCTCTCCCTGCAAGCACAGGAGGGGCAGCGGGGGGCTTCAGGCCCGCGTCCCCACCGCTCGACCCTCCCTTGCTCTGACCTACAGGTGCTGGCTTCCCTGACACAGAGGGGACTCCTGGGCCGAAGAGCTGTTGGCACTGCTTCTAAGAAGCCTTCCCAAAGGCGGGGGAGCGAGACACACACACTCATCACCTTGTCCTGGCAGATATGAGACCCAGGGCCCCAAGACAGTGTGCGCTTAGCGGTCGCCTAGAACATTTGCTAGGAGATGAGAATCCTGTCCCCCACCTTTTCTAAGGTTCAAGGACAAAGGAGGCCACAGCTCCTGTTACAGGCAGGGACAACTGCAGAGGTCAGGGCCCCACCAGTGTCTGACAAAAGTGCGAGTCAAGGACCCAGCAAGGAGGTGGCCCTGGGGCTCCCCGCCCACTGTCTCCAGGCCTCGGGCTCTCCGGCAGGGTCCGCAGCCTCTGACCACATGCTGCCCGCCTGGCTGGCCCAGCTCTGCCACTCACCCTGCTCCTGGCTTCTTCCTGGCCAAGGCCCGCCCCGCATGGCCGCCCCAGGGCCGGTGACTGCTACCCTGTGATCACAGTGAAGACGGCGCAAAGCCTCTATGTAGAGATGGGAAGCCCTGCGAGGAGGGACCACGGCCCGTGCGGCTCCCAGGCTGGGTGTTCTCCGTGCAGGAGCGTGGTGTCAGGGCTCAGGCAGGCAGGGTGCTCTTCAGAGCCTGAGGAGCTGTGTCCTCGAGTGAGAGCCCAATCCACCCAATCCCTCAGGGCATCAGCCCCTTCCCTTACAGCAGAGCACCGCTATTCTCAGTGGCCCGGGGAAGTTAGCCCTCAACCCCCCCACCCCCGTCCCCCCAGGCAAGACAGCCACATGGCCACCTGGAAAATGAGTAGATGCCTACTTCCCCTGAAGAATTACACTCTGGACGAGGAGTCTGATTAAAACAGCGTTGAGAGAAAAAAGATAAAAGGGAGAGAAGAGGGAGTATGAGGGGGGTCAGGGTGATGGAGAAGCCAAAGGAAGAGGAACAGAACCAAGAACATCAACTCTCGACTCCTCTCCACTGTTCAGGCCGACGGAGCCCACTCATGCTGCTGCAGCTGAGTGGGAACCACAGGACACCAAGGCGCATCAGAGGCAGGAGGAGGTGTCACTCCAGTCTCCTCATGCTAGCAGAACGTCCACGAAGATACCTGGAAGGTGCTTCCAGGTACTATGCTAATCCCATTCCACGCTCCTTCCCATCCCCTTTCCCCTGGTGGATACCCTTAGGACTGTCCAGGCATTACATTCCCAAACCACCACCAGGCTTGCTGGGTACAGTTGCACAGGTTGTGCACTGCACAACCCCATCCCATGTGGAAGTGGCTCCCTTGCCGCTGTGCAGCACAGAAGTCCTGACAGTAGCTGCAGAGGTGACTTTTTTTGCTGTGGTGAGGATTAGAGTTGGGACATTTAATCTGATCTCTGACGAAATAGGCAGAAGGTCCATCAGGGAATGTCTACAATCAAATCAATGCTTCAAAACTGAGTCCAACGCCCTGTACTTGTGGAAGTCTAATACCACAAGAGGGCAGGTCATGTGTTTAAGATGCCACAGTGAGAATCTGGATGTGACGAGCAGGTTACAGAACAGGAAGCTCCTGAGAACAGAGAGGATGCTGACGGTGTTGTCAGAGAGAAATCACGCTGGAGACACAAGGTTGCCCAAGGACCCAGAGCCAAACTCTGGTCCCCCAATCTCGGGGTGTCTGGGGGGCAGGTCTGGGAGATGCATGGCCAGACCACACCAGCCCTGGATAGGGAGGCCTGTCAGGCCCAGAGATTCACTTGCCCTCACGAGGTTCAGAGGCCATGATGCTCTGACCGTCTCAGGCCTCGGCCACGGTGCTGGAAAGCCTCACTCCGGGAAGGTTGGTTAATCACCCTGTACTCTAGAGAGACTGTGGGAACTCGGGGGCTTTTTATGAACGGAGGTAGCTGCTGTGCTTAAGCGCTCCTTTTAAAGCCATAATAAGGCTGCATTAAAAAAAAAAAAAAAGACAAGATTTCACATAGAACAATAAGCACTAAAAATACATCACTGATTAAAGGAAACATGCTTTGGGAAATTTCCACCAAATTTTAAAAAAGCACTGTATCAGAAATTATATTTTGAATAGGCAGGCCTTTAACTCTAAAAATATCTTAGGAAGAACTCTAACACATATCAAGTTCAAACAAAGTCAGAGCCCATTGTGGGCTCGCAGGAAACAGCCGGTCCTAGACATCTGCCTTCAGGGGCCCCTTGACACGCACAGGCCCCACATCACTCAGTGGCCGGGGGGCACGGGGCAGCTGTCCTTTCTCTGGGACCCTCAGACTCGTCCGAGTGGGCAAGGGTCTGCCAGAGCCCGCACGCCTCTGGACATGACTATAGAGACAGGTCCTCTGTCTGCACTGGCAGCTCCAGCCAGGATCAATGACCAAGTGGGCGACAAGTGACCCTGAGGGTGTGGTTTCAGGGTCTGCTCGGAGGGTCAAAGTGGCCCATGGAGGCTGGCTCACTCACGGTCAGAGCTGACCTTCTAGACCTCACTGTCCCCTCCTCTTGGGACATACACCAGGCCTTGCAGGGTTCTTGGGGGGCTGTGTCTGCCTCCTGGCCATTTCGAGGTCTCTATCGTGGGCAAGTTCCCCACCATCACCAGCCTGTCCCAACTCTGGGCCCGCCAACTGTGAGTTCCACGTGCACCTGGGTGCCCTCCCCCAGCGACCCTGGAAGGGCCCCCGCACTGTCCAGGGACAGGCACGTGGACACACACCTCTTCTTCTCCTCCTCTCCAGCATCCCCTCTGGAGCGGCAGCAGAAACAGGTAAACAGAGGAACATGTCAAACTCATGCAAGATATGTGGATGGAAAAAGAGAGCAAGCGCAGAAGGAGGGTTATCACAGCAGAGACAGAGATGGAGACAGGGTTCCGGGTGGGTGGGGGGCGCTGGCCGAGGAGTCGGAGAGCAAAGCAACACGAGATCCCCCTCGCCTACAGGCATTTCCTGCATCTGCGTCTCCCAGCAGAGCAGAGAATTCTGTCTAGAATCCTAAGGAATGGTCCAGGACCTCTCTCCCCATGTGCTCCCCTGCCTCCCAGGACACACAGCCGCAGCAGGCCATCCCACCCCCATGGGGGTTTACTGACTCTCCCCCGAAAAGAAAGATTTCACTTAAGATCCCCCAAGTGCCAGTGGACTGAAGTCTTAACCAGCAGGCTCTGCCCTCTCTCCTGCCGGGAGAAAGGTTCTGAGGTCTCCTCAGTGTTAGAGAAGAAGGGGGTTCATCTCATTAACGAGAAGAGATGCGGAGACTTCAAAGTGCCATGACTGGAGGGGCCGATAAAGTGACCCAGGCCTGGGAGGCTGCTGCCTCCTCCCCGTCCCACTGCTGCATACAGAAGGCACCAACCTTGGCTTCCTGAGCCCCAGTGCACACTCCTCGCTGCTGATAGTTTACAAAGGGGGGTCTCCAAAGGGGCCCTAGGGAAGCTGCAGCCCAGAGGAGGCAGCTGAAAGTAGCGACTGCCTTCCTCACACATGAATCCTGCACCCAGGGTCCCAGCTTAGGAGCCTGGGTTCTTACAGAGACAGTCAGAGTGGGTCCGAGGGGGCCCCGGGAGCTTTGTTCAGTGGGAGTTCGCATTTCTGAGGAGGGTCAGGCCAAGTCATGCCAGAGCCCCAGGGGGGAGAAGCGCTCATGCAAGCTGGGCCCCCCACCCGGAAGCTGTGCGCCCAGGACCCTTCAGGCAGCTTGCAGGGCACTGGAGCCAGAAGGGTTCGAGGAAGAAACACAAGACGCGAGGACTCAGCTGTTCCGTCCTTCTGCTCTCCTCTTCAGAAACGGGACAAAAAAGCCTCTCCCTGGTCCTCTTCCCCAAGGCAAAGCAGGCCTGGACTTGGCTCCTACCTGGTCGTGGGAGACCGCTTTCTCCTCTCACAGTGGACAGCATCGAAAAAAGCTGCATTCCAGAACCTCAGCGTGTGCCTGCAAGACAGACAAGATGGGAACACAGTGGGTCTCAGGCCCATGTTCTTGTTTAGTTGCTAAGTCATGTCCGACTCTTTGCAACCATGGACTGCACACGCCAGGCTCCTCTGTCTTCAACTATCCCCTGGAGTTTGCTCACATTCATGTCCACTGAGTCACTCATGCTTTCTAACCACCTCATCCTCTGTCACCCCTTCTCTTTCTGCCTTCAGTCTTTCCCAGCATCAGGGTCTTTTCCAATGAATTGGCTCTTCGCATCAGGTGGCCAAAGTATTGGAGATTTAGCTTCAGCATCAGTCCTTCCAATGAATATTCAGGGTTGATTTTCTTTAGGATTGACTGGTTTGATCTCCTTGCAGTCTGAGGGACTCTTAAGAGTCTTCTCCAACACCACAGTTCAAAAGCATCAATTCTTCAGTGCTCAGCCTTCTTTACGGTCCAACTCTCATATCCATATATATATATATATAAATTTATATATGTAAACTATGGTTTTTCCAGTATATGAACCTTTGTCAGCGAATCGATGTCTCAGCTTTTTAACATGCTATCTAGGTTTGTCATAGCCTTCCTTCCAAGGAACAAGTGACTTTTACTTTCATGGCTGCAGTTACCATCTGCTGTGGTTTTGGAGCCCAAGAAAATAAAATTTCTCACTGTTTCCATTTTTTCTCCTTCTATTAGCCATAAAGTGATGGGACTGGATGCCATGTTCTTAGGTTTTTTAATGTTGAGTTTTAAACTAGTGTTTTCACTCTCCTCTTTCACCCTCATCAAGAGGCTCTTTAGTCTCCACTTTAGTTACACATGGGCCATAAAGGCCTATGTGCCTTTATCCTCAATGGAGCTGGTTCCCTGGGCCTCGGCAGTGTGTCCTGGGGTCATCTGCATGTCTCCCAGGACCTATAACTTGGACTCAACAGGTGAAAGGTGGAACCACCACCTGTAGGACAAGGACGAAGCCACTTCCCCTTCTCGGTCTCCCGCTGAGGCTCCCAACAGGAAGCAGAGGCCTCAAGGAGACCTGCTTTTCTATAGCAGCATCTCTTAACAGAAACGGGAACCTGGCAGGGACAGGCCATGTGCAGAGAGCAGACTCGTTTATAGGGTAGCACAAGACAGAACCGTTCTTCCCAAAGATCAGAGTCGGCAAACCTATGGCACGTGGGCCAAACCCAGGCCCCTGTGTCTTTGTGTAAATCAAGTTTTAAGGGCTCACAGCCATGCTCACCCACTTACATCCTGTCCACGGCAGCTTTGGCATTATAGAGGCAGAGAGGAGTGCTTGCCCACAAAGCCTAAAATATTTATCACCCAGCCCTCTATAGACAAGTGTGCTGAGCCCTGAAGCAGAAGATAAGACAGTAGCTCAGCTGAGCCCAAAAGGGCCCGAGTTAAATCATGGACGTGGGCCCCGGGCTAGTGGGCTTCTCCTCTCTGCTGCCACCCGAGCTGGCCTTGCAGGCCGGAGCCGCAGGCTTCCGGACAGCGGCAGCCCAGCTCTGGCCGGCCGCACGTCTCCCACGCCCTGTCCTGTTGTGCCAAGCTCTCGTGCTGCGAGACTGATCCTCACAGGAGGGAAGCGTCTGACACCCTTTGGGTTCCAGGTGCTAATCTGCTGCCGACTTGTGAGTAAATAAAATAAAACACATGGATGGAGAGGCTTTGGAGGGACAAGGGTGTGCTCACAGCAGAAGGTGGGATGTCCCCTGAACACGGGTCTCCCACTCCATGGCCTTGGCGTGTGTATGGTATTTATGTATGTAAAGCAGCTGAACTAGGACATAATTCACATACCAGAAAACCCACGCTTTTAAAGTCTACAGCTCAGTGGGTTGGGTTCTGGTGTATTCATGGACTTATGCAACTATTACCACTATCTCTTTCTCGCACATTTTCATCATCTCATTCCCCGCTTCCCCCAGATCCTGGCAACCACCAATCTGCTTGGTCTCCAGGGCTTTGCCTCCTGGACACTATGTAAATACACTGTGTGGTCCTTTGGGTATGACTTTGGTCATTTGGCAGAATGTTTTCCAGGTCAACCCATAATGTGGGTGCCCCATTCCTTTACATGGCTGAGTAACAGCCCACACTGTGCATCTGAATGGACAGACATCAGGTTGTTCCCACTTCGGGGCTCTTCTGAACAGTGCTATCATGAATGTACGTGCACAGATTTTTGCCTGAGTACCTGTTTTCAATTCTTTTGAGCATCTACTCGGGAGTAGAATTGCTGGGTCATGGGATAAAACTCTGTTTAACCTCTGAGGAACTGCCAGGTCGTCTTTCACAGTGGCTGCTGCCTCGGACAGTCCCACCAGCAGTGTATGAGGTTGTAATTTCCCCGCATCCCCGCCAACACTCACTATTGTCATTTCTGATGGGGACGTGGGCACTGGCAGCTGCTGCCCCCCAGGTGGAGGGTGGTCTTACCAGATGGGCTGCTGCTTCAGGTGTGTGTACAGATAGATCTTCTCTCCTTTCCTCTCCTCCTCCAGGCTGCACACAGTCACTGTGGGATGGGGAGGGAGACTTGAGCAGGGCAAATCCCCCAACAGCCCTCCCGGCAGGCTCCACGTCCCCCCAGAGTAACACAGACATGCAGTGGAAATTCCAGGGCACCTGCTCCGAGGCCCACATCATTAATGACATGCTCAGGCCCGGCCTGAGGACTCAGTCCAGGGAGGGTCCCAGGAATGGCTCCCCTACCCCAGGAAATGTTCCTTGACATCCCTGGGATGAGGAGCTGGTCGCCAGAGAAGTGGTTTTCCATGGAAATTTAGTAAGAGGTTACACATTGGAGCAGAGAGCAACCGGGAAATCATGCAGGACAGTGTCTTCTGCTATGGGGAGCTGGAGCCCCGGATGTGTGGGGACCTGCCTGGGGGGTTGCTGGTTCGCTGTGGGCTGAGCTAAGGCCCCAAGGGGCTGCAGTGGTGCCACCCGGGCGCCCACAGCCCTGGGCCCAGGGAGGCACTCACCCGTCTTCCGCGGCTTCTCCTGGGGTCTGCCCTCTTCCTCCCTTGGGGAGAGAAACCACAGAAGTGACAAAACAATCCCCCGCCCCCAGTTTCCCAAAGAACCCTTCAACATTGCTTAAACAGGATTATGTCTCATAACCCATGTGTACATTTAGGTGGTTTTCTGAAAGCATGTGCATGAAATCAATGCGACATTTACCAATCGCCAGTCTTTTAGAACTGAGATGTGGAAAACTCTGGAGGGCGGGGAAGCAGCCACGCTTCCCAGAGTGGCTCTAAGGCCCCAGCGACAGCCGAGGAGGCTGAGATGCTTTGGTCACCAGGCCAGGGAGCAGCCTCCCGGTCACACCCATGGTCAGGGAGGGGCGCACATGGGGCACACTCACTCGCTCCTCCTGGCTGGGGGCCCCTTGGGCTTGGTCTCCAGCCCAAAGAAGCCCTTGACGTTCTCCGTCTTGGCCGACGTATTCTTCAGCAGCCGCTCGGCAATGTCCTTCTTTTCCGCCAACCAGCTGTTGGCTGACTTCAGGTAGGAGTCGATGCTCCCAGCCGGCTTCTCCTTGGACTCTGAGGGGAGCAGGTGCGGCTTACCTGGAGGTGGGAGAGCGGGGATGAGAACGACTGGAACCATGGAGGCCGGGGTCGCCTCCCCTGCCATTGCTGGACATGTGGACGGGAAATGAGGGGCTCAGGGACGCCCGCAAGCAGACACAGGGCCTGGCCCCTGCTCTCTGGGGCGGACCCCAGGTACCTCCTGTGTCCAAGCCAGCCAGGCGCCACCAGGGACGGAGGAGGACACAGGCAGGGACCCAGCCCCCGAGAGGCACTGAGGCCAGAAGGCGGGCGAGCACGCACATAGGTAAGGGTAGCACACACTGTGTGCTGAGCGGCAGCCGGGCTGGGCCTGAAACAGGAAAGTGTTGGGCACGGGAGACGGTGGAGGAGGGCAGCCAGGAGAAAGGAGGAATGTCCCTCCCCAAGGCCGTGTACCGACCAAGGTCCAGGCAGTCCCGCAGGCCCAGGTTGCTCTCTCAGGTCAAAGGGCCCCAAGCTGAGGAGTCGGGCCAGTAGCTACAGCAGTGCAGAGGGGTGGGGAGAGGGTGGGCTGTGCACAGCTGGCGAGGGGAGGACGGAGTCGAGACGCAGAGGAAGGGGATGCGAGAGTGAACCCACTGTGCCAGCGCTGCCCTGACCCAGCTCCAGCCCCTGGGCAGGCCCCCAGAAGCCCTCTTCTTGAGGAGGCCTAAACAAGTGTCTGTGGTCAAAGCTCAAGGAGCTTAACAGGGGAGCCCTCCAGCTGCGATGCACGGGAGGCCCTAGGGCCACAAGCCAGCACAGGTCAACCTGCCCTCTGCTGAGAGACAGCTCCAGCCCACAGCCCCAGGCTGCTCCTCTTCACCCTTGCCCTCAGCTGACCCTGCGTTCACGTTCACCCAGAACATGAGACCTGCACATCCTCACACCAGCCATCCTGGCATCCACCCTGAAACATCCTGCCCCGTGTGTCCACTTTCTTGTTTCCTCACAGCCGGACCCTCAGCCTCCTGACCCATGCTGTGGACCCTTCTTCTCCTCCTGTTCTAGGAGTCTCCCTCTTCCTCATCTCCACCCTAACACCAGCTCCCTTTGTTTTCTGGACCCCCCGCAGCTTTGCCTTAAGAAATCCCCACTTGGGGACTTCCCTGGAGTTCCAGTGATAAAAATTCTGTGCTTCCACTGCAGGGGCTGCAGGTTCGATCCCTGGTCAGGGAAGTAAGATCTCACATGCTACGCAGTGCAGCCAAAAAGTAAAAACTAAGTGAAAAAGAAAGCTCTACTCGATGGGCGTTGGAAGGTGAGGGTCCGCCCTCCCCGTGAGCTGCGCCAGGGCCTCACCGATGTGGTAGTAGGTGAAGCACATGGTCATGAGGTTCTTGGCAGGCCCGAAATCGTCCATCTGGTGACACCTGAAATGGGAAGAGTGGTGAATGGCTGATGGGTCCCCCCAACCGATTCCCTCTGCACGTTCCTGAGAGGACCAACACACTCATAGACATGTCTAATTGTTACCTCACCCGCCTGATGCTCTGGAAGAGAAGCCACAGAAAGAGCTCCCCGGGTCCAGAGACACGACCTGGGAGAAGGTCTGATTCCAGATGGGAAGGCCCTCACCATCCATCTACCTGACCTCTTTCACTGTCAAGGTGGGACAGCCAGGGCCCAGGAAGCTTGACCCCGCCCCAAGGGGCAGCCCCAGAACTGGAGGTCAGGCCTCGGATCTTAGGCCTAAACCTGCGTCTGGCCCTACTTCTCGGGAAGGAGCATGGGCTTGGGTGATATGTAGACGTGGGCAGTACCAGGGTCACCTGGAGAGCGTGTTAAGATGTGGATTGCTGGGTCCACCCTGGAGTCTCTGGGTCAGTAGGTCTCAGGCAGGGCCCAAGGACATGCATTTCTAACAAAGTGCCTTGGGAGCTGATGTTCTGAGGCTCCTGGCCCAGAGACAGCACTTTGAGAATGACTGGGAATATGAATATCTACTTACCCTACACCACTTGCTGAAAATCAAAGTAATCGATTACATACCAGAACCTGCGCTAGGCGAGAAAATGTCCTACAGATGTAAAGGACTGTACTTACTATATTGAGAGTATGAGATACACATGGATCCATTCAACGTAGCAAACAAAAAAAGGGGGAAAAAACTTCAAAAACAGGACCTGCCTGCCCCTGGGACTCTGCAGCTGCAGAGTTATAATGATGTCCACTGCTGCTGCTGCTGCTGCTAAGTCACTTCAGTCATGTCCGACTCTGTGCGACCCCAGAGATGGCAGCCTACCAGGCTCCCCCATCCCTGAGATTCTCCAGGCAAGAACACTGGAGTGGGTTGCCATTTCCTCCTCCAATGCATGAAAGTGAAAAGTGAAAGTGAAGTCGCTGAGTCGTGTCCGACTGTTCGCGACCCCATGGACTGCAGCCTAGCAGGCTTCTCCATCCATGGGATTTTCCAGGCAAGAGTACTGGAGTGGGGTGCCATTGCCTTCTCCGGATGTCCACTGCAGTACCATGAATTAGGGAAGAAAAGGAGGAATCAGCTAAAGCCTGTTAACAGGGTGCTGAGTAAATCATGGTATAGTCATGCATTCATATATCAGAACACCTCACAGCCATGACAGATGCACCACTGAATGCAAATGCATGGGACTGCCTTTTTAGAAGAAGTATGCCCTTGCTGGTGCATGCGTTATTAGGAGTGGGGTTGTCACTGGGAGACGGACTAGAAGTGAGAGAACCTTTCCTTTTCCTCTTAGGCTTCTGTGCTTTCCATTCTGTTCCCTCATGCACTTTCTTTCCTGTTTAGTTTTTCACCTCAGATAAGTATTACTTCAAAAACGAAAATCAACAAACATTATCTAAACAGTGGGATGAGGGCCACTTTATCATTTAACATAAAAATAATCCAATAAATCTAAAAAGCTACATTTTTATAAAATTTTTTTGCAACCATAAAAAAACATATGCTCACAAAGTCATGGAAGAAGTCTGTGTTTAAAATTTAACTCCCCCAACCACCCAGTGTACTTATTTAAGGAATAATTGAAAGAAAAATGGAGAATTAGATAGGCATGTTACCATATGGGGCATACCATATATGACACCATCTATAAAAAGTATACATTCATGAAAGTTCCTATAGATACAAATGTCTGGAGGTCAAAGTGTCCTCAGGGCGGGAGAGCGTGCTGACCCCCGACCTCTTGGGGCTGCTCTGTGCAGCTCCCGATGCACCCCCGGAGAATGTGGGCCCTCGGCTCCTCCACAAGGCCTCTCCACCCAGGCCAGCTCCAAGATCTGGATTCCTCCTGAGCACACCCAGAACTTGGCACATTCTGAGCAAGTGTAAGAAAAACAGGGGCTCCTTGCTTTTGGCAATTTTCCTCCAGTCCATGCCCTGTGTTCACGGGAACAGAAAAAGGTGGGGAGACACGGGAAAATGGCCACAGCCTAAGCCACAGACCAGCCACAGACCTGTTCCGAGGTCACGCTGAGTTGATGGGGGCAAGCGGGCTTAAACGATGATCAGATCAGAGTCAGGGCTTCCCTCTGCCCCTGGTTTCCCAGGCACCCGCCCCATAATTAAAGTCACTACTTAGTTACCCCCAGGCAGACACGGCTCCTCCGGTTCACACTGTGGAGGGTATGTCCAACTCCGATGCAAGTCAGGGCGTCTGAAGCAGGTTGGGAGTCCTAGAGCCCCAGGCCTCAGGAGCAGGAGCCCCATGACTCATTCGCCAGCCTCCACGGCCACACATTGACAGTGGGCTTCCTCCCCAGCCCACATGGTCCAGGACGCCCTCTGAGACAAAAGGCCCCAGCAGCGCCTCACTAGGAGTCTGGGCAGGTGACATCATCCAGCCATCTCATTAGTGGGCGGTGAGAGTGTGTGTGGAGCATGTCACTACAGGAAGTCCAGAGAACCTCCATCTGGGCTGGAGAAGGGCAGGGCGGGCCGTGGAATCACAGCCTGTCTCCAGACAGGCAGGGGGGACTCACTCACGCCCAGCTGTGGCCCTCTCTTCTCACGGGACTGTGCACTCTCCCGTGAGATGCTGGTCACGACTCCCAGCAGATGCCGGGGGGCGTCGGAGTAGTCAAGCTGATGACGCGTGTGTGTGGAGAGACCACAGCTGGGGCCTCTCGGGGGGGGGGAGGGAGGAGAGATGAGCAGTTAGGACGGAGGCGCTGAGCCGCAGCATCACTTACTCGAACAGGACCACCGCGAAGGACTGCACCAGGCGGTAGAAGGTGGGCTCCGAGACGCACTTGGAGTTGCAGCGCTATCCAGGAAGAGGGCAGGCGGTCAGGCAGCCGCTGGCAGAGCCGTGCTCGGCTCAGAGGGGCTGCGGGCTCACCACAGCGTCTCCAAGTGCCGAGCATCTCTACACGCAGCCCCGCGCGGGCCCAGCACGAGCCCTGCTCCACAGAAACCTGGACTCGGCAGAGGGCTGCCCTGCCCCCAGACCGCCCCACATCATTCCCTGTGTCTCTCTGTGAGATTTTAAAAGCTAGGAACTTCACCCACTCACCCACACATGGGGAAGTGTGGAAGGATGCAACCCCAAGGTGACAAGGCCGGCTGTTTTTTGGATGGGGGATTTATGGGCAGTTTTTCTATTTTTGCTTACCAGTATTTTCTAATTTGTCTGGTAAGGATAAATTATTTGTGATAAAAAAAATACTTTTTCAAAAATTTTATTATTGGAGCATAATTGCTTTGCAAAGTTGTGTTAGTAAAAAGTACTTTAAAAACTGAGAACTTCATCCATTTTACAGGAAAAACAAAAAAAGTACCTATTGGCTATTTACAAAACTTCTCATCTGAGCTTACACGGCTGTCATTGTCTTGAATACTTTATCTTTATGAAAACTGAATGTTGTGGGTTCTTTAATAAAAACATGCAGGGACACAGCCCATGTGCTTGTCTTTAAAAAGACAAACATATCTGCAATTTCATGTGGCTGAGAGGCCAGGCTGCATCTTCCACTATTCTAAAAAGGCCTTTTCGAAACATCTCTAGATGAGCTTCACATGTTTTTCCTGTGGGGTCGTTTCTCCAGAGCAGGTGGGCTGCCCCACCCCACAGCCCTGTCACCCCCTTACCTGGGCGCTCACATACCGGGCAAACCATTCCCGGCCTTTCCCGTTCTCACTGCTGCAGTATTCGCCAAACTTGGCTTTCTCCTCCTGGTCCAAGTCCTCCCTGGAGAAGAGGGCAGAGGGGAAAGACAGGAAAGCTTCACTCCTCTGGAACAGTCGGGGAAGAGGAAGTACAGGAACCCCCAAGTGCAGGTGACGCTGGACCCTGGACCCCCATCCTCGCCTCGGCTCCCCGAAGGTACTGCACTCCGCCAAGTGCAGGTACACATCTCAGCCCCTGGGCAACCCCGAGAGGAAATGGTATTATTGCCGTTTTCAAGAAGAGAAGCCTGGCTCGAGGATCAGACACAGCTGTGGAGCAGCGGGCGGGAGCCCCATCTAGACTTCCTGGCTCCAAAGCCCACGAGACCTCCCGTCTCAGAGAGGTTCGGCACCCACAAGGTCCACGGCCTCTGACAGCAGGGTTCTCCAACTCACCCGACCCCGCCTCATCTCTAGAGCTGATGAGGTATGGAGCCACCCACTGGAGTTAAGAATTCCTAACCTGCTCAGTCTCAGCAGGACATACAGAGCCCATGGTCTGATGCCCCTCCGGCCCTCAGAGGGCCTGGTTGCTTATCCCACTCACTTCTGAGGGGCCGCTCTGCTCTCTGATGCTCCCCAGCTCTGCGTGTGAGGGCTGAAGACCGGGGAGGGGGCCCCAGGCCTGCGAGTCACCACCGCCAGGGTGGACAACACGCTCACCTGATATGAACCTCTTCCAGGCACCTTTGTGGGCGGGTCAGTACTCTATCCCCAATTTAATGACTAAAATGGGGTAGCAGAAGGCTGAAGATTAATTGGCTTCTACAATTTCATTTATTTAAGGTTTCACAGAAAACATCTTGGCCTCATTTATCCCAAAATACCAACACCAGATGAAACGTAGGAATTTGCCAGGCATGTGCATGGAGCTTTGGAAGGAATGCTCTCGACAAGGCATCTGACTCAGTTGTCCAGGTTCCATGCTGCCGACAGACAGGCTGCCACAAATCTCGACTGGCCTTCCTAGCAAGTCAGTGAGCTTCTGGGCTTTCTCCTCTTTTCATTAACTGGGTGTGCTCGGAGAAAGCTGACTAATTTCAGTGTGAGTCAAACAAAATAAGTAGGAAGCCACATCTACCGCTCTCCCAGAATGCACTCAAAATCACACATAAAAGCATTTGGGGGATGGACAATTATTAGGATGCTAATAAACACTTTCCCTCTCCAACCGCAGAGGAAACTGAGCCACATCTGCAAAAGGTGGAAATCACCCAGGGAGCTAACCACTGAGGGGCTAAAGCACAATAGGAACCAACATCCTCGCTGTGTGTGGTCAACTGGCAGAAATTCTTCTTTCGCTTGAATGAAACGGGAAAAGGGTCCCTTTGGCCAGAGCGCCTCAGGCCACAACATGTGCCCATCTAAGAAGCCTTGTTAAAATGCAGATTCTGACTCAGAGTCAGCTGGGGCCCGGGACTCTGCTCTCTCTCTCTCTCTGCGGTCCTAACAATCCCCTCCTCCACCCGTGTGGCTGATGCTGCGGGTCCTGAGGAGGCACGTTTGGCATTTCACGTGCTGCTGTGAAAGATGCAAGACCAGCATGGAGACCTGAGGCCTGAACCGAACAGTGTTTCTCTTTCCCCTGCTGAGCTGGTAACAGCTGTGAAACAGATTCCTCTACTTCAGCCGCAGCTATCAATGCTCCTTGTTCAAACTGTCAGGAGCCACCAGAGAGAGGCCAGAGAAAGGTGCGAGGGCAAGTCCCCATCCTAGCAGCTGTGTCAGGGTACCAAGAGGCATGGCCACCTGAAACCCCCTGGGCTTGCAGCACCCCTAATTCGCTGTCAGCTATAACACCTCGGAAGGCATGCCCATGGGGCTCACCTCAGACGCAACGGAAGCAAAGCCCAGCCCTAAGCGGAGGGATCTCCCCAAGGGGGTCTGCAAGCAGCGGGTGGGGCCGGGCCCCGGAGGTGCCGGGCCCCGGAGGTGCCAGCGGCGGGTGCGGGTTGGGGCTTACCCTCCAGAGAAGATCTTCTCCACGTAGCCGCGCATGAAGTCGCGGAGCTCCAGCGGCTCCTCGTCCTTGGCCGAGTCGGCGCTCTGGTTGGAGGAGAAGGACTCGTTGGAGGAGGAGCGGCGGTACTGGCCCCAGGACGGGTGAGAGGGCGACTCGCCCATGTCGTTCTCGCTGTCTGCCGACTCCGTGGTCTCGCTCTCCGAGGCGCCCTCTCCTGGGGAGCTGTCGCCATCCTGCAGCTTCGGGGGCGGCGCCTCCAGTGGCGAGGAGACAGACGGCTTGGCCCCAAAGTCAATCAGCGAGCCCACGGGGACCTCAGGGGCCTCCATGGCTCAGGCCGGGGGTTGCGGAGCAGGACTTCGGGTGGGGAGATGGGGGGACGGGGTTCCCAGGTGCGTCAGCAGGAGCCCAAGGCTGAGCGGGAGCCCGCCGGGCGCATGTGCGCTGCTTGGGAGCCGCTGGCCGCTGGGATCAACTCCTCTGGGATGGCCCAGGGGGTCCTAAGGCATCTGGAATATAAGTAGAGACACGTCATCGTTCTCACCACGACAGCTTCCCAACTTAGATGAAGCAATTAGGGTACTCCTGCCCCGGCAGAAGAGGCTCCCAACTTCCAGAATTTGGGCCAGCTCTCTGCTGATGTCCTCTGCGGCTCCCTCACCATTAAACACAAGCTATAGGATGGGCAAACAGCAAACAAACACACCAATCAGGCTTTCTCCAGACTAAGCAAACAGACCTCACTGGGGCTGCACCCGCAGGCCCGCTCCAGCTGACCAGGCAGAGGCTGATAAAACCAGAAATCACCTGCCACCCGCTGTCGCTGGATCAGCAGCAGTGGAAGACGGTGTCCTCAGGCGCAGGCTATGCACACTGGCTCCTCACCTCTGAGGCCCGAGGCTCTCCCTTCCCAGGCCCCTTCTCAGCTTTTGCGGACTTAAGACCCAGAGCCTCCTCGGCTATCACACGTGGGGTCATCATGACCCCTCAAACCTTTCCATGGTTTCTAAGCAGCATTTGCCAACCAGACCCACCTCCTCCTCCCTGCCCGCTCCCTGCACCAGGGCCACGGCATCTACCTCCCGGTGCCCGTCCTTCTGACCCTTAGGCTGGGTGGTCCTCTCCCTTCTCCTCCATCTTCCTCCCTCAGCCCCACCCGGAATTCTACTCATCCCTCTAGACTTGGCTGAGTACCACCTCTTCACAGACACTTTGCTCAAACCTTGTGCAGTCTATTTACTGATTCTTGTGTGGCCACTCTGGAACTTTACTGACACTCATTTAATAAGTCTGCTTGTTTGACAGATAGATATTAGTATTCCTGCTTACCCCACTAAAGTATAATCCCCTGAGGGGCGGACCATGCCTCAGCCACCTTTGTGGCAATATGCGAGCGTTCAGCACAGAGTCCTAAGTGCCCACTGTGTGTCTGCTGGATGGATGACCAGACCTGACCGTGAACATGTGCTGTGAGTCGGGAAGCTGATGATGCAGGCAGAACTGGGATGAGGATCTTTGCTTCTAACCAGGTCTCTGCCAGTCAGTTCAGGGGCCACCTGCCGTTCTGCGGCACCTCCCCAGTGACAAGGGAGGAGCCCTCCTGATTATGAGTCCACCTTGATCCTGGGCCCCTGTCCCTGTCCTCTGCCTCTACAGACAGGTGGCTTCCCATACTATACAACTAATGCATCTTGTGAGGCAATTCAGTATCAAAACTGCATTTACTGTCTCTTAAGAGCCCAATGTTCACAGATCGATTATGGCCTCCTCCAAATTCCCCAGCTCAGGATATTTTTAGATGTCCTGAGTCAGAAGGATGGGATGGCTGCCTCCCTGTCACTGCAGAGGCAACAGCCCTCTTCAGCAGAGTCCTACAAAGACTGCCTTGGT
The DNA here is from genome assembly GCF_963930625.1 of Muntiacus reevesi. Lineage (NCBI taxonomy): Eukaryota > Metazoa > Chordata > Mammalia > Artiodactyla > Cervidae > Muntiacus > Muntiacus reevesi. The sequence goes on along the minus strand of NC_089250.1, from coordinate 224,587,136 downwards.
CCAAAACAGAGATCCAGCATGAATCCCAGCTCAAAAGAACTTTCTGGGCCAGGAGAGCAACACGAAGTGTGCAGAGAGCCCGAGACTACAGAGCAGCGGGCTGGGGTCAGGGCTGCCCTGGCCCTTCGTGCCAGCAGGGCGGGTGAGCTGTGGCCTCTGCTCTCTGGGCCGGGGTCCCTGTCAGAGACATCAAGGGCAGGGGAGGGTTCTAAGGTCCTTCTGACAACAATGCTCTCAGCTCTCCAAAGAACAGAAAATCACACCTATAACAACTCACCAGATATTAAAAATGGAAAATCACACACTAGGAAAAATGTGGGCAGCTACTATGATAGGAAAAATTGAGTTAATTATACTTAAGTGAGAAATTCACCCAAATCCAATTTTTTAAAAATCTATAACACTACTCAATTAGGTAAGGCATACAAAAGGAAGTTATTAAATTCTTAGACAATTCTTCAACGCATACTAATAAGCACACATATAGACAGGCAAATCAAAACAATTAGGTACTAGCTTACACTACAACATAACCAAAATTTTGAAAACTATAACTGCAAAGCAGATGAGATTATGATAAAATTAATATTTTCAAATAACTCCAGCAACAGGGATAAATATTAATAAGATTTTAGAAAGCAATTTCCATAATTCTTAATTTTCTTTCCTCTGATCCAAGAATTCAAATGCTTGAAATTTATTCTAGGAAAGTAATTCCAAAACAGTCAAAAACAGTTGTGTGGTCTGTAACAGTATTTATAATCCTCATAAATTACGGGGAAAATCTAAATACAGTAAAGTGGCAAATAAAATCTAACAACTTGATGCAATGGTAATCAGTGTATGATGTAATTAGAAGAATTCACTTTATACTTACATAAACAAATATTCTACAGTCAACAAACATTTACTAAATCCTATTGTATGCCAACCTCTGTTCTGGGTGCTGGAAATACTGAAGTGAATGAGTTTTAATTGTACTATAATTACAATTATGTGTACATATGAGAAAGGACTAAAAAAGTAGACAGAAATGTGTAATATTACAGTGCTGGCACTGAGATCTCCCCTTTTTATTTTACTATCATTAACCATGTAGTTTACAATGAAGAAAAATTCAGAGGAAAAGGAAACAACTATTTTGAAACACTTCAGGATTTAGTCTGAAGGCTGCATCTATTTACCAAAGCAGAACCCAACAGAACAGAAGGGCAAGATCAGACCCTACTGTCATGACTATTTCTGGTTGGGCCCGAGGCAATTTCAGAGGTTGGCGGGGAGCTCTCCCAGTGCCTTTCTAGCTTGGAAATTTGGGGCATGCACGAGTCATTCTTTCTCAGAAGCCTCCTCAGTGGGCTCAGGAAGGAGGGGACAGGGTGAGGGGCCGGGCCCTGCAGGAGAGGAAGCAGAGGTCCAAGAGGGTGCTGGGTGCCATGCGGGCACCGTGGGCTGCAGGCGGCAGGCCCCTCTGCCCAGGGAGCTCTTCTCTCAACCAAACCTGCTCCCGGGGCTGAGATGCAGGTGACGCAGCCGCTCATGCTGAGGGCCTTGGAAGTACCCCACCCTCTTCCTTCAGGAAGGAAACAGAATTATGGGCCTCCATCCAGGACAAGGGGACGGTCACTGTCAACACACCAGGATCACATACCTCACTCGACTCCTGTGATCTCCAGCTAGAGAACGCAGAAGAAGTAGGCCCAGGGGGACTGACCACACTGTCCCCAGGTAGGGCCAGCCAGGGGCTGCCGCTAAGGTTTGTGGGCCCAGTGGGATCAGACCCAAAGAACTTTCTCTCTTGAAGTGCTGAAATCCACTTCGTGAAATCTTCTATTTTATTTCAAAATACCTCTGGGCTAAAGAAGACATGTCCACAGGTTGTATTCAATCCCTCTGCTTTGTCCTGTGTACAAGAAGGTCCCTAGACCCACTGCAGGGCCACAGCCCTGGGTTTAAATCAGAGTGGAATCCCTGCAAATAACATAGATATTAAAAATGCCTTCCACAGACTTGCAGCCAAATGGACCTTCCTGCAACTGCATCCTCACAATTCACCTCCTAGGCCCTATGGCAGAAGCCTCTACCAACCACACTAGATAAAATCCTAAGTCAGCCTATTGCTCAGAGAGGAGCCTTCTTCAGACTTGGGGCCAGAGAAGTAGATAACTGAGCTGAGATGGAAGACTCATAAGAAGACCCCATAAGACTCTAAGGTCTTCTGAGAGGAAGACAGTGTCTTAGGGAAGGAAGAGCCCACACAAGGGGCCTAGGCAGCCATGACTTTGGAAAGTTCCAGACAAGGGAAGGCTAAGGAGGGAAAAGGCTGGCAGGGTGGAGGAGCAGGGGCAGATACCAGGACCCTGGGTTGGGTTCTCAGGGTGACTGGCAGGTAGCCATGGCAGCAGTTTGGAACAAGAGCAAGGGGGCCAGGGGAGGTGGGTGCGGTGGGCGCAATCTTCCAGGAGCTTTCCTGACCACATGCACCCCCCCACCCCCGCGCCCCACTGTGGCAGGAACTCGGAAGGAGATTGCCTCCTGTGGCTGCAGACCACATCTCCTGGAGCTTAGCTCAAACCCTGATTTGCCCAGCACCCAGAGCACCTGGAGCGAGCACGTCTCCAGCAGGCTGACCCTGGGCAAGCAAACAGGCTCCCAGGGCCAGGGGAGACTCCAGAACCTTCTGTAGCTCTCCCCTGCCATCTGTCTCAGGCAGCTCCCTCTCCTCGAGTGCCCCTGAGCCACCAGAGGTGCTGCATCTCCCACCAGAAGAGGCGGCAAGCCTCCTGGACCAGCACACAGGACATGCAGGCTCATGCTCCCTCCATCCCGCCCGCCTCTCCTCTCACAGCATCAGGGAATCGAGGCTAGGGGGCGAGGAAGCAGGGGGCCCCCTGCACATGGTGAGGAAGTGACCAGGCACGGAGTCCAAGCTCAGGTCAACGTCAAGCCCAGGTTCTTCATCACCACGTGGTCCCTACAGGGGCCTCTCTGAAGCTCTCCTGTGGGTCAGTCACCCTCCCAAGTCTGCACCGTGGCCTAGAAGGTAGGCCCAGGGCCATGCTTGGCAAATGCCCTTCCTGCCCCTAGAGCAGAGAACCTCATGCAGGTCTACACGTGCACCTGCTAGATGGCTTCTCCCCTGCAGTCAGTCAAGCCTGTGGAGATTATTTCATCGTTTCCCCTTTATCATAAACATATCATTAGAGAAAGATCTGGAGACAGAACAGGGGGAAGAAAAAGCTGATCCCACCATGCCAACAAAACCCCATCTCCATTTGCATGGCTGCCCTCCTAGTCTTGGTCAACAGGAAAACTCCTTTGCTACCACTGCAATGATGAGAGAAATCCAGATGTGCATCCTGCACCTAGCTAGGGGCAATCCCTTCTGTGACAGCTGCAAACCGGCAGGTCACCCTAGTGAAGAGGGTCTTGTCCAGTCTCTTGAAGAGTGTCTTATTTCAAACAGACCTCACGGAAGGTCAACTGACAGTCTGGGTTTTGCTGTAGGGATGAGGGGAGGGGAGACAGGTCCCTGCCTGGGGTTTCTGGTCTCTGAGGCTGTCTTGAGACAAGTGAACTTGATCCATGACTAGACTACTGTTATGTTATCTCTTTCGGTTCGGCCATCAAGAGACTCCATAATGAACGGTTTCCAGGAAAACTGCGCCTCATTGGAATAGCTGCAGGAGAGGAGAGGCAGAAGAAATAGGAGACACCTTTCCCATACGCTGGTGTATCCATCGCCTGGTAGAGAGGCTGCTGCGGCCACGATGGATGGTTCACAGAGCCCTGCTCCCTTCCCCGGGCACCCCTCTGTGCCCTGGCAGGGGCCCAGCAGCATGGGGCGCGGCAACCACTTCCACACCTGCCCAGCCTGCCACAGTCAGTCAGCCTCACAGCGCAGAGGCTCTTCCTGTGGCTCCATCAGCATCTGTTCCCGAGCGCCCCTCCCCCTCTACAGGCCACAGAGAGACCCCCTGGGCTGGCCTGGGGTGGCGGGGGTGAGGAGGAGCCTCAGCCTGGCTGCAGAGGCAGGCCCCACAAGTCCCAGCCAGACCTCAGCCACTACTGAGGCTTGTGGAAACCTGCTCCCTGTCACTCAGAACCTCTCCCACGGCAAGATGACAGCAGGGACCTCTGTCCGCCTTTGCAGGGGCTGACCAGCTCAGCCCCCAGCTCCTGACAGATAAATCTGCTCAGCACTTTCTAGCTGGGTGATAACTGACACTGTACTGAAATCAGGAAGAAATGTGGGGCCATTTGGGGCTTTGAGGCAACAGTTCCAATGAATGAATACATGTCAAATAAGAAGTGTCAGGGCTGTCCTTTTAGATGTCAGCTGTTCAGACAGATTTATGTCCAGTCGAGGTGGATTGAGGACGACTTCAGGCCAGTGGGATCAAAGAAAACCATTACTGCAGTTGGGCAATTAATGTAGTGGAGCTTCCCAGCAGTCAAAGCAAAAGAGGGAATTATCCTTTGTCATAAGAGTCTTTCCATTCTGACATTCATTTGTAGATGAATCTTATCCAGACACCGAATTTAAAAATCAATTTGACAAGAAAATCTTCATATGAAGAGCACTGATTATTACAGTGAAAGTCTCTAACATTTTCTGCAAAAGATACAGAGATGCCGAAACACATGTTTTTAAAATGACTCTCCAGGACTTCCCCGGTGGTCCAATGGTTAGAACTCCGTGCTTCCAAAGTAGGGGATGGTGCAGGCTCAACCCCTTGTCTGAAAAGTAAGATTCTGCATGCCACAGGCATGGCCAAAAACAAACACAATGAAATGAAATGACTCTCCAAAAACCGAAAGGTGTATTTACATCCATTGTGAGCAGGTTATGTCTGGCTGGAGCATGCTACGGGGTGAAGGTGAGCTCTCGGTGGTGGTGCCAGGATGGAGCATCACGAACCTGGAGACGCCACAGTTAATATGCCCTCGAGGGTCTCTCTCTCCCTCAAGTATCAGATGTCACCCCAGGGCTTCTGGCCAGCCCCACTCACCAACCATTCACGGCTGAGTTCTCTGAAGAGCACTTGCGCCCACGTTCTGACTTGGTGATGAAAACAGGGCAATGAGAGCTGGAGGGGGGCAGGGCAGAGGTGCCCCCAAGGCCCCACTCGAGGCACCAGCTCAGGGTTTCCTATCGGGATGGGAGCCCACGCTGCTTACAGAGATGGGAGCTGAGCACCTGGTGATGAATCACAGCCCACAGCGGGGAGTCTCCGAATCACATCTCTCATTGCTGAGGAAGCGGAGAAGATGGGTGGGGAGCGGGGAGAGGGGCAAATATAACCAGGTTTCAAAAGGGAAGGCGGTGGAGGCTGGGACAGGGTGAGAGCTGTGTCAGGGAACAGCCGCAGGTCTAAGCACGGTGGTTCTGTGAGCGCAGGGCCATCAGGCAGCGACGACGAGGTCAGAGCTGATGCCAAACTGAGCTCGCGCCGTGGGTGCGTGTGCGTGTGTGTGCGTGCGTGCGCGTGCGCTTCTTGCAGATTCATATACCAAGGCAATGCTGTGGGAACAGCACGTGGGCTCTAGCAAGGACTAGACAAATGCATTACAGTTTTGAGGACAAAACAGAACAATGTGGCCCAAACGCTGTGTAATTAGGTGGATTTGCAGTTTTTTGCATTTTAAGATCTCTGAGATCAGAGGTGTCTGAGCGCTGCTTCAAGCCAGGCCCATTGAGATACATTTGCCTCTGCTTGGAGATAAAACTGGTACCTCTCCTATTTTAAAAAATAATTTTATTATCTATTTTTTTGGCCCTGCACCACGCAGCATGCAGGATCTTAGTTCCCTGACCAGGAATCCAACCTGCACCCTTTGCATTGGCAGCTCAGAGACTTAACCACTGGACTGCCAGGGAAACCCCAGCCTCTGTCTTCGAATAACTCATAAATTATCAGTGAGGGAACCTGATGTTCCAACCCAGAGTTTCACAAGTCCACAAGTCAATGTAGGTGCCACAAGTCAATGGGTTTGATGCTGATGAGAACGATAAACTCAAAACTGACCTTCAGCTGCACCGTCAGGAGCACCCAATCCAAAACCTGAGAGATGGTTTCACTCAAGTCTGCCTCCGCTGGTCAGGCAGCTCCTGGAACATTCTGTCCAACTCCACACCCCAGAAGGAGTTGGCAGCAAATCAGAGTAAACACGTCTGGAGACCCAGGCCTTGTGCTCCCTCTGTAGGGCCCAGAGCAGCCCAGCAGGATACGTCAGTTTGGAAAAAGTAATAAACTGGCAAAAGCATTTTAATGTGATAAATGCTTGTAAGAAGACTTGTGGAAAAGCAGAAAGCTACTGAGAATCTGGAGAGTGCTTAGTCGTTCAGTCGTGTCTGACTCTTTGCAACCCGTGGACCATAGCCCGCCAGGTTCCTCTGACCATAGGCATTCTCCAGGCAAGAATACTGGAGTGGGTTGCCATGCCCTCCTCCAGGGGAATCCTCCCAACCCAGGGATCAAACCTGGGTCTACCCACATTGCAGGTGGATTTTTTACCATCTGAGCCACTAGGGAAACCCAAGAATCTGGAGGGCAACCCAAAAATGAAAATAAAGACAAAATCCCACCTGATAACCGTGTCATGTGAACCACAGTGAAAAATTCAAAGGGGGGTTACTGAGGGGGTGAGTAGCTTGGGAGAAGAGACAGCAGCTTCAAATCTGGGAGGAGCGGCCATGTGACCAAGCGATCAGATTGTCCTCTGTGGTTCCAGCAGGAAGAGCAGAGTCCCAGCAAGGCAACTGTCTCCACCCCCAGAATGAACTGTCCAGAGTCTCCTTCTTGAAAAGGAAGTCGGAAGCAGAAGGTGTTAGCGGGAGAGGCCACGGGACCTCTAGGGTTCTGTGCCGTTTCCAACCCGAGATAACATTTTATGACACTGGATACAGGTTTTTCTCCGTTGCAGTTGTTGTAATGGTTATATCTGAACACAGTTCCTATTTTATGACCTCCAGGAAGAAACAAAGGTCTAAAATATTCACAGTTCCCAGGAAAAAGAGATAAGGGGCCATCTGCTGGCTCCCTCACACCTGACCTTGGTGGGTCAATATTAAAACCACCAGGACGGGCTGGGTACTGCCTCGGTGCAGAACAGGGTCGGAGAGGAGACAAGCTTCCTGTAATCTGGTGCAGGGTGCCTCCCTTGGTTCAGCAACACTGCAGAAGGCTCTGAGAATTCAACCAGCCCCAAGTGGGTCAGGGAGGGAGAAAAAGGTACACTGTGGTTACAAACCAACGGCTCCTCCCCAGTCTACGTCTTTGAAATTTCTTAGTTTTTCCAAAGTTGCTCTAAGTCTCTACTCAAAAGTCATCCCTCATCAGTGCTTGGAAATACCTTTTGCACTTTACTGATGTCTAATTCATCCCAGGTAATTCCTCAGTGAGCTGGCAAGCCTTGAGTTTAAGGCAACAAAGGAGGAGTTTGGTGACGAGTGTTTTCCATCAATTCTCACCACTAACTTCCCGGGTTGAGTGCACTACAACCAAATGCTAGAACTTACTAGGCACACCCCGTCCTTCCATGAGCAGCTGCGCTTCTTTTTTTGGCCGCACCTCAAGGCAGTTGGGATCTTAGTTCCCCAACCAGGGATTGAACCCACACCCCTGCAGTGGAGTCCTAACCACTGCACCAGCAGAGACATCCCAGTTGCACTTCTTTAGTAAAAGAATGGCACTGACAATTCAGTGACAGTTGGGTTCCATCTGGATGCAGATGGACTTGGCCTTCCATCCTTCTGGGTAATTTGGCAAAATAACTGCCTCCTACCCGAGCCCCTGGCACAGAGACAGCTGCACTTTACTGAACTGAAATAGGCTCCCGAAAAAGATCTGTTCCTTGGTCCTCTCATAGAGCCCAAGGCAGGCAAGTGATGGAACTCAACAAATGTCCATCCTCTTTGAGCTCGGTGCTCTGCCCCGGCAGCCCAACTCAAGGCCAAGACAAAGAGCCGTGCGCACTGGCCACCTGTGCCTTCTCAGGACGGTCACCTCTGAGCAAGTCCTCCTGGATGCGGGATCACCTGGCGGCCTCGGGGAGCCCTCGGCTTAACACCACGAGTGACCGGCACCGGTCGGCCGTGACATTGTCATCTCTGGCTGGTGGTCAAGGTGCTCTGCCGTCTGGAGCTGGTCAAGGCTGCTCATGCAGCTCTCCAGTGGCCACAGGCAGAGGGGACGCTGCTCTCAGTTAAAAGCAACCCCACATAGGCATGAGGATGCTGGTTTCTTCAAGACAGAACTTTCCCGTAATCAGGCTACTTCCCTCTCTCTCCCTCCCCCATCCCTCCCTGTCTCCCTCTCTCTCTGACACACACTGGGCCTTTGCTAACACTTTCTTCATTTCCTTATACACACCACCCACCTTCCTCTGGCTAAATCTCTTGGCACATCCAACCCCTGCTCTGCAACGTGGAGAAATCTGAAAATTGTGGTTGTGTCACGCTGGTGTTCTCTTTAGGTCATCTGTGACCTTTTGAAATCCTCCCTGGTGTTGAAATACATTTAACAATATTTTTAAAGCCTATCTAACTTATCTGAAGAAAATAGTCCCCAAAATCTCTATGCAGCAAGCTTTACAACAGCAAAAGCAAAGTGAGAATAAACTAAACAATCAACAAGAAAGTCGTGTCAATTTTGCTGTTAATCCTGGCACTTCACTGAAATATGACAGAGAAAATGACAACATGGCACTGTGAAAATGCTTATGTTAAATGAAAATGAAGCAGATAATGAAAAACCAAGATGTAATATTATATTCTCCCTGTAATTAAAACTATGTAAAAATAATGCAGGACAATGCCACAGTTATTCTGCCTGCCTCACACTGTTCTTCTAAGGATCAAATGAACTAATAAAGCAAACCAGAAAAAAGAAAAAAAGTCAAATGGCTAAAGTACCGTACAAATTCTGAATGGTATCTGTATTAGGCATATGAAGAGTGTTCAATACATGAACCGACAGGGCAATGGGAACTTTAAAGATCTCATCAGTATCAGAGACCCTGGAGAAAACGGCCACTTCCAAAGTTCTGCCTAATGATTTCAAATGCCCTTTGCTTTTGTTTGTGTCAACAAGTGTAGACAGAAATTCAGTGACAGCCATTGGTATTAATGGTCTGCTCATTCAGAAAATCTTTTAAGAAAGCAAGAGTTATGCTTACAATAAAGGCTTTGCTTTACTTGAGTGAGACAGAGAGGAAGGGAGAGAGGGAGACAGGGGGTGGGGAGAGAAAGAAGAATCTACTTTAAGAGATTTTTTATCAAGCCCTGGTCAGATTCTGTAGCACGAGGCTATACACATTGGTGACCACCTGGATACAAATACTTAAATACACTGAAGATTCTCGACTCTCAGAGAGATCTTTCGCAGCTTCTCCGTGTACACATTTCCTAATACCCCAAAGGGAGAGGAATACAGCTCAGGTGTCTATAGTCAAACCATTCCCTTCAGCCTGGCAGCTTGATGAGTGTGCAAGGCCAGATATGCACCGGCGGGGGAGCAGAGCTCAAGGGTTCCCTCCATCAGTCCTCTATGTGATGCTGCACATCAGGTATTTCTGTTACTATTTTCTGAATCCTTCAACTTTTACCCTTTTATTTTCCTCCTTCCCCGCATGAACCACAGTTCTCCTGTACCAGCTTCATCCTGACTTCCTCATGTCTCTGTTTAACCCACATTTCTTCATCGAATGCCTCTCAAAACAGCCATCTTCTGGCTTCCTTATGGTTCTGAGTGAGCGGAGTAATTAAGCACACACTCCATCCCATCTCACCCACTGAGTGTGGCTATAAAACCTGGGCAGGATGGACAGGACAGCTATTTGAGGGCTCTGCAAAGCAAACAGTAGCAGGCCGAGGAGGGAAGATGACCAGAATTTGAAGCCCCGCCATAGTGAGGGTGATTCTGCCTCCTCCTGACTCCAGGACCCCAGCCGGGACTGCATTCAACCCAGTACCCAGAAAGAGGCCTCAGCAGAGCTCCAGAAGTCGGGTGCTGGCGTGCGGAGCAGGGAAGGGGTTGCCTAATTCTCAGAGGCAGTGGGCCCAAACCTGGGGCTTTTCCTTTCCTGTGCTTCTGTCTTCTTGGTGTTCTCATATCCCAGTCCCCAGCAACCCCCCAGCAGCAGAGGGGCCCACAGGTGCCTAAAGCTTTGAGGCAGGGAAGCTTCCTTTCCAACCGGAGGAGCTGAAGGAGGTGAAAACCCCACTGGAGTTTTCTCTCTTGGTCATCCTCTTGCTTAGTCACGGAAGTGAGCTAAGTCGCAGGAACACTGTAGCAGAGCAGGAGAAATAAGGCCCCTCCTTCCAGGCTGAAAAGCCAAAGAAAGAGGCGTCTGGAACTGCAAAGGGCCAGGGAGACAGTGGAGCGGGAGACACTCAGGAGAACAACCCCATAAAGCGGCGTATGAGTGCTCCCGGGATCAGCCCTGAGCTCAGCATGTGCAGATAGAAGCCTGAGAGGCATACTGTGCCCTCGGAGCACCAAGCCTCAGGAGAGAACGCGGAATCACACTGGTGACACACGCGGCAGAGCTGATGAGCGTCATGAAGGCTTGGAGAACACAACTGATGCAGCAACCCACAGAGGGCTGGCGGGGACCTAGAATCTGAACTCACACGGTCTAGTGCCTGCTGCAACAAAGATGGCAACATTCTCCACAGAATTTAACAAGACCCGGGGTCTCATAACGTAATATTCGTATATTCAGGATCAACCCAGAACTGCTCAACATACAAAGAACCAGGAAAATCCTCAACTCACATGGGAGAGTATAATCAGCTGACGCCAGTGCCAAGATGACAAAGTACTGGAATTAAGACTTCAAAGTCATTATTACAAAGCATACTCAAAGGAGTAAGGAGGAGTGTTCTTGAAATAAAGGTAAAGACAAAAAGTCACAGCAAAGAAACAGAAGAAATGAAGTGGAATCAAATGAAAATTTTAGTACAAAATACTGTAACTGAAAAATTTTAAACCACTAGAAAGGCACAATAGTAGGATGAACATGATAAAGGAAAGAGAGAGTGAACATGAAGACAGATCAATAAAAATGATCTAATCTGAACAACAGAGAGAAAAAAAAAAAGATCTTTAAAAATGAGTAGAGCCTTGGGGACTTGTGGAGCAAAACTGAAGGGTCTAATATCTGTGTCATTAGAGTCCCAGAAGAAGAGGAGAAAGAAGACAGTGCAAAAAATATACTTGTTGGCCATGCCCTCCACAGTATGATGTCGCTGGGCGACAGACACACAGATCAGTGAATCAGGACAGAGCCCAGAAACAGCCCCACACAAGTAGAGCCAACAGAGTTTTGACAAAGATCCAAAAGCGATTCCATGGAGCAAGGACAGCCGTTTCAACAACAAATGGTGCTGAAACAACTGGACATGCAGGAGCAAAGAAATAAGTAAATAGATAAACCTTGACCTGAAACCTTCACACCTTGTTAAAGTTATCTCAAATGGATTACAGACCAAATGTAAAACTATAAAATCTTATCAACTGAAATAATGTGAAGAGTTCTAAGATATGACATTTGAAAGCACAGTCCACAAAAGGAAAAGCTGATATACTAGACTCCGTAAAAATTAAAAATTTTTCTCTGTTAAAAACACTGTTAAAAGAAAAGACAAGCTAGAGACTAGGAGAACATATTTGTAAATCACATATCCAATGAAGGATTTGTATACAGAAAACAGGAAGAACTCTCAAAACCTAACAGTAAGAAAACAAGCCAACCTAACAAGGGGCAAAAGAACATACATTTCACCAGAGGTGATACAGACGGTAAGTAAGTACATGAAAAGGTATTTGACATCATCAGTTATGAGGGAAAGGCAGATTAAAACCATGGTGAGCCACCACGTGGGGTTTCCCTGGTAGCTCAGCTGGTAAAGAATCCACCTACAATGTAAGAAACCCCAGTCCAATCCCTGGTTCGGAAAGATCCCCTGGAAAAGGGATAGGCTACCCACTCCAGTATTCTTGCCTGGAGAGTCCCATGAGGGATCCCTCCTGGGGAGGAGGGATTCCTCCTCCCTAGAGGAGCCTGGAGGGCAGTCCATGGGGTCGCAAAGAGTCAGACACGACTGAAGCAACTTAGCACAGAGCCACCAATTACATACCTGCTAAAATGGCTAAAATAAAAAATATTAGTCATATCAAGTGTTGACAAGAATGCTGAGCAACTGGAACTCTAACATACATTGTTGGCAGGAATGCAAAAAGGCTTGCCAGCTGTTTTGGTTTTGCTTTTTAAGTAAACTTTGACATTTTAGGGTAGTTTTAGGTTTACAAAAAAAGCTTCCTTGGTGGCTCAGATGGTAAAGAATCGGCCTGCAATGCAGGAGATGTGGATTCGACCCCTGGGTTGGGAAGATCCCCTGGAGAAGGGAATGGCAACTTATTCCGGTATTGCTGCCGGGAGAATTCCATGGACAGAGGAACCTGGTGGGCTACAGTCCAGGGGTCGCACAGAGACAGGCATGACTGAGCAACTAACACTTTCACTTTTTTCACTTTACTGTAGACCTACCATATACCCCACATCGCTTTCCCTATTGTTAGCATCTTGTATTAGTTAGGTATATTTGTTATTATTCATGAATCAGTATTAAAACATTCTCATTAACTGAAATATGTACTTTACTCATATTTTCTCAATGTCTTCCTAATGCCCTTTTTCTGTTCCAGGATCCCACATGACATTGTCATCCTGTCTCCTCAGGCTACAACAGTTTCTCAGCTTCTCCTTGTTTTTGAAAACCACAATTCTGAGGTGTATTTGTGTGTATTTTGTAGAATGTGCCTTAGTGGAGACCTGTCTGCTATTTTTCTCACGGTTAGACTGGGGTTATGGGTGTTGGGGAGGAAGATCCCAGAGAGAAGGTACCATTTCTATCATATCATTTCAAAGGCACACACTATGAACATGACTCCTCCCAGGCAACCTTGATCATCAGGCTGAGGTCACACTTACCAGGCTTCTCCACTGAGAGTGCTCTCTTGTTTATCTCCCTTTCCAAACTGTACTCTTCGGAAGGCTGTCGCTGTGGGCAGGCCCGCTTTAAGGAACGGGGAGTTAAGCGCCAAGCCCTTCAGGGTGGAGGATATACAGACATCATTTGGAATTCTTCTGGATGGGAGATTTGGGAAGTTTCTTATAAACATATACTTATCACACCCACCCACTCCGAGATATGTATTTAAGAGAAATGAAAACTCAGGGTCACACAAAAATCTGTACACAAATGTTTCTAGCAACTCTATTCATAACTGTCCCAAACTGAAAATACCCCAAATGTCCTTCTCCAGGTGAATGACTAAACAAACTATGGTGTACCCATACTAGAGTCAACCTCTCAGCAATAAAATCCCACCACACGTAACACCTCGGTGAACCTCAAATGCATGATGCTGAGTGAAAAACACTGTTCTTGGAATTTCACCTACACCCTGACTCCATTTATAAGGTTAGGGTTAGGTGCTCCAAAAGATGGGGGTCAGGGGCTGCCAGGAGTTAGGGATGGGGTGCAACAAACAACAAAAGGAAATGTGGGCGTGATGGAGAAAATATTTTGTCTCTTAACTGAATTCATGGTTACACGAATCTGTACGTATTTTAAAATACACAGAACTATACTCCAAAAAAGTCAGTTTTACTATTTGTTGTTTAGTCGGTCAGTCGTGTCCAACTCTGCGGCCCCATGGACTGCAGCATGCCAGGCTTCCCTATCTTCCACTCTCTCCCAGAGTCGGCCCAAACTAAATTTTACTCTATGTTAATTTTAAAAAAAGAGGTGGAAGCAGTGAGCCGAGTGCCTAGAACAATGGCTAATAAGTAAATAGTAGTTCCCTTCTCTTATAAATGGAGAAGGAAATGGCAACCCACTCCAGTATTCTTGCCTGGAAAATCCCATGAACTGAGGATCCTGGTAGGCTACAGTCCATGGGGTCACAAAGAGTCGGACACGACTGAGTGACTTCACTTCACTTCTCTTATAAAAAGTGGGGCCCCAGAGCCCCCAGGCCCCACAGCTCCATGGCTGACGTTCATGCAGCCTAGCGCGTGCCCTAGATTTCTTGGTTTGGCAGGTACCTGTGTCCACATTTCTCCCAGGCATCCATTTAGACCCACACACTCTTCCTGACAAACAGGTCTAGACCTGAATCCTTAGAGAACAGGGTTAGACAAATCAGTCCTTTCAATCCCTGTGCCAGCTGAGCTTACGGGACACCACCTGCCTACATGTGGGCCATCCGTCTTCTGTAGGCAGACAGGGTCAGACATGTGAGACAAGAGGTGGAGAACTGGGCAGGTCCTCGATCCCAGGGTCCCTCATTTTCCCATAATTTCTCATCCTTTGTCTACGTGGAGGAAGGGGCCAAGTAGGAAGAAAGTACTCTGGATCAAGTCAGTTTGGTTTTAAAACAAAACAGGTAAGGCAATGCCAGTAGAATAGTCACATATCACAGGTGTGGATATGCAATGAAGACACATAGTAAGAAACGTTTAATGAGAGAAAAACTCACAGAGACGACTCTCTCTGGATTCTCTACAGGAAGCGCAAATAGCCAAAGACCAAAGTAACAACAGTCAAGTTAAGAGCAACTCCCTGCATCAGGGAAAGTGGGCAGTTGCAGTCCGAGCGCCTGGCCCACTGGCCTCCCCAGGGCTGCGCATGGCTCCCCCCCACCAGCCAGTGTCTCCTTTCCGAGCCCTCCCTCAGCCAGCGGCCACTGGAAGATGCGCCTCACCTGCAGGGGGTCCAGTCACGGGCCTGAGACAAGTACAAAAGCCCAAGCTGGACATAAGGATCAAGGTCAGCCACCCGGAGGAGCTCCATTAAGCCTAGTGAGCTGACCACTGGTCTGAGAAGGTCAACAGAGCCTGAAGAGGCTGGAAAACAGGCCCCCTGTGCCCCCAACATGCGAGGTAGGACTCAGTCCCCTCCTCTGCAGTAACAGTGACTCGGGATCACTGAATCTTTGAAATGGGACTCAATTTCAAGAGCCGCCCCCCAGCAGTCTTAAAATAGAGTCATGGGCCCTCTGCTTAAGAACCAAATACAAGGATCCGCTCCCCAGAGAGAATGCTCACTTTGCTCTAAGCCTGAGCAGCTCTGGGAGCACCCCAGCCCCTCTCCACCCACCCTTTCCTGCCGAGGAAACGTCGGGGAGTATGTCTGTCTGTCAGAGACAATGCCTGTGACTAGGGATGGACCCCTCTTTCAGTGGAAGGAGTTGCTGGGAGAGTTGGGGGTCTCATGCTTCTGCACACAGAAAATGCAGTCAAAGCTCCCCTCTGGGACCACCAGGGAGGGCCCTGGTCTCTGAGTCATCTCCTTGAAAGCCTGGGCTGGGTGACACAGGAGTCCCTTCCTGGGGACTCAGGGCTCCTGACTTGCACCCCAGGCCCAGGGTCACCTCCTCCCTTCAAGTTCACACTATGGACCCAGCTTCCTCATGACTGACTGGACAAGGGCTGAGCTGCAGAGAACGCACCAAGTGTCC
Organism: Muntiacus reevesi; assembly: GCF_963930625.1. Taxonomy (NCBI): domain Eukaryota; kingdom Metazoa; phylum Chordata; class Mammalia; order Artiodactyla; family Cervidae; genus Muntiacus; species Muntiacus reevesi. Next base: position 224,571,606 of record NC_089250.1, on the reverse strand, counting down.
ACGCGGAGAAAAGACAAGACTTCTTTCTGAGCCGCTGTGGTTTTCAGGAAACAAGAGACGGGCAAATGCTCATGCCTTTCTAAAAACATGAAGGTCCACGGAAGGCATCTGAGGCAGCTGAAGGCACGTCAGTCACGCAGGGCAGAACCGTCCAAGAAAGAAGAGGCCAACTCTGTGGGGCGGTGTCTGCTCCTGGAAGCAACGTGGCCACCAGGGAGCGGGCCACACTCGCCGGGCTCGGCCACATCTGAAGCTCTGCCGGCCATCAGCCCATCCCTCCAACCGAGGCCCAGAGTTCAAGAGAACTGGGGCGATGCCTCTGGGTCCCCTCCCAAGATGAGACAGGATGCCCACCTCCAGGCCGCCACCTCCACAGCTGGTTTTGCTTGTTCCTTCCTGGAGTGACTGGCCCCTGTTTGTCCATTCGTGTGGTTGGGGTGGGGGGCGGGTGTTGGTTGTTTAATCGTGTCCAGCTCTTTGAGTTCCCACGGACTGTCAGCCCATCAGGCTCCTCTGTCCCTGGGATCTCCCCAGCAAGAATACTGGAATAGGTAGCCATTCCCTTCTCCAGGGGATCTTCCCAACCTGGGTCTCCTTCATTACAGGCAGATTCCTTTTACTGTCTGAACCACCAGCGAAGCCCCCATTTTCCCACTGCTGCCCCCTTACTGAGGAAACGTGTCTTCCTAAAACTCCACTCCAGACTCTCGTGTCAACAGGAGAGATCCCATGTGCTCTTCAGACTGAGTATTCCTGAAAACATGACGGGGGAAAGTGTCATCCCATCAACAAGACCAGACCGGCCCTGCTAGGTTGTTCCAGTGACCAGAGAGACAGAGGGACAGAGAGAGAGCCAGAAACAACGAGAGAGACAGACAGGCAGACGCAGAGAGGGAGACAATGGGGTGAGACAACAGTCCAGCACTGCGGGACCTCATGACAGAGCATCATCGATTCTACAAAGAAGTCTGAGACGTGAAATCAGAGTCTGTTATCAAACCTTTTCAAGATTCTTATACCACTCATGATAGAAGCTACACACAATTACATTTTTCTAAAAATGTTCTCCCCTTGCAAATTTGAATTTGAATGAAAGGATGGCATTTGCAGACATCACAAAACAGACACTGCTCCCACCTCTCAGCAAGCACCGGAGACGTCCAGCCACACCTGAGCACTGCCGTGGTTCCTGGTGTGACGTGCCCTCCAGAAGGACTGTTGCTTCAGCCAGAGACAATGGTACGAGAGAGAAGGCCAAGGTGACTTGGGTTGTCCTTTTCCACAATGCTGTGACTATTATTTAGCACTTTTTAATAACTAACTAATAATTACAATCAACACCCAGTGTGTTCTCACGACACACCAAGCCCTGAGCCAGACTCTATGTGGAGAACCTGCTTTAATCCTCCTGGAACACAGGAGCTAGGTTATTATTATTCCCATTTTATGGCTGAAGAAACTTGAAGGGTTAGAGAAGCTGTCTAAAGAGCTTTTTAGATAAGTATTTTAAACTAACTGTCTAGAGCCACAGAGCTAAGTAAGAAAGTCTAGATAAGCCCCAGCAGAGTCTGGGTCCATGACCTTGCTGTAAGGCAAGGAGGTTACTGCTCACCAGGAGACAGATAAACATGCTCGAGGGAGCGTCAGTGACCGGAGTGGGTTACAGCCCCCTCATCAATCCCTACTGGAGAAGACATGCAGGCAATGTCAGATTAGCAGTGTGACATTTTTTACAAAGCATTTAAAGAAGTTTTTTAATTCCTACTTTAGTAGAGACTGGCAAACACACAGGCCTTAGTGCTTTTCACCCACAAATGCTAGGTTTTCCTATTAGTTACTCGTGGCCTTAATGAAAAAAAAAAACTGAACAATTTAAAAATAATAATAAAAGAACAAAAGGAGATGTTGGGCTTCCCTGGTGGCTCAGATGGTAAAGAATCTGCCTGCAACGTAGGAGACCCTGGTTTGATCTCTGGGTCAGGAAGATCCCCTGAAGAAAGGCATGGCAACCCACTCCAGTATCCTCTCCTGGGAAATCCCACGGACAGAGGAGCCTGGTGAGCAATAGTCCACGGGGTCGCAAAGAGTTGGACAAGATTAAGCAACTAACACTTGCAAAGGAGCAGAAACAAAACAATTATGTACTAAGTGATTCCAAATTTTATTTTACTCAAATAAAACCCCAAAGCATTAGTGTCAGATGAGACTTTAGATTTCTAGAAGACAGTGGGGGTTGGCAGACAGACAGAATGGGGAGGGGCTTCTCCGGCAGTCCAGTGGTTAAAGCAACGTGCTTCCAAAGCAGGGGTCCTGGGTTCAATCCCTGGTTGGTGAACTAAGATCCCACATGCCACTCGGCACGGCCAAAAGATTAAAAAAAAATTTTTTTTTTTTAATTAAAAAAAAGAAAGGAATGGGGAGGCTGACAGGAAGCTCAGGGGAAAGGTGCAGACTCATGGAAGCCGCTCTAAGATGGGAAATGGTGACACAGGGAAGGGACGGGGTGTCAGCAAAGCTGCAGAGCGGTGCACACGCAGCTGCGTCTGGAGCCCCCACTTCTGCCCACAACAGCGCCAGCCGAGTGAAACAGAGAACAAGGGAGAGGAGGGAGCACTCCTGCCCTGGGGCTGGTTTGACATCTCTCTGCTCAGTGCCAAGTCCTGCAACTTTCATCATCGAAGGCCAAGGACACAGCCGCTGCCTCTCATCTCCGATGGAGGAAGTGCCAGCATGACGGACGAAACGTGTTATCCTGTAGAGTTCAGGTCACGTGTGTGACCATTTATTAAGTCCTTACCAAGTCGTGGGAATTGTGATTAAGTCCTAGAGACACAAAGATGAATAGGATATGGGCCTTCCTTTCCCAAACACCATCTAAGAAGAGACAGACATAAGTGAATGATTATAGCAAGGGAAAGCAGCGCTGTCATTCCAGGATGTAGGCGTGAATGGGAGACCGGAAGCGGAAGCAGAAGCAGGTGATACTGCTGGGGAAGACCTGGACTGCACTGTTCGGGTCAAATCTGGTGGGAGCCTGCCAGCCAGGCAAGGGGAGACACTGCAGAGAAAACAGCACAGGGGACTTCTGATGGTCTAGCAGTCAGGGGGTGTGGTTCTATCCCTGGTCAGGGAACTGAGATCCTGCATGCTGTGAGGTGTGGCCAAAAAGTAAAAAGAAAACAGAAGCAGCAGGTGAGAAACAGTAGTAATTCCCAACACACACACACACACACACACACACACACACACACACACACACGAAGCAGCAGGCGTGAGACAGTAATAATCCCCAACACACACACACACACACGCGTGCACACACACATAGATGTACAGACTTACTCAGACCTAGTCAGGTGACTGAGGATGAGAAAGATCATCAAGTGCAGCACAACGCTACTTAATGCTTGCAAGTATTCTCTAAAAGTGTAAACCTGAAACTTATCATCAATCCCTTTTCTACCCACAATAGTATGGGAGCTGAACTCTCTGATTTTGGGGGGTGTTCATATTTAACAAGAATTGAAACAGGTGTGATTCTGCACTGCACTCCTGCAGTGCAGTACATGTCTGTTTGTTTGCTTGAAAATGTAGATGGCAGATGCTGACTTCGAGGTAGGTGGCAAGAAATGGGGTTCCGCTTCTGCTTTGCTGCAAAGGTTTCCAAACAGCTTCCATGGGCGTAAAGCACATGGATCCACAGTTCTCAGCACGGGCTTCTCCAGACATCTTCCCTGAAGAATTCTAATTCCTGCGGCAAACGTGGAGCGGCATTTTTTTTTTCATCTCAAAGCCTTTAGCTGGAGGCAGTGCCTGTTTGGTCTGCCCTTTTAGGAAAAGAAATGCTAAATAGGGGTGGGTTTACATGAAAGGGAGACAAGGGAATGAAAAGACCAGCACAGAACCTGTCACGTTTCTGGAGACTAATAGCCTCCTTGACGTTACCAGAGGCAACTCAGAAACGCAGCCAACAGGAAGCCATGCTGATAGACAGCAGGGCTCCAGCAGCATGCATGCTGGATAATTCTCGGCAGTGGGGGCTGTTCTGCACACTCGGCAGCATCCCTGGCCTCCACCCACGGATGCCTGAAGCACCATCCAGCTGTGACGAGCAGAAGGTCCCTAGATGTTGTCCCCAGTTGAAATCCCTGATCTAGATTAACTCTGAGCAGTAACAACACCACAGAGCCTCAATCCTGTTCACTGTTTCCTTTTGAAAATCTTTTTCTTGGTAGTATCACCGTCACCCCACAAATAAGCTCAGTAAAGAACTATCACGATGGGCCTGTGACATACCCAAGTCCTGATATGAAGCAGTTAGGGACCTACAAGAAACAGGAAGCCTTGTGCATGAAATTCCCCTGATTAAAGGAGGCTCTAAATGGCAGTGACTATTCAGTTGCCTCTGGGATGTGAAGAGGATGGAGACGTGGTTCATTTGTTCAGTCATGTGTTTGTTTGATCACTCAGCAAACATTCTTGAGCATCACAGGGTGCCAGGCGCTATGCCAAGTGGACAAGGCAAACAAGTCCAGGCCTCCAGGAGCATGTGCTCAAATCAGAGAACAGAGGTAAACAGGAGGCATCATGCTCCCCATCGTAAGTGCAGTGATGAATGAAACAAAATGAAACAAAAGCACAGGTGGGGTAGGGCTGCAGCCACTGTCCCTGTGTGGTCATTGAGCCAGGGAACGTGATTCACTCAAACTGAGATGTGCCAACCACACAGATCCCAGACTTAGTGCAGGAAGAGAATGTAAGCTGTCTTGTTAACAATTTTTTATATTGATTAGATATGTCAATGATCATATCCTGGGCATACTTGCTTAAATAAAATCTACTATTACAGTTAATTGGGACTGTTTCATTGACTTGTTTGTGCGGCTGCTAGAAGCTGAAGCCCACATGTGTGGCTCATCCTGCCCTTCTGTTCCTTCAGCCTGAGAAATCTCCACTGCCCACCAGCAGCCCGGCCCCAGCAAACGGCAAGTTCGCAGGCTCTGTGGTGGGAATGAACTTGGCCTGGCTGAGGCTGCGGGGCTGCCACATACTAGGCAGGGGCTTGGGAGCCAAGTTAAGGAGTCGGGGAGTTTCATCCCAGGAGCGCTTGGAGAGACCTGGAGGGTTTGCCTCAGGGGAATGCCACGATCTGATTTTAACTGTACAAAGATGCTGCGCTCTGTGGCTGTGCAGAGAAGGACCACTGGGCGGGAGGGGTCAATCCCTGGGGTCCCTCAGGTTTTGGCCCCTTGGGGTGACCTGAGAGATGGAAGTCCGAGATGCTGCTTCCTTCATGGGGCACAAGGGTCTTATTAATTCCCTGTACGTTACATTTGATTATGTGGACAACCTTTACTCCACGACAACAGGAAAATGAAATTTTTTCATCATCCAGATCGGGCCTCAGGCTCCTGAGAGTGATCCTGCTGCTTCTAGAAGTCCAACATAACCTGCCTCCCTCCAGAGAGGGAAGTGAACCAGCTTCCCTCCGTGAACTGGTTTCCTATTTCCTGTGCATCACCACACGAATTAAGCTTTTCACTGTTCCCGTCTCACTGAATTCTTTGACTTTATTCTAGTCATTTACTATGAACACACAGTTCAGTTTAGCTTTCTTCTCTTGTGAGGGTCCCCCCCCCCCTTTTCCTGAGCTCTGTTTTTACATCTTAGCTTCCCTGCTTCACCCCCAAAGCCGCTCACTCAAGGATGCCACCTGAACAGTAACCCTCCAAGCTCATTAACTCTGGCATTTTCCGTTTGTGTTGCTCTTTCGAGATTCTCCTTTTCCCCTGCTTGTTGGTCATCACTGCCACCGGTGAGTCATCAGCTCTGAGTCATGCCTGGCCGGGATGCAAAGGCCTCGGAGCACACCTGTCTGTGAAACGCTGGCCCTTGGGAACACGGCCCGCACCCAGCACGAGCTTCCATACATGGATTCAGTAACGAGGAGAAAAACATTCCCCTTGACTCTCTTTTTTCTCCTCCAGATTTACCATTTCTTTCAGCTTTTGGTAGAGATGATTCCCACAGTGCAGTGCATCTTGATCATTCACTTTGCATCTTCAGAGGCAGAAGAAAGTTTCCAGAATGAGCCCAGAAGGCCCCAAGGATGAGAGGCTTTTCTTCCATGATGTCCCTCCTCTGTTACGAGACACGGAGTGTCACCCCATGTGCCACGCTGGAACCACACCGCCTTCTGAGAGCTATGAAGATACCACCAAACTGTGCGTAAAACACGGAGGATGGGCCCCACCCCAGACCAGGACATGGGAGAGATGAGCTGTAAACGCAGCGTGGTACTTGGACTGGACCTGCGTGAACCTGAGAGCCGGCGCTGCCCTCACAGGCTGTGACGGGAGGCACACAGGCCTCCTCGCCAGGGCTAACCCTGAAGTTCAAGGCACTGGATCTGAACCCACAGATACCAGCTCTGCTCCCACACTCCTCCCTGAAGGCCCCACGCTCTACCATTACAGATTCCTTTTTTTCTAAGCATCTCCCTTCTAAATATAAAACTCTTAGCAGAGGTGCTGCCATCAGCTCTCAGCACCTGGGAAGACCAGCCTAACAGATCCCCACAGCAAGGGGTCTGAAAAGGCAAGAGGCATGAAAAGTCAAGACGGGAGTGCAGTGTGTGGGATGACGTGGGGTGGGGTGGGGGTGGTACTTGGGGACATTAAAGAACATCCCGTCTCTGCAAAGAGACACAGAAATGGGCAGAGATGGTGCCGCTGGGGAGGAGACTGGGAAGCCAGGGGAGGGGAGGTAGAGACAGAAATCACTTTTCCCTGGACATCCTCCCATATCATTTGAGTTTTGTACCATCTGCATGAATTACCCAGCCAACAAAAAATTAAATAGGGGAGGGGTGGGAATTGGGTACCTGGGTGAGATGAAGCCAGCAATAAAAAGGCCTCTGAAGGCGAAGGGACAAGTTACATTGGCCGCTCGGCTCACAGGCTGCCCTGCTCTCACCACCCCCAACCCCACTCTCCCCGCCCAGGCCCAAATCACAAGTTTTTCTAGCAACTCCTACATGGCCCTTTTTCTGAACCTTTCTCAGGGTCAAAATCTGAGACACTGAAACTCAGAATTCTCAAAAGCCTTACTTAAAGGCCCCTCAGAATCACTGGGAAAGCCCCACAAAGGCAAAAATGTGACTGCTCTGATATTGTGGCCTCCAGCTCCGACCGGCTGCGTGAGGCCTGACACGGGAACATCGTGTCCAGTTGCATCGATTATCTCGCTGTCAGGGAGCCAACCCTCTGCCACAAGGGCAGAGACAGAAGTGTGCCAGGGGAGCAGTCATCCCCCCAGGGCCCCTTGGAGCCATCGGAGAAACTCCACATCCTGCCCCAGGCTGGAGCCAGCAGGGAGACCTCACCGCCAGCGGCTGAGGGAGAGGCCACGGGCTCTGCAGGCAGTCAGGAGGTTCATGAGGCCCTGGACGACCCCGCGCGAGTGCCTCTATGGCTCTGACCCTCCCTCTCCTCGCCCAGGACACACCTAGAGCACAAGCTGTAAGCTGCAAGTTGTAAGGATCACAAATGCTTTAGGCACAAACATCCAAATCCATGTCATTAGCCCGAAAAATAACCCGGCCCTTCCTGCCAGTTTTACCCCGTAAAATGTTCCTGGCTCTCGAAGTTAGAAGCTGTTATGCTTTGAGCACTCTGTGAACTGAACCATGGAAAGAGATGCTGAGGGACCTCCCTGGTGGTCCAGGGGCTAAGACTCTGTGGTCCCAATGCAGGGGACCCGGGTTCTAGATCCCACATGCCACAACTAAGCATCCTGCATGCCGAAACGAAGACCTGGCGCAGCCAACTAAATAAACAGTTTTTTTTTTTTTAAGTCATAAAGTCATAATGGAATAGGTTGGGCCCCAAATCCAATTTGACCAGTGTCTTTATAAGAAGAGACAGGGAGACACACACGGAGGGAAGATACTGTGAAAACATGCACACAGACACACAGGGAGAAGGCCATGTGACCACAGAGGCAAGGATGGGGGTCATGCAGCTGCAAGCTAAGGAACAGAAAGGATGGCTGGAAACCCCCAGAGGCTGACAGGGGGGCAGGAACAGATACTGCCTCTGAGACCCCAAGAAGGAACCAACCCTGCTGACACCTTGATTTTGCACATCTTGTCTCCTGATCTGTAAGAGAATAATTACCTCTTGCTTAAACCCCCCCCCCCCCCCCCCCGTTTGTGGTACAAAAATACTGTTACAGCAGCCCTAGGAGACTCATAAAGAAACCGATCTGGTTTTACTGTCTGTTTAAAGCTTAAAATTCTCTGGCCTGACAGTCAGCTGACCAGCCTATGGATGGCTGTCTCTAGTAAAAGAAGACTAACTTATTATCTACCAATGCAGCAATCCCTCTTATCTTTGACGAGGTCTGTTATAAAAATCATTCATTTAGAAAATATTTATTGAGCACCTACTACATGTCAGGCACTCTTTGGGGTACTGTTGATACAATGTTAAATGGGGAGCCAACACTAAAAGCAAGTACACATATGGTCATTTCTGATACCAATGACGAAAGTAAAACAATATAACATGAGCGAAGTGGGTTAGGGACCAGGATGAAATTATTTAGATTGTTAAGGGAGGTCCCACTAAGCTTGTGATACTGGACCGGTGACCTGAATGACAAGGAGTCAGCCATGGGAGAATCTGGCTGGAGGAACGGCCAGTGCAAACGCCCTGAGACAGAGCAAGTTAGACCCAGTCAAGGCTCAGAAAGAAGGAAGGACTTTTGTTGAGGGAGGGAGTGGCAACTGATGAAGCTGGAGCAACGAGGAAGGTCAGTCAGTCCTTGCATAGTGGGCCCAGGTAAGAAGCTTGCATCTGATCCCACGACTAAGATGTCACTGGGGAAAGACATGACTTGATTCATAGCTGTTGGTTGTTGTTGTTGTTGTTTAATCACTCTGGGACTTACCTGTTGGTACAGTGGCTAAAAATCTGTCTGCCAATTCAGGGGACACGGGTTCGATCCCTGGTCTAGGAAGATTTCATATGTTGCTGAGCCTGAATGCCACAACGACTGAAGCCTGTGTACCTGGAGCCTGTACTCCTCAACACAAGAACTTTCACCTTTGTCATTTCAGATCTACACATCCACTGATGTGCCCCAGACTGCCTTAACTTTTTAAAAACTGTTTTGTACCACTGACCTGCTGAAACACACTCAGATAAACTCCTCTGGTGTCCTTTTTCAGATCTAGATGCTCAGACCTAGAAGATGGGATTCAAGTTTATTCTTCCCTAATGATAACAGCTGTGCCCTCTTTAAAGGAAAAAAAAAAAAAGCATCGCCATAACGCAAACAATGCCATGTATAAAAAAAGCTAGATAAAACAAACAAAAGTACTGGGTCAACTCCTCAGGTTTCACAACCACTGCATTTTTCTTCCGGGTGGAGGACAAGGAAAACGATTATGGCAAGTGTCCCTAGAATTGCCTTGGTCTGTTGCATCACACGGCTGAAGACACCTAGACTATTCGGAAACTCTGAGCGCTTGAGCAAAACACTCCCTGCAATCATACTTCCCACTAGGTTTCTCAAGGATCTATAAACAAATCTGAGTACACGCAGACGCTCAAGCCGGGGATAGAAGGAAGTGGTGGAGAGCATCTACATCTGACAGCCATGCTGCCTTAGCGAGCGGGGAAAGCGGTGGGAGACAGGGATGCTGGGAACCCTCGGGCCCTGGGATGTGTGTGTCATCGGCCCGCATCCTGCACCCCGCTCGGCAGAGCAGTGATGGGCCACTGCATCTGGTGTCAGACAGCTAGGCTGAACACTCTGCTTTGCCCCTACTAGCTAAGTGACCACGAGCAAGCCATTTAGCCTGTTTCCTCATCTGTGACATTTATGAAGATCAGTTAAGATTCTGTGTGTGAGAACCCTTTACAAATTATTCTGTGGTGTAAAAGTGAGGGGTTATCATTGGCAATTGGGATTTTTACTCCTCCCTTTGCATGTCATATGGGTTGACTTTCCCTGACTTTCTCTCTTCCCAGAGAGAAATGCTTTTGATGTTTCTTTTCACCTGATTATTTTCTTTTGAGAGAAGAGGAGAAAAGAGACAGAGGCAGGTAGCATGACTCATTCCACCTTAAACTTTTCCTAAAAACTGTCCTAAAAGAAGTCCCCTCAGAGCCATTTTGTCGCTGCGCAGTTGCTCAGTCACGTCTGACTCTCTGCAACCCCACGAACTGTACCCTGCCAGGCTCCTCTGTCCTTGAGGTTTTCCAGGCAAGAAAACTGGAGTGGGTTGCCATTTCCTTCTCCCAGGGATCTTCCCGGACCAAGGATCAAACCTATGTCTTCTGCATTGGCAGGCAAATTTTTTACCACTGACCCACCTGAGAAGCCCTTCAGAGCCATTTGGGGGTCACCCTAAATCAATTTACCTCCGAAGAACCAAAGTTACTATCATGCAAAAAGGACCACGTCTAATATCTGTGGATATTCTGCACTGTCTGGAAATCTGTAGCAAATTATTTAAGGTTTGTGATTTACTCAGGTCACTGGCTTTTCATTGGCCTTAGTTGCTGTGTTCTCAAATAATACAAACTATCTTCACATTAGCCCACACATGCCATACAAAAGACAAACACGGCAGAAAATCACAGGAATGTAGTCCAGAACCAAATGAGAAGTTAGAGATAATCAGCTCAGTAAGGTGCATATGCCTGAGTCCTCAACCATCTTCATCTCTTTAATGTAAAAAGAACCTCATGAGTCAACTTTCTCATTGTGAGCTGATCTCAACAGCCGATCGCCCTGTGCTTCAAACGCGTAAGCAGTCCTATTTCTGCACCAAGTGGAAACAAAAGCCAGTGACAGCCCAAGGGAGAGATGGAACAAGGAACACACACTTCCAAACAGAACCACGGAAAGACGGAAAGGAGCGCTCAAGTGTAATATAACTGAAATTTTTTCCTTTGCTTAATTCAGTGTTAAGCACCTAACCATGGTTGCCCTGGTTTAGGTTGAGGGAGGGGGTGCCTAGAATCAAATGAGCGCCAAACCTCAGCTTTAGGTGACAATGGTCTGGAGGGTGGCCTGGTCCCGGACAGCTGTCAGCTTGCCCCTAGCATTTACTCACCCCAGCAAGTCAAGCTGCACCGTCAAGCTCCTCACCTGTGCCAGCTGAGAGGTGGGTTCCTGCCCAGTCTGCAGGGGGCACCCTGGCCTCACACTTAACCGGAGTCACAGGAGCTGGCCAGTGCCTACTAATCAAGTCCTCTTCCTCCTCCCAAATCCAATCAGCCTACAACCCGGGGAAGCCCAGACCCCACGCAAGGCGAAACTTGCACCCAGCTCCAGAAAATCCCCCCTCCTGTCCTTTCCAAGACCCTGGTCTCTGGGCCAGGCCACCCTGAAGCAGCTGCTCTCCACAGCGCGGGTACCGCGGCCCCGCGGCAAAGCTCCTCTTGCTTCCGACCACCACGGGGAGGAGGGGACACCGGGGAGGCGGGCCGAGCCCTTCTCCTGTGCCCCCACACCGCCCCCGCTGCCACCTAAGAAGCAGAGGGGCAGCAAACTTAAAGCCCAGCACGCAGCACAACTCGCCAAGAGTCTTCCCCATCCCGGTTCGAGGAAGCCCCTCCCCAGCACGCTCGTCCAGGAGTGGGGGGGTTCCTCCCCCCAAACTGGGTAACCGGCTCCATTCCTAAGCCACCTGGCGATACCATCAGCCGCCAGGGATGGAGACACCTTTTCCAGCACTCTCCCCCCCCCCCCCCCAGGGAGCGCCCTGCTCCCCGCAAGGTGCTCTTGGCCCCCTCTTCCCGTTTCCTCACCTCTGCGCGAGCAGAGGCCGACCCCGCAGAGCCCCCCGGGGCCCCGGCCCCCACCCGACCACCCCTCACCCGCCGGTCCCCGGGCGCTCCGGCTGTCGCCCCTCGGAGAGCGAGTCCCCGCGCCGCCCACAGAGCCCAGTACGCCGTTCCCCTCAAGGGCGCCAGCGGGCCCCCCGCCCCTCTCACCGCGGCGGGGGTCGGCCGGCTGGCCGGGCGGGCCCGGGAGCGAACGCGCGGGCGGGCGCCTTCGGGCTCGGCGGCGCGGTCACTGCGCCGGCCTCGGAGCCGGGTTCTTCTGAGGCGCCGGCCCGCGCGAGCTGTCAGTCAGCAGCTCGGGCCCGCCCCCCTCCCCCCGCCTGGACTGCGCAGGCGTGGGGCGGCCCGGAAGCGGCGTCACGTGCTGGGGTGGGGCCGCCACCCGCGCCCGAGGCTCCGAAGCCCCGAGGCTCTCGGCGGCTCCAGGGCTGGGGTCGCCTTTCGGATGCAGGCGTGGTCCCCCCCGACCCCGGGAGCACTCTTGGGGACCTCAAACAGAAGGTCGCCGCAATCCCGTTTCCTCGATCTGCTCAAAAAACTAGGGTGTTCTCCCAGGCTGAGCAGAGCTGGGGAGTCGGCGGGTGGGTGCAGGCCGGCCTGCGGGCAGACGAATGGATTATTTGGTGATTCTGGAGGTGGGGAAGCCCGGGAAGGAAGTATAACCTGATTCGGGTTGCTTTACCCCGCCCTGGTGTCCGCACCTTTAAGACAAGGATCCCCTTATGCCATTTCCTGCTTGCCTTGTTTCAGTTAGGCTGAAGCCTTGACATTAAGGAACGTACTTGAGAAAGAAGTCAAGCAAGGATGTATGGACCGGAAGGAAGGGCACCGTGAGGCCGATTGATTTTTTTTTGAAAGGGGGCATCTTCAAAAACTGATGGATTCCACTTTCTGCTCCAGAACTCCTACGCCCATCAGCATCTTTTCACCAGATACAGTAAACACAATTTTCGGGCTGTCCAGCTTGGGTTTCTTCCACATCTCTTCAAAGGAACAAACCAAAACCACAAAGGGTAAAAAATATGTGTGCTTTTTTTTTTAAGCTTTTTATTTTATATTGGAGTATAGCTGATTAACAGTGTTGTGACAGTTTCAGGTGGACAGCAAAACGACCCAGTCATACATACACATGTATCTGGAAGATTTCTCAGTTCAACAGCGAGCATAGGAATGTAAATGGACACCCCCCTCCCAAACATTTTGGGGTTATGGCAAGCTTGGTTCTAGCATCTAGTGAAATAGACTGAATTATGACACTGCAAATTCTCTGAAAACAGTGCCAGAGCTACACGGCAGAGCTACAGAGCGCCTTTGGGTGGGTAACTAAGCTGTGTCCAACTCTTTTCGACCCCATGGACTGCAGCCCTTCAGGCTCCTCTGTCCATGGGATTTCCCCAGCAAGAATACTGGAATGGGTCACCATTTCCTTCTCCCAGGGTATCTTTCTGACCCAGGGATCGAACCTGCATCTCCTGCATTGGTAGGCAGATTCTTTACCACTGAGTCACCAGGGAATCCCTTATAAGGCTCGACCTTTAAATAAATGCCCTGGCATCTGAACTAGGGCAGAATGTCAGCTTCAGAAAACTGGGGCAGGGGGCATTCTCTGAAGTCCGAGGATTTAGGCAGGAGGAACTGGAGTTCTGCCACTTAAAAGAAAAGATGACCTGTGGATTGATGATCAAGTGTCTTTCTTGTGCCCCACATATGGAGCTGCTGGTCCCTGGGAAGGTGGCCTGTTAAGACTTGCTTGGGAAAGTTTAAGGGACCAACGGGAAGGAAAGATCTGGGAGCTGTGGTTCTATAAGAGGCGTGGGGCCTTCAGCACCTCAGCTGCTTCTGGTCCATTTCTAATTTGCATGACCAGCTCCGTGTAGTCATCATTTGTGAGACTGGCTTTTTTAAGCTTCGTGTGAATTCAGAGAAGTGTAAGACGGTGTTCATTCCCTTATGTGGGCACTACAGATGGGGGCATCCCGCAGGCTACAAGACCATCATGAAGACTGTATGGAATGGAGGAGGATCTTACCTGTGACTGGAGGAAGTCCTACCTTGGTTCAGTGAGTGAACCCAGCACCAGAAGTGGACTCTTGCAGCCTTGTTCTCACTCTGGTGATACCAACTATTCAGGAAAACTGGAAAATGAGGGTTCATTCCGGGTCAGACTCCATTTGGGGGAAATATCATTTGTCCTCAAGAGATTCATCTATCTCACCAAACCTCAGAAAAGATCTTCTGAACTTGCCAGAAGGTTGGAGAGAAGCACATGACACGGCCATTTTACTTAAAAAGGGGAAGAAAGTAAATTCTGCAAACCACAGATCAGTGACCTAGACATTGGGCCTGGGAAACATTCAGGACAGATGACTCATGAAAAACATCTGTGACCCCTCAGAAGAGGAAGCACCAGTGGCAAAGATCAAGTCATGCTGGGTTAACCATGAGATTTCAAGATACGAAATCTATACTGGTAATTCGAGGAAATATAGAACTAGTGTGTTTGGACCTGGGAGGTATATTTACCAGAATGTAAATGTGTAAGTTACAAAAGTCCAGGCAAACTGGTTTTTCAGAAAGAGGGAATATAGGGCCTTCCCTGGTGGTCCAGTGGTTAAGACTGAGCTTCCACTGCAGGCGGTGCAGGTTTGACTCAGGTGGGGGAACTGGGGTCCTGCATGCCTCAAGACACAACCCCTCCAAAAAAAATGGTAAAGTGGTAATAGTAGGAATACAGTGGCTTGCATGATTGAAAAGTTCTGGGGTTGGCCCAGCCAACCCCAGGGGCCAACTTGGATCTAGGGGCCAAGTGACATCATCAGAACTTGGTCTCATCTCTCTCATCTTCTTGACTGCTTCCCTTTTAGGTGGGCTTCATGCTCAGATCAGATTTTTTCTTCAGGATTTTTTTTCCTTAGGATCTTTATTTTTTTTTTTTTAGTATCATTGGTTTACAATGCTGTGTTAGCTTCTGCTGCACAAAATGAATCAGCCATGTGTATACACGTTCTTCCTGTAGAGGGCACTTCAGGAGCAGGAGGCTATGAGCTCCTCTCCCAGTTGTATGACCTTCAGCACACTCAAACTCCGTGGGCCTGTTTCTTCATCTGAACAAGGGGCCAGCCACGGGGGGCCAGCCACGGGCATGTTCATTCATTCATTTGCTGCGTATTGCACTGTCGCAGGAATGGGAGAGAAGGAGGAATTTTTAATAATGTGCCGGGGAGGAAGACACGCTGAAGGGCAGGAGAGAGCCAGTTTGGGATCCCAGAGAACGCAGAGCCCAAGGCACAGGGCTGCTGCCCCCAAGGGCTCTACCTGCAGCCGGAGGTGAGGTGACCCAGTGAAAAGGAACTGAGGAACGTGTCACTTCACTTTGGGTTGTTTAGACTTCCTGGGCCTTGTTCAACACCTTGAGTTGGGGCGCTTCAGCCTCTGGCTTCCCTGATCTGGCTGATGCATTCCACATCACAATCTCAGTGGAAAAAATAAGAAACCACCCAAACTCCCTTCTGAATAAATTTCTGATTTTTCCACTATACAACCCTTGGAAGTCTCTTCCCCTCCCACTGTTAAAGTACCAGCATACAAATCATAAATGTACAAGGCTGAATTTTTACCAAGTGGACACTCATACAACTAGCACCCAGCTCAAGAAAGAGAAGATTACTAGCCCCCAGCATCCCCACTACAGTGGTAGTCACAGTCCTGCCCTGTCTTCCTATACCAAAGGTCAGTTTTGCCCAATTTTGAGCTTTTATTCAACATCCTGTTTGTGAGATTTACTTGTGTGTAGTGGACACTTTCATTCTGTACAGTATTATATTTCACGGTATAGGTATACTACTATTTGTTCATTCTAGCCCCAAACTGCAAACAACCTGAATATCCATGAACAATGCTGTGCTGTGTATTGCAGGAACATTCTATCACAAGTCTTTCCATCTGTCTTCAGTAGATACCCCTAACGGTCCTGTGGGATGGTTTAACAATCACATTCCTGCCCCCAGCAGTGAAGTGGATGGAAGTCCCAGTTTCTCTGCACGCTCACCAGCACTTGGTGTTTTTCCATCTTAGTCATTCTAGTGGGTATGTAAATAGTATTTCATTGTGGTTGAAGTTTGCATTCCCCTGATGACTAATGAAAATTAGCATTTTTTCACGTTTGGATTTTCTTCTGTGAAGTACCTGTTCAAGTGTTTTGCCAACTGTTCTATTGGGTTGTCTCATTTATTTTAAATTTTTATGTATTTAAAAATGGATACACGGTTTACAAACCTATTCCTTGTACATTTTCCCAGGGATTGTATATATAAACATGTATATTCCCCAGATCTCCTTTTCCAAATACACAGTTTTACACCATAGTTAGTTGGTGATGGACAGGGAAGCCTGGCGTACTGCAGTCCATGGGGTCACAGAGTCAGACACGACTGAGCAACTGAACTTAACTGACATCATAGAGTTAATATACCTCAAAGATCACTGCACAGTATTCCATTCCTATGTATAACATACTCTACTTAATATACTGACAGCATATAAGGCGATGCAGTTTTTTGCTTCTACAAACATTCTACTGTAAATACTGAAGTGCAAACATCTTTGTGTACATGAGGGACTCTATCTGGAAGATAAACTGCTGAGTGGGATTGTTGGGTCAAAGGGTAAATACAATTAAATTTTTGTGATTCATACTTCTGTCTTGCTCTGCAAAGAGCTGAGTAAAGTGACAATTGCACCAATTTGGTCTTCCTGGCCAACACACAGAATCACCAAACTTTAATGTTCATCAACTGACTAGGTGAAAAATGGGATCTCCTGATACTCTTAAATCTGCATTCATTCCTTTTACTTTGAATGAGGCTGAGCATCTTTTCATGTGGTTGAACAGAGGCTCCACTTTAAAAGAACTATCTTGTGGGATGAGTGGTTAGCTGCACACTAGCTCCTGATGGATACACAGAACTGATCCTGGAGCTGAGATGTCCTCATTCTTGTGAGGACGTCCAATGGCAGGTGTTTGGTTCCATGGGCCTTAAGAAATGAAGGAGAGACAAAAAAAAAAAAGTGTGTTGAACCACAGTCTCAAAACAGGAAGAAACCTTAGAAATCAAGTCTAATCTTGTATTTTTTTAGAGATTAAAAAAAGCTGAGGCTTAGAGAAGGGAAATGACTTGCAGAAGACCACATATCAAGTCTATTGAGAAAGAGATGAAAATCCTTGATAAGAGTTGAATTGTTTTTGTCAACTGTTGTCATCCTGTTAGATATTTTAATGAATGATTTCATCATGCTATTTCCTTTAGCAACAGGGCAATTTTCAAGTTACAGTAAGCAAACCCATACAAGTGTGGGGGCTGAGGAGAATTACAAGTCTTTTTGTGAAAGACTTTGAAATGGGTCACAAAATTATTGTGTGTCTTCAGTGGACAACTAGGTGTTGTCCTGCACACGCTTGGGTTATCTGGGTCTAAGGATCTTTTTGTTTGCTTTAAGCTCTTTCTAACTCTATAGGATTTTTTTTTTCCTTTGGCAGCATCAGGTCTTAGCTGCAGCACTAGGGACCTTTCATTGTGGTGAAGGGACTCAGTAGCTGTGGCGTGTGTGGGCTTAAGTGCCTCCCAGCACACGGGATCTTAGTTCCCAGGCCAGGGATCGAATCTATGTCCCCTGCATTAAAAGGCGGATTCTTAACCACTGGACCATGAGGGAAGTTCCATTCTATAGGTTTAAAATTTATTTATTTATCTATTCGTTTATTTGGCTGTACTAGGTATTAGTTGCAGCACTTGGGATCTTTAGTTGCAGTGTGTGGGATCTAGTTCCCTCACCAGGGATCAGACTCGGTCATCCTGCACTGGAAGTGCACAGTCCCAGCCACTGGACCCAACAGGGGAGTCCCAACTCTATAGGTTCTGGAGAGTAGACAGCAAGGCAAGTGATTCTGTTACCAAGGCTGTTGCCCCAGAATCTTACCCTTGCCCCTCCTTCAAATGAAATCAGTGTTTTTTTTCTCTTTAATTTACTTAATTTTTAAATTTTTGGTTGTACCATGTAGCATGCAGGATCTTAGTCCCTGACTAGGAGTCGAATCTGTGCTTCCTGCAGTGAAAGCTCAGAGCCCTAACTACTGGGACCACCACAGAACTCCAAAACCAATCATTCTTATCTAAGAATATCCCATGGACAGAGGAGTCTGGTGGGTTACAGTCCATGGGGTTGTAAAGAGTTGGACATGACTGTGGAGCACCCACAAGCATGCACATTTCAGGAAGAAGATGCAAAGAGAAAAAGTAACAAGAACTGATTAGAACAAACTAGGCCAAAGACTGGGGAAGATTTGGCTTCCTCCAGTGTACCTCGAGTCTCATTATCAGCTCACTCTAATATATTAGCACACGCTAAATGACATGCTCACCAGCGCCAGGACAGTTGACAAGTGCCAGGACAACAACTGAAAAAGCCCACACAAGCACTGCAGAGAAGAGGGCAACAGTTTCAGGTCCATACCACACCCCTGTTCTCCAGTAAGTCAGGAATATTCTTTCCACTCCTTCCAATTCCTTCCTTTTAACCTTGACCTTCTAATATATTTGGTGGCTCCACCAGAATTGGGTTGAGAGCTGATTTGCAAACTAGGTTCCCCCTTTCCATCCTTTGGCTATTGAATATAGCTTGTGTGATTCCGCTCTCAGCACCGCTTTCAGGTAAAAGACAAGAGGTCTCCATGCAAGTCCAGTTGACCTGCTTGGTAACAGTTCTTGCCCACCAATATCTGACATTCAAAGGAAACTTGTCTGGCAGAAATTCAACTGACTTCCCCACTGTAGAAGCTAGTTTCGATTTGGTTCAATTAAACAAATTCTTTTTTTTAATTTTTTGGCCACACCGTGGGATGTGGGATCTTAATTCCCCCACCAGGGACCGAACTCGTGCCCCCTGCATTGGAAGTGTAGTCTTAACCACTGGCAGCATTCCTGACTGCCTACATGTACCTGTCTTTTGGATTCATCTTTGAGCCACTTGCATCATTCATCTTACCTACTTTTTCCCTTATAAATTAGTGAGTTAAATCTTTGACATGTGTTTATATTTGTATGAGAGTCATGATTTAACTTTTAAAATTTCTCAGATATGATTGTTGCATTTATTAACTTATTTTTAAAGATAGTTCTGTGGGGAAGGATAAATTAGGAGGTTGGGATTAACATATACACACTGCTATATATAAAACAAATAACCAACAACAACATACTGTATAGGACAGGAACTATACTCAATATTTTGCAATAATCTATAAGGGGAAAGAGTCTGAAAAGGAACATATACACATATGTATAACTCAAACACTGGGCTATATACCTGAAACTATATTGTAAATCAACTATACTTCAATATTTAAAAAGATATCTTTTAACGTTGTTCATAGCAAGTGTATCTTTAAGCATAGCAACCACTTGCAGTCTCGACATTATCCAAAGACAATCATCCTTTCTTCCAGCTTATACAAAAAGAATTGCACACAGATTGGAAGCCTACCTCTCTTTTCTTCCTTGTGGAAATAAACGTGCCAGGAGATAGGAGGGCTTCCCTGATGGCTCATCGGTAAAGAATCGGCCTGCAATACAAGAGACACAAAAGACTCTGGTTCGATCCCTGGGTCAGAAAGATCCCCTGGAGGAGGAAATGGCAACCCACTCCAGTATCCTTGCCTGAAAAACCCCATTGACAGAGGGTTGACAGTCCAAAGGGTCAGAGTCGGATACAACTGAGTGAATAAGCACAGGAGACTCAATGAGGGTTGACTGAATGTATGAAAGTGAAAGTCGCTCAGTCCTGTCCGACTCTTTGCGACATCATGGACTATACAGCCCATGGAATTCTCCAGGCCAGAATACTGAAGTGGGTAGCCTTCCCCTTCTCCAGGGGATCTTCCCAACCAGGAATCGAACCCAGGTCTCCTGCATTGCAGGCGGATTCTTTACCAGCTAAGCCACAAGGAATGTATGCTGCTGCTACTGCTGCTAAGTCGCTTCAGTCGTGTCTGACTCTGTGCGACCCCATAGACAGCAGCCCACTAGGCTCCTCTGTCCCTGGGATTCTCCGGGCAAGAACACTGGAGTGGGTTGCCATTTCCTTCTCCAATGCATGAAAGTGAAAAGTGAAAGGGAAGTCGCTCAGTCGTGTCCGATTCTTCGCGACCCCAAGGACTGCAGCCTACCAGGCTCCTCCAACCATGGGATGTTCCAGGCAAGAGTACTGGAGTGGGGTGCCATTGCCTTCTCCAACAAGGAATGTATATATAGCACCATATTAAATGCACAGGCACAGTAACAAAAATCTTAAACTTTTAAAAGTTGGAATTCAATGACTAATGCACCTTTTACTTCCAAAAGCTTAGCTATATAAGCATATCTGGGAGCAAGAATGGTAAACTGTGAGAAGGTGGCTTGCAGACAATGAGATTCTATCCTTCACCCTCAATTAGTTTCTATCAATCTTACAAGTTAGTGTGAGTTAGTTACAAGTTAGTAATTAAATAATTTAACAACAAACACTAACTGAGCGCCTACTTCCCAGCCCTGCGGAAATTGTTCCCATTATAGGAAATACTCCCCCCACGTTTCACCTTCGACAAACTTAGGACTCAGCATCTGTAAAGGGGCCCTGGGACGCTGTGGTGTCCAGCCCCCCCGAGGCTGTTAATCGGGAATCACGCATACAGCGGCGCTTCCCCTTCCCCCAACGCGCTTTCCGGCCCAGGCGTCCCCCTGGCGCTTCTCCACTAACCCGTGATCGGGTTTCTCATCCCCGCGCGCCGGACGCACAGCTCGCACCTCTCGCGCTCTTCTCCCGCGCCGCCGAGGGCCCCTGGACACGCGGGTCCGAAAGCCTGCGGCAGCCCGTAACCTCCATCCTTTCTCTTCCCCAGACGTCAGCTTGCACGGATCGCTTTATTTTAGAAAGCGGACCTTGAGACTATGGAGGGCCTTCTATCCCTGCGAACATCCAGTTTTTAAGACCCGCGGTTCCAGAGTCGCAGAAGCCCCGCCCCCGCCCCAGCCGCGGCGCGGCCGGATCTGCGCAAGCGCGGCGCCGCCGACCCCGCGCGGTTCACTTCCGGGAGCCGAGCCTCCGCGCTTCCCGGGCCGGCCTCCGGGTCTCGTGTCCCCCTGGGCGGCCGACCCCCTCCGACCGGCCCGGCGGGACCGAGCCGAGCCGCGGGGCCCGCCGTGGCCCGGCCATGAGCGCGGCCGCATGATGCGTCCCTGCCTCGGCCGCTGCAGTCGCCGCCGCCGCCGCCGCCGATCGGGAGGAGCCGCAGCGCCGGGCGACCCCGCCCGGGCCTCGGGTGAGCTCGGCGGGCCGGGTCGGGCGGGCTGCTGGCACCCGGCTCTCCCGGCCGATCCGGGGCCCCCCGTCCGCCAGTCTCGGGCGCCTTGCTCCGTCCTGCTCCACCGCGCCCCGCCGCACCTGCGACCTTCCCGAGTGCCTCTCGGGGGCACCTCTGTGCCGGCGCTTGACTCCTTCCTCTGCCGGGTGTCTCCTCGTCCCTCCTTGGTGCACCTCTCGGGGTAGGGCCCGAATTGCAGCCCCAGCTTGTTGCCTGACCTTGGGCGTGACACTCAGCTCTCCCAGCCACAGCTCCCTCCTTTTGATAGCTAATAAGGTGGGGGTTGTTAGGGCCAGAAGACACAGTAGCTATAAACCCTCAAGAGTAGTTTATGGGCTTGCATTACAATAGACTTTCTTAAACATCGCCTAAGGCTTCTCAAATGCGCCTGTTCTTCACTTCTTTATACGTTTTTAGCTTTTCTTTTTTGTTCTTTGCCAGCTCCCTCCTCTTCTTTTTCCCTGTCCAGGATCTTTTCAGGGGTTACCTACCAGGCCACCTGGGACAGTCAGGTCAGCCTTCAGGGCAGTGTTTGAATCTTGCTGCAGCCAGAATCATCTCTCCTGAGGAGTCATTGCTGCTGGAACTGTCTCTCTTCGCTATTGGATGGAGACACTTTATTGGCTTGTGGGTAACCGGTTTTATGAGTGTAAGAACTGTCCACATAGCTGCTTTGTAGCTTTTTTTTTGCTGACCAGGTCCTGTAAAATGCAGTCCAATCAGTGCTACAGTGCTTAACATTTGCAGTCTGCTTAGCATTTGTACTTAATGCACATAGATTTATCTATTTTACTGCTACTGTCTCAAATCTCAGTCTAGAAAGCTAGACCCCCGTCCGCCAATCTCAGGCCCCTTGCTTGAGGGTCTGGAAATCTTGGTCAACATATATTCCTTCTTAGACTGTTCACCTCAAAGATGGTGAATTGAATCTTCTGATACTTTTACAACTTTTAATTTTTTTCAAAATCAGACCTAGTTTTTTGATACTGTCTTACAACTTTTATGAAACCAAAGGCAACTTTCAAAAGTCACCTTGTTAAATTTGCTTGTTAGTAGGTTGGGATACTTGATTAAAGAGAAAATCACTGGGGGTATTTGAAAAATGGGGTGGAACACACATGTTAAATTGCATCTCTTGAACATTCTGGTAAAAATGGAAGGATCAGAGTGATGGACACTATTTGGATTGTGTACTTTCTGGAATGAGGCTGGTAGGTTAACTTTTGAGTTGTGAGGTGGAGGAGAATGAGACTAAATGAAGGCAGTTTCCTAAAGAATTCATAAAACAGGTGGAACTCTCTGCACACATTTCAAGTCAAAGTCAAATGAGTAGACATGTATACAGAGTTTGTTTTTTGTTTTTTTTAAACCAGTGACTCAGAGCCTGCCTCGATTACAGTGAGTGAATTGAGAAATACTGGCATGACTAGAATGACCTCAGTGAGAGAGAAAGTACTGAAAGGAACTCTGTATAAGAACTGTCTTGAGCCAGTCAAAAGCCTGGATGTGCCTTTCCACTTTTACTGAAACTGTTCCCTGCAGACTTGGACCCTTTGGTGACATAGGTAATACCATCTTTGTTAATTTGAGGAACTGGACCGCACAGTAAGTTCTCATATGAAGTTAATGCTTGGGATGAATTGAGTACTAGTTTTCCTGATGATTGCAGACCTTCCCTGCTCCAGACTACGCTGAATAGCTCTAAGGATAGTTTTCTTGAAGCAGCTTTTTGGGGGTCAGTCAGTTCAGTCGCTCAGTCGTGTCCAGCTCTTTGCAACCCCATGGACTGCAGCGCATCGGGCTTCCCTGTCCATCACCAACTCCTGGAGCCTACTCAAACTCATGTCAATTGAGTCTGTGATGCTATCCAACCATTTCATCCTCTGTCGTCCCCTTCTCCTCCCGCCTTCAATCTTTCCCAGCATCAGTGTCTTTTTGGGGGGTATGTTTCTTTAAAGTAATGTTTTATTTAATTTTTTGGCCACACCATGAGGCTTGTGAGAACTTAGTTCCCTGAGTCAGGAATTGAACCCATGCTTTAAGTAGTGAAAGCACAGAGTCCTAACTACTGAACTGCCAGGGAGTTTCCTAAAGTAATGGTTTAATTATAAAATTAATACATACTTGTTTTGTTAAAAAAAAAAAATCAAACACTAGAGCAGAGCATAAAATATAGAGTCCCAAACACTTACTCTTGCTCCCTGTTGTCCCCAAAGCCAGTGTCACATTAACAACTTGTGTGTGTCCCTTCAGCTGTAGAACCCAAGAATTGAGCCACCTGCAGAGCTGGTCAGCTACAAAGTCTAGAGGGAACAGTTTACCTTGTCTGTACTTTGGTCTGCCTGTTCTGGGATGGCATTTCATCAATCACTTGCCTCTGATTTTTTTTTTTTCTCTTTCACCCACTTCTTTGCCTCTATCTACAGACATGTTCTTGTCTCGATTACTGCTTGATTCCATTCTTGAAAAAGCACCAGTAGAATTTTATTAATTGTCTGATAAAATCCAGACTCCTCATGGGGCCAAGATAATGCCTTATATTGGTACAGCACCTCATAGTTTTGAAAACACTATCCTGCAGTGCTCTCTGTGTCTTGGGTGCTTGGTAAATGTTTGGTGAATGAATGATCTTGCTGGGCAGAGTGGGAGTCTTCTAAGGAGGAGACAGCAGGAGCAGAAGCACGGGGCCGGGGGGGGGGGGGGGGTCCACAGACACAGCAGGGAAACAGCAGGAAGGCTGGGCGAAGAGCCCAGAGACGCCCGGGAGCCAGATTCAGTGGAGCCCTGAATGCCATGGCCCCAGGGCTTGGCCCCTCTATCGGTTAGATTCTGCAGAGGGACAGCGAGAGGTGAGGGAGCCTGAGCTTGGGTCGTGGGAAGGCGGGCAGGGGAAGGGCCGAGCGGCAACAAGTGTCAGCAGCTCCTAGGAGGAGGGACGGGGAGGAGGACTTGGGTCTCAAGGGGAAGGTGCATAGTAAACCCTGGGTGTGCGGGGAGCATTATCAGTTAATGGGAGGAGAGGCCGGCTCTGTTAAGCCGGCGGTTTAGGTCATTCTGGGAGGGCACGGGGCGTGTGCAGCCCCGGTAATTAGCAGGAGCAGTCAGGATAGAGAGGCTTCCAACTTCTCTTGAGACAGGCTTTTTACAGCGTTATCTTGGTTGAAATGCTTTTAATTCTTAGCGTTCTGTATTTCCAAAACTCACTCTGTTACAGAATGCATTTTCTAAAACCAAGTGCTCTGGGAGGCCGTGTGTTTTAATGGAAGAACATGGGCTTTGGAGTCAAAACTCCGAAGTTGTTTTTTTCTTAAACAGACCCCCACCTGACTGAGAGGCTGTGGCTGTGGTACGGGGATAAAGGCGGGAGCTTTGGTATTTTGTCCTTGTGGCTTCGAGGCTGCTTTGTGCAGCCTGTGCACTCCTGGGGACACACCCAGAATAAACCCTGCTACTGGGGGTCCCGGTCCTAACCTGTCCACATTACCCCACCCCAGGCTCCCACTTTTGACTCTTTTCCCTAGTCCTTTCGTGTTCTTGTGGGCTTCATTTTTGCTTTTTCTTCTCTTACTCAACAGGTATTTGCAGAGGTCAGGGTGTGCCGGGGATAAGAGTAGAACATTCCATTGAGGTGATGACAGCGGAAGGAGACAGTGGGGGTGGGAGGGAGGTGAGGGGGAGGTCCACAGGCCCCACACGGGAGGCCTGGGGGTTTTGTTCTAACCATAGAGGCAGCCACTGGCTGGTTTTGATAAACCCGGGAGTGGCAGGGTCTGACTTCTGTCTGTTAAAACTGGCTCCAGATGCTGACTGGGGAATGGGTTAGGAGCCGGAGAGCAGGTTGGGGGTGCGCAGAGGCCGCGAGTGTATAACAGTGCTGGTTCATGCAGCCCATGTGAGGGCTCCTGAGCCTTCATCGGGCGAGGCAGGCTGGTGGAGGGTGGCGCACATCTAGGCAGGTTTTGAAAGTCAAGCTCACAGGAAGGACCTGCTCATGGGTGAAGTATGGAGGGCTAGGGGAGAAGAGTGACGTGAAGGGTGTGTCCTGAATTTTTACTTTGGCAACTAGGTGGTGGTGCAGGTGCTGTTTATCAAGATGACAAGGTGGGATCCCAGCAGTTTGGTGGGTGGAGAGGTTTCTGCTTTGACCTGACTGTGGTCTTGTTGGGTAACCGATCAGAGACACTCAACAGCACATTCTTCCTTTGGGGGTTTCCCACATGCATTTTCTCTAACTTGACGGAACTGAGCTCTTGGAGATCAGCTGGAGAGCACACAGCCAACGAGGAAAACCCAAGACCCCGCCTGAGCACCCCAACACTGAGGTGTCTGTGGAGAGAGGGGCCAGCCAGGAGTCTGGGAGTGGCTGGCGGGGAAGGGGAAGTAGCCCATGTCGCCCCCACCTCCACCGAGAGCCTTGGCTCCTTCTGTGTTTCTCAGTTTGACCTCTTTTGTTTTAGTATGAAGGACCTTTCGAGAGAGGTTGCATAAGTTTACTGTTCACAGAATGGCCGATGTGCCAGCATACCACTGAGACTTGGCTTCGGTCCGTTGTTTTTTTTTCCCTCAAAGGTTTATATTCCGTTCTTCAGTTTCAGTAATTTGAGAAGAAAATAGTGGTTCATATGGCATACATTATTGGTCTGGTTTCAAAGCCCGAACTAAATCTTTCATGATTGCAAATGGATGGAAAGAACATTTAAGAACGTAATTGCAGTGAATGCACTGGGCTAGGTGATCTGCACGCTCCCCTCCTTCAGTGAGGAGCCTGTGTCCCTGTCGACTCCCCGCCTCACCCAGGCCTGTGCTGCAGCCGTGCTGCCCTTCTCCTAAGCCTCCCCTGCTACAGAGCAGCCCGTTGGCGGGGCCACATGTGACATCTTCCCGTTATCCCCGGTTATGGCACCTCCTTGGAGTTCTTAAAATTCTCCCTGGAAGCTTATTTTTTGGTCATAATTATTTCCCTTACATCATAGTAAGTTGAGAAAACAACAGGAAATCCAGAGAATGAACTTTAGACCAAATGACGGAAAATGTACCAGGGCGGACCATTAAAGAGGATAAATCACACACACAGGTGCCCCTGCTGACCCAGCCTCAGGCCCACCTGGCTCCTGAGCCCACCTGCCAGGCCTGTGTGTGCTGACTGCTCCAGCCATCGTGCGCCTGCCCCCATCTGCTCCCTCCTGGCCCTGCTCTGGGTCCTGGCAGTCCCTCCTGGTTGCCTGCCTTCCTCCTTCCACCCCAGTCGTACTTGGTCAGTGATGGCTGTAAAACATCTGTTTACCAAAGCCCCAGTGTCTCCCTTTGCAGCAGAACCAAGTGCGGAATTCCAGATGTCCTAGCTTGGCCTCTGGGTGCTTCCTGGGCGGCCCGGCCTCCTTCCCTGCCTCCCTCACACTGGGGGCAGGGTGGGAGGTGCTGCAGCCCGTGGGTTCCCTCTCCTCCCTCCGTGCCTCTTGCACCGTTGCCTTCCTGGTGGACACTGTTCTGTTCTCTGGACAGGATGAGCTGTTGTCGGCTCTTTCCATCCTCACTCTCTGCTGTCACTGGGGGAAACACTGAGACACCACTCCGCAGGCCGGTTCCCATCTCTGGTGTGTAAGCGCTCGTGGGCCGGGGGCCTGTCTGCGGTCGAGCATCCTGCAGGCCTCGTGTGGTGTCTGGAGCTTGGGGGCCCGCCCCCACGTCTGAATGCAGCAGATCTCAGGGCGCTGCGTCTGCTTCTCACGCCGCCTCTGTGCCCGAGGCAGAGAATTGCTTACTGCTCTTTTTTATAGGTCAGCAGTGGGTGTTGAAGAGTAGAACAATGCTGAGTGTAAAAGCAGTGCATTAATGTAAACATGAACACCAGACTCTAGGGTAGACATTCCTGTTATTGCAATAGCAACTGATCCCCGAAGAATACTGATGTCTTTTGTTTACTTGTTTTCAGTTTGTTTATGAGATGCATTTTCTGTCTGTAGGCATGAAGAGAAACACTGGGGGAGGAGATTAATAAGACACTTGCCCACAGATACTGTCAAGGGTCGACTGAAACAGGGCCTGGCTCAGAAGGCAGAGTCCGCGGGGAGAGCACCTAGAATGCGGCTGTTACCACTCCCTTCACACCTGCACACGCACCTGTGCTGGTGGTTTTTTCTCTTCAGTTTTTAGTTGAGGAATAATTCATGTAAAATGAAACGGACAATTTTAAGTGTGTAATTTTTTGTTTTATTTTAAAATATGTACTCGGCGTGCTGAGTCTTCGTTGCAGCATGTGGGATCTGGTTCTCTGACCAGGGACTGAACCTGGGCCCCTATCTTAGGGCTGCGTCCTAGCCACTGGACCAGCAGGGAAGCCCCCTAACTGTCCTCTAACAGTTTGCTGAGTTTGGTCCTGACAGTGTGTGCGTGTCTGCAGCCTGCTGCCCTGGCCACGTAGGGGACTTTGCATCAAATCAGAAAGCTGCCCTGGGGTCTCTGTCCTTCCCTCTTGTGGTCCAGCCCCATTCTGAGTTCTTTCAAAGTACATTAGCTTTGCTTGGTTAGAGGGCCATGGAGATTGACTCCTACTGAATACATTCTTCTGTGTCTGGTTTCTTTCACTTAGCCACATTGTTCCATGTATCTGACCTCCCCCCATTTTTTAGTATGAGTTGTAGGAATAAACGTGGTGTGTTTGTTCATCCCCGGGGCGGGGGGGGATGTTTGGGAGTTCTGGTTTGGTGGTTGTGATGAAGGGAGCAGCTGTGACCAGCTGTGTGCATGTTCTGTGTTCACACTCACGCGTGTGTCCTCACTCACGCAGTCGTGTCCGGCTCTGCAAACCCAGGGACTGTGGCCCACCAGGCGCCTCTCTCTGTGGGATTTCCCAGGCAAGCATGCTGGAGTGGGTTGCCATTTTCTTCTCCAGGGGATGGTCCTGACCCAGGAATCAAACCCGCATCTCCTGCATTGACAGGCGGATTCTTTACCACTGAGCCACCTGGGAAGCCTGGGTCACATTCACCTTGAGGTAAATACCTAAAAGTGGAATTTCCAAGTCACAGGGCGGGTGTTTGGTTTAACTTGGAGAAAGTGCCAGACCACTTTCCAAAGTGGTTGCTGTGTTGGTTACTTTTTAAAATTTATGAAAGTAACTGGGGATTTGACCTCACTGTAGAGATTCTGCTTAGGCCCGCGGCCTGGGATGCACTGACCTGTGTTTTGCAGAATCAGTTTTCTTTTAAAACACTGCTAACATAAGCTCATTTGAAGATATTCAGAATGAATGTGAATGAAAAGTGGAAAATATTACTAAGCATAATTAGGCATTACTGGTTCAGCACGTTATTCAGCATTTAAAGCTGTTGGCTATGCATAGATACTTGAATAAAGTTACTATATGTAAATGCCATATTTTAAAAGTCAGCTCTGGGCTTCCCTGGTGACTCAGTGGTTAAAGAATCCGCCTGCCAGTGCAGGAGACATGGGTTCGATCCCTGATCTGGGAAGATCCCTCACGCCATGGAGCAACTAAACCCAAGCACCACCACTCCTGAGCCTGTGCCTGGGAGCCGCAGCTGCTGAGGCCCACATGCTGTAGAGCCCGTGTCCCGCGAGAAGAGAAGCCGCGGCAGTGAGAATCCCACGCACCCCAACTAGAGAGCACCCCCTGCTCTCTGCGACTGGAGGAGAGCCTGCAGAGCAACAAAGACCCAGCTCAGCGAAAAATAAATACGTCAAGTTATAAATACACACAGTTATCAAAAAGAAGGTCACCTACTGTAGTTTAAGCAGCTTGTGGTCCATGGCCACATGTGTTACTAAGAGTTCCGAAGGCACTCAGAGTCACAGGGACACCAGAGAGCTTTGGTGTGCGGGCCAGCGCTGGCTGTGGGCAGGAGGTTGTCTAGCTCAGCGTGGAGGCGGGCAGGGGAGCCTGACCCCAGAGCCAGCACGGCGGAAGGGGGCGCACGTGGCCAGGATGCGGTGAGCAGCCCCCGGTTCCTGGGGGGACCCAGAGCCCGTGCCCTGGAGGAGACCAGGGAAGCTTAGCCTGCCTGCTCCCCAGTCCCACCAGTGCCCTGGTGCCTCACCGTCCTTCACGCCAGCCCTCTGGCGTCTTAAGTTAGGGGTCTTGGTTTGAGAAAACAGACACCAACCGAGGGTTTGCCCAGCAGAGCAGTGTCACACTGTAGGACGCTGGGTGCAAACGGAGCGGGCCGGCTGTCAGGCGCCGGGGCTGGGGGCTGGGGCAGCAGTGGAACCGTGCCAGGAAGGACATCTCGGCTGGGGGCTGGCTGCCTTTGCCAGACATCCTGTCGTTCGGAAGTTGGTCCTCTGATTCCTTCTCTCCTCTGGTCTTTCTGACTTTTCTTCAGTTTGATTTTTAGTTGATTTACAATTCTGTGTCAGTTTCAGTGTTCAGCAAGGTGATCCGATTATATGTATATATATGTACACACACATATGTGTGTGTATATTCTTTTCCAGATTCTTTGCCATTATCATTCTTACAAGGTGTCAAATGCAGTTCCCTGTGCTATAGAGCAGGTCCTTGTTGCTTATCTAGTTTCTATATGGTAGCGTGTATCTGTTAATCTCAAACTCCTATTTCCCCTGCCTCTTTTTTGTTTAATTCTCCTTTCTGGGAGGCTTCCCATTCTCTCTTCCAATCCTGTTTTTAAGATTTTAAAATTCTATCATACCATTTTTCAATAAGTAGGGAGTTCTCAGAATGTTCCTCTTTGTCTCACAAATACAGTCTCTTATTCCTTCAGTTTTCTTCCCTGTGCATTATACCTGTTCTCAACTCCTGTTTCCCTCTGGCTTCTTTCTGGGGCTCTGTCTCTCATGACACCTGGTTGGGGCTTTCTCCAAAATATGT
The DNA here is from genome assembly GCF_963930625.1 of Muntiacus reevesi. Taxonomy (NCBI): domain Eukaryota; kingdom Metazoa; phylum Chordata; class Mammalia; order Artiodactyla; family Cervidae; genus Muntiacus; species Muntiacus reevesi. The sequence continues at coordinate 224,541,503 of NC_089250.1, read as the reverse complement.
GACTCTTGGCTGTTCGCTGACATTTAAGCATGAGATCTGCCAGGTGTGTGGAGGGGGCCGTGTCCATGGTCAGCTGGCCTCTGGCGGCCCTGCTCTTGGGGAAGGCTGGCAGCACTCTGCCCTCTCTGGGGGATACCCCCACCTCGTGGTGTCAGTCGGCCTTTCTTCCTGGGCCAGATGAGTGCTTCCAGGAAGGCTGTGTCTGCTCGCCCACCTGCCAGTGAGCCCGGCCGCTCCTCCCCGTCCCGCCTGCTCACTTGTGCCCCCCCCTCCCGGGGCCCTTCCCCTGGGGGCCCTGGCGCACCTCTCACCTCTCACTCCCGTCGTTTGCTGCAGTTCCTCGGCTGTGGCTGGTGAAACAGTTACCTATGGAAATGCAGGCTGACTAGATTTGGTCTGGATTATCCCCAGGGCTCTTTCTCGAGGGATTTTGGCTTACAGGTTTTATTTAAAACCGGGGCTGATGTAACGGGGGAGTAAAATGGACAGGTTTAAAATTTTCAGGATTCTCAGTCAATTTACTAATAAGGAAAACCTACAGGAGTCATGATTTCATAAAGATAGTTCTGAATGCCAGAACAAGTAACTTTTCTAATTAGATTTTATTATCTTCCAGATCCTATAACATAGGACAGTATGCACCGTAAGATCCTCAAGAAAAGGCACAAAATATTCAAGTGATGTCTAGTGATAACTTGTGAGGTAAGTGTCTCCCTAGGTATATAATCACTGTTCCCTAAGTGTTCGCACTGACTTGCACCCATTGATGGTTGAGAGTCCCCTCCTGTCTTTGGTTTGCTGACCACCTACCCTAAGAGTATAGTGAGTCTCTGGAGCAAGACCCCGATTATTAGCAGGAGTCACAAAATGAGGGTAGTTCTCCAGTCTGCATCACTGGGAAGGTTTTGCTTGAATGGCTGTCCCTTAAACAATGGAGATCTGCAGCGTTGCCCTTGGTGTTCTGGGAAGTGAGGCTTGCTTTAACACGAGGACAAACAGGTTCAGGGGTGTAGACAAAATCCCATTAAACTAGCCATGAAAGTAGAAAACCGATGATACGGTATCTGCTTGGCCTTCAGTCAACACACTATGCTTTCAGGTTTCTCTCAGGAAACCGAAATCCAGAGCATTCCTTTCGAAGGTGCTGCTGCTGCAGAGTGAGGCTGCGCCCTCGCCCTGGGGTCGCGGCGCCCGTTGCTGTGCTCTGGTGTTCCCAGTGTCTAGCTGAGTTGAGCCTGAAGGAACAGTTTCTGCACTTCCTCCCCTCCCTTCCTGTTACACTGACACGGCGTAGGTGCTGTGACTCAGCGGAAGGCACCTGCGCTCGGTCACCGAGAGCCCAGTGTGCGCAGCCCAGCCTCCCCACGTTCATGGACTGCTTTCTTGAACATCTTGGGAAGTAACTGTGGGGTATGAGACACTTCCCTCTCCCTCCGGGTGGGTGTTACACATCTGGCTCTGAGGCACACAGCGGGACACAGCGGGACCCTAACGTGCCCCTGGGACGGTCCCCGCCCAGGTTGGTGTGTGCGCGATCACTCTTCCTCACAGTCAGAGCTGCCATCTGCGCCCCTATTTCTGGACCAGACAACCGTGCTCTGACGAAAGGCTCTTCCGTCTCGGGACGCATGGCTCTGCTCCCTGTCCAGCACCCAGGTGCCACTTCTCAGCCTGCAGCCTACCTGAGGAGTAGCCATGCAGCAGTGGGATTCTGGCCAGAGGATCTTCTCAGCCTTGGTGGACATGTATGACCCACTAGGAAGTTTGTGTGGCAATCACCAGGCCACTCGCCAGATCTGAGAGAGGGACCAACTTCACACTGTTGCATCTGGTTGTAAATGAGATGAGAGGAGTTATAGGGGTAAAGAGACAGCAGGATGTTTATGAGGAAAAGTGCATGTCTGACCCTACACGTTCTTGCCTGTCAGGTAATTTCCCAGGAAATGTGGGAGAGTTGTCAAAAGAACAGACCAGTGAGTGAGGGAAACTGTCAAAAGAATGAGAGAGGAAGGGCATTCTAGGAACAACATAAAGAAGATGGAGATTAAAATAGGAGCCTGCCTCAAAAACATGCTCACCCATTGTCAAAGAGTTAGAACTCGGGGGAAGGGAGAGCACACGCAGGGTGAGATGGAGACCCGTCGGGTGAGAACCCTGAGCTCTGCATCCGGGGGCCAGCGTGGACATGAGCAGCAGGAGTCACCTGTCCACCAGGCTTGGTCCCCTCGGGCTCAGAGCCTGGGCCCCGCAGTGTGCGTCTGGCCGTCATCCTGCTGAGGCGTGCCCCCTCCCGCCTTCCCGCAGGGAACCATGCCGTCCTCAGGGCACCGGCTGCGGGACGTCGAGCACCACCCTCTGCTGAGCGAGAATGACAGCTACGACTCGGCGGCCTCCTCTCCCGCCGAGGCTGACGCGGCCGACAGGGTGTGGTTCATCCGCGACGGCTGCGGCATGATCTGCGCCGTGCTGACCTGGCTGCTAGTCGTGTACGCGGACTTCGTGGTCACGTTCGTCATGCTGCTGCCCTCCAAGGACTTCTGGTACTCCGTGGTCAACGGGGTGGTCTTCAACTGCCTGGCGGTGCTCGCCCTGTCGTCTCACCTGCGTACCATGCTCACCGACCCTGTGAGTGCCCGCCCTCGCAGGGCTTTCCTGCCAGGTCTGAGCTGGGGAGACACCAGCGGCTGTGGCCGGAGGGTCTCACACTCCCGTGGCCTTGGGGGTCAAGTTCCTGGGCACAGGCTGGCGACCTGGTCCGCAGTGTCCCCGCCTTGGGCTGCACATCTGTCCTCTGAGCACGTAGGAGCGCTCTTGGGTGGGTGGGTGGGTGAGGGTCACGTGCCTTACTGTGGAGCAGTGAGTGTGTGTCCATGAGAACGAAGGGGCGGCACTCCTAAACCTGGTCCCTTTCTTCTTACAGAACATGTGACCCTCCCCCACATCATTTCCTTCCGGCGATAGGGCAGCCTGCTCGGCTCCTGCGGGCCTTGGAGCCCAGTGGTCCTCGGTCTTCACATGTGCCTGCTGGGCTTTGCAGACGTGGTGTCAGCCCGGGCGCGCAGAGCTGGGCTCGGCTCCTCTGTCCCCGGCAGCGGGCTCTGTCTTTACTCCTGCTGACAGCGGTGCCTTGCCATCTTCCCCGCCCTTGATGTCCCCACACACCTGCTCTCTCCTCCCTAGTGGGGCTCCTTCTCCAGAAACATGTATTTCTGTGTAAAGGACAAGCCCCATGGGGCACAGAAACGAGACCCAGGCCTTGCTCCCAGTCCACATGGCCATGGCATCCAGAATGATCTTCCAGACATGATTTTCACTGCCTGTGTCCACCGCCCAGAGAGCAAACCCTCCACTCTGCAGCCTGTGGCCCATGGCCACCCAGCACACCGGGTTCCCCAGCCCTCTGCAGCTCCCCAGTGCTGGGAGCTCGTATGGACACCCTTTGAGAGCCTAGTAGCTACTCCCACCCCTGGGGCCGGACACCTGGGGGTCAGGGACCCAGGGCACAGTCCTCAGGCTGTGATAGGTATGCAGGGAAGCATTATGTAACTGTAAAACACGAGATAAAGTCCTTTTTCCGACTGTTTTGTTCAACCACCCCCTGCTGCAGCTGATAGGAAACCTGTGGGTGTGCTTATCAGGGACACCCTGCCCAGAGCCCAGGGTGGAGAGAGAGTGGCTGAGCAAACACAGCCAGCCTCCGGCGTGTCCTGCATGAAGTTGGAAAAATCCAAGTGACTCACCAAATCATGAAGGATAATGTGCTACTTGAGTTTATTTTATAGCTTAATTTTTCATGGAAACAAAACTTCTGGTCCTACATTACGTAATAGCTGTTTTTCACATTGATATAAGTGGCAAGAGCAACATTATAAATGCTAAGACTAATTCCTAAATTTACTGGGTTTTTTTCTTTCTTAAAACTTCAGTTCCTCCCAGCTAAAATACATTGTTATTAAACCATAGGGGGCAGTACCCAAAGGAAATGCTACTAAAGAGTACATGGAGAGCCTGCAGCTGAAGCCCGGAGAGGTGATCTACAAGTGCCCCAAGTGCTGCTGCATCAAGCCTGAGCGTGCCCACCACTGCAGGCATGGCGGCTCTGCCCCAGGGGGACCGCGGGCCCCGGGCCACGGTGGGGGGGGGGGGGGCGGGCCTGAGCGCGCCCACCACTGCAGGCACGGCGGCTCTGCCGTAAGGGGACCACGGGCCCCAGAGCGGGGGTGGGGATGGGGGGGGCCTGAGCACCCACCACTGACAGCAGGGAACCCATTTCCAAGCAGTCTGAATACCCACCACTGGAGGAACCCATCCTTAGGGCAGCCTGAGCACCCCCCCCACCACCACCACTGGGACCACTTCGAAAGGACATCCTGAGCACCCACCTTCCCTGGGGCAGGATTCCCTGGGGGCGCCTCTTAGCAGAGCTGTTTTCAGTGGGTGGTGTTTCTTTAGAGCACAAAATTAGTGAAAATCTAACTTCTCCTTCTCAGCATTTGCAAAAGATGTATTCGGAAAATGGACCATCACTGCCCATGGGTGAACAACTGTGTCGGAGAAAAGAATCAGAGATTTTTTGTGCTCTTCACTGTGAGTAAAGATACTACTCATGCAGTGATTTGTGTTGAGTCTTAATTCTTTATCTACAGTCTTACCTGAAACAAGTGTACATTTATTCTGACATCAGACCTGCAGTCCCTTCTCTGGGGTTCAAATTACAACTGTGCTGTCGCTGGTGGGGAGTCGCCCAGCAGATGAGTGTGTGTTGCCTGTGTTGCTCCAAGTGTTCACTGTGATTTAACTCTCTCCTGGATACCTTGTTCAGTTGTCATTAAAACGTGTTTTCCCCATGGTGTATTAGTCTGCGCAGTTACTATCCTTGGTCCCGAGTGACCGCAAGGAGGCATGTCACCTGCTCCCTCACTGCTACTGCCCACCTCCCACACCCTCCCTGAGTCTGAGGTGTAGCAGTGGACGCACAGGTCCTCACCCTCAGGTCCTGGCACCGTGCTGACCAGTGTCTCCCTGCAGATGTACATCGCTCTGGCATCCGTGCACGCGCTGGTCCTCTGTGGGCTGCAGTTCATCGCCTGCGTCCGAGGACAGTGGACAGGTAGGCTGGGGGGGCGGCTCCTCGCTCGTGCCGAGGTGGGGAGAGAGGGAGGAAGAGGCCTCCAGTTTCAGAGGAAACCCTCGCAGTTGTCTTAGGTATTAACGGATTACCTATCATGATGAAGCTATATATATATATATATATATATATGTACACACACACACGCGCGCGCGCAGCTGCCTTAGGAATTAACGGAGCATTTTAAGAGGAGAAGGTGGGCAAGTTCTCACACTGCCGTTTACCTAGAACGATGAAGCCATATATATATATATGTACACACACACACACACTCTTAGTCTTCCTTAGTCAGCTGATAGTTTCTGCTGAGTTCCATTTGTATCCTGCAGACCTTTGAGACTGGGTGGAAATTTGTATGATCCCCGAGGCCTGGCGTGTGCTCTGGCCACTGGCCAGGCATCATTCAGGGCCATCGGATGAAGCAGGACAAGCCATGCGGCATGGACTCGTGTGTGTGCCCTGCTCACAAGTGTAGGCACAGGCAACTCCCATCTTTTCTGACTTTAGTTGTATTTTAATACACAGTTCAGTACACGAATACAGTCTCAACAAAGCCTGGGGAAATACGGGTATTTGAGGTCTGCCGACCAGGCCGTGGTGGTGTGAATGCTGGCCTGGTAGGACCACCCTCTGCCCCGGGTGGACAGCAGGTGTGCCCGTGAATGAAACAAGCTCGCGTCTCTGTGGACAGTGGCGCAGAGGAGGCCCTTCCGCGAGCTGGACCCCCGCACCCGCGGCTCAGGATGTTGGGGGTGCTCCGACGTGCCTCACAGCCAGCCCCCTCTCGTTCGCAGAGTGCAGTGACTTCTCCCCTCCGGTCACTGTCATCCTGTTAATCTTCCTGTGCCTTGAGGGTCTGCTGTTTTTCACTTTCACCGCGGTGATGTTCGGCACCCAGATCCACTCCATATGCAATGACGAGACGGTACGCCCCTCCCCTGCTGGGTGTGTGTGGCCTCAATGCACCGGAGTGGGTGGGCAGTGGACGCAAGGGCCTGGTGTTCCCCAGGAGGTGGAACCTTCATGGGAGCCCCCATGGACCATGACAGCTTCACTGCCTGTGTCCCTCTCCCCGGGCACAGCTCAGGGCTCAAGGGTCCCTTTGATTTGAAAGTCAACAGAGCCAGGCAGGTGGAGCCAGCAAATGCCCCGTTTCTCAGAGACCCCGCCCTCGGCAGCTGAGTGAGTCGCAGGGACTGGATCACATTCATGCCTTTCAGCTGAAGGCCTCTAGCAGGCACTTGAATTTCTAAGACCCAGAAAAAAGATCAGCGCCTGGCCCAGAGGACCGGCTCCCCTCACACCCCGGGGGCTGCCTGAGCTTTGCACCCACCTGGAAGCCCCTGCTCAGCTGTGTCTGATGTGGTCTGGCCCGGTGGCTAGAGCCCGGCTGTCTGCACAGGGGCCCGCAGGGCTGGCACCAGGACGTGTGGTTTGGGTGGTGGCTGCTCACCTGCCCTTCCTGCTCAGTACCTGCCCAGGGTTTTCCCGCTGCTGCCGCCCACTTGCTTTTCTTTCTCTCCCAGGAGATCGAGAGGCTGAAGAGCGAGAAGCCGACGTGGGAGCGGCGGCTGCGGTGGGAAGGGATGAAGTCCGTCTTTGGAGGCCCCCCCTCACTGCTCTGGATGAACCCCTTCGTCGGCTTCCGATTCAGGCGACTGCAGACGAGACCCAGGAAAGGGGCCCCAGAGTTCTCAGTGTGAGACCCTCTCGTCACTCCAGAACTTGTCCATGGACTTAAATTATCTGGGGTTGGAAAGGGTATCAACAGCTCTCCTGTGACCCCAAGGGTGAGTGGACCAGCGGCCTGTAGCGAGCGGGGCTTCACACGTTCATGGTCACAGACGGCAGGTTTCCCCCACGAGTGACGTCACTGTCCAGTAATGAAGGGATGTGGCCGCACGGAGAAGCCAGATGTCATTCCCTCCCTGCTCAGTCAGGAGTCTGTTAACACGCTCAGCGTTTTCTAGGAAGCTGTGTGGGCTGTTACACGGGTTGTTAGAATCCTATGTGCCGAGCTGCTTTCCTCAATCATGAAGAAAAGCCAGTCCAGTGGACAGGAATGCCACGGTCGGTGGCCCTGGGACTCTTCGGGCCCCCTCAGTCCAGGAGGGGTCTGGACACAGGAGCCCGTGGGGGCTACGGGAGCAGCAGGGCTGTATGTTGCTCCTGGCCTGAGGCCAGTGGGCCCTGACCCCATGAGCAAGTCCTCGCGTGTCAGTGTGTGTGCGTGCACGTGTGTTTTAAAGTGGGCCGTGTTGTTCAGGCAATGTGTCATGGGGGTGTGCTGCAAACAAGCTATTTTTTAGAAACCAATGTTTCAGGGAAGAGGGGCGAGCTGTGCGGGGTCCCCTCCCATGGGGTTTACATGAATGTATTGCATACTGGAGAGTATCGAGATCCAAAGAACAGTCACTCCTGTGTGGTCTTCTGTTGCCCTCCCTCCTGTTTTCAGTTTATTTGAACAATCTGGAGTACCTGACAGGGCTTTGGAACCGCACTGTGTGGTTCTGGCCAGATCAGCGGCATGGACCGGCCCCTCTGTGGCCCCGGGCTTGCACAGCTGACCCTGCAGGAGGCGGGCGAGGCCCTGAGAAGGGGAAGGGACCTGGAGGCAGGAGCCCTGTGGACCTGGTTTACAAACAGTATTCAGGATGGCAACAACTGGTTTGATTTTTTAGATTCTTTCTTTCTTTCTTGGGGTATCATTTTGTTTGTTTCTCTACCCACGTCACAAGTGATAAAACAGGACCCTTGGTGCAGAGTTTAAAGTTATGCCAGAAAGCAAACAGCTCCCCGCCCTGGGGATTCGCCTTAAACTTGCCTGGTCTGTCCATGTTTTACGGGATTCCACCATCTCTGACAGTCTGGGGTCCCGAGCCCCCTTCCACGCTGAGAAGAGTGGGCGTCTCCCACCTGGTCTCCACGCCTCTCTGCCCACCCATGAGCCATTTTGCTTTTGTTTGAATTAACCCATCCTCTATCCTGACCGGGGCTTCACCATTCCTGATCCGGGCTGACAACAGATGTAGCCGAGGGGAACGGGCTGCAGGGCAGAGGTGAGGGGGCTCTCACTGCAGAAAAGGGGGTGGGGGGTGTTGAGTCACAGCCAAGGACAAACAGGAGACAGGAGTTCCCGAGGTTGTTCTGCACACTCATTTGCACATCCGTCACTGGGGTTGGATGTGTGTACTGAGTTTCAGTGTGAGGCTTTTAATATGTATATCCTGGTTATCAATAAAAATTATCGAAGTGGTTGAATCCTGTGAGACTTGGCAAATATGTGCAAATCAAGTATACTTGACTTTTCAACCTCTTCTTTCAATGTAACTTTTGTAAGAAATAAAGTCACCAACTGACATTGTCCAGCAGTTTGTCCAGTGGCCGGTTCTTGGGGGGTTGTGGGCGTGTCTCCGTGCTCAGCTTTGCCTCGGTTCATGGACGCCGCACCCAGGCCGCAGTGTCCAGAGCCCCTACAGCGCCTGAGACGCGTGATTCAGCACCAAGGTCGTGCTCACACAGGTCGCCGTTTCCACATTTTTCATTTTACTCTCAGTTGATGCACCTCCTCTCACTTAGCTTTGCACTAAAGCTTCCTTAATTTTTTAGTGTATTTAGAAATAAAAAGTTTTAAAAATCCCTTAATTGCTTGCTGGGATTCACCAGTGAAGCCATCTATTCCTGGACTTTTATATTGGGAGGTTTTTGATCACTGGCTCCATCTCCACATTAGTTATAGCTCTGTGCAGACTTGATAAAACTAGAAATGAAAGACTATACATTATAACCGATGCCAGAGAAAGATCACAAGAGACCACTGTGAGCAACTATGGCCAGCAAGCTGCATGACTAGAAGAGGGGGATCAATTCCCAGGATCAGAAACATACTGAGACTATGTCACAAAGAAACAGCATCCACTAGAAAACATCAGCCGAGGTGGGTGCCACAGTGTGTTTGGGAAAGCGTGGCCAGTCATCACTCTGGTCATCACTGCTCTGGGGAATGCAGAGGCAAGTGCCAGCGGCACATACTTTGTTTTGAGGAATTTGTGGGGGCAACGTGAGACCTCAAATCGCTAAAGCAGCAATGTTCAAATCAAATGAAACGTCTGAGGTTTAATTTTGCTTCTATTGCATCTCCTCGTTCTGTCATCCTTGAGGACGTCGTGTGGAACAAGTCAGGTAAGAAGAGAGTGCTCCTTCAGAGTCAGCCGCCTGGCCACTGCTGGGATCTGCTGAGACCGTGCAGGGCGGGTGGCCCTTGCAGGTCTGCCGTCTTGAAATAGCTCTGCTACTTTCCTTACCCCAGCCAGCCTGAAGAAGGGGTCACTCTGCTCTGAGGCCAGTGGCATGTCTGTCTGAAGGCCTGGAGACATCTTCGGATCACCAGGTGCTGCTGGGCCCACTCTGAAGGGGATGTGGTCCTCTGGGTGCAGATGCTCTGACTTACTTGCAACACAGGCACGGCAGCCCTGAAGTCCTCTCCCCAACAGGCCTGGCATGGGACAGCCAAGCTCCATACGCCGTCTAGCCACAGGGCCACCTGGGCACCAGGAAACTCAGACTCAGGCAGCAATCAGTCCTCCGATACACCAGCACCATCCCCAGGCTGGGAGAACTTGCTTGAGTTTCAAGAAAAGCCCCAAGTATGTAGATAAATATGGTGATGATCGCCAAGATGTGATTTTGACATTTCCAGTTTCCAAAGTGCCTTCCTCTGTGACCGGATCACATGTTCCCTATGAACTTCCAGGCTGATAACAGTGCACCCATTTTATAGACCAACAGACTTTCATCGATGTTCTCAGAGGGAGGAAGAAAGGAGTGAGTCCACATGGACGTTTAGAATAAAAGCACTTTTTTCTAACCTAGATACGTCTCTGTTTTTACTTTTTAAAATACTGAGTTCAGGGACTTTCCAGTGGCTGAGACTCTGCGCTCCCAGTGCAGGGGCCCAGGTTCAATCCCTGGTCAGGGAACTAGATCCCACATGCCGTATCCACAACTAAAGGTTTCCATGTGTCACGGCTAAGACCCAGCGCACTCAAATACATACAGGTATTTTAAAAAGCACTGAGTTTAAAAACAGTAGTAGTAATAACTTCTTGAATAACAAGGAACCGAAAACAACAAATTAAGCCTTCACTGATCCCAGATAGCACAGAGCTGGGAACAATGCTGAAAGCAAAGGAGAAATGGGTCAGTCCTCAGCCTGGCGTCAGCATCACGTCCACCAGAGGGCGCCATAGGACAGCAAATGCACCCACACTGCACGCTGCTGAGGCCACAGAAAAATTCTGCATCATTGTCTCATCCAGCCAGCCAGTCAACAAATATTTACTGAATACCTACTATGTGCCGGCAAGGCCTCTGCCCTCAGTAGACACAAGCACAAGAAACTGAATGTGGAGCGGCTTCAAGGACGCGGGGCGGCGGGGGTCACTGAGAAAGTGGCGCCGGCCCCCATGCGGGGGTGGGGGGTGGGGGGGGAAGCCGCCGAAGCCGACCTGCCCACAGCCACGGAGTGGAACCACAGGCACAGCCGCCATCCCGCTCGCGGTTGTGCAGCCCCAGAGCAGCGCCCCGGGAGGCGCCCGCCCGCCCCCGCCCTCACGGGCCCCGCCTCAGGCAGCCTTCCCTCGCCCGCGCGGGGCAGCTCCCAGCCGGCTCCAGGGCCTTTGCGCAGAACACTGAGCAGGCGCCTGGCGGAGAGCTTAGGCCAGGCCTCTGCGAGGGCCGGCGGCGCGCAGGGGGCTGCAGCGCCCGGCGGGCGGGGGTGGTGTGGGCGGTGAGCCTGCGCGGGGAGCGGGAGAGGTGCGTGTGAGCTGCACGCGGCGCCAGCACCGCAGGGGGCGTGTGAGCCGGAAACCGGGCCCTGTCAGTGGGAAACGCGCGCAGGCGCCCTGGGGCCCTGTGAGCCTGGCACAGGGCCCTGTGAGCCGGGAGGGCGGCGGTCATCCTCTGGCCTGAGGGGCCAGCAGCTGGCGGTCAAACTCAGGCCCCCTCCGAGTAGGGCCGGCGGGGCGCCTCGAGAAAGCTGCGAAGCGCCAGCGGTGGGCTTGGCCAGTGCGTGGGTCCCACCGCCACTGGGCTCCTAATAGTTTTTAATTTGAGGATAATGACAATATCCTGATTTTTCCACCCTACACTTTGGGTTCTGAAGTGACATTTATCTAAAAATTGCTGCATTATTCCAGAGTATCTCTGAGAGCCTTCCACAGAAGTATGTGGATCGTTTTTCTGGAGCTGCTGGTCAAACAGGAAAAAAGCCATTAAGTGGACAAGTTGAAGATTTGTCAGCAGAACTAGACTTAGAAATGACATGAGAGGAAGAACAAGAAAAATCTGATGGAGATGAAAATAACCATTCACAGGTCAAAGCACAGATCAATGACGTGAGCCACCTGAGTGACTTACCTCAGTCACCTGAGAGTGCTTCCCAGGGTGGGGATGTCTCTAAGAATTCCACGTTGCAAGTAGAACCACTGGACTTGAGGTATAAAGATTGTGTTAGCTTACTGAAAATTCGGGATGCAATTCTTTCGTGTGAAATATAAATAGAACTTTTAAAAAGCCACTGTGAACTACTTACAGGAGAAATTAAAAAACTGGAAAATAAGGTTGGTGAGCTAGAAAGAACTGTCGGAAAGAAAAGAAGTGAATCACAGTTAGGGCATCAGAAAGTAGAGTGGCAACAAGAGCTCGGCAGCTTGAGAGGAGAATATGTCGTTAGTATAGTAGAATGTGAAATTCACGGAAATAATACTGACCTTAAAGCAAGAAGAAGAGAATAGAAGAAATGCTGATTCGTTATATGAAAAATTAGGGAGCGGTTAAGAAGAAAGGAAGACCAATATAGTAAAGAAGTTGAAATGAAACAGCAACTTGAACTCACTCTCAGAGCACTAGATGGAACTGAAGACTGAGAAATGATCTGAATCAGTGTCTCTCCAGGTTATGGAAGCAACATATGACACTCAGAAGCAGCCTTTTGTAGAACGGAATGCCAGAATCTTACAGGAGGGAATCCTGACCAATCACCTTGCCAAACAAAAGCAAAAAGAAATGCTTAATAAGGACATGAACTCTGAGCTGCTGCTGAATTTGAATCTGAGTCCTATGGAGTGTCTCCTCTAGGATCTACAGATGGGTCATATCTGTATCAGGACCTACTTTTGAAAACATCACCAGAATGTGTACAGGTTTTGAAGAAAAAATATATGATCTGAAAGATAAATAGCAAAAATTTCCCTTCTGGACTGTTTTCATGACATTTTAGTTGTTTCCCATTAAACATGATGAGAAAGTCTTTATTAAAGAGAAATATTTTTGTGAAAAGAAAAGAAACTGAATGTGTAATTATATACTGCTGATTCGTGCTAAAAAAACAGAGCAGCAGAGAGAGGGAGCGTTAGTGCCAGTGTGATGGAGAGTGAAGACTCAGGGAGGGGCTGGGCAGGGAAAGGTGTGCTCAACTCTGAATTGGAGCTGGTTAAAATCCAAGAACTCGGGTTGGAAGACCTGGTGAAAGTCACGTGTCAGCCTGCTGGGCTCAGGAAAGAGGCTGAGGGGTTATCACGTGTGCAGACACCGAGGTCATCCGCCGGGTGTAGGGAGGCTCATCTGAAGCAGATTTCTTAGACATGGGCCAACCACTTTCCCCAAAGTCCAGGAGCAAAGCAGACGAACCTCTGAAGACAGGGACCTCAGAGACATTTCCATCTTGGGTGGATTGTTAGAGGGCCTTGGTGGGAGCAGGGTTGGCCTCTGCTATGGGAAGCTGGGGTGCCGGGGTGGGGGTTTAAGTGCTGGGAGGGGTCTGCACATGGCCTTTCTCTGGCCTCGGCCTGGGTGATAGTCTGCCATCTGGGTACCAGAGGAGAGATGCTTACTGGGTGGCTTCGCAGGCTGGCTGGCACACATGGGGTTCTGTGTCCCAGAAAGCTGAGTGACCAGGCAGCCTCCGTGAGGGTTATTTTGTGGGCAGGTCTGGCTTCAGCCTGCGTGCCTGTGAAATATGGTTGAAAGAGGCAGATATGCTACATTGCCCATCCCTGCCACCTCCCAGCTGTGTGACCTGGGGCCAGTGCCTTCACCTTTCTGGCCTCAGTTTCCTCATCTTTAAAACGATGCAACAACATTTCCTGCCTTGTGCAGCCTTTGGGAGGATTAGAAAGGAGGGAACATGGAGGGCTGACCGGGAGGGCTGGTGCATAGCAGGCACTCCAGAAACAGGGGTAACTGTGACGGGCCTATCCACTGAAGGGATTTGCAGCCAAGCAAGACCTCAAGTCAGACCTGATGTGCAGGGGGCAGTCAGATTCTTCATCCATCTTGTCTGCCCTTTCTTAGTTTGTTTGGACTAACATGGAGTCCTCAGTTAAGATCTTGCAAGATTTTTTTTTTAACCAAATAAAAATATAACCAACTAAACAAAACCAAGTCCATTTATAACAAAGTCCCACCAGGGCAAACATTTGCAATCTCCCCAGAAAGCATTTTATCCATGGCAGGGAGGCCTGTGGAATTTTAAGAGGCTGCAGCTCGTGTCTTTGAAAACCGCCAGCGTCTTCGTGTTTGTCTGGGACTCTCTCCCCGCTGGGGTACTTTTCCATGTGCCCTCATTTCCCAGCAGAGCCTGAGGCCTGTGGGCAGCCAGCAAGGCGCTCTGCACTCAGTGATGCTCTGGAGCAGAGGCTGCAGGCTGGCGGCCGTGACCTGGATCCAGCCCCCACGGGTGGGTCAGATACCACGGTCAGTTGCTAACATCTGCAAATCAGGAGATTTCACCTAGAAATGCAGATTCACGGCCGCCTGGGTCCCATTCTTCCTGGCCAGGTGCCTGGTGCCAGGGCAGCTGTCCCCACACGCACACAAGTCGTCAGGAGAGCATTTGAATTCTTTTCAAAGGATTTATGGGGGCAAAATTCACATAACATTGACCATTTTAAGGCATAACCCTCCCAGACTTCAGACAATCCTACAAAGCTATGGTCATCAAAATTGCATGGTATTGGCACAAATACAGAGATATGGATCAATGGAGCACAACAGAGAGCCCATAAATAAACCCACACACCTAAGGTCAATTAATCTTTGACAAAGGAGGCAAGAATATAAAAAAGGAACAACAGTCTCTTCAGCAAGTGGTGGTGCTGGGAAGGCTGGACAGCTGCATGTAAATCAATGAAGTTGGAACACACCCTCTCACCATGCACAAAAATAAACTCCAAGCGGCTTAAAGACTTAAACATGAGATAGGACACAAAACTCCTAGAAGAGAACATAGGCAGAATACTCTCTACTGTAAATTGTACAAATGTTTTACTAGGTCAGTCTCCCAAGGCAATAGAAATAAAATAAAAAATAAATAGGACCAAATCAAACTTACAAGCTTTTGCACAGCAGAAGAAACCATAAACAAAATGAAAGGACAACCTAGAGAAGGGAAGACAGTATTTGCAAACAATGCGACTGGTAAGGGCTTAATTACCAAAACACACAAACAGCTTATACAACTCAATAGCAAAGAAACAAAAAATTCAATTGAAAAATGGGCTGCTACTGCTGCTGCTGCTGCTAAGTTGCTTCCGTCGTGTCCGACTCTGTGGGACCCCAGAGACAGCAGCCCAACAGGCTCCCCCGTCCCTGGGATTCTCCAGGCAAGAACATTGGAGTGGGTTGCCATTTCCTTCTCCAATGCATGAAAGTGAAAAGTGAAAGTGAAGTCGCTCAGTCGTGTCCGACTCTCCGCGACCCCATGGACTGTAGCCTACCAGGCTCCTCCATCCATGGGATTCTCCAGGCAAGAGTACTGGAGTCGGTTGCCATTGCTTTCTCCAGAAAAATGGGCAGAAGACCTAAATCGATATTTCTGCAAAGAAGAAATACAAATGGCCACAAAACATGAAAAGGTACTCAACACTGCTAGTTATCAGAGAAATGCAAATCAAAACTACACTAAAGTACCACACTTCACACCAGTCAGGACAGCCATGATTAAAAAGACGACAAAGAACAAAAGCTGGGGAGGGTGTGGAGACAAGGGAACCCTCCTACACTGTTCGTGGACATGTAAGTTGGTACAGCCACTATGGAAAACATATGGAGGTTCCTCAAAAAACTAAAAATAGGATTACCTAATGATCCAGCAGACCAATTCTGGGCATATATCCAGACAAAACTATAATTCAAAAAGATACAGGCACCCCAATGTTCACAGCACTATTCACAACAGACAACACATGGAAACAACGTAAATGCCCATTGAGAGAGGAATGGATAAAGATGTCACAGTACACAGACTACAATGGAAGACTACTCAGTAATAAAAAAGAACAAAATAATGTCATCTGCAGCAACATGGATGCAACCAAACATTATCAATCGTACCAAGTGAACTAAGCCAGACAAAGACAAATAGCCATATGATATATGTGGAATCTAAAGCAGGATATAAATTAACCTATGAAACAGAAACAGACTCACAAACATAGAGAACAGACTTGTGGTTGCCAAGCGGTTGGGGCAGGGGGGTGATGCAGCGGGAATTTGGGATTAGTGGAAACACTCTATTACATACGGAATGGATCAATAAAAAGATCCTATTGTATAGCACAGGGAACTATATTCAATGTCCTGTGATAAACCATCATGGAAAAGAATATAAAACAAGAATGTGCATGTTCGTACAACTGAATCACTGTGATGTACAGCAGAAAGTAATACAACGTTGTCAATCAACTATACTTCAGTAAAAGAAAAGAAAAACAGCCGACCACGTTCAAATGAGCAACCCAGTGGCACTGGGCACATTCAGTGTTGTGTGACCACTGCCTTTTCCTAGCTCCAAAGCGTTTCCATCATCCCCCGAAACACTCAGCATTACTCACGCTCCACCTTCCCCAGCCCCTGGTGAGCACTCCTCTCCTCTGTCTATAGATCTGCCTATTCTGGATGCTTCCTGCGGATGGAACCACACACTGTGCCTGGCTTCTTTCACTCGGCGCATCTTTGAGGTTCACATGTGGGTCAGGGCTGAGGACTGCCCCAGCACACGCCTGTATGCATATTGCAAGCATCCACTTCCATGTCACACGGCAACCCCGAGGAGCGGCAGGGCAGGCATGCACTCCCGCCTTGCTTGTCTGCTCTGGGCCTGTCCCCTCTTCCTCCAGCCCTGCTGGCTTCTACCACCTCGTGGACCACTCAGATTAGCAGCTACGTCCTCCCAGGAGCAGGGTCTCAGCTGCTGAGTGACTTGGCAGTCCCTGGCCTGGGTGTCCCCGACGTGCACTCACACACTGACACATACACACGTATGTAGCAGAACAGCCCCATCCTGTGGCTTGGCACTTTGCTTTTTTTCACTTAGTATATCCTGGAGGTTGTTCCACATCAGAGGCAGCACCATCTCCTCTTGTTCTTGGCTGCATACTACTCCACTGCATGGTTCTGATTCCTAACAGAGTGAGGGCCCACGCCTCTGATCCCCACATAGGGACAGCCCTGCCAACACTCAGACACCCAGCCTGGAAAGGGAAGTCTGAGATATCCTCTCTGCTTTCTTGGCTTCAAATCTCCTTGGGCCAATACTTCATGTGTTTTTATTTTTCCAACACTTGGTGTGCACTTGTACTCTGTAGACATGTCACAGATGCTTGTTAATCACACAAATGAAAAAAGGAACAACTACTTTCCATGCATGGTTTAAGGTCTGGCTCAGATACCACTTCTTCCAGGAAACCTTCCCTAGTCACCCCTTTCTGAGCCCACAGACCTGTACTCTCGTCACGGTACTTACGCCTACCACCTGGATTATCAATATCTACCCCATCAGCTACGATTTCTCTGGGTATTGCCAGGAGTTGGAAGGACACCCAGCACAGAGCAGTGAATGGACACCAGTGTGGTCAGCATCAGGTCTAAAGCATGCCTAGTGGGTTCAGGTTCCTCCAGGCCCAGGGAGGTGGGAGGCAGGTGCAATCACAGCCACTTTCCAGATGAGGAAGGTGAGGCTTGGAGAGGCTCAGCATCTTACCTGAGGCACCCAGCTTCTCACTGGGGGAGGGGCTGGTGACCCCACCTCTCCAGCTCTCCCCCACTCCGAACTTTGCTTCCACCCTCCTTAGGGCTGAAGGGCACCCACAGAGCAGAGCACGGTCTGGATCCTGGGGAGCAGGAGGAGGTTCGGGGGAAGGCTGGGGGGGGGGGTGGGAGGTGGGCAGGGTCTCCAGCACCCTGGTGCCCTCAGGACCCCAGCAGGCAGGGGGAGGTGACCCTCGGGGGGGTTCCACGTGAGCACACGTGTGTCCGCCCCAGAGCCCTTTGACAACGCTGGGAAAGAGGCAGTCACGGAAGATGCCGCCTATCAGAGCCCCTTCCCCGCTGCACCCCAGAGCAAAGGGCTGGCCCGCCTCAGGTGGCTGGGTTCTCGGTACACTCTGCCCTCTCTTACCTCTGTTGTGGGAGAGTAAGAGGGAGAAAGGAACACGTTCGCTGAGGGGAAACCGCAGAAGATACTAAGAAGCTTCAGCGCAGGGAGATGTGACGGGGTTGGGGAGCCCGTGGCAGGGAGGTGCACACACGGCCACGTCTCCGGCGGGGCCCCACCAGGTAACCAGGGCTTTGTCGTTTGCCCGGCCAGCTCCCCCATCCCTGCCTCCTGCTGAGAGCTGTGCCTTTCTCAGGGGGGTTCCATGCTGCGAGTAGAGCTGGGAAGTGGGGACAAGGAAACAGGCCCCACGGAGGCTGGAGAGCCAAAGGAGAGCCTTTGCTGTGGAGACTTGACATCTGGACGAGACCGTGAGAAAACAAGCAAAACTGGGGACTTCCCTGGAGGTCCAGTGGTTGAGAATCCACCATCCAATGCGGGGGGACAAGGGTTCCCTGGCCAGGGAACTAAGATCCCACAGGCCATGGGGCAACCAAGCCCACGTGTCACAACCAAAGGAGCCCATGCACTGCAACAAGAGCTCCTGCCTGCCTCAACTAAGACCGGACACAGCTAAAAATAAGTAAATACGTGCATCTATAAAAGAAAACAAGTGAAACTGCAGATGAAGCTCATTTCCATGATAAAGCAAAGTGAGGGAGGGAATAAGAGGCAACTCTTGAGATCTGAGGTTAGCAGCGGGGCTGCAGTGGATGGCCAGGGAGGGGTTCTGAATGGAGTCACTGCAGGATGCAAAAGACACGGGGAGGGGAGAGAATTCTGAGAAACCATGGGCTCCCGTGGTGGCTCAGCAGTAAAGAATCTGCCTGCCAATGCAGCAGACACAGGGTTGATTCCTGGATCCAGAAGATCCCCTGGAAAAGGAAATGGCAACCCACACCTTACCTGGAAGGCAAGGAAAACCTTACCTGGAAAACCCCATGACAGAGGAGGCTGGCAGGCTACAGTCCAGAGTTGCAAAGAATTGGACACGACTGAGCAGCTAAACACACACGCAAACACAACTGTGGGCTGAGGAGTGGGTTCCTCCTGAAGCTTGAGAGAAATGAAAAGTGAAAACGTGGCTTCCTTCCAACCTTCCAAATCCTTTTTGGTGGATGGGCCACACCCCTCTATGATGCTCTCTGGACTGGGCCACCTGGAACCTCGGTTCTTATTAGGGTTCCATCCGCAAAGCCCCTTTCAACAACAAGGAAATGATCTAATCCCCATTAAGAGAGAGGCAGGGGCTGTAGTCACCCCACATCAGAGATGAGGAAACTGAGGTGCAAAGAGGTCATGTGAGTTGCCCAAGGTCACAGCACTAAAAGGGGCCAAGTCAGGACAAATCCTCGCATTTTCCTGACTCCGAATCCCCAATCTCTTTTCTTTCTCCAGCTCTGCCCCAGGAGAAGGATCCTATGACACTGAATCGTCTCTTTTTCAGGGTTTAATATTTTGGGCCAGATCTGAGTGAGGTTTGCCGTTTCCTCCAAAATTTGGCCTGACCTCAGGGCACCGCTGCCCGGTCACTGGCCAGAGTGCCCTGTTGGCAGCTGTGGGCTGGTGGGCAGGCTGCTCTTGGCACGACGCAGTGGAAACTCAGACAACTCAAGAAAAACTCTATTTGTCTTTGTGGTCAAAACACACAGGACAATTTTACAGACGTCAAATAGGATGATGGCCAGTGTCGGCACAGATGGAGAATGGGCACAGCTGCTCTGCGTTAGTGGAGTTTGAAACCTGTACGACCTTCAGGAGAGCAGTCTGGCACCATGAATCCCACGTCTTAAACACGCAAAGCCTTTGACCCAGCAAGTCCACTTCTAGGAACACAGCCCAAGGAAACAGTCTACTGGACACTAACTGTTCTCACTGCCACAGTGACCGACCTCAGACTGAGCTCCTACGGGGTCAGGGGAGCTCACGTCTGACAGCCTGACTGGAGCTGGTTCACTGGAGCAGCTGTTCTTCCCCAGCCTTGTTCTGCTTCCCCCGTAAATGCAAGAGCATTTTGACTATATTGAAAATTAGCATCTAATCATGCATACGTATTTCTATGTATTTCACGGCTTGGCTTTCAATTCCGAAAGCAATAAAACTTTCAGTCTAGAGGGGACATCAGGGATCTTCTAGTCCAACATTCCCCAAAGTGGAGTGGATGTCTGTATGCTTGGATAAGCCGGGGAAATGGGCACATGCTTCCTTGCAGGCTTTCTCGGAGCCTTTTTGCTTGATGGCAGGTACTGCAGTCTGCACGAGACAGAAAGAGGCGGCAGTAACAGACTCCTATAACAAACGACCACAAACTGGGTGATGGCAAACAGCAGCAGGATCCCGTCTCACACTTCTGGAGGCCAGAAGTCTGAAGTCAAGGGGTCAGCGGGGCCAGGCTCTCTGAAGGCTCTCGGGGGAACCCTTCCTGCCTCTTCCGCCTTTGGATGGACACAGGTGTCCTTGGCTTGTGGCTGCATCTTTCCCACCTCTGCCTTCGTCTTCACGTGTCTTCACTCAGTGTGTATCAGTTCAGTTCAGTCACTCAGTCGTGTCTGACTTTGTGACCCCACGGATTGCAGCATGCCAGACATCCCTGTCCATCACCAACTCCCAGAATTTACTCAAACTCATGACTCACTCAAGTCAGTGATGCCATCCAACCATCTCATCCTCTGTTGTCCCCTTCTCCTCCTGCTTTCAATCTTTCCCAGCATCAGGATCTTTTCCATTGAGTCAGCTCTTTGCATCAGGTGGTCAAAGTATTGGAGTTTCAACTTCAGAATCAGTCCTTCCAATGACTATTCAGTTCTGACTTCCTTTAGGATGGATTGGTTGGATCCCCTTGCAGTCCAAGGGACTCTCGAGAGTCTTCTCCATCACCACAGTTCAAAAGCATCAATTCTTCGGTGCTCAGCTTTCTTTATAGTCCAGCTCTCACATCCATACATGACCACTGGAAAAGCCATAGCCTTGACTAGACCATGTGTGTCACTGTGCCTAAATTCCCCTTTTCTTCGAAGGACCCCAGCCACCTGACTCGAGTCTGACTTCATTCTAACTTCATCATGTCTGCAAAGACCCTAATACGGTCACACTCACAGGTTCACATGGATGTGAATCGAGGGGGTGCTTTTGCTGCAGCATAGATGGAAGCTTCAGAAGGTGGGGTGGTGAGGAGCCGACTGATGTCAAGTTCTCCCAGCATCCCTCAACCTGCTGTGCTGGAAGAGTAGGGGTGAGGGTGGGCTCAGGGGGACAGCAAGTACAGTGGGGAGACCACTGTGCCATCCAGACAAGAGGAGATGGTGGCTCGGACCAGGCAGAGCCAGTGCAGGTGGTGAAGCGGGTGGCCTGGGGCGTCCCTTTGAAGGTGGAGTTAAAGGTAACTCTGCATTTGGACGTGAAATGGGAGAAAACGAGGCATCAAGGGGGAGCTCCAGGTTTTAGCCGAAGATACCAGGACAGAGGAGTTGCCATCAGAGCAAAGCAAAGAGCCAACTGGTTTCCGGGCACACTCAGGCAGACTGACGTGGACTAGGAAGGAGGGACTGGTCCTTCAGGCGAGCATGGACCTGGGTGCAGAGTCACCCCTGCCCCACCCCGTGAAATCAGTCCTCTTTGTGTTTCCAGGAGCAAGTCCACGACCACCGTGTATACACTGGCCTCAATGTCTCCCACCAGAGTCACCTCCTGACGCTCCTGCCCCACTCACACTCCTGCTTTCTGTGCACCCACTGCCTCCCTGTCAACACGGGAGGCTGCAGATCTTGGGGCCTCGGTGTCCTCTGCCAGGGCTCACAGGTGGTCTTGTGGTTCCGGGGGAGGGGCAGGACCCTGCCCACACCTACCAGCCCCAGGGGGCCTTCCCGGCAGCTTCGCCCGGGGTGTCCTAGGGAGGGGGCAGCGCCGTGGGCACTGCCAGCAGACAACAGAGGCTGCCCAGGGCAGGAGAGGTCCCTTAGGTGGGGACTCTTGTGGCTTTCGGTGACTGTGCGTCTCAGGCTGGGCTGACCAGCTGGGCTTGGCGAATCCTGCGGGCACAACCTCAGAACTGGAGTCCGCTTCTGTTTCATCAGGGCCGAGGGCGGTTCACACTCATGAAAAGGGTCTTGCTGCCCAGGCTGAAGGCACTCGCCAGCCGGCCGCACCACAGAGTCACTTCTCAGGTTCGCCACAAAGCAGGTTAGGGAGCCACAGTCCACTGTCCTAATTTGAGCTCTGAAATGTCTGTGGACCTCTCCCTTTTGCTGGGAATTCAAAGGACCTGGTCCAACATCTGGGCAAAAAGGAGGCTGGCCCAAATTCCAGGCAACCGCTTGGCCTGGGCAGCAGAAGACGTGGCGATGAACTGTGACGAATTCCTCAGGCAAGGGGTAGAGCCCTCGGAGCCTCTGTTTTCCCATCTGTAAAGTGGGATCTCACTCCCGCATGTTCCAAGGGTGGGATGGCCCGTGGCCTCCAGGCCCTGCTCTGTGGAGAAGCCTGGGCGAGGGTGGATGCCGGAGTCCGAGCCCTCCTGCCTCCACTGCAGCCCTTCCTGCCTCAGCCAGAACAACTCTGGTCAGTCTTCCAAGTAAAAGCTCCCCACCAGGAGGTGCAAAACCTACTGGCCAGTGGTTCAGGATCTCATGGCTCTGATTCCTGTCCAGGGCCCTTTGGGGTGTGGTCAGAGTCATCTAGGACCTGACTGTCCACCTTCCTTTCTAGCTGTGCTTCTCTCTTATCAGTCATGTGCTGCTGGGTGAGCTGCCAATCACAAGGCCCCACCACTGAGCCTACATGTGATTCAGGCCTGGCCAGTCAAAGAACTCCTGCCCTCTAGCCACAGGGATAGGACCAAGGCTTAGTCATGTGACTAAGACTGGCCAATCAAGAGTCTTCCCTGGACCACCAATATTCTGAAACAGGAAAAGAGACAGGATCCCTTCTCTTTTTTCATCAAGCTGGAGGACCTAAGCCTGAGTTCACATCAGCACCATGTTTCTCACTGCTGGGAGAAAGCCTGTTTACTCTCAGAGAAAATGAGGTCCTCATTTTCAATGGGGAATGTCAAGAAAGCTCACTTGGCAGCAAAGTCCCCAGAGTGGATCTTTAAGCTTCTCAGGGGTTAATGTAAGTAAGAACTTTGCTTTTGTTTATTTATTTAGTGGTGTCCTTCTCTGAGAAACCAAATACAGTTTGCAGCATCCAGACAGCACTTGAGACAGTTCAAGGGATACAGAGAGGGCAGGCAGGAAGAGCAAGCAGAGGGCTGAGCCAGTTTTAAAGGGACTTGACAACTGGCCAAGAAATAGCCATGCTCTAACCCTCTTGATTGCAGGAAGACTCTGAGGGTTTAGGTACCCCTCCAAAATCACACACAGGGTGTCTGAAGCACTCTTTTAACTCCAGAGCCCATGTCCCCAGACTTTTGAATTTCGTAGAAATTTAGAAAAATCTTTTGAGAACTAAAAAGAATCAATAAAGTTCCACAGCCATCCCTGACCAGCATCCCTTCATAAAATGATAACTTAACCCCCAGCAATAGAGGAAGGACATGAGCTGTGAGCAAAGGTCAGTCCTCTTGTTTGCATTTTGTTCAGTCTGGAGGGACACTTAGTGATTTTCTCACGTTTCCTCAAAGCACCGACTACTGGAAATGGGCATGAGCAGGCAGGCAGTGGGTGTGCAAGTATCCTGGGGCTGCTGTAACGAGCACCACAAACTAGAGGACTTTGAAACAGCAGAAATGGGGCTTCCCTGGTGGCTGGGTGATAAGGAATCCGATTGCCAAAGCAGGAGACGCAGGTTCAGTCCTGATCCAGGAAGAGCCCACGTGCCTCGGAGCAACTAAGACTGTGCACCACAACTACCAAGCCTGTGCTCTAGAGCCCGGAGCTGCAACTATGGAGACTGCACGCTGCAACTACTGCAGCCGGAGTGCCCCGGAGCTGGCGCACCACGAGAGAAGCCCCTGGGCACAGCAACTAGAGAGCGGCCCCTTCTCCCTGCAGCCAGAGAAAAGCCTGCCCAGCAATGACCCAGCACGGCCAAAAGTAAGTAAAATTAGTAAAAAACAAACAAACCAAAAAACCCAGCAGAAATGTATAGTCCAGAGCCCTAAAGTCTAAAGTCCAGGTGTCAGAGACTTCCCTGGTCGTCCAGTGTCAAAGATTCTGTGCTCCCACCCAATGAAGGTGCCCTAGGTTTGATTCCTGATCAGGGAACTAGATCCCACATGCCGCAACTAAGACCCAGCACAGTCAAACAACAAAAATATAAAATCAAATCAAGGTGTCCACAAGGCCAAGGGCTCTCTGAAGGCTCCAGGGAGGATTCTGTGGCTTGTACAAGAGCCACTCCCATCTCTGCCTCCATCTTACACGGCCTCTCCCAGGTGGTCTGTGTCTAAATTCCCTTTTTCCACCTGACTGGATAATGGTGGGAAGCACTGGCTTAAGGTGAGAATAAACTGATATTCCGAGTCATTAACAACAGTAGGGAAGAAAGTGTTTGAGCCAGCTTCAAGTGGGGTTGGAAAGATGAGTTTTGCTTTGGATATGTTATGTTTGCAATGACTGTAATACAAGTATTTGTGATTATATCCTGTAAACAATATGAATGTTAAGCCTAGACAAATTTGGTCTTAAGGTCTGTAGAGATACTTGAAGAAAATAATAAAAATGAACTGCTTTAAAAATAAACAAGTCAGTAAATTCCCCTCTTCTTTTATAAGGACACCAGGCATTAGATCAGGGCCACCCTAACCCAGTAAGAACGTATCTTAACTTGATGACATCTGCAAAGACCCTATTTCTAAACATAAGGTCACATTCACAGGTTCTGAGAGGCAAGACTGGTGTAGATCTTTCTAAGGGACACCATTCAAGCTGGCTGAGCAGGCCAGCATTACGGGGCACCTCCACCCCCGAGGCCCTTCCCATACTGACAGCAAGGCGTGAGAAAGATGGATCTGAGGGATGGTGCCCTCCCAGCTTGGGGAGAAGGGTTTGGACCGCCAGGGACAGCTGGGGACCCCTGGGCAGAGCCAGCTTCCCTCACACATTTCCGTTCCAAGGAATAACTGTCTGGAGGGCAGCCAGCTGCCAGCTGGCAAAGCCAGGCTAAGACATGGACCTTCAGTGCTGGGCCAGGGCTGGACTATGACCTGGGCACCTTCCTGGGGAAGAAGCTCAAAGCCTCGCCCCAAGCCAGGAAACCGGCCCCGCCAAAGGGCAGATTCACAGCAGAGGGATTCACACCTTGGCCTTTCGGATGGCAGGAGGGCTTGACTCTGCCGTGAGGGCCCCCCTGTGCCCTCCCAGCATGAGTGTAGAGACACAGCAGCAGCCACCACCTGGCCTGACCTCAACCCTTTGGATGCAGACCAGAGTTTGCTCACAGGCTCCCTGGAGGCCGACGCTGCAGGGGGGACTTGAGTCAACTGAAACTACACGCTTCTGAGAGAGGGGTGGTAACCAGCCTGAGGTCATAAAGCAATCATTCAGTGCCAGTGTGAGAGACCTGCCTCCCAGTTCTGCCAGCGCGAGCCTTTTACCCACTGAGATGGTTCTATGAGGGGAGGTTTTTGCCCCTGGGAACCAGGGTTGATTTTATAATGGTTTTACAGTGTCGTCAGGAAGAAAGTGTCATCCACTTCACAGTCAGGCCTGCTGGACACCTGATATTTGGGAAAAGGAGAGAGAGAGAAGCCAGCTCCGACTAAACACATACTATGCACCATGTGCTTCAAGTTCCCATTCCCACCATCTTACCTGTGAGCAGCAGAACGCCCAGGGCAGCTGGAGCCATCCCGGGGTTCCCATCCCCTCTCATGCCATCCCAGCGTGTCAGCTTACCTCGCTGAGTCTCAGGTGACTCACCTGTAAAATGAGATCACAAGCGCAGTGTCACAGGTGGTCACTAGGATTAGGGGTCCCATCCCAGGAACAGGCACATGGTAGGTGCTCAAGAAAGGTGATGTCCACTAAATATTAGAGAATGCAGATCCCAACGGCAGTGATTTCTCACACCGGTCAGAACAGCCATCATTAAAAAATCTACAAAAAGGACTTCCCCTGGTGGCGCAGTGGATAAGGATCTGTCTGCCAACGCAGGGAACATGGGTTTGATCCCTGGGCTAGGAAGATTTCATATGCCGAGGAGCAACTAAGCCCATGCTCTAGAGCCTGTGCTCCACAACAAGAGAAGCCACCACAATGAGACGCCCGAGCACCGCAGCAAAGAGCAGCCCCTGTTCGCTGCAACGAGAGAAAAGCCCACACACGGCAACAAAGACCCAGTGCAACTAAAAATAAAAAGTCTACAAATAACAAATGCTGGAGAGGGTGTGGAGAAAAGGGAACCCTTCTACATTGCTGGTGAGAATGTAAACTGGTGCAGGCGCTATGGAAAACAGCATGAATGTTTCTCAAAAAAAACCTAAAAGTAGAGCCGCCATATTATCCAGTAATCCCACTCCTGGGTACATATCTGGGGAAAACTGTAACTGGAAAAGATACAGATACCCCTATGTTCACTATTTATATTAGCCAAGACATGAAAGCAATCTAAATGTCCATGAAAAGATGAATGGATAAAGAAGACGTGGTACATGTATACAATGGAAATATTACTCAGCCATAAGTAATAGTCACAATGAAGTAATGCCACTGCAATAACATGTATGGACATAGAGATTATCATAGTGAGTGAAGTAAGCCAGACAGAGACAAATATCATATGATATCGCTTATATGTGGAATTGAAAATATGACACAAATGATCTTATCTACAAAACAGAAACAGACACACAGACATAGAGAACAGACTAGTGTTTGCCAAGGGGGAAGGGAGGTGGGAGAGGGATGGAGTGGGAGTTTGGGGTTAACAGATGCAAACAATTACACAGAGAATGGATAAACATTCTACTGTTTATCTGTATAAACAGATAGTATAAGCATCTGTATAAACAGATGGCTCTGTACAGCTACTGTATAGCATGGGGAACTACATTCAATACCCTGTGATAAAGCATAATGGAAAAGAGCATGAGTAAGCATGTATGCAGATGTGTAGCGGGAACACTGTGCTATACAGCAGAAATTAACAGGACGCTAAGTCAGCTACACCTCAATGACTTTTTTTTTTAATGAAGAAAGATGGTGTTTTAACTTTCCACTGCTAATGGAATACTTTTCTGCAAACTTTACCGCTTCAACAGCCCATGCTCAGTATCTGCTGTCTGGGGGTCAGAAACTTAACACGGGTCTCACTGGGTCAAACTGAGCTGTCAGTGGGGTCCCTGAGGTTCTAGGGACAAACTGTTCTCACCCCTTCCAGCATCCAGCAGTGGTCCCTCTTTCTTGGCTCATGGTCCTGTCTCTATCACCAAAGCCAGTGACCCTGCATCTCGGACCCATCTGCATTGCCTCCTCTTTCTCTGATCACAGCTGGGAAAGGGACTCTGATTTCAAGGACTTGTGATTCCACAGTGCCCACCAGGATCACCCAGGATCAACCCGCATGACAAGGCCCTTCACTCAATCACGCTGGCCAAGTCCCTTCTGCCACGTCAGGTCACACACACGCAGGTTCCAGGAACCAGGGCGAGGGCGTCTTGGCTGGGGTGGGGGCACGCAGGGGGTGGGCGGTACTCTGCTGACCACAGGTGAGCCGAGTTGAACTCCATCGAGCAAGGGAAACCTGGGCTGGTCCCTGGCAATTCTTCCTGAAAGAAGAGGATTCCACTAAACCCGGCTCACTCAAGGGCCATTTCCCACCCCTGCTGTTTTTGACTCTCTTCAAAGAAGCTCTGTCTAGCCAAGGAGACGGGGTCAGGGCTGCCAAACCTTTGCTTCAAAATAAATCTACTTGGAAATTTCCACCGGACCAGGCCCTTTCCCCTCTCCCAGACCTGCCCGAAATCCCAGACCAAACAGGGCATCTTATGGAAGGACCATTAGACTCCAAGTTCTCCTGAGAAGGTTTTTGTTGTTGTTTGGGTGTTTTCTTTTCTTTGGTTTGTTTTCCCCATCAAACTAAACAGCACCAGGCACACTGTTACGCAGGAAGAATGAACTGGTTAGGACATCACCCTCAACTTAGGAGAGGGTTTTACAGTTCTAATCGTCACAAGGACCTCATCTGTTCCCCAACCCAGCTTGTATCCTCCAGGGTCCCTCCTTGCAGCCTTCAAAGAGCACACAGCTATTTCACAAGCTCCACACGTTTACAGTGAGTGTATTTTATGCCGACAGAGGCAGGCACATATATCCCACTTGCCTAACACCCAGCATCTTTTGATTTGAATGGATTCATGCAGGAAGTCACTATTTACGATGGGCTCAGCATTAGATGTTTTGCATGGAAGATGTACACTTGTTTTGGATTTCCAACAGGTTCACATGTCATCTTATGAATTCCCTACCCCAACAATTCAGGGGTCCCCAATTTCCTGATGAGGAAACAGGAATGGGAGAGGAAGGGGACTTGGGCCCTGTCACTTAGCTGATAAGTGGCAGGGCTGGGTTTGAGGCTGGGTCCTCTAACTTCAGATCATCCCAGTTGACTGTGGTCACACCCACTTCTCTTGTGATACTGTGACAGAATAAGAAATATAAGCGTGGTCTTCGTCCTGGTTCCTGGCACAAGAGCTCCTAGAACCCATGTAATCTGCCAATGGAGAGACAGGCGTGTCCTTGGCTACGCCTAACAAAACCCTCTCAATTGTACCTGAGTTTATGCTAATGAGGCGACTCCTGGTGCCCCCAGAGAGCTTCAGCATGGGGGCTGGTTGTGGAGGGATCCAACCATCCGATTAGAGGGCTGAAACTTGCAGCGCCATCCCCGACCTCCAGGGAGGTGACGGGAAACACCAGTGGCAAAGCAGCCATGTCTATATAATGGAACCTCCATGAAAACACTTCTGGGTTGGTGAATACATTCATGTGTCGAGAGGTTGTGCAACAAAGATCAACAAAGATAAGACCCCAAACCCCATGGGGACAAAAGGTCTGAGACCATTCCAGACCTTCCACTATGTACATTTTTTCATCAGTATCCTTTACAATAAATGTAAAGGATTCATATTTATGATAATAATAAATGTAAAGAGGGAATTCCCTGGTAGTCCAGTCATTAAGACTCCATGCTTTCACTGCTGAGGGCTCAGGTTCAATCCCAGGTCAGGGAACCACGTGGTTTGGCTAAAAAAAGTAAACATGAGGAAAGTATTTCCTTGAGTTCTAAGAGCCATCATAGCAAGCTACTGAATGGAGAAGGGGACTTCTTGATTTGTAGCCAAACCAGAAAGAAGTGGGTGTCACCTGGGGACTCACCACTTGTGACTGGATCGAAGTGGAGGCAGTCTTCTGGGACTGAGCCCTTCACCTGTGGGGTGAAGCCCGTCACCTGTGGGATCTGCTCTGACTCCTGGTAGTTAAGTGTTAGAATTGAATTAAGTTGTAGGACATCCACTTGGTGTCCATAGAGAATGACAGAATTGTTTGTTGTGAAAAAGCCACATAATTGGTGTCATAAATGTTATGCATGAAAAATAGACCTTAGTAGTAACTATACTCATTCACACGTTAACTCATTCAACGTTTAACAAGTTGCTTAGGTCAACTCTGCACTGTCGTAAGTGATGAGCAAGAAAGGCACATCCTGAACTCACAGAGACGGAACGCACAACCTCCAGATCATGGTCTCTCCACATGCTGAGCCCAGAACTGTGTGATTTACCGACAGAAACAGCAGAGAGTCTGAGTCAATTGTATAGGGCGGGGTCACTGCACTGGTAACTTAGAATTCTCCTTTCAAATTTAGTTATATAACAGGCTGAATAATGGCCCCCCGCATCGTATCAGGTCCCGATCCATGGAACCTATAAATGTTACCTTCTACAGCAACGAATTGCAGATGTAACTAAGGATCCTGAGATGAGAAAAGTATCCTGAGTTATCTGGTGGGTTTAAATGCTATTGCATGGGGGTTTCCCTGGTGGTCCAGTGGCTAAGACTCCACTCTCCCAATTCAGGGGGTGGGGATGGGGGTGAGGGGCCGGGTGCGACTCCTGGTCAGGGAACTAGATCCCACAAGCCACAACTAAGAGGTCGAGTTCACATATCAAAATTAAAGATCCCACATGCGGCAACAAAGATCAGAGATCCCGAGTGTCGCAACTAAGACTTGGCACAGCCAAATAAATAAATAAGTATTTGAAAAAAAGAACAATGAAAACGAAAAGCAAACGCTATCACGTGTATCCTTATAAGCGAGGCCAAGGAGGATCTGACACCCAGAAGGAGACGGCAGAGAGACAGGAGGGGCAGAGACACTGATGTGGCCACAAGGCTGCCAGAAGCTAGGGGAGACAGGGAGTCCCTCCCCTGAAGCCTCCAGAGGGCGCGCAGTCCTCTGGAGAGAATACATTCCTGCTTTGTTTTTTGTTTTTGCTTTTTTAATCACCAAGTTGATGGTAATTTATTACAGCTGTCACAGGAAATGAGCACAAGGCATAAGCCGGTTATGTGCACAAATCTGAAGTGCACGGCACGATGAACTGCCACATCCACACACAGCACGTGTCATCCTGCAGACCAAGACAGAACGTTCCCAGCACCCCAGGGGTCGGGCACTACCCTCTACCCTCCCCAGGAACAACCCCTCTGCCCACCTCTACCACGAAAGAATGGTTTTCCCTGCTCCTGAACTTCACATACAAGGGACTGTACAGCACGTACTCTGGTGTGAGGTGTCTTTTGCTCAGCTTAGTATCACTGCAATGCATGCATGCTGGTGGGTTTTTCTTTCTTCCTTTTCAGACTATAGGACTTTAACCTGTTTGTCTAGTATCCCACGGATGGACACCTCGGCTGTTCCCAGCCATCAGCTATTAGTAAGCTGATAGGAACGTAGTTCCAGTCTTTTGTGGATGTGCCTCCTCTGTCTCATTCCCATACCTAGGAGTGGCCCTGCAGGGTTTGGTTTCGTCATTTTCTGTAGTTTCCAGGTGACTCAAATGTGTAAATCAGGTGTGAGAACCACTCTCCAGGCCAGTGGTTCTTGACCAGGGACAGTTTTGCCCGCAGGGGTCATTTGGCAAATTGGAACATCTCCGCTGGTCACAACTCAGAGCTATGCTAATGGTATCTCGTGGAGCAAGGCTGGGCTGCTGGTCAACCTCCTACAGTACATAGAGCATGCCCTACCCACCCACCCACCCACCCAACAGGGGATTATCCAGAGCCCGTGGTCAAGAGACCTGAGGGTGAGAAATTCGACTGCACCATTTACTCAGGACCACACGTATGAATAACCCACCTGCAGGTCAGCTGCAGCTCCCAGAGTCTGGCCCTGCTCAGAGGATGGGAAGGGCTGATGGTGGTGAGACCTGGAGGTCTGAGCCCTCTACAGAGGCAGGCTGTCCTGCCAAGAATGCAGAGCTAACCTCAGCTGTGAGCCTTTAGCGGAAGCTCCCAGGTGCCCTCCTGCCCCACAGACAGTAGTGTGGACTTCCGCTCAGTCCTCCTTTCCTGGGTCTGTCAACTCTAAGGACACAGAAAGACCCCGGAGGGTGGGGACCATGTCTTAGCCGGTCTTCCATTCCAGGCAGCCCAGTGGGGGTCACTGAAGTGAGGCTGTCCCATGGGACACAGGACATGGGAACCAAGTTCCTACAGGAAGGCTCCTCTGCTCCATCTGTGCTCCTTCCAGAGGTGACCCCACGTCCCTTCATGAGTTCCTCAACCTCCCCCCTCAGTCCTAGTCCACACTCCCCACTGGGGCACATGGCATTTCTCAAGCCCTCACATGCTGCACAAAAGTCGCGAGAAGGAGGGCCCCAGTCCCCACCATTTTCATTCTATCACTTGGGGCCGTTCTGGAGGTGGCACTGGGCTGCAGGGTCCTTCAAACCCCCTCGAGCTCTCCCCTTGCTCTGTCTGGCTTCTCAGTTCTTCCATCACCTGTATCATCAATTCCCTGCATTCAGTACCCTCTGCTGAAAGGCCCAGCAGGGTGTCAGTTTCCTGGGCTGGACCTTGATTGCCCATGGGCCCACAGTGAGCCTCTCTGCTGTGGGTCACACTTCCGGACCCACAATGGAGGGCAGGGAAAGGCTGAGCGTGTCTTCACCTCCCCGGGGTCGGGCTGCGGCCAGGCTCCGGCTCTCCCACCTGCCCTGTCCTCGGCTCCCCTCCCCCCTCCTCGGCTCCCCACCCCCCTCGGCTGCATCTCACATCCCCCTGCTGTGATTCTGATTCACACCCTTGGTGAGTCCTGGTTGTGAGACTCTTCATGGGAGATGGCCCAGCAATGGGAATTCCAGGAATGGTTACTCATGCTCAAAAACCCCGCTTTCGAGACCACTATTTCACCAAGAATTAAAAAGACAACTGAAAATATTTTCCTGC
The DNA here is from genome assembly GCF_963930625.1 of Muntiacus reevesi. NCBI lineage: Eukaryota > Metazoa > Chordata > Mammalia > Artiodactyla > Cervidae > Muntiacus > Muntiacus reevesi. The sequence goes on along the minus strand of NC_089250.1, from coordinate 224,509,549 downwards.
TCAGAGCTGTGTTTAGTCCTCTGCAGTCATTCTCTGCCCTGACAAGCCACATCTGTGGCCTGGTTGGGATAACAGAAGGGGTGCTGTTGGGGGCACCTCAAGAAAGGGCACTGGGCTATTTCAAAATCTTCTTCCCCTAGAGAAGTAAAGCCAGTATAGGCAGCAAGGAACAGGCTGTTTTCTTGGGAGCAAAACCTTTGTAGAAACTAGTGGACCCTTGGTTGCTGCTCTGTATCTGGTGTTTCTGGAAGGGCAGATACTGGTGATGAGAAGGGAATAGGGATTCCAGGGTGAGAGGGAGACTTGAGTGCCCTTTAGCACAGTCACACTTCCCAAGAATGAAGGAGGAAAAACACCTCCCCTCCCTTTCCACAAAGTTCAGTTGGCTCAATCCATCCTGTCTGAAAATAAAGAAGAAAAGCAGCTGATAAACGTCTCCTGCTTGAGGCCGTCCTTTGAGGAAGAACCCAAGCCATGACTCATCACTTGCCTGCGATAAGCATTTGCAGTTTCAGGCAGAAACAGGCCACAGCATGCCAGGGAGGGTGGGGGCAGCCGCTGCTGGGTCCCGCACTTCTGGCTGGCTGGGGCTTATCTGCCTTTGGTAATGCAGGGGGATCTGAGTTGCCATTCCATCGCCCCTCACTGGAGGGGTGTCTGTCCAAACACTCACAAGCACACACCCATGTGAGGTCTGAGATTCCCCAGGGTGGGGGTGGGGAGGTAATCAGGCTCCCTTTCGTCCTGTCTGAAGTCAGACCCAGACCAGGCACCCCGCTGGAGAAAACCCAGGCCGGCCAGACCTTTTGCTGTCTGAGTCTGCTCCACGAAGTGCTGGCATGTCCGGCTGGTGTCTCCTGGACGGCATGCCTTGGTGGCATGCCATTTGGGAGGCCGGCCCCTGTGAGCATGTCCACCGGCATTAACGGGGCAGGCAGCCTCAGAAGGACTGTATTTCCAGGTCCGCAGCAGAGGCTTAGAACCAAGCCCAGGACAGGTCCTGGCCGAGAGCACCGAAGCTGCGGCTCCTCACACAGCCACCAGAGGGTGCTGTCCAGCACCGCCCCTCCACTCCCCTTCTGAAAACCTTCCGAGGCTCCCCGCGGTTCTCAGGACACAGGCCAGCTTCGTAAACCCACTGACACGCTGTGCATGATCTGGCCGCTGACCTCTCCAGCTTCACCTTGCTCTCCCTGCCCTGTGCTCCAGCACAGATGGCTTTCTCCCCATTCCTCGAGAGGACACTTCCTGCATCCATGGGCTTTTGCGATCACTGCCCACTTCTCAGAGGCTCTCCCATTCATCTGCACTGAGAGAAGCCCAGTGGTCCCTCAGGTTTAATAAGCATCAGCTCAGGTGCTGAGAGAAGCCGTCCAACACCCCGATGAGGTTACGTGGCCCTCTGGCACCCTGGTGTCCTGCACTTCTCAACAGCACTTACCACGGATGCAATTAGACCACTAATTCTGCCGTGGCTCGTCCACTGTGTCCCCAGCTAGACCAGCAGCATCTGAGTTGCTGTGTGCACTGCTGACCCCCGGGCCCACACAACGCCCCACTGCAGTTCAGTCTCGGATCTCACTCTTCCTGGCACCTGGGAGGGTCGCACTTTTGCTCCCGGTGAGAGCCTTTAATTAATGTGACCCGAGCCTCACGGCCCAGACGGCAGCTGCTCCCTTAGCTGGGGTCCCCTGTGAGGGACACAGGGGAGCAGCAGCCCCGCCACCCATTACCTGTGTGACTGTCACCTGCTCCTCAAATGCCCCCACACACCTCGACACACTCAGAAACACACAGGGACACGCAAACACACATGCACGGACATTTCTACCACCTTCTAGTGCCTGGCATGTAATCGGTACTCAGTAAATATTTAGTAAAATAATCGATCATTAAATGAAAAAATGACTAAATCAATGATGTGCTCACTATGCTGGGTGCTGGAGGAAACCCCCAAACACACAGTGTCTTGGCTTAGAGTCGTCACTTCATACCCCCGAGGGGAGGCTTTGCGGGCAGGTGATACAGAAGGGCTCCTGGGGTCGTGGGCCTGGGAGGAGGGGAGCAGGACGGGACGGGATGAAGCCTGAGAGCGTACGATTTCATGCCCAGTCCTGGCCTCAGCCTGACCCAGCTTTATGTGTCACATGCATGACTCACACGTGATACACACGGAAGTGCTTCAGGAGGGAAAAACACCTTAACAAGTCTGCCCTGAATATGGAAAGCGACGGGAGAGGAAATTATGTGGCCAGCTCTGTTAGCATCGGCCAGAGTCTGCGGGCCTCGGTTTCCCCTTTACAGATGCACAATGACCCAGGGCCTGGCCCACGAGGCCTGCTGTGAGCCTCAGAGGACTCATGCCGTCAGTCATAACCATCAACCACCACGCTGCGGGCACTCGAGGCTGCCCTGGTATAGCTTCTTTCTGGTTGCTGTGGGGGCCCGTTCATGGCGTGAAATTAACCACATACCTTTCTGACTGAGGCAAGTGGCATTAAAGTACGATCGAGATGAAGTGCCAGCCTCTGGCCAAGAACATCCGCCACGCGTACTCTGCCAGTCCCACCCAGGATCTGCCCCGCAGCGAGGCCCCTCTGCTCTGCTTCTGGTAAATGAGCACCGAGTGCCCACTGGGGGCAGGAAATGGCTTGCAGATGGCAGGTGGGCCAGAGACAGCTAAAAATGGGCCAGACTGGGGTCATTTAAAGGCTCAGTACGTTGAAAGCCTTCAGCTGGCCAAGCCCAGGCCACAGCTGAGCAAGCAACAGGCCGGAAGCATGCACTGGGCTTTTGGGGGCTGGACAGTGTCTTTTTAAGTGGAAATGTCAATTGGCTTCGAAAAGAAGACTCAGTTCTTGGAGGGAAGCCAAGACTGACCAACAGCCTCAGTGCATGAGCTAACCCAATGGGGAGACCTGCTCCTACGTGGCGTTAGAGATTCGGGGGCCTAAATGGGGTGGAAGAAGTTCTGGCCCAGGAGACAGCGAAAGGCACAATTCCTTCCTTGCCTCCCTCCATCTACTCACCCTCTCTCACCTTGTCTTTTCCTTCTTTCTTGGTGCCTCATTTTTCTTCCCTTCCCCCTCCGCCTCCCTCTCCTCCTGAGTTTTCTCTTCCGCCAAATACTTATTAAAGGCCTGCTATGCCCCAGAGGCTCTCCTGGGCCCTGGGATGCAGCAGTGAATGAACAGAACAGAACAACCCTGCCTCTGTGGAGCTCACAGTTTAGAGAGATGAACAAGAAAGTAAGTAAAAACACGTTTTTAAAAAACGATCTGGAAAACCAGTAAGGAAGAAAGGGGGATGTAGTCTAGAGGGTGGGGGTTGGGGTAGGTGCGGAGGTGGCGAGGAAGATCACTGGAGAAGGGCATTCCAGGCAGAGGGCGTAGCAGGTGCAAGGCCCGGGGGCAGCAGCGTGTCTGGTGTGTCTGAAGAACAGCAAGGCAGGGTCTTCCCTAGTGGTTGAGCAGCTAAGAATCTGTGCTTCCTCTGTAGGGGGTGGGGGTTTGATCCCTGGTCAGGGAACTAGATCCCACCTGTCACAACTAGACTCCACATGTCACAATGACAACCCAGTGCAGCCAAAATAAATAAAAAGAACAGCAAGGTGGCTCGAGCTTACCCAGTGCCACCCTCTGGACGGTCACAGAACACTCCTCTTTGTCCTACTTGCTTCCTGGTTCTCTCTTGGGGACTCAAGGATAAATTCTGAGCATCTACTTCATGTACAATTCTCTGCTCCATGCTGGGCATTCAGGTGAGAAACTCAGGCAGGATCTGCCCTCAAAGAAGGCATGGACAGATATGGGTGCCTCAAGAAGTTAACACAGAACCACCTTATGACCAGTTATGTGCCCCCCCACACACGTTCAGAAGAACTGAAAGCTGAGACGCAAACAAACCCTCATACACGCATGTTCACGGCATCACAATTCCCAACAGCAAAAAATGGAAACAGTCCAAGAGCCAGTGAACAGATAAACCGAGGGTGGTCTGTCCTGACAGTGGGGTATGATTTGGTCATAGAGGAGAACGAAGCACTGACAACAGCAACACCACAGATGAAGCTCGAAAGTCTTGTGCCAAGTGAGAGAAGCCAGACACAGACAGTCACGTATCGTGTGGCTCCCTTTATGCGAAATCTCCAGAGGAGAGAGACCCACAGAGGCAGGAAGTAGGTGGGTGGTTGCCAGGAGCGGCAGGGAATGGCAAGATGGAGAAACAGCTTACTGGGTACAGGGTTTCCTCTGGGGTGAGGGGAATATTTTGGAACTGTGTGGAGGTGGTGGTTTATAACATTGTGGACATGCTAAAGGCCACTAAAGTAGTCACTTTAAAAGTGTTAATTTTATGTGATTTCACCTCAATAAATTAAACAAAACCTACCAAAGTGGGCAAGACTAAACTCCAGAGAGACCAGCTGGAGGTGCTGCTCAAAGGTGGTGGCGGAGGGGTGCAGGCAGGGGCAGGGGTGGGAGGAACTTGGGATGTGCTGAGACTTCAGAAGGATAGCCCCCCAACAAACGGAGGAGGAGGAGGAGCCCCAGGTTCTGCAGGACTGGGTGGATAGTGGGGTTTGTCAGCATCTGGAGCACAAAGCCCCCGGAAGCTTCTGGAGGAAGAGTGATGGGCCATCTGTGTGTTGGGTTTCTGGAGCCTGGGCGCCTGCCAGGGTGGGGGTACAGGGTACCACTCACGTGAGCATCTCCCACCCAGTGAGTCGGTGGGAGGACTGCTAACATCTTTCTGGAAAGACAGGCCGTGGGTCCTGTTTTCTGGAGCCGGCCCTCCCCACCCCACCTTCTGGGCTGAGCCCCGAGATCTGAGTGGCTGCTGTCGGTTCAGTGGGCATCAGATGGGGAGTGTGTCTGGGTTGGGTGTGGCCCTGGAGGTTGGGGTTCCTGGGGTGACAGGGGGCTGTGCTCACGTCAGGGGCATGCCCGGGGTCCTCCCAGCTCCACCAACCTGAGAAGCCCCTTCCCTGGGGCTTGTGGACTTTGACTCCATCCATTTCTCTTTGGGGGCAGAATCCAGATGCTTGGGCCTTCCTTAGCTGGATGGGGCAGAAATGCTGGAAGGGCCTACATAAGGACCCCAGGGGACTGCCCTGATCCACGACCAGGCAGGGGCCCCTGCCTCACGAGGGTCAGCAGGGAACTGGGTCTTGCCGTTTGTAAACCTCAGAAGCCTGAGTGGCCCCTCTAGAAGCCAGGCCAGGTCCACAAACATCTGGAAGCTGTCAGCCTACTTCCAGTCTACACTGATGCCCTTGGCATTGGGAACGCTGCCCTCGGGATGCAGACACAGGTCTGGGGGTGCAGAGGAGAGGATGTCCCTACAGGAGCAGACAGGGGCCGGGGCATGGCAGAAATGTCACGCTTGGCAGCCAAGGGTCAGCTGAGAAGGCAGCTTTTGCTTGGGCACTGTGAAGACAGACGAGCAGCTATTTCAGAAGCTTCCACGTGGTGCACCAGGCCTCATCTCAGGCTTCTCCCCGGACCTCAGGCTTCATTTCCTCACACAAGAGGCGGGGGGGGGCGGGGGGGGGGGCGGGGGCGGTCGGCGCTTCCCTGTGCTTGGCCTTTGTCTGGATGCTCCCTGTATCCCTCAGAGCTCACGGAAACACTGCCTGCCTCCCATTATAAGCTCTCAGACACCCCATTAAACAATAAATCTCAGGGTCTGTCTCCTGGTTGCCAGCCCAGGTGGGTAGGGTGTGTCTGGCTGCTCATGACTGTCTGTGCCTTGTACACAGTGGAAACTGAGGAAAGGACTCGCTGTATCACTGGATGGATCACTAGATCCCCTGAGAAATAGTTTTCCATTGTTTCTCCTATTATAAATGCATTCAGTGAAATGTGAATGACAGAGCTCCCAACTCGGCTCATATTTCTGATGTTTTGAGGGAAAATGAAGTAGATACAAGCAGAAGCTACCTGTCAACATTGAAGCAGCCGAGAGTTGCAGGGGAACACTCGTCACAGCTCTTCAGCTCTTAAACCTTCTGAGGCTTGTACCTTGGGTGGGCAGAGCTGCCCATTAGACTGGGTTTGGGGTGGGGACTGTGGGATCCTGAATCTTCCAGAGAACTCTCCTGAGGTCTCAGGTTCCCAGCTGTGCTCCCAGAACTGTGGTACAGGAGTCTAAGTTTTTTTCAAGAGAGCAGGGGTCAAAAACAGAGGTGTGCATCAAAATGCAAATTCCTGGGCTTTGCCACTTCTAGTGTGAGGTCTGGTCTGGGACCCTGGTGAGGAGGGGCTTGAAGAGCTCTGGCTGACAGGATGGCCTGAAGCCTCTCGAGGGACGACCCCTAAACCTGGAGTCTAGGGCTGGGCAACCTCCATGAACCCCAGCTCGTGTGGACAGCACCCACTCCCCACCATGGTGACTTTGCGGGAATGAAGATAACTGGGGACCAGGGTGGCCCTGATTAGCATTGAGACAAGCAGAATGGTCTGACTCATCAACAGCCTCTCTGAAAGCCAGATCTGGAAAATTTATGCAAGGGGAAAAAAAAAAAATGAAACAAACAAACATGAAAAGAGAGGGGGAAAGTGTTTTTTAAAAGGACTGGAACTAATTTGGGGGTTAAACCCAGCTGCCCACACAGATTCATTTCAGCGTTTCCAGTGTTATTCTATATGATTTATTTCCTGCTAAAGCATCTGACAACTATTGTGTAAACAGTTTCCATTTATCCTGGAAAGGCATCTTCTCCAGCTCTGGGGAGGTCCAACCAGGCCCCAACTTAATCAGAACAACAACAACAACCGGTTTTGATTTGGAAAGACAAAACCCACAGAAAAACAGAAGAGTAAAACAAATGCTGAGTCCAGAAGGGAACTCGAGACAACCTGGAATGAGTCACTCAGGGCACCACTGACTCTTGGAAAGATCCGGTTTTGAGTCCTACCGTGTGTCCTTCAGCAAGTTACTTAGCCTTTCTGAGACCCGCTTTCCTCATCTACAAAATGGGGAGAGTACTTGGACCTCCTGACCTCACAGGGAGACTATGAGCACAGCATGTTGTAAACACTTAAAAATAGTATTACTTATTATTCTTATAAAGTGAAAACATGGTCAACAGTAAACGACTTTTTCTCCCTACACTTAATACGTGGGCTCATTCTGCAAAGGTTCCAAAAAGAAGGACAGCTCCAGGATTTCAGTTGGATACGAGGTCACTTACTACGAAGGAAACAGATGAAGATCAAGAAAGGCTAAGGGATTCGTTTGTTCAAGGCTCACAGTCAGCTAAATGCATGATTGCCTTTTGAATCTAGAAGAGTCCTTAAGGGGACCTCTCTGGCAATCCAGTGGTTAAGACTTGGTGCTTCCAAGGCAAAGGGCACGCGTTCAATCCCTGGTCAGGGAACTATGATCCCACATGTTGCACGGCACAGCCAGAAAAAACAGTCCTTTAATCTGAAAGAAAAGGGACCCTCCCTTTGAAATAAGTGGTATGCCAACCTCACCACTGAGTCATTCTTTCAACGCCATGACCAAAAGAGAATATTAAAGCCAATGCCGTGAAGCTAGCTGGAGGAAAAAACTTCCCATGAGCTGATATGGGGGCAGGACGGAAAGCAGGCATGGGGAAAGGGGCTTCTGGAAGTGAGTGAGGGGGTCTTCGTGTGTGTGCCGGGGTCCGGGGCAGCATGGCCGGGGGCTACAGAAGAGCAGCATGGCCCCCGCCTGGCACAGCTCCAGAGTAGCCACCGTTCTGTGGGATGTGATGCAAGAGGAAGCCCCTGGCTTTGGCCCAGGGCAGCCGGGGCTACCAGGCTGGCCTAGAAGTCCACTCAGGCCATGTCTGCCGGCTCAGCCCAGGCCCTTGCAGGTCAGGGCACAGGAAAGGGCCACCACCACCTGGGAAGCTCATCACCAGAGCTGGTCACCCCATGGCAAGAGGAAGCGAGAGGCCAAGGTCTGGAGGCCAGGAGATCAATCTAAGGTCAGCACTGGCAGCGCCCAGCGAGGGCAAGAGGGGGCAAGGGCAGGGCAGGGCAGGCCGGCGGCCCCACGCGGCCCCTGGGCTCCAGCCACGCAGGCAGCAGCCGGGGTCAGCACAACGGGGCCGGTTGGGCAAGGAGAGCCCGGGGTTCCCGGCAGCAGCCCCGGCTGCGGCCTGAGGACACAAGTCGCTCACTCTTGGCCGGGACCTCGGCTGCCTCCTGTTGGGGAGGGGTGGGTGAAGGGTCAGCGGAGGCGGCAGTGAGGACAGGGCAGCTGGGATGACCCCAGTGTCTGGGGAAACACCTGCGTTCCCACCTTTTAGCTGTGATGTCCACTCTGACTCAAAGCCAGGCTTAGCACCGGCATGAAGAGGCCTTGGGATGGGGATGCCCTTCAAATTCCAAAAGCATTCCATGCAAGGTGGACTCAACGGGGTAGCTTGGCTCCTCCCCCCATGTTCATCAGCCCCTCTGCCCTGGGCTTTAGGTTGAGGCCTCCAGATAGAGAGCCTGAGACAAGGATTTGGGACAATCCTTGTCCCAAATATAGCAGAGATGCTACAGAATAGCATCTATTCATCTATATTCATCTATAGAATAGAATATAGCAGAGATGCTCCCAGAAAGCACAGATGAGGGGGTGCAGAAAGGAGATAGGCAGGAGAAAGATGAAAAAGAGAGTGGTCCTGAGCGGGTAGCCTGCTGGGCACCCCATGACTTGGGGCGAGCCTCTGAGCTGTCCCACGTGAGGGGCAGGACCCAGGCTTCCCACAGCATGCTTGTCCTTCCTTGCCTGAGGGCAGCTCCCCAAACATCAACTCCACAAGGTTACACCCATCCTTGTCTGCCTGAGACTGAGGGCTTTCTGGGCCCTGGGACTTTGAGCCAGATGCAACTGAGTCAGCCTACTCTCTGGCTCTCCTGGGGAACCCTGCTGCACCCTGGACTTGCTCCTGTGGCCAGAAAAAACCCCAGATGGGACACAGCAGGTAAGAAGCCATTGGCATGCATTGCACTGGGGAGCTGAGAGGCAACACGGGCAAGGGCATCTAGTAGCATCTGCCCACCAGCCCTGTCACCCCACAAACCTCTAACCGCCCCACCTCCTTCCTGCTGCCTTCCCTTATCCACCAGCCACAGCACACCAGCCAACCGTGACACTGCCCTAATATTCCCAACACCAATGACCTCAGGGCCTTTGCACTGGCTGCTCCCTTTGCCTGGAAATCTTTTCCCCAGACACAACCACAGTAAAATCTAACCTCCATGAGGAAAGCTTGTGTACAATCGGTACAGTATTCCCAATGCACAGAACAGTGCCTGGAACTTAGTAAACGTTCATCCACTCATAAATGAATGAAAATGATCTAAAACAACATGAAGGAGAATGAATGATCTGAGGTGCACCTGGAGACGAGTTTCCAGGCCCTTCCACCCAAGCAGACTGCCTCTCCCAAAGGAAACTGGGGGAGAGTCCTCTAGACGACTGAGAGAAGGTGAGGGTTCCTGACACCCTGGTCTGCCTCTGCTGCCTCAGGCCCTGTGCGGCCCCCGCGAGGTGGTCATCAGCAGAGGCATGACCCAGGACCAGGACTTTCATACTTCCCTTCAGAAAATCGGTCTATGCAGAACCCCATCAAGCAAACCCCCAAATGTGGTTTTGCCTTACTTAAGCAGGGGTGAGGCATCTAGGCCCGTGGACAACCCTAGGGACTGGGGTACAGCGTGAAGTCCACTGACTTGGAGAGCAAGGGGTTTCAGCACAGAGACATGGAACGCGAAGACCAGAGCTTCTCAAGTGACTGCACACCCCCAGATGCAGATCGTATTCAATGCAGAATCTGAGGCACAAGGTTTGAACGAGAGCCAGAGCCTCTGCATTTCCAACCAAACTCCCAGGTGATGCTGAGGCTACTGGCTTCGAGCCTGCACATTTGGGAAAAGTCTCCCCTCTCTGTCCGAGTCAGGGAGGATTTGATCATCTTGCCTGCAGTTGCGACCAGCTCAGCAGCAGGAAGGTCTAGGAGAGAGGCGGCAGAGACCTTGGAGTCATCGGCAGTGGGAAGAACAAGGCAGCCTCTCAGACACACAGGCCCACGTGTCTGAGTCAGGGTACAAGGTCCGCTGCTGTGACAGAGAGGCCCCCTGATACGTTTGCTTAAACAATATAAGATATTATTTCTCTCACAATCCAGAGGGAGGTGACTACTAGCAGGGTGGTTTTGTGAGCTTTAACACATGGTTTTTATCTCTGGATCCAAAGTAGTTGCTGCAGCCCCTGATGTGGTGTCCACAAGCCCAAAACTGGGAAGAGGGGAGAGACAAAGGGAGCCCAGGCCCGTGCTTTTTAAGGGCGCACGTAAGGACACACAATGCGTCTGCTCACACACCGGTGGCCAGACACAGCCATGCGGTCATTACTGGCTGCAAAGGACGCTGGTGAGTGAGCAGTCTTAAGCCCAGTGAAAACTGAGGCATTCTGTCATTAAAGGAAGAAAGGGGGTGAGTACTGGTGACATCTGCAGGAAGAGAAGTTGTTATTCTAAAACTTAAAGTTATATGAATGATATCCCAAGAGCCTTATTAGGCAGAGACTGCCCACCCCAACTATGTGGATACAGTGTGTGGTCAGTGGAATAGTGACCCCCCGCCAAAGTCGTGCATGTTTCAACCTCCACAACCTGTGAGTGTGTGAGCTTACATGACAAAAGGGACTTTGCAGATGTCACTAAGGACCTGGAGGTGGGGACAGGGTCCTGGCTTGTCTCATGGGCTCAGTGTCATCATGAGGGTCCTGGCAAGAGGGAAGCAGGAGGGTCAGAGAAAGGAGACGTGAGGATCAAACAGAGGGCGGAGGGACGAGCCCTGAAAACCAGGCTGTGAGCCAAGGGACGTGGGCGCCTCTAGAAGCTGGAAAAGGCCTGGAAACAAGTTCTCCCCTGGGGCCTCCAGAAAGAGCAGCCCTGCCCACACCTTGATTTTTGCCTGAAAGACTCACTTTAGACTTCCAGCTTCCAGGGCAGTAAGAGAACACGCTCGTGTGGTGTTTAAGGTGTTGGGTCCCTGCAGTTTGCTAACAGCAGCCATGGGAGACTGTGCCGGGGAGAAACATCCCTACTGCTCAGCTGGGGCCTCTGGTTTGCGTCCACAGGGCCTGGGGCTCTTTGCTGCTCCCACAGACCCTGCTCTGACTTAGACTAGACCTTCAGCAGCCTCAAAAGACCCCTCTTTGGAGCCATCCTCAGCAAGCACAGTTTAGCTTTCGCTAACTGATGATGATCATAGGTAACCAGGATAAACCCAGGCCCCATGGGGCTCAGCAAGTCCTCAAAGTTCCCGTCAGTCTCTGCCTTGCAGCCACCAGGGAACTTCTGAGAGAATACCTGAGTGCACCCAATCCAGAGGTCCCGGCAGGGGCCCCAGACACTACCCTCTCCTCCCTGTTCCCTGACAGAATGGCTGGTCTCACTGACTGTGCCCCCAGGCCAGGCTCCATCTCCCAAGCCCCAGTGTCTGCTGCCACCTCAGCACCCACGGCACCTACTGGACCACAGCTCCTGCCGCCCCCCGGCCCCCAGAGGGGCCCACGATCCTCTCTTGACTCTGAAAGCGCAGCTTTCTCTCACTTGGCCTCTATCTAGAGGCTTCCTAATGAATTCTATAAATAAGTAATCTTTTCACAAATATGTGATCTTCACCAAGGGTTTCTTATGCACAAGGCGCTTTGCCCAACACGAGCTGACCTCCACGACCTCTAAGCCTCATGGCCATCCTTCAGAACAAGGGTGTCATTACGCACCCCCCGCCCCTGCGGCAGGAAGGAAACGGGTGGAGAGGCCCGGTGCTCTGCCAAGGTCACCTTGCTGGGAGGCAGAGGAGGCTGGACCCCGGGGCTGGCCGGGCACAGTCTCCTGTGGCTCCACCACTCTGGTCTGTGGCCAGAGCTGCCTGCAGAGAACATGTCCTCCCGCTGACCTGAACAGCCTGTCCACATCTGCTTCCAGAAGGGTGGCCCTCAGGGTCCCCTAAGGCCACTGCCCTCTTTCCTGATGGGAAGATGAACGGAGCTGGCGCTGTGTGCTGGTGGTTGGGCGGGAGGCAGAGAACTCGGGGGCCAGGAGTGATGAATCAGCAAGCATGCGCACAGCCCAGCCTGAGGGTCAGGTTCTTCTCTGCCAAAGGACACGTGACCTCCCTCCCTGGCTGGGCTGGGAGGCTTTGCTTAAACAGCATCCTTTCAAGAAGCCCATGGAGGGGCCATGACAGCACCACTTTCAACTGCGGTGACGTGGCTCTCTCCTGCTGTCTTGGAAACCTGGGAAACACTGAGGAGGAGGAGCAGACTGGCCGGGAGCCCAGAGCTCAGAGACTTAGTTTCTCATCTGTAAAATGGAGCAACAGCCTGTTTCCTGTGTCCAGGTGCTAGAGAGGACCAACGAGATCATGAAAGAGGGAGCATTTTGGAAACTCACTTGTGCTTCTTTAAATACTTTGGTAGAGAGCCTGTAACAGGCCAGGCTGGGGAGGGGACTTGCTCGGGGGACCACCCTGCCCTCCAGGAGTTTTCAGCGTGGACAAGAAGGCCCCCAGACCATCACAGATAGGCCCAGGAGCCCAAAAGTGCCAGGATATTCTGGAAGACCCCAGGGATAGGAGGGAAGCTGAGGCTGGAAGGATGAGTGGGCAGACAGCAGTTTGACTCTGCAGAAAGAGCAGTCCTGGAGGCAGTTGGAACACAGATTCACCCCCAGACTCCCGGCCTTCAGATCTCCACTGGTCACTGAGGAAGCTCCTCAAATAACCAACAGGGATCTGAGGCCCAGGAGGGAGTGACCTGTCCAAGGGCACATGGCTGGGACTGGTGGAATCTTCCCATGACAGCCTGTGCAAAGGCCCTGGGGTGTGAGGGAGTGAAGTGACAAGTGTGTCTCAGGGGCTTGGTCAGGTTGTGAGACTTCAGGGCTGCCCCCCACCCCCGAAGGTGAACTCATGCAATGGTGACATGAAGATGTAAGCAGGTCCCAGCCAGAGGTGAGGCTGGGGACAGAATTGCTCGGTCCCCGTGGGAAGCACACGTGCCGGGAATCCCATCCATCCCCTAGTGGCTCTCCTCCACCGGTCAGGGGGAGGGAGGGAAGACTTTCTCTCTGGCTGGGCATGTGGGGCTGCCTCGCCCCTTGGGACTCTGCTTGGCCCCATCCCTCTGGACAAGCATTTGGAACAGGGTGGGGTGACTTCCTCCTGGAGATAAGGCTCGGGCAGGCATCCCTGGCAGCTGCTGCAAGGACAGCTGTGGACACAGAGCCTGGTTCCCTGAGCCTGGAGATGCTGCAATTTTCTGATGATAATTGAACCCGAAGCCCCCAAAGATCCTAGGGGCTTAACCCACCTCAAAGACTGTGTGATGTTTTCAGACGAACTGCAGTTGGAAAGTCTGCAGCCTTTACAAACACAGCCCACAGTTCGGCAGGCTGCCCTGCTTTGCTGTGTTATGTAGGCCTGACCTTGAGAGGGGCGAGGGCAGAGCCTTCGCTTGCAGATGGAATGCAGTTCATGTTTCTAACCTGTTTTGCTTTCTTGGGAAAAAATTAAAATGTTCACAGGTCACTCTTTCCCTCCCTGCCCTCATTAACAATAAAAAATAGCCTTAGGGCATCTGATGGGGAAAACATAGCTTTTTTAAGAAGCTCTTTTGGGATATAACTCACAGGCCACACAATTCACTCTTCTAAAGCACACAGTTGCATGGGTTTCAGCATGTTCAGTCATGCAACCATCAATACAGCGACTTTTAGAGCATTCCACCACTCCTAAAAGAAACCCTGTATTCTTAGCCACACCTCCAACCCCTCCACTCCTGGCAACTACTGATCTGTTCTCAGTCTCTATGCATTTTCTTTTGGACATTTCATATACACAGCATCATACAAGCTGTGGTCTTTTGTGTCTGGATTGGGCTTCCCTGGTGGCGCAGACGGTAAATAATCTGCTTTGCCATGCTGGAGACCGGGGTTCAATCCCTGGGTTGGAAGGTCACTGGAGGAGGGAGTGGCTACCCACTCCAATATTCTTGCCTGGAGAATTCCAAGGGCAGAGGAGCCTGGCAGGCTACAGTTCATGGGTTGCAAACAGTGGAACACGACTGAGGGACTAATTTCCTTTCCTTTTATTTGACCTGAACATAACGCTTTCAAGGCTCATCCATGTTGCAGCCCGTGTCAGTGCTTCGTTCCTTTTTATAGGCAATAGATACTATTCCATTCTGTGGACAGACTATGTTTTGCTATCCATACATCTGCTGATGGAAATTTCGGTTTTTTCCACTTTTTAGAGGCTGTGAATAGTGCTGCTACGAACACGTGTACAAGTTTTTGTGTGAACCTAACTCTTCACTTCTCTTGGGTACATAAACAGAATTGCTGGATCATATAGTAACTCTACATCTAACTTTCTGAGTAACAGCCAGACTGGGAAACCATAAAGTATTATAACTTAGATGAAGCATTTATTAAAAACTCACTAACACTTGCTGAACACTTACTCTGGTCAGGCTGTCACATGTGCTACGGTTACTGCAGCCCCACGACAAGCTTGCTCGGTGCATACTGCTTCTGTCCCCACTACAGGACAGGAAGCTGGGAATCAGAGACGCTGAGTCACTGAGGAGGTGGCCCAGCCTCTAAGTGAAGAGCGTGGACATGAACCCAGGTAGCGGGCTCCCCTCCCTTCTGAAGACCTGGGGCAGGCAGCCTGTATTCCAGAGTCAGGACGGCTGGGCTGCTTCTTTAGCCAGAGATGTTCTCATGTTGAAGAACTAACAACCCAAAGACCACTTTCTAATTCCTCCTCCTGGGAATCAATCAGAGGCTGGGTCATGATGCTGTGTGGCCATAACTGACTCATTCATCCTTCACATTAACGGTCGACCTGGCCCAGCTCAGGCAAAGGCCTGCTGGGCCGAATCCCTGCTCCAAAACCAACATCCCTGTGGTAAACAGAACCCAACCAGAACTCTCTTCCTTACAGCAGCTCCGACACATGACATTACATGAACCAACATTCCCATCTTGCCTGCTTACCTGAAAGCAGTCATTCTCGATCCTGAGCTGAGCAGAATCCTGAGGGTCATAAAAACCCAAAATGACCAAACCACGTAAGTGTCCATCAACACATGAATGGATAAAGAAGATATGGTACATATATACACAATGGAATACTACTTGGCCATAAAAAAGAATGAAATAATGCCATTTGCAGCAACATGGATGGACCTAGAGATTATCATACTAAGTGAAGTAAGTCAGACAAACACCATATGATATCACTTAAATGTGGACTCTAAAATATGATACAAATGAACTTATCTATGAAACAGAAACATACTCAGAGACACAGAGAACAGACAAGGGGGACGAGGGAGGGATGAATTGGGAGTCTGGGGTTAGCAGATACAAACTATTGTTTATAGTCTGGATAAACAACAAGGTCCTATGGTATAGCACAAGAAACTATATTCAACATCCTGTGATAAATCATAATGGAAAAGAAAATGAAAAAGAGGATATGTTTGTATAACTGAGTCACTTTACTGTGCAGCAGAAATTAACACAACACTGTAAATCAAGTATACTTCAATAAAATAAACTGAAAAAAAATTGCTGGGCCTAACCCTCTGAGAGTCTGAGCCTATGGGTCTGCAGTGGGCCCGAGAGTCAGCAAGCTCCCAGGCGAAGCTGACGCTCCAAGTCACTAAGTCATCAGGTGTATCGGGGCTGGTCCACAGGGCCTGAACAAGGTGTAAAGTGCTTCTGTCTCTACTTGGGCAAACCCATTCCGTGAGGAATGAGGCTCCTGCTGCACTTGGGACCTTTGTATCCTTGCCTGATGGGGATGCACAGAGGGTGTGAGAATTCCCTTGGAAGGAATAAGAAAGGCTGTCTAGATGGGGTGGGCAGGAGTTTCACAACTTATCAAGGTACCAATTCAGACTCCTGCCTATGTATTTGTAAACTGATCCCTGGTGCTCTGCTGCCCCCCAGTGGTGGGCAATTCTGCACCACCTCCTTTGGGAGGTACCCCTTGACTGCTGACTCTAACTGGGGGTGCCTGCTCCCTGACCCCAGAACTAGGGTCCTCGAACTTGGTTTTTCTTGGGAACTGATCTGTCGTCAGTCATTCACACTTTAGTAAGAGTAAGTGTAAGTTCGAGTCCTTGTACTTCGTTCCAGGGGAGAGTGCCATTTAAACTCCAAAGCTCATTCTGGAGGATAGGAATGCTTCACTGCTGGCTTTAAGTTTTATGTACCAAAGAAGGACAGGCAGGGTCCTTCTGAGAACAGAGAGCAGCTGTCTTCTCTGACCCTGGAAGGTAGGAGAACCTGGCCGAGGCCCTGTTCCCAGCTCTGGGAGCTCCAACCTGGAGGGGCAGGTGTACACTTCGCATTGGCCTTGTGAGAAGCTCACCTCTGGCTCTGGGCTCCTGCCCCGTGCTCAGGGTCATCGCTATATCTTACAGCAGCCCTCCAAGGTCACAGATACCAGCGGGGACTCAGACAGGCTACTAGGTTTCCCACCTTCATAACCGGCCAGTGAGCAATCTGGAAGACATTTTGAGTGGTTGGCCCTGGAACTCTATGGACCCGGAACTCAGAGAGGCAAGAGCTAAAGAGGGTGTGGGGTGACCCGCACATCGATGGCACTTAAAGCTCTTAGAAGGTGAGTCTAAGAGGAGGGAAGAGGCCCAGGGTTGGGCATAAAGGGAGAAGGACAGGAGCTGGCAGGAGAGGCCAGGGAGGGTGGGGAATCGTGAGGGGTGAGGACTTGTAGGTGTTGACAGGCAGATGCCAGATGGAAGTGTGCGGTCTCAGAAAAACACACCGTTTGATCAGCCACTTCACTGACTGTGGGCCAAAGCCTGACTGCTTGGAGGCAGGGCCAGGGACCCAGCCTGCAGCTCCATCCTGGGGGTAGACTTGAACTCGGGCATCTTCCCTGTCCTTCTGCTTGAAGGCCAATTTGGAAGGATGTGGCCACAAGTCAAAGAATGTCTGGGGCAACCAGCAGCTGGAAGGGCCTTCCCCTGGATCCTCCCAAGCAAGCTGACCCTGCCCACGCCTTGATTTTGGACTTTTGGCCTCCAGACTGTGGGAGAATATATGTCTGCTGATTTAAGTCACCCAGTTTGGGTAATTTGCTATGGCAGCACTAGGAAACTAATATGACATGGTATCTATGTATCTATACACGTGTGTGGGTGCTAAATTGCTCCAGGCTTGTCCGACTCTTTGTGACCCTATGGATTGTAGCCTGCCAGGCTCCTCTGTCCACAGGAGCCTCCAGGTAAGAATACTGGAGTGGGTTGCCATGCCCTCCTCCAGGGGATCCTCTCGACCCAGGGATCTAACCCACAACTCTTCTGTCTCCTGCATTCTTTACCAATAGAGCCACCTGGGAAGCCCTTTTATCTCTATACATACATAGATAAAAAATAGCCTCTCAAGTATATATATATATCATGTATCATATAAAATGAGAGTTTACTATCTCTACCAGTGTTTTTCAAAGTGTGGTCCAAGGATCCCCTGTATTGTCTGGATACCTCATCAAACATGAAAATCCCTCACAGACCTCCAGGATTAGGCTCTCTGGGTGTGGCCCCCAGCTGGCTATTTTATGTCAGCTTTCCAGGTAATTCTGAAGGACCTGGAGGCCTGGGACCCCAGTGGCCCCTGGATGTGGTCATGAGGGTGACCTGAGGGCAGGTGGGAGGAGATCTCTCACCGAGGGCCCAAGAACGCATCCAAGGAGAGCATGAGGGACAAGGACGGGCTGTTCTGTGGACGGGAGGTGGCCGGCGACCGTTCCTCGAGGCTGGTGTGTGTTGTGGGCCCAGAGGTTTGGGGTCACGAGGACCCAGCCCTGCCCCCGCTGCAGCTGCCTGAGGGAGGAGCCAGGAGCACAAAGGCTGTTTGACGTGGGCCTTCTTAAAGTTCCGGCACCTGCTCTGTGTCAGGCTGCTCCAGGAATTCCAGGGCCTAGGAAAGAGGTCGGGGCTGACATCACAGGAGCAGCTGGTGGGATGGCCACACGCCCATCTGGAAGGTTCGAGGGCTCAGGGAACACTTATGTAACTAGCCTAGAGGGGAAGTTGGATATAAGTTAGTTCAGGGGCTGAGGACAGCCCACAGAGTGGGCTGAGGGTCTGGGCAGCCCCTTCAGTCCAGTCCCTGCCACAAGGACCCTCTCTTATCCCTCAGGCCCCCCACAGCCCCCACGGGCTCCATGCTGTCAGGGAAGGAAGGACAGAGGGGCGTGTGTGACCTCCCCTTTTTCCCTGTCACTCACAGCTTGGCAGAGGGCTGCACAGAGTAGGCGCTCACAAGAGTTTGCTGAGTGAACGCATGCACACACGGACAGTTTCTGCTGGGGGGTTGCCGCTCAGGGTTTCTCGGCGGGGGTGTCTCTGACCAACAGCTCAGCATCCTGAGATATTAGTAGAGATGCAGGTTGCTGGGCACCACCCGGATCTCTTAAATCAGAAACTCGGTGGGTGGGTGACAAGCTGGGTAATCTTCAGGGGTCCTGCTGCTCCCAGGTGTGAGAACCACCGTGCCGTGGTCATCCTGGCTGAGTGCTAGGTCACCCTCAGAGCTCACAGCACAAAACCAAGCCCAAGTTCTCTGCAGACTGGCTGAGTAGAGTCCCTGGAGGGGCCAGGCATGAGCTGTGTCCAGTGATCCTCTGGGGCAGCCAGGCTGTGACCCACACGGAGTCTGTGAAGTGACACGGATTCAAACTTGGACTCAAATCCTGGCCCTGCCTCTTGACAGCGAGAGACTTTGGGCAACCAAGTAAAAGGCCCCTGCCTCAGTTTCTTCATGAGAAAACAGGGGACAGTAAGTGATAGGACCTTTCTGATGGGTGTCACGGAGGTGAATGTGTCTGTTTCTGCCTTGTGTTTCCAACAGCATTTGGTACACAGTAAGTGGTAGTGATAGTACTAGTATTCCTACTATTATTATTGCTGCTCTTATTACTACCATGATTATGATCACTACTATTTCTACTGCTACTATTACTTCCTACCATCACTATTATCATCATAACTACCATTATCACTGCTATTGATCCCTGGGTCAGGAAGATCACCTGGAGGACTAAATGGTAACCCACGCCAGTATTCTTGCCTGGAGAATCCCTTGGACGGAGCCTGGTGGGCTACAGTCCATGGGGTCGCAAAGAGTCAGAGACACTGAAGCAACTCAGCATGCGTTGTTAATGTTACTATTAACACTACTGTCATTGTTGTGATAACCACTGTGTTACTATCATTACTAATATTTTTATCATTGCTAGTATTAATGGTAGTACTATAACTATTATTACTACATTGCTATTATAATTTCTATTCTGACTACAGTTAGTATTATTACTATTAGTATTTCTGCTACTATGACTAGTATTGCTCTGCTACTATTTTGTCAAGGCAGAAGCACTCTGTCTTCCAAACTTCTTCAAGGAGAGACAATCACCTCTTGCGCAGGCTGAGATTTGGACTTTTGGAACAGGAACCTGACTAAAAACCCGACACTTTGCAGAACCAAAGGGATCAGGGTCCTCCCGGGTCTCCAGTGCTAGTGTGCGGCTGCACACGGCAGGGAGGGAAGCCCTTTGGAAATCAATGGCTGGAGGCTGCAGAGGCCTGGGGCGCAGCCTCCTCCCTCCACATCTGCATTTGGGGGTTAATCTCCCTGGAATGGGGCCACAATCTTCCCCAGACAGTTAGCGGCCCCCCTGCGCCAGACTCAATCCTTCAGGCTCACATTTTAAAACGTTTCTTATGTACACCCATGGCGGATTCAAGTCAATGTATGGCAAAACCAATACAATGTTGCAAAGTAAAATAAATAAATTAATTAAAAAATAAATAAAAATGAGATGACCTGACAAAAAAAAAATAAAAATAAAATGTTTCAACCTTTTGTCCTGCCCAAGCAAACAGACTGGATTTACAGGGAAGGCTGCTTCCAAGGGGCTCTTCCCGACCCAAATCCTATCTTCCTGGGGCCAGACGTGAAACAAAACAGAGCACCTCTCCGGCCCTTTGAAGCCAGGGAAGGGAACGCCTCATTTTTTCTGAAAGGCCCAAGTACTGCGGGAAGATGTCGAGCACATGCAGCTGTGATTTGCTTTGCAAGTTTTCTTTGGGAGAAAAGGAGAAAACATGACATTGAACTTACAAAAGAAAATGACAGTGAACTTTTAAAATTCCTAATATCACACACCTGGATTTAACAAATGGAGCAAAAACTTCTTTCAGAGGTGATGAGGGCTGAGCCTGGCTGGCAGATTCTGATGGAAACGGGAGAGGTTAAGCTATGGAGTGCCAGCTATGGGAACTTTCCTGCTCTGACCAGCCAGACTTATTCTCTGGGAAAAAATGAAACACTACCTCCATCAGAGGCTGAACTGTCCTAGAACTGATGAAATACACATCACTTTTCATGTGTGGTTTTCCCTATTTATTGTATTAGTACATGGTCATTAACAATTATTTGGGAAATAGAGAAAAGCAGAAAGACGAGAATCCTGTGTGCAGAGAGAACCTCTGTTAAATCTTTGGTGAATTTCCTTTCAGTCTTTTTTTCTGTATATTTTAAAACAAGGACAATATTGTACTGTAAGCTATGTTTTGTACTTTTTAAGTTTATGATGACAAAGATTTTTATTTCCCCCTCTCACATGAGTTACCTGAATGAGCAGCCACCACCTGGCCCAACTTTTCTCAACCAGACACCTGGAGGCAACTGTGACTCTGACTTCTCCCTCTGCCCAAAACCTGTGAATCCCTGAGTCCTGTCAGGATAGTCCATTCAGTATGTCTCAACCCATCCACCTCTCTCCATCCCCTCAGCCCAGAGAGTGGCAAGCACTTTAGAAATATTTAGCTGAGGCCTCTCAACAGAGTTGGGTGACAGTCTCCTCCCTGGCTACCACTCTGAACTCCAACAAGCCATTCTCCACACTGTCGGCAGAATAAACTTTCAAAATGCAAATCTGATCACCATCACCTCCTGATTAAAACCTCAAGTGCTGTAGCCAATTGCTCTTAGCATCAACACCTGACACCTTCTCCAGGAAGCCTCCCTGACGGCACACGTGAGCACACTCCCGCTTCATAGCACCACATACCTCCCCCACTGACTGCCATTCTCACGGGTGTCAGCGGGCCCACCATCCGGCCTCCCTGAATCACCGCGCCCTGGGAAGCTCTCTATCACCAGTGCTCAGCCAAGAGCAAGCACTCTGAGAACACATTTGCGTTAGATGAATGAAAGCAATCCATAAACAAAGTACTGGAGCAGCCTTATCATTCACATCTTGTTTTAGGGTATGTGACCACCCAGTGCAGCATATCTCTATACAGCCACAAAATTTTGGCATGGCCATCTTAAATGCTGAGGATGGCATGACCACTCCAATGTCATTATTCAGGGGAGAGATCTGGTTCTCAGTCTACAGAATTTCTAGGGAAATAGCCCAGCAAAAATAACTCAGTCTGTCTCAGGGACTGGGGAGCAGTCCCTGAAAATCCTGTTAGTTATCTGCATCCTTGCCTCCTGGGCATGGAAGGAGGGATGTCCCCTCTCCTGGAGTGAGGAGACGCAGTGGTGCCGTGACCATGCTAATCACTGAGGACCATTATCAGTGACGGAGCCGCCTGGGGCCATTTTGAAAGGCAGTTGCCCAGGTGAGCTGAGGCCACAGGTCCAGCCTAAACACAAAAGCTGCTAGACTCTTTCCAGGTGCCAGCCTCTTAAATCTCTCTTCCCAACTGTACTCTGGGGTTAGGTCCCTGAAGCCCCTGCAGCAGAGACACACACAGAGGCCACTGTGGGGTGAATGTGGAGTCTGAGACCCATCCCTGCTGACACCTTAGGAGTTTCCTACCGTTTCCTAAGGATTGCCATTCTTATCTTCTTGGTTAAAATAATGATTTTCTTCCGAAGGGCAGGTGGTGAGGTTTGACTCTCACTTTTGGCAAAGCAACGAGGGGAAAAACAACCACACAGTCTGGAAGGAGACGAGTCGGCCAGAGAGCGAGACTGGACCTCATTCCTCTGCATCTGGGCCACAGAGGGAGAAAATGAGGTGTTTCAGTCTCAAAACGGCCGTCATTCTGATCAACACCACCGCCGTCCTTATAAAGCTGTCCAGCCCTGAGCCAAGGCTGCAGCACCACTAGTGTCTGTGTTTTAGGGACAAGAAGACGGAAGGAGGCCCAGACTCGAGACGTCAGGCTTCTAAGCGGCAGGGCTGGGCACACAAGTTCCTTACCTGGGCATCTGGTTTGCAGTGCTCCCCCACTCCCCGGACATCCTGGCAGCTCTGGCAGGTAGAAGGCTGAGAAGTTGAGAGGGAAGGTTGAGTGGCCCCATTTTTCCCTTGGAGTGATCTCTCCAATTTCATTATCAGGGGAGAAACCTGGCTCTTAAGACTATGGAATTCTGGGGAAATAGCTCAGCAAAAAGTGGAGACTGGAGACAGCGGTGCCTGAAAATCCTGCTGGTTATCTGCATCCTGGCCTCCTGGGGAAGGAAGAGGCAGCCCCCACCCCAGACGTCCCCCCTCCTAGAGTTGTCTCTCCAATTCCCATAGATGTCACCCTTCTCACTTACAGGAAGGGGGGGCAGTGAGAATCCCAGGGCCATCATGTCCTAGCCATGGCACCTTTTTGGGAAAGTTAATTACACACCTGGAGCCTCAGTTTTCCCACCTGTAAAATGGACTCAGGGCACCTAACTCACAGACTTGCTGGGAAGCATTTTTGCCCCTTCTCCTCTCCTAGCTTTTTTCCTCTTCTTTTGGTTCTTGGCATAAACTATCTCCACCTGGAAGCCTTCCTGCTCCCACCCTGCTCCAGACTACTGGGTCCTTGAGCCCCTTCTCCCCTTGTAATTCCTGTCTTATGTCTGTTGCTTCCCTGAGGGTGGGGGCAGGGTCTGTCTCATTGATCCTGGGACCACCAGGGTCAGAGCCAGTGCCCAGCATGTAGTGGATGATTCTGGCATCTGAGGAGATAAGGACATCCAACCCATCCGAGCAATGGGCCACCCACCTGAGCACAACAGTCTCCAGCGCCCTGGGGGGCACCAAGTGGGCATGGGTGTGTTTCAGGGTTGGAGGAAGTCGATAACCTGAAAGAGCGGTGCAGGGTTACAGCACGACATCACAGGTTTGGGGCTACTTACTCATTTTTTAGTTATTATTTTCTATAATTCTTTATTTTGGTATAAATTCGACAGACAGGTTGCAAGAATATAAGGGATTCCTGTGTACCCTTCACCCAAATTCACCATCACTGACACTTTGCCCTGTTCTTTCTATCTATATGTTTTCATGTAAATACCATATATATGTTAATTGCAGACATCAGCCCCCTTTCTCCCTAAACACTCTGGCGTGTATTTTCCAAGAACATGACTTTCTATCACTTACATACAATAAAATGATCCAAATCAGGAAATTTAACATCTTACCAGAATATAATACAGGCGAACCTCCAAGATGTTGCTGGCTCAACTCCAGACCACTGCAATAAAGCAAATATTGCAACAAATCATACAAATGTTTTGGTTTCCTGCTGCCTATGAAAGTTATGTTTCCACTATGCTGTAGTCTGTTAAGCACGCAATAACATTATGTCTGAAAACACAATGTACATGCCTCAATGTAAACATATTTCATTGTTTTAACATTCTAGTCACCACCTGGGCTTTCAGAGCATCATCCTTTTTGCTGGTGGATGATCTTGCCTCAGAATTGATCTGCTGACTGATCAGGGTGGTGGCTGGGGCAGTTTCTTAATATGAGACACCAGTGAGGTTGGCTGTAATGATTGACTTTGGTTAACAGTTTCTCTGGAGCATGCAGTGCTGCCTGATAGCATCTGGCCCACAACAGAACTTCTTTCAAAACTGGAGTCAGTCCTCTCAAACCTGTTTTATCAACTAAGTTGAGGTTGTAGTCTAAACCCTTTGTTGTCATTTCAGCAGTCTTAACATCTTCACAGGAGTAGATTCCATCTCACAAGACCACTTCCATGTCTGTCCATAAGGAGCAGCTCCTCTTCCACTCAGGTTTGATCATGAAGTTCCAGCAATTCAGCCACGTCTTCAGGCCCCACTGCTCGTTCTCTTGCTGTTCCCACCACATCTGCAGCTAATTCCTCCACTGTATTTTGAACCCCTCAAAGTTGTCCATGAGGGCTGTGTATTTTGATACTTGAACCTCTTCCCAAGAATCATGAATGTTCTTAACGGCTGTTTCATTGTCTGCGCTGAACATCTGCTATTCACTGCAGGACCGTCAAGCACGAAGTGAGCTAGAGCTTTTACATAGTACACTGCTTCACCGGGCACGTTTATGTTATAGAGACGGCTTCCTTCCTTCAACCTCATGAACCACTTCTGCAGCTTCCTCACCTCTCAGCCTTCGCAGAATTGAAGAGAGTAGGGGTCTTGCTCTGCATTAGGCTTTGGCTTCAGGCAATGTGGTTGGTCTGATCTTCCATCCAGACTGCTCAAACTTTCTCCGTATCAGCAGTAAGGCTGTTTCACTTTCTTATCATCCATGTGTTCACTAGAGCAGCCATTTAATTTCCTTTAGTAACATTCCCTTTGCATTCACAACTTGGCTAACGGTTGGTGTGAGAAGACTAGCTTTTGGCCTGCCGTGGCTTTCCACGTGACTTTCTCACTAAGCTTGTTTCCAGCTTTTGATTTAAAGTGAGAGACGTTTGACTCTTCCTTCCACTTGAACACTGAGAGATCACTTCAGGGTTATTAACTGGCCTAATTTCAATATTGTGTCTCAGGAACAGGAGGCCCGAGGAGAGGGAGAGACAGGAGAACACCTGGTCATGGAGCAGTCAGAATACACACGATGTTTATGAATTAAATCTGCCTTCTAGTATGGGTGTAGTTTGTGGTGCCCAAAACAATTACAATAGTCACATCTAAGACCACTGATCACCATAACAAATATAACAATAATGAAAATGTCGGAAATACTGAGAGAATTACAAAATATGACACAGAAACAGGAAGTGAGCAAGTGCTGTTGGAAAAATGGCACGTGATAGACGCAGGGTGGGCTTCCCTGGTAGCTCAGCTGGTAGAGCATCTGCCTGCAATGCAGGAGACCCTGGTTTGATTCCTAAGTTGAGAAGATCCCCTGGAGAAGGGCAGGCTACACGCACCAGTATTCTTGGGCTTCCCTGGTAGCTCAGTCGGTAAAGAATCCACCTGCAATGTGGGAGACCTGGGTTCAATCGCTGAGTTGGGAAGATCCCCTGGAGGAGGGCATGGCAACCCACCCCAGTATTCTGGCCTGGAGAATCCCATGGACAGAGGAGCCTGGCGGACTACAATCCACGGGGTCGCAAAGAGTCAGACACGACTGAGTGACTAAGGACAGCACACAGACGCAGGGTGACCACAAATCAGCGATTTGTAAAAAACGGAATGTTCACAAGGCGCGATAAAGTGAAGAGCAATAGACCAAGGCTGGCCTGTACTACTGCGGTCTCACAGTATTAATGCATCTGTATACTCTAATATACCTCATTACGCCTACCTAACCCACAGCTCACTCTCAAGGTCATCTCAGCGACACCTCGAAGAAGGCTTTATTTCCTGGGTCCAGGACTCTCCAGAGACCTAGTCCCCTTCACTTTTCCCTCTATTTTAGCCAGAATCACTGAAGGAGGAAGGCAGGGTGAACATGAGGAAGGAGGCCGTGCAGAAACAAATCCTCTTCTCTGGGCTGAGGAAGCAGCCTGTGGCTCTGGTTTGAGCTCCCCCAAAGGGAACTCAAATTCTTCCCTTTCCATCCATGCAGGCTCCAACATCTTCCAACCACACGTCTTCACCTGCAGCCCAGGGCTCCTGAAACTGGAGAAAGGAGCCAGGCTTACACGGACTTCTCCTGAACTAGTCTGGTCAGTTTTGCATTCATTCATTCACTCACTCATTCATTTATCCACCTGTTCCTGGTTCTCGGTTATTTTTATAACAATTTACTTGTTATTGTGATGTTATCAGACACATTTACAGGGCTTTCTTTGCTATTATCCATCAGCCTTTATTAAATAGTCCAGTCCTTTATTAAAAATTGTTTTAAACATGTTACACACACTATCTCACTGACTCCTTGTGATCACTCTGAGAGATAGGGACTATTATTGTGCCTCTTGTACAGTTAAGGAAATGGAAGCACAGAAAGGTTAAGGAACTTGCCCAAAGTCACACAGCTGGAAGAGACCCCACCAGGACTCTAACCTGGGGGCTTCTCATTCTTCAGTTAGACTCCCTTGTCTGATGATACAGATGGGGGGTGAGGGGCGGTGAGAGAGGCCTCCTTCTCCAGAGGATCTTCCCGACCCAGGGATCGAACCTGGGTCTCCCACATTGTAGGCAGACGCCTTACCGTCTGAGCCACCAGGGAAGTCCTGATGGTCACACGGTTGGGGGATAAAGACAAGCACAGGCACCTGTGAGGTGGGTCTCCCACTGAAGCCCAGAGAGGGTCCTGCCAGGCCAGCTACACTCAGCAGGTGAAGTGGAGCCGGGGTCCCCCCAGGTCTGGGGTTCTGGCGTCCATCTGGCTGCTGTGTCCCAGCGCCGCAGTCACGGTCACAGAGGGGCAGCTGGTTCTACAGGAAGGTCTGGCCAGAACCTGGTTCTGCCTCTCGTCAGCATGACTTTGGCCAAATGATTTAAGTCGGGCCTCAGTTTCTTCATCTGACAAGTGGGCCTGATAACAGTTCTTAAATGTTGGCGTTGTTGTGAAGACAACCCACAGCATCTTAGCAGGCTCAGCTCAACAAGGAGTAGCAAATGGGGCCCTTCATTTTGACACCGCACCGTGTCTGTTACCTTCCTGAAGCGAGTTGGGGGAAGACTCGGGAAAGGAGGGAGAGCAGAGGGTGGCAGTATGGTTTGAATTAAGCTGTTTATATGCACCCCAGTTCAGTGACAAATGGCTGTAGTGACGGAGGAGCATGGTTTCAATTTTCCATCTGGGAGCAGACGTCTCGTGGCTCTGCCAGCCTCGTCCGGAAGTGGGCAGGTCATCCCAGCAGCCGTGGGAGCCAGGGACGGTGGCTCTCCACCCGCATGCCCACTCCCAGCCAGACTGCACTGCAACCAGGCTGGTGGGGGAGGAAAACCGTCCTTGCCGACCCCACTTGGGCCTCTCTGGGTCTTCTCACTATCCCTGGACAAAGCGCTGGGCCACACTGGGCCTGTTTCCTCATTGGTAAATGGGGTACTGTGGGGTTGTGGTGAGGAATAAACAGGGGATGCCCGTGAAGTGTAAGGAGTTTTCCAGCCACCCACTCCTATAAGGAAACTTGACCTTTCAATCTCAAGCCCTGCCCCAGGTCTAGTAAACTTGGTAGAATAAAATCAGTCATTCGGGGAAAAGCATCCTGGTTTTCGCTATTGTTTTAAGTTTAAATTGGTTCATTCAGAAGGCCCTGCTTCTCCTTGAGGTGGCATTTAATGGCCTTTAAAAATGGAATCAGAGCCCAGTCCTCCTTGGCTCAGGTCCCACTCGCGTCCCCGTTCCTCTGGAGTTGAATCCCAGCCCTTCCCACGGCCTCATGGCCGCCCTGACCCACCTTGGACTCTGACCTCTCCTGCCCCTGCCCTCCCTCCCTCCGGCCTTGGCGGGGTCCCTCAGACCAGGCACTCTGACTCCCCAGCACCCTGGGGCTCGCTGCTGCCTCCGCCTGGGACGCTCCACCGCCCATCACCCGTGTGGCTCCTCCCCTCTTTATGGCACCTCCCTGACCACTCAGGCTAGAACACTGACAGCCCTGCCTCAGTGCTCCCCGCCCCCTTCACAGTTCATCTTGATAGCACTTCTCACCAGCTGACATACAACATGTATAACTTAATGCCTGCCTTCCCTACAGGAAGGTAAGCTCCATGTGGGAATAGACACATTTGTATCTGTTGTTTCTTCATCGGTGGTGTCTCCAGAACCCAGACAGTGCCTAGCACAGAGCAGGTGTTCAATTCTGAATGTCACATGGATGGAGGGATGGATGGACAGTGGATAGCTAGATGGTAGATGACAGATGGACAGATTGTAGATGGTGGATGACAGATGAAGGGTGGGTGGGTGGATGAATGGATGGGCAGATGAGTAGATGGTAGATGATGAATGGATGCATGAGTAACTGTCTTCAGTCTGCAGGCTGGGGAATTCTGCAAGTTCTGGAAGGAAGTGGGGAACAAGGCCCTTCTCCACTCCAGTTCCCAGAACTGATCTGGGGGTTTCCTCTCTTTGTCCCCACCTGACTCTAGCACAATGAGAGGCAGGCACAGACGGCCCTTCACAGCACCCAGAACTTATTTAAGCAAAAAAGGGACCATTACAAGAACACTGTGGATCCCACAGAATCTCAAGGAGAGCTGGAGGGACAGGCGGGAGCATTCTGCAGCCAGAGATCACCCCACAGAAAGGCCTGGTGGGGGTGGGACCTACCTGCCTTGCGGCTTGATGGGACTGGAGTCCAGACACTCCTGTTAGGCCCCAAAACACAGGCAACCCAGTTCACTTTGAACTGCAGATAAACAATAGTATTTTAGTAAAGGTATGCTGTATACAATAGTTTACTGTTCTTATTTTGTCTCAATCTGGCACCCCTACCTGCTGTCCCTGAAGCCCCTACAGCTCCCGAGAAAAGTCTCTAGACGCCAGCTTCCTTGCGTCAGAGGATCCCAATGTGAAGTCATACAAACACATCCTGGGTGTGCACCTAGCTGCAAGGGATTCTGGGAAAGCCACTGTCTCCAAGCTTCTACAGCAGGAGGGGGCTCCGCCTCCTGGGGTCGGGGACTTTCTCAGACCACGGTCAGCAGCTGGGTTTGGGCTACTCTCCTGTTATGTGGAGAGCCTGGGCAGGGTGAAGAACCAGATTCTGCCCAAATCTGTTGTGTGGTCCATGAGATTTAGCTTTTGAGATCTGAACATTTTTTTTCCTCAACACATTTTCTTCACTAAATATGTCTATTTAGACACAATCTCCACTAAAAGGAAGTAGGGTTCCTTGGAGAAACGACTGATTCCAGGATTAGGGCAAATTAAGTACAAGGCAAGCCAGGAACACCATGTGCCAGGAGGCTGAGCCAAAACTGATGGGGCTGTGTCAGAAGGACACAGGGCCAGCTGGAAGGGGCTCCTGCTGCTCAAATCTGGGATGACTTGAGCATGAAAATACAGAAAAAAAAAATGTAATCCACCGCATGAAGTAAGAATGAGTCTGTAACAATAAATGTGTGTCTATGTTTATATATAACATAATACACATGAAATATACATCTATAAAATACACTGTATGAATAAATGAATGGAGGGGAAGGGAAACGTTTTCCTGAGATGAAAGTGCCAATTGACAAATGTGGAAGCCAAAACATAATGAGAAGAGGTAACATTCGATAACCATCACAAAATGCTTGTTTCAAGGAAGAGTCATCACCAGATGTTAAAACTGGTGGCTGAAGCTTTTATGGGGGTAGGATATTTACACAGTTCCAATACATCTTGCTACAAGATAATTAAAATATTTGCCACCAAAAAATATAAGCTCTTAGTGGAGAAACCTGGCAGATATCATCTTAACCAAGATATCAAAATTGACATGAGAGCCCCACAGTGAACAGGCACGTGGCCCCTGGTCTGAGGCACTAACACTTACACTATCCCTTCTGCGAGGTTCCTTCCAAAAACATGTCATCTGAATCTCACAAGGAAGAAATGTAGACAAACTTGATGTGAGGAACATTCCCCAAACCCTTGGTCAGTCATCTTTTTAAAAATGTCAGCTTCATAAAAGAAGAGCATAAAGTGAAGAGCTTATCCAGATTCAAGGATACTAACAAGATGAGAAAACTGAATGTGATTCATGATCTGAGATCTTCTTTTGCTGTAACAGACATTCCTGGACAACAGGCAAAATCTGAATAAGGTCTGCAGATTAGATTACATAATGCATCCATGTTCATTTCCCTGGTTCAGATAATTACACCAGGGTTATAGAAGAAAATGCCTCCCTCCTCCAAAGAGAATGTCCATGTTCTTAGGAAATACACACTAAGGTATTTAGAGATAAAGGGGGTTTCATGTCTGCAACCCCCTCTTAAATAATTTAGAGAAGAGAGAAAGAAGATGATCACGGAACGGCAGTAAGTGTTCCTATCTGGGGAAGCTGAATGAAGGGCAGAGGGGAATCCTCTGGAGTATTTCTGTGGCTTTTCTGCAAGTCTGAAATAATGTCAAAAGAAAAAGAAGAAACAAAAATCCGTCTAGTAAGTCAAAAGCTAAATAAAGTTCATGTCTTTGTTCCTGCTCTTCTGCTGTGGCCTCCCTTCCCTAAGAAAAACAGGGGCTGCTGCATGAAGGCTTGGGCAGAACTTTGAGAGGAAAAAAAAAACGAGGAATGCAAAACACATTTGTTAAAATGATGATATAAACTAACATGTATATAGCGCTTATTATGTGCCAGGCTTCCAAATCCTGTATGTATGACAAAACCCACTGAAAAATTAAAAATTAAAAAATAAAAAAAATTAAAAAATAAATAAATAAAAGTGATGGCCCCATCCTCAAAAAAAAAAAAAGAAAAACATTAACTTGTTTGAACCTCCTAACAACTATACAAAGCAGCTGCTATTACAGCTCGATTCACAACAGCCAAGACATGGAAACAACCTGAATGTAAACACATGAATGGATAAAGAAGATGTGGTACATACACAGAATGAAATATTACTCAGTCATAAAAAGGAGCAAAATAATGTCATTTGCAGCAACATGGATGGACCTAGAGATTATCATACTAAGTGAAGTAAACCAGAGAGAAAAAGACAAGTATCACATGTAGAATCTAAATTACAATACAAATGAACTTATCTATGAAACAGAAACAAACTCACAGACATAGCAGATTTGTGGTTGCCAGGGTGGTGAGGGTGAGGGAGGGATGGAGTTTGGGATTAGCCTATGCAAACTATTATATATAGAATGGATAAACAGCAAGATCCTACTGTATAGCATAGGGAACTATATTCAATATTCTGTGATAAACCATCATAGGAAAGAATATGAAAAAGGACATACATATTTGAGTCACTTAGCTATACAGCAGAAATTAACACACTGTAAATCAACTACACTTCTACAAAACAAAGCTTTTAAAAAGTCAAAGTAGCTGTTATTATCGTTCCCATTTTATATATGAGGAAACTGAGGCAGAGAGGCTAAATACCTCATGCAAGGTTTCACAGATTGTAAGTGGCAGAGCTGTGATCTGAACCCAGGCCGACCAGCACCAGATTCTTCTTCTGTCCCCTCTAAATTTATCAGATAGGGAAGATGTCAAAGGTTCCAACTATGAGGAATTGAAAAGTGAAAATGAGACAAGAGCACAGACTAGAACCTGAAACCACATCAGTCACCAATTCCCAAAATGCTGCCCTGATAATCACCAGCTACGGAGGGGCTGGGGTGAAGACCCCAGAGTGAATGGTGGCAAACCCAAGTGTCCAGGGAGAGAGCTGTCACGTGGACAAGCAGCTATCATTGCTCAGCCCGCAGGACAGGTGTCCACCTGCTAGACTGGGTTGAATAGTATCCCTCCCAAATTCATGTCTCCCTGGAACCTCAGAATGTGATGTTACTTTGAATTGGGACCTTTGCAAAGGTAAATAGTTAAGGATCTTGAAATGGCCACGTGACCTGGGGCAGACATCAGAGTGACATGGTGAGAAGCCGAGAGATGCCTGGGGCCCCCAGAAGCTGGAAGAGGCAGAATTCTAGATTCTAGAAGTTTCAGACTTCTGATCTCCAAAACCGTGAGTAAGTGTCTGCTATTTAAGCTACTGGATTTACCGTCATTTGTTACAGCAGTTCTAAGAAGTGACACCTGCACTTCTCACCTGTTCCCAGGTGAGCCGGACCTGACCTACCCAAGGTCCCTTCTCCCATTTGTCCTCACAGGACCCACTTGACAGCTGGATCTGCAACATGCTCAAGAAAAAAGACGCATCTCTCCAAACTTCCTTGCAGCAAGAAGTGGCCGTGGGACCCAAGTCTGACCAAGAAGTACCAGTGGAAATTCACGAGCCGAGACCTCTAGGAAAGCTATGCTTCCATTGTTTTTCTGGTTCAGACACAGACTCGGGTTCTCCCTCAGAATTCCAGAATTGAAAAATATACTACCTGGAACAAAAGAGGCAGAATTAAACCGCCATGTGGCTTCTGCCCTTCATGGTATCTCTTCCTTCCTGGAAGGTCTGCTATGGGATAGAGGTGAAGAGTCATCTTTTAACCACAAGGACACACACCACTCTCTGAGGATGGCAGGGCAGGAAGTGGGAAGGAACCTGGAGGACTTCCCAAGTGTGCATCCCCGGGACCTCCCAGCCACTGTGGTTGGGTCTCCGTTACATGCAGCTCAACGCATTCCCAGCTGACATTTTGACAAAGAAAATCTAATTAGGATTTGAATTATATTTGACACATATATTGAATTAGCAAACTGTTGATGGAGACGTGTGCTTATTAGATGAGACAGCACACACTTGGTGCCCAGTTAATCCTGGCATGTAGTGGCACTTGGCACATGTGGGTTCCTTTGCTGCCTTCCTGGGTCAGACAGGGGTGGGGGGACAGTGGGTCTGGACTGGTGACAGTGGGATGGAGTAGAAGTATCCTTGGACAGCAGCCATGACTGGTGTAAGAAGGTGAGAGCCCACAAGCTGGGAGCCTGCTGGCTGACAGGTCAGCCCATCCCCATTCAGGAGGCAGCAGGGCCCAGAGGGTGGCCTTCTGCCCACGTGGGATCCAGGCCAGGCACTGAGAGAAGAATTGGTTTAATGGTCTGTCTCCTGGTCCTTGGATGAAGGCCGCTACTGGTTTAGTTGGCCAGGATGAGTCAAAGGAACACCATGAGGGTTTCGAAACCTGGACCTTCGGCACCAAATTTGTTTTTTTAAGGAGCTAAAAGATTTTTAAAGTCCCAGTGGTAGTCTAGGACAGGTCTTGGTGTGAAAAATTGGAAGGAAAATGGGTAAGACAAACAAACAAATCAACCCCATAAAACATGTAACGGTTTCAGGACCACCCACCAAGCTGCAGGGTTCTTACTTTTCCTTTTTAGTATGAAGTGGCCATGGTTTGAGGAGCCAGGATTTCACAGTTCCTGTCACCCATTCCATGGGTCCCCTGGGCCCTCGGGGCAGGGCAGGAGAAAGAGGGAAGGCAGGTCTCCGCTGGGAGCCAGAATCAGGGAAGAGGCTCTGAAGTCAATCTAATCTAAGGATCTTCCAGCTTCCGTTCATATTCTTCCAGGGAAGAGGCATCATTCCCTCTTCATAAGGCACATTTCACTTTTGGAAGTCCTGCCAGTCTGAATCTTCCTCATTGTACTTGGTAGAAATCTGTCTCCCTGTGGCATGTACCCACTGGTATTAGTTCCATGCTGCAAAGCAATGTAGTGATGATACATGTGGCACCGTGGGCATCCACCAAGGGCTGAGCACGTCTCAAGTACAACATTTAATCCACATAAGCACCCCGTGAGCACTGTCATTATTGCCTCTTTACAGAGGAGGCCACCGATGCTCAGAGAGGTTCAGCAACTTGCCCAGTGTCACACAGCTGGTGAAGAGTTGATGTGGGATTCAAACTCAGTCATGTCTGTGTCCTGCTCGTAACTCTTCGACCATGTGACCCCTTCGTGGCCCCCGGTCTGCCTCTCTTCACTCTAAACCCTCCTGTTCTGTCACAGTTGCTCACGATAAACCTTGGACTGGGCATGTGACCCACTGGTGATGAAAGGAATGCAAAAGCAGGCCCGCTGGGGAATCCCAGGAATGATTTTCTTCCCCAATAAAAGAATACTGTGAGTGTGGAGATTTCTTTAAAAATGGGAAATAGAACTGCCATATGACCCAGCAATCCCACTTCTGGGCATACACACCCAGGAAACCAGATCTGAAAGAGACACATGCACCCCAATGTTCATCGCAGCACTGTTTATAATTGCCAGGACATGGAAGCAACCTAGATGCCCATCAGCAGATGAATGGATAAGGAAGCTGTGGTATATATACACCATGGAATATTACTCAGCCATTAAAAAGAATTCATTTGAATCAGTTCTAATGAGATGGATGAAACTGGAGCCCATTATACAGAGTGAAATAAGCCAGAAAGATAAAGATCATTACAGTATACTAACACATATATATGGAATTTAGAAAGATGGTAATGATAACCCTATATGCAAAACAGAAAAAGAGACACAGATGTACAGAACAGACTTTTGGACTCTGTGGGAGAAGGCGAGGGTGGGATGTTTCGAGAGAACAGCATCAAAACATGTATATTATCTATGGTGAAACATATCACCAGCCCAGGTTGGATGCATGAGACAAGTGCTTGGGCCTGGTGCACTGGAAAGACCCAGAGGGATCGGGTAGAGAGGGAGGTGGGAGGGGGTATCAGGATGGGGAATACACGTAAATCCATGGCTGATTCATGTCAATGTATGACAAAAACCACTACAATATTGTAAAGTAATTAGCCTCCAACTAATAAATGAAAAAAAAAAAAAAAAAAAAGAATACTGTGAGAAAGAGGACCCACCCCCTCGTCCCTTCTTCCCATCTCAGACTCAGCATGGGGACAGTCTGTGACCGGCGGCCGTCCTGCCCACAGAGGAGGGGGGGAGGTCTGCATGGATGCTGACCAGCTGTCCTGACATCCCTGAGCCTCTGCCCCCAGATCATCTCCCTTCTGTCTTCTCACGTGAGATGTCTGGATGTTTTCAGAGTGATGATTCTCCAACGGACCCAGCACCAGAATCATCCTGAGGGCTTGTGAACTCGGACAGGTTTGACTCACAGGATCTAGGTTGGGACCCAAGAATCTGCCTTTCTGACAAGTCCTGGGGCTACCGCATGGGTTCGTGTTAGCTGCTGCCCCAAAGCATGTCACTCAGCACAGTGGCCATGATTACTAGAGCACCTTTCAGCCCACAGCTCCCCTGTAATCACTACTCTGTGGTGAGGTCACTGTGAGAAATTCTGTTTCCTAAATGAGCAGTCAGAGGCCCAAACAGGCAGAAGTGACTTCTCTGGCAGGCCAATGGTTAAACCTCCCCCCTTTCAATGCAAAAGGCATGGGTGTGATTCCTGGCTGGGGAACTAAGATCCTACATGTCCTACAATGCAGCTGGGAAAAAAAAAAAAACTTGTCCAAGCTTCCTCAGTTGGTAAGGGGGTGGGAGTCAGGCCAGGGACCCTCAGGTCAGTGCTCTGACCCTGGGTCACCTTGCGCAGAGCCCCCTCTGTTGGGGTCCCCAAGCAGCGTGCTGGCATTCAGCCTGCTCACACCACTCCTGCCCACCGTTGCTGTGTCTCAGACAGACTCTGCAAGAGGGGAGTGCCAGCTCCCTCCCAGCTGCCACTGTCTCCCCAGCTGCCAGTGCATCTTTTGTGTGTTGGACATCTGGGGGCAAAAACTTCGGGACCCAGGGTTGCTGCATTCTGGGAGTTCAGAAGAACTTCCTGAAGCAAGAGAAAGAGGTGTGGGCACCAAGGAAGGCTGTAGGCTCTGCAGGAGAAAGGCTGGAAGGGCCACTCACAGTGCTTGGGGGTTGCCGTTGATTTGGGGGGGGGGGGGGGGGGCGGGTGAGCATGTCTATGGCCTTAACAAAGCATTTGTCAGAAACCTTCATTTCCCAAACATCAGTTGTCATCATCTCATCTTTGTGATTTCTATGACCCACCCGCACATCTGCTTATGCAGTATTTTTAAATCAACATTTAAAAAGCCTTAAAAGGGAACTTCCTTGGTGGTCCAGTGGTTAAGAATCCACCTGCCAATGCAGGGGACACAGGTTTGATCCCTGTTCCTGGAACTAGGACCCTACTTGCCACAGAGCAACTACCGAGCCTGTGCTCCAGTCTAGGAGCCACAACTACTGAAGCCCACGCGCCCTACAGCTAGGGCGCCACAAGAAAAGTCGCTGCAACGTGAGCCCAGGCACCACAATGAAGAGCAGCCCCCGCTCGATGCAACTAAAGATCGCCTGCCTGCAGCAGTGAAGACCCAGCACAGCCACAAAAAAATTAATGCTTAAATTAAAAAGCCTCAAGTATATTTATTAAAAAGGAAAGCTGAGAATTCCCGGGTGGTCCAGCAGGTAGTACTCTTGAGCCTCCCCTTAGGAAGCACAGGTTTAAGTAAGATTTCGCATACCACTGCCAAAAAAAGAAAAAAAGACCACTAATCCCACCATCGATGGGAATGAGAAGTACTTCTTACAAATAGATGGCCGGTGAAAGCAAATGCAGAAAGTGGATGGGGAGATGAAAAAGGTCGGCCAGGAACCTCCAAAACGGTTTGTGGATGCTGGCGCTCGCAATACATAGAGACACACGACTCAACTGGACAAAAACGGACTGACGAAAAAAAAAAAAAAAAAAACGGACTGACGCCCGGGGAAGAGGACGTCTGTTCAGGGCTGAGCTGGGTTTCCCCCTCCCCAAATTCACGTGTTGAAGCCGCAACGCCCGATATGTCTGTCTGTGGAGATGGGGCCTCTTAAGATACACGTGCTCAGTCGTTTCCGACTCTCTGGGACCCACTGGACTACAGCTCTCCAGGCAAGAATGCTGGAGTGGGCTGCCATCTTCTCCTCCAGGGGCTCTTCCCAACCCTGGGACTGAACCCGCATCTGCCCGCATTGCAAGCGGATTCTTTACCACACTGCCACCAAGGAAGCCCTTCTGAAGGAGATAACGAAGGTTAAACGGAGTCTACGCGGCAGGAATTGATCCTACAGAACCCGTCCTCGTAAGACGAAAAAGAAACACGAGGAATGCTCCAACAGAGAAGACTCAGTGAGGAGGGGGCGCCTGCAGGCCCAGGAGAGAGGCCCTCTAAGCCTCCCTCTTGGTCTTCGGCCTCCAGAGCTGTGGGGACGACAGGCTCTGCGGTGGGAGCCCCGGGGGCAGCCGAGCGGACTAGGACGCTGACGGAGTGAGGGCAAGGCTGTCCTACTCACCACGCCGTGCGACTAGGTGGTCAGAGGCAGCCCCTCAGGCCGCAGCCCAGCCCGGCCGACCGGAACCCACCAGCCCGGCCCCACAAGCACGCACACACCCACACCCATGTCAGCACGCACACATGCCTTTACGCCCCCACGTCCTCACGCCCCCACGTCCGCACGCACACACGTCCTCGCACCCACGTCCTCACGCCCCCACGTCTGCAGGCCCCAACGGCCTCACGCCCCCATGTGCGCGCGCCCCCACGTGACTTAAGATTCACTCACATCCGAGATGGAAATCCTTCCGTCATTAGCATCTCCACGCCCTTGTGCCGCCTTCCGGGGAGGATGGCGTGGAAAAAAACAACCAGCCTGCTGCTGCTTCCAAGGCGCTTCACTCGTGTCCGACTCTGTGGACCCCGTAGACAGCAGCCCACCAGGCTCCCATGCCCCTGGGATTCTCCAGGCAAGAACACCGGAGTGGGTTGCCATTTCCTTCTCCAAGCAGCCTGGAAGGACCTTTTAAACGTTTTATTACACAAACGGTTGAGGTGTGCCATAAAAGATAAGTCCCAGAAACGTTTTAGAAATCAAATCAGTTTTATTGAAACGATAGCAACGTGGTCCCTGTTCAAGCGAAGCACACATAAATTTACAATAAATTTTTGTACATAGGAAGTAGTAAAATACATCATTTTTCATAGAAAAAAGCACACGTGTAAGCTGCGGGCTGAGTGAGCCTACAGACAGTATGAAAAATCAGAACATGATGGGAAAAACCGGAAGAAAACCAAAACTTTATATTTTGGGGGTCCCGGTAACGCTGTCGGCCAGATTTATCATCTTTTTATGCGTGAGGTGCTGAAGGGGCCGTAGGCACTGTTAAACACACTAAATGAGAAGGGGGTCCCTGATTAGGAGAGCTTCTACTTTGAAGCCCTGTATTCATTTCTGGAAGATAAATGGTTCCAGTTTCAAAATGTTTGCGAGAGTGAAAAAGATAGCTAGACCTGGTTCTGGGCAAAGAGTTTCTAGTCCATTATACGGGCCAGTTAATGAAGCATTCAAGAACAGGGGAATTTTACTTTTAAATGATAGAGTTCACTCCTATTGGATGTTTCAGATTCTCCCTCGGGCAGAATGCTTCAAAAGCAAACCTACTGAAATTTCCCTGGACTGCCACTAATTCTAAAAACCCAAACTCAGAGTCTGGATGTGGTCACAGCCACCAAAGCCTGGTGACAA
The DNA here is from genome assembly GCF_963930625.1 of Muntiacus reevesi. Lineage (NCBI taxonomy): Eukaryota > Metazoa > Chordata > Mammalia > Artiodactyla > Cervidae > Muntiacus > Muntiacus reevesi. The sequence goes on along the minus strand of NC_089250.1, from coordinate 224,471,215 downwards.
GCAGAAGTCCAACAGTGTAATAATACCTAACTAACATCCAGAAGTTTCCAAGGACTCAGATCTTTGGCAGGGACAAGATGAGTATCTGACAGTCTGACCAAATTCTTCCACTCTGACATTTGGAGTCGGACAGTCGGTACTTAAGAATTATAACAAGCCCACAGTGTGCAAAGCAAAAACAGTCCTGCTCATTTCAGCTCTGTCAAGGTTAACAGTTTCATTCCTTCTACAAACTCCCTCTAGCTGGGAATAGTATTTACCTTCTGTTTCTGTTCTAATTAGGGATACGCTGAAAGGAAGCCCCAGCTTGGTTCCCCAGGTAGAGCTCCTCATCCAGACTATCTTCGTTTTTTCTTTTAACTTTCTGCTAGCTCTTTTGCCTTCGAAATATGCTGATTGAGGGTGGGATCAACTTTGAAACTGGCATTCACGAAAGTGATCTATTGGCCAGTCTGGTGGTGGAAGGTGGAATTTTACCTTCTGCAAAGAAACGCTATTTACAAAAGGGTATTTTATTTCACTGTGGGTTCGGGTCGAGGCCTATGAAGTTTTATATGGCGATGGGAGCCAGAGAGCACCATGCTCCTCGGAGCCTCAGCAACATTTGGCAAGAACCGTTCCACAAAAACAGGAAGAGAAATCCCCCGCGTGTGTTACCATCTCTTGTTATTATGCCGCAAGATGGTTTCATAACCACTGGCTGTGTCTCCTTCCAGAGCTGCTAACCTCGGCGAGGAATGTACTAAAGAATGAAGCCATTCCTCCCAGTGCAGAAAAATAGGTCATCTGACGGATGGGGAATCTGCACACTTCAGTGCCATTTTTAAAGGCAGCAACTAAACAGCCCTTCTTTGGCTGTTTTTGGCCACCTTGGTGGGACCCACAGAGAACGAGGGGTTGAAATTAAAAGGTGGGCTTCATACAGAATCACTTGCTAAGCAAAGACCCTGGTGGGAGACACAAAAACTAGTTTGGGCGGGGTGTGAGCCGCAGCGAGGTGAGGATCAAGGAAGGGTCCTGGTTCGTTAGTCCTCAATGAGACCAAAGGTCGAGGCAGCAGACAGACAGGCCACGTGGACGTAGGGAAGGACCAAGACAAGACACATCTCTGGAGTTAGGGCTGAACTCGAAGTCAGCCAGCACTGCTGTGTATAGAACCAGCCTGCACGCAGCAGGACGGGAGCAGGACTGGCGCCAAGGCAGAGTCCCATGGCCCAGCCAGTTTGTCTGACCAGCAAACATTAATCCCATTTTTCACCATTGGTAGGGACAGACTGTGTTTCTGAATGTTTTAAATAGCTACCTCTACTCCATCCCTGAAACTCCCCTGCCTCCCGAGCGTTCTCCGTGCGCCTCTTCCCATGGCCCCAACACCTCGCGGTGTCAGCTCCGAATCCTTCATTCTCTCCTCCAGTTGGAATCCTCTCTCCATCCATAGAAGGACACCTCCGTGGGGAGACCCCCGGGCCTCAGCAGGATGATCACTGGCTCTCTGCTCAGGACCCCAGGGATGCTCTCTCTTCCCAACGCGAGGAGCTGAGACCAAGGCACGGCAGACGGGACGCTGGACTCCAATCAAAGGAAGCTTCCTGACTCCCCACATCCCCAGCCCACCCCACCCCACCCCCATGACAAAATAAAAAGCGAACCCCTGAAGCCGTCTTGAGGACGTGCCCTTCTCCCCAGCCTTGCAAGTTCACTGCCTGACAGCAAAGATGCGGAAGGCCTTTCCGTCTCTAGGGGTCCTCAAGCTGAAAAAGAAGGAAGAGCGCATGTTACCAAAAGTTCTGCAGGGATCGATCTGGGGGTGGGGGAGCTGGGTGTCCCCAGGTCCCCTCAGTGGAAGCAGTGTGGCCAAGAGATGCTTCCTAAAGCTTCAGGAACAGGGCCCGCCCTGGCCAGGAGCAGCTGGCAAAGCCCCCTGCCTCTGCAGACATGCCTGGGTCTGAATCGAGATCTGGGTTGTTAAGGTATTTCTGTTAACTTGGAATTTGCTGGCCCCTGTCTCTCAGAATGCAACTCAGCCTCCAGGACTTCTGCCTGGTTTTTGCTACCACCTGTCAACCCAAAGAGAAACCACCTGCTTGACTGATTAATAGGGTGGTGTTAAAACAGTAGTACATGTGTTCCAGTTACTAAAAGAGGCAGCACAATTGGGCTCAGATATTGTATAGGAGTGTAGAGAAAGTTGCTCAGTTGTGTCCAAATCTTTGTGGCCCCATGGACTATACAGTCCCTGAAATTCTCCAGGCCAGAATACTGAAGTGGGTAGCCTTTCCCTTCTCCAGGGGATCTCCCCAACCCAGGGATCAAACCCAGGTCTCCTGCATTGCAGGGGGATTCTTTACCAGCTGAGCCACAAGGGAAGCCCTGATGTGAAGAACTGACTCACTGGAAAAGACCCTGATGCTGGGAAAGATTGAAGGCAGGAGGAGAAGGGGACAACAGAGGATGAGATGGTTGGATGGCATCACTGACTCGATGGACATGAGTTTGAGCAAGCTCTGGGAGTTGGTAATGGACAGGGAAGCCTGGCATGCTGCAGTCCATGGGGTCGCAAAGAGTCAGACACGACTGAGCAACTGAACTGAAATGAAATGAATTGTAAAGGAAGCATTTTCTATCGGCCTTTACCTTCCTCCCACAGTGAAGCCATTCGTATCCCTATTTTTCAGGCAAGAGTATGAAAGCAAGGAGCTAAATCCTTTTTTAAAAACAAACAAACAAAAAACCCAGCTTTGTTGAGATACAACATGCCATGAAATTCACATTTTTGAAGTGGACAATTCAGTGACTTTTAGTGATTTGGGGGGGGGCTATGCAATCATATCTGCAGTCCAGGTCATTACAGTCACCCCTAGAAGGTCTCTGGTGCCCATTTACGGTCAGTTCCCCTGGCCAGTTCTGTTCCTATGGACCTGCCTCTTCTGGACCTCTCATATCAATGGAATCACACAGTGTGTGACATTCTGTGATTGGCTTCTGTTCTGGGCATGGTGTTTTGAGGTTCACCCATGTTGTGGCCTCAAAACATCATGCTCAGAACAGAAGCCAATCACAGAAAGCCAATCATCCCTAAAGGAGAACCAGTCGATCCTGAAATAAATCAACCCTGAATATTCATCAGAAGGACTGTTGCTGAAGCTGAAGCTCCAATACTTTGGCCACCTGATGTGAAGAGCTAACTTACTGGAAAAGACTCTGACACTGGGAAAAATTGGCATGAGGAGAAGGGGATGACAGAGGATGAGGTGGTTGGATGGCAACACTGACTCAACGGACATGAGTTTGAGCAAACTCCGGGAGAGAGTGAAGGACAGGGAAGCTGCAGTCCGTGGGGTGGAAGAGAGTCGGACACGACTTAGTGACTAAACAACAAAACAGCAACATGTTGTAGCATGTTCAGCACTTCATTACTTTTCTTACCAGGTGATATTCCATCACATGGGTAGATCACACATCATTAATCCCTTCCTCAGTTGATGGACTTAAGATTTCTTCCATTTTGGCCAATATAAATGATGCTGCAATGAACATTTGCATACAGGTTTCTGTGTGAATGTATGCTTTCAACCAGAGAGGCAATGGCACCCCACTCCAGTACTCTTGCCTGGAAAATCCCATGGACGGAGGAGCCTGGTGGGCTGCAGTCCACGGGGTCGCTAAGAGTGGGACACGACTGAGCGACTTCACTTTCACTTTTCACTTTCCTGCATTGGAGAAGGAAATGGCAACCCACTCCAGTGTTCTTGCCTGGAGAATCCCAGGGATGGGGGAACCTGGTGGGCTCCCGTCTATGGGGTCGCACAGAGTCGGACACAACTGAAGCGACTTAGCAGTGGCAGCAGCATGCTTTCAACTCCTTATAGTTATATACCTAGGAGTGGAATTACTAGGTCGTATGTTAAATGTATGTTCAACTTTTAAAAAATCTGCCAGACTATTTTCCAAAGCAGTTGCACTGTTTTCCATTCCCACCAGTGACACACAAGCATCTTCCAGCTTCTCCACATCCTGTCAACATTTATTTTTGTCCCTTTTACAGCCATTGGCTCCCTGTACAAAAACAGCTTCCTCGTGCTTTTGATCCAGCTGCATAGTATTCTCTTGTAGGAAGCTATTGTGTACTCAGTCGCTAAGTCATGTCTGACTCTTTGAGACCCCATGGACTGTAGCCCACCAGGCTCCCTTGTTCATGGGATTTTCCAGGTAAGAATACTGGAGTGGGTTGCCACGCCCTCCTCCAGGGGATCTTCCTGATCCAGGAGTCAAACCCGTGTCTCCTCTGGCTCCCGCACTGGAAGGCAGATGCTTTTTACCACTGTGCCACGCTATTATCATATAGTTAACTGGGTCCCTGAGGATGGATATTTAGCCATTTCTAATGTTTTGCTTTTGCAAACAATGCTACAGAGAACAACCTGGTCCATGGGGCTGCCTATATCTATAGGAGGGCACCCAGGGATAAGCTCCTAGGAGTGGAATTACTATATCAGAGGATGTGCCCACTGGTGATGTGGGCAACCTGCTGAATTGTGTTTCAGGAAGGTTACCATGATTCACAAGCCCCTCAACTATGCACGAAGTGGCCTGTTAACCCACGTGTCTCCAGCACAGCTCCTCAGGTGGATTTTTTTTTTTAAGGTAATTACCATTCTTTTTTTTTTTTTTGGTTGAGCTGGGTCTTCTGGAAATGTGTATCAGATGGGAGCCCTTGGCAAGAGGGGGCAGTGGGGAAAGTCCAGAGCCCAGAAACAGCAGAATATTGGTGCCAGAAGCCCCCATGGACCGCGGAGGCAGAGGGTGGACACTGTGGTGGGGGCTGCAATGACTCTGGCCGCCCTGCAGTTTTCTCAGAAGCTCAGATTTCAGGGCCCTCCTCAGGCCTCTGGGCAAGACTTTCCTGGATTCTCTGCCCAAGTGAATCGTCTGGAAGAATCACTCAGAGCCACATGCCTTCGACTATTACACGTGCTGGGGACAATTACCAGAGTCTGTGATTCTGAAACTCTACGGATGGGACAGGGGGTGCCCCCATCAAGCCAGGGACAGGGGCCACTCAGGCTGTCATCCAGACAGGAACCCTAAGGTTCCTACCAGACATGCCCACTGAACAGCCAGCCCACCTGGAAGGCACAAGCAGGCTCTGCTGCTCGGGCTGTTTATTTCTCAGCACGTCAGACAGCGGGCCAGCCAGCATCACGGAGCATCAGGTGGGTCCCTCCCACTGCCTCAGGCAAGGTCCGTGCTTCAGGCATTTACCAAGCTCCAGTTCTGCTAGGAAAGTTGACAGTTGTGTGCGACTGAAGAAAACCAAGTGTGACCTGATAAATTATAAGACAACCTCCTTTTCTAAATCTTGCCCTCTGACTCTTTCTAGGCTAGCCTGTAGCTCCCACAAGGGAATGTAAACCAGCACATTATTTCTGAACAATTTTCACCAAAGGTATTGGATGATGTTCCCAAAATATACTGAACAATTTTCATAAAGGATATTAAAAATCCTACAACTGATTCTGAACAAATAGCTGAACTCATCATTTTGTCAGTCATTCAACCATTGTTTACTGAACACCTACTATGTACGGGCATTGGGGTGGGTGTTGGGGACACAGGGTTAACCAGACCTGTGAAGGGGTTCTTACCTTCACGGGGCTTACAGTCTGGGGGTGAGAGATCAACTGCTAAATAAGTGTAAGGAGTAATTGCAGACAGTGGTGGGTCCTGAGGATCAGATTAGATTGGGGGTGTGGCGGGGGGGAATGGAGACCCCATAGCAGGAGGGTGCCTCCTTGGGGAGCTGGCATTTTTGTGTAGATGTGAACAACATGAAGGTCCAGCCATGGGAGGTATAGGAGCTGGGAGGGCCCAGGGTTGGGTACCAGCAGGTGCAAAGGGCCTGATATATCCAGGAAAGAGAGCAGGCCAATGAGGGGCACTGTTGTGATGAGGCAGATGCTATACCAGGAGGGTGGGGAAGTGGGTGGGGTGACTGCCTGGTAAGAGTCGGAGATTTTTTTCTCAGCAGGGCTTGAACAGGAGAGAGACACACCATGTATCACAGAAAGAGGTCAATTTGGTGGCTGTGGCTATGCTGCTAACAGGAAGTTACCTAAGCAAAGTGTGGGGAAAGCACACAGGTTGTGCAAAGATGTTCTTTGCTGTGTTGTTCACAACAAAAAAAAAGGAACCAACCCAGATGTTGGTCAACTGGGTAAAGAAACGATGGTCTGTCCATGCGACAGAATAGCATGGAGCCATGGAAATGATGGTGTGGCTATGTCGGGCATGGGAAATGTTGGGAAGACACTCACAACTATTGTTGACTGAAAAAAACTTAACAGAACGATGCAGGCAGTCTGATCCCTTTTTCTGTAGAAACAAAAGCAAAACCACAAGGGAGTTCCCTGATGGCACAGTGGATGAGAATCTGCCTGCCAATGCAGGGGACACGGGTTTGACCCCTGGTCTGGGAAGATTCCATGTAACACGGAGCAACTAAGCCCATGCACCACTACGGAGTCTGAGCTCTAGAGCCCGTGAGCTGCAATTCCTGAAGCCCACGTGCTCTAGAGTCTGTGCTCTGCAACAAGAGAAGATACTGCAAGGAGAAGCCCATGTACCACGACTAGAGAGCAGCCAAGGCTCTCCAAAACTAGAGTGAACCTTCAGAGACCCAGCGCAGCCAACAGGAAAATTAATTAAGAAAACTAAGAAATAAACTGCTACTGTGTAAATAGGAAAAAATCTGGAAGGAAACCACCAGAGTGTTTATAGTGGGATTTTCTGTGATAGTAGTTTCTTAAAATTATTTGCACTATTTCTTGAAATTTCTCTAATCTTACTATGAAAAGTTGGGGGGTGGGGAAGAAGGGAGAAAGAGAAAGGAAGGAAGGGAGAAAGAGAGAGAAAGGGAGGGGGAAGGGAGGGAAAACCAGTATAAAAACCCCCTCTGAGAACTGGGGAAGAACCGGAGCTGGCCTGGGAAGCCCCTGGGGTGTCCCCAGGGTCACTGATCTACTGGAATGGGAGTCCCGGGAAAGGTTGAGGCACTGTAGCCTCGGGTGGTGTCACAGCCCAGCCCTGGGGAGTGAGTTCAGGCTTCCGACAGCCCCTCGCCTGCCCTGGGTACCAGTGCTCAGCTCTCCGAGCCAGCGGCTGTGTCTGGCACACACACCGCTGCACCCCAACGCTGCCTCCATTCATTATGTAATCTTACCCCGTCCAGTCCCCGCAGGCCCCCGAGAGATCTCCAGGGTTCCTCCCACTTACAGAAAGGGAAGCAAGGCTCTAAGAGGTGACGTGATTTGCCCCAAACAGAACACCTGTTCCTGGTGCAGCTAGGACACGGATGCAGCTCTGTGGATGCTCTGGGACCCTTTCCTGACCCTCATCCTAAATGGATGGGCTATGACCACACCACTGCCCAGAACCACAATGGGCAACCCTACACGGGGCTCAGAAGCCAGGAGCCCCTTGGGAGGTGGGAGGCTGCAGGCCTGCCAGGAGCCAAAAGCATAAGGCTTCATCCTGAAAGCTCACTCCTGTGGGCGAAAATTACTCAGGGAGGAGGTGGTTGGTGTTTGGCAGCACACAATAGAGACTGGATTAAAGAGAGAGGACAGTGTACCTCTGTCCCAGGACAGGTAGTCCACTAGTTGGCAGCTAACCCCAGGGGGTATGGAACCCAGCAACAAAAGGATGGCAGAGGATTGCTCTCCTGGCTTTACATGTGTGACATCTTTTTTAGTATTAAGCAATATCACTTATATGCATACATGAACATGTATGTATTTATATGTATAGTGTGTTATACATACATAAACAAATTTTTAAATACTCTAATCTGTTCCCCCAGATTCTCACCCTCTACTGATCTTCCAGGAAACTTCAAGAGTCAGACAGAAATAGTTCCAGATCTTATCTATTGGACCTTGGAGTGGTTAATCCATTTCTCTGAGCCTCAGTTCCTGCTTCGAGGACAGAGTTCACAAAAGCACCCCCTCCTCAGGGGCCCTATGCGAGGTGAATGAGCTCATCCAGGGAAGGTTCTGGGAGCTCAAGCCCTGGGTCATGGACAGCGCCACCTCACGAGACTGGAAACCGCATTCTCCCATCAAGGGAACAGCGGGTAGGTGCACAGCGGCGAGTGAATTGTTATTAAGCCCAAGCCCCAAGCAATCGTCAAACCTCATCTCATTTCATGAAATAGAAAATATTTTTTAGGATAAAACAATTTCAGAAAATATTTTTTTAGGGAAAAAAATACAATCTTTATAAAAATACAATTTTCATTTTTATGTGTATTGCCCGGGGTGGGGTGGGGGAAGCCTGGAAAAGTTATAAAAAAGCAGTTAACAGAGATTAACAGAATGCCTATAGGAACTCTTGTTTTCTAATCCGTAGACAGATTATTTAAATAGAAAGTGAAAGTGTTAGTTGATCAGCCGTGTCCGACTCTTTGCAGCCACGTAGACTATGTAGCCTGGCAGACTCCTCTGTCTATGGGATTCTCCAGGCAGGAATACTGCAGTGGGTTGCCATTTGCTTCAGGGAATCTTTCCGACCCAGGGATCAAACTTGAGTCCCCTGCATTGTAAGGCCACACTGACAGAGGCGGGGGAGACTGCCGGCCCGAGGACACCCAGCTGGCGAGCAGTACAGAGGGGTCCCAAATGCCATTCTTTACCATCTGAGTTGCCAGTGAAGCCCTATTGTTTAAATAATAAGTAAGTATTTCTTTTCTAACTAACATTTGTAAAGTTTACAAACAAGTGTACCTTAGGAGTGTAAAAGGCTCACCCCAGCCCCTTCTGTAGTCAACAACCTGTATGCAGTGAGGAGTCACGTGTGCTGGTTACCAGTCTGAGTATGGGCCCTGCCGCTTATTGGTGGAGTGACCTTGGGCAAGTCATTTAACCTCTCTGTTAAGCCTCCCTTTCCTTATTGATAAATGAGGGTAACTGTGGTCTCTGCCTCATGGGACTGTAGGGAGGTGAGCTGAGCTAATGAGAGTACAGATCTGAGAGTGCTGGGAAACGGGAGCCGGGAGGGAGGGAGACGCCGGTGGAAAACAGCTCAGCTTGGTCCAGCAAAAGTCATTCCATCTGGAAATAACAGCCCAGTGGTTTCTGCTTCCCAGAGTTTCTGCATAAGTTGAGAGAGTTTTAGACACCCAACCCTCGAGACTCCCAGGGCTCATGGTGGTTACCGAGGGCTTGAAATGCAGCTCGCCCAGGCTGAGACACGTTCTGTGTGCAAAACACCTGCTGGGTTTCCCAGCTCTTATAAGAAAAGAAGAGTGCAAGTTTCCCACCAACACTGCTTCTGTTCATACGTATTGAAACAATAATAATGATGCATTGGATGAAGTGAAATGTACTCTAAATTCTCCCTTCTGTTTCTTTTTCACTATGATTACTAGAAACCTTAAAATCCCCATGTGTTGGGGAAAGAATCTCAAAAAAAAAAAAAAAGAAAAGCAGATATATGTATATGTATAACTGACTCACTGTCTTGTACACCTGAAACCAACACAACACCGTAAATCAACTATGCTCCAATAATTTTTTCTTAAATCCCATATGTGGCTCACGGTATGTATCTGGGACATGCCACAGTAGACAGAGGCCTCTGAGGACAAGAATTTGACTTCTTCTGTCCCTGCTGTGGCCCCAGCCCCAAGGACAGTGCGCAGCACACAGGAACTGCCCCGTAAATGCTACCCCAGGTGGCCTACCATTCGGGTAAACATCAATCCACGTATATACCATCAACCTCTGTAAAGAGGTCATTGTGACCAAGAGTATTATATGTCATTGTTCGGTATATTTCCCAATCTCATTGTGAAATCTGTCTTTAAAAATCAGTCCTGGCCTCAGAAAAAAAAAAAAAATTCCTGAACTGCTATTCTTCCAGATGTCCAGCTTCTTTTTGAGAATATCTGGACAAACCCAGGTCCCAACATCTAAAGTTCTCCTGGATTCCTTTTCCTTCCTTTCTTTCATGGGCATGTGTGTGTGAGAGAGAAAGTGCCTGTCCTCTTACGTGGTCCCAGTTCTGCATGGTCATCTTTCAAAACTTTCAGGAAATCCTCTTCTAGAAAAAGATAATTGCTAAACTAAAGAGACTTTGAAGCGGAACCAACTTGTGGTCTGTGTACTGAGAATTCTGTTCGGAAGGTTTCATTTGTTTGACTGATTGAAGGATTCCCTAAATTTAGAATGTGGCTTTCTGTGAATGGGCTGCTATATGTCCAGTGTCCACATCTCTCTCGGGACAGCCATGACCACTCCAGGGGCCCTGCAGACGCTGAGGACCGAGTCACCGTTCAGCCTCAGGCTGGGTTCCCACAGTCCCTAATGGGAACAGGCTCCAGGGAAATTTCGCAGCCCTGGTCCCTACGCAGAGGGGCTCAGGTCCCATCTAAAGAAGGGGAGGAGGGGGCTGCCCTGCCTAGGGCAGCCAGACATCTCTGCAGGAGCCACGTCCCCACAGAGGCCCCTCCAGACTGTAAGATGGGACCCTGCTGGATGTACTCAGCTCCCGGCACCACCCTCCATAGCAGAGACACCTGTGCCCTGCTACTGAAGTTGTATTTCCGCACTGTCTGTCCTGCAACTAGGTGACAAGTCCCAGGAGGGCGGAGATAGGGGCTATGTATTCCCCGCTTGGTCCCAGTGCCTGGGACACTGTAAGGGTTCACCCCGTGTGTGACGCCTGATGGGTGAGAGCACGCGGAACAGATGGATATCAGGATGGAAGAGTAATTCCTGCACGATGCTTTCTCCCTTGTCCTGGAATAATCCATGTAGGCTACTTCCTACAGTCGAGTTACCTGACCCTACATGAAAAGAATCATAGTGTCTTGAGGTTCAAAACAGGCCTTGAGGTGTCATAACAGCCAGGCCAGCAGGTCTATTAGATGCTTGCTCTAAGCCGCTGGTGAGTGCTTTGCACGTACTTTCTCATTTAATCCTCACAGCAGACACTGACAGAGAGGCCTGGAGAGACTCCTGCCCCAGGACACCCAGCTGACGAGCAGTGCAGAGTGCTCCCAGCTGCCCTCGGACCCCACGTCCCCTCTGGCCTGGCCTCTCCCCTCTGCACGTGCAGGACGGACTACCATCTGGCACCCACTCATCCCGGCGTGGGTCTGGGCCCCCGCAGAGACAGAGTACATCACAGACTATTAGAATCACGGACAGTGCAGCTCTGTGACCAGGACATGGTCACCCTGCATCACCCCCTCTGCAGCAGCGGTCACCTTCCAGCAGGCATCAGGGCCCCCGAGGGCAGATCCACACTCCCCAAGTGTCTGTCCCGGGTTGGCCAGAGAATGTCCTTCTCCCCGTCAATTTGGATGCTGCCCTGGGGAGCCCACTTGGAGACCCACTGTATTCCCCAACACTGGCGGTGGGTGCTATCATTTTCCCTCTACAGGTCAGGAAGCTCACCACAGATTTCAGCTGATCACAGAATTCAGCCTGCACGACCTACTCAGGAGGAAACAGTCCAAGCAGACTGTTGGCTAATTAGAACCTGTCTGAGTAGTGCAGGGGACATCAACCACTGCGGGGCCTGGGGAAGGCTGCCCGCAAGACACAGTCAGCCCTCTGTATCCACTCCACGTCCACCCGTGGCTGTGGAGTCCGTGGATGTGGACGGCCTCCTGTTCTTCATCATTGTGTATAAGGACTTGGGGGCTTCCCTGGCGGCTCAGAGGTAAAGAATCTGCCTGCCAATGTGGGAGACGCGGGTTCGATCCCTGAGTCGGGAAGATCACCTGGAGAGGGAAATGGCAACCTACTCCAGTATTCTTGCCTGGGAGATCCCATGGACAGGAGAGCCTGGCGCGCTACAGTCAATGGGGTCACAAGAGTCAGACATGACTGAACGACTAAACAACCACAACAACAATAAGGACTTGAGCATCCTCGGACTGGGGTATCCTTGGGGGATCCTGGAACCAAGGCACCATGAATGTCAAGGGGCAATTATAATGACAGCATTTCAGTCGGGTCCTTTGGCCAGAGAAAACTACAGATGGAGGGGGGCAGTTAACAGTGGGGAAGAAGGCACTTTGGGAGACCTTCTGTCAGTCCCCAGTCCTCCCTAGAGACCCCCCTATGTCCCAGCCTAGGGCAGGGGTGGAGCTGCTGGGGTCCTCTCAATGATAAGAAGGCCAGCCTGTCAGCTTCTCACCAAAGCGTTTTCTCTCTCAAAGGGACACAGTGAGCTCAAGGGATGGGTGTCCTGGGACTTCTTTCCAGCCCCACCAGGAAATTCCACCTAATCAGCTGCTTCATTTCCCTCCCATTAAAATCAATGGAATTTCCCTTCATTAAGCTTTTCCCACACAGAGGTTGCAGGCTTTGAAGGAGGAAACGCAGAAGCCACTAACTCCGGGTGTTTGGGGCCGATGGCCACGACCGAGCACATCCTGTGCGCCCCTGCCCCCCACCAGGATCCCCGTCACTTGATTCTGCAGGGTCCGCCCTTGCAGTGCCCCGGGAGGCTGGGAGGGTGCAGCCCCTGGGAGGCTGACGGAGCGCCAGGGAGCCACGACAGCCCGGGCTTCATGGGTCCTGGCACAGTTTGTGTCCATCACTTTATATTCCTTTTCTAAAGCGGTCCCCAAGTATAAAATCTTCATCATTTCCCCTGGTATGGGCTGGCTGGCCTGTGCGCCCCCACCCTCAAGTTCACATGTTGACCTCCTAATCCCCGGTGCCCTCGGAATGTGACTGTACTTGGAGAGGGGACTTCAAAGAGGTGATTAAACTAAGATGCGGTCATCAGTGTGGGCCCCAGTCCAATGTGGCTGGTGTCCTGGCCAGAAGAGCTAGGCAACACCTCCGTCAGCTTCGCAATACCCCCAGAGGTGGGGACTGTAGTTCTCCCCACGTTCCATGCCAGAAAACAGAGGCTCGAGAAACCAGGTGACCGGCTCCAGGTCACAAAGTTGGGAAGAAACAGAGCCTAGGTCTGCTGCACTCCAGACTCGGCTCTTAGTTGGGTAACAAAATACAGCTATATTCTGACGCAGCTAGAGCACTGCTGTGTGACTATAACTTGATCCCTTTGTCTTTGGGGGGGAGGGGCGTGGGGGAGGCATGCACATATACATACGGAAAAAGGACCAGAGAGATACACACCAAAGATCCCTAACTCCCCCAGGTGAGAGGTAATGGGTGATGGTTTTCCTTGGGGCTTATCTGACACCTCTAAATTTTCTACAAAAACATGTGCTGGGCATAGAAACAAGCTCTCCTTTTGAAAAAAGAAAGGAAGAGAGAAGAGAATGACAGGCTTGTCCTGGGTGCTTTACTGAGATCATGTGCCAAGTCTGCCCAGGCTTTATCTTAAAGGGCACTCACCGTGGCCCTCCTCCAATGGCCCCCACAGGCCCTGGTGTTGAGTGTCTGAGAAAGCAGCCATACCTTTCAGACTGGACTCCATTCCTGAGCGAGCCCACATAGGTCTTCTTTTTATCCACGGGCATCACGTCCACATAGCCCCCACTCTCGTTCCGGATGACCCCCGCGTGCACGGCGGTCTTACAGATGCTGGAAGTCTGAAAGCGCAGAAGGGAAGGGCTGTGATCAGTGTCAAGGTCAGGCCCTCAGTCATACCCTGATGGGGTCAACCGTGACTTGGCTTGCTGGTTGGTAGGATGTTGATCCCACCAAGCCCTAGGAAGTAACCATCACTACCTCGATTCCTCAGCGGTCTCTCCAGGGAGACCTGGCCTCGTCCCTCATGCATTTGTTCATTTTTTTGCAAATATTTTCTGAACACTTACTATGTGCCAGGTACTGTACTAGATGCAAGAGGATTCGAGGGGAACAAAATAAAGGTTCTACCTTCATGGAGTCAAGAGAGACAGACAAACAAATACACAAATGAGGAACTCACGTCATGAAGAAAACAAAACCTGATCATGAGATAAGATTAAGGGGCTCTTTTAGAACAGTTAATACGGGAAGACTCCCACAGACATGGCACCGTCTCTGGGAGGAGTGTCCCAGGCAGAGGGAGAGCCTGTGCAAAGGCCCTGGGGTGCAGTGAACTTGTCAGATCCAAAGAATAGAAAGAGGGGCCAGGGCGGCTGGAACACAGTAAGTCAAGCAGAAAACGGCAGGAGAGGGGGGAGGAGGTGAGCAGGGGCCAGTCACTCGGGGCAGTGAGGGCTGTGGGGGCATCTGGGTTCACTCCAGGTGCCACATGAGCCACTGTGTTTCAAGCAAGGGCAGGAGATGCTGTTTTCTAAAGTCTTCGAGTCATCCAATCCCTGGGTAAGACAATCATCGGGTTCAACTTCCATTAGGGTCTTAACTTATGCAGTAGAAAAACACTCCTCAGACTGGGTTGTCTAAGAGTAATTAATCAATGTTTCTCAAAGCTGGGGAGACTCATTCAGGGCTGGGGAGGCCGGTGCTTGTAAAAGACGCAGGCTCCTGGACCTCACCCTGATGTACCTACGGACTCGGAACCATCCCCTCAGGTGAGGGCCAGGTGATGCTGAGGCCAACTCAAGGTAACACCCTCCTGCCTCTTCTGCAGTCCTTCGTCTGGCCTGTGCTGGACTCTGACACTGGCCTTGGCAGTGAGCCTCCACCCTCACTGCAGCTGCGGCATCTTTACCTGGTGATGCGCCCCCCATCCCCTCCTCCCTCCCCCACAGATTCAGCTGCTGTGGGGTGAAGCCTGAGGCTGAGTGTTTGTCAGGTGCAGCCAGGGCTGCAGACATAAGAGGAGCTAACCCATCTGTGGAGTGAACAGCCTCCATCACGGTGAGCAGAGCTAATGTCGACTGAGCTTATTGAATACCAGCCCTGGGCTGCTTTTTGCTTGTCATCTCATTTCATCTTCCAGTGGGATGGGTGACTACATTATTCCCATTTTATAGACCAGAAACACAGGCTTAGTGAGACTGGACAACATTGCCAAGGCCCTGAAGACACTTCTTGGTTTAGTAGTGATTCCAAACAAGATCGGGTTAAAGGTCAAGGCTGTGCCTCTGTGGTCAGCAGAATAACAGAACTGCCCACCGAAGATGCCCACCCCCATCCCTGGAACATGTAGGCACATGACGTGGCACAGCACAAGGCCTCTGAAGATGTGACGAAGGTAGGGACCTCGAGATGAGAGGGTCCTGAATTACCCCACCGGGTCCAGCAGAATTCCAAGGGTCCTTGCAAGAGGGAGACTGGAAGGTCAGAGGCAGAGAGAAAGACCCAACAGCCCTGCAGACTGCCAGCTCCTGCCACATCCCTTCCAAATCCAGGCCATTCCAGACAAGCTGCTGGTTTTGCAGAAGGAAAAAACACTCACAGTAGAAGGCCTCACCCTGCCCGCTCCCTGGGAAGTTAATATTCCTGTTAAAAGCTGGAGAGTCTCAGAGCTGACAGGCACCGTCCCACTAAAGATGGGAGAACTGGATTTCTTGCTTCTCACCACTGACTGATGTGAGGAGCCGAAGGCCAGTTTTTCTAATCCCGCGTGAACATATCTTGTCTTCAGTTCATACATTAAACAGATGAGGGCCGGATTCCTTAGCCCAAAGCAGGCTCCGGGGTATCTGCGAGGCCCTGAGGCTGCGGGCAGAACTCTGTGGGCCTAGAAGGTTGGCAAGAACTTTCGAGGTTTTAGCACTGAGCCTGGGAAACTCAGCATCCCAGACAAACTGGGACGGTTGGTCAACTTTATCAATACAAAGAAGCCTTCTCCACCCCCACCTCCTCAGAGGAAGGATCCACAACTTTCCAGTTCTCTTTGTGTCCCTAGAAGATTAACAAGCAATAAGTCTGCCCCATCTCAGAGAGAGGCAGGAGACTGCGAAGGAAACCATCGTTGTGGAATCCTCCTACGTTTGCTGTTTGAGGGCCTGAGCTGGGGCTCACTGTCTGCCTGGGGGTTGGGGCTGGGGGCTCTTCCATCTCCCTCTCGTATTGCTCACGCTCTGTGAGTGACCAGACCCAGGGCCTGCCCGGGAGGCACACCCTCTGACCACAGCTGCCAAGAGGCCGGGTGCTCCGGTGCTGGGGCCTCTGTGATGGCGCTCTGCCCCGGCCCCCGAGGGTGTCTGGGCACCAGTGGTACAGAAGTTCCCGCGATAACAGCAGGCCGCAGGCATGGGACCCTCACACCCAGGGCCTCCTCCTCCTCGCTGCATGGGCCGTGATCACTGCAGACGCCTGCCACTGCCACTGATGGCAGACAAACGCTCTCCTCCCGCTTCCTCCTCCCACGCGTCTCCTCGCACCTCTGCTTCCCCAAAGGCACAAGGCATTTGCTTTCTCTCCTCAAGACCTGAGGCAACACCGACTTTGTTGTTCGGCCGCTCAGTGGTGTCTGACTCTGCGACCCCACGGACTGCAGCACGCCAGGCTTTCCTGTCCTTCACCATCTCCCGGAGCTTGCTCAAACTCATGTTCACTGAGTCAGTGATGCCATCCAACCATCTCATCCTCTGTCGTCCCCTTCTCCTCCTGGCTTCAGTCTTTCCCAGCATCAGGGTCTTTTCCAATGAGTTGACTCTTCTCATCAGGTGGCCAAAACATTGGAGCTTCAGCTTCAGCATCAGTCCTTCCAATGAATATTCAGGGTTGATTTCCTTTAGGATGGACTGGGTTGATCCTCCTGTCCAAGGGACTCTCAAGAGTCTTCTCCAACACCACATATTGGCAACACCGGTATCTGGATACTTATTCACAAGCACTCTCAACAGAGATCTGGTCTCAGCACCCCTGCCCCCACCACTGGTTGGCTGTGTGGCCTTGGATGACCTATTTTAACCTTCAGAGGCTCTATCTTCTCAACATAAAGCAGGGATCATCATAGGTAATCTTTCTGAGCAGTTATCACTACAGGCTGAGTTCTGAGTGTTTCAAGTGATTGATATAGTAACTCCCAGTAACCTCACAGTATTATCATCATCATCATTATTATTATGGTCATCATCATCACCACCACTATTATTCCCTCTTAACAGGGGTTTAAAGACTTGCCCCAAATCACTGGGCGGGCAAACAGCAGAGCCAGGACTGCTGCTCAGAGCCGGCAAGCTGCACGCTACTTCACAGGGGTCAATAAGACCCCAAGAGGGGCTAGCGAGGCAATTATGTAAAGATCAAAGGCTAAATGCAGGCCTGCACACAGTAAGTGCTCAACAGATGTCAGTTAAAAGACAAACACCACCATAATCATTGCTCTCACCATCACCGTTATTGAAAATTCTCACAGGACTGTCATCTCCAACCCAGGGGTCCTTGAAGTGCCATCTCAGACCAGCAGCATCAGCACCACCAGGGAACTTGCTAGAAATGCAGATTCCCTGGCTCTGCCCCAGACCCCCTGAGTCTGAAACGCGGTGGGGGTGGGACCCGGAACTCTGTCTGAACAAGCCCTCTGGGGATTCTGGTGCAGACTCCAGTGTGAGAACTCAAGGAGCCACAAAGGGAGATGGGACAGATAAGAAAACTGAGGTTCAGAGCAGGGCAAGGCTTGTCCACCATCCCTGGACTGTTAAGTGTCACAGCTGGGGCTTGAGTTTTTTGCATCTTTTGACCCAGACGTGGTTCACAGGCTACACCCTGGTGCTCCTCCTGCCTGCAGCTCACCACAAAGTGTGGGATCTGCCAAGTAACGCATGCTAGGGGAGGCACTATTGGGCCCTTCGAAGGCCTGGAGACAACGCTCCCAAAATAAATCTCTTAGCTAAACAGACATTTTCCAGGGGCATCATCATTTCCCAGAATACAGAGTGACCTAGAAACCGAGGCCAGAAAAGAGCCTCTGAAACAGAGGTAGTTTTCTCGTTCTTTTCCCCTTCGTTCCTTCCTTTTCTTTTTTTTTTTTAATTTTCTCAAGAGATGTTTAGGCATTAACAACTGCAGTATTTTTATCTACTTATTCTTTTAACAAACATTAATTGAACAATTATTATATACTAAGCCCTGTCATGGGCACCAGCACAGTGTTGTCAAAAGTTCAAAATCCTAGTGAATAACTTAGTTAGAAACTGAATACAGGTTTTCACAAACAGGCCTGTTCACACCTGTGCATTCAGAAGTGCAGCAACATTCATGCAGGCAGAACAGACCCAAAGGCAAGACACGCCCTCATCTGCATCTCGCCTTCACCACTGCCAGCGGCATGATCTGTGGCAGGTTATTCTGAGCCTCCCTGTCCGTCTCTGTAAGATGGGAGTAACAATACCTAGTGATGATGTTTTTAAGAACCTAAAACAAAGTAAAATGTAGCCTCATATTATTACTAAAATTTCATGAAGTTCTCCTTGCATCTCTAAACTTTTTTTTTTTCTTTTGCTTTATATGTTTAGCTGCTACACTGTTTGGAGCATATGGACTTGATTTTCACATCTACATAAATTGTACCTTTTGTGCCATTGCATAATGAATTGTCTCGTCCCATTTAGTATGTTTAAATTCCACTTTATCAGATAGCAATATTGCCACTCCTGCTTTATCTATTTGTCTTTTTGTACTTTACTAGAATCATCTTCCTTGTCCTTTTATATTTAAGGCACTTGAAAATCAAAGACTCTGTCTTTCAGTTGCAGGTTTTGGCTTAAATATTTGGTATAGCAATTGATTCACATTGTTTTATTCCTTCATTAAACTTTTAGAGCTCCATTTTGGCTAAGCACCTTTTAAGGGAAAAATAAAAAGGCTCATTTAAAGAGGAGAGGAAAAAAAGATGAGGGGTGGGGGAAGGTCAGTCATGAAGGTTGCTTTGACTTTACAGAACTCAGTGAGCTCACATTACAGGAGTCCAGAATAAATGAAAGCAGATGGAGGCAAAGGCAGGGGTGGTGATAGTGGATGCAGGAGAACTATAGAAATGAAGATGAGGAAAAGCTGAGTAAAAACATTAGCTGGGATTGAGTGAAGCTGATCTACTCATGGACTTTCAGATCTAGAGGATTCCCTGAATTAGAAAACCCCAGCCCTGGCTCATTCTACTGAGAGGTGAATGGCTTGGTCAAGAAGACCACACAGCCTGTTGGGCAGAGCTGTGACCGTATTCACATCTCCTGGGTCACCATGTCCCTAAACCCTGGACCACAGGAGGAAGAGACCTTGTTCTGTAGGAGCCATATTTGCAAACTCTTATCTACAGGATGGATAAACGACAAGGGCCTGCTGTGGAGCACAGAGAACCGTATTCACCATCCTGTGACAAACCAGAATGGAAAAGAGTATGAAAAAGAACATGTATGTATAACTGAGTCACTTTTCTGTACAGTAGAAACTAACACAACTCTGTAAATCAACTATACTTCAATAAAATTTAAAAAACAACCAAGCTAAAGTTTCCTTGCTAAAGTTAGGAAGGAAAAATGGAATATAATAAGAGTGGTTATTAACAAGTAGTACATTGGTGGTAGTTTGTATCTTCTTCTATGTGCTTTTAGTTCAGTGTATGTACACAGCCAAAAAGAAATGCAATGAGTGGAGAAGACCAACAGCTATACAAGCATCAGGAGAGCCAGAAAGGTTATTAAGTATCTGGGGGAAGGCAGTATGTGATGCATGGCAGCCTTCACATGAGAAGAGCTTGTCAGTGAGGGAACAGGATTCAGTTCACCAAACTCTGAAGATGTCTGGGCAAGAGGAGGTACACCCATGTCTGTGTTCATTAGCACACATTGGTGGAAGCACAAATACTTCTGAAAATGTAGAAACTAGAGCACTGGTAGCAGAAATGAATGGTATAAATTTATCTAGAGGCAGAGGAATGAGATTTTAAGTTTCTGACGTCCAGACCCTGGAAGGGGTTTCTGTGGGGCAGTCACCAATAAGGCCAGAATACTCACATCGGCATAGATGTTGCTTCCAAACACGGGAGCCCAATAGGATGGCTCGTCTTTGCAGTGCGCTGGACAGTGAACTCTGGAAAACAAGAAGTGTTTAGGGAATGGTTATCATCAGCAGAAAACAAAACTTCTTGAGAAAAGCAGCTGGCCCTCTTTATTTGCTCATCAAGATTTAATACTTAGATGAAAGGCAATTATTACCATAGCCTACTCTTTAAGAAAAAATACATATATACCTCTCTCACCCTAGCAGTGATAAAAGATATTTTTCCTTTTCTTAAAAGTACATGTAGAATTTTATTGACATATACACACTACTATATATAAAATAGACCTACTGTAAGATCCTACTCTACATTACCGTATAGCACAAGGAACTATACTCAATATTCTGTAATGACTATAAGGAAAAAGAACCTAAAAGAGTGGATATAGATGGAAAGATTGAGGGCAGGAGGAGAAGGGGGTGACAGAGGAGGAGGTGGGTGGATGGCATCACCGACTCAATGGACATGGGTTTGAGCAAACTCTGGAAGACGGTGAAGGACAGGGAAGCTTGGCATGCTGCAGTCCATGGAGTCACAGAGAGTCAAACACAACTGAGCAACTGAACAACAATAGATGCATATATAACTGATTCACTTTGTTGTACACCTGAAACTAACACGACGTTGTAAATCAACTTACTGCAGTAAAATTTTTTTTAAAGAAAAAGCTCTTCATATTAAAAGATATGCACAAACAACGAGGTGAAATCGTTGAGGTGAGTATGGAATTGTGAGGGGTTGTACCTCCCATTCTGGGGTGTTGGCTGGTTCACACTGTGGGTACTTTATAGAGATTATAATCAATAGATTTTTTTTTTAAGGCCACTTCCCTGTTGTGGAGGAGGAAAGGGTGGGGGCGCTCACCTTTGTGAGTCATAGAATATTCCAGGGCAGGAACACTGATAACCTGGGGCAGGAAGGGTTTGCTCACTGCTGTGTCAGTCACCACATCCCTGCCACAGGGGATGAGGAGAGTGCCTCAAACCGGAGCCTCTCAAACCAAGAAAGTATGAGTTTGACTTAAGAAAAGGCCTTTGTCTTCATCTGGAACAGGCACACGTGGGCTGGAGCCCAGGGACCAAGAAACCAAAAAGGCGGCCGGAAGCCCTCTGGCCCAGAGACAGTCAGGATGCTGAAGAGGAAGAGAGCCAGGCAGAGCGACCAGGAAGTGGAAAGGGTCCTTTGGGGCGAAGGAGCAGGATGGGCAGAGAGAACAAGGATGTGTCTGAGATTTAAACAGAAAAAAAAGAGAATTGGGGTAAGAATGTTCTTTCCTGCTTCTAGAATGAGAAGTCAGAAACATTTTGGATTCTTGTAGGATGTCAAGTTTTTCTTTTTGTTTGTACTTTCTTAAATTACTTCCTTCTGCTTCTCTTTAACATGTGGGATGTTTTGCCCTGAACACTCAAGGCGGGTCAGCGTGGTAGTGGAGGTGGCAATGGGCAGTGAGAAAGCCCCAAGGGGAACGTGAGTAGCCAAGGGAAGGAGTCCGGGGCCCAGTCCTGTCCCCTCTCCCTCATTAGCACCCTCCCGGGGTTCCTCCTGCTCATCCTCGGCAGGTCTCCATCTGTTAGGTTTTGGGGGGCCACTGCTCCCAGCATGCAAGATCTTGGTTCTCCAACAAGGAATCAAACCTGTGCTCCTTGCCATGGAAGCAGGAGTCCTAATCACTGGACCACCAGCGAAGTCCCTCACCTGTTGGTTTTAAGGTCAGTCTTTCCCTTGGAGAACCCACAGGCATCCAGGCCCAGGAGAAGGGCTCAGGGGGATACTACATCCCACAACTTCTGAGACGGTCTAATAGGTACTTCAGAGGCACCTCTTCTTTAGTTATGACACACCATCTTCCAAAAAGCAGCCAAGTAAGGCTCAGGCAGATGCGTGTAAAACTCACTCCTCAGACAAACTGCAGTACATCCACAGAGTGGAACACCACTCGGCAACGTGAAAGAAGAAGCAAATCACCCGTTGGCTCTAGGACAGATGAACTGCAAAGCATTGTGCGGAGTGAAACAAGCCAGACACACAAGCCTCTGCTGTGACGGCTCCATGTACGTGAGAGTCCAGAAGAGGCACGGCGATAGGGACAGGAGCAGATCAGGGGCCGGCAGGGATGCAGGAGAGAGCGGAGGGAGGGGAACGGACCACAAGGGAACCTGCTGGGTGATGAAAACGTCCTCTATCAGGACTGTGGTATACACTGTTCAAAACACACCCAACTGTATACTTATTACTGGTGGATTCCACTGTGTATAAGTTTTACCTCCAAAAAGCTGGATTTTAACAAGCTGGTTCTAAAGTGACCCACAGAAAACATCACAGATCAAATACAAGAATCAAAGAGCAGATTCCACGGGGACCAGTGGCACCCAGCTTCCAGAGTTCTCAGCTGATCTAAGGGTTCAAGAATGACAGGCCCTGAGGTCTGTCTTGGGGCCTGAGAAGAGCTTGGTGGCAAATGAAGTCAAACACTCTCTTCTGCTTCCCTGGTGGCTCAGATGGTAACGAATCCACCTGCAAAGCAGGAGACCTGGGTTTGATCCCTGGGTTGGGAAGAATCTCCTAGAGGAGGACACAGCAACCCACTCCAGTACTCTTGCCTAGAGAATCCCATGGACGCAAGAGCCTGGCGGGCTACAGTCTATGGGGTCACAAAGAGTCAGATAGGGCTGAGCAACTAAGCAGACACTCTCTCCTGCTAGTGGAGGCAACAGTGAACCGGGCAAAATCATCTTCTCAGTTAAGTTCCTCACGGCAGGCCCCAGGCGCTTGGCTACACAAGGGGCCCACGGAGAAGCTTCTAAAGATGCGATGCCCTCCTGGGCCACCCTTGGAGATGGGGATTCGTCCTTTTAATGCCTCTGTAGCAAGTCCAGTGTGCAGCCAGGGCTGAGAATGAGCGGTCTCAGGAAGTTGGGTGGGTCCTTGACTCAGACCACAAAGCAAATGACTTCCTGTGTGGACACATGCCAGGGCCACGTCTAGAACTCAGCCATGCGGGGCTGCATGCGGTGACCACCCCACCCACCCCACAAGCCAGCCTGGCCCTTTTTCTCTCAGCCCCCATGTTCACAAATCCAGATGCCAGGGAGCCTTACCTTGGGCAGTGTGTCCCCGTCTTCTCATATGGGCAGAGCTGGGCCACAGTGGTGTAGCAGTCCAGGTCTTGCACTGTGAACGGGAACAACAGGTCAGAGGTGGGCCTGAGCCTCAGGCTTCCAGACTATGAAAGGGGCTGCTGGACAACGGGTCCTGGGGGCTACTTGGGCCCCTGAACTCAGAAAAGAGCTGGGATGAGAACCCAGCCGGTACCAGGCCCCAGTGCTCCCGACTCCTCCCCCAGTCCACTCAAAGGATGAGACAAACCCCACAGCCCAAATATGTCTACAGGGCAAAGGTCATCACCCTTACCAGTTTCTCTGTGGGGCCAGCATTGTGCTTTTCCACTTTGAAGTCTTTACCTCTACCTTATCATGTTGGATCCTCATGGAAGGTATTGTTCTAATTATGTAGATGGGGAAACTGAGGTCCAAAAGAGCTAAGAGACCCCCTGAGGCTGCACAGGACGTGCTGAAGGTCTGGTTTTTGACTTCCAGCCTCAGCTCATTGCTCAAGCCCTTCCCGAGGGGTGGGTGACTCCTTCAAGGTCAAATGCTGTGTCTAAGGAAGCACTTCTAATACTGAATACCTGTGGTCTCTAACAGCCTGTCCTTTTTTAGTCCAGGCCTCAGCAAACTGTTTCTTAAAGAGTCAGAGTAAATACCTCCAGCTCGCTATGGTCGTGTTATAACCACTCTACTCTGCTGTTGTAGCAGAAACCAGCCATCAGTTCAGGTCAGTTCAGTTCGGTTGCTCAGTCATGTCCGACTCTTTGCGACCCCATGAACTGCAGTTCGCCAGGCCTCCCTGTCCGTCACCAACTCCCTTCGTTTACTCAAACTCATGTCCGTTGAGTCGGTGATGTCATCCTCTGTTGTCCCCTTCTCCTCCCACCTTCAGTCTTTCCCAGCATCAGGGTCTTTCCAATGAGTCAGTTCTTCGCAAAATGTGACCAAAGTATTGGAGTTTAAGCTTCAGCATCAGTCCTTCCAATGAACATTCAGGACTGATTTCCTTTAGGATGGACTGGTTGGATCTCCTTGCTGTCCAAGGGACTACAAGGCTCAAGAGTCTTCTCCAACACCACAGCCCAAAAGCATCAATTCTTCGGTGCTCAGCTTTGTTTATAGTCCAACTCTCACATTTATACACGACTACTGGAAAAACCATAGCTTTGACTAGATGGACCTTTGTTGGCAAAGTAATGTCTCTTCTTTTTAATATGCTGTCTAAGTTGGACATAACTTTTCTTCCAAGGAGTAAGCATCTTTTAATTTCATGGCTGCAGTCACCATCTGCAGTGATTTTGGAGCCCCCAAAATAAAGTCTGCCACTGTTTCCATTGTTTCCCCATCTATTTGCCATGAAGTGATAGGACCAGACACCATGATCTTAGTTTTCTGAATATTGAGCTTTAAGCCAACTTTTTCACTCTCCTCTTTCACTTTCATCAAGAGGCTCTTTAGTTCTTCTTCACTTTCTGCCATAAGGGTGATGTCATCTGCATATCTGAGGTTATTGATATTTCTCCCAGCAATTTTGATTCCAGCTTGTGCTTTATCAAGTACAGCGTTTCTCATGATGTACTCTGCATATAAGTTAAATAAGCAGGGTGACAATATACAGCCTTGACGTACTCCCTTTTCTATTTGGAACCAGTCTGTTCCATGTCCAGTTCTAACTGTTGCTTCCTGACCTGCATACAGATTTCTCAAGAGGCAGGTCAGGTGATCTGGTATTCCCATCTCTTTCAGAATTTTCCACAGTCAACGGCTTTGGCATAGTCAATAAAACAGAAATAGATGTTTTTCTGGAACTCTCTTGCTTTTTCGATAATCCGACAGATGTTGGCAATTTGATCTCTGGTTCCTCTGCCTTTTCTATAACCAGCTTGAACATCTGGAAGTTCACAGTTCACATACTGTTGAAAAACTATTCTTAGGCAACACAGAAATGAATGGGCACGGCTCCATGCCAATAGAACTTTATTTACAAAACAGATGGCAGGCAGGATTTGACCTTGAAGGTTGTAGTTTGCCCACCTCTAGCAGAGCCTATCATTTAGATGGGCAGGGGTCTATGCAGAGGTCCAACAAGGGTCTGTTATACAATGGGATGCTGGGGAGACCATTAAAATTAGGTTCAGAAGTCCACTTAAAGGTATAGAAGTATATTCTTGGTATATTATTATTTGAAAAGAAAATCAGGCTACCAATTTCAATTTTTAAAACATATCAATGTACATATTACCAATGTATATACTCAATGCAGAGGGAAAATAAACTCTATAGAAATCCACCAAAATGTTCAGAGTAGTTATCTCTGAGAGGTCGAATTTAGGTCTTCTTTTTTCTTTTTTCCCTACTGATTCTCCATATTTTTAAATTATCTGGAATAAATAGGTATTAATTTTGTAATACGGTAAAATGCTGCTACATGTTTCTATAAAGATATCTAACCAGGTAGTCAGGTATCCAGGAGGAGGAGGGGATGAGAGAGCATGAAATGATTGGATGGCATCACCAACTCAGTGGATATGCGTTTGAGTAAACTCCAGGAGACGGTGGAGGCCAGGGAGGCCTAGCGTGCTGCAGTCCATGGGGTCACAAAGAGTCGGGCATGACTAAGCGAATGAACAACATGTCTGGTATCCAGGGCAAATGACAAGCATGGCTTTCCCAAAGGAAGAACGGCTGGGTGGGAAGTTTCCCGGGGTGGAGAGGAAATGTTTGTAGTGTGCCTATGTCCCCCTGCCTGCCTGAGACCCTCCAGCCAAGTGCCTGGCCTGGGCAACTACAAACCCAACCCCGATTCTGATTACAGCCTGCTCTCCCATGGTCACATGCCGCCCTGCCAAAGGAACAAGCCACAGGTCATGTACAAAGCTGGACGAGGTACGGCAAACATAGGCCATGTCCTTCCCCAGGTTTCACTCCCTCCTCTGTGGCAGACATGACTAACCTCTCCAGCTCTGTTTTCTGCTGAGCACAGAACTGGACCTCAGAATCCTTCTCAACACAATGTTCCAGGTAGCCACTACCACTCGTTAGCAACTAACACTGCCTACATAGCCTGTTGGCTACTCTAGACCCAGGCAATGGTCTTTCTGTGACAGTCAGCAGGGAACTTGGGCATGTGTTTCAGCCTTAGCCATCCAGGGCCAATGCCAAGTTCAGATGTGTTTAGAAACTAGCTAAAGAATCCTCAGGAACCTCTTCAATATTGTGGCAATGCTGAGAAAAGCAGTATCAACAGGTATGATAACCATTAAGTCAGTAACTAAGGGGAACAGAATTCCAGGGTAACCTGTGGATTGTGGTCATATAAGAGAAGACGGTCCACCTTACCTTTTACTTTTGACACCGTGAATGAGCTGGAAGCCTTGTATTTGCTGTGAAAGGAAACGTAAGGTGAATGCAAAACAGAACTGCTTCTAAATATGCACCCTTGTTACTGTACTTAGTTCATTTCAGCCTCGATGAAGCAAGTTTCCTACTTGCTTCCCATCACATCACCCTGAAAGCCCTTAGCATGTTCCCGAGCAAGGTCTAGACTGAGAACATTCTAGAACAGGGCTCATTAACCTTCTTTGTGCCAAGGATCCCTCTAGAGGCCTGGTAAAGCCTTTGGACACCTCCTCAGAACAATGCTTTTTAAATGCATATGATACATTTAAAAGATTAAAAGGAAGTCATGTATTATTAATATCATTATCAAAGTATGAAAACAAATTTGTGTTAGCCTAATGGCTGTGCATCTTCATTAATGCATTAAAACCAGAATCAAGAGGCAGGTTTTCTAACTTCTGTCATTGAGGGTCCATGTTGGCAGAGAATGTTTCAAGATGTCTCCAGCAAGTGAACTTCTAGCAGTGCTAGGTAGATGTGGGGCTAAATATCCATAAAGGAAGACAATACTATATTTCAATTAGAAGTCAGTGAAACTAAAGCTTTCATCTGCCTTGCGTTCACAGACTCCCTGAATTCTAAGACGCGAAGAGCCTCACTCTAGACGCAAAGCTGGCCACTGGCAGGGACCAGAAGGGGCTTCAGGACAGGCATGCTGGGCAATACAGGCCCGAACCCTCAGCCAAGCCCACAGTTCCACCGGGGCTGAGGTTGAGCTCCATCAAGGCTGGTGCAGAGGTCACCCAACCAATCTCTCTGAATATTTTCTTGGTTTTCATTTAAACTTCCTTGCTCTTTTTTGTTTTGTTTTGTTTACATAACCCCCAAATCCCCAGCTAAGACAGAACAAGGAATATTGCAACACTGCCTGAAGATGAAGAACCAGGCCTTTCCAAGCAGAATGACTCACATAGTTTCTGAAATGTTCTGAGTGGCCTCACAGTTTAGAACAGACAGGAACATACCACCTTGTAACAACCACAGAAGCATCTGCTGAGCTCCTTCCTGCCGCAGACCCTGGGGTGGGCGCTGACTGGGGTCCCTGACACGCCGCCCTGTGGTGGGTGTCAGCCAGGTGTCAGCCTCAGGTCCTACCATGGCCCCCATTTAAATATCAGGGCACTGCCAGCCAGAAGAGATGAAGAAGCCAGCCCAGGTCACAGACAGAGCAGGCAGAGCCAGATCTGTTTGACCGCAGGGCCTGCAGTGGGTTCCACCTGCTCCTGGTCACATTATGCCTCGATGCCATGGACAGACCAAGACATGGCCTCCTGCTGGCCTGCATGCCCCCTCCATTCCCCAGAGTCAGGATGGCAAGGATGGTCTGCCTTGTGATTCATCCACATACCTTACGTGAAAAGCATCTTGCAAACACAAGTAGGTATATTTAAAAACTGAAAAGCTTCATTCTCTGGGGTAGGGGGGTATGTAGGGAATGCCAGTGAAGAATTAGCCTGCAAACTCAAAGATACCATCAGTCATTACTGAGATATCTGAAAAGTTCTCAGTG
The DNA here is from genome assembly GCF_963930625.1 of Muntiacus reevesi. NCBI lineage: Eukaryota > Metazoa > Chordata > Mammalia > Artiodactyla > Cervidae > Muntiacus > Muntiacus reevesi. Next base: position 224,443,309 of record NC_089250.1, on the reverse strand, counting down.
ACAAGGAAGGAAGAAAAAGGAGGATTCAGAACTCATGTCAGGCTGCAAGACTGTATGCTTTTGAAGGTTGTGTACCTAGACTATCTCGAGCAAGTGGGAAAGACGGGGTCAATATTTCCTCATTTGTTTTTCTATATCTTAATGGCTATATGTACACCTCATAATTAAGAGTAGTATTAACTTTCAAATATGGAATAAACTTTCCTAAAAGCTACAAAAACAAGCAAACGAAAAACTCAAAACAAACAAAACACTCAATACACTAAACATACACACAGAAACCCAGTAGAATAAAATATGCTAAATGGCCTATAGGGGTGATTTCTGAGTTCTAGCATTGTCATCTTTATTGTTTCCCACTTCGTTATACAGTCCAGAACTTCCCAAGGTTTCAACAATACTCTCACGATCAGAAAAGAAGTCTTCAGGAGCCCTGATCACAGAACATTTACCTCAGAGACTGCACGCCGTTTCTCTCTGACTTGACAAAAAAGGGGACCTTCCCGTTCCTGGTGACGTCCACCAGGCCTCCCCTGTCATCCAGGATCCCGTAGTGAATGGCGGCCCGGCAGATGCTGGACGCCTGCAGGGCGGGGCCGGAATGTAAGTACATCTGAATTCACCTTTGTCAGCAATCATTTCCAGGAACACCCAAGATGTTTGTCCTCAACCCACAAAAAGCCAAAAAGCCGGGCCAAGGCTCACCCCACTGCTGACTCCAACCTCGCTCTATAACATGTCTTTGTTTCTGGGGTTGCTTATCTTTAAGAACTCATCTGCGTTGCTTTACAAACTAAGGACAGTGACAAACAGCCCTTTCTCCCCCTCCAGTGGAGCATATTATCGCTGGGGCTAATAGCCTACCTAGAGACTGGTAGGCTCGGGGGTCAGCCCCCATTCCCGAAAGTGGCTTCACAAATCTGTGACCCCAGAAATAGGCATGGATCAGATCTACAAAGATAGGGGTTTGACTACTGAGCAGAAAGAAAATCTGTTCACCTGAAAACCAGCCACCTGATTTTAACACAGAGACAGGAGTCCACGCCAGCCATTTAAAGAATCTCTGGCCACACTTACGCTTTCATAAAAGAGAGTCCCAAAGATCTTTGCTCCACTGTGCAGGCAGCCTGCTGGGCACTGGTACCTGACGGGGAAGAAAGAAGACGACCTTCATCAGTTGAACAAAGTACATTGATAAAACCTTGCCATGAATTTATTGTTTTTATTCCCCTTCAACAGCTATTATTACATCTAGAAAAGTGCTGGTGATCCAGCATGCATTGCTTGGGAGGAAGTCACAATTTACCCAGGCTGAAGTGTATAGACGCATGGCCACAGTTACAGATTCAACTTGGCCTCTTTAAAGACCATTTTCATGTGCTTCAGATTCAAGTCACATGGATGTTTCTATGAACAGATGGACAAAAGCCTTGTCCAGAAGAAAGATGAGCAGCATCAAAGGCAGCAAAGAAGTCCTCACATACCAATCATCAAAGATGTGCAGACTAAAAGTTCTAGGTGTCAAACTACAAGGGTGTTTTAATAGAATAAAATTCAATGATGGTGATCATGCTCACAAAAAAATATCAATTAACCTTTCCAGAAAGCCTTAATGATTCATGTCCCTTAAACTGTAAACAAAATGAAGAAAAACAACCTACAAACTGGGAGAAAACATTTGCAAATAAACTGACCCGCAAGCTATTAATTTCCAAAGTATATAAATTCATACAGCTTAATATAAAAAAAAGAACAAATAATCCAATCAGAAAGCCCCCCAAATGAGCAGAAGATCTAAACAGACATTTCTCCAAAAAAGACAGCCAGATGGCCAACAGGGACATAAAAAGATCTTCAACGTTGCTAATAGAAAAATGCACATTAAAACCACAATGAGGTACCACCCATCACTGAAAACTTTACAAATAACAAATGCTGGAGAGGTGTGGAGAAAAGGGAAGCCTCCTACACTCTTGGTGGGAATGCAAGTTGGTGCAGCCAATGTGGAGAACAGGATGGAGGTTCCCTAAAAACAGAACTACCAAGTGATCCAGCAATCCCACTCCTGGGCATATATTCCAAAAAGATGAAAAATTCTAACTCAAAAAGATACATGTACCCCAGTGGTCATGCCAGCAATATTCACAATATTCACATGGAAGTAACCAAAGGTCCATCAACGATAGATGGATAAAAATGATGGTACATACATACCATGGAATATTACTCAGTCATAAAAATAAAATAATTCCATTTGCAGCAACATGGATGGATTACCATTCTAAGTGAAGTCAGAGAAAGACAAATATATGATATCACTTATGTGTGGAATCTAAAAAAAGATACAAATGAACTTATTTATAAAACAGAAACAGACTTACAGACATAGAAAATTTAGGAATACAAAAGGGGGAAGTTGGGGAAGGGATAAATTAGGAGTTTGGAATTAATATATACACACTACTATATATAAAATAGATAACCAACAAAGACCTACTGTATATTGTATATAGGTATTATATGCAGTATTTTATAATAACCTATGATGGAAAAGAATCTGAAAAAGAGTAAATATATGTATAACTGAATCACTTTGCTATATATCTGAAACTAACACAACATTGTAAATTAACTATACTTCAATTAAAAAAAATTTTAAATTTCTATCCCTTGATTCTTGAATCTCCCAAGCAAAAAGTCAGAAAGTCAGACCTCCATGTTATTCCAACCATTTATAACTGGGAAAAACTGGAAGCAAGTCAGCAGGTGTCAAAGGAATAGCTAAATGTATTTCTGTGTGGCCAAATGTCAGCATATTATACGGCCACTAGCAATGAAGTTTTTGAGGAATAGTTATTGACTTTGGAAATCTTAAGTGAAACCAGTAACATACAAGATTGTACAATAGGATAGGCCTAATCAGAGCACAGAACAAAGGTTGGAAGGAGCAACATCAAATTATTACTGACACTAATGAGATTCTAGGACACTTATTTTCTTTATACTTGCTTTGGTGGTTGTTTTCCTGAATTACAATGAACAAGGATATCCTTTAAAGTCAGAAAAAACACCCCAATAAATATTTTTCTTGCAAAAGTGCCATGTACAGAAAACTGACGTGTCAGGTGGTGGGACGGCATCCAGGAAGGGCACCGTGGGAGTTCAGGGGGCCACACGTGGGCTGAGCTCTACTTCTTGACAGGAGGCGTCTAAGAGGCACAGACCCCTGCCTTCTTCGTGCCTGGGGAGGGCTCCGTCTACCTCCGGTCCTGAAACTCTTTTGATGCTGTCTGACAACGAATGTTCTCCAAACCTCGTCATCTTTTCCCACTGACTATTCAGGCGTGATGCTCTCGTTACAAGTCAGCAGTTCGGGAAGACATGGCACTGCCATGAGCAGCTCAGGAGCCTTCCGGGCATCCCAGACCCGGGAGTCTCCAGGGTGGAGACCCCTCTGGGATGACGTGCAAGGTGGGGGCAGATGGTTACTCCACCACCCTCGCTGCCACCTCTTGCTCATCTCACCACCAAACTGCCTGGTTCTGCTTTCACGGTATTTGCTGGCCCATCACCAAGGCTGGGGGTACAACGTGTGAGCCCCTTGAACATCTGATCCCAGCTTCTCTCTGTCCCAGGACACTCCCGCCTTCCCGCCAAAGGCGAGTGGGGCGTTCTCCTGACAAACTTGACTCCACATCCCCGTGGTGTAAAATAGGACCGTCTCTTTCAGGTAATATGATACACCTTCTCTTTTGAGCATGTGCTTTAAACAATATGATTCAGCTTTAGATGAACAGATGCCAGGACCTATAGGAAGAAGAGCAAGGGCTCCTCCACCAATGACATGGTTTTCCTGCCATGAACCTGAGGGTCTGCACGTGGCCGCTGCACCTGTTGGCCATTCGCTGCCAGAAGGAGCAGCCCAGTGACTATGTTGCCAAAACCAAGCTTGTTCTTCTTGGCAGATGTTTTTCAACATCCAAAATGGATGATATGAAGCAACTCCATTGGCTAGATTAATTCGTTCCACTCTAGGGGAGATGCTGGCCACTCCTCGTCTGGTGGGGCCCTGGGGAAGCAGGCCGACTGGGACTCCACAGCAGCCGTGCTGGACCCGGCCATGGCCACACCTGCCCTGACGCTGCTGCAGCCCAGAGCTCAGAGTCACTCTGGGACCCCTTCACGCAGAGGGTGGAAGGGAGCGCCCACCTGCACCAAAACATCGTTCAGGACCTCCCTGCTGATAGCACGCCTGGCATTTCCACAGCAGGTCAGCCGACAGGTCACGAAGGGACCACGGGCCCAGAGTGGTGTGTCTGAGGGCTGCAGGTGGTGGGGGAGGGAAGGGGCCAGCCCCTACCTGTTGCACGTGGACCCTTTACACTTGTCCTTCATCTTGGTGTCACACTTGACGACTTGGGCTAGGAGAGAAATGCAGAAACACTTGTCACGGCAAGAAATGGGAGGATGAGTCCGAGTTAGCAGATCCCATCCCCACCCCAAGGAACTTTCTGGAACACCCCGGAGTCCTCATCATAACAAGAGCAGAAGCGTCGCCCACTGGCTGTAAGCGCAGGGTGGAGGTTTGAATCCCGGTTCCTGTTTCTAGGAGCACTGTCACCTTGGACACTTACTTCCCGTCTCTGAGGTTCAAATCCCACTTATTAATGGAGATAGGTGCAGTATCCACCTCCAGGGGTTTCTCTGAGCCTTGATGAGAAAGTGAACCAACCTCGGGAGGCAGCCTGGCACGCTGAGTCCCCCTCAGCCTCACAGGGCCCTGAGGGCGAGCCTCGCGCAGCCCAGGAAGCGGGGACCCAGCCGTTCTCCCCAGCATCATCTCCCACAGCCACGAGGACTCGGCCAAGTTTTCCTTTTGGTTTGTTTTATAGGGGCATATCAGAATCTTGGAGTAACGTTTTAGTTTGACAGAAAGACATGTATTATTTTGTAATTTTACATTATGGAAAAATAAAATAATAATGAAAGAGTTTGGAACCTCTGGACAGACAAGGACATCACAGAGAGCTACGGGCTGACCAACAGGCGGGAGTCCAGGGGAGAGATAACTCCTGCTGGGTGTGGGCTGGCGGGAGGGCAACTGACAAAATAGCCAAGGCTCTCTGAGAAAGATGGGTGTGAGCTGGCCTCCTCAGGCCTGAGTCCAGCTGTGTGCTGTGTGATAGTTCAGAGGGAAAACAGAGACACTGGCGGGCAGAGAAGCCACACCTGGTACCGTGTCTGTAAGAAAACGCCCTCCAGAGCCCCCAAACTTCAGTAAAGGTGCCGCATACACAGGTGACCCAGGTCGGGAACGGGGGAATCGGAGCTGACAGGGGAGGGCAGAGAGAAGCGAGCCCCAGGAGGGGAAGGGTCTCGGGAGACCAGAGGTGAGCTTGAGGACATGGCATCTGGGGACCCCCGAAAGTCTCTGGGCAAACAGCCAGCTTCCCGCCTTAAGGGAGCTGTTGGAGGCAATGTGCTGATGACCTCACAATGCAGCTGACACTGGGGGACCCATGTGACTGTGAAAAATCCTCACAGCGACCTGACCGAGCTGCAGCCGCTTGGGCAAGGAGATGGGTGAGGAGGGACAGACGAGAACATGCAGCCCAGGTCTAGAATTCATAGCCTAGCTCCTTAGTGACTGCTTCAGCTCATCTCTGTCAAGAACACAATGCCTCTCCTAAAATACGGACACAGGAAATGCACACACCTGTGTCTCTGGACTAAAGCAGTGCTAACAGGAGGTATCAGGGCTCCTACTTTACAGATGAGCACATGGAGTGTCAAAGAGGCAGGTCCCAGTCACAGGAACCGTGCGCATGGTGGCCCTGGGAGCCGGGCCCCACGCTGCCTGTTCACTCTTCCTCTGGGAGGGGGGCACCCCAACAGAAACCCAATCTCAGCCCTGGTCCTCTTTGAAAGGACAAGAGAAGGTCTAACCTTAAAATAACTGTGTGAGGGGAAAAGGCCACCCAAGTACAGCTCCTATAATGCTTCTTTTGAAATGACTTTAAAGTATCATTTTTTAGAAACGTCTTCGGGTTGTGCTTTTGCAAGCTATACCCCACTCTGGTCCCCGCTGTCTGTCGACTTGGAGACCTCTCAACCCACTGGCCCCCCTACTCCGTCCACCCCAAAGAAAACCGTCCCCCTTCAGAGGCGGCCAGCATGGCAGAGCCCCACTCACTCATGTAGTTCACGGGAGACTCTTTCTTGGGCTTCGTGGGTTTGATCACCCTCGGTGAGACCCAGACGTGCTTCTCATCAGGAATGGGGGCCACTTCCACCTCGTTCATGTCGTCCGTTTCAGGTTTCTGGCCATAAGTCTCTTAATAGTGAAGCGGGGAGAGAAAAGCAACATGTTGGGATCCAAACGAAATGCACTTGGGAAGAAGTAAAAAAGCCATCTGGAGACGAAACTAGTTTGAGGTTTGCTTTCACAAAGGGTCATTTCAGCAGCAAAGAGAAAGTTCCGCTTCAGGGCCAACTGGCCAGGCGGGATTCTCCCCACCAAGAGCAATGGATGGCTCTCTGCTCACTGTGCTTGATTTGGAACCCAAGAGCAGCTGGGCTGACCGGAGGTTAGAAGGCCCCGGCACCCACCCCTGAATGGTCTGAATGATTTCTTGTCCCATCTCTGCCTACTCACCACTGCCTACCCAAGGAAGCAGCTTCAGGAAGCCACCTCATCCTCTGACCCCAAACCACAGCTGTCTCCCCGAGGTCCCTCTGTGCTGGATTCTCACTGAGGGAGGGGTCCTCCTAGATATGTGCCATCGGGGTGCAAGAATACCCGTGTCGATGGTCTTGGACCCACTGCCCTTTACCGCCTGCATGTTCTGCTTCCTTCCCCACCCCCGAAGGTCAAGATCACTTAACCTTTCTCTGCACTGCAGTTCTGAAACCCAGTAACAGTGGAACCATCACATAGAAAGAGCCAAAGACCCAACTCTTGGTTAAAAAAACTTAGTTCACTGGCTCCCAATCTTTTCCCCACTCAAATATGGTTATTTCTCCAAACATGACTGCAACCTTCATGTTTCAAAACATTCTAATTCACCAAACAAATTGCATTTATTAAGCATCAGTTCTTATCATGAAAGTCACCATGATCTGTAATCAGGCCACTTGGATACCAAGCGCCTTACACTCCAGCCAAAGCAAAGCAAAGTATTGCTTGCACACCCTTATCAAACATGAACTGGTGCACATCTGTTGTGGGACCCGCCAAGGATGTCGTGGACCAGAGTTGGAAACCCCTGCCTTCTAAGTTTCTCCAGTGAGAAAAGACAACAGGTGTGCTTTGATAAGAAGGAGTTCAAGGAGCAGGAATGGATGGGGCCCTCACAGGCCTCTCGTGTCAATGGATTAAGACTCAAGTCCCATCAAATGTCCACCAATTCCGAGCCTTATCTCCATTTCTCCTTAAGGGTGACAACATCTCTGAAGGGCAGACTAACCGTTTTGTGTTGACACAAGCCATTCAATTGAAGGGCGACTTCAAGATCTCTTCAAGAGATCTCTGGGTGCCTTTTGATAGGACACTCTGCAGCCATTTCACTGGCTGACTCATCACTGTACAACCACCACTTCAGGGGAAACCAAAAGGAGGATGGATGGGATCTAAGCCAGAGGAGAACGCTAATCCTGAGTCCCAAGATCATTACCAGAGCTAGTGGACCTTCACGTCCGGCTCCTGGACGACACGCTCACCACCACCTCCCTCCCCCACCAGTTGAAGACTCCCTGGGGCAGCAGCCAGTCTGCTTCACACCCCACTCTACAACGAGCTCCAGGACAGCAGTTGCTCAACAAAAGTGGCTGCATGAAGGACCGTCAACCCTCCCCCCACCCCCCACAATGAATTCTGTCTTTGAACTCTTTGGAGGGGAAAAAAATAGTCCCAGCAAAGTTTAAAGATATTCAGGAAGGGGAATGTGGAAAACATTATCTGTAGCTAAACTCTATAGGCAAAATCTTTATGAAGACACTGGGTTTGCAAACAGCACTTGGAACCCAGCAGCGGTCTCTGGTCTGTCTTCCCATCAAAGTGGCTATTCAGGCTTGCTCCTCACTGAAAGCCAGAGCTGTCTCTGGAATAAGCTGGGTTTTCTTCCACTGGCCTTTAGGATTTTTATACCTCATAATCGCGGCTTTATTTAGCCGAATATAGTTGGGTAGAGCAGCCTAAAGCATTTGAGGGCTCACTATTTAAGAAAATGGGCAGACAGTCCTCACCCTCAGACACACACATGAAAAGTGGAATGCTTACCCAGAGGACGGGCTGTATTTGAGCACATCCTAATTAAGATCCCCTGAGTGGACCAGCACAGGCCTGGGGAAATTCCGTGCCCGAGTTCACGCCAAGGTTACCCTGTGCACTGTCCAGCTCTGGACCGGGGGTCCCAGGGTACCGAGCATTTCTACGTCATTCTGCAGACTCCACCTGGTTCTATAAGTGCGGACAAAGCTCATAGCTAATGTAAGTTCTGGTGTCATCCTGTCATTGCCCTGGGAGGCGTGAACAGCCCCATTTCACAGATGGGAAAACTGAGCCTTGGAGAGGCTATGTGACCTGCCCAAGCTCACACAGCTGAGAGTCAGACTCCTTTCCCTGAATCCCACACCCTTCATCGCCACACAGGGACAGGCTGGAGGGGTGGGAACGCCTCTTACGGTCTATCCTTATCCCTGCTCCATCTCCATTAAGAGGTCAAGGCTTTGCCAGGCACCTCAGTAAATGCTTATTAAGTAGCTTATGCAGATAAGCTGCTTTAGAGGAGACTTTCTGCATGGTTAGCTAAGGAAATCAGGATGCCCGCCAAGTGGAGTTGGGTATTTTCCACCAAAAATAAAGAAGCAAGTCCAGGAGGCTTCGTTGGGGGGGTTAACCAGCATCTAGGCTGTCTTTGTGTACATTTGTTCTCTGACAAAGACCCTCTGTGGACTTTGGGGGTATATTTATTCAGACAACATGCAGAACACACCTGCTAGGTGCCCCTGGAGGCCCTGGAGTGAACCAGCAGCTGTAACTACAGGTGATTCAAGTTCATGGAGAGTCTGGGTGCAGCAAGGGCGTGGAGGCAAGTGAGCGGCCTGGCTGTGAAATCAGGGAAGTCTTCCTAGAGGTGTGACACCACAGTTGTTTTCCGAGAAAAGAAGGCATGTGCCAGGATCCTGAGGTGGATGGGGCCCCCAGACTGCTAGAGGGCCCCCAGTAACCCCTAAGGTAAAGAACTCCATGCCAGCTGATGAGTGAGGTCATACCTCCCCACTTCTATTTCTCCAAGAAACTAATGGGCTGGGTCTATAAAGTGCTGACTATGTGCAGGCTGCTGTCCTAGTAACTCATACCTTCCTCACCGCATCCTCCCAGCAAACCATCTACAGGAGATGATGGCATCACTCTTACAGATGGGGGAAACTGAGGCTCAGAGAAGGCAAGCAGTTTGCCTGGCATACCCGGCCCGGAGTGCAGACACGCCCCCTCTGCCCACTCTGCATGCCAACGGCCTGCCTCGTGCACACATGGAGCCCCCCAGCAGGAGACCTGAGGGGGCTCCTCCAGAGGTCTGCCCTCCCTCATGGTCTCCAAACCAGCCCTCAGCATCTGAGAGGGAACTTGTCCCTCTGGGTGACCAGATAGCAGCCACAGGACCCGCCTGAAAGGGGACTTGGAGCCTGACATGCTTCGAGTGTCGGCCTGCCTTCTCAGCCCTCCCATTACCCCCAGGAGCCGACATGTCACCCCATTTTCACACAGGAAGACTGAGGCTCAGATTGATGAAGTGACCCGCCAGGGTCCCCCTGCTGGAACATGCAGGGTTGATAGTACTCAAGCAGGTGTACTAGACTCTAAAACCCACACTTGTCCCAGGAATCCAGGTATTGGAGTGGGACTGTGTGGGACTATTTCACTAAGGATGGGCGTGGAGACCCCGTCTCGAAGACAGTGAAGAGGGGGAGCAGAAACTCCACCTAACCAATGTTCGTGGTGCCCTACCACATGGCGGGCAATGCCAGGACCTGCGCACCGTGCCATGACACGTGTGGTTCCCTGCGGGACATGCCCTTCCCTTCTCTCATTACCAGGCTGTCTTCCTCAACAGCTGCCTGCTCGGGAGGCCCTCCCTGGCCCGGCCCACGGTGGAGGCTCCTGCTACAACTCCGGGGCACCTGTACCATGCCCTGAGAGGGGCGATGGCCCCGCTGGATTCCAGGTTCCCCAGGGCAGGGCCGGGACTGGTCCCCATAGTCACCCCACCCCATCACCTAGCAACATCCTGGCACACAGCAGGCACTCAGGATGTTCACACCAAATGCACTGACTCTCTCATCTGAGCCTGAGATGTGTCATGGACAGAGTCACCAGGCACATTTTGCTGCTAGGCAGAGAGACCGAGGGGTTTGAGCAAACAGCCTCAGATCACCAAGATCCAGAGCCAGAAGTCTCATGTCTGGACTCTGGGTTGAGCCCCGCTTCCCCCGGAGACTCAGCTACCTGCACATAAGTCACAACCCAGGGGACCACATGGACCAGGCCACACTGGCCAAACCATCAGACCTTTGCGTCTCCCCCCAGAGGGCACCCCCACCCCGCCCCACTGCAGTGGGCAGAATCAGCAGGGAAAAACCAGCCCGAGAGGGCTGGAACTCCACTCCTCACCCTGGAGCCCACTCCGCTGACCCCACGAGCCCCCGGCAGGGAAGGGCCGCTGCCTCGTGCCCGTGCCAACCCTCCTGAAAGGCCCCTCTCAGCCGTCACAGGACCTGCTGACGCAGCCACGTGAAAAAACACACCTCAACCGCAGACACACGTTCAGCGCCTCAGCCAGGACGGAGTTGGAGGAAATAGTCCAAAATGTGAGGAGCACTTCAGGCATGAAAAATGCGCATTATTTACAGGAGCGGGGTAAATGGAAACACCCTGAGTGGCCAGCAATAAACAAATGCTGGCGTCGCTGGAAAACACATGGCCTGAAAGCTCTGGCTGGGCCTGAGCTGAGGGGGGAGGGGAACGTAGATGTTTATGACGAGTAAGGGCTGGGTGAGCCGCATGTGTGGGTGGGTGGGGGTTGGTGGGAACAAGGACGAGCAGGAGGGGCTCCGACAGCCCACCCGGCCCACAGCTGGCCTGGACCATCCATCACGTAGTTGCTTTAAATCCCTCGTTTGTCGTCTGTTTTGTACCAAAGTCTGAGCACCAAGAGGGCAGGATGACTCTGATCGGTGCTGCCCACGGGAGACGCCCACTGGAGACACCCACTGGGGGATGTCCCAGGGGCAGCTGGGTCCCCGGGGAGCTGGGGCTGAACCTCGAGTCTGGAGATGGGGAGGGGAGGAGGGAAGCGTGGGCTGGAGTCTGGAGATGAAGGAGGGGAGCAGAGGGTAAGGGTGAGGGGCCAATTTCTCCCCCTAGCTGTCCAACGTCCCCGTTTCACGGTGGCAGCTCTGTGACTCAGGGACGGGAGTGGAAACCCGCTCCCAAGGGCTCTGAAGTGGATTCCTACCTCGGTAACAGAGGTTGTTCTTGCAGCCACCGCCATACTTGGGGGGGCACTCGGAGCAAGGCCGGCCGGTTCTGTAGGGGGCTTCTCCAATCCAGTTGCCCCTGAGGACAGACCAGAAACACCATCACGGGGCTGCCATGCCAGGGCCTGGGGACCCCCTCTCTCTGTTCTAGACCCTCTTGGGGCCCCGACACAGTCAGGGAGGACGGAAGGTATGAGGGGGACAGGCACTTGCCCTGAGCCCCTCTGTGCACAGCGTCTAGAGAATTACAGAATAATCTAGCCAGAAGCCATGAAGCATCCTTCTCCTTCTCATCCTTTGTCCTGTGGCCTCCACCTACCCACACTGCTCCCTCGCACAACTCTGAACGCCAGCGGCACCGCCCCCTCCCCCAGCCCCAACACCAACGCAGGGAAGCTGCTGGGACCCTCCCTTTTAAGCCATTTCTCAAATAAGTGATGGGCAGCCTGCCCCAGGGAGGGCCTCGAGGTCACTGGCTTCTCACTGCACGCCCACCCGCTTATTCCATCCTTCCAACACCCTAGGAGGGACATGCTAGAGTTCCTTTATCAGGCGAGGAAACAGGCTCAGAAATGTTAAGCGACTTGCCCAACGTCACACACCAAGTGAGTGTGAGGGCTGGGATTTGACCTCAGCCTGTAGGGTTCAAAGCTTTGACCATACTCTGCTCGGGGGGCTGAGACCCTCTGGGCATCACAGGCACTGATCCGCCTCCCTCTAAGCTTCCAGGGCAGGAAAACCAGAGGCCACTCGGGGGGATTTCTCCAGGGCCTGGGTAGCAGGTGGTGAACAGGACTCCCAGGCCATTCTGGTGGTACCTTTGGCAGCACAGGCTGGAGCAGTGAGTGATTGGGGGCCGGTTTCTGTGATCTGTTCTAGGAACTTCCTTCATGGTTGCCCCAGTCAACTAGCTGTCCTCTCAGGAAATAGATGCAGGGCCCCACTCTCGGGCCGAGGGCGGCCGAGCCATGAGGAGCAGGCTCTGGGGCTGGACCTGGCCCTTTCAACCAGAACCTCTGCCCTCGTCTCTGTACGGGGTAACCTCGGGGACTGGTCGTGAGATGAAGGAGGTGGCTATGTGGACGGCTCACGTCAGGACTGGCCTCTGGTGATGGCAACACACTCTCTGAGCGCTTGCTAAATCAGCAACCTCATGGGGTGACGGTCTGATGGCTGTCCAGGGCGGCCAGGGAGGGAGGGGGTCCCCTTAGTGCTGGCCAGGGACAAACTGCAGAAAACACACTGTTTGCTCCTGGTCAGCCCAAAATAGTGGAATGGAACCACCGGGGGCCACGTGGGTGTCAGGCAGGGGTGGTGGGCAGGGGCTGTCACAGGCTGCACCCAGAGGGGGCAAAATGACACCCCCCAGCAGGCTGCAGACACTGCTTTGCTGAGCACATCGGCCTCACGTGCAGGCTGGCCAGGACTCACGGAGGACTTCGGGGTGACCCCACAAATGGACCGTCACCAGGGGGACCCTGGGGCCCCAGCACCTGCCCTGTCACTGGGTGGGGCTCAATAGGTTCCTCAGACCATTCGGGCCCCCAGACGGGCTCTTCCCCTACCCCAGCTGAGTCTGCCAGCATGTGTAGGCTCCACGTTCCCTCAGTGACAAACCAGGCTTCCCACAGGACTGGCGCAGTAGCTCTCAGAGGTGGTGGCTGTGGACGGGGGCCGGGTGCCAGGCGTCTGGGTGCCATGTTATATATACACGGTGCATCCTGAACGTATGTGGGCTGAACGTATCTGCACACCCCCCATAACCATAACCCCCAGGGTAGCTGCATTTGGAGATGGGGCCTCAGAGGAGGTGACTGAGGTTAAATGAGGTCACGAGGGTGGGGACCCTGATCCAATAGGATTAGTGGTCTTATAGGAAGAGACATAGAGAGCTCAACTTCCTCTCCATCTCTCTCCTCCACCCCCTGCACACAGTGAGGAAACATCATGTGGAGACACGGGGAGAAGGTGGCCATCTATGAGCTGGGAAGAGAATCCTCATCAGAAACCAGCCCTGCTGGACCCTGATCTGGACTTCTGGCCTCCAGGGCTGTGAGAGAGAACTCTGCTGCAGAAGCCACTTTGTTACAGCAGTGTGTGCTGACTAATACATATTTATACATGTGAATATTTACTAGCTGTACTTCCAGCTAGTGTGTGGATTAGTGTGCTTTCCTATACGTACAATATTAATTTTTTTAAGAAAGGGATAGGAGGTAAATAAGGGGGAAGTGGTATTTCTAGTAGGATCTTCTAGTGTTTTTTTTTTAATACACAGTCAAATTGAATTATTCCTCACTCCACACCTGCCACTCTTCCAGTAGTTCTGACTAGCTTACTGCTCTTCCGTGGGGCTTGGTCCCTCCCACCGATGACACAACCCCTAACCTCATCCCTGTGGCTGCGGAGGCACTGCTACCACTAGCGTGCCGGATGGTTTACAGAGTTTCTATTTTCCTCCCAACCTCAGCGATTCTCTCTTCATCCCACCTTCGCATGGCCACTCCTGACCCAACCCAGTAAATGAGGTCATTCCTGCTTCACGCAGTCACTGAGAAAATATGCAAGGGCCACTGCATGCAGGGCCCAGTGCTAGGATGGCGGCCAGCCCCGTGGCCAGTGCGCAAACCACAGGCTGTAAACTGGGTGAGCTGTTCTCCGAGAATCACACATAGTTGTCTTGTGAGCAACAGAGGTGAGCGGGTAAAGAGGTAAGTGACATACTGATGGCCTCAGGATGCTGTAAAGATGAAGAGGGGCTGTGACCCAAAGGTTTGATGAGGTCCCTTCTGGGAGGGGAAACATAACAATGCAAAACACCTATATACTAGAGTGCCCTTTGCTGCATATTTTCAGAGAAAAAGAATCTTTATGGTGGACTCCACTAGTTGCCCAGCCAGCAGCTATTCCTGCTTCTGATCTATTCAAACAAATTCAAATTTGGACAAATTCAAATTGTCCCAGAGGACAATTTGCCAAGCCAACTGGGACAAGTTCGTTGGTCAAAGTCAACTGGGGCAGTCTTGTTCCCCCCTGTCCGTGAGTAGTCTGGTTCTGGCCAATGACGTAAGAAGAAATTGGGCCAGGGGAGAGAAAAGCTGAAGGAGAGAACTCTTTTCTACCATTCTCTTCCCTTCTGTTTGGGAAGACTTGATGCCTGATGTTTTGCAGCCTTCTTATGACCACTAGGAGAGGATAGTACTGCAAGAAGACAGAAAGTTCTCACTGACACTGCTGAGCTACTAAGCTAACCTAGACGCACTAATCTCTGAATGCCTTGTTATGTGAAGTAATGAAGACATTTTACCACTTAAGCCAGTTCTAGTTGGGTCTTCCATGGCAAGCAAACACACCCCAACCCATAAAACCATGTCACTGTTCTTACTTTGGAGAATAATTGCAAACGAGGTAGACTGCATTCTCCCAAACATCTCCCCAGACATTGATCCTCTGGCAGGTATTCACAGCACAGCCGATCTTGTTGGTTGTGGCCCAAACTATCTGAAAAGATGACATCCATACATCAAAGGAAGGGGAAAATGACCAGGGTGACATAATCTGGCCTGAATCCATAAGGTGCCCACCGTAAACGGGTGTGTGGTAAAGGGGTGAAGGCCCAAATTCTTCCCCTAGCCCATGAAAGAGCCAGACATTTGTTTAAATCAAAAATGGAAAAGTGAACAAAACAAAACAAATAAGGAAAATGCCCCAGCAATGTAAAACTGCTATAGAAGTTTCTAGTGCTTATTCTCAGTTTCCATATTTGTGAACCAGTCACAAACAGCTCAACCCACCAGTTATACTTTGAATTGGACTGAATTAAAGGAAGAAAATCAAAGCAAAGATAGAACAGAGGTTCTCTGATTGGGGGAGAGCCCCACAGTTCTGAGGGGTGCCAGGCTGAGGCCACGCCCGATCTTCCAGCCTTACCTGGGTGTAGTGGGTGCACATGGGCCCGGAGCACCTCTCTGGACACCAAGGGTTGCACTCGTGGGGGTAGGGGTAGGTGTAGTCCTTCACCTCATCGTACCAGGATTGCACATGGAAGCCAGGGGAGCGATACCTGCAGGGACAGATGGGCTTGTTAAGTTCCGGCCACCACAAGCACACAATAACAGAGACCCCTTCTGGCAGCACCCACCCAAGGTGGAGTTGGAGGCGGGCGCGCCTTCAGGCCAACAGCCCTACATCACACCTGGTACCTGTTAAAAGTGCTTAAAACCTGAACTGGCCTCCTTCAGAGTGCAGGAGTATGCCTGGGTGACCCACACACCACCTGTGTGTATGAGAAACCTGTATCTGGCCCCAGTGAATCCTTTTTTATACTAATAATTACGTATTTTTTTCATATACATTTGGGGAAATATATGCAGCCCCTGAATCCCGCATTTCACAGATATTACTGCATAAGAAAAAACCAAAGAGGGGCAAACCTTGCCCCAAGCTCCCATTTGGGATCCTATCACCTGAGCCCTCCCTCGCCCCCAGCACTTAGAAGACCCTCCCCACCTCTTGTTGTGACTGGCCCTCTCTTCAGCCCCATCTGCCAGGCTGGCATCGGGAAAGAAAATAAACCAGATGCAAGCCCCGGTCGCTGTCACCAGCAAGTGTAGACAAAATGGTTTCAACAAGCAGAACAGATGTGGGGGGGACTGGGCACTTCTGAGGGCACCATGGGGAGCAGGGCAGTCAGTGGTCTTGTAATAATTACCGTCAGGACTCCGGCAATGGTGGTGGTCAGTGCCCTGGCCAGGGAAAGCACCTCTTTGTTTGGGACCAGCTCAGAGAAGGACACACAGACAGCGACAGGGCTCCGGGGCCGCAGGGTACCCACCACCCTGTCTGTCCATGTCCCACAAGCCTTGCTGCCAGGCTGGACCGGTATTAGCAAGAAAACATTCAGCTGCTGAGGGGCTTTCAGATGAGGGGCTCCTCTGGAAAGTGAGTCAGCAATATTGATCCAGAAAGGGGAGAGCCTTTGTGCTATGGACCTATCAATCCTACTCTTCAGAGTTTTCCTAATGAAATCATTCAAATGAGCCAAGAGGGAAAAAGAAAAACACAAAACCCAGCTACGAGAATAGAATGGTTAAATTCTGGTCTGTCAACCTGATGGCTCACAGGCAGCCTTTCAGATGTGATAACCATGACAAGTATGTGCTAGAAAACTGTTTGATGTTGTATGAGAAGGAAAAAAAATCAATAGCTGTCCTGGCCACAGTTACAACTATGGGAAAATATGTCGGCCAGATGCAGCCCAGGAGCCCAGAAACACAGAAAGAGCTGACCAGGTCAGTGGGTCCATGGGTTGGGTTCCTCATAGACATTTTCTGGTGATGCTGTCATAAGACTGACTGGATAAAAAGCAGAAACAACACCGGGTTGCTATGCCTCCACGAAGCCAAGCCTCTAGCCCCGTGATGACCCCTTGCCCAGGTACTGCCCGGAACAACCCTGGCTAGAGGACAGTGCAGGGGCTTGGGGTCCCATTAAAATCCGAGCTCGGGAACTGGATATGGCGGGTCTGAAGGCCAGCAGACCCTGCCCTGTGTTTTCAGGGGCTCTGTCCAATCCACATCAATTTTTCAATGAAAGGGGCAAAATGGAAGTAGACCCTGGAAACCTAGCGACTCCTGGGCCCCTACTCGGAGAACTCGTGTGCCTAGCACATGGGCAGCGAGTCTTAATTTGTCAGAGGACATCTTCCCCACTTCCTCTAAGGAAACCGGCCCAGTTGACCTGGGTGAAGGTCGGTGGGTGACCTTTAACAGGTGCTCAGAGGTCCGGCAGTGTGAGTGAGACCCTAGGTCACAAGTAGGGGGCCATGGCGTCTCTCACCTGCCCCAGTGCACGGCCAGGTTCTGCCCGATGGACACCAGCAGGCCGGTGGGCCCGTGCTCCCAGATGCACTCCTGGGCCCAGGCCGCCGCCGACTTCTCCAGCTCTTCATCCCAGGTCTGCAGGGGACGAGAAACAGGCACCAGGAAGTAGGGTCAGGGTGGGTGGAAGAACTCAACTGCGCTGACGCCCGCAGCTCGGGCCCCGGGACGACCCTAAGCGCCAGGCTCAGCTTCTGCGACACTGGACTCAAGGACTCTGAGAGCATTTCGACGGTCTCTGGTCAGCAAAGAACCTAGAGGAGCCTGGATGCTCAGAGCTCCTGCTCATTCCCTAACTTGTCAGGGACCCTGGCAAGTCCCTCCTCTCAGCCTCAGTCTCCTCATCTGTGAAACGGGAGGATGAATAACTTGGAGATGGATGGTGGTCATGGCTGTACAATGGTGTGAAGGTACCTAATGCCACTGAACAGTGCATTTTAAAATGGATGAAATGGTAAGCTTTGTATTATGTATATTTTACCATTTTATATATATACATATATATTTCTTTATACACACACATGTTAAATCGCTTCAGTCATGGCCAACTCTTTGTGACCCTATGGACTGTAGCCCGCCAGGCTCCTCTGTCCATGGGGATTATTCAGGCAAGAATAATGGAGTGGGTTGCCATGTCCTACTCCAGGAGATCTTCCTGACCCAGGGATCAAACTCACGTCTCTTATATTTTCTGCATTGGCAGGCAGGTTCTTTACCACCAGTGCCACCTGGGAAGCCTATATATAACCATATATATACACACACACACATATATAAGTAGATTTTTTTTCTAAGTAGCAAGAAATGCCTTCAACTCACCCAGTCCTGCTCCCCTCCTGCAAAGCCCACCCTGAGTCAGGGTCTGGGACAAAGAATCTGTCACCTGCTCCCCTCCCAACCAGCCCAGGGTGCACACATAACTCCCCTGAAGAGAACACGGTGAACCAGGTGAGCGGGACTACTTTTCTCTCTCAAGAAACTGACGCTCAGTGGCCCTCAGGCTGTGAGCCAGCGGCTGCCCCGCCCCATCCAAATCTCCCAGGCAGGCAGGGACTGTCCCCTTGCCCTGTGGAGGCCCAGCCTGGCACACAATAGGTGTTTGCTGACAGCCTGTACTGGGACGTTCCAGGAGACCGGTTCACCAACTGCTGGACTCCAGCATGAAGCCACCCCTTCCCCCCATCTCCGGTCCTGTGTCTCCTTCTGGCCAAGATAATGGCACCCCTCAACATCCAGGGGCAAGTCCTAAACCCAGACAGGCTGGCTCCAGAGCTTGTCCACTCATAAAACCTCAAAACAGGGTGTCTTAACTCTGTGGGGTTTTACAGTTCACCTCTTGGGATGAGCCTGTTTCAGAGGGCTGTGGCTCAAAGCTCCAGGACATGGATCTGAGACACCCTCTCCAATCGGCGCCGCCTGTTGTTGGGCGGATGGACGTTGGTGGGCGAGGATGCTGGCAGGGGCGGGGGGAGCCTAAAAAAAAATCTACCCTAATTTTCTCCAGCTTTAACCCTAAAAAGCTCTGCATGGCTGCCCCGCACATTAACATTTTGAAAGGGTGCCCACTCTGCCTCCTAAAATTAGCACAGCCCCTTCAGAACAAACCCCTGGACCATGTTCTTGAGGGAAAAAAAAGAAATGGTTTCATAAGGAGTCCCCAGGGGACAGCATTGCTCAGGCTCTACCCAGGCAGACATCCACTCATCCCTCAGCCAGTGACGGGCCACCTCATCTGGCACAGCAATGCCGAGGGGCCCACAGCCACATGGGCAGGTGCCCGACCATGAGGGTGACAGAGGTCAGAGCGTGAACGACACAGGGAGTTGCAGCTGAGTCCAGAGAAAGGAGAGGGGCCAGGGCCTGGGCTGCACGGAGCTGGATACAGGAGGGACAGGGTGCAGACGTGTGGGGTGCAGAGGGGGGCTGTGCACGCAGCACCCTGAGACTCCTCTGGCCGCAGAGGAGGAAGCGAACCAAGCTAACCAGACAGACCAGGGCTCCTGACAGAAGGCGTGGGTGCTAGGCAAGAAGCACAGAGGGCCCTCGAGGCTCCGGCCAGGAGAAAGGCTGGAAGAGTGAAGATTTAGGAACTACAACGTGATGCCAGAATTCAGAGGGCAAGATGGGAGGTGAGTCCCCCTCCAGGGCTGAGGCTGCCCCGCTAATCAAGGTGTGAACAACACGGGCAGGGAGGGTGGAAACAGCTGGAGAAAGAGCCCCGGGGAACCTAGGGGGCAGCAGAGTGGGGGTGGAGATCAGACAGCATGGACAGGTGAACGAGAGGGTGGGTCCTGGACTCAGCTGGACCCAGGTCAGAATCTGCCTCTGCCTCTGCCAGCTGTGATCCCGGGCCAGTCTGTAAAGTTGGGGGAAACCACGGCGCCCACTTCACGGGGCTGAGAAAATCAGACATGGAGACACGGAAACGAGGGTGGGACTAGGGATGGGCACCCGGAACTGGTCGCCCCTTCTGTTCCTAAGTGTGGGGGCTTCTCTCGAGGTACAGGGGACCCTCCACCGTCCCTTCTCAGCCTCCTCCTCCCAGCAGAATGCCCCACTGCTCACAGACTCAGTCACCCCTCGCTGATGGAGGGAGCACCTGAAGAGTGGGCTGGAGACCAAGCTGCATGAAGACCTCGGTACCAGCACAGCCCCAGGGCTGAGTGTGGCTGGGCGTGCGACAGGCGTGCCAGCCAACTGTCAAGTGAACACTGAGTCAGCCCAGCTAAGGAGATGCTGAGGTCACTCGGTAAGGAGGAAGCAGAGCTGGGGTCGGACTCACCAGAGCCCAGCCCTTGACCCTCACCGCCCCCCACTCCAGGAGGGCCTGTGGGGACAGCCAAGGGTGGAGAGCGGGGGCTGAGCTCAGAGAGGTGCAGCCAGGCACCCAGAACGCAGCCAGGGGAGCCTCTCTGGCCAGTAGCTCCCGGGTCCTGGACCCCGCCCCCGCCCCAAGCCCCCACTCCAGGCCAGCCCCAGGCCCGGTGCTCACCATGTACTCCATGTTGGAGGCGGGCGGCGACACCTGACCCCGCAGCTTGTTGTGAAGCATGAGGATCTCCTCCTGGTCCGCCCTGGGGATGGCCCTCCGCGCCCGCGAGTGGGGCTGGTCCCGCTGGTATTTGCTGAGCAGCTTCTCTAAGTGTGTGACGTTGGGCAGGAAAAAGCCTTGGGCTCCGCAGAGCAGCAGCAGCAGCCCCAAGGGCATGACACCAGTCAGGACACAGGTCATGACTCCACGCCGGCAGCAAGGCAGGCGGTGACGGGCGGCCTGGGCGCCTAAGGCAGAGCTGGGCGTTCTCGTGCTCTGAAAGGAAGCAGAGGGTGGCTGGAGAAGTCAGTCAGTGCCAAACTCGCCACGGCAGAGAATGGACAGGGCACCCCTCTCTCCCCATTGTGCAGATGTGAAGACTGAGGCTCACAGAGGCTACACCAGCAAGGTCCGGCAGGCAGGAAGTGGTGGAGCTGGGATTCAAGCCAGCAGCCTCCAGCACGGCAAGCGGCCCGATGCCACATGGACATCCTGGCTCGGTCTCTCCCAGACTCAGCTTCTCGTGGCGCCTCCTTTTCTCTCACTCTGAGTCAGCATCTGGACTCATTCAGGGCTCCGGTGAGTCTATGGCCTGAATTAAACTCCATCTCCTGCCCCCAAAAGAGACTGCTAAAGCCATTTCACGTCAGCAAAGGATGTGCCATGAACCAACGGGGGTAGCGAACTTCCTAGGCCCTGTGAAGTAAGACTCAGTTCCCAAACAGGCCGTCAGGCACCCCCAGACCCATCCCCTGTACAGTCCTTCCACGGGGTGGGTAGCCATCACACCCTACAACACAGCCTCCCAGGGCCTAGTCACGTGCTCTGCTAACTTGATCCCCGGAGAAAGTGACAGTGGAAAGAGACAGGGCCTTCCAGGGGTACCAGGGTACCCCACTCTCACCCTGTCTCTGCCTGGCAACCCCCCAAACAGCCCAGCGAGCAGCCTCCCTCGGCCAGCTTCTGTCTGACAGCGGGCCCATTATGGGCACTGCCAGATGTGACCCTCCTAACTGCTGAGTGAGCGGTTTACATGGGTGATTAGCACCCAACAGCCGCATCAGCAGGGCCAAGGAGGGGGTGGAAGATGGTGGTTGGGACTCCCAGAACTTCCAGCCCCTCTTGGGGCTGTGCTTCCCAAGGAGTGTTTCTGGAACCCTAGCTCTTGACACATGCTGGGCCAGGGGCCGTGGTGCATGCCTCGTGGTCACATCAGTTGGGATTCACCCCCTCTGAGATCCACGGTGCCGACACCGTTATTTTATGACCCGTCAAAGATCTTCATGATCCATCCTTGCTTTTGGGCTCCGGGCCCTTTTCCCAAACACCGCCTCTCACTAACCTTTCTTCCTTGGCAGGCATCTTAGGAAAAGCTGTCTTAGTTTTGGAACACACTTACTAATTCTAAAATCCCCCGGCCTGAAGATAATTTATTAGGTTTGAGTTTCCGCTGCGCCTGCGCTCTTTCTCAGAGCCCTTCCTGAGCCTCTGCGGGGGCCGGTCGCCTCATCCGTGTCATCTCCAGCCCTCACGAAAGCCCAGGAGGTCGGTCTGCCCTTGCAACCACTTTACAGATGGGGAGGCCGAGGCTCAGAGAGCTGATCCCAAGGCTGCTTACTGGTAAGCTCAAACCCAGGTGTGATGTCCCTGAGGGCCTGGGGTTTTCCAGCACACTGCCTCGATTCCTCTCACCCTGGGGGGCCAGGGGTCACACTACAGGTCACGAAGTGTGGTCCTCCTGATGGCTTGTTGTCTGGTCCAAGAAGACGAGACAGGACTTGTTGTTCACCCTTGTTTGTTCACCTTCTCGCCTCTGTTTCACCCCTAAGGAAAGTCAATCAGCCACCCAGTGACCTTTATAGGCACCTATTTTGTGCTGCATGGTGGGAGAGGAGGACAACAAGGCACTGTCCCTGGCCTCAAGTGGCCCCCAGTTAGGCTGGGGAGATGGGAGCCCCTGACCAGCAGGATAGGCCTGGCTGAAGACAGCATGGAGAGCTGGAGGGAGGCATCCAGAGACCCCTGGGTGGGCAGGGAGGGAGGCAGCCTGGAGGCTACCCACCCAGAACCCCAGGAGGCCCCTCTGTCATCTCCCACGTGAACAATAGCCAGGGTTTCACTGGTTGCATTGGCGTGGGGCTGCAAGATGGCAGTGGAAGGAGGGGGTCCTCTGGGGCTTGTCCTGGGCACCCGAGAGGCAGACAGCGGAGCCTGAAGCTATGGGAACGCGGCAGTTCCCATCTCCGTTCCCTGGAAACTCTCCAGGGTCCTGACTGGGCTTACGCTTCAGATAAAAGCAGCCGACACGCAGGCGGAGTCCCAGCTCCGTGGCCTCTCGGCCTCTCAGCCAAGGAGTTCCCTCTGGGGCAGAGCCGCAGGGACCGCGGGAGGGCTTCTGTGTGCTCACTCGCCCCATGGGAATCAAGCCAGTAACGCAGACGCTCCCAGGGTCCCTGCCGCCTCCCCGCTTAGTCACACCACCATATATGATCATTTCCCAGCTGCAGAGGCCAGGCTGAAAAGAATGCCAAAAAGTACTGATGGTGGGTTAAGATTTGGGACAAAGCAGGAGCAAAACTGACATCACAAAACGACCACTTGGTCGTCACAGCAGCGTCCAATTTGCTTTACTCTCCACTTCAGCATCCCGAGGGGCAGGGCACCCCCAAAGGCATGAAACAGGAATTGTTTACATGACTCAACTGGACCAAAAGCTGGGTTTGTTCTAAATCACCAGTGGGCACAATTCAAATAACTCTCAGTAGGGGGAGGGGTAAAAGAACTGTGGGTCAGTGTGGGTGAAATATTATAAAGCAGGTAAAATGGAAGACCTGGAGTTCTGGGATTGTCGGCAGCAACAAAGCTCTAATCCAATGTTGGGCTAAGAAAGTTGTAGAATGTTATGCTAACGGTAGTATTTATGTACATTTTAAGGTATGTAAACCGTATTTTGGACAAGTTTATGGATATTATAGGTGGACATGCATATATATGTATGTGTATATTACACAGACATGTATTATATGTGTTTGTACATATATCAGATGGTATGCGTGCACGTGTTTGTATAGTGAAACCAGTTCGTGGGGTGGTTGACTCTAGGAGGGAAACTGAACTGGGAACGAGAATATGAGGGGACTCATCTTTAATATATTGCTTCTGCTTTAAAATCTCAAGCAAATGTGGCAAAGCGGAAGCTCTGTTCATGCAAGGTGGACCAGATGAGTTAGCAGGAATTGTGATGTGGTAACCAGAGCAGGGCATCCTTGGGGGCCGGACCTCACTGGTGAGTGCCCTCTAGCCTTTGGACTTGTCTACTTCAAATTTTTAAAAAATATAAATGAACAGAACAAAGCAAAACACCAAAGCGTGAAAGGACGGTGAGCCGCTGCTGGTCCCACGCGCGTCCTCCTGGCGCGCTCTCCTGAACAAGGGTGACCTCGTTCCAGAAGGCTTGCTGAGCCGCCTTCACTCTGAATGCTCAATGGCCTCGCACGGCCCAGGGCCCACAGCGGGGCCTTTCCTCAGGTTCAGGAGAGAATCGATGAAGCCTCGGGTGGAGCTTCAAAGTTGGGAGAACCACAGGGTTTAGTCAAACCTTCCCCTGGGGAGAAACACAAATGAAAAGAGGCGTTTCTCCAAGTGGCTTCTCCACCTCGAGATGGTCGCTGGCACAGCCATGCCGACTTGTCTTGGGTCGGGCCATTCATAGCACCATGTCGGGCGGCACTGCTGGGTCTGAAAGTAGTCTGGCCTGCCTGCAGCTTGGGGTGGGGGTGGGGAGGGGCGGGCTGGGGGGCTGGGGGTCCATGCTGGGGAGGGGCAACGCTTGGATCATGATGGCTTCTAAGTCTGGGCCAAGGAGAACACAGAAGATTCAAGCAGAACTGTAGCAGCAACAGGCCTGGTGCCACAACTTTATTCCAGACCACAGCACAGGGCTGGTACACAGAGGGAAACACAGAATCCTGGACTGAGCTATGCCTTCTGCAAATTCCTTCATCGGAGTCCCAACGCCAGCTCCTCAGACATGGCTGGGTTTGGATACGGGGTCTTAGAAGAGGCGATTAAGTTAAAATGAGATCATACGAGTGGGCCCTGCTCCAGTATGGCTGGTGTCCTTGTAAGAAGGAGGGATTAGGACACAGACACGCACAGAGGGATCAGCATGTGAGATACAGGGAGGGGACCGCCGAGGAGTAATGCCTGAAAGAAAACAGCCCTGCCGGCACCTTGATCTTGGACTTCCAGCCTCCATGAGAGGGAAAGAATGAATTTCTGGTGTTTGAACTGCTTGGTCTGGGGTGCTTGGTCCTGGCAGCCTTAGCAGACTAGTATTAATACAAGCATCAGACAATAAATGAGAACTAGGTTCTAAACATCCCGCTGGTGGCTGTATGGAAGGGGGCGAGGAGGGGACAGAGAGCAAATTGGGCGGCCAAGACTGGGATCACGGCTGGAACCTGGGCGGAGGCAATTGGTGCTGTGTCTCAGCACAAGGCCATCGGCCAAGGCGACTTCGCCAGGCCCCGCCAGGCCCCGCCAGCCCCCTGGTCTGGACAGACTATTCAACTTCTACTGCCCAAACAGCTCGATCAGAACTTAGGAACAAAGCACTTTGGCCCCCTTTCCATCTATAATTTAAAAGAAACTGACTCACAGACATAGAGAGCAGACTTGTGATCGCCAAGGGGGATCGGGGTGGGGGAGGGACAGAGCAGGAGGCTGGGGTTGGCAGAAGAAAACTACTATGTACAGGACGCATAAACAACAAGGTCCTACTGTAGAGCGCGGGGAACTGCACTCAATATCCTGTGATAAACCAGAATGGAAAAGAACACGAAAAAGAATGTATATGTACACACACACATAACTGAGTCACTTTGCTATACAACACAAATAAACACAACATCGTAAACAAACTGTACTTCAATAAAATACATTTTTTTAAAGTTTTCCAACGGAGACCCACCCACTGCCACCTGGGGCTTTCCAATGACAAGCACAGACTCCTACCAGGGAGGCCAGTGGGGACTTACCTGGGGGGAGACCCACCACATGCCCATGGCTGCATTTCTCACCCCACCCTCCTGATGATCCAGAGGTTTCGGTTCTACTGCTCCCATCTGACAGATAAGGAGACTGAGGCCCCTGAGGTCTTTGGGAGCCCACCCAAGGTCATACAACTGCAAGCAGAAAACCTGGGGCTGGAACACAGCTCCATCTGGCCTCTGAGCCCCCTTCTCAATGCCACCATGCCTTCCCTGGGGTGAGTTTCCTTGGGGATTTCCCATCACCACCCATATAGGGGCAGGACTCCCGCAAACAACCCAGCTCACACTGTGACCCTCCCTGCCCTTCTCTGCTTCCTGGGCAGATGGCTGGGCTCAGCAGAGACAGGCCCCACCCCTACTCCAGGTCAGGCAGTGACTCTGTCGAGAAGAAGGCACCCATGTGTCATCCCCAGGGGAGTGAAAGGTTTACATCATGGTGACATCGCACTACGACATGCCCCGTCACCAAGCCTAGCACCCACCCAGCCTCCATCTGCCTCTGACTCAAATATGACGCCCACACGGACTCTCTCTGCAACCCTCCAGCCCTCCTGACATCCCCGAGGGGCTCACACTTCAGGCAGGCGGGTTATCCGAGCTCCCTTTGGGGCCTGGAGATGGAGGCCAACACTCTTTGGCTCTTTTGCCCCCCCCACTTCTCCCACGGTGGCCAAATGCAGGCATCATTTCCAGAGAAGTCCTCTCTACTCTCTGTCCCTGGCCTGCTACCAACAGCATCAAACACCCGCATAGTTGACAGAAATTCAGTCTCCGCGAGGTCTCCTTGGCGGCAGTTGAAACTCCCATCCTGGGAGACCACAAACAAGATAAGGGCACCAGGGGTAGGGGGGTGCGGAGGCAGGGAGACACCGACAAAGCTTTCAAACCCCTCGGTCAACAGCCAGACTCAATCTGGGGTCGGATTCCTGCGGCATCACCCCAACATGCAGGATACATTTGGACTCTGGCCGTTTTCCACTCCATTTTCTGGAAAACAAAACTGAGCCTGGGTGATATTCCATGGTATTAGTGAGGTCCGAGGCTGGATTGAGATGGAACCAAGACTTGAGATCCCGCTTCCTGGAAGCGTGGAGGGCTCTGCCATCACCCTCTGCCCCGGCTAAGAGTCTGTGGACGTCGAGGGCACCCACGGCTCCACGGGCCCCCAGTTCACCTCGGGGGTCTCCTGCCACTCAACTCAACTCTCAGGAGCAAAATGAAGAAAGACAATGTGAATGAACCTGAAGGCGTCACTCTGCCTGAGCTGCCTTTGCCTGTGTTTAGGAAAGTCTGCCAGAAAGATGAATCTCCGTGGGGCCCGCCAGCCGGCAGCCCCGAGGCCGTGCCAAGCTCTCTGCTCCTGCACACACTGTTCTCGAGGCTCAGCCTGTGACCCCGACCTGCCCCGCCCCCGCCGGGGCCCGGCAGATGAATTCCTGCCTGTGAGTTAGGACTCAACTTTGGGGTCACAGCATAATCATGGCCCCAGACCTGTCCACCTTGTTCACCACTGAATCCCCAAAGTCTGACCTCGTCGGAACGAGGAGATCTGTACATTCACTTCGTAAATATTTATAGAACACCGCTGGCATCTTCGTCGATGAACAAGATCGACAGGTCTGCAGGCGTGATTCAGCTCCCAGAGGTTTCCGGAAAGTGGTGACCCTTTGACTCCTCCAATGAGTCTTCATGTGGAGCAGAGACTGATCTGCCTGTGAGGGGAGGAGGCAGGCTGGGGTCAAGGGATGAGCCGTGGGACAAGGAATTACAGGGTCACAACATTACAGGGTTCGTTGCATGGTTAATGGCTAATTGTATTGGCTATGACAATAATAGTGATGCTAAATGCTGCACAGATTCATTGTTCGGAGAGATTTGAGAAAGACTGGGATTAATAATGGTGAATGAAGTGAAAAAGGCTATTCTCTCTTATTTCAAAGCTTCTGCTTTGAGACAAATCTAATTTTTAAAACTCCTATTAGATGTCTAATGCTAGTGGGGATGATTAAAAAAAAAAAAAAGGCTTCCCCTAAATCTGAAATATGCTTCAGTTTCCTACATGCCTGGGGCCTTAGCCACTTTCTTTCAGCTTCCTGGGGAAGTGGGTTCCGAGATGTCACAGACTGGGTCACAGCATGAATATGATCAGCTGGCCAGGAACCGGATTCACAATGACGGTTATCCGGCTCAGTGGCCGTTGCTTCCCCGAGACTGGGTCTCCTTCCAGGGGTCAGCTGAGCCCTGGGTGTCAAGGACCCAGCAGCCTGCCTCAAGTCTGCTCACACTGGCTGCCTTGCTAGCTAGACTTGGCGGTTCTTGAGGGCTGAAACCAGTGCTAGACTGGCAAATGTTTAATAACGGACATTTGGAAAACCTTGAAATACTGACCCTAATCTGTAGTGTCTACCCATTCCCTTGGTGAAATATCCCCACCACGGTTATTTCAAGCCATTGATATAGGGTCACTGAGCATGGAGTTTCTGGAAAGAGTCCCACAATAACACACCATGATGCAGCTTTTCCACCATACGCATGGAGTAGACAGCAACCACCCCAAGAGCAGAAAGAACAGTGAAGCAGGGTAAAAGATTAGGATACAATAAGTTTTGACTAGTTATTACTTTTATTTTAAATAAGACATTTCGTTGTAAGTTTATATAACATATAATGGTGGTTGTGTGCACAGGGAACTATACCCAATATTTTGTAATAAACTATTAGAGCAAAAATCTGAAAATCTGTATATGTAGGGCTTCCCAGGTAATACAGTGGTAAAGAATCCACCCGCTAATGCCACAGATCCAGGAGACAGATCCCTGGGTGGGGAAGATCTCCTGGAGAAGGGCATAGCAACCCACTCCAGTATTCTTGCCTGGAGAATCCCATGGACAGAGGAGCCTGGCAGGCTACAGTCCACGGGGTTGTAAAGAGTAGGACATGACTGAGTAATTGGGTGCACACGCGTGCGCGCGCGCACACACACACACACACACACATGTATAACTGAATCACTGTATTGTACACCTGAGATTTACACGACACTGGACATCAACTATACTTCAATTAAAAAAAAAATGATGGTGGGATTGAACTGGCCCACAACTTTTCCAGAAACTTAACCATCAGCTCCCACAAGCCAGTATGAGCCAGCTCCAGCACGGCACTGGACGACTGGGTCTTACTCAACCTGAAACTTCGGGGCGTATTAACTGCTCAACAAACATTTCTCACCCCATCACACAGCCAACATGTGATGAGTGAGGACAAAGTGGCTGACCTTGTTCTAGGTCCTCTACTCCCAGAATCTTGTCTTTCTCCCTCTCTGCAGACTGTTGGGGTCAATGCGACTATGATCCCTATTTTACAGATGAGGAAACTAAGGCTCAACGCAGACGAGCAACTTGCTCACAGTCGTGCAGAATGCCTGCGGGCGACGGCAAAGAGCCTGCCACACTCTGACTCCCTGCTTGCCTTGCCCTCAAAAATATCAGGGCAGTTCTGACTTGCGCCCCCATGTCAGCAAGAGCCCCCAAAGCTAGCCCCAAAGGCAGGGGCATCAGGGCTCCAAGCTCCCTCAGGAGCACAAAGGAGAACTCAGAATGTGAGCGAGGCTGAAGGCAGAGCGGAGTCAGACCCACAAACCACCCAGAAATTCCAGGAATGAAGTGGCGGCTGGGAGGAGGGGGGCGGGACACCCCAGCCTGTCTCCGGCAGATCCCAGGGCTGGGAAGAGCGGCTGGGTAAGTACCAGACACGCCGAGGGCGGGGATCTCCCTCCTCCACGGGAGCCAGTTTTCTTTAAACCCTTCTCGATAGAATTAGGGAAAGACCATGGAGGACTGTCCCTTCCTTTGTCAACTGCTCTGCCCCCAACCCCACAAAGACGGACAGTACGCTTAACAAAAAAGGCCACCCCCAAGGGCACCTTCTTCCCTCCTGTCCCCTCAGCAAAAGCTATGTCCGTATGGGATACACGGGGCAACAATTCGGTACGTTTAACTGAATATAATATATAAAACCCATTCAGTTTTCTAAATACTATGCAGAGAACATACACAATTCTGAACAAAAAGAGCACACTTACTCAACAAACATTCGCTTAATCTACTCTGTGCAAAAAGAAAAAAAAAGAACGAAAAAACAGGTTTGTTCAATGCAAGCCAAGATAATATATGAGAAGCCACTTTAAAGTGACTGGATAATAAATTAATATACTCTTCAAATACCCAGTACATGACACCTGGGGCCCTTTTCTCTCTTCTCGCAGACATGTGGATGTTTCCTTGGAAACAATGCTCCCAGAAAGCTTTAGATAAATGGCAGGAAACCTCCAACTCCCCAAAACAAGAAATCGAGGACTCCCAGGAGACAGTGAGGAAAAGTGTGGACAGTGGGTCAAACCCGGTTCGAATCCTGACTCTATGACATAAACCTGGGGGCTGCCCAGAAGGTCCCTCAATCCCTCGGAGTCGCCAGTTCCTCCGGGGTAAAACAAAGTACTGAGTTTCTCCCAGGGCTGACGGAGAATTTGCAGACTGTGGAAATAGTGGTTCTAAGGAGCCCAGAGGCAGAGTCCCAAGACTCACAGGTGTTCAATGAGTGTTTCTTTCAATGGGTGAAACCAGCCATCCCAGATACCTTTGCTCCAGGCTACGGTGCGGGCAGCACCAGGACTATCCTCCCACCTGAAATGTATGATTCACTGGTGTCAGGTGGTACCTGCAAGGATGAGTCACAGCCTTGAACCGAACTCAAGCATTCTATATAGCACCAGACTATGGAATCTGCACGTGGCCTCTCAGGTGGCCAGGGAGTGCCTGGGGTATGCAGTGAGCAAAACTCCGTCCCCAGGAGTGGGGTGCAGTGGGGGGGGGGGGGGCAGGCATCGCAGCAAGCTGGAGGAAGACAGCCTGGGACACTGGATGGTGAGGGTGGACAGAGGTAGGGGCAGTGACCACTCTGGCTGGGGTAAACTCCAGGTAGCGGGAACCACAAGGACAAAGGCTCTGAGACCGTCACTGTCTTGGCCTGAACAAGAAGGGTCAGAGCAGGAAGAAAGGGGGTCACAGAGGCAAGCAGGGCCAGGCAACCTGGGGCCTCAAGGGCCTTGACAAAGAGTGTTGATTTTACTCTAAATGCAAAGCGGAGTGGGGGTTGGGGGATGTGTCTGTGTGTGAGTGTGTGAGTGTGTGTGTGTGTGTGTGTGTGTGTGTGCGCGCGCGCACGCGTGCCCACTTCAGGTGCAGAGCAGATGAAGCCGATGGTGACAGGGTCTGATTTATGATCTGAGAACCAGGCAGATGCAGCTCCACAGATGGAGTTCACAGACGGAACGCTGAACTAAAGAGATCAGACTCCAGTGATGAAACATCCATGCTGCCCTTGATGGAAAGTTCAAAACCAGGCAAAACCAACCTACCCCAACAGAAGTGCTGAAATGGTTACCCTCGGGGGTGGGGCTGTGGGAGGGGCCTGGGGGGTAGTCAGGCTGTCCTGTTGGGGCCCCGAGCCTGCGCGTGCGCGTGCGCGTGCGCACTTGGAGAAAACGCCATGCCCCTGTGCATGAATGCATGTGCTTTCTTCTCTAGCATGTTGAACTTTAATAAAAAGTTTAAGAGAAGAGTTAAAGAGGCTCTGGCTTCTGTTGGAAGAATGCCTCCACAGAAGCAGGAGAAGAGTATTGTGCAAGAGAAAACCTTCCGGGCTCTCCCCTGAATATCAGCGCTGAGACAAGTCCGGGCCCTGGACTCCGACAGCCCTTCGAAGTGAACCTGAAGGTGCTGGAGCCCAGAGGAAGCAATGTGCGGCTGGGGCCTCCCACCTGGGCCAGACAGGGCCCGGTTCATCCTGGTCTGAGAGGGCACTTTGTCCAGCGATGCCAAAGCTGAAAATATCTCAGTCCCCGGGAAGCCCGTCCTTGACGGTTCCCGGGAATAAACAGTGTTTTTAAAGCAGCCAGTGCTTCCCCACCATGAGAACAGACTGGCTGTGTTGGGAGCCGGCTGGGGGCAGGATGGAGAGACGCAGTGGACATGTACGGGCACACAGATGTATTTTGAATGCTGGAGAGGAAACAGCCCATTCTTTCAGAGGGGCCGCTTAGGGGTCACCAACAGAAGGACTTCACAAGCTCCTGGGCACACGGTCTAAACACAGCTGAAGGAAAAGGCTGGAACTTGCTCAAGCCCTAGAGCGATGGGTACCAGCAAACCTAGCGTCATTCCAGAAGAAAGGCCTAGAAACACGCCAACAACTTGCTCTCAGGGGCCTCGGCTCTGGACAGAAGACGTCATTCTAGCTCCCAAGCCACTGGCTCTATCCCTGCCACGGGACTTCTCTGTGCTCACACGAGGTCCTGTAAACAGAACCTTCTGCCCCAATCAGCCGGCCCCACCCACCCCATTCTGGGGCCCCTGCCCAGGGAAAGTCTTCCAGGCTTTCCTGGGCAGTGGGTCCCACCCTAGAGCCTGCACCAGAAAGTGCTGGAAGTCGCGCTAAAGCACAGATTTCTGGCCCCACCCCACAGCTTTTGGAGGTCTGCAGTGGAGCTGAGAACTGGCATTCTGACAGCTCCCCTGGGTGCCGCTGCTGGCCCTGGGACCTCACTTTGAGAACCACTGCTCTAGGTGGTACCAGCCTCTCAAATCTCCCCATGCTGTACCTTAGTCTGGTGTTTCCCAAACTCCAGCCCTTGGCACACCTGCTTCCCCAAGCTTTGCCCACCTTCCTACCATCTCCCTGTTCTAGTTCATATTTCTTATTTTTATTTGTTGGTTCTCTGGGAGTTCAAAGAAATTTATATTAAAAAGGGAACCTTCAGAACTTCCTGGTGGCCCAGTGGTTGAGACTGCACTTCCAGTGCAGGGGACACATTGGCCCCTGGTTGGGAACTAAGCCAGCATGCTGTGCAGGGCAGCCAAAATTAAAAAAACAGTGGGGAGAAGGGACCTTCTGTGATCAGCATGTGCAGAGAACCCGATCCCTTCTGCTGTGAACAGAAGGCAGGAGTGAAATGAACCTCGATGAAAATGGAGCAGAGCCGGGACCAGAGGTTTCATTGTGGAGGGCGCTCTGTCTTTGTTGTAAAGGGAGGTCAGTTTTGTAAATGGTGGGTTGCTGCCGGGTCAGCACACAGGTTCAGTCACCTTGGGGACAGGCCCAGATGGGCTTCACACACTGTGGGGGACACCAATCATCCCACCGTGACCTGCTCTCAGGTATGAAGGCCACACCAACTCCCCTGTGCCCCGCAGCTCAGAGCAGGAAATCCAAACTCAGCACAGCTGACCCCATCAATGGGCAGGCTCCTCCACCCTGAGACTGACCCCTAGACCCCTAGACCCCAGATACCTGAGCTTCCTGTCACTCTCAGGGTACAAGGGGACCCCTCCTCCAGACCTCTGCACAAACATGGTCCCTCTCCCAGCATACCCCCAGTGTCCCACCCACCCACTGTCACCTTCCCTGCCAGGAACACCACCTCTTTGCTCTAAAAGGACTTCTGTGTGTGCATGCTAAGTCACTTTAGTCATGTCTGACTCTTTGCGACCCCATGGACTGTAGCCCACCAGGCTCCTCTGTCCATGGGATTCTCCAGGCAAGAATACTGGAGTGGGTTGCCATGCTCTCTTCAAGGAAATCTTCTCGACACAGGGATCGAACCCAAGTCTCCTGTGTCTCCTTTTACCACTGAGCCACTAGTAAAAGAACTTCTAGGATCTTATCAAATCAGCTGCAGCAGTTGCCAGCTGGATGCCAGTCCCTAGTTCTAGAGAGATCCAGGAATTTTCAATCCAAAAGAACGTCAGGGAGGGTCCATTCTGGGACCACTTGACTACAAACAAAATGAAAGACGGATTCTTTTTCCTTCCAGGATTTTACCATTCTGCGCTCACAGTAGGAAATGATCCAGAAACTTGGACTGAAAATGTGGGATTTCATAATTTATAATATTTTTTTTAAATGATGGTCCAAAAGTTGCATAATCCTCATTAGGACTTTTCTTTTTTCCCCTGAATTTGTGGTTTTTTCCTAAGCTGACGCAGCACTTGGGGCAATCAGAGAAGATAAATTTCCCTGGGGCTGGACCACGAGAAACTGCCTGTCCCCACAATCTTGGGTTGGGGGGGGGGTTGTCTATTACCAAGTACCCACAAATGCACAGCCTGGGGTACAAGATGTTCCCCAGGACAACATCTCTGACAGGAATCTCTGCCAGTTGCTCTCCGGGGTGAGGGGTGGGGAAATACTGTGAACACTTCCCCCAAAACACCCAGAGCCCCATTCTCTATGCTCATGGCAGAGGGCCTTGATTCCTTCTGGAAGGAGATAATCTCAGTTGATGCCTCTTCAAGACGAAAGTCAAGAAAAAGGGACACATGATCCTTAATAAGGTAAAAATAAGGTTACCATGGGATCCACCTATTCGACTCATAGGGGTAGAACCAAAACAACTGAAAATGGGTGTAAAAAAAAAAAAGTGTACACAGATGTCAACAGTAGCATCGTGCGCAACAGCCAAAAGGGGGAAATGGCCCAAACTTCCAGCAGTGGATGAGAGGCTCAGCGAAGGATGGTCTGTTCTGCCCACACCATGGAAGAGTATTCGACCACAAAAAAGTGTGCAACAGTGACACAGGCTCCAACATGAATGAGCCTTGACCATGTTATGCTCAGAGAGAGATGCCAGACACAGAAAGTCACATACCAGATGATTTCTTTTACACAAAACGTCCAGAATTAAGCAAATCCAGAGAGACAAAAAGCAGATGAGCAGTTGCCAGGGGCTGAGGAGGACAGAATGGGGAGTGACTGTTAATACTGGTTGTGAGGTTTCCTTTTGGAGTGATGAAAATGTCCTGGAATTAGACAGTGTTGATAGTTTCACAACACTGCTAATGTACTAGATGCCACGAAACTGTGTACTTTAAAATGATAAATCTCATGTTATTAGTATTTTATAACACTAAAATCATTTTTTTCCAAGGGGGGAAAAAAAAGAGCATAACTAGTCCTACCAACCACTACCCAGAGCAGCCTGACCCTCCCTGTTCCAGAACAGAGTGTGCTCCCCTTAGGACTTTACGAGGGGTTCCAGATCCCTATTGTAGTCAGCTCAGTGAACTGAAGACGAAATGAAATGATGCCTGTGTTGTATTTTCCTTTCTTGACAAGCCATCAACCCCTTTGAGTGATACTGGGTTTGCACATCTGGGACTGATCAAAAACCAGTGAGTCTGCAAAAAAAGGAGGGGAGAAAGGCTTCCTAGGTCGGGAGTAAGCAGACACAGAGGCACCTCCCATACATAGTAAATTACTCTGGTGACAGAGAAAAGAAATGTTCCAGCTCCCACGAGGCCAAAGAGGTCAGCATTCAGAGGTCCTGCCTTTAAGAGCCGGTTTTCAAATGCAACCTACAGAAAAACCCAGGTATCCAATGTGGGGTCTCTGAGTGAGGGATGAAGTGCAGGGGTCTTCAGAGGCCCATGCTCCGCTCCTGAGGCCCCAGCCCCTCCCCGTCCAGCCAACTTTCCTTGGCAGTCCAGAGGCAGGGCTGTGGGAGCAGCTGGCATTGCTCTGGGTTCCCCAGCAGGGCCCCTGCATACTGATGCAGGTACCTGTCGGCAGAGTGGATCCCAAGCCCCCATGTCACTGTCCCCTCTCCAGCCCCACCCCTAGTCAGAGCCGGGGAATTCAGACCCCACAAGGCAGAAGCCTTGCCCAGAAGCAAGCTCTGAGCTGACAGTCATGTGGCCAGTCATCGAACTGGCATCTTTTTCCAGGATCTGAGGGAGGACCTGGCTAGGATGGCAGCTCTCACCAACCCTGCCCATGTCATGTTGGGTACATGCCTTCATCACTTGGAGCCTCAATTTCCTCCTTGTAAAAAGGTCAGGTTCAGAGGTGGAGTTAGCTATTGAACAGAGAAGTGTCTTAAAGGAGGCAGGACTCAGCCCTTAAGTGTGAAGGTTAAGTGCAGACAGATAGACCTGAGGTGACAGCATCACACACAACCATCAAGTGCACAAAACAATAGGCCCAAGAGTTCCCCTCTGGATATTTTTGGAGAAGGGGCCATGCCTTTCATCCTGTCCTTCACATCCTGGCCTCTCATCTGTCAGGTTCTAGCCCTAGATACCCTGACCATTCTGGGGAAGGCAGGCTCACCCTAATCTGCCAGGGCAAGGAGCCCAAAGGCTCAAAGTGGAAACTCACAAGCCCGCTCTTGGTTGGAAGGTGAGCTGAGCATCTATCAACTCCCAGATGCTTCCCTTGACCAGAGCAGTAACTCACCTTCCAGCTAACAGACACCCAATTCAAACTGGACTTCGATGAGCTGGCATTAGCCAGCTGGCTTGTCCACCAGCCCAGCCCTTTTGAGGGAGGCTCTGAGTCTCTACTGCTCAGGGTGCTGGCCTTGGCTCTTCCACTGGGGGTCGCAAATCTCCCAGACCCCAGAGCTGAGCCCTCAGCTGCCAGCAGTTCCCCCCACCAGAAGTTTATACAGATGTCTACTCTGGCTGAAGAAATCCAGGAACTCTTCCCAAACCTGTAGGAACTGCACATGTGCCACGCCTGGACATATCCACAGCCTTATGGGGCTTTGAAGGCAGACAGAACTGGGTCCCATCCTCTGCTCTGCCTGAACACTTCACCTCCCTGACCCTCGGTGCCTGACTCTGAAACACGGGAAGAGGAAGACTCCCTGGAAGGTTGGTCGCAAACACTACCATAAAGGGGCGTGGCTTTGTAAACTGCCCAACAGAATGCACACGCTGCTAGGATCACCTCAGCCTCCACACGTGGGCAGAACACATTCAAACTCCTGCCACATGCTCTCCATTTATTGACGCCCACGGTGTACACAGGAATGCAACAGATGCTGGCGAACTGCACAGGGAAGGCAAGAGTACACACAGCCTCAGGGAGCACGATTCTGTGGTCAGACCGGCTTTGAGTCCCAGGCTCCCTAGCTTCTAGTACGTGAGGTCTCAGACAACTTGCCCTCGCTGAGACTCAGTTTCTCCATCTGCATAAGGGTATGCCGCCGAGCATGGTTCTAAAATGCAGGACGCGTGCACAGCTAACTTGCCTGCACACAGTAAACCCTAAGAGATGACATCTGCTCTGGTTATTCCAGCTCCTAGGAGATTGAGGGGGTGAAGAGCACGGTGCAGAGAGAGGAATCTAAGGCACACTCACCTCCCTCCGCAGGGTTCAACCACCTTCTCGCCGGCGTCTCCTGCGTGGAGTGGCAGCGACAGCAGCACAAGCACAGAGGACACAGCCGGCAGGTCGCAGGATAAGGCACTCTCGGGCCGCCGAGGGATGCAGTGGGTCGGAGGACCGTACGCGCAGCCTCTTGTAGGCTGCCCGGACCCAGGGGCCACGCCCCCGGCGGCCCTAATAGGGTCGCGCCGCCGTGGCCCCGCCTCTCCAGGCCCTCCCCCCACCCCCCCGCCCCCTATCCCCACCGGCCCCGCCCCTCCCGGCCTCGCCCCACCTAAGAGCCTGGCAGACTCCGGGCTGCGCTGGCGCCTCGGGTAGGGGGCGTCGCAGGGAGGGCGGGACCACCCGCGTCCTAAGAACTCGGCTTGAGAAAAGGAGGACACGCTCAGTTTCCTCATCATGACCATAAAAATAGCGTTTCCATTGAGAACTTAACGGTGCACCCAGCGCGGTGCCAAGCACTTTCCACCAGGGGTTTGCAAATTTACCAAATTCCACTTCTCTGCGCCTCAACTGGAAAATGGGAAAAGAGAAGCTACCTCCTGGGGACTGGTGTAGGTCCCATCAACTAGGGTGTAGAATACACTTGCTAAATTTATCCCCATCCTCTACACCTGGATAGAAAACTTGACTCTTGCCATCCAGACACACATATACACATAGACACACACGTTCCCAATGTGCAAATGAAGACAGGAAGATGTTACTGGATGAATGCAGTAAAGCTTAGGCCCAGGCTAATCCTTAATCGTCATTATTTCAGTATACGTTCACAGGAATCCATTGAGATGGAAATGATCCCATTTCACAGATCATGCAACTGAGGCTTGGAGAAGAGAGTGCCCCCAAGTCCCTAGCTAGCAGTGCAGATAAACACTTCAGTGAATTTAGAGCCAGAAGAAATCACCTTTGGGAGATGTGGCCAAGATCCTGGTCAGCAGGGGAAGAAAGCAAGGCCACAGGAGCTAAAGGACTCCCTGGTGCTCCCCACTCTTAATGTGGACCTACTGTGTGCAGGCGGTGCTGCACACCAAAGGAGCCTGTCCTCACCACGCTGCTTATTCCTGCGTGAAGACACCGAATCACTCAGTATCAACTTTTCCCCAACAGCCCCATCCAGTCACTCTACACCCGCCCCTGCGCTATACAGAAGTGAGCAGGCACAGACATGCCCCTCTGGGACTGGGATCTGAATCTGGAGTGTCAATGGTTCAGAGCACTTGGCTGTTGGGGGTGGGGGGTGGGGGCGAGAGGATGGGGTAAATATAAGGGAAGAACTTTAGTGATTTGCCAGGCATGTGTGACTAGGATTCAGAAAGCTGGAAACTCTTGAAGATTTAGGTGCAGCTCAAATGCAATAGAAAAAGAAGTTATTTAACTCATTTTATTTTCATCTTTTACTTTTCTTCCTTTTCTCAGTTTTTAAAGCACCATTCTCACCTCAACACTTATTCATTCAATACTTATTAAGCCCCTACTATGTGTCAAGCTGTGTCCCAAGCACTGGGCATTTAGTGGTAAGCAAAACAGACTGCTTCATAACGAGCGTCCTTGGTGTGACAAAGGGCAGATCCAAGGGGAAGAGAGGCTATATTTCTGACAGATGCCTCTCAGTGTACCCAGCCTCATACCCATCATCCTGGCAAATCCCCCTGCTCCCAACAGCCCTCTGAAGCTGGTGCTACCACCATCAAGAAACTGAGTACAGAGAGTGTAAGGAGCTTTCCCAAGGTTGAACAGCTCCCCAGTGGAGGTACTAGGATTTGTTCTTTTGTTCGCTTTTTCACTGGAGGAGAAATTTTATTTTACATTTACAATTTCGATTAAACTTTGGTTGAACAGCGACACTGTACCTGAGCCTCGGGAACACAGGGCAGCTTTCTAAAAGCCTCACTACTCCCCTCCCACGCTGGTTCCCTGCTCACCGGCCCGCTCCCACCTACCACAAGGAACTGGGATTTCAACTCACGCTTGCACCATCACCTGCTGCCGCCTGGTGCACCATTAACCCTGGGGCTCAGGGGGAGTGGGACGAAGCGGCCCCTGCCTCAGCAGAGGGGAAGAGAAGCAGCTCAGACTGATTTCTCATGGGCCCAGCATTCGGGTGGGGGTGTGGATGGGGGTGGTCAACAACAAAACATCTAGTTTGGCTGACTCGGGCCTCCCACTCCTCTAGCAGCTGCTCTGTGGGCTCCTCACTAGTTCTGGATGGCTCTGGGGACACCATCCCCAGCTCAGGTGTTCTAGGGGTGCCGTTGGCAGACCTGCAACCTGAGGGCATCTCTCTACAATGTCACCCCCAAACCGAGGTGCCAACTCCTGTCCAGACTGGCTGCCACTGCCCCGCCCCCTGCACCAAGGAACTGCCAACACCCACCTCCTCCACTCCCTGCTTCTCCTTTCCTCTCCCTCTGTGGGCTCCTCTGCATTTGTGCACCTGCTTCTTGTCTGCCTAGAGCTGCCTGCTGACTTTCGGCAAGCACTCACGCCCAAGACCTTGGCCCCTAAACCAAGTGGCCTGAGGGGAACAGGGAGCTGGATGCGCCACAGTGTGAACCCACTAGACATTTCTCAGCAGCTTCATTTCTCTTTAACATCTCAGTGGGGCTAACATTTCTCCAACAGGATGTTAGGGTTGCTGCTGCTCTGTAACAAGCCATCCCAAAAGGTACTGGCTTAAAACAACCATTTTCCTTGATACAAATGAACTTACTTACAAAACAAAAACAGACTCACAGACTTAAGAGAACAGGCTTATGATTGCCAGGGGGAAGGATGGAGAGAAGCGATACTTAGGGAGTTTGCGGCTGACATGTACACACTGCTATATTTAAAATGGATAACCAACAAGGACCTACTATACAGCACAGGGAACTCTGCTTAATGTTATATGGCAGTCTGAGTGCGAGGGGAGCTTGGAGGAGAATGTATGCTTGTATATGTATGCCTGAGTCCCTTCACTGTTCACCTGAAACTATCACAACATTGTTAATCAGCTATGCTCCAATACAGAATTAAAAGTTAAAAAAAAAAGTTAAACATAAAGAAAAAAGAAAGAAACATCACTGTGCTCATAGTTTTGCAGGTCAGGAATGTGGGATAGGCTCTGCTGGATGGTTCTTCCTTGCCTCATCGAGTGTCTGCAGTCAGATGCTGGCTGGGCTGCAGACACTGGAAGGTCCCACCTGGCTGGATACCCAAGCTGAGTCAGTTTTGTGGTAGGAGCTCTATGCGGCCTTTCCAGGCAGTCAGACTTTTTATTTCCCCCAGAGCAAGCCTCCCAAGAGAACTAGGCAAAAGATGCAGGACCTTTGATGGCCTGGCGGTGGAAGTCACAGAGCGTCACTGCTCCCGCACCTTTGGTCAAAGCACAGAAGAGAGGGCACAGGCCACACTTTTCAACAGGTACAGATCAGAGAATCTGCAGGCTTGTTTTAAATCCTCCCCAGGTTTTAAAACAGATATGACAGGGAATTCCCTGGTGGTCCAGAGATTAAGACTCTGCTCTCACTATGTTAGGCCCCAGTTCGATCCCTGGTTGGGGAACAAAGATCCCAAAGGCCATGAGGTGTGGCCAAATCAATTAATTAAAAGAACAGACACAATATGTGAAAGCACATAAACAGTGCCTGGCACCAAGCAGACATTCAGTGAAAGATAACTGATCCTTCTTGGGGGAAGGAGG
Organism: Muntiacus reevesi; assembly: GCF_963930625.1. Classification (NCBI taxonomy): domain Eukaryota; kingdom Metazoa; phylum Chordata; class Mammalia; order Artiodactyla; family Cervidae; genus Muntiacus; species Muntiacus reevesi. The sequence continues at coordinate 224,402,893 of NC_089250.1, read as the reverse complement.
GTCTAGATGGACGAGTTTGAATCCTGGCTCCACCTGCTCTGCGTCTTTGCTCATGTCACCTGACCTCTCTGAGCTGCAGTCGCCTCCCAGGCTGGCTCACCCAAGGGGCAGTTTGAGCCCAGGTCTGTAGCTCTCCAGAACCAGCAGGGCTGAGTTCAAATCCTGGCTCCTCCACCTCCAGGCCTGGCCTTTGTTCAGCTTCCCGTCTGTAACATGGGGTGATCACAACAGCATCTTTCTCTGCCAAGGCTGCCATGAGCATTAAATGGTTAATATACGGAAACGAGTCAGACAGGGTCTGGCGCTTAGCAAGTATTAGTTAATATTACTGCTATTAGGGTCAATAGAGTACAGAGGGAGAGGTTTGATTTCCATCAAATTTTCCATCATTGTGCAATCTTAGACTTTGATTTCCAAAAAATTACATTTCAATTTGAATAAAATGGTCAGCATTTAAATAAAATGTCATGAGCAATGTGGACTCCTGGGAGGTCCTGGATGAGAAAAAATTGAGAGGCACCCAAGGGTCCTCTCGAGAAGGGACTTGTCACATACATCCGTGGGAATCCCAGCAAAGGAGCCTATGTGTCACCCAGGCAGGAGTTAAGTCATGGAGACTTTGAGACCAAGGAAAAGGCCGTCTGGTCATAATGAAGCCCAGGTTGGAAAAAGGAACGCTTGGGCCTGGAGAGGTTCCATCCTCTTGTCTGTTCACTCTCTCAGAACCAAGGTGGGCTGATGCGAGGATCACACATGTCTGCAGAATGGAAGGGTTTGCAGATGGCCATGAACGTTTAATCACCCACAGCAAAGATCAAAGTCTCTCTTTCCTGTCTCTCGAGGTGGCTGCCATAGAACTGATGGGTCTTGAACTCACACCAATGTCTTCTTACCAGTTGTTTTCATTGGAGTCTCCTTGAGCTGGACACCAAGCGCCAGGGTTGGGGAGTTCCAGCTTCTCATTTGTTCCTGCCACACCCATTTAGCAGCTGCACAAAGCCACTGAGCCTCAATTCAGCATCAAAGACCTCTAACAACTTGAGTCAAGGAGACATGGGGGTACCATTTTGTGATGGGCATTAGTTTAGAAAGAAGAACCAAAAAAGTGGGAAAGATGGTGACCCCTCTGTGTTGACAGGTGCCAGTCGTGTGGTCCTCTGGGATCTCGGTGGGGTGGGTTTGCTTGACTTGTTGGAGAGGAAGGGCCCAAGGGTGATTTCCACATCTTATGTTCGCAGGTGACTCTTGGCGGGGTTGTGAATCTAGGGGAAGATCTCGAGCAACTGAAGAGGCATGTGACAGAAACCCACTTGAGGTAGCTTGAGCACAGAAGAGGGTTTCCTGGAAGGATACTGGGTTACTGTGGGATTCAAGGACAGTCAAGACCCTCAAAGAACAAGAGTCAGTCCCGGAAGAGCACCAAGCGTGCTGTCAGTACTTTCTGCGAAGTTCTCACCTCTCACCATAGGGGTCCCTGCCTTCTCCCTCTGCAGCCTGGCCTTGCTCATTGCCTATGGACATGACCACCCCACCAGCACGGGAGCTCACATCTCCCTTGTTCCAGGGACCAGCTCAGGGTGTACGCAGTCGTCTCCCTGTTGGGAGGAGATGTCACTCCACAGTCAAGGCCCCAAAGGGCCTGGGATTTAATGCCCCTGAGACATCGGCCAACCGTGGTTAACAGGGCTGGGGGTGTAAATACCCCAGACCCTGCACTCTCAGCTGGGATGACTCAGAGGTGGATGTTTCCCAGAAGATTCTCTAGCTGGTCACCCAGTAGTCATCAGCTTAATGCTATACACATTACATTCCTGCCCTTGCTGCATCACTAGACTTACCTCCTTCTTGTATTCCTCGTGAGGGTGCACACTCAGCCGTGTCTGACTCCTTGCGATCCCATGGACTGCAGGACTCCAGGCTCCTCTGTCCATGGGATTTTCCAGGTAAGAATACTGGAGTGGGTTAGCCATTTCCTCATCCAGGGGATCTTCCCAACCCAGGGATCAAACCCAGGTTTTCCTGCACTGGCAGGTAGATCCTTTACCAACTGCACCACCTGGGAAGCCCCTGTATTCCTTGCACATCTCAAATAAGCTGCCTGCCCTCAAATCTTCAGCTCAGCATCTGCTTCTGGGAACCCAAACTATGACAAGGACCTGAAGTTTAGGAAGGCGAGCCCAGGAATCTCTCTGTTCACTGAGGATATCTGTGCACTCATTCTTCTAGCCACTGAATATTAGTTGAGCACCTACTACATGCCAACATGTGGGCAGGTACAGGAGAAAACCAGGAGAGAACCGAGAAAGTCTAGCCATATAAAGAGAGGAGGACTTTTTACAAGAAGAAATTGGGAAGCCAAAGGCTGTGCTGTGGTATTATTTAACTATATAAAAATGATGACTCACGTAGGAAAAGTGAACATCAAGTCCCAGAATACGATGGGCACCCCCTTAAAGTTCGAGAGAGGTAGTTTTGAGCAAATGAAAGGAATTCTTCAGCCAACAGTGAAGAGCAAATTTATCCACCTTGAGTTACCCCACAAGAAGTAATACAAGCAGAAAATGTAAATAGGTTTTTAAAAATAAATGAATGCTGGAGTTCATTTTTCATTCTATTTGATGACATTTACTGAGGACTTTCTTTGGACCAGGCATCCTGGAAAAAAAAAAAAAAAAAGAGAGATGAATAAGGCAGACATGAGACAAGCCTTTTGACGGAGGGACCCCGGGTGGATGGTCAATGCATCCTCTGTGCTGAGGGCAGTAACAGGGATCTAGAGGTTTCCAAGGAGCCCAGAGGGGGCGGGTGTCTGGACCGAGAAGTGAACGGAGGCTTCACAAACAGACATGATGCAGGGCCAGCTGCAGGTTATGGAAAGGTAACTAGGACAGACTGAGGAAGAAAATGAGGTGATGTGTCAGCTCCTATGAGTGGCAGGCCCAGGAGGAGACAGGTTCAGACACACCTGGGACCAGGACCTCAGAGAAGATGGTCACAACCCCTCCCTCCACTCCCCTGACCTCCCCCTCCTCTCTGGGCTCTGCCTGGCACCTCTGGTCACTCCATGAGGCAGAGTAGGTGGCCACTGGTAGCTAAAGTTCAACAGGCCACACCTCCCACCTGGCTTCAAACTGAGAAGCAAAATCCCAGGGAAAGACATGATTGGCTGGGCTCAGGCCACACGTCCACCTTGGCAGATGCTGCCATGCCCTGTCCTGTCAGCTGCCGGCACAGACATTCCTTTGCCCTGGGCAAGGCACAATATTGGCATGGAATCACACCAATAACTTAATAAGAAATGGAGTATAAATACCCGAGCTCCTGCACCCCTCAGGGCGATGACAGTGGCTCCCAGAGATCCCCGGGGTCCCAGAGACTCCAGATGCTAAAGCGATAGCTGGTGTGATGCCCACCCTCTGTTGGCCCTTTCCCTCCTCTCCCTCCTCCTGGTATTTCCTGGGATCATCTCCTCAACAAACTACTTGCACTCACATCCTGTTTTGGGGTCTTTTTAGGGGGAATGCAAACCAGGACACCCAGACATCACCGCAACCCTGTGGCCAAGGGCCAGGACCTGGTTTGTGTGTTCACCCAGTGGCCAGGGCAGCCAGAGTCAGTGATCCATGCAGGGGAGGAACAGCTGCCCCAAAGAAGCAGAGAGATGGGCAAGACAGATGGGTCTGGAAGGATGAACAGGAGACACACCATGGCGGAGAGGCGAGGCTGGGGGGTGGGGACCTGAGTGAGCCTTCTGAGCAGTGTAGGCTGGAACCTAGGGGGAGAGAATGAGGAGACCCCAAAGGGCAAGGCTCACATTTGGGGCACATCCTGGGGCAAGGAGAGCTGGGATGGAGGTTTTAGGGGAACTCATGGCACCAAAGAGGATGGTGGGCCACAGCCCCCCCACAGCTCCCTTCCACTCTAGGTGCCTGGGTGCTGGGTGAGCCCTGAGCTCACAGGAGGGAACTAGGAACCCAAGCTCATTGTCTATTGAGTGCTCTCCATGAGTCCTGTCTCCCATCCCTCATGCCAGTGCTCTGAGGTGGGACCTGGGGCATCTCCGACAAATGAGAGGAAAACTGAGAGTCATACACATAAATAAGTGGCCCAGGATCACACAGTAAGAGATACAGAGGCTGGGAGCCAGTGGATTCAAAAACCTGACCGTTTAACAAATCAGTGATGTGGTAATTTATCATTAATAGCAGCATATCTCTCTCTCCATCTCCCTCCCTCCCTTTCTGTCTCTTCCTGAATCTATTCAGGTCCTGAGTCCCAGCTGTGAGCTTTCTGCTAGCAAGGGCTACCTGCTGAAGCAAGGAGGTAGTCAGACAAGAGTCAGTTTAGTCAGTTCAGTCACTCAGTCATGTCCAACTCTTTGCAACCCCATGGACTGCAGCACACTAAGCCTCCCTGTCCATCACCAACTCCCGGAGTTTACTCAAACTCATGTCCATTGAGCCGGTGATCCCATCCAACCATCTCATCCTCTGTCATCCCCTTCTCTTCCCACCTTCAATCTTTCCCAGCATCAGGGTCTTATTGGAAAAGAGTCCGTTCTTCGCATCAGGTGGCCAAAGTATTGGAGTTTCAGCTTCAGCATCAGTCCTTCCAATGAATATTCAGGACTGATTTCCTCTAGGATGGACAAGAGTAGCCCATGAAATTCTTTGGTTAGAAAGTGCTGGAACCTTCGGGGAGCTTTTTGTTACAGGATTTGGGATGGAAATGTTTTCATGGTCTTGAAGTATAAACAACTACCTTGGAACGCTCATGAACTGTTCCTCCTCAACCAAGGAAAAGTTTATAAGAAGTGATAAGGTCGCCAAACCATCACTGCCCAGATGACAGTGTGTGGCCATCCTGGGGCCATAATGCCAGCTTCCTGAGGCTCAGTCTCAATGCTAGATCCCTTGCCTAGTAGCGATGGAATGCTCAAGTTGCCTCCAGATAGCTCATCTCTCTTCTTCCTTAAAAACAGGAAGATTTTTGATTGTCGCTCAGGTAAAGGATGATTCTTCCCAGCCAGCCTCGCACCTTCTCTTGTCTGTAAAACTACATCTAAGTGTGGCTTCAAGGAAATCTCCCTCAAGGGAGACTTCACTGTTCTCCTTCTTTCTTCCTGCCTGGAATATGCATATGATGGCTGGAGTGCGGCAGCCACTTTAGACTACAAGGTATGGTGGGAACAGAAGCCTTAAGTAGTGGCACCAGGCCACCTATGACTAACACGGGTTTCTATATCAGTCTCACTACCTATCTCAGATTTCTTTTACATAAAAAGATAAATAAATTTTTATCCTGATTTAGGTGAGGAGGAGGGGTGGGATTTTTATTCCTCCCCAGTAGCTACTTCTGATAACATCTTTAGTTTAAACCTGATAACAGATCTAATATTAGAACAGGGGAGTTTATTTTTTGTTATTCTTTCTTTGTTTTTGCTTTTTGGGATTTATCCATCTGGAACCTCTTCATCCTTGGAGGCAAACAACAAAATGGAAGTATGATAATATCTTTACAAAAAGGGGGAGACTATGTTTCACAATTTTGGGAGACTCATTGCTCATGCTGTTTTTGAAATCATTAACCTGGAACAGGCCAAACCCATATCCGAAATACGCCTGGGCTCGCGCTGTCACCAAGGTTCCTGCCTGCTTCTCTCCTCTCTGATATTCCAGGAGCAGAGCCAGGGAACCCCAATGACCGTGGCTGAGAATGCCTCGGAAGCACAGCTCTTCTGGCAACTGCTGCATTGGTGATTGCTTTCTCCCCGGTGACAATCAGGCTTTTCCAGAGCAGGCTGGGCCCTGGGTTTCACACCCAGGGTGTGGCATTTCTGGAAGATTCTAAACCTTCCTGTCAGCCTGTGGATGGAGCCAAGCATCCCGATGCTGCCTATTCGCTCATGAACAGCATTCCCCAGTGTGTTTGCTATATACCCTCCACGCCAGCCCCGGGGGACTGAGGGATGAAAAGAATGGAAACCTGTCTCCCCTCCAGACCCCAGCAAGGGAACCCCTCCTGCTGGGGAGGGCCTGAGCCTCCAGAGCTCCTAATGGACACTGAAGCCAAGCTCTGTCCTTCTTGTCCTGAGACCCTGGGCAAATGCCTTGATTTTCCCATCCCTCATCTCTCCATCTGTGAGATGAGAATAGTAACAGACCCTCTGGACAAAGCCATTGTAGTGTGGTTTTTTTCTTTTTTTGGCTGCACAGTTCAGCACACAGGATCATAGTTTCCTGATCAGGGACTGAACCCATGTCCCCTGCAGTGAAAGCTTGGAGCCTTAACCGCTGGACCGCCGGGGAATTCCCCAGAGCTGCTGCAGTAAACGAGGTAACTGTTGGCATCACCCCCGTGAGAGAAATGTGTTCTCTCAGAGTATCCGAGCCCAGAGTCTGAAATCGAGGGGTCGACAGGGCTGGACTCCCTCTGAGCCCCGAGGGGAGGATCCTTGCTCTTCCCCTCCAGCTTCTGACCTCCCCACTATGCCCCCTGCTCTCCGTACACAGACACCACACAGACACAGCGTATTCAGTTCAGTTCAGTTCAGTTGCTCAGTCGTGTCCGACTCTTTGCGACCCCGTGAATCGCAGCATGCCAGGCCTCCCTGTCCATCACCAACTCCTGGGGTTTACTCAAACTCATGTCCATCAAGTCAGTGATGCCATCCAGCCATCTCAATGTGTTAGGGCCACACTATCCAGTAAGGGCTTCACCTTATTACGTCTACAAATCCCCTTTGCCCATGAGTCTTGGAAGGATGCTATTCCCTTGACTCTAAACTGCAAGACCAAGAATATGGCAGAAGTGATGCTGGGCCAGGCCTTAAGGATCCAGCAGCTTCCACTTCTTCCTTATGGGGCACTTGTTCTTGGGAGCTCACCACATGTCAGGAGGAAGCCCAAGCTGCCCCCAGGGAGGGGAGCTGGCAGGCAGCACCAACGTGCAGCCATGAATGCAGGTCCTCCAGACCCAGCAAGATGACTGACTGGTGATGCTCTGAGTCATTAAGTTTGGGGGTGCTTTCTTGTTCCGCAGTAGGTGACAGGAACAGGGAGGGATGATCCACTCCTCCCTGTTACAGCATGGGGCTGGGCACACAGTGGGCACGCATCAAATGTTCATGGGCTGAAGTACAATCATCTCTGACTCCCAAGAAACTATGCAACAATGGCAGCAACTGAATGCATTCACACCCTGTGATCTATTATTATACAAAACATGCCCAGGTTCTGTGCTCCTTCTTGCCTAAACCAAGACAAATTGAGATTACTTCCAAATGATGGGGTGGCTTCTGGGTTCCTGTTAAATAATGGCCCTTGTGGAAGACAGACTTCCGGAGCCCCTGGCAGGCCGTGGCTGGTGAGTCAGTGAGACCTGCAGATGCGCAAGTCCCGGCGGGTCTCTGACCCAGGAACAACTAGGAGGATGGCAGGCCGTGGCTGGTGAGTCAGTGAGACCTGCAGATGTGCAAGTCCCGGCGGGTCTCTGACCCAGGAACAACTAGGAGGACGGCCTCACCCTGCACACACGTGTTCCACGTCAGTATGGTCAGCGGGATGACTCGGGTCTGTTGCTGACTGGGTCCCGCTTTCCACTCAAGCCAAAGCTGGAGGTCTCCTCCAGGGAGTCACGGCCATGTGGTCAGTCACTATGGTGGTGGCGCTCGGGGACCCCGTGTCTTCACCCCTCTGTCTCCAGCCCTCAGCTCATCACCAGGTGGAGTTTATTGCTCCTCCCTTGGACCTGGCCTGGCCGTGTGGTTTTACTCTGGGCAATAGGCTATGGGGGAAGAGATGGGGCACCCGCTCCAAGCCTGGGACCCACGGGTCTGCAGTTTCTGCTCTTGGTCTTTCAGACCCAGAGACTGCTATGCTATGGGGAAGCCTGGTGTAGCCCATGAGAGGATGAGAGGATGGGGCGGGGGTGGCAGAGGACCCCAGACTGTGCCTGAGCTGCCAGCCAGCCCCAACTGCCAGGCACCTGGGCAAGTGGCCTGGGACCCCCAGCCCTAGCCAAGTTGTCAGTCATCTGCAGTGACAGCACAGAAGGACCACCCCACCAGAGCATGAGAACGCACTGCGTTGTCTGTCAGAACGCACTGATAAACTGGGATGCTCTGGCAAAGGCTGGCCGAAGCAGAGCACACCATGTGATGACAAACCTGGCCAAGGAGAGAATGAACGGAAAGCCACACTCCCCCTCCAAACAGCCAGCTGTCTGGTGAAAAATCCCAGGCAGTATTTTGTACTTCTCGTATGGGCTGAACAGGGTCCTCTCCCAAAAACTGTACGTTGAAATCGGTTAAAAAGAAAACCACAGGCCCAAAATGGCATCACGTGTGCTAAAGCCTGTGGCAGCAAACCCAGACGTCACTTTTAAGTTTCGGCTGTGCTGGGTGTTGTTGTGACGCGCGGACTGTTCTCTGACTGCGGCGCAGGTTGGTGCCTCGCCGCGGTGCCTGCGCTTCTCCTGCTGTGAGGCACAGGCTTGAGTGTGGGCTCGGTAGCTCAGGTGCACGGGCTTAGTTGCCTCGCGGCACGTGGGACCTTCCAGACCAGGGATCCAACCCATGTCCCCTGTACGGGAAGACAGATTCTTAACCACTGCACCACCAGGGAAGTCCCAAACCTAGACTTCACATCTGGCTTGACTGCCGTCCCTGGCTCCTCCCTGGCATGGACATTCCCTTCCCCTCGAAGGCTCTGTGATGAGCTGAGTAACACTTCCAAGAGGAGCACAGCCTGATCACTGAAGCCTGGAATGCTGCCACATCTGACAGATGAGATGGTTGGGTGGCATCACCGACTTGATGCACGTTGAGTCTGAGCAAACTCCAGGAGACGGTGAAGGACAGGGAGGCCTGGCGTGCTGCAGTAAATTCGATTGCAAAGAGTTGGACATAAATGAGCGAAAAACAACTGAGGCATCAGTCTCCTAGGGCTGCTACAAACAACCAAAAACGGGGGTGGGGTGTAAAACAACAGAAACTTATGCTCTCAAAGCTCTGGAGGCCAGAAGTTCAAAATCCAGGCGTTAGCAGGGCCATGCTTGCTCCAAAAGACCTCGGGGAGGATGGGTTCCATGCCTCTTCAGCTTCCACCAGTCTTGGCAATCCTTGGGCTTCCTGGGTTCTACATCCCTCCCATCCCTGACTCTGATGTCACAAGGCTGTCTTCCTTGGGTGTCTGTGTCCAAATTTCCCTCTTTTTACAAGACACCAGTGACTGGATGGGGGCTACCCCACTCAAGTAGGACCCTGACTTGATTACATCTGCAAAGACCCCATTTCCAAATAACGTCACGTTCTGAGGACTGAGTGGAGATGAAATTTGGGGAAACACTAGTCCAGTCACCACACGTTGTAGGAGGGGCTTTGTTAAGGTGATTAGGATTTGGGAATGAAGAACTAACCTGAATTATCCCGTGGGTGCAGTGTGATCACAAGAGTCCTTTTGAGAGGCAGGGAAGTGGAGGTCAGAGGTGAAGGAGAAGGAGGTATGAGGCAGAAGCTGAGGGATGCACTCTGAGGATGGAGGCGGGGGCCACGAGCCAAGGGGTTCAGGAAACAGATTCCCTCCGAGTCTCCAGACGGAACCCTGACTAGTCCAGTGAGACCCTTTCTGGCTTCTGACCTCCAGGCCAGCAGGACAGTAGGGTTATGCTGATTTATGTGGCTCAGTGGTAAAGAACCTGCCTGCCAATGCAGGAGATGCAACAGATGTGGGCTTGATCCCTGGGTCAGCAAGATCCCCTGGAGGAAGGTATGGCAACCTACTCCAGCACTCCTGCCTGGAGAACATCATGGACAGAGCAGCCTGGAGTCCATGGGGTCACAAGAGTTGGACACAACTGAGCATGCACGTTTCATTTCACATGCTGTTTTAAGTCTCTAAGGTTGGGGTCACTACAGCAGCCATAGGACACTAACGCAGATCCCATGATTCACTGTGATTGAAAAAGGGCATCTGGGCAGCCACGGAGTTAGGCCACAGCTTTCTGTGATGCCCCTTGCAGGGTGAATCAGCCAGGGCGCAGGGAATGGCTTCCAGGCAGTGTGGCTTGCAGACCACACAGCCCTCAGCACAGCCTGAGTCATCTGCTCCAAGAGCTGCTTCCTCAGAGCCTCTTTACCAGAAATGCCCTGGGTTCGTCTGGTTATTTTTCTAGCAATCAAGTAACACATTCCAGATGCAGGAACTGGATGGGGGCCAGCCTTAAGCTTTGTCCTGGTGGGCAGCAGTCACCTTCCACTGTCGGGGAAGCCCTGGACAGCCTGCAGAAGCTGGGACCAGAATGGACGTGACCATGGCCAAGGCATCTTCGTGCTATCCTCCTCCTCCACGTGCTTCTCATCCCTGTGGGACGGGTAGCTACGCTCACCCCACTTCCGCTCACTCCACTTCCGCTCACTCCACTTCCGCTCAGAGATGTGTGCTTATCTTCTGGAACAGGGTGGGCGGGGTGGTGTGGGCAGTGGTGACTAGTTTAAATTTGACAATAAGCAGTGTCCCAGTCTCTGTCCCTTGACAGCATCTCTGCTCGCTTGCAGAGTCTCAGGTCGCTTGTTTGAGACATGCCATCAGGAGCTTCTCATGGGTGCATCTTCCTCCACTCTCTCCTTCCCATGATGATGCTTCATGGGGTGGGAGCTGTTTCAGATCTTGGTGGTTTTGCTGGAGTAGGGGGAATCCACTCACTCTCCAGATCCTTTTACAAGACAGTGGAGCCAAGATTAGGGTCCTGTGGCTACCAGAACAAATGACCACAGACTGGGGCGGCGGGGTGGGGACGCTTAAGACAACAGGAATTTATGTCCTCACAGTTCTGGTGGCCAGGAGTCTGAAAACAAGGTGTGGATGAGGTGCGGCTCCCTCCTAAGGTTCTGAGGAAACCTCTCCTGCCCTTTCCAGTCTCCGGTGGCTCAGGCGTTCCCGTGGTTGCTTCTCCCCAGCCTCTGCCTCAGTCCTCACCTGGCTCCTCCTCTTCTCAGAGGGACACTGGTCACTGCATTTAGGGCCCACCTCCGTGATCTCCTCTTGAGATGGGCCACTTGATCACATCTACAGACTCTTTTTCCAAACAAGGTCACATTTGCCAGGCTGGAGGTCGGCACATGGACACAGCTTTTTACCAGCCCCCCATCAACACTACAGTACACTCTTTTGTTGTGGTGGTGGTAGTTAACTGAAGTATGGCTGATTTTCAACATTGTGTTAGTTTCAGGTGCACGGCAAAGTGACTCAGTTATACATATGGATATACTGCTTTTCAGATTCTTTTCCATTATAGGTTATTAAAAAATACTGAGTATAGTTTCTCAATAAAGGACAGAAATGGTATGGGCCTAACAGAAGCAGAAGATATTAAGAGGCGGCAATAATAAACAGAAAAACTGTACAAAAAAGATCTTCAAGACTCAGATATTCACGATGGTGTGGTCACTCACCTAGAGCCAGACATCCTGGAATGTGAAGTCAAGTGGGCCTTAAGAAGCATCACTACGAACAAAGCTAGTGGAGGTGATGGAATTCCAGCTGAGCTATTTCAAATCCTAAAAGATGATGCTGTGAAAGTGCTGCACTCAATATGCCAGCAAATTTGGAAAACCCAGCAGTGGCCACAGGACTGGAAAAGGTCAGTTTTCATTCCAATCCCAAAGAAAGGAAATCCAAAAGAATGCTCCAACTACTGCACAATTGCACTTATCTCACACACTAGTAATGCTCAAAATTCTCCAAGCCAGGCTTCAGCAATACGTGAGCCGTGAACTTCCAGATGTTCAAACTGGTTTTAGAAAAGGCAGAGGAACCAGAGATCAAATTGCCAAAATCTACTGGATCATCAAAAAAGCAAGAAAGTTCCAGAAAAACATCTATTTCTGCTTTATTGACTATGCCAAAGCCTTTGATTGTGTGGATCACCACTAACTGTGGAAAATTCTGAAAGAGATGCAAATACCAGACCACCTGACCTGCCTCCTGAGAAATCTGTATGCAGATCAGGAAGTAACAGTTAGAACTGGACATGGAACAACAGACTGGTTCCAAATAGAAAAAGGAGTATGTCAAGGCTGTATATTGTCACCCTGCTTATTTAACTTATATGAAGAGTACATCATGAGAAATGCTGGGCTTGATGAAGCACAAGCTGGAATCAAGATTTCTGGGAGGAATATCAATAACCTCAGATATGCAGATGATACCACCCTTATGGCAGAAAGCGAAGAAGAACTAAAGAGCTTCTTTATGAGAGTAAAAAAGGAGAGTGAAAAAGTTGGCTTAAAGCTCAACATTCAGAAAACTAAGATCATGGCGTCTGGGCCCATCACTTCATGGGAAATAGATGGGGAAACAGTGGAAACAGTGGCAGACTTTATTTTTCTGGGCTCCAAAATCACTGCAGATGGTGACTGCAGCCATGAAATTAAAAGACACTTGCTCTTTGGAAGAAAAGTTATGACCAACCTAGACAGCATATTAAATAGCAGAGACATTACTTTGCCAACAAAGATCCGTCTAGTCAAGGCTATGGTTTTTCCAGTAGTCATGTATGAATGTGAGAGTTGGACTATAAAGGAAGCTAGAGTTGGACTAGAAAGGAATGTCAAAGAATTGATGCTTTTGAACTGTGGTGTTGGAGAAGACTCTTGCGAGTCCCTTGGACTGCAAGGAGATCCAACCAGTCCATCCTAAAGGAAATCAGTCCTGAATATTCATTGGAAGGACTGATACTGAAGCTGAAACTCCAAAATTTTGGCCACCTATGTGAAGAACTGACTCATTTGAAAAGACCCTGATGCTGGGAGGGATTGGGGGCAGGAGGAGAAGGGGACAACAGAGGATGAGATGGCTTTATGGCATCACTGACTTGATGGGCATGAGTTTGAGTGGACTCTGGGAGTTGGTGATGGACAGGGAAGCCTGGAGTGCTACAGTCCATGGGGTCGCAAAGAGTTGGACACGACTGAGCGACTGAACTGAATAGTTTCTTGTGCTATACAGTAGGCCCTGCTTGTTTATCTGGTTCATATACAGCAGTGGATGTCTGTTAACCCTAACCCCTAATTTATAACCCCCCCGCCCTTTCCCGTTTGGTAACAGTAAGTTTGTTTTCTATCTCTGTGAGTCTGTTTCCATTTTGTAAATGAGCTCATTTGTACCATTTTTCACAGATTCCACATATAAGTGATACCACATGCTGTCTGTCTTTGTCTGGCTTTCTTCACTTAGTACGATAATCTCTACACCTACCTGTGTGACTGCAAGTGGTACTATTTCGTTCCTCTTTTATGGGTGAATAATATTCCATTGTATATTATATATTTCTCCACTCAACTGTCGACAGATATTTAGGTTGTTTCCACGTCCTGGCTGTTGTCAACAGTGCTGCTCTGAATATAGGGGTGCGTGGATCTTTTTGAATTAGTTTTCATCTTTTCTGGATATGTGCCCAGGAGTGGAATTGCAGGGTCATATGGCAGTTCTGTTTTTCTATTTTTAAGGGACCTCCAGACTGGTCTCCATAGTGGCTGCATCAGCTCACATTCCCATGAACGGTGGAGGAGTGTTCCCTTCTCTCCACATTGCCACAGCGTCTTCAGCATTCACTGTTTGTAGACCTTCTGATGATAACAGGCCTGGCTCTTAATGCATAAGTGGGAGCTAAAGGGAATTAGAAGACCCTTTGTCTTTATCGGAGTCCACTTTCAGGCCTCTGATCTCTGATTTCAGGCCAGACTCAGACTCCTCTCTCCCGCTGATCTCCTGAAGCATTCCTGGTCCCCCAGAGACAGACAGGAGCCTCAGCTGAGAAAGAGAAGTGTCAGGCACCCGAAACACAAAAGAGGAAGGTTCATCACCAAGTTCCCATTTCATCCCCTTCCACTGACTAGCAAGGCCTGCACTGACCAAACCTCACCAGCAGGGGGCTGCAGAGGCGTTTTGAAATCAACATCACAGGAGGTCAACTTCAAATCTGATAAAGCACACAGCTGACCAGGTTCCAACAAACGTCTACACTGAAAGACTACAATCACAAGTAGAATGTTTCCACCGCTGCTGGAAGGGCTGGAGCCTCAGTTCACTAGCTACAAAGTGGGGCTGATAACAGCGGGGACCTCACAGGGGACCTCCTCATCTGAAAGGAGCAGATGAACCAATGCAGGTAAAGTTCTGAGTGTAGTGATTGGAGCCTTGTCCTTCACGTCCCCCACCAAAATATGCCCTAAAATTTGTACATTGGAGAGAGGCCAGCTAACCCAAGAGCTAGACTTAACAATGATAAGAACTGGAAAACACTAGTTAGAAGTGTGCTTTGGCTGAGAAAGTTTTGGAGCATGGAACACACAGCTCTGGAGAGAAGCGTAGCACGAGGAGGGGGAGCAAGGTGAGCCAAGGGGGGCTCGTCGTTCCTGGGGACTGGGCTTTCAGCAGTCAACTCATTTCTCCCAAATTTCCAGAACTCTCCATTCTGCCCCTCTGAGAATTAGAACCATAGACACCACACTTGTGAGCTGAAGGAATAAAATGCTCTTGGCTTCCGACGTGGGATTATTCTGTTTCCTAACTGGTAACCAGAGGCAAATCCCAAATATGCATTTTTATTATTACTGACTTTTTCCTTACCCAATTATCTCATGATTGGGCTCATTATTTTAGGGAAAACGGCTACTCTCTTTGTGTGTATGTGTGTCGTAGCTCATTTTTTTTTTTTCAAAAGAAGATTTTTTAATTGTAAAAACTGATTAAAGTAGGTATTCCTAACTAAAAAAGTCATTACTTTCTATACATCTCTAATAAAACTTCAACTTTTAAACTATCTACAATGACAGAGATGAATTAGAATCAGACAAGCTATGCAACTAATCTGAAAGATGAGAAAAAAGTAACAAAGAGGAGGTAAAACAATTTAACTCAACAATGTTATTTATATTAAATGTAAATGATCTCAACACTCCAATTAAAATGCAGAGATTGTCATACTGTACAAAAAGGACACAATTATATGCTGTCTATAAAAAACGAACTTTATATACAGACATACAGAGAGGTTAACAACAAAGAGAGGGAGAAATGTACACCAATCAACACGCTTATGCTCATGAAAGGAAAGCTGCGGGGGTGATACTGCAGCACAGTGGACTTTAGAACAAGGATATTTCTGGGGATAAAGAGAACTTACTACAGTGATAATAGACCTACATGTAGAACCTAAAATTATACAACTCCTAGAAGAAAAAGACAGGAGAAACTCTCAGCTAGGCACTGATTTCTCAGATACAATATCAAAAGCACCCCCTGTAAAAGAAAAAGTTAGTAAATGGGACTGTTTAAAGCAAATGTTATGACCCTGAGTTGTTGGTTTACAATGTGTATAGAAATGATAATGTGGTTATAAAAGCATTTAGTATGGGGAGG
Organism: Muntiacus reevesi; assembly: GCF_963930625.1. Taxonomy (NCBI): domain Eukaryota; kingdom Metazoa; phylum Chordata; class Mammalia; order Artiodactyla; family Cervidae; genus Muntiacus; species Muntiacus reevesi. The sequence goes on along the minus strand of NC_089250.1, from coordinate 224,387,471 downwards.
GGTACATGAAAATATACTGTCTGAAGAAGGGTCCTGTATTCATTCTCCTGGAGTAATTCAAGATTAACTCAAGTTAAGTTGTGGTCAAAGATGCATACTGAAATCCCTAGACTAACCATTAAAAATGGTGTTTTCCACGGTGTGGGGGAATGCTTCTAAAACATATTAAGCAAAATAGAGGAAAAGAGCATTGTGTCAAGGGTACAAGCTATATTCATACATATACACACATATATGAATATAGAAAGGCCAAAGAGAATTATGCATACCATGAATGATGAGATTATAGAGGTCTGGGGTTACTTCCCTACTGTTGAATGTCTAACAAAGATGTTTCCAGTGAGCATGTGTTACCTTAGGGGGAATGTGCAAATTAGGATGATGAAAGAAATATGAGGAGGGAAGGAAGAGAAAGAAAGAAAGAATACAAGAAGGGAGACAGTGGGCAACAGAGGCAGCAACAGGACAACTCTGCAGGAAATCCTGGAGGAGAGATGGAGGAGGGCCCACCCTCCACTGCACCGTCACATGTAGGAGCATGACCTGCTGGGTACCTGCTAGAGCGGGGCATCCTGTGACCCTGGAGGAGGCGTGTGCCTGTGAAGCAGTCCACACTGGAGCCGCCCTGTCTGTGCTCACTATGGACCGAAGGCAGCTGGAACTAGCTTTCTATTAACTGGGGACGGCAACCAAATCCACGTCCTGCCTCTGTGAAGCACTTCTGGTGCCTGGATGGGATCCCGGGGCCGTCCCCCGGCCCTCGTGGCCTCTCTGAGATTGATCAAAATGATTGGGAGTTGGGAGGAAATCGCCGGTCCCACCTCCTCACAAGCCCTAGGGGAGGGCGGGGGCCTGGCCCGTTCTGAGGCAGTCTTGCTGACCGGGACAGGGATGTGTCAGCAGAAGGGAAGGTTCTAAAGTTCCCATGAGTGACGGGGTCTTGCTCCATCTGCAGAAGGCGCCAACCCTGGCGGGGAAACAGCGACTCTGTGCGCAGGAAGGCCTCTCGGGCTTCCCAGAATTCTTAATCCAAACAAAATACCATCAGCGTACAAACGTTTCAAGGGTAACTCTTCTTTTACTAATATTTCCTGCCAGTAAATGGAAATCATCTGAGAGGTTAACGACCTAGCCGCTTTACGACGTCTCTGAGACATGGGCTGGTTCCCTGGTTATGCATCAGAAAGGCTTTGATCAGCAGAAAGAACGCTGAAATTCCGGAAGTCCATCCTTGAAAGATAAGCTGGCCAGCCCCCAGTGTTCACTGGGAGGACATGTCTTCAGGATTTGATTTTTCAGTTTATCCTGACGAAGAGGCACCATCCAAATGGGCCTGGGTTTGAATCCCTGCCATAGCTCTCCCTTGCTGTGTGCCCTTGGGAAAGCCAGTTGCCTTCTCTGGGCTTCACGCCCCACTGTAAATGAGGGTCGTAAGCACAATCTACCTCCTGGGGCAGCTGTGGAGATGAATGACAGGATTATAAATGAGTAATGGTCAGGATGCATTAAGTATTTAGTAACTAGTAGCGCTTATGATTAGTATTTAAGATGTAGACTTGACCCAAGTGCTTTCACTCCAGAGACAAGCTGTGCTCTGTTAACTGAGACCCTGAGCGCCCTCCAGTGGCGTTACAGCCGGGCCCTGGAGACAGAGACCAGGTGGACCCCCCACGCTGGTCCTCCTCCTGCCTCAGTTTCTCCCTCTGTGACATGACAGGCCTCGGCCAGCTCCCTCAGGACCATGTCCACTCTGACCTTCTCCAGTTTTCCAATGAAAATCAGCTCAACACACACAACTGGGATGGAAGTGGACACACACGCCCAGGCAAGTTGAGTTCAGGCTGGACCTTATGCTATTGTAGAGGAAAACAGCTTTTAAGCTTAAACCCGACTGACTTCCTGGGTCGGTCCCTGCGATGCCAGGACGCACTGAGTTCCTCGACACCCTCAGCTGTCATGGGCTCCCACTGTGATTACCGTTATTAAAAATAAAATCAAGGAGCTTTGAGCCCATCAAGATGGACCAGCACTGTCCTTGCTGGCTGTCTCACTGGGATTGACTCAGAAGTAAATGGAGGCACACACTGGGGAAGGAGCCGGGATGCAAAGCACCCTGGGGCGGTGGTGAGCTGCCACCCTTCTCCTGGAACAGCCTGGCCTGAGCTCACAGGCAGCGGGAAGGGAACTGTACACCAGGTGGGGCAGAGACAGAGCAGAGAGAAGCCGTTCCTGGACTGAGCAACACCAAAGGGAGTCTCGGAAGAGTCAGAGAATGTGGGGGCACACCCCGAGTTGTTTTCCCTCTATTCTGCTTTTCCCATTGTTTATCCCAGCCCCCAGGGAGTCTGCAGCGGAGATGTGGTCGGGTAGGCACCCAGAACCTCTGAGTCTGAAAAGTGTCTAGTCAGAAAAGCTGTGGTCCCAACAACGTGGGGTCAACCCTAGAACTTTTTTTACATTTACTTCTGGCTGCGCTGGGTCTTCCTTATTGTGCGCAGGGTTTCTCTGGTTGCAGTGATAGGGGGTACTCCTAGTTGGGGAGCTCTGGCTTCTCATTAAGGGGGCTTCTCCGGCTGCAGAGCATGGGCTCTAAGGGTGCGTGGGCTTCAGTGGTTTTAGCACAAGGGCTCAGTAATTGTGGCACGTGGGCTTAGTTGCCCCATAGCATGGGAATGTCCCCAGACCACTGAACCAACCAGGAAAGTCCCAAGCCCCCTCCCCACTAGCTTCTCCCTCACTCTGACCTCCTGTCACTTGGTCCTGGAGACAGGCAGGGCAGGAAGAGCATGGCAGAGCCAGGAACTAAGGTTCAGGCTCTCTGGCAACAGGAGGGGGAAGGAAGACCTTGGTAAGGGGAGACGGAAAAAGGAGGGAACCCAAGAAAGCGACCCCATGCAGTGGGAGAGGAACTCTTGGGCTCACCTCTGGGCCACACATGCATCGAAGTCTCAAGAGACAGTAGAAAATGTTTTGAATTGAAAATTAAAAATGTAAAGTATCCAAATTGGTTGGATGCAGCTAAAGCCATCTTTAGAGGGAAATTTATAGCATAAGAAAATATTAGAAAAAATAAAGATCTCAAATCCGTAATTTAAGCTCCTACACTAAGAAACCAGGAAAACAAAAGCAAAATAAACTCAAAGCAAGCAAAAGAAAAGAATCAAGATGAAAATCAAAAGTCAATGACACTGAAATATCAGTGACAGAAAACCAATAGAGACAAATCAATGAAATCAAAAGTTGGTACTTTTAAAAGGCCAATAAAATTTAACAAATCTCTTAACAAGGCTGACAACAGATAGACAGACACAAATAGCCAACATGTGGAATAAAAAGGAGTTAACACCACAGACCCCAGAGACACTAGAAGGGCAATGAGAGAATACCTTGAACATCTCTCTGCACTTGAACTGAATAATTTAGATGAATTCAAACTATTTCTGAGTAGCCACAGATGACCAAAACTCACCCAAGATGAAATAGATTATTACTCAGGATCCCTATATCTATTAATTAAACTTGTTTAAAACTTTTCAAAAACAATCTCTAGGCCCAGATGGTTTTACTAGTGAAAACTACCAAATGTTTACAGTAGAAGTAACACCAGTCCCACACAAGTAAGGAATACTTACCAAACTTATCAGTTCATTTTAAGACACCAGCTTTTTGCTTTGTGGTTTTTGTTTTTTCTGCACTATGATGCATGTGGAACTTCCCCAACCAGGGGCTGAACCTGCACAGCCCACAGTGGAAGCTCAGAGTCTTAACCCCTGGACCACGAGGGACGTCCAAGAGGCCAGTGTTATTCTGACACCCAATCACACATAGACAATGCAAGAAATATGCATGGACCAGTGTGCATCATGGATGCAGACCCAAAAGTTTTTTATGAATATTAGTAAACTGAATACAGCAACGTGTGAAAAAATATGCTACCCTATGACAAAATGGTGCTTATCCCAGGAATGCAGGCTGTGGAGTATTTAAAAAAAGAAAAGAAAGAAACAATCAACACAGCCCATCATATTAATAGACTAAAGAAGAAAAAACAGTATCATGTTAATTAGTGCATGAAAGAAAAACATTTGACAAGATTCAACATCCATTCATGATACATATATTTAAAAAAAAAAACTCCTGAAAAACTGAGAGTAGAAAGTAACTTTCTTAATTCAGTAAAAGATATATCTACAAAAATCCCATAGCTAGCATATTTAATGGTGAAAGAACTGCCTTTTCTTAGGACCAGGAATAAAACAAGTATATACATTCTTAACATTCTTATGCCTCATTTTGCTGGAAGGTCTAGCCAATGAAATATGGCAAGAAAAAAGAAATCATAGGCATACAGACTGGAAAGAAAGAAACAGAACTATCCCCACATGCATATATCTTTGTCTATGAAGAAAATTTTAAAGCATGTGTAAAAGCTTCTGTGAGTTTAGCAAGATCATAGGATACAAGGTCAACATACAAAAATCAACCCTATTTCCACTCATCAGCAATAAACAAATGGTAACTGAAAATTTTAAAATAATAGCATTTACAATTGCTCCCCCAGAATGAAATAATTAAGTGTAAATCTAAAAAAACTTGTCTGTGATTTATATGTTTCATCTAAATGTTGATGAAAGAAATCAAAGAAATCCTTAAAAAGGAAATCAGAGAAGACCTAAATAAATGGAGAGACATACCGTGTTGGGGGGTTGGAAGACACGACATAATTCAGTTGTAAATTCTCCCCAAATGGATCTCTAGGGCTTAAGGTATTTCCAATCAAAATTCCAGCATGAGTTTTTGTAGACAGAGACAAGCAGATGCTAAAATCAATGTAGGAAGGCAAAGGACCTAGAATAGATAAAGACTAGAATTGAACTCACCCTGCCCAGACAGCCCCTCATCTGGGCTCTCCCAGGCCTGACTCCTGTTCTGTGACCAACACTCATCACTTCATCCACCCCAGAGCCTGGGTCCCGCTTTCTCCCTTGGACTGTGAACCCTTCAAGATGGGAGCTGTCAAACTTCCCACCTCCTTTCATTTTTTATCTCCCTGCATCTACAAGAAAAACATGGCATCGAGTCGGTACTCAGTAACGGTCTGATGGGTGAATTAAATTCACTTGAAATTGCCCCAAGCTCTGATTCTCTTAACAGTTAACAGCAGGCTTGGCCGGGTGTTTCTGGGGTGGAGGAGGCTCCTTTGTGACGGTGGAGAGACTGACCAGAGCACCATGATCCGCAGAGCCTACTGGCACCAGTCCCATACTCAGCACAGAGGTCCCCTTGGCATTTCCAGTGTTAAGAATGCAGACGAGAATGGAAGAAACCCGTGTAGACATAGTTATTAAGGATCAATTAGGGCTGGAACCATCTAGGGTTTGGAAATATGTTTTCAGATTATCTTCCAAGTGTTTGATGAAACCCCAAAGACATTCTTCTGAGGCATATTTCCCCAGAAGTTGGAAACCAGTAAGTATTTAAGTAAGAGTTTAACCCTTATGTTGAAGGTTTGTTTGTGCTGAGCTCATCCCAGTGGAACGGCCCACGGTGTCCAGATGGCCTGTGCTCTCTTTATTTAAATGTGGAGTTAGATGCTTGCATTCCAGGGCACGCTACTGAGTTTCACGTGAATTCTCAAACCAGTGCTTCAATTCCAAGAGGGTACGGACTGGACACACGTGCTCCCCCAATAGTTGGCATCAAGATAAGCCTCTGGGGTTGCAACACGGCCAAACTTCAGACCTTAGAACCCTTAGAGAGGTGGGGGATGGGAGAGGCACCTCCAGTAGCTACCTGGACTGGCTTGGGGACACAGAGGAAAAAACATTTCTAAAACTTACAAAGGAAAAAAATACCCACTGTAGAGAAACTGGAATACACAAACAGACTGCAGGGGTGGGGGAGAACACACAGAGACAAGCACTGGCGATGTTTGGATGAGGGTATTTGCTTTCAGTTTTTTTGTGGGGGAGTTGTCCTGCTTTGGTTTTGCACTGGGTTGTGGAAGTTGGCTTTCAAGGTGGCAAATGCATGGCTGAGATGAAAGGGGCAGAACTGTGTGATTAACCAGCCATCGGCCCTGGTTGCCCTCCTGTGGGCAAAAGGGGGAGCCGGCCTGGGACCAGGAAGCAAGATCCAGACATTGGCTGCATCTGTCACTCACACAAACTTCCTCCAAAAAACAGGGCCGCTGGTTTCTGCCCCTCTCCGAGGCTGAGTGGGAGGGAAATATTCATGGTGGACGAAACGAGGTGACTCTGCAAACCGCCAACCAGTTAAACTTGCTCCCTCGTTTATCGACAGACTGGTCTGGCCCCCTTCTTGAGATTTCGGCGAAGATAAGGAAGATATTGTGCAAAGAATCCATGGCACCTGGTTAGCCTGGCATTTGCTATCAGGTGAGCATTCAACATTCAGAAAACTAAGATCATGGTATCCGGTCCCATCACTTCACGGCAGATAGATGGGGGAACAGTGGCTGACTTTATTTTTCTGGACTCCAAAATCACTGCAGATGGTGATTCCAGTCATGAAATTAAAAGACGCTTTCTCCTTGGAAGGAAAGTTAAGACCAACCTAGACAGCATATTAAAAAGCAGAGACATTACTTTGCCAACAAAGGTCCGCCTAGTCAAGGCTATGGTTTTTCCAGTGGTCATGAATGGATGTGAGAGTAGGACTATAAAGAAAGCTGAGTGCCAAAGAATTGATGCTTTTGAGCTGTGATGTTGGAGAAGATTCTTGAGAGTCCCTTGGACTGCAAGGAGATCCAACCAGTCCATCCTAAAGGAGATCAGTCCTGGGTGCTCATTGGAAGGACTGATGTTGAAGCTGAAACTCCAATACTTTGGCCACCTGATGCGAAGAGCTGACTCACTGGAAAAGACCCTGATGCTGGGAAAGATTGAGGGCAGGAGGAGAAAGGGATGACAGAGGATGAGATGGTTGGATGGCATCATCAACTCGATGGGCATGGGTTTGGGTGGAGTCCGGGAGTTGGTGATGGTGATACGGAGGCCTGGCATGCTGCAGTCCATGGGGTCACAAAGAGTCGGATACAACTGAGTGACTGAACTGAACTGAGCATTCAACCAGTGGTAATCGGGACGAAAACGGTTTTCTATCTGGACTATGAAGAGTTTATCATTTTGAGAATCACTTATCAGTGGACACCCTGTTACTAAAACTGGCGTGTTCTGCATACAAGGTTTCTGTGAGCTTAAGTCCTCCTCCCACCCCCCTGGGGATTTCGACAGGAAGAGATTGCACTGACCCTGCTACACCAGGATGATTACAACTGCAGATAACCTTGGGTAAAAGCAGACACAGGATACAGGCTGTGTGATGTTGTTTCTACGGGATCCTAAACAAACTCCCTATGGCAGTGGTTCCCACCCAGGGGTGATGTGGGCCCCCAGGGGACATTCAGCCATGTATGGTGAGGTTTCTGGTTGTCACAACTGGAGGGGGAGTGCAGCTGGTATCCACTGTGAGGCCAGGAAGCTGCTAACACCCCACCATGCACAGGGCAGCCACCCACACATAGATGGCCACAGCGCCAAGGGTGAGAAGTGCTGTATGACGGACAGACTTCAGGCACTGGTGAGACAGAGGTGGAGGTCCCAGGTGCTAGAAACACTCAACACATTTGCACAGGAGTGTGAATATGCTATGTGCCCTGGGCTGTGTGCAAGTCACACCTCTAGGCCAGCCCTGCCACCCCCATGTGACACCACCACCCTCCCCTCAGCACCAACTTCAGTAGGACAGGATGGTTTAGTCAAGTTTCACTCACTTTTACTTGAGTGAAATTAAAGGGTTTGGCTGCGGGCGTTCCAAGTTAAACACAAACCATATGAATATGCAGACTCATGGTAGCCACTTGGTTCCCTTTCACAAGATTTTCCAAACCACCACCACCGACGCCAGCAGAGAACAAACGTCTCCCTCCCCTCTACCCCTGCCCCCGCTCCAGGTTATATTGTCATTTCCGTGAAGAGGTGGTAGGACCTGGCCCAGCCCTTCCTGCTCCATAAGCCACAAACCTGCCGGTGGTGTCAGCACCAGGGGCCTGCAAAGACCCAGCGAGTCAGCTGCTCAGTGGGCCAGGGGGTCAGACCCCAGGGCTGGGATGAGCCATTAGGTCACAGGTCTTGCCCACAGCAAGGACAGGCTGAAGGATGGACCTTGGCAGACCCTGCGAGGACGTCCTGCTGGGGCTGCCGCTGTTTGTGTACTGTTTTTTGCAGTGAACTTCAATTTTACTTTTCTGACTTTTGAATCATATTACATATTGTCACCATTAGGACTAATAGGACCAAAATACTTAGGTTAGATGCAAATCTTACATGGGACCAATCTTTGGCTTCCTCTTTCTGTTTGGTGGTGAATTTAACAAAAAATTAAAGCCTGGCTTCAACAGAAGCATCCAGAACTGACAGGACAGCAGAACTCAATTGAGGGGGACAGGCAAGCAGGGTCAAAGGTCGAGGCAGGGAGAAGGCAGAAAATTTGAAAGGCGAGTTATGAGAAATGAGACCTGACCCTGTGATACCAGAAGGGACGCAGGTGACCAAGGCTTGCTGAGCCCCGAGGTTCTGCTTACAGATGCCACCTGTCACCTGGCCTAACCCTGTCCCTGACCCCATGTGCCAGTGCCATCCCCGGCCACTTCAGACACCAGGCCACCTCCCCAAGGTCACAGCTGGTTAGCGCAGGGGGAGTTCGGAGCACAGGCTGGGTGCTTCTGCACCCCAATTTCTAATCCCTTCATTACTTTTAGTACCATAAGCATGGAGCACACCTCCAGATTGCCCTTCTGCTTCTCCGCTGTATCACCAGGCTCCGCTGGCCACTCCAGTTCACTCCCAAGGGCCAGGACAGAGCTGGGCAAGCCTTGGGGATGGAGGGGCGAGCGCTGGCACACGGCACAGCACAGAGGCTCCGAGCAGACTCAGGCTGGGGCCAACCCCCCCGCCGCACAGCACAGGTACGAAATCCTCCCAGTTGTCAGAGGGCCAAGTGCCCGGAAGACCCCATAGCTGGGCCTGGTCCCTAGGAAGTCCCACATCCTCTTGGCTATTATGAGCATCCTAAGAAAATGTGCCAAAGGAGAAAGGCTGCGCAGAGAGGGGAAGGGAGGGGGGCAATTGGAGGGAGGTTCTGGGGGAGGGAGGGCAGCAAACAAGAGCGCCCCAAGAGTGACCACAGGCCCCAACACCCCCGAACCTGCTCCAGGTCATGAGCCCCAGGAGAGGGCTCCACCGAAGGCGGCCATCTGGCACCGGGAGGTGTGGCCTCAGCGCAGCTGGAGGGTCTGAAGCCCTAAGAAACAGAAGAGATCCTCCCAGAAAGGGAGTGTTACTACTGCAAAGTTAATTCACACCTTGACAAAAACAAACAGATTTCACATCACCGCATGCCCCCCAGGAGGTCCGCATGCCCCCCAGGAGGTCCTCGCTGGCCTGGGATGAGAAGGGTGGATGTTCAGCTGCAAAGTCAGGAGGGTGAAGCCACAGGGCGGAGCCGACCCACTGAACTCTCCGCCCAGCACAGGAGGACACTGCTTTCAGCTGTAGGTGATAAGATGAGCAGAAAGCAATCCACCCGCCAGGCATCACAGCCCAGAGCCCGGCCCGCTGCTGACCACAGGGAGTGAGTCCGTTCGCAGATTGGTCAGGAAATCCACGCTCATGTAAAAGACCTGCAGTCTTTTATTTTTTACAGCAGAGGAAAAATTGTTTTCTTCAGTCACGTACAGACTCTCTCCAATGCTCAGCAAATCCGTGAGGAAATCGACTTTCTTTGGAGTACAGGTGAGAGCTCAAGGTCAGGCTCACCTGACCCCACCCCAAAGTCCCAGAGCTGCCCTGAGCTCGGTGAAGGCTCATGGAGGGCCTGACAGCTGAGACCAGAAACACTCTCAGTGCATTAAGGTGTCTAAAGAAACAGAAGCCAGCTACGATTTCAAAATAGGACAAGACAAACCTTGGGCCGAGGTCCACCTAACTCCCAACTGTACCGACATGGACACGGGGTTTCTCGGCAAGAGCTCCAGGAGTGCTTCAAACACACTCGGGTCTGAGTGCTTAGATGCCACAGAATAAACAAAGCTACCCTCATACTGATTTGCTAGGAAACCAACAGTAAATACATTACACATGTCAGATTAAAGCAGACACTGAAATGGAATCCAGGAGGAAACAGAGTTCATGAAAGATGAAAACATCTTGAACGGTATCACTCGATGCACGTTAAGTCCTAGAGTCAAACAACACTTCCTGAATCACACAGCAGCTAGGTACATTCCCCTTGAGGAGAAAGAAACCAAAACTCAGATTTTTTTAAATTTTTATTTTATATTGGGGTGTAGCTGATTTACAACATCGTATCAGTTTCAGGTGTACAGCAAAGTGGTTCGGGGACCAAGAAATTGTTCAATGGTTCGTTTGCTTATCCATATAAAACAAATATCACGGGAGGGGGGATTGGGATGGGGAATACGTGTAACTCTATGGCTGATTCATGTCAATGTATGACAAAACCCACTGAAATGTTGTGAAGTAATTAGCTTCCAACTAATAAAAAAAATTAAAAAAACAAAACAAAACAAATATCACCACAGGGTAAAGTCAAGCTATGCAGTAAATCTCATTTTTCAAGCATTCATCTTGAAATACATTCATCTCCAAAAGGTATATAAATAAGATAGCAACGATCAGTTCAAAGGATGAATAAAAACAGGTTTTTTAAAAATGTTAGGAAGCAAGAGCAAAAGTTTAATGAGGAAAAAGCACGCCTGCTTGGCAATCTGTTATGACTGAAAGAAAGAACCAGCATTATGCGTACAGAAAGGCTGTTCACACATGGCCTTACTCTAGATGTGGACGATTTTTTAAACACTAAGACTTTTCTCAAAATGTTTTTTAAGCCAATGACCCTCAGGAAATTGTGGTAAGAGCTATTGCCTTCGCTGGGGCTAGTCAACAAGGTATCTTTCCTTCCTGAGACAGAGAAGTACAGAAAAGCCTCCGGTCTCTCCTGGTGCAGGAAGCACTTCCTAAGGGAAGCGTCACAAACCACGAGCCTGAAGGAGCCACACTGGGAAGGCACCGACTCCTGCTGGTGAGCCGAGAGCTGGGCAGCACCGAGCTCACTGGCTTCCTTGGTGAACTCGAAGTAACGGCCTCTGACTGCCATCTTGGCTCTCTCACTAGTTGGTCCAGTCAAGTACAAGTAGCCTATGAGAGCAATCACCAGAAATTTCCACAAAGGGAAAGACAGACAATGATGCATCTGCTGACTACAAAGTTACTGCTTGTGACTACCTGACTACACACAGTAGACCATGACTACTGACTACTACCTGAGAACTTAGAGAGACGGCTGCTCTGAGCCACTGGGCCGGGCAGCTGAACGTGGCTGTACAAACAGGAGAAAGGAAGAACTACCATTGTTCCATTCGGAATGGAACCCATCTTCCACTGTGAAAAGCAGCACATGCGCTTTCTTGGCTTTGGGCACACAACATACCAACCAGATAAACCCGGTTTTATTCTTCCTGGAGGAGGACTTCCGGGTCTTGCTCACCATATTTCACACAGTAAGGAAAAAAACCCCAATGAAACGCTTCCAACATCAGCCTAGCATTCACAATGCTTTAAAAGCCAGTGACTAAGACGTGTCAAATCACTCAATTCACAACCCTAACAACAAGGTTCATGGGCCAAGATCCGAGTGTAAATAACCTTAAAGCCAAGGAAACAGTCTATGATACTTCTAAAAAAATACTAAAATCTGCAGCACAGAATACTGAACATTGAGTTCAAAATCTCAAGGACATGGAAAGGCCCACAGTTCACCTGGGACCCTAGAAAGCACTGGACTTGCTAGATCTCATTTTCCCAAGGGCCAATCAGTCCCTCCAGGGACCAAAGGCAGACAGTTGTGAATTCCAGGCTGGCATCTCCTCGTTATACGGTCGGCCCCTTCCTGAGCTTTGCTCCTCTGCAGCCAGGCGTGCTGATCCTGCGTAAGCACAAGAAAACTGGGAAGCTGTGTCTCTGTCATAAACACGACCTGTCAGGGAGTGGCAAGCCATGGGTGGTCTTTCAGACAACACACTCGTATACAGGTTAACAGAGGAGCCCTTTACTGGCTGCCAGACATGGAATCTGCAAGTCTGACATGCCAAAAGGGACAGCAGCGCTCAGGAGTGAATGCAGCACTTCCACACGGGACAGGGTGACCGAGACGCCCGATGGCCCGCTGGACTGAATTCATCTCCAATCACTTCTGAGAGAGACAAGATCTTTTGAAGAAAGCTTTTTTAATATTTCAGTCATTTCCAACATACTTTGGGCTTGACAAAATAGGTGACTTAGCAATTTAAAGACCATGTAGAGATCCCTGAATGACATCTGAGGGCAAATACCGAAATACACAGGGTGGGTGCTAAGATCTGGAAACAGGCAGTATACCAACAGCACTGTTCTGTCCTGGCCGGTTTCAGATTCCTGGGAATGGCGCCTCCCAACTGGGAGGCCTCGTTCTGGACAGGACGCTTGCTGACTCACAGGGACACTGTAACATCAGTTACAGAGGCTAAACCTCAGGATAGGCAAGCCACTCATATAGGACGTCCTGTCCCAGTGCGCAGACCTGAGTGTAGAACACAGTGCCAGGCTCTGAAACAGACTCCTACCCGTGTGGTGGGGCTACTGCTGTGCAGACTGCTTTCCCCAAACTTACTCTAGACTCCACATGTTCCATAACAATCGTACATCATTTTAATGAGAGGCTGATTATGACTCGTTAAGAACCTAAACAACTCAGAGCAGAGCAACGACACAGCAAGTCGGCCCAGGGGACGACATTAGTGCTGCGATTTTTTAATGTGCACATATTTTACTGAAGTGCAGCTGATTTACAATGTCGTGCTCCCGGGGCACAGCATGGTGACTCGGCTGTATCCATGTACACGCTGCTGTCCTGTACGCAGCACTGGGTGTGACTCCCCGTGCTCTCACAGCACTGTAGTTCTAAAGTAAGCTCACAGTGACACATGGCTATGAGCAGCAGACGCTAAAAGGAAGAGCTTGGACCACGTAAGTCGGCTTCTCTGGGGACCCCAGCTCACTGCTGTGAGGGGCCTGTGCAGGGCGCCATGGGCCAGGGCGTCAGGACATGCATGACGTCTCTCCATCTCTTCCATCTCGAAAGGCTTCCTTTCCACATGCAGAGGCGGTGTCCATGGCATGGTCAGAAGGCTTGGTGGCAGCAACGATGGGGGTGCTTGCGCAAGACCCACCCCCCGCCCCCTGTGAACTGAGCAACGCAGGGGACAACACAATGGGGACAGCACTCACCACCCCCCACTTCTGCTATTTGAAGATCTTAAGAAAATCCACCTATCCAAATCACTAGCATTAGCAACTCTGGAACAGTGAACAACGACCATCTAAGGGTTGGGTTGGCGTTCACAAACATGGCAGGCTGTACCAAGGGCTTACTCTAATTCCGGCAGCGCAGTCCTACCTGCTTGAACACTGGTTACTGGATAAGGCACTCGCCGTCAAAGAAACAACACACATTCAGTTTTAAACCAACTTTGTGATTTTTATTGATGGGCGACAACTGTATACTCCTAGCTATCACTAACTGTGTACAATTAGAGACGCGGCATCGTAGAAGAGCAGACAGCAGAATTAGACAGCAGATGGAGGGAAACAGCAATCTTCATCATTTTGCTCCTTTTTCATTATGTGTACACAGGAGCATGAGTGTGTTTTGAAATCTTTTGATGGCAATAAAGTTACAATCGCCCTTCTATGTGACGGGCGTCGTAACTCCAAATATCTGATCTGCAGTGTGTACGGAAGCATCTTCTCAGCGCACAATCATTAAAATGCATTTTTCCTGTTAGGAACCAGCAACTTTTTTTGTGTTTATCTTTTGAAGAACTATTTCTTCTCTGGTAACTGGCTCGTTTTTTATCATTTATCAAAAACTAAAGGGTGAGGGACGAAAGTGTGATGGATTAAAAAATTTATCTTTTTTAAGGAAAGATAAAATTCATTTTCACAAATTTACAAGTGTTGTTGCTGGTGCAGGACTTAACTCTACTATGCAATTAGAGCGGGAATCAAACGCAAGTTCCCCTTCTTACTCAGGAATCAGCATTATTTCAGAAATGTGTTTCTCGTGTATTTTCTTGAATTAAGCGACAGTCTCTTTCACCAGATGATTTTGATTTGGAAGTTAGAAGTCAACAGAAGCTATGTTGTGCACAAACCCCAAGGCGTCTCCTTTCATTCTAGCCCATTTTTGCGACAGGGAGAAAGAGCTTCTCTCTAAAGAGCCACTAAAGAGAAGCGGGGCGGCGGCGCGGGCGCAGCTACAGCAGGTCCACACGACGGTAGTACAGGAGGTAGGCTGTGCGCTCGGCGGCGGGCCTCACCACCTGCTGCTGGCTGACCACCTTGACCGTCTGGTCGTCGATGCGCAGCCAGCCGTTGAGCCCGATCTGGAAGACGTCCGTGGTGTAGTGGCCGCCCGTGGCGCTGCTGCCGTGGTGGTAGACCACTGCAAGAGAGGGCCGGGCGCCGTGAGAGCGGCTTCACACACCAGTGCCTATGGCACCCCCCAGTCCCGCGAAACCCAACATCAAGGCAGGTGGGACAGAGAAACATGACACACACAGCGAGGCTGTCTAAACTCAAAACCCTCCGACAAGTTACAACACAAAGTCACACATCTATACTCTAATAACATGTTCAAAACCTCCCAAACCATAAAAGAAATGCCAGTTTATAATGGGGTCGTCCCATCTGTGAGTCCTGTGAAGACTTGGGGCTGGAGAGAGTCCCCTGGGAAGCAGGACACACAGGAGACACTGCCTGCAGAGCCGTCAGCTAGGCGCCCTGGGGGACCACACACTGAGACCCAAACCCCAGGCCCTGATCCAGCCATCCCCACTTCCAGACTGTTCTCAGCAGAGTGTCTGAATCCGGGACAGCGTGGAACCATGGAAAAGCCTAACCCACTAGGAGGAATGCCAAGTACATTACAATAAGATGAATTTTTTCATAGTACAGATTAGGACTGTTTGGTGGTTTAGAAATAGGCTTACATTACATGAAAAAAACCAGAATCTGAGATTTGCTGAGGACTGTCACCCGTGACAAGGACAGCACTGCCCCAGGAGGGTCGCCTGGGCAGTTAGCTGGGCTGGGTGGGCACCTGTGAAGCCACCATGTAGACACGGCACACTGGTCACTGCTCTGATTTTCTTCGGAAAGGCATTCCCCCTTCCATGAAGAGGAGGACCCAGGGATGGCCTGCCCAAGCAGCAGACTGAGCCTGCTGGTGAAGGAAGCAGCCTCTGGTGACATTCGGGGAAGGAGACGGCCGTGCAGCCAGGGGGAGCTATGTGCTACCGTGAGTGGCATGAAGGAGTCTCAAGGGCAGAGAGGCACAATCTGAAATGAAATTTCAGCAACAAATACACCTGAACATCAGCACACTCTCCCCTTGTAAAGGAGACCTGAACCTACCCTGAGCCAGGGACCTGGGCTGGTTAGAGCTGGGCCCTGCTGGGGCTCAAAGGGCACGGGGCCCTGGCCCACCAGTGATGAACGTGACTGGTCACATGAGGAGAGCAAGACTGTAGGGCCATTGGGTGGGAAACCAGCCAAGGGACCAACACCAGGAGGCGGCTTCATCTTGTCCTGTAGGTCCCCAGCGGCGAGGTTGCCACACTTCCCCTCTAAGGCCTACGTGACGTGGGAAAGAGTTTTGGGCTTTTTTTTTTTTTTTTTAAAGTGACCAGGTCACTGGAACTGAAAGGACCTGTGGATTTAACTGATTTGCATTTCCTTTGAGACACTTCATTCTAAATATTCAGAAGAGAAGCCTCTACCTGTATTTGGGCTTCTTAAACAGTAACCCCATAGCTAATGTGGTGACGTGTCATGGATACCCAGCAAGCTCATTGTCACAGAAGCAGAGCTGAGAATCAGGTATTTTCAAAAGCTTATGCACTGTACTAACTCGTTTTCTTTGTCCCACAGTTTAAAACCATTTTTAAATAAGTACCTCTTTACTCCCATTGTACAGAAAATTGCAACCCATCCAGTGACTTTATTTCTGAGGTCAGAAGCTCACAATGGGGACTCAGGGGTGCAGGCAGGTGGAGTCCATGTTCTCACCATGGTCCCCTTGACCAGGAGACGAGACTCCTAATCCTGACTGTGACATCACCCCCACTGCAAGGACCCCAGGGGAGAGCTGCAGGGGATTCAGGGAAACATGTTAGTGCCCTGGGACCTCAGTGACAAATCTCAGGGGCCAGGCTGCACCCTGGGGGCCCCTGGCCTCACAGGCAGGCCGCAGAGAGGCCTCCAAGCATCCAGCCCACAGCAGGCCGGGGGAATGCAGTGCCCACCAGCTTCCAGCAGGCTGGGGCCAGGCTGTGATGAGCCACCTTGAGGAAAAGAACAAGTCAAAGGGAGCAGGACCCAGTGGGAAGAAAAGGCTGACTGGGCCCTACACCTCCTCACAGGGCCTCTGAACCACCTACAGACCAGGGCCCACATCCACATTCTGAGCACTGGGGGTGGACCCAGGGCAAGAGTGCGAGGCTCTACTCTGCCACAGAAGGGCATGGAGCTGTCAGTGCTCCTCCACAGCTTCAGTGAGTTCTTCTACAGAATGCGGACAGCACCGCGTTCCTCTCAGCAAACTGTCAAAGACTAAATGGGCTTCTACATAGGAAGTATCTGGTGGAAAGGTCAATGAACTGGGGAGGGCCAATAAACAGCAGTCATTACAAACAGGCTCATGGAAGGCAACACAAAAGGAGAGTGGGAGAGAAGCTAAAAAATTCTAATAAAAATGGCCAGAAAAGCAAACACAATTGGCCATGGGCACCCCAGACCCAGTAGGGAGGGTTCCCAGCCCGACAACCTCACTCCTCTGGCTCCCAGAAAGAAACATCGTGTGAAACGAGGTCATACACTGGGCTGAGCTTTAGAGCCAAGAGGACATTCTGTCAAATTGCAAACACACCAAATTTTAGGTAAAACACACATTTTCAAATGATTCCCAGACTAATAAAGTCCACAGGGACACCAACAATTTTTCTCTACGTTAAATGGTATTACAAAGTACAAAATTGTACCTGCGTATAAAATCTTTTAATCATTGTTTTAATAGGGAAATATCAAAGTTTACTTACCTGCAAACAGCCTATAGGTTCTGTGGCATTTAAAGTTCTTATTTTTAACCCCTGGAGAGAGCAGTTCTGAAAAACAAAATATCAACAATTTTAATCTATAAAAGTGCTGGCATATTAGGGTGTCAGAAAGGGGCAGACAGTGGCCTCCATTAAAGTCACCACCCCGTGGACCAGGGAGACCCGCCAGCACTCCAGCCCTTCGTCTGCAGGCAACTGAGCAGCGAGGCAGTAACCACATCACTAGAACCCACCCATCAGAGGATGGACAGTGAGCCTCAAGCTCATGCTAGAAATTCCTTACAAGCGGGGGTTCTAAAAAATGGAAAAGCAAGATAAAAACAAAGCAGCCCTGGAAAGTCTAAGATGTGAAACTTTATCCATGTGAGCCAGATCACAAAACTCCAGTAAACAGGGAGATAGATGACTTTTGGTGGGCATTTCTTCCCCTCTCTGGTCCTCAAGCAGACCATGAACTGGCACTGGAAGCACACCTATAGGCAGAAGACAGCCACTCCTGAGAACAGGGCTGAAAGTCAGAGCCCACTGTAGGAAGAGGAAGTACAAGGCCCCTGGGGAGCAGGTGATCCCAGGTCCGATGCCAGGCAGGTCCTGCTGCCCAGGAGGTCACAGGGCTGAGTGGTGTGGGGAGGAGGAGGATGGCAGGCCTGGTCCTCCAAGAGCCCAAGGACCACATCCATGTCCTCTGTCTCCAGGCACCTGGACACTCTGAGCATCACCTTTAGCTTGTTATGCTCCTGAGGGAACTGTCGTTTCACACATAACATCTCTCATAAATTCTGAAGCTTTCCAAGGAAGTTTTCCTTCAAGTTCACTCTTAGCAGGACAACGGGGTGCTTGGACCACAAAGTGCCCATGCTGGAGCCCCAGTGACCTGGCAGAGACCTGGGGCTGGGCCGCAGCTCTGAGCAGGGCCACTGGCACCAGAGGCAACATTCCCATCCTCTAGAAAGCCCAATTAAGCAGGCTGCTCCCACAGCTGCTAATCTTCAGTGTAAGGAAAAGTACTTATTACCACTGATCCATAAAGTTTTTATATTTTTTAATATTTTTCTCATATGTTCATATGGCTTATTCATTTTTTTTTACTTTGTCTTTAAAAAGCCATTTTAGTGAGA
Organism: Muntiacus reevesi; assembly: GCF_963930625.1. Lineage (NCBI taxonomy): Eukaryota > Metazoa > Chordata > Mammalia > Artiodactyla > Cervidae > Muntiacus > Muntiacus reevesi. Next base: position 224,369,099 of record NC_089250.1, on the reverse strand, counting down.
ATTTTAACCTAAAACTCTATTAAGGAGTCAAGAAATGGAGAACAAAAAAATCAGGAGAGAGTGCTTCTGAATCCTGACAGGGGACGGAAAAGCGTAAGCTTCAAGCAACTGGCTGGTTTCTAGCATCACCAGTGTCGCCATGAACGCTCCTGCCTTCCACCGCTGTTACCTTTACTGATTTCCAAGTCCACAGGATATTCGATGCTTTTGACGAGCTTCTGGCAGCCGCCAGTCTTCTCATACACGAACCGCTTGAGGTGCAGCACGAGCACAGGGGGGAGCTTCTCCAGAGTCACTCTGCGACTGACCTCCACCTGAGACAGAGCACAGCGGGCGCGCCGTCTCACTGCGGGCGGCCGCCTCAGCCTCCCGGGCCGGCGCCTCGCGCCTCCTGCGGCACCGGTCCCTACAGAGGCCCGCGGGCTCGTTCTGAGTGCCACTGACCTCCTTTAGCACATGCTGACATCCCTACAGACGCAGCTCGGGGCCCTAGACCAAGTTAAGAACTCTTGTCCTAGGGCATTAAACTGGCATACAAATTCAAAGGCTTACTTAGTAATACCTTAAATTACATACGTTACTGACTCATTTTTTAGTGACTCTCACAATACAGAGAAAGCTGAGGCCAATTTGTTTCTTGCATTAGACGCTCTAAATGACCTTAAAGATGTTTGGTCTAACCATTGGTTTTATAACAGTTCCAGTTTTATCCATTTGAAATGCCCCTTAAGCACTTCTTTCAAAAGTCTACTGAATGCTGCTTTTTATTTAAATGTGTCTTCAGAAGCAAATTTAACCTCTTTATGTACTGTTCTCTGTACCTTCAAACATGGTGATGCTTCCTGTGTTTCTATGGAGAATACTTTCGGTAGAAAATACTTGCTCAAGTCACAATCCAAAAGACAGCAGCACAGAAAAAACACCCAGTAAACTTTCGGAGAAGTGCCCGCCTGTCTGGCTGAAGGTGTCTGAAGGGTGTCAGGCTTTGGGGAAGCAAGCCTAGTGGCCACCACCACCTGGGTTTTTTTTGGTTTCCAGACGCTTTCTCACCTGTCTTTCCATTCAGACTGAGATCCCAAGGGTGGACATGGCCCTGTCATCTCTATATTCCCATGGAGTGTCTACAGTCGAGTGTCTCACACACTACACGAACGATGAATGAATGAAAATGTGACTACAGTTCCACAGTCAGAACCAGAGACGGTGATGTTTCAGCCATTTCATTCTCAAACGTAGACGCTTTCAGTCCAAAAATTGTTAAACAATTGATCTGAGGAGCAGAGCTGAAACCCACTTTTCCTCATTCCAGATCCGTGTCCCCTGCACCCCCCCACCCCCCGCCCCATGGAGGGCCCTAGGACAAACATCCCAGACAGACAGCGAACGTACCTCTTGTTTGGTTTTGGTGGTGTAACCCTGGACAGACTCTCTGGCCACCAGGCTCTCCAGCGCGTCCTGCACGGTGCGTATCTTGTCGGACTGGATGTCCAGCTGCAGGGTGAAGAACGGCTGCAGGGTGGCAGACTCTTTTGAACTCTGCTGGTAAACCACAGACCTGGGGGTGGAGAGCACAGCACATCTAAGAGCCCGCCTTCCCGCTCCCCGTGAGGTTATGCAGCAGGACAGGAAAAACAAACAAGATTATAGTGCCACAAGCAAGATAATTCAGCATCTCTGTCAGGTGACAGGAGAGGACAGAAATGCCAAAACTATGCTGAATTTTAATGTAACTCTGCTCAATACCACCTTGAAAGAATTTCTAGCAACTCAATCCACCAGCTGGAAATTTGGAAGGCTCCCAAAGGCCTTCTCCGTTTTATTTAATGCACCAGTTAGCAAAGGTGACAATCCTGCCACAGTCAAAATGCTGGCTCTCTTTGTATCCTCTCAAAGTCTCGCAGGCTGTTTTATTGACTGATTGACTGATTTTTAAATTTTTCTTATTTTATTTTTGGCTGTGCTGGGTCCTCGTTGCTCTACACGGGCTTTCTCTAGTTGGAGCAAGCAGGGGCTACGCTTCGTTGCTGAGCACAGGCTCTAGAGCTCAGTAGTGTGGCGCTCGGCCTTAGTTGCTCCATGACGTGTGGAATCTTCCCAGATTAGGGATTGAACTGGTGTCCCCTGCACTGGCAGGCGGATTCTTATCCACGGCACCGGCAAGGAAGTCCCCGCAGGCTGTTTTAATAAGAGTGAACTCCAAGGTACACAGAATGTCTTGGGTAGCCTTCACCCCTGAAAACAACTCCACAAAGGAAGGAGAGCAGGGTGTGTGAGACAGGGAGGCGGACGCAGCTCAGCCTTGCTTCCTTAGCTGGTTTTCCAATTCATTTTCCTGTGTCTAAGTTTTTCTGAGTAAAAGTATATGCTGGGGCTATGTCTCATCAAGCCTCAGCAAGGAACTCAACACAGAACTCTGACTGCATCACAAGTTCCCTAATTTACACACAAATAAAGGGGTGGACAGTGGTTAGACTTCATGAGGAATTGCTGTGAAGGGCAGGTGAGCAGCTTCCTGCCAGGGTTTTCTTCTCTCCCGCCGCTTCCCCGACACACAGCATGGCAGCACCTCCAGGCCCTCATGAGGAGGCAGCCCAGAGAGCAGCAGCTGTTCCCTTGGTCCCAAACTGTTAACGGGGGGGTGACAGCAGTCAGTGATGGGTCTGGACTTTACCAAGAGGGTGGGAAACGTGGAGAAAGGTGCTGGTCTCCTTGGGAAACTGAAAAGTTCCCAGAAGGGGGTGGATTTTAGGAGAAAACCTTTCAGTTGGAGACTGACGCAACAGACTCCAAAACAGGAAGGGGCCCGCAGAGTCCAGTCCACAGTGAGGGCACAGGAACCACATGTTCAAGGTCGAGGGACCAGCCTGGGAGGCCTGATCATCAGCTGATGAGGTTCTCATCAGCCTGCTGAAAGGCACTCAACCTAAGCTGTTTTAGCAGAGAGACCGAACTTCCGAATGCCTTGAAAAGGGCATTACTTCTTTTAGAACAATGGAAAACTAAGAGTCTCACTTTAAAAAAAACCAAACACTCCTGGAGGTGAAGCTAAGGCCTTCAGAAGAAGACTGAGCTGTAATGAGGTCCCTGAGGACTCTGGAGGAGCAAGGAGGTCCTTGGAGTCAGCACAGTTCTACTGTACTCCACATCACGTGGTACTGAACAGCTCCAACGTAACTAAATAAGCAAAAACTTTCTAGAAGGACTTCGTGAATGAGCAAAGGGCAGCTGGGCTGAGGGTGCTGGGGCAAGGAGGTGCCACATGTCTTCCTCAATGTAAAAGCTTCTCCCTCAACTTCCCAGCTCAGCTGGCTCCAGGGCCTGAAACCCCTCTAACCAGATACACAGATATCTTAACAAAACATGTATTCCCATTAACTTGTCTTTCTCCTCCTTCCAGGCTGTGAGCGGCTGACGGGGGGAATGTCAGTGTGCTCAGGGCTGAGGGGGCCAGGAGCCACTGGCGGACCGGTGGGGTGTTGCCTTCCACAGGACTCCCACCATGGGTCCTGTGGGGCCGGCAAGGCGAGTGTCAGGAGGCCCGAGAACAGAGCAGGCACACAGCACAGAGGCAAACCATCCCGCCCAAAATGTCTTAGGACAAATCTTACATCACGCCCTCCAGCAAAATGGCAAAACACTAAAAAAAATGCACATGCTAAATTATTCCAGAAAAAGTTAAACCGGGATTTCCGCCGCAGTCCAGTGGCTAAAACTCCACACTCCCAATGCGGGGAGCCTGCATTTGGTCCTTGGTCAGGGACTAGATCCCACATGCTGCTACTATAGATGGAAGTTCCTGCATGCCACAACTAAGACCCAGCTCAGCCAAATAAACAAGTATTTTTGAAAAAGAAAAGCGTAAAACCTGATGTGTCCACCAAAAATGCCCGTGATGGGGGTCTGAACAAAGTCCGCCTGGCGAGTGACTGAGGTCTTGTTTCGGGGGCCCACTTGCTCCCATTCGTCCTCACTTCCTTCTCCTGGTTCTTCCTGCTCATCTTCATTCACTGAGTGGCTTTTGGGTCCATTGGAAATAGTAAGTTCTGAAAAGCAGACCATCTGCTTAGGCTACTATATACACATTAACACAAAGAACAAAAGTAAAAGAAGGTTCTACACGAGCCACCTACACAGATCTGTCAACTGCAGTGTCAGAGTGAACTCAGGGTGAGTGGTACACTGGGGACAAACGCAACGGCACGATGCCCCCATGTCCCTGCTGGTCTGACCAGGGATGGATGACACCAGGGGACACCTGGGGCACGCGGGTGGGATGGGGATGCAGATTCTGCCGCGTAATCGCAGTCAGGCTCCTTCACTTGCGAGGGGACTCAGGGTACCAGGAAAGTCACCCCTACCTCAGGGGACGCACGCTTTACCAGGAGAAGTGAACTAAACCACCATCTGTAACTTGATTTTGAATCACTTTCAGAGTACAAACTCCTCTGGTGGGGCAAGGGGGATAGAAACAGATCAGTAAGGACAGTGTGGTAACAACTGTAGAATCCATCAGTCATACAGGTAATCACCAAATTATTCTTCCAGCTTTTCTCTATGTTTAATCATTTTCTTAATTACAAGTTGTAGGGAAAAAAGCAAAGGTTCTGGACAAATTTTTACATATACAAAATATAACATTCTCAGTGGTACATAATAGGTAATATAAAAGTAACTAGTTATCAAACAAGTGATTCTTGAAGGGTGAATGACTGTTGTGGAGAAGGCAACTTATTCTATGAGGATTATATATAGCATTTGTTTAAGAAAGATTCTTAAAAAAATGTTCTACACACTTCTGTAGTAAGCACACTGTAACCTACTTTCATTATTTGGTGAGAGAAGTTTCTTTAGGTTCAGCATTTCCTCGTGGAGTCCATTTAGAATGAAGCCTAAGTACTCTTCAGCATCTTCTTGTCGACCCTGAGAAGGTGCAATAGGATCGTGTTAATTTTAACAGATTACTCTCCAAGGCCTGCACAGAGTATATTATCTGCATATACAAACTAGCCTTCTCCTGAATGTTCAATAAGACGTAACATAAAGAGTTTCCCCAAAATCATATGGACTTTTTCTTGACAATTAAGATGGTGAAGAAGAGGAGAGGGAGGGAAATTAAACATTTATCTCTAAGCAATAAAAAGGGTGTTTTGTTTTTTTTCAAATTTGCTTTTCTATACTTCTGAAATTTCCTACAATAAATAGACACTACCTTTATGATAAGTTATTTTAAAAGTTGCTTTTTTATTAAAATGAAATAAGAACATGAACTCAATGCTAGGCCACCCCACTGCACAACCCCAGGGGTCCCCATGCACACTGTAAGCTGTAAAATTAGCAACCTCTGTATGTCTCCTTCCATTTTTGACAATGGGCAACCAAGGGAGAAAAGATGTTACATGTGAAAGACTACTCCTTTAAAGGTTCAGCTGCCTGTTTCACACATCAGCACAATCACTGGTAGATGAATCACACAAGACCATCACACAGAGACGTGTCATCTCACATGGGTTCGTCTGACTGTGTAATTTATCATGATCACTTCACACTCCACTCTTTGGAGCATAACCATGGGCATGTTTCAAGGATCTGCAAGCTCTTCTGCTTGAGGTCTCTGAGCAGATCTGCTTACTCTCGTGTAACTAGAGCTGTGGACGGGGGCTTCTGGTGTGTGTCTGTGGGAAACGGCAGAGGCTGGCAAAGCCCGAGACACAAAGAGCTCACAGGGCTGGGAAAGAGTTGCTTGCGGGGCTGGGTCTCAGCTGGCATCTGGGAACTTGGGTTTCAGGAGGGCTCCCCCCATTCCGGGAACCAGGAAGGGAGCATGCCCAAATCGTGCACACAGTGTGGTTTCTGCTGAGCGCTGGCTTTTCTTCTGGGGGTCTGGAATTTGGGTTTGTGCGAGGCAGCCGGCCCCTAACACAACCCCTGAACACCGAGACTCCTAGGAGCGTACCGGGTGGACCACATCCCACACGCTGTCCCAGTGTGGCGTGGGAAGACCTAAGTGAGGACTGTGTGGCTGCACCTGAACGGGAGTCTTGAGACTGTAGACGCTGCCCGAGTCCTCAGGCTCTGCTAAACCCACTGAAGGAACAGCTCCGGAGTCCTGTGAGATCTTCCAGCTAAGCACTAATCCTGAGGGGGTGTCACATGGACCTCAACAAGCCAACAGTGATAAAAAAAAAGCCACAGGATCGCAGCGCCGCTCAGCGAGGGAAAGCCCCCAGCTTTACCTCTGCTCCCCTTGAGCTGGGGGCGTCCTAGGTCTTCTAAAGCATCTGGACACGCATCTACCTTAGAGCTTGTCTTGCCTGTTTTCTTAAATTCTCGATCTAACTCCCTTACTGGAGGATGAGCTCCTTGAAAGCAGAGAGCACAATGACTCCACGTGTGCATTTCCAACACAGAAACATCCCTAAATTCCAAACTTAACACTCCAGGCTCTGCTGCGAGCACAGGAAGAGCCCCTGGTGGTATCCTGATGGACTGTCCAGAGTATCCACTCTTCTGTTAAACCACGGGGTTTCAAACAATATTACTTCACTCAGTTTTAACAGAATTTCCTTCACTGTTTCCTAAAGCATTTCCCTGACCATCATTTCATTGCTCGTCTTGACTCATCATAAACTCCATCGGGGAGGAAAGAAATGTTCCAGTTCACTGTGCTAAGGTTGCCCTGATTTCCTTTCAAGGCCATGCATCAGGGCCCTGGACAAGACCTCCATGGCCTTGAGCCCCGCGCCTTCAGCAGCACAGTGCATGATTAAAAATGTAGGTCGTCAGAAAGTCACAGGCCCAGGAGCTGCTGCAGCAGGAGCGTGAGGAAGACAGCAGCCCTCCCAAATGCTGGCGTGGTTCAGGGCCCCAGGCCCCGCAGCGGCAGGGCAGTCCCTCAGAGGGCAAGGAGCTGGCTTGGCTGCCAGGCTCCGCCTCTTCCTAGCTGGGACCCTGGACAGTGACTTCACTTTCCTCAAATGTAACAAGCAAACAATTAACACACTAACTACCTTCACTGGGGGAAGTAAGTCAATATATGGAATGAACACACAGCAATAGTGGTCACAGTAAATGATACACACATTGTCTGACCCCCATGACTGTCATTCTATACTCTAACCCATCCTAGCAACTGCCTCCAGAGCCAGCCCAGATCCACTGAACCCCCGCTTCACCGCACACTTGAAAGCAGAGGGCAAGCAGCGAACACACAATGGGTACGGCGCGAGCTTCACGCCCACTACGGAGCGTCAGTTCCCACCTTTTCAGACAGGCTCGACTTGATCACTGTCAGGAGTCTATAAATATATGTGGGTTCAAAGGCAGCTCCAGGGCGGATATCCCTCACGATTTTATCCCCAAGAGCTGCAACGGAAACAGGACACAGATTTTCACAACGCAATCAAGTCTTGAAATGACAAAAAGCATGATCACCAAAATTCCCCCCACTGTCGCCCAAACTTAAGAGCTTAGGTATAGCAACCTGCATGTAAAAAGACATTTTTTTCCCAGCAAGACTGAATTTCTCAGTCTTAGTCATCTGACTTCATAGCTCCCCATATGTAATGATATCAGAAGCCCTTGTTTCCACTCACCTTGTCTGGGTTTTGGAGGTACTGGCATATTAGTAAACTCATTCATTAGCCGAACACTAAACATGGGGGAAAAAATGTTTAGTACACTTTTTTCCAACGTCAACATCAATATCATAATTTATATCATGTTAATAATGACAGTTTAGATATATAAAGCAAAAATAGAAGACATGAATGAATTCAGTCAGCACGTTTTTCAAAAAAAGACATACTATCACTAAAAAGACCTGATGGCTAAGTAGAGTATTACCTTGTATGAAGATAGCAAACTTTAGGTAACCAATGCTGTAAAGGCTAGTGAGTTCTTAAATCTTTTTAAGAGATACAAATTGCTAAACATTAAAAAAATAAATAAATAAACATTAAAATTTATTCAACTAACACTGAAGAACACAGATAAAACAATTGCACTTCTGGTTAACTTCCATACAAAATCATGAATAGTAAATTAAAAAAAAAAAACTAACAAGATTGATTTATAGGAAATCGAAAACTTTGCTATCTGAATCTAATCATCAGAGGGGGAAGCCCACTCCTTGACATGCTCTCAGCAGCTTACTTACAAGCTGTCTATCATGGGTGTGGACGTACAAGGCCTTTGCACTTTTGAATACAGAGGAATGAACTTCATCAGGTGATACATCGGCGGGCAAGCCACCAAGGCTTGCAGTGTCTAAACAACAGCAGTGAGGAAGCGTAAAGGAAACGAAATTGACGCTCCAGAGTGTGGAAAGAGCACACAAAACTCAATAAGCCAAGAACACTGAACAACTGAGATATGTAAACACAAAAGGGACCAAACCAAATAATCCCCACAACTGCCTTGTGATATCCAAGGAATTTATAAACAAGATCTTGACTTAACCAAGATTAAGTCAATTAGCACAACATTTCCAGTTTAAGTGGTCACTCTACCCTACTATTCAGGAATCCCCACCCTTTCTTTTCAGGACCATTTTAATGAGAACTAAACTTGCTTGATTTTGTCAGTCATCATCTTTTTTTTTTTGGGGGGGGAGGGTGTGTGGGGGGGTCAGAAATAACCCAGTTGATAAAGCAATAAGGAACCAAAGTTTTGGATTCAAAACTTTGAATCCAAAGTTCTGTGGACGCCCCACAGAAGCTGAACTAAGTCAAACGTGCCCTGGGAAGAGGATGCTGCAGAAAGCCAGCTTTGGGGACAGCATCTGAGAAGGATACAGCATTGATGTAGCACCAGTTTCCTTTGTTGATCAGCCCGCGGGGTTGCAATGACACCGGTTTATGAATCAGGGTGACATTCTCCAGTAACTCTGAAAGACGGGAGCACAGTGAAGGCGTTAACGGCATCTCAGGAGCAATTCTCCTGCTCTGCTCTGGGAGCTGACTGCTTACTACAGAGCACAGTCACACCCACAGGGAAGGCAGGCTCCATCAAGGCTTCGTTCAGCTCACTATCATGTAATTATTGAATGATTAGAATTTTCAAAGATATTTGCCCCCCACCACCAAACACTGACATTTATCAACTAGGAAGCACAAGAACTGTTTTAATGAGAAACAGAAAAGGCTTAAAAAACAGTATTAACAGTATTAGGGAACAGACTTAGGAACAAGCTTTGTTATCCTCAGATTCATCTTTGACATCACTTTTCCCCAGTCTTAAAATAGCAATAAAATAATGTTTTACGCTTTAAATTGAACTGTTTTATTACAAGGTCCCCTGTGTCCCCTTATGAATCTTTTAACAGTGACAGCCACAGTTTTTCTCGGCAAGTGCGTTCCAGCTCACAGTGTTAACTCACTGTGCTTCATCCTCAGAGATCCCGGGGTAGCCCTACCACCCCCTTTCACTAAAAGGAAACCGAGGCTCCAGGTTAACTTGCCTGCCTGTGACCTCACAGGAACCAGGAGGCGCAGTCAGTACCCGAAACTCACGACCTGCAGTCACACGACACTGCCTCCCGTGACTTGTGAACAGTGCAACAAGGGAGCACGAATTTGGTATCAGCACCCAGCCCAAGGCAACACTCAAAACAAAAGAAGCCTTTCTTTTCTAAATACATAGCTGCACTGGCAGGTCCCAGACTTAAGCGTTAAATGAAGAAATTAATTCGCAAGGTTCTAATGTCAAACACACCCACTTCCTCCCTCTCTCCTGTGAGGATAAAATGCCCTCTGTCCTCTAACTGAGGAAGCATAGAGAATCATTTTCCCATTTATTAAAAAGTGAAACATGACCAACTCAAAAGAGAGGCCATGGAATCTGTTCAGTTAAGTTTGCCAAGGTCCTCTCCTCCCACTCTGCTGTCCATATGGGGCACACAGTCATAAAGCTCAAAACAAACTTCCTAACACAAGGACCTCTGATAAATGCCACGCTGCTGTTGGTTAAGCCTTGCCTGGGTGCCAGGACCTGCAGGCAGACATGACTGAGGGGTGGCCCTGCCGGTCAGAGCCTGAAGACCGGGGGGTAGGGGGGGCCAACACGTGCAGGCTCTGCTGGGGGGTGGGGGGGCGGGGGCAGGGGAGGGGACGCTCCACCAGATCCAAGGACTGGAGAAACCGGAGGCAGCTGGGGCTTGCGACAGCAAACGGCACCAGAAATTTGGAAGTGTTTCTAGCTTAGCGGGTTGCCTTCCGCCCAGAGGAGACATGCATGTGGACAAGCAGGTTCTCTGCTGGCTCTGGAGGACTATGACGAGATGAGGGGCTCAGTTTGAGAGTTTCAGAAGCTCGAATAAGGGTGCCCGGACGATACCAGTGAATAGTACACTGACCCTCACAGACCAGCCAGTGACACATCTCCATTCACACATGCACATGGGACGCTGCAGCTCAGGGCCGTACATCCTGAGAGCAATGGGTGGGGAATGGAGCCCCTGGACCACCCCCATCCAAGCGACAGGCTGAGGAGAAACTGTCACGGTGATAGAGGACAGGGCAGCTGGACCCAGCAGTGGAGGCAGACACAGGTTGGAGGGCCTCAGGAGGGGAAAGCCAGAGTGGAGGGCACTGGGGGCGGGAAGCCTGGCTGAGGAGGGAGACAGGAGGCGTGCAACAGCAAATGGCACCAGAGGAAATTTCTCCAACTGAGTGTGGTGCCTTCCACCAAGAGGAAGCACACACAGGGACGGCAAGGGCTCAGGAGATCCTGGGATGGCAGGAGGGAGGAACAGGGGAAGGGCAGACTCAACACGGTTTAGGGGGTAGGGGGGTTACTAAATAGCAGCAACAACTTCCTTGATGATGCTGGAAGCAAAGTGTCCCAAGGTGGGGGTGGGCTAGGAGGGGAAGGGGCTTGACAGCATCAATTCCTACTCAATACAGACAATGAAGGAAACAGACAGCAAATGACCAGGACATGCGTGCAAGATCCTATTTGAAACTTCTCCTCCACACAACCGTTTTACTGGCCTCAGAAATGCATGTACAGATGGTTAAAGGTGCTTTGGGTGTGTATTTTGTCAGATTTAAAAAAAAAAATAATTTATGACAAGGCCAACTCCACTCTCAAAGGGGAAAGAGGTGCAAAAAGGGCCAGGAACTAACTGCTCTTAGCTGGAAAACACCTCCCCTCTCACGCTCTTCACTGAGCTGCCTGCCCAGAATAATCTGAATGAACACCTGGAGGTTGAAGCATCCCAGCCCTGTGGAATCTGTGAACACAGCCGATTTAAAACTGACTACTGGGCTTCCCTGGTAGCTCAGTTGGTGGGGAATCCGCCCACAATGCGGGAGATCTGGGTTTGATCCCCAGGTTGGGAAAATCTCGTAGGGGAGGGAATGGCTACCCACTCCAGTATTTTGGCCTGGAGAATTCCATGGATTGTTATAGTCCATGGGGTCACATATAATCCATATACCTGAATATACATATCTTAGATGCAATAAAGTTTAAAAAGAAAACAAAAACTGACTACTATCTGATTCCTTTCCAACATTTATCTGGAAAATGGCGTGTGCTGATTGGACAGAACCTTTAGTTCTACATCAACCCTTCCCCTGAACCAGTCCCAGGGTTGCCCAAGGAGCAGGCAGGTTAAAGAAAAAAAAACCAGAAATAAAAGTTTCACTCTTTCATCCCCAATGCTAAGTCTCTTAGCATCACCTAGTGGTTTGTTCAGTAACTGCAGGTAACAGAACTTCCTAAGGGGTCGCAGAGTCAGACACAACTACTTGACTGAACAGAACTTCCAAGCAGACACATATTGGCTCCATCAGGTCTCCTCGCCTCCTTCCCCCTGCTTCTCTCTCTGCTAAGAGCTCCAGCTGCTCCTCTCCTATCCTGTTCCGTGGCGAGTCCTCCAGGCAAGGCCGATCGTGACCCACCGACCTAGACCATGGATAGCACACAGTGAGTGTTCACCAGCCACACAGGATGAAGTAAACTGGAGACTAATAGCTGTGGACTACGGCAAATGACTCCACGCAAGTTTGTGTGGAACAACCTGTGGAGTTGAAGTGAAAAGTGTTAGTCACTCAGTCACGCCTGACTCTTTGTGACCCCCTGGATTGTAGCCCACCAGACTCCTCTGACCGTTTTCCAGGCAAAAACGGTGGAGTGCCGTTTCCTCCTCCAGGGGATCTTCCCAATCCAGGGATCAAACCCATGTCTCCTGTGGCTCCTGCAACTGCAGGTAGATTCTTTACCACTGAGCCACCTGGGAAGCCCCTACGTCATTCCATCACCTCTCAGAAAGCCTGCAGGAGTGGGAATTCCAACAGAGAAGTGGACTAAGGGCAGAGTCCAGGAAGACAAGCCAGGAAACAAGAGTCTGCTGCCCAATTCCAGCACTTCATTCACCCTGCAACCTGGGGCAGACAGTGCCGCCCCTGCAGGGAAATGGGGAGGATCTGGATGATGTCTCACAGGGTCAGTGCCTCACAGAGGGTCCTAATCCTGATCAGAAAATAAAGAGCTGATACAAGTGAGAGAGAAGGAAGGGGACTACAGGATGGAAGTCTGAGAAGACCAACATTTTTCAGTGCTTCAAATGGAAATGTTTGCTTCAATTCCTTAAAGTTAAGTTTTGAATACTTTGTGAGTGTGTATATTTTGAAAGGAAAGAAAGGTTGTAGAAAAAATGAAGATTAAGTATCTTACTGTCTGAGATTCTTCTCTTAATGTTCAGTCTTACAACACTGTGCACTGAGCATCTCTTCCCCGGCATAGCGCCAACGGCTACACACTCATCCAGACGCTAACACCTGACGGCCCACGGAGTGCAGCTCCTCTCCTCCCGCCCCAACAATACAGGTGTGAAGACAAAGGTAATCCTAACAGTCCCCATCCTGTTCAGTGAATCCTCCTAGAATGAATGAATGGTACTGCTCTGATTCAGAAGTCAATATTCACGATGTACAGACAAGCCAGTATGAACACCGCTTTCAATTTTTTGTTATAACCACTATTTAATTAAGTTCCTTTTATAACAACATCACTGTTTTCATTTACTATTTTGCTAAAGTCCAATAAGCACTGTAATTATCGAGGTCAAAAAGTCAAAACCAGGAAGGGCAGCCAAAGGGGAGAGAGAGAGTGGGATATTTCTTAGGGTTGAAACTTTAAATCTGACTTATGGTCCCAAGTCATCACTGTTGGTTATCTATTTTACCTTCTTTCAGGGCAAATTATCAGAAGTTGACTATAGTAACAAGTTTCCCCCTGAAAAGCCTTCTCTTCAATCAATCATTGTTGGTATGTATAATTTACTACTTGGATCTGTTTAGACAGTAACTTTAGGAGGGTGCTCTCTTCAAGCCATCTTTTCCACAGGAGTTGACAGGTCTGCGGAGGAATGGTGTTACAGGAATGGCATAAAATGCCAGCACTGACTCCATATCACACAGAAGATACAAAATTAAAATCGTTATTCTCACCTCTGTAATAGCTCAAACATTAAATGGCTGAATTAAAGTGCAACCTTATGAAATCTGCTGACAGGCAAAAACATTGAGTGGTTAAGAGCCTTTCTTACAATTCAAGACATATACAGTAAATCACATACCTTACCACAAATCACTCAAATGAAATGATTTATAAACTCAATGGCAATACTAACACTGTGAAATGTGTAAGTCCATAAGCCATGATTATTCTTACATATTTTATGCATCAAATTTTGTTTTCCTAAAGTCAACACCTAGAGGTCATATTACCATTTAAAATCCATGAAAACGCAAAGCACAGAACTTTCACTGATATTTCAGGCTCAACAGTTGGCTTGTCAGTGACATTCTGATGCTGTTGACCTGCCTTTCTGTCATCTTCCTGTTTAGAATATTCTCCAAGTGTTTTCTTCCTCATTGCATCACTGTGCAAGAACACACACTATCCTGGTTATCTTATCAGGTGGAGGACAGTTAAGTGACCAGAATGTGCCATTACCCATTGGCGACAAATTAACTTACATTTTGTCATAGGGGAAGAGGGAGTCCCATATAGGGAGGTCTATAAAGGATACAGAACAGAAACACCTGCAAGGACATACACCTGTCAAGTCAGATGTGAACTGAACTCTCACCCATGTGAGTCTGCACACAGGGGCTGGACCTCCCCCACTCATGGTCACCACCTGGGCTACTTGGGAGAATTTGAAGAGAATGAAAAACACTGGAGAAATTATTTCCCAAGGACAGGAGAAAAATAGATATGATTTATAAACCACCAAAGCAAAGCTCAATCGGGGTATATTGTTTAAAATAAATACAGATCCAAGAATTCATTTTTCTGAGCAGATCCAATTTGTAGTGATTTCATGGCTCTCTCCAGTGACAATTTTAAGGTCTAAAACAGGATAAAATCATCTATTAAGTGTGTTTTACTAAAATTCATAATAAATGGCATGACTAGAGCCTCAATACCCCACAGAACAGAATGTTTTTCAGCTAAGTCCTCAGTTTACAGAGTTCTCTGAAACTAGAATTCTTGTTCCTATTCAGGCATTCAGCCTGGTCTCTCTCCTTGCCACCATTATTTACACACCTTTAAAACAGAATACACTGGTGCACAGTTTTGAAAGCAAAACATAAAGAACGAAATAACTCTGTTTGTGATCTGAAAGCATTTTATATAATTCAGGTTTGGGAGAGGACAAGTGATCCCCAGTAAAAGCCTAGGAGGAGTTTAATGTTCATCATTCACCAGGCTATGTTCCATTCCAGGCTCTGGAGGGAGCACCAGCTGAGGCTGCCCCCTCTGCTTGTATCTGTCACACTTAATTTCAACATGGGTCTGTGCCTCAGGTTTTGCACTTAGTTTCAAAACAAGCTATAAGAATTAAGATTTTCATGTTCCTTTTGCTCATCTCCTGGCTCAGTCATTCCTACTGAAAAATGGCATATACTCCCTCTCAGACTGACATAAACCACTTCCTGAAACATGGAAGCCTCCCCAAGCCTCTGCAGGCCTCCTGTGCAGGTTCATGCTTCCCACCAGGTTGGGGAAGTGCTTTTCCTTTCCATCACCTGCTTAAATCAGAGTTTACACTTAAGAAAAACAGCGAATGGAACAAAATGTTGACAAATGACACCATGAAGATGGCCTTGCCACCAAAGAACGTAAAAGCAGAATGCAATGCAGTAATGGATAAACAGACCATGAGTAACTGAAATCTGGCTATATTTCACTCCAAAATGCTGTGTATGACTATTATTTTCTGTGTGCAGTTGATCTGAGTTACATTTCACTGTGGTTATACAAAACTACCCAGCATTCATTAAGCACAGACATAATGACAGGGCAGATAGATGATCCAGAAATGCGGACACCCAAAATAAATGACCCTGGGGTCAAAAATTGGCCTGTGGATACTGATATCCTTCTAAGAACTCAAAAGAGAATAAACTTATTCAAACTGCTGTTTCCTCCTGTTTCCTTCCAAATTTAATAAATAAAAATGATACACATAAAAATTACTCTCAGCAGAATCGCTTAGATGTTAATGCAAGTCCAATTCCATGACAGCCAACATCAACAGATTTTTTAACTAAGGAGCTAGAATTTCACAGTTAAGTGCTGCTTAAGGTAAGTGGGCCTACCATTAAAGTTACGTCTGCGGTAGTGATCTGACCTACTACAACCTCAATATGCCTTTCATTTTTATCAAGTAAACCTCCCAGGAGGGGAATATGACAAAGGGGGAAAAATTCTAAACAATCTACTTTACCTAAGCTCAGTGTGACTCCAACAGTTACTCAGTTGAAAACTGTCAGCAACTACATTCTGTATTTCTAAGGTTCAATAACCAGGCTCAAAAGAATGAAACATTTTAAAAGGAACCATGCTTTTGCTCAGATAATGAAAACATTATCTGACCTAATCAAAAACAGGGTTAACAAAAATAAATCTTGGGGGGAGGTAATGGGGGACCATCAATTCAAAAGTGATTAGACTGTAGCAATACTCTACACAAATACAAATAACTAAGAGCACCCAGTGTTGCTCTATTTTATTTCTTTTGGAGGAGCTGCATCGCTTGCAGGATCTTAGTTTCCCAACCAGGACTTGAACCTAGGCCCTGGCCCAGTGAAAGTGCCGAGTCCTAACCACTGGACCACCAGGGACTTTCCTCACAATGTTCTAGAGAGTAGTTTACCATCAGATTTTAACATACACAGCAAACTATGTATCAAACCACATTTAAAGTTATTTGACTAGAATACTTTAAAACATTTAAAATGAATCTTTTCTTTCTCCTTTTAAATAAAGATTGAGGAAATTTTCCAGGAATGGAGGTTTTCCTTGTGAAGTGGGCTTCCCTGGTGGCTGGGCAATAAAGCATCTGCCTGCAATGCAGGAGACCACCTACAATGCAGGACTCCCTTGTTCGATCTCTGGGTTGGGAAAGTACACTGGAGAAGGAAATAGCAACCAACTTCAGTATTCTTGTCTGGGAAATCCCATGGACAGGAGAGCCTAGCGCGCTAAGGTCCACGGGGTCACAAAAGAGTCAGACGCAACTTAGCAACTAAATCACCACCATCCATTGTGAAGCAATTTTAGGAATATAAACATAATGGCAATGCCTTCTGACTTTAAGGGCTTCCCTGGTGGCTCAGCTGGTAAGGAATCCGCCTGCAGTGTGGGAGGCCTGGGTTCGATCCCTGGGTTGGGAAGATCCCCTAGAGAAGGGAACGACTACCCACTCCAGGATTCTGGCCTGGAGAATTCCATGAACCGTATTGTCCATGGGGTCGCAAAGAGTCGGACACAACTGAACGACTTTCACTTTCACTCTGACTTTAAAATTAGAATGTCCACTTTTAAAAGCATCACACCATGCACCTCCCCACTACAGGTTAAGAATGATGTTTAGGGACTTCCCTGCTGGCCCAGTGGTTAAGACTCTGAGCTCCCAATGCAGGGGGCCCAGGTTTGATCCCTGGTCAGGGAACTAGATCCCACATGCTGCAACCAAGACCTGGTGCAGCCAAATAAATGAATAAATATTAAAAAAAAAAAAAAAAAAAAAGAATGATGTTTAACTTAATGATCTGCACAAAGGCTATTACTGTTCTCCCTTGACTCTTACAGCTTTCCCTTGCAGTGAACAGGTTTTAAAAAGTTACAATAAAAAATTCACCTAAATAACCTAAAAGTCCAAAATGCTGATGCATCTATCAATTAACTTCTCATTTTAAGAGAAATCCAGACACCTAGATTACTCAAAATAATGTATTTTGTATAGGAATAAAATGCTCACTTAAAAACTTTTTCAAGTATTGCTTCTGTCATCCTTTTCTACCAACAAAAGGATGTGTTTTATATTTGATGGAATTCTGACCATTCGTAAAAGAGTACACATTGTGCACCTCTCTACTGCTTTCACCGTCATCCTGGTACCAAATGCTGTCAGATATGCCAAATTGTTAAACCAGCAAACATTAAAGCCTAAATAAAAACAGTTCAGAACTTCCCTGGTGATCCAGTGGTTAAGAATCTGCCTGCCAATGCAAGGGACACAGGTTTGATCCCTGATCCAGGAAGGTTCCACACGCCTCGGGGCAACTAAGTTCATGCATCACAACAACTAAAAGAAAGAAATGAAGGAAGAAAGTGAAGTTGCTCAGTCGTGTCCGACTCTGTGACCCCATGGACTGTAGCCTATCAGGCTCCCCCATCCATGGAATTTTCCAGGCAAGTGTACTGGAGCAGGTTGCCATTTCCTTCTCCAGGGGATCATCCCAAACCAGGGATCGAACCTGGGTCTCCCTCATTGCAGGCAGATGCTTTACCGTCTGAGTCACTAAGCCCTCACTATAGAGCCTGTGCTCTGCAACAAGAGAAGCCACCAAAATAAGAAGCACAATCACATCCAGACAGTAGCCCCTGCTCTCCGAACTAGAAAAACCTCAAGCAGCAACACACACCCAATGCAGCCAATAAACTAAAAAAAAAAAAGACAGTTCATTTTAACTGGGCTAATAGGGTAAGAACCTGAAGTGCTGGCTACTGGTACTCTTTGGATAATGAATCCTGAGAAACAGCCCCAGCTTCTTAGTCATGTGTAAAAACATACACGCTCCTGCCTCTGACTTCCCACTTTAACTTTAGAAACAGAAGCCATGAGGCTTTACAGTTTTATTGTGAACTGGCCCTACTTTCTGAGCCTTAGCATAGCAAATGAAACATTAACTGCAGGCCAAACTGTTGCAGTTTCTCTTTTCCAGCGGAGTCAGCCTTGCTGTGCTAAAACTGAATAAAATCCATTTACTCAATACAAAACACGCATTAAAAAGAAAAAAAATCAATACTTTCTTATATCCTAAGAAATAACTCCAAAGTGAGTAGAATCCTCAGGGATTATGACCCCGAGGTTGTAATAACTGGAACACAGATAGGACTATCCATTAGTCACACAAGGGAGCACAATTACTTGGTCAGAAGGCAAGACGTGGAAATGTAAATGTCAACAGAAAATGACTGATAACGGACATGGATTTTCCACTTAATGTAAAAGTAAGATATCCCTCCCCACCCCATTCTGCTCATACGTCATTTTACTTTTAGTGACACATAAGGCACAGGTATTGTTCAGAAATTCGTTTGAACACAGTCTGTCTGCTCCCATCTTGGCCTCAGACCTGTATCTTTTGAACTATACCTGCAATCTTTATGGCTACAGGATCCTCTGAAACTGGAACCAGCCCTTCCTTGACTTCCGCCTGCTTTTCAGAGACCAGGGGAGACGTGGCGGGAGGGGAATACTTAGTTTCCACAGAAACCACAGGTGAGGAAGAGGAAGAGGGCTTAGAATCATGAAAAAGACTGGCCCACGACTTGGCGGGCTGACTGGCAGGCACAGTGCCCGCTACAGAGGCCGGGGCATCCGCAGGAGGTGGGGCGCTCTCGGCCTTGGCGGGGTCCGAGTCCGAGCTCTCCACAGTGTGCAACTCCACCCCATTGGCAGCTGTGCCCTCACCCAAGGATTCAAGTATTTGTCCATTAGTGACTCCAAGGTTCTCAGTAGTATCAGTCCCCACGGAGGGCTGAGCCACAGCTGTCCTCAACAGGGTGTCCCTGCCGGCCTCGGCAGGGAGGCAGGAGGCCTCTGAGTTGGCCCCGGGGCAGACCTCGGGCTGCCCTGCAGTCCTGGCCCCGCTGTCCAGGGCTCCGGGGAAAGCCCCAGCAGGCCCGGCGTCGTTGACAAAGTCCGTGGCATCCTGAGGGCTGCCCCAAGTCCGGGGGGTTCCTGCCATGGGCACATCCCCCATCAAGTCTGCATCCTCGGCGCCTATACTGTTGGGGACTGCTGGGCCGGCGTGGCCATTGACCAGGGCTTCTGCCGAAGGTCCACCCTCGCCACCGTCTTTCAAGTAACTGTAATATCCAGGGGGACGTTTTTTCTTCTTTTTACGCTCCCTTTGTCCAAGACCACCCGAAACACCATCGTTCTCTAAAGCTTCCGCCTCGGCATGAGAGCCGCCATCCAGGGCAAGGGCAGGGCCTGGGTACTGGCAGTTGGCGGAGCTGTAGTTCACTTCTTTACCAATGTCATCAGGGAGCTTTTTGGAAGTTGTGCAGCTAAGGATAAATTCAGGGGCCTGAGGATTCAATGTGCTTGAAATACTGTAGCTGGGAGTTCTCGGCAAAGTGTCACTGGGTTCAATTACTTCATTAACACCAAATTCAATTCTCTGATAGTCGTGCCCTGTTTAGAAAGAAAATGATCAGTAAATATCCCACTAGTTAAGAACACAGCTATACAACTTATAAAAGTCTCAGTAATTATTTCTTTTTGAAACTGAAACCTTAAAGTCTTAGAGTAATTAACAAAGCTATAACATTTAATTTGTGCTAAATAAGTAATCTGCTGAAATAAATAATAACCACAAAATTGTATTTAGTTTGAAGATATGAAATACAGAAGTTGGTATCCATTTTGTACTCATGGTAGTAAAGGTAGAAATTAAAATGAAACTACGAATAGGAAACAAATGCTATTCTGCCTGTCTGAACATGTCTCTCAATGCAATCTGATTTTATTAGTTTATTTTATACCTAAGACTAGGGCATACATATTTTGGAAAACTTAATTTTTAAAAATCAAGATGACCAACTTGGGGACTTGAAAACCACTGCTTGCTCACACTCTCTCTCTCTCTCTATATATATATATATATGGTTTCTCTAATTTGTCCAATTTAATAATTCAAAAAGTATGAATTATACAAAAGCACTCTTTCAAATTATCCATTTCCCAGACTCTTCTATTAACAACCTTAACTGAAGCCCAAAAATGGCCTTGCATGAGTGCCTGTGACTTCTCCTAAATTAATTCATATTGGATTAACTCCATGAGTAAGGAAGGTGCTTCCAAAAATCCCAAAAGATAAAGTTAGGACTGCAAACCTTTAAAAATCTCCTTGAAATCCTTTAATACCTCTTCCCCACTGACAACAATCCACATGTTCTTTCCATTTAAGATGGATATTTTTTTCACAGATCACATCTTGAAAATTAGGGTGAGTTTCAGAATCAACTGAGTTTCTCAACAGAAACTGAACACCAATGTCATCTGATGAAATAGTTAAACATTTTGAAGTTAGGAAAGGATATGTGTTTTTTAATTTATTTTTCATGCACTACTGAAGATTTCTCAAGTCTAGCACAAGAGGCCCACTTTTTCTCAAGGCATTTATTTCAAGAAAAAAAAAAAAATCACAGTACCAAAATAATCATATTCTACTCAGAAAACTGAATATATTTTACTTTGGAAGTATTTTTAGAGGAGAAAAAACAGCCCCACAGAGGGGCCAGGGCCCTAAATAGTTTTCTAATTCTCCATTTGGTTTGATATCACACACCCTGCGAGTGGGGAGAATACACCAGCCAGACAGCAAAACATTCCTGAAAAAAGAACATGATGATGGTTACAGCTAACCATCTATAGAGATACCGAGAGGACAATTTCAATCCTCTGGCCCCTGAGCACTGATTCGTGGTTTCCTTATTTTGAAAACAATCACCAAAGGAAATATATTTCTCCATTATTCCTAAAAGTGAGCTGTCCAGTTTGCTTCCAGGGAGCTCCACCCACTGAGGCTGCGAGGATGCAGAGCTGCTCTGTGGACGACGGATATAGCTGAAGCAGGGAGGCCGCCGTTCAGAGACTGGGACGTACATCAGGAGTCACAGTGAAGTTAGTATGTGCTTTACCACGCAGCCTGTGCAGAGTTTGGTTATTCCTGACAGACACAGTGCGTTCTACATCGTAATCATTAATCTTACCGTAACATACAACACTCCAGAATGTGATGTGATATTAATGGAACCATTCTGATATGCTACAGTTGTTACCAAAACATTTACCAGACTGTGGACAGTCTGACCAAATCCCTGCAAGGCTGAGTCCTACCCAGAACAGTTCAGTTCCTTTTCTTATGCAGGAACACGGGTTGTGGACACACACATCCACTGCACTCCAGGGCAGAGAAGTCTGGACAAGGTCCAACCTGTCGGGCTAGAAAAGTGGTGGAGGGCCTACAAGCTCATGGGCACTTGGATCATCAGGCAGGAGATTTGTTGGGGGAAGGAAAACTAGCTCAAACACAACAAACATACTCTAACACGGCCCTCTCAAAGCCTGCGCCCTGCAGCACTCACAGTACAGTAGCCTGGGGTGCCCAGATGGGGTCCTGAAGTCCGAGATGCTCAGAGGCACCCAGGAGACGCTCATGCCCATGTCTGTCTGAGAACCACTACTTAAGTGGCTTCCTCAGTTGACTTCTCCAATCGGCTTACAGTGAGTCAGGAGCTCTCAGCCATGTGCAGTGTTTATTATCAAGGGGGAGGGGTACAGAGATAAGGAAGGCAAGGTCCCTGCCTCAGGGGATTACATCTATAGGGAGACAGACATCAAAGATGGAAATGACGAAGCAGAGGGTGGGTGAGATAAAGCCTCTACAGCTTTACAAGAATTTGTTGTATGACTCAGGGAGCTCAAACTGGGGCCCTGTGACAACCTAGAGGGGTGGGGTGGGGTGAGAGGTGGGAGGGAGGTTCGTGTTGATACATGGCAGAAACCAACACAATACTGTAATGATCCTTCAAATAAAAATAAATAAATTTAAAAAACAGAATGCTCCTCAACACACACAAAAAGAGATCTATTTGTATCAGAAACTACAGAGAGGTCAGAGGAGCTGGCAGGATAACCAGATTGGGGAGGGGAGGGGAGGGGAGGGGGTAAGGCTACTTCCCGCTTTGGGGACTAACTTAAAAAGGCCACATTAGGAGCCCCCACCTAGAGTGTGCGGAGCAGGCCGTGGTGGGAAGTGCCAGAACAAATCACTCTTAAGCGCTCATCCAAACCCTCCCGAGGGTTTACAACTCTGCAGACACTGCACCGTGCACACAGAACCGGATGCACTGTGGTCTCTGCCGCCCACAGCTGAACTCAGCCTAAAACAGGGGGGCAGACTCACGGACTACTGGACAGCAAGTTGGCACCATAGGAGAAATGAGAATTACACAACAGGACAGAAGAGGCCTTGGGGAACGGGGGCCTTTAAGCTGGCTTCTCTCAGTGTGAGCAGCTGTGTTTTTGGCAGATTAAAAGATGGACTTGAGAGGAGAGAGGGGAGAACAGAGAGAAACAGCCAGGAAGCGTAACTGAGCAGGGATGCCAGCCAGGGGTGGGTGGGGGACGTGGTGGGAGCAAGGAGGAGAGAGTGGAGCAGAGGGGAGAGGCACTGCGACACTGGGGGTCTGAGAGGGAGGGGGGGCCTTCGTCTGCAGCCGAAGCCCCTGGGAGGATGGTAAGGCACAACCTGAACCAGGGCTCTGACAACAGGGAAGACAGCGAGACATCTGTGAGCCCAAGCAAACACTGGCAGCACAGCAGCTGTGTGCCAAGTACTGGAAGTCAGGGAGCACCTCAACCCACAGATTAACAAGGGGGCCCCAGAGGCTGGGAGGCCCAGCAAGGGTGCCTGGGTCCGTCTGGCATCTCTTATTTTATCCTCGTCCTAAGTCATCATTAGAACTGTTCTACCTTATGCTTCTTATAAAGCTGCTAATAATTTTAGCACTTTTTCGTGCTCGCTTCGGCAGCACATATACTAAAATTGGAACGATACAGAGAAGATTAGCATGGCCCCTGCCCAAGGATGACACGCAAATTCGTGAAGCGTTCAATATTTTTCTCCAACGAATAAAAATAAATGGAAAAAAAAATCACTTTCTCATTTGTCTGTAGATAAAAAGTTTACATGGTCTCTGCAAGGTTTATATTTAAATCTAAATTATAATAAAACCCTTTCTGACAATGCTATAGAAACAGGGAACCAAATCACTGCTCTCAAAGAAAAGGTTCAGCTTCCAGCTTCTCCAAGGCCACTGAGGACCTTGAGCACAACGCAAACTGAAAGGCGGTCCAGACAGGTTTGACACGTGCAGTGGCAGCCAGGAAGACGAGAGGACCCTACTGTTAGTGATACTGTAACATACACGACAAGGCTGCAACTCAGTAAGCATCACCCCCAGTGATCAGCTCAGTGTCTGGGACAGAGACAGACAGCTACTCAGTCATAACAGGACAGGAGGTGAAGAGGTCACCTGAATTCCCAAGAGCCTTGATGACAGGCGTGGACATAGCCGCAAACTCAGGACAAGAGAAACGAGCTGCCACTGAGCCAGGTGGAAGGTACGTACTCAGAGACTTGCCAGCTCTGGGCCCAACAGCCGGTGCACTCAACAGAGAGCCCACTCCAGAACCCGCACAGACAGCCTTGGCTGTGAAGGGTACACCTGTGCCAGAGGATTCTTACAAAACAAACAGAAATGAGCAATTATTTCCAAAACTCACCTTGGAAGTCTGACACTCTGAAGCACAGAATAAACTTTAATTCATTAGCCAAAGTGGTTTGGTGATTAAAGCTACTAGAGTTTACAGCAAAAACATCAAGCAGGAAAGGAAAAGAAGGAAGCCTGCACCCACAGCGCGTGCGCTGGGGAGCAGAGGGCAGGGCTTACCGTCGGGGAGGTCACCAGCAGCCTGTGCGCCACACAGAACTGTCCCGCCATAAGGAGGAAGCTGCCCAGGGAAGGGGAAAAGAGTTTAACTCAACAAATTGTTAAAGTTCAACACATGCTATTTCATTAAAGCAACCCTCATTAAAAGGCTATTTATCCATGCAACTTCTCATAACACTATTTTTAACAAAATAACATAGATGGGGAGACAGTAAGATTAAACATCTTCATTTTAAAACACCATCAGAATGCTTTCCAATACTGATTGCTATTAAACAGATCTGAAAATGAGGTAAAAAATAAAAAACGGGCTCCAATGGTCATGTCAACCAGCTACAAAGGGCTCACGACACACCCTCTGTTTCACAGGAGTTGCAGAGTGCACATCAAATACTATAAACGCTTGTCTTTGTCCACTGACCAGTGACCATCTGCACACGTTGTTCACCATCACTACACGTCCACTCAGCCACAGGCAGGAACCAAGCCTGGGGAGAGTGAACAAAGCAGCTGGGAAAGAGAAGCCTGAGAATCACAGCTCTCTTTTTGACAGGATATCTTAAATAACTGGATTGACAGCTGGCAATTGCACTCCTTGTTTGCGAGAGAGACAGCGAAATGGCCAGTGCCTGGGCTCTCTGTAAAATGTAGGAAGGTATCATGAATATGCCCATTTTTTGCCCCTCCTGGCTATTCCATAATACTTAGGAGCTGGAATGTTTCAAATGGCTATGTTTGAAATGAGAAAGTTTAGAATGGAAAGGGGTAAGAAAGTGGACAGATAATTGCTATCTGAAAGCAGAGCAAAAGAACAGAAGGATTACAGCCTAACACGGCTTCTACCACAGCACTTCTCAAAGCCTGCACGCTAAAGCACAAACAGTACCACAGCCTGGGCGCCGGGATGGGGCCCCAGGGTCGGCATGTTCAGAGGCCCCCAGGAGATGCTCAGGCCCACAGCTGTCTCAGAACTACTGCTTCAGCTGACTTCCTATTGACTCAGTGAGTCAATGCAACAGTCTCAGAGATAAAAGCTTATCCCTCCAAGTACTCTCCTGAGAGAATTAATGACAAATAAGAAGCTAAAAAAACAAAACTGCTAGTCACTCAGTCGTGTCCCACTCTTAGTGACCCCATAGACGGTAGCCTGCTAGGCTCCTCTGTCCATGGGGCTTCTCCAGGGGATCTTCCCGACCAAGGGATCGAACCCCGGTCTCCTGCACTGCCAGCAGATTCTTCATGGTCTGAGCCACCAGGGAAGCCCAAGAAAACAAACAGGGCTGACCACTTTCTGGACTTGAGAGTAGTGCATATTTTCACCACACAGGGGCATTCCAGCATTCATCATGGCAAAGCACTTTGTGCCCAGGTGGGCTGCACTTGAGCCTGTAGACCATTCCACACACCACTCCAATGCTCCCATCCGGTACCCCAGCCTTTACCACTGGCGTGGACACACGGAGCCAAACAGTGTGTCTGGGAAAGCCACAAATCAAGATGACGTCCCTCTGCAGTTACAGAAGACAGCAAACTCCCAGACACAGCCTTTATTTCACTGATGACACTAGGGTGCCCCCTGGTGATAAAAATCTAAGTTGTAAGGCACTCAAAGTCTTATTTTTTGAAATCACACTGTACTCACAAACAATCTAGGGAGTAGGAGAGCCAGGATCTGAAAACAGAGCCCCTGGCATGCCCCAGGGCCATACTGCTGTTTTCTGTTCAGTGTGCTTAAAACACTTACTTTGGTTTGCTAACCTAGTAAGTGCATAACTGGGAATTACTGAATGCCAGAATGAGTTCAGGCACAGAAAACATGTGTTGTTTTTTTTTTCTTTTACTCTATACACTGCATATGGTGCCTGTAAGACAGCAAACCTCCATCACCCTCTAAGATACCACTTTGTGGTAACTGGGTATAATAGAAATGCAGCAGAATAAAACTTCAAGAATTGTTCAAAGTTCTCTCTTTAATTATATAGTTACTTATAAGAATAGAGAATTTTTTAAGCAAAAATACAAAATCTCACAAAGGAAACTGAGCAACAGAAAAAGCTGAAATTTATTTGTATTAGATACAAAACCAAACCAACTTACTCTGAAAAGAGTGCTACCATATTGTGAGGTCAATACTCAGGACCTTCAATAAGAAGGTAATATTTTTAAATCTTTTTGCTACTGCAATGGGATGAGAGGTTAGATCCCCACCACCAATACCATACACACACACACTCAACACCACAATCTCAAGTTTAATTACATACCAAAGTGAAAACAAAAACTTTAAAAACTTTTTAAATGTCTTTATGACCTCAGGGAAGGAAAAAACTTCTTAAAAGGTATTTTTAAAAAATCCACAAACTATGAGGAAAAAAATACATGACATTAAAACTTTAAAATGTACTCCCAAAGATTATTAACCCTATAAATCAATAAGAAAGACAAGCCATTTGATAAAAATATGGACAAAAGATATAGAACAGGTAATTAACAGAAGCAGAAATCTACACTGCCAATGGACATATGAAAGTAATGTAATGGTGCTCAAATGGATTGTAATCTGGGAGATGTAAATTAAAACAACAAAAATCCACTTACTCCATCAGATTAACAAAAATTTTAAGTATGTCTATACTGAGAATGGGGCTTCCCAGGAGACACTAGTGGTAAAGAATCCAAGTGTCAACACAAGGGACTTACATAAGAGACGTGGGTTCGATCCCTGGGTTGAGAAGATTCCCTGGAGAGGGAAAAGGCAGCCCACTCCAGTGTTCTTGCCTGGGAAATCTCATGGACAGAGGAGCCTAGCAGGCTACAGCCCATGGGGTCAAAAAAAAAGCTGGACACAATCAGAACATGTGAGCACAGCATACTGGGAATTCTCAAACATTTTCCTTTTTAATGGGATCTAAAGGATCCCATATAGTTAAGGTCATGCAGCATTGTGAGAGCCGGACCATAAAGAAGGCAGAACACCAAAGAACTGATCCCTTCAAACTGTGGTGCTGGAAAAGAGAGGATCCTGAAAGTCCCTTGGACAGCAAGGAGATCAAACCAGTCAATCTTAAGGAAAATCAATCCTGAATACTGGTTAGAAGGACTGATGCTGAAGTTGAAGCTCCAGTATTTTGGTCATCTGATGAAAACAGCTGACTCAATAGAAAAGTGGAAAAGTCCCTGATGCTGGGAAAGATCGAGGGCAGGAGGAGAAGAGGGCATCAGAGGATGAGTGGCTGGATGGCATCACCGATGCAATGGACATGAACTCGGGCAAACTTCGGGAGATGGTAAGGGACAGGGAGGCCTGGTGTGCTGCAGTCCATGGGGTCGCAAACAGTATGACGTGACTGAGTGACTGAACAACAACAAAAACTCTCATGCACGAGTGATGGGAATGCAGACTGTGAAAACCACTTAGAAAGCAGACGCGCTGAAGATGCTTATTCCTTGCAGGGCACCAAAATTCCATTCCTAGGAGTATTTCTTGGAGAAACCCACAGACGAGCATGAGGAGACATAACAAAATATGATTACTGCCACATTTCTATAATAATGGAAGAACTGAAGACCTAGATAGTCCCCCTCAACATGAAAACAGGTAAGTTCAATATTTAACAATTAATGGGGAATTTCCTGGCAATTCAGTGGTTAGGACTCTGCGCTTTCACTACTGTGGGCACCCAAGTTCATTCCCTGCTCAGGGAACTAAGATTCACAGGGAACAGGCAAAAAAATAAAATTTAACAATTAAAATCAAAGAACAAGAACAAAATGTCCAAACAAATCTAAAGAATATTTAGCTCAAAATAAACGAACTACAAAATGATGAATACAGTATGAAACCACTTTGTTGCTGTTGCTTAGTCTCAAGTCAGGACTCTTCTGCAACCCCATGGGCTGTAGCCCACCAGGCTCCTCTGTCCATGGGATTTCTCAGGTAAGAATGCTAGAGTGGATTGCCATTTCCTTCTCTAGGGGAATCTTCCTGACCCAGGGATCAAACCCACATCTCCTGCATTGCAGGCAGATTCTTTACTACTGAGCCCCTGGGGAAGCCCCTGATGAGGCATTTTTAACCACACAAAACAATCAACAGTGCACAGTACATGCACAGTAAGAGGTGAAAATCACAGCCAGAAAACAAAACATACTGTGCATTTTTGGCAGAGTTTCAGTATTTCTGGGGAATAAGGGGAATGAGAGTAAACAACGGAAGCTTCAACTGTCTCTGTAATGTTTTGCTATTTACAAGTATAGCAGTAGTCAAATCCAATGGGTGGGTCCAGTCATTTTTTTCATGTTAGCCTCCACACTTTTCTGTACATTGGAATTCCTAATTAAAAGGCATAAATAAAACAACAACAACAACAACAGATCTAAACATAATCATGAATTAAATCTATGCATGCACTCAATAAAACAAAATTTTGTCTTACCTCAACTGAAGCGCGAGGAGTCACAAAGAACTGATTGAATTCATCAGGGCTAAAATCTCCAAAAATATACTGGGGAAAAAAAAAAAAGAATCACAGATCCCATAACATACACAAATCATACAGTTTCAGAAAAAAGTGTTACATCAATCCTATAAATAATTAGCCAGAACCCCCAAGACCCTTTCTCCAGTAAACAGACAATGCTGTTGGGTGCTCCTTTATAGTCCCACTGCAGAGAGATCTTTAAGTCTAGATAAAAACCTTACAATTTTATGGAAGAAAATCAAATTGATGGGCCTTATGATGGGGGAAAATGTTCCAGACAATACCAACTACCAGCAAGGATGTGAAGCAACTAGGGATGCAGAAAGGCATAGCAACTCAGGGGAAAAAAAAGGTTGGCAGTTCCTTATAAAGTTTACTTACCACACAACCCAGCAAGCTACTCCTAAGCACTTACCAAAGAGAAATGAAGAACAATGTCCACACACACACACACACACACACACACACAAAAACAAAAAAACAAAAAAACCCCTGTGTGCTGAAGTTTACAGCAACTGTACTCATAACCACCAGAAACTGAAAAGAAGCCAAATCTATATCAAGAGGTTGACATGATACATGAACATTATGAACTACTAATCAATGACTCTCTAAAGCATCACACTAAGTGAAGCATCAGACTTACAAGGCCACAAGCTAAGGACAGAAAATAGATCCGTGGCTTCAAGGTCGGAGGAAGGAATCATTACAAAAAGGAACAAGGGAACTTTGCAGGGGGCGCGGGGCAGAGCTTCACAGGTAAAGCCTGTTAGAGAAATAGTAAACTTCCCATGTGCCTAGGAAACACATCCACCAAAAATTAATGATTTCAGTTCTTGAATATGAATGGACAACAAAAAATCAAAAGACATGAGAGGGGGCAATAAACAGCAATAAAGAGGGTTACTATTAAAACAGGGGAAAATGAATCTGTGTAAACAAAACATAGGAAACAGAAAAGAAGTTAAAATTCTAATCTGTATCATGAAAGAAATTCTAACAGGTAAAATAAGCAGACTGTCAAGGAAAAAAAGGAAGCGAGAACAAGGAAGTATTCAAAGAAATCAAAGGATTATTAAATTTAAATTACTAAATTTACAAACTCAACAGAAGATCTTAAAGAACCAAGATCAATGCTGTAAGACAGCAATGATACAAAAGTTCCAAGAAAAAAAGTATTTTTTTTCATAGAATTCTATTCTATAGTTTACTACTCAAGTGCAAAAGGCAAAATAATTCTGACTCTCATACACACTTGGGATGGGTGGAGGTGGGCTGCTTAAGAATTCCAGAAAATGCATTCAAGGGATACAAAAGCAGTAACAAACAAGCAGGATCCAAAAGATGATCGATACTGTAGACGTGAAGCCCAACGCAAACATGAAGGAAGACTCATGCTGCTTTATTTAATACCAACAACAGGAATGTTGTCCACGTAAAAGAGATCCACTCTACCTTCTGAGCGGCTATTTAATTCACAATGTGGGGAAGACACATTAGGATAAGAAGTGAATGTTCTTACAGAATTGCTAAGCTTTTCTCTTCAGGCTGGATTTCTCTTGGAAAGATAAAAATAAATGAAATACTCATTGAAATCACACTTCTATGTACACTTTCTTATTTGAGTTTCCATACAATCTAAAGTCTTTTTAAAAAAACAGAAATTGGTCAATCCAGTAAGAGAACTAAAATTTCAAATGATTCAATAAAATCATGTCAATGAAGAGGAAGGGGAGGAACCATGACCCAGCAAGCCTTCTACCAGTCTGCAGGAACAAACCTCATGGTCAACCATCAGAATGCTTCAGTTCAGTTGCTCAGTCACATCTGACTCTTTGCAACCCAAGCACGCCAGGCTTCCCCGTCAATCACCAACTCCCAGAGCTTGCTCAAACTCATGTCAATCGAGTCCGTGATGCTATCTAACCATCTCATCCTCTGTCATCCCCTTCTCTTCCCATCTTCAACCTTTCTCAGTATCAGGGTCTTTTCCAATGAGTCATTTCTTCCCATCAGGTGGCCAAAGTATTGGAGTTTCAGCTTCAACATCAGTCCTTCCAATGAATATTCAGGATTGATTTCCTTTAGGATGGACTGGTTGGATCTCCTTGCAGTTCAAGGGATTCCCAAGAGTCTTCTCCAACACCACAGGTCAAAAGAATCAATACTTCAGCACTCAGCTTTCTTTATAGTCCAACTCTCACAACCATACATGACTACTGGAAGAACCACAGCTTTGACTAGACGGACCTTTGTTGGCAAAGTAATGTCTCTGCTTTTTAAAATGCTATCAGTTTGGTCATAGCTTTTCTTCCAAGGAGCAAGTGTCTTTTAATTTCATGGCTGCAGTCTCCATCTGCAGTGATTTTGGAGCCCAAGGAAATAATGTCTCTCACTGTTCCCACTGTTTCCCCATCTATTTGCCATGAAGTGATGGGACCAGATGGCATGATCTTAGTTTTCTGAATGTTGAGTTTTAAGCCAACTTTTTCACTCTCAAGCGGCTTTAGTTTTTCTTCGCTTTCTGCCATAAAGGTGGTGTCATCTGCATATCTGAGGTTATTGATATTTCTCCCAGCAATCTTGATCCAACTTGTGCTTCATCCAGCCTGGCATTTCGCATGATGTACTCTGCATGTCAGTTAAACAAGCAGGGTGACAATATACAACCCTGACATACTCCTTTCCCTATTTGGAACCAATTTGTTGGTCCATGTCCAGTTCTAACTGTTGCTTCTTGACCTGCATACAGATTTCTCAGGAGGCAGTTAAGGTGGTCTGGTATTCCCATCTCTTTCAAAATTTTCCACAGTTTGTTGTGATCCACACAGTCAAAGACTTTGGTGTAGTCAATAAAGCAGAGGGAGATGTTTTTCTGGAACTCTCTTGCTTTTTCAATGGTCCAGAAGATGTTGGCAATTTGATCTCTGGTTCCTCTGCCTTTTCTAAAACCAGCTTGAACATCTGGAAGTTCACGGTTCACATAATGTTGAAGCCTGGCTTGGAGAATTGTGAGCATTACTTTGCTAGCATGTGAGATGAGTACAATTGTGCAGTAGTTTGAGCATTCTTTGGGATTGCCTTTCTTTGGGATTGGAATGAAAACTGACCTTTTCCAGTCCTGTAGCCACTGATGAGTTTTCCAAATTTGCTGGCATATTGAGTGCAGCACTTTCACAGCATCATCTTTTAGGATTTGAAATAGCTCAACTGGAATTCCATTACAATCTCCACGAGTTTTGTAGTGATGCTTCCTAAGGCCCACTTGACTTCACATTCCAGGATGTCTGGCTCTAGGTGAGTGATCACACCATCATGGTTATCTGGGTCATGAAGATCTTTTTTGTATAGTTCTTCTGTGTGTTCTTACCCCCTCCTCTTAACACTTTCTGCTTCTGTTAGGTCCATACCATTTCTGTCCTTTATTGTGCCCATCTTTCCTGAAATGTTCCCTTGCTATCATTCATTTTTTTAATGAGTTCTCCAGTCTTTCCCATTCTATTGCTTCCCTCTATTTCTTTGCACTGATCACTGAGGAAGGCTTTCTTATCTCTCCTTGCTATTCTTTGGAACTCTGCATTCAAATGGGTATATGTTTCCTTTTCTCCTTTGCCTTTCGCGTCTCTTCTTTTCACAGCTATTTGTAAGGCCTCCTCAGACAGCCATTTTGCCTTTCTGCATTTCTTTTCTTGGGGATGGTCTTGATCACTGCCTCCTGTACAGTTTCACAAAGCGTCCATAGTTCTTCAGGCACTCTGTCTATCATGTCTAATCCCTTGAATCTATTTGTCACTTCCTGTATAATGGTAAGGGATTTGACTTAGGTCATACCTGAATGGTCTAGCAGTTTTCCCTACTTTCTTCAATTTAATTCTGAATTTTGCAATAAGGAGTTCATGATCTGAGCCACAGTCAGCTCCCGGTCTTGTTTTTGCTGACTGTATAGAGCGTCTACATCTTTGGCTGCAAAGAATATAATCAATATGATTTTGGTATTGACCATCTGATGATGTCCATGTGTATCTTTCAGTGTCATATCTTTTTGCCTTTTCATACTGTTCATGGGGTTCTCAAGGCAAGAATACTGAAGTGGTTTTCCATTCCCTTCTCCAGTGGACCATGTTTTAACAGAACTCTCCACCATGATCCATCCATCTTGGGTGGCCCCACACGGCACGGGGCACGGCTCATAGTTTCATAGAGTTAGACAAGGCTGTGGTCCATGTGATGTTTGGTTAGTTTTCTGTGATTGTGGCTCTCTGTTAGCCTTTTGCCCTGCTTCATTTTGTACTCCAAGGTCAAATTTGCCTGTTACTTCAGGTATCTCTTGACTCCTACTTTGGCATTCCAGTCCCCTACAATGAAAAGGACATCTTTTTTGAGTGTCAGTTCTAGGAGGTCTTGTAGGTCTTCACAGAACCATTCAACTTCAGCTTCTTCAGCATTATTGGGGATTACTTGGATTACTGTGATATTGAATGGTTTGCCTTGGAAACAAAGAGAGATCATTCTGCCATTTTTGAGATTGTGCCCAAGTACTGACTGCATTTCGGACCCTCTTGTTGATTATAATGGCTACTCCCTTTCTTCTAAGGGATTACTGCACACAGTAGTAGACATGGTCATCTGAGTTGAATTTGCCCATTCCAGTCCATTTTAGTTCTCTGATTCCTAAAATGTTAATGTTCACTCTTGCCATCTCCTGTTTGACCACTTCCAATTTACCTTGATTCATATATCTAACATTCCAGATTCCTATGCAACATTGTTCTTCACATTATAGGACTTCATTTCCATCACCAGTCACATCCACAATAGGGCACTGTTTTCAATTTGGCTCTGTCTCTTCATTCTTTCTGGTGTTATTTCTCCACTATTCTCTAGTAGCATATTGGGCATCTTACCGATCTGGAGACATCTTTCAGTGTCATATCATTTTGCCTTTTCATACTGTTCATGGGGTTCTCAAGGCAAGAATCCTGAAGTGGTTTGCCATTCCCTTCCCCAGTGGACCATGTTTTATCAGAACTGTCCACCATGATCCATCCATTTTGGGAGGCACTACACAGCATGGCTCATAGTTTCATAGAGTTAGACAAGGCTGTGGTCCATGTGATGTTTGGTTAGTTTTCTGTGATTGTAGCTTTCATTCTGTCTGCCCTCTGAGGGTAAAGGATAAGAGGTTTATGGAAACTTCCTGATGGGAGGAGAGACTAACTGTGGGGGAAACTGGGTCTTGTTCTGATGGGCGGGGCCATGCTCAGTAAATCTTTAATACAATTTTGTGTTGATGGGGGGCCGGGGGGGGGGGGGGGCGGCGGCTGTGTTCCCTTCCTGTTGTTTGTCCCCAACCAACACATCACCTTTGGAGACTGCTGGATACTCACAGGCAAGTCTGGGTCAGTTTCTTATGGGGTCACTGCTCCTTTCTCCTGGGCCCTGCTGCACACAAGGTTTTGTCTGTGCCCTTCAAGAGTCTGTTTCCCAGTCCTGTCCTAAGTTCTGTAGTCAAATCCCACTGGCCTCCAAAGTCAAATTCCCTGGGGGCTCTCAATCCCTTTGCCAAATCCCCAGGTTGGGAAATCTGTTGTGGGTCCCAGAACTTCTTAACAGTATGAGAATTTATTTGGTATAACTGTTCTGCAGTCGGTGGGTCGTCTGCTCAAGGGCTCTAAGGTAGGGTTAATGGCAACCTCCTCCAAGAGGGCTTATGCCACACCCAGGACTGCCGCACCAGAGCCCCTCCCCCTGCAGCAGGCCACCGCTGACCCATACCTCCTCAGGAGACACTCAAACACTCAAAGGCAGGTCTGGCTCAGTCTCTGTGGGGTCTCCTGGAGCGCACAAGGTTTTGTTTGGGCCCTCCGAGCGTCTCTGGCGGGTATGGAGTTTGATTCTAAACACGATTTCGCCCCTCCTACCGTCTTGCCAGGGCTTCTCCTTTGCCCTTGGACGTGGGGTATCTTTTTTTGGTGGGATATAATATTCTCCTGTTGATGGCTGTTCAGCAGCGAGTTGCAATTTTGGATTTCTCACAGGAGAGGATGAGCACACGTCCTTGATTTCAGATTCTATCCCTCCCAAGGGAGTTTCCCAACCGGTTGTTAATGCCCAAAAGTTGTCGCAAAGGAACACCAGGAAGACGTCTGCAACAGTGTTGATGACAAGCGGGGATGGTCTAGCTGGTTTCAGGATCTAATGAAGCTCATGTTCTTGATGTCTCATCACAGAAAGAATTCATAGAGACAAAGTGATAGGTAAGAAGTAGATTTATTCAGATGCAGAGAGAAGCACACTCCACAGAGTGTGGGCCATCGCAGAAGGCAAGTAAATGCTCAGGCTCCAGGGAAAGACTTTTTCTCCTATTATTTTCGATTTTACTCAATTCTTTGTTTTTAAAGTATTATTTGAAAAAATCTGCTACAGATTTTAAGTTTGCCTTCTCATTACAACTTCATGTCAATAATCTCTCCACAGATCCACACCGTTAGCGTGATCACAAACCTCACTGGTGAGGGCGCCAGGAAGGGTAGGAAGACTCCCTGGCAGTCCAGGGTTAGAACTCTGCACCTCCACTAGAGACTAAAAGCTCCTGGTGCAGCCTTCCAAATGGAAGGAGCATGTACAGGGAGAAATCTCCAACACTGTTAAATTAAGAAAACATTCTTTGGGTTAAAAAAAGGGGGGGGGGCGGGGGGGGAGGCAGGAAAATAGAAACACTGATTTGTATTTGCATAAAGGTAGGGGCTTCCCTGGTGGCTCGGTGGTAAAGAATTCATCAGTGATGCAGGAGACTCCGGTTCAATCCCTGGATCAGGAAGATCCCCTGGAGAAGTAAATGTTCTTGTCAGAAAAATTTCATGGACAGAGGAGCCTGGCAGGCTACAGTTCATGGGGTCGCAGAGTCAGATATGATTTCATGACTAAACCACCATAGACAGATCAATATCAGGACTAACCTGGTGGCTTGGTGGTGAGAAGTCCACCCACCAATGCAGGGGACACAAGTCCAATCCCTGGCCCAGGCAGATTCCACATGCCAAGAAGCATCTAAGCCCAGACATCACAAATACTGAGCCAGCACTCTAGAGTCTGCTTGCTGCAACTAGAGAAAAGTCCTCACACAGCAACAAAGACCCAGCACAGCCAAAAACTGATTTCTAAAAAGCAACAGATATTGGAAGGAGGGAAAGTCAGTGGAGGTTGTGGAATGGAGAGTGAGATGTTTTAGGATATATCTTTTCAGAGTTCTTAGTTCTGAACCATGCAAAAATACTTTATTCAAAAGATTAACTGTAAAGTCAATGTTATCAAATCACTCTACAACTATCATATACCCATTTTCCAGAAGCTGTGTTTGCACCTATGTTTCATGATCTCCTTGACAACAGATTAGGACTTGATGAAAACATTTAATCCAAAAATGACACCATAAGCAACTGCTAACTATCAACTATGCAATGCTAAAGTATCATTTAACACCTGACAAATGGCTAGCCAGAGCTGCTCTGAACTTTTAACATAATTCTCTTAACACCAGCTCATATATATCAATAAACAGCTCCATAAAAATGCACATGAATCACATTCTCTGCCCTAATCGCATCTATTTTCAATCCTTAAAATGCATGAGTTTTTGAAAGTAAGTAACACTTGCAACAATCTAAAGAACAGTCATGTCAGTTTTGAGACTGAGCTTACAGAAGGGGCTGCTAAGAGACTAGCGCCAAGTCTCAATCTGAGTTGCACAAAGTCACTCAAGTATCAAGTAAGGGAGACTTCAAATAAAAGACAATTTCCTGCCATCACAATACATGTGAAAAAACATGTATTTTCATGGGCAAAGAAACTAATGTCTCTTTTGTAACCACTCAAACACCGAAGAGAAGTAATATAATAAAATATACTATCCCACATAAATTTGGAGGCTATCATTTCAGTGTTTTTCAAAATCATCTACATCAGTTACAAATAATCACAGGAAGCATCACTATGAAGAAGTGTTTTTTATCCACACTGTTCCAAAAAGCCAAATAGAAGTATCGCTGTAAAGTAGAATTTAGCTTAAAAAAATTAGGAAGAAAAGTTAAATTATGAAGTTAAAACTACAAAAGCATAGAAAAACCCAAGTATTTATTCAACTGCAAACCCCAGTGAGCAGACATAAATTACACTGCCCTGAATTTTAGTGACAATTGTTTAACTAAAACCGTATCTGACTAAAAGCTGAAGCATCACAAGTCTTGGGACACCAAAGAATTTATCACAGAAATTCAGGGCAGCCAACTTCCATTAAAATGTTCCAGTCTCAGTTCAGTTCAATCTCTCAGTCGTGTCCGACTCTTTGCGACCCTATGAATCGCAGCACGCCAGGCCTCCCTGTCCATCACCAACTCCCGGAGTTTACTCAAACTCATGCCCATCCAGTCAATGATGCCATCCAGCCATCTCATCCTCTGTCGTCCCCTTCTCCTCCTGCCCCCAATCCCTCCCAGCATCAGGGTCTTTTCCAATAAGTCAATTATTTGCATGAGGTGGCCAAAGTATTGGAGTTTCAGCTTCAAAATCAGTCCTTCCAATGAACACCCAGGACTGATCTCCTTTAGGATGGATTGGTTGGATCTCCTTGCAGTCCAAGGGACTCGCAAGAGTCTTCTCCAACACCACAGCTCAAAAGCATTAATTTTTCGGCGCTCAGCTTTCTTCACAGTTCAACTCTCACATCCATACACGACCACTGGAAAAACCAGAGCCTTGACTAGATGGACCTTTGTTGGCAAAATAATGTCTCTGCTTTTTAATATACTGTCTAGGTTGGTCATAACTTTCCTTCCAAGGAGTAAGCGTCTTTTTATTTCATGGCTGCAATCACCATCTGCAGTGATTTTGGAGCCCAAAAAAATAAAGTCTGACACTGCTTCCACTGTTTCCCCATCTATTTCCCATGAAGTGATGGGACCAGATGCCATGATCTTAGTTTTCTGAATGTTGAGCTTTAAGCCAATTTTTTTACTCTCCTCTTTCACTTTCATCAAGAGGCTTTTTAGTTCCTCTTCACTTTCTGCCATAAGGGTGGTGTCATCTGCATATCTGAGGTTATTGATATTTCTCCCGGCATTCTTCATTCCAGCTTGTGCTTCTTCCAGTCCAGCGTTTCTCATGATGTACTCTGCATATAAGTTAAATAAGCAGGGTGACAATATACAGCCTTGACATACTCCTTTTCCTGTTTGGAACCAGTCTGTTGGTCCATGTCCAGTTCTAACTGTTGCTTCCTGACCTGCATATAGGTTTCTCAAGAGGTGGGTCAGGTGGTCTGGTATTCCCATCTCTTTCAGAATTTTCCATAGTTTATTGTGATCCACACAGTCAAAGGCTTTGGCGTAGTCAATAAAGCAGAAATAGATGTTTTTCTGGAACTCTCTTGCTTTTTCGATGATCCAGCGGATGCTGGCAATTTGATCTCTGGTTCCTCTGCCTTTTCTAAAACCAGCTTGAACATCTGAAAGTTCACGGTTCACGTATTGCTGAAGCCTGGCTTGGAGAATTTTGAGCATTAATTTACTAGCGTGTGAGATGAGTGCAATTGTGCAATTGTTCCAGTCTCACCACCCCCAAAAGTCTTCCCAATTTTCAATCACAAACTGTTTTAGATGCCTGGCAAAATGAAGAATGTTACCAAAAAGCAGGGGCAGGATTGTGCTCTTCCAAAAACTCAATGTCACAAAAGGCTGTGGAAAAGTTCCAGATGACAGGAAGCTAAAGAGACAGGGCAACTAAATGCAACATCTGACCCTATGCCATATCCTCCCCTGGAGGGGAAATGATATAAAAGGAGAACATAGGGTCAACTAACAAATCCAGAATACGAACAGTGGGTTAGGAAAAGATACCGCGTCCATGTCAACACATGGAAGTGATAGCTGTCCAACTGTGGTTACTTTAAGAGAATATTCATGGGAAATATACATTCAAGCAGACAAGAAGGCTAAAGGGTCCCAGTGCATGTAACCCACCCTCAAACCTCAAAGGGTAAGAGAAAAGGTGTCTGTATTTTCATGTGTTTGTGAGTTTGTACAGGTATCTGTGTAAAGAGGGAGAGAAATTAAACACACCCCGATGATTAAGTGAGGTTCAACCCTAACCAGTCAATATGAATAAAAAATCAAATGGGGGCCCTTTATACTTCTGCAATTTTTATAAATTTAAAATTTTTCCAAATAAAGAGCTTGCTGGGGTTGTTTTTAAACTAAAACTGAAAACACTCAGCTGTTAAGAAAATTTTTACCTACCCTCTTCTTATACATGTGTGAAACATTTTCCTTCCTCTGGAGAATAAATATATTTTAAAAGTCTGTTTTTAAAGAAAAATATGGTAAGTTTTGGTTTAAAAAATACAAGATGAAAATGAGTCAGTGCCTGATTTCACAGGATTTACAATCTTGTGGGGAAGAAAATGGCACTGGCCACATGCATTCATTTGTCCCGTGGGAGCAGCGAGAGCTGAAACTCACGACAGTGAGGCTGGTGAGGGAGGAAGTGCAACCCCACTTTCCCCATCCCTGCCAAGCCTGTGGGGGCCCTGCACGCCCAGGCACCCAGGCAACGGGCACTGCGAGCCCTCGCTGGACCACAGAGCACTACAGAAACGTTGGCACTGTCAAGTGAGGCAGATCCCTGAGGTTTAAGTCAGGCCCACCAGAGTTGAATGAATAGTGAAGTCAAGAGGAGGAACAAGAAAGCAACCACAGATGCTCTGCTCCCAGCTGTGGTGGGGGGGGGGGGGGGAGGCCACGGGGGTTGGGACACAGCACAGGGTGCTGAGCTGCCCCGTCCCCCCTGGGAAGGGGCCTGGGGGTGGAGGGGTCCTCTCAACCAGAATAAAGCTCCACTTCCCCTCCCTTCCACTGGCCCCAGCTCAGGCCTTCAGAACTCCTACTGTTCCTGTCTGATTATTTTCTGATCCTTTCTATAGAGGACATGAAAAATATACGCGCAAACTCACATCAGGAAAAGGGGCAAGCCCTTGGCACAGCTAGGATGGAAGCAAGACACGTCACTGCAGCCCAGCGCCAGGGTGTGGCCACTCTGGGTTGCCAGAAGACTCCAGAAGGCCCTCTAGGGCCTAGGGCTGTATAGCCTGCGAAAGGCACAGGCCAAACTGGAAATACCAGTATTCCTACTAAAGGAAAAGCAAAGACAGCCTCAGCCCAGGAGAGGTGAGGAGAAGGAAAGGCGTTTGCCAGTCGCCTGCGTGGCCCGCTGCTGGCTCTCCAAGGATCCGACGCAGCCACGGGAAACAGTACCTCCTGAACGAAGCACGGACCCGGAGGACGACCCCCAGAACAGGCACTAGGGGGCGCCGGAACACAGCTTCCAAGGTATGAGCTCCAGAAACATAAGTCATTGTGCTGGCTGCCACCAAATCAGTGTCCTCCGCCCTCAAAAGGATTGGGAGAAATGGGAGGTGAGCCTCTGAGGTAAAAACTTAGGCTACAAAGGCATGATCAATAAACACTGCTGCGTGTGCACTGTACTTCACAGATTCTGCAGCAGTCGGACACCTGTGAGTCAGACCCAGGCACAGTGTCCCAAGAACACTCGAAGCCCAGCCCCGCAGGATCAAATGCCAGAACCAAACAGGAAGTAGAGTCTTCTCCCTCCCCCCTCCCTCTTTCCCAACACAAAAGTGAATTCTGGAGGTAGGAGGAAACGTTAAGGACTAATACACTGGTGGCTCAGCAGTAAAGAATCCTCCTGCATCACAGGAGATGCAGGTTTGATCCCTGGGTCAAGAAGACCTTCTGGAGAAGGCAATGGCTACCCACTCCAGTGTTCCTGCCTGGAGAATCCCATGGACAGAGGAGCCTGGTGGGCCACAGTCCGTGGGGTTTAAAGAGTCTGGCAACACTTAATGACTAAAAAAACACTGTTCCGAACGGGGGGGCGGGGGGCGGTAAAAAAAAAAAAAAAAAAAAAAAAAAAAAAAACCACTGTTCCGAGTGATGAATGCTTTAACTTCATCTCTAAAATCAGGGTATGCCAGACTAAATCCATCTCCACAGTTCTTCCTAGCTCCAAAAGGATCCTCTGGATCTAACCCGGAGAGACACAGCTTTGGGAATGTTCTCAGACTGACATGACTACCAGGTGGCTGGCACCTGAACACATCATGCTGAGTGAAAGAGTCAGATTCAAGGGCCATGTGCTCCAAGAATCCATCACATGAATTGTGTGATGTCCAGAAGAGGCAAATCCCCAGAGACAGAAAGAAAAAAGAGGGTGGCTGCCAGAGGTTGGGTGGGAAGGGGTCAGGGAGTCATCATTATGGGTATGGAGCCTCTTTCTGGAAAGATGAGGTGTTCTAAAGTGGACTGTGGGGGTAGCTGCACAACTCTGTGAATATACTAAAAACCGCCAAAATGTACAGCTATTTAAATGGGAGAACTATTAACAAGTTAAAAAAAAAGAGAGATCAGTACTTGCATAAAAAGTATCATTTAAATTTCTTTCTTTTTTTAAATTTCTTTAATTTTTTTAAATCAGGACCCAGTACCTGATGGATGGTGACATCTACTGAACAGTCACTGCTCAGCCTTAACTTTGGAAATTGGTGTGGGTGGCCTAGGGGACACCTGAAGGTGACAATGTTCAATGCACAGCAGGAATTTCATTGATTTAACAGCATGTATTGAGAACCAACTATCCACGCTGAACTGTGCTTGATTATGAGAACAAATTCTGAACAAGACAGACAAAGTTTGGGACACGATGATATTTATAATTTTGTCACCGTGTGCGTGAACTGCGCACTGCAGACAGTACAACAAACGGCAGAAGCAGACAGAGGAAGAGGTGGGCAGAAGAAGGTTTATGCCTCAACTGACTACCCAGGGTTGCAGCAGGATTCTCCTCACTTTCTTGGGGCTAAGGAGTCCCAAGAAGGAAAAATATAGACAAAAAAGTGTGACAAAGCCACTCCCTCCTTAAGATTCAAATGTCAAGTGTTGGTTTCATGTGGTTTGTGTATTTTGTTCTGACTATTAAAGTCCTATCAAAAGCTATCCTCTCAGCAATTTCCCTGGTAGTCCAGTGGTTAAGACTCCTCACTCCCAAAGCAGGAGGCATGGGATTGATCCCTGTCCAGGGAACTAGATCTCGAATGCTGCGTGGCATGGCCAAAAACTAAGATTCCACAAGGCGTGGCAAAAAAATAATAATTTTTAAAAAGTTATCCCTTCACTTTTCCAAGATTTTTAATAGACTGGATTTACTTAAGTGCTTTCATGGGGAGTCTAAGTTGAAACTTGTTTCCACAGACTGTACTCTCCAAATCAGAAAACATGATTCACTTAACAGAAATCCAGTTTTACCAACTTTTCAGGCCTATTGTACATTACTCAATGTCAGTTAAATTTTAACTTGCTTTGCTCTAAACTATTACTAAACAGCCCTCATTATACAGTAACTTGCTATATAGACTTTTTATCACATGGAAAAGAGCTGATAAATTAGGGAGTCAATTTGGTACTTGTTATCTGGGATACTCCTAGGAGAAAGAAGTTCAAAATTCCACCTATTTTCATTTCAATCACCTTGGTGCTAATCTAGGAAGGAAAGGGAAGGGATGGGAAGAGGAAAGTGAACACCAATGAAAAAGAACCATTTCTGTCAAAATTCATCAAACTATATACATTAAATGAATTAAATTCACTGCATGTATATTATATCTCCATAAAGTTGTTTTTTAAAAAGGAACAGACACCAAGTCAATTCATCTTTTCCATCGCGTGCATCAGTACTTGGCATATAGCAGGTGCTCAAGAGCTCTGCTGAACAAATGAGTTCAGGAAGAGGAGGAAGAAAAGCAAAGCCCACAACCAATCCAAGTTCCAGGGCTGAGGACCAACGCCCTCTCTACAGCAGCAGTTCCACTCCAGAGGCCGGTAGGCTG
Organism: Muntiacus reevesi; assembly: GCF_963930625.1. Classification (NCBI taxonomy): domain Eukaryota; kingdom Metazoa; phylum Chordata; class Mammalia; order Artiodactyla; family Cervidae; genus Muntiacus; species Muntiacus reevesi. The sequence goes on along the minus strand of NC_089250.1, from coordinate 224,326,613 downwards.
AAGAACTCCAACTCAACTGCTCTCATTGTTTCTTATGCTCCTGTTTTTACTATCACCAGAGGTGGACGAGCAGGGGCACAATTTTCACTTCTAAATATAAACTTTTAACATAGTCAAGATATAACATGCAATTTTTAAACATAACATTTAACCATAATCAAGAAAAGTGAATTAAAGCTTTATAGAAAACTTTAATAAGAGAATATATTCTGACCTAGAGGAAAATCATTCACAATAATCACATGGTTTCCCGAACTAGAGAAAAATCAACCTCCAAAGTGTTAAACCTTAAAGGGGAAAAATGGGGGGCAGTGGCAAAACAAACCGTGGATGTGCATCAGGTCAGATCAACTGTAAAAGTACATTTTTTTCTCCCCAGCCCTCCATCGTTGACCACCATGTAAGTCCCCTGTGTCTAGCATGTTGGGGGCATTTGCCCAGTTTTTCTTCCCCTCGCTCTTTTCTACTTAAACTTCCTTATTAAAGCCTATTTCCTTAAGAAACCCCTGCTCGCAGGCAGATTCACTTTTCTGTCACAAATATGGCTCATGTTCCTGGGAACCCTATCAAGGGTGGGTGAGGACACAGAGGGGAACGAGGTACTGCTGCTGCAGATGTGAAAGGTGACCGCTGCTTTCTAAAAACTTTGCAGCCTCTTACAAAATCAAACATACACCCACCATATAACATAGAAAAATTCTACTTCTAGGTATTTTAACCATGAGAAATGAAAATGTATATTCACACAAAGACCTGCACGTGAATGTGGTCAACAGCTTCATTCATAACAGCCAAATGCTAGAACAAGAGGTGCCCATCTAGGGCATCACCAAGATGCCCATCAAGAGGTGAAGAGATAACTGTGGTCCATCCCTACAATGGACTAGTACCCAGCACTGAAAAGGAAGGAATCTTATACCACATAGGCAAATGTCAAAAATGCTATGCTGAGTGAAAGGAGGCAACACACAGAGTACTCTATAAAATTCCACATAAAGAAAATTCTAGCAAACGGGAACTTAGCCTATAATAGTGACAGAAAACAGATCAGTAATTGCCTGGGAGAGGGATGAGGATTCGTGGTGAAGGGTCATGAGGGAAACTTACAGGCAATGAAAATGTTCTCTATTTTGATTGTGGGAGCAGTTACCCTGGTATATACATTTATCAAAACTCAAAGTGCTAGCTTATAATTGGCACATTTATTGTATTAAATTATACCTCAATATGGTTGACGTTTTTAACTAGACACACATCTATCAATAAATAGATGAGGCAGTTGTATTATAAAAACAGCTCTTGAAGATCAAGGACCACGATACTGATTTTCTGTTTACATAAGTAGAATTCTTAAGCACTTGATAAATACTCACACACGAGGGCTCTTTAAGATTTTCATGTTCCTTAACTCAAAGACCCTAACTAGTGGTACACAACACGACCTAAACTATAGTGCATGCATCCGTATTCCGCTGCCTGTTATCACTATAACCGGCCTCTCTAAGCCTCCAACCTCAGACTGTTCATGCCTGGCTTGGCCTTTACAACTGCCTAGATCCCCTGACATACCCAACCCCACACTACACACAGACAATCAGTGCCAACAACGCTGAATCAAAACTAGGACTGCATTAAACAAAATGCTACATGAGCAGAAACTTGTAAATCCATCTGTTCTACAGGATTTTTCACTTAATGAAATATGCTGGAACCAAACCAACGAAAGCCTGACTACTGAAGGCCACCTGCCAGAAAGGAAAGTGCATCACTAAATCAGAGCTCCATGTTAAAAGACATTTTGGAACAAAAGAGGTGTGACTACATAGATTATCTTCCTCTGTTGGTCACTGCCAATGGTGTCTTCAAACACCCTGAAAAACAGAGAGGTGCCTAAGAAACAGGACTCGTCTTAGCTGGTACACACACTCCTCTCCTTCCAATTTTAAGGAGAAAGTATATAGAATGTTTCCTCTTATGAACTGCTTTGGTTGTTAATGAAGACCAAAGTTAGAAGAGTTGGTCAAGACAGTAAAAGCTGCAAAGTTACTATCTGCTGAAAATAAAAGAATGCAAGAACAGGTACTGAGAGCTTAAGGATCTGCCAACCTACTCAGGAAGTAGTCCACTTTTTATTTTCTCAATTTAACCTTCACCTAATGACCTGCTGAAAAACAGCCTCCAAAGATTGTAATTATGGACATATAGTTTACCTGACCAGCCAAAACAATAGACTGAACTCCATTCTTGAATTACATATGTAAATTATGTTATGATTAGAAGTATTTTATTAGAAAAATGAAACTCAAGACTTCAGAAAGTCTCTTGTACGGTAAACATGTGGAGCTCAGAATTCTGGAAAAGAAATTTTACCCCAGTCAGCTCACAATACTGTTTTTCCTACAAAGGTGGAGCTCACCAAGCTGGGGAACAGGGTCAGCTGCACAGGACAAAGCCATCAGGTGGTGCTTCTCAGCCCTGAGACACCTGAGGACCAACTGAGCATCCTCAGGCCACAATTCTGGGTTCCATGGTGGGAGGCAAGGCTTCACTTAGCATTTCAAATGCCTCCTATGTGAATGTGATGTGCAGTCAGGGTTCAGAATCACTGAACACAGGGGCACGGCCAAGACCCAAGGAGTGAGGTGTGGAAGAAACGAAGCAGAAACTGGGGTGAGGGTAGCGTAACTATCCCCACACTCAGGGGGAGCCCTAAACCAGACATAAGAAACTATAACACAATCTGAGGCGAATGCTCACTCCGTAAGAGCACCCACTGCTCGACGGACATCCAGAGAAGATGCTTTTTACTTTCTCTAGAGCAGATGTTTGTAAAATGGGAACTCTTAGTGCTTTTAAGGGTTTATTGGTCATTAACAAGTTAAAGCCCAACAATCAGAAGAAAAACTGTAACACAACTAAACTAGAAATAATTTGATAGAAACATTCCACTCCAATGCAACTTTTCAGAAATGTCTTTTTGACAGAGACATTGCTTTGTAATGGAACTCATTTTCCATTTGCTCTTTTGACTCAATGAAATATTTCGCCTCCAACATTCTGGTTTTCCAAAAATAACCTGATTCAAACCAAATCATTTTACATCCTTAAGCTCATCAATCTATCAAGCACTTGATTAGTAATAAGACCTCTCTCACACACACTTTTCATAATAATCTTTCCTGGAGGGAACTCTGTACCTTTTTCAGGACTTGGTTCTGGCTCTTAACCATTCTCTCTCCTCTGGGCTGACACCTGGATATTCATTCTCCCATTAAGCAGTCCACCTACTCTCACAGCTTCAACTAAGCAGATGAATTCCAAACTCACACTTTCAACTTGGACTGCTCAGTTATACTCCAGTTCCACAGTTCAAGCTGCCAACCCCCAGATTCATTCACTGTTATGTTCTGGCTTAACCTTAAAATCAAAAGGTCCACTATTTCCTCAAAACCAGGTCCTGCACTTATGCCAACAGCAAACTTCACTGTTCTTCCAAACTCTTGGATGAGAAACTTGGAAGATTATCTTGAATTATATATATACCCCAGTTCCTGGACAATCTCATCAAAACATCAAAATGCTCAAAAGATTTCATTTGGTAAAAACAGCAGCAACTGCATGAATTAAAATAAGCATGCCAATTAAGTGATCCCCAGTCAGGGAGCTAGGATCCTGTTTAATTGGCACATTACTTCTGTGAGACACTGATTCCCCTAACCTTTTTGGCGGTGGTGAGGAAGTGATGCAAGCAAATGAGGCCCACCACCTCAAGAATGCACATGCACACATTTCGGCACGTGATTTCAGGACATGCAGACGCTCTCACGCTCCTCACGTCTTATACCACCCTGTTACTCACAGTGTGGTTCCCAGCCCAGCAGCAGAGACACAACCTGGGAGTTTATGCAGCTCTCAGACGCCCCCCCCACCCCCCACCCAGTCCAGACCTACAGAAGCCAAACATGCCATTAACAGGATCCCCCACTGACTTTTAATGTAGCATCAGCCTGAGAAACAGGGGATGTAGCACAGCATCCCAGGGTCCTCCTTACGGCAAGCTGAGCCTTGTATCCTGGACACCACTGCAGGGCTCCCAACTCCTCTCTCAGGCTGGGTGACCATTTACCACCCACGCTGGAGGCACCAGCCCACATCAAATGCTCTCCTCCTTTCTCTCCATGTGCCCAAATCCCATTCATTCTCAAGGCCAGTCATTACCCACCTCCTTCACTGCCTGAATTCCCCCTGCAGAACCTGCCATGTCTGCAGAGCTCAACACACTGCACATCTCAGAACCTGCCCCAATGGTTTCCTATGCCTCAGTCACCTACTGAGTCACCCACTCCCTACACAGGGTAAGAACACTAGACACCTTCTAGAGCCGCTACAAGCAGCAGCTAACACGCCTGTCCCGGCTGGCTTCTGACACACAGAACTCAGTTCGAGTATCCTCTTTGCAAACTGCTTTCCTAACAAACCTGAGTTACTCTGGATTTTAACAGGTGATTAGCCTCATTCCCACAGTCAACCAGGGATTTCCTAAATGTACAGACTGTGTTATATCTTCCATTAATTATTCATCAATAAATATATCTTGAGCACTTATTACATTCCAGGCTCAGGGAATGTAACAGTGAACAAGAGAACTCCTTCCCCTCACTAATCTTCCACTCTAGTAAAGGGAGAGAGAGAATGAACCAAATAACTGTTAGGATACCAGATGAAGGGGATCAGAAGGTGTTAAGTGCTCTGAAGAGAAAGCAAGACAAGAAGGTAGTGGGGATGCAGGAGGCTGCGATTTTAAAGAGGGCAGAAAAGAAATTAAAAAATGAAGCCAACATTTCATTCTTTCACTATATTAGCTGAAGCTTAACCCACGGAGGCATTAGAGCTGGAAATCTCCAATTAGGTCAGAAAGTCTTTTTCCCTGAACATAAACAGAATTAAATGGTGGAACATCATCTGCTATTGCCAGACATAAAACAATTTAACTTCACTGACTCAATGGACCTGAATTCTAGCCAACTCCTGGAGACAGTGAAGGACAGGGGGAGCCTGGTGTTCTGCAGTCTGTGGGGGTAAGAAAAAAGTCAAACATTAACTTTAGTGAATGAACAACGACTTTAAGGTTACTTCTAAGTATGGCATTTTAGAGCATATTCTCAGTTTCAATTATGATCCTGCCAACTGAAAAATAATACACAATCGAAAAGAGACAATAACTTGAAAATATTACCATTTGCACCCCATCAGTCCAAAGGTCACAAAAGAGTTGGGCACAACTTAGCAAGTACACAACAACAATGCCATCTCTAAGGTCTGGTCCTAGGAAAAACGCAAAATAAACCAACCTGTCCACTTTGAAAAACTAAAATAAATAAAGAGGGCAAGGAGGCAGGCCTGCCTGAGAAGACTCGTGCACTCCAAGTGGCCCAGGGCCAGGGAGCAAGTGCGTGGACAGAGCAGGTAGCGTGCTGCAGCAGAGACAACTTATCTGTGCTCATTTTTGTTGGCAATAGCTGAGTTCAAAAAATAACCAGTGGACGAACAATGACACTGGCTGAGATATCTAAGATGACAAAGGTAGGAAACACAAACATAACTGAGGCGGCAAGCCAATGGAAAAGCTCTCTTTCCACACTCACCAGTGACATACTCAGGCTCTCCACCTGGGAAGGTAGACAGCTTTGTGGCTCTGGAATTTGGAGATAATGGCATTTGCTCAGACCAGGTCAACAAAGGATCAATGCTCTGGACCACCATGGGGAAAGCTATCATGAAGGTATTTATTGTATCAGTAACGGTCCTCTGATCTCAGCTAAACCTGCTGAGAAACAGCCTAAAGAATGAAACAAAACAGATTAGCTGATATACAGATGAGTCGCCTGGATTCAAAAAACTACACAACAGGAATAATGAGAGTCATGAAACCCTTAAAGAAAGCCTAGAGGTCACATGCATTCTTAACGCAAGAACTGCAATCCATCTGAAAACCTGAGGAGCAGCCCACCTCTTCTGCAGCAGCTCTCGTTACTATAAAGGTATGTCTAGGGAGGGCAAATCTGTGCCTTGTGGTTCCCGCACCCTGTGGTCCTGACCTTCACTCCTAGGACTGGAAGTAGGCTCTGCCAGACGACGTCTGTGTGCTGTGCCCTCCGCCAGGCAGGGCCATGCCTTCCTTCCACTGCTCAGGCACTCGGCCCATCCGGGGCCAGCAGCCTGCAGGCCTCCGGGAAGAGCTGACTGACCAGGAGGAAGGGCAGGGCATCCCCAGCACCAAAGTCCACAGGGCCCTCCAGGCTCCCCGTGCAGGACACGCTTGGGAGTCCTTCCCTTCTTCACAGGGAACAGAGGAAGCTAACTCAGATCTATGCTTTCAACAAAAAGAAATCAATGGCAAAGAAACAAAATGGCAACATATTTTACTTTCTGTCCATCTTAAAAAGAAAAGAGACTCATTTGCTCAACATGTGTCAGGGGGTGAGAGGCCAAGTCTTTCCAAACCGAGCTGCAGCAACTCTGTATCCAAGCCCAGTCATGGCTAGGATATTGCTACAATGTCACTGGGAGTGAAGTTCAGTTACAGCCAGAGAAGCTTCCAGCCAAAACTAAAGAGACTGCTCAAGATTTTTTTCCAAAGCAATCTCTATCTCTTTTTCATGGAACAGAACACCAGTCACACATAAAAAAGAAAGTTTGTGCTCCTGGCACCTAACTCACACTGTGTAGTATGGCACGGAAAAGCCAAGAATTCAGTAAGAACCAAGATGGAATCAAGAGTGTTATTTTAGCAACAATTTATGAAAAACTGGAGACAAGAACTAAACTGACAAATCCATGACCAGCAACAACAACAAAAAAGGCTGCAAGAATTTCCAGTGGCAAATTGGCTCAATGCTATGCCCCAATCCTCAAAGACGGCAGACAGTCACAGTTAAACGGAGCTGGGGCAGAGCCCGAGCTGCCCCTCACACGAGAGTCCTATCTCATCACATGGCACCCAGCAGTTTCTTATGGCTTTGGCGAATATAATACAATATAGAGCAACAGTTGAATAAATGTTTTCAGAAAGGAATTTGTCAGTTAGCTGCTGAACTTCAAACAAAACTGAACTCTCATGCTCAAGACCCAGGGTGGCAGGTCTTCAAAGCGGCAACATGTCAGGCTCCTCAGTCGGTTCTGTTTCCACAAGTCACTCGATTCAGGGCTAAAATTACTAACATTACCTCTCAGAGGGCCACAGCTGGCGTCTTTTGTTGTTGTTCATACCTAACCTCGACTGAAAACGTTTTTAAATGCCCAAAATAGGACTCAGTTAATTCTATTCATGGGAAAGGGCTCGGCAGGTTAAGGGGAAAGGCGGTAAACAAAAGCATGCAGAGGCTCTGACACCCGTGTGAGGCTGAGGCCCTGGGGGGCTGAGGGAAACAGTGGGGGCCTAATTAGGGGTCCCTATTCAGTGTGTCTGGATGGCCACCAGGATGCCAGGTGGTTCGACTGAGAAGACAATGACCAAGGACCGTGACTTAAGAAATACTATTATATAAAATAGGGCTTCCCTGATAGCACAGTTGGTAAAGAATCCGCCTGCAACTCAGGAGACCCTGGTTTGATTCCTAGGTTGGGAAGATCTGCTGGAGAAGGGATAGGCTACCCACTCCAGCATTCTTGGGCTTCCTTTGTGGCTCAGCTGGTAAAGAATCCTGGCCTGGAGAATTCCATGGACTGTATAGTCCATGGGGTCGCAAAGAGTCGGACACAACTGAACAACTAAGCAACACAGCACAGCACATTATGTAAGATGAACCCAAATGTCTAAAATTTCAAGGGAAGCATTTGAAAATATTAACAGAAGTCATCTCAGAGTCATGATATATGGGTGATATATTTTCTTTACAATCAAGGAATAAATGCTGGTTTTTAAATTTGCCCCCCTCTCCAAAAATTAAAGAGAATACGGGCAGAAAGTGACGAGGAACTAAAGAGCTTCCTGATGAAGGTGAAAGAAGAGAGTGAAAAAGTTGGCTTAAAACTCAATATCCAAAAAACTAAGACTGTGGCATCCGGTCCCATCACTCCATGGCAAACAGATGGAAAAACAATGGAAACAGTGAGAAAAGTTATCTTCTTGGGTTCCAAAATCACTGCAGATGGTGACTGCAGTCATGAAATTAAAAGACGCTTGCTCCTTGGAAGAAAAGCTATGACCAACCTATAGCATATTAAAAAGCAGAGACATAACTTTGCCAATAAAGGTCCATCTAGTCAAAGCTATGGTTTTTCCAGTGGTCATGTATGGATGTGAGAGTTGGACTATAAAGAAAGCTGAAGGCTGAAGAATTGATGCTTTTGAACTGTGGTGTTGGAGAAGACTCTTGAAGAGTCCCTTGGACTGCAAGGAGATCCAACCAGTCCATTCTAAAGGAAATCAGTCCTGAAAATTCATTGGAAGGACTGATGCTGAAGCTGAAACCCCAATACTTTGGCCACCTGATGCAAAGAACAGACTCACTGGAAGAGACTCTGATGCTGGAGAAGACTGAAGGCAAGAGGAGAAGGGGACAACAGAGGATGAGATGGCTGGATGGCATCACCGACTCGATTGACATGAGTTTGAGCAAGTTCTGAGAAGTTGGTGATGGACAGGAAAGCCTGGGGTGCTGCAGTCCTTGGGGTCATAAAGTCAGATATGACTGAGCGACTGAACTGAACTAACTGATGCCCCTAAATGACCTTTCCTAACGACTCTATCCAATTATCACTGAGGACACTCAAGGGCTATTTGCCTTGCACTAATCTGCCTCAGATATTCCCAAACAAATGTCCTACATTTTCCCCCCTCAAAGTTTTAGGGTTTAAGGTGCTGAGGTGAGCAGAGAGAACATTCTGGGATCTAGAGGAGAGCCGGCAGAGGACACCCTTGCCACCCTGGGGAGGATCCCAACCGGGCCTAGAACAACCACCTCCATCAGCAACCCACACAGAGCCTGCGCTTTCCCACAGACACCACCACCAAGGCTGGACTACCAAGGTCCTTCATCCCCCAACCCCCCACAGCGTCCCAGCACCCCACCCTACACACCAGGCACAGGTGCCCAAACAGGCAGCAGGCCTAAAGACTCTGCTCTTCCGCACGCGCTCCCCCCACACCCCATCCCTGAGCTTCTCTGCTCAAATGTCATCTTTCTAGGAGAGTCAGCTTCTCCTGATGCTTCTTCTCAGCTTCCCCTGACGCTCGCTTTCCAACCCACATGGCGCTGCCACTCCTCCCACCTCCACCGCACCCTCCCCAAGCTCAAGCTCGAGGCCACCTTGAGCCTGCAGGATGGTTCTGTGGGGCAGGCAGCGTGTGAGTGCGTCACCCTCTTCCACGCTCTCCCCAGGGTAAGACTGGCCGCCTCCCCACCCCTCCACCGCCTTGGCACCCAGTTCTGAGTTCTCAGGGGCTCCCCAGGCCCTGCAGCCACAGAGCCATCTCAGACTGGGTATCGGCCAAAGCCCTGCTTCTGGGAGCTGGTCCCCTGCCTCCCCTGCCCTCCCTCCAGACGTGGTCTTCAGTGTGGAATGGCCCTCTGCATTCCTGTGACTATCTGATTAGTCGCTCTCTCTAGACAGTAAGCTCCCTGGTAAGAGGGACAATGCCCATCTCTGCTTATCATTCCATCCTCAGTGCCTGGTACACAGTAGCCACTCAATAACTACCTACTGAACGAATGAATGAAAGTTTCTGACTATATTGTTCACACTTCTGTTACAGTAATTACCACCCTAAAAAAGGGATTCACCAATTAGCAGGTTTCCCTCTCCTACTACCCTGTCAACCCCCAAAGTACAGATCTCTCTTCCGCTCTATCCTGCTAACGCCTGGCCACCAAAATTCTTTGAGCAATCACAAAAGATAAAAAGTCCTTTATATGCAGTTCTGAATAAAAGTGCCTGGTATACTACAAATTAATTCCAAAGGCACAGAATACTACCCTTGGAATACCTGACTTTGCATTTTATTAGAAGTGATGGAATATGATTTCTGGGGAGAGGAAGCAGACATGAGGAGTGGGACAGTTCTTTAGGATTTGCTTTTCTTTTCTTGCCACTGCAGTATTTCAATAAATACAAGGGGAGGAGACCAAACATGAACCTGCTTATTGACAAATATTTTATGAAAAAGTCTTTCTCAATCTTTTTCAAATATTTCACAGTCTAATTTGCTTTTTGATCAAATTAGTATGTAGTTTTAAGTTTTTAGTTTTTTTAGCATTAAAAAAAACTTCATGTTTTAATTTATCACTAATTATTTTCTTAATGTTACTAAGCAAAATGTATCTCCCACTCTGCCTCCGAATAACTAATGAATTAAAGAAGCTCATCTTTTAGAGAATTTCCTGGTGCTCCAGTGGTTAGGACTCCATAGGTCACTGCAGGGGGCACAGGTTTACTCCCTGGTCAGGGAACTAAGATTGCGGAGTGGCCAAAAATAAAGAAAGAAATAAACAAAGGGGGGAAGTGAGGAAAGTCTGATTTTGAATAAGACAGGAGAAAGCTCAGGTTCATTACCCAATTCCCCACTAGTCACCAAGGTTGATGACCTACTAACCTCTCAAACTAACCAAAGGTTTGTCCTCTCAGGGGTCTTCTTTAAAGCAGAGTTGACCAACAGATAAGAATTTGAATCTGAATCAGGCCTTTTTTTTTTTTTGCAATATAGAAACTGGACACCATGACTGCTATAATCAAGGGGTTGAATGTCTTCAAAATACCATTTCTTAAAAAAAAAAAATTGTTCAGGCATTTTAATAGTCACAAATTTCTACAGCACTTCCACAGTTCTCAGTACACTGGGTCACAGAGAACCACTTTAACCTCCAGAACATCTGCTCCATCCCTTGGCAAAATCCAATAAAAAGAAGAAAAATTCTATTCTACTTGAATAAACAGTTTCAATAATTTTAAGAAACAAGAGGTGCTCCAAAAAGTCCAGCTCACTGACTATCTGGTCGTGTGTGTGCGCAAGTCACTCAGTGTCTGACTCTCTGCGACCCATGGACTGACCATATCCAGTCCATGGACTTCTCCAGGCCAGAATCCTGGAGTGGGTAGCTGTTCCTTCTCTGGGGGATCTTCCCAACCTAGGGATCAAACCCAGGTCTCCGGCAGTACAGGTGGATTCTTTACCAGCTGAGCCACAAGGGAAGCCCAACCATCTGGTTAGAAGACTGCATTATGAGACAAGGGGACAAAAACAGTGTCTGAATAGGAAAGGCACACAAGACAGACAAATGGGACCAAGGATCAGGGAGGGAGAGAGTGACTTTTTACTTTAAAAATGTCTGTTTCAGAAATTCAAGTTTTAAAAAAAAAAAGAAAAGAAATTCAAGTTTTTATTTTGTATTCAAAAATAAAATCAAAGAACAAGTTTTGCCAAAATGCACTCTACACAGACTCTAGCAATTAGTAACGGACTGGTTGTTGCTGTTTAGTCGCTAAGTTGTGCCCGACTCTTCGTGACCCCATGGACTGTAGGTTGCCAGGCTCTTCTGTCCACGGGGTTTTCCAAGCAAGAATACTGGAGTGGCTTGCCACTTCCTTTTCCAGCCCTAAATAATTACTTTAAACATGTAAACCTTTATTCCATTCATTCGGTCATTCCATAAACCTTCTCTGAGAACTATCATGAGGAAATTGCACTGTGAAACAGCAGGCCTTTATCAGTCTGGCCAAGTATAAATGGCAGAGGCTAGAAGTCCAAACCTGCTCTTAAGTCCCCGATAGTGCCTTTCACGGCCACATGACTTCAATCACAACCTCCTGAGCCTCACTTTACCCATCTGTAAAATGGTGATAACAGGAATACATTACAGGGTTGCTGTTAAGGATCATGCCAGCCACAGCACTTCACAAACCATGCAGCTTATAAACTACACAGACGGTCCACATGCTGATTGTTGCAATGCTCATTTCATAATAAATATGCTCCTCTTTGTCCAACCAGCAGATCTACCCCGAAGCCCTACTCTCCAGGTCTCAAATAAACACCACATCTTGGTAACCATCCAAGGAGAATTACCACTTAAACATCAAGAGACAGGAGTTTTCTACAACATCAGGCAGGAATCTCCAAGCACTTGAGAATTAAACGTCATTTTCAAATTCTCTTTTATTTCCTCCTAAGTGCTATCAAAAGTAAAAAGACTGATATTTTCAGAAAAAAACAGAAAGAGTACATATTTTAATGATGAAAGTCTCTCAAGAGGCATTGCTTCACTCCTCTGGAGTTATAAACTGTCTAAAATAGGAGAGACACATAAGAAGAGGAAAACTAGAAATGCTCTTGACGGTTACCAGAATACCAAATAAATTCACAAGTTGACTGGCCCTGACTAAATTTAAATGAGCATAATAAAATTTAAAACACATTGCTTATATCCAGAGAAAAGGATACTATCTTTATGTGAGAATAATTAAACAATGCAGACTAACTCATTAGCCCAGAAGCCAAATCAAAATTCCCCACACAAAGCCATGTATTAAATGTTCTTGTAGTTCACAAGGTCCATGGCTTGCAGCAGACAATTTATAGAGATCCAGCTTTATTCAACATATTTTAAAACAAAGAATACTTTGAACTTGTACTCACAATAATGATAAATGTCTATTTTTCTGAACAGTGAGGAAAGGAAATTGAGAAAATGGTCCAAAAAACAGTCCCCACCACTTCCTCATGGAAGCTCTCATGGAACTACAGCTCCAGGAGACAGGTGAGGATGGGGGTGTGGGGGGGCTATTCACGGGACTCCTCCCTTCCCTCCCCGGCCAGCTCATCCACAATAACAGGTCTGTAACATGAAGTCCTCTATTTTGTTCAGTCTTAAATGCTAGGTTTTTTCCCTACATTCAGTGTCTTACAGCAGAGCATACTTGAGATCTCTAATATTATTCAAGTTACATTTAATTTTTTTTTCACAGTAGCTCCAATGGCAATAAGTTTGCAACTATCACGTTGAATCTTTTGAAACTTTAAAGACCTCTTTGCTAGAAAAGAGCACTGGCATGCCAACTGTGTGCATGTAGTACACACAGATAAAAAGAAGCATTTCTCCATAAAACAGTACAAGTGGGGAAACAAAACTGTACCATCATCAGAGAGAGAGAGAGAAAGGCAGGCAGCTAGGTGTAAAACTTGGATACCAAAGGCACAAGAGTGGAGTACCAGTCTTTCTACTAGGAGGTATTTTTATTTCCAATGCACTACTTGTGAGACTCTTATATCACAGAGTGTAGGCTTATGAGATGGTGAAATGGTCCTTGAGCTGATAACCAAAAAAATATAGTGAGAACTGACCTGAAAGATGACAACCAAAAAAAGCTTCAGATGAAGCCCAGGAGGGGGGCAAGCAAAGGAGCAGCCCTGGGCTAGCACGTGGTCCGGGCACCTGGTCATCTCTCAGCGTTCAAGGCAGCCAGAGAGAGCATGTCCAGGAAGACCAGCTGTGTCCTCCCCACCCCAAACCACACTTCCACCTCTACACCTCACCAAGCCTACTCCCGGGAGAGGGCAACCCGAGCACAGGGACTTTCCAGACGGGGAGCAGCACAGAGCTATTGGTTTCTCGGGTCCTCTGTTGAAAATGGGGTCATGGCTGAGGAGCTTTCAAATAGTCAGAAAGTGGCACTCATGAAAAGTCTGCACTCTGAAGACTCCACTTTGAGGTTTATGACAGATTCTACAATGTCTGATCCTTGAAACAAATAGTACTATAAACCTACCCCAAGGGCTATCTTTATTTTGCCTACACTCAGTTCTCCGTCCAGCCGGCACTGACAGAAAAGATCACAGAAAGACCTATTGGGAGATCACGTCAAAAACAGGAAAACTGCAGTCCAAGCACACACAAGTCTTTGGAACTGAACATCTACACTGCTGAAGCAGCACCGAAACGACAAACGACAGTAATCCAGGGGCCCAAGGCCAGGGAATTCCACTGCAGACAGATCTATCTGTTCTGTGCCACAGTGATTCCTGCCTGTGTGGCAGGAAAGAGAACGGTGACAGCGTGGTTACAGATTCAAAAGCAAGCACTTCCCACTGGCTTTCATACTTAGTGTATTGTCAGTAAGAGTGTCCTCAGCAACCTCCTTCAATGTGCCACTTGTAAAGCCAGATCTCGTAACAGCAAGTACTTGCATGTCTGAAATTTGTAAAAACACAAACAAACAAACAAAAAAACTTGATGTAACTACTTCAGGTTGAGATGACACAACTTTTCTCAATTACTTGAATATTACAGTCTGAGCACAGCAGAAAGTAAATGTGCCACTAGGCCTGGCATTAAATAATCATTACACTTTGGAATCTTTTTCTTCCTTAAGTTTTCCTATGTGACCCACTATTCAAGTCGTGTCAGTTCGATATTCAAAAAAATCTGAAATAAACATCCTAACTTTTGCTCTGGAGAGGAATTTAGAGTGAGGCGGGTTCACTTATTACTTGCCATCACTTCATCACTTGGTCCCCACAAGGTGGGCTCCGGAGCGTGAGGGGAGGCCCTGGGTGGGGCTCACCTCCACTGCTGTCTGCAGGAACCCCTGAGGAGACCATCACCTCAAACTTTAAACAGTGTATCTAGTGTGAGGACCTGTTTCAAGATCTTGCTGTCACTCTACAAGCGAACACTGGTATCTCCAAATATCCTATATTTCAAATAACTGTATTTGCTTCAGCTGCTCACTATGAAACGCCAGTAAAAATGCTTCTCTTCGGAGAACTACTAACAGCTGTCAGCTACAAAGATACTCAATGCGTCCGTAACACTCAACATCTGCTGTAAACTGGATCCAAGAAACCCCAGTGTAAAATCAGGGGCCACATTATTTTATCAGAGGTAAGGAAAAGACTGGCGTGAGCCCGCTGCAGAGGACCAGAACAGGAGCAACCACATGATATTCAAACAGGGTGTAAGAAGCGTTACTGTAGAGATTTCTCTAAGAACAACTGCAATGATCACAAACGCTTCTTCTGGTTTAAGACAGCACTGGTCAGTTCAAATTAATTATCCCAAATCATTTCATCAGTTCCCTCGTGAGGACAAATATTAATCAGAGATGTACTTTCACCTCAATTGCCAAAGTTCATTATTTGGGTTTGTTAAAATGTGTTGAAAGCTATCCACATTAGAAAGGTTTCCAAGTTTTTCACTGTTTCACATCAATCTAGGGAAAAGGGTTCAAATCAATACTATGGAAATAGGATATAATCTATAAATGTTTTAAACTGTAACCTTAAAAATCCAATTTTAAAATAGGACCCTTAAGAAAACCTAAGGAAAAAACATAACAAAATAGAGCCCTTACTGCTAATCTGCAGTTGTGAACCACCACGGTAAACACGTTATATGCATCATAGTGCTTAGCACAGGCTGATCGCTCAATCGGTATTTGTTGAATTAATGAATGGCAATGACCAAGGCAGTACCCTTAGGACAGGAGGTAACTGAATAAAACTAAATTATTAAAATGTTCAACCTGAAAAAAAAAATTTAAAAATAAATAAATTTAAAAAAAAATAAAATAAAATGTTCAGCCTGACTTAAGCAGGATCCAACCATTAAATCCTGTCACATACATGATTTCACTACCTGTTTTCATACTACACTTCTAAAAAGAAAATTATGAAAAGTATGAGAAATCATACCATTTCCTTTCCTACCTTGTCTATGCTAGAACTTAAAAGCATTTCAATCATACTTTAAAAGAATAAACCCAAAGTGTTGCTAACATTTATGTTCAGCCAACTGTTGCCACCTTAATTTTCCAAAGATGTACAACATGCAGGCAATAATGCTGTATAAAACAAATACTAGGACAAAGAAAGAAAACGAAATTACAATCATGTTTACATATTATCACTGCTCATTAACATTTCAATTTTGCCCTGTGACTGGTGCTTATGATAATGAAGTGAATTATGCCTAAACATGCTTCTTTCTGTTCAAAATCACTACAACTACGACCCATTCGTTCACAATGAACCTTGTACCTATTTTGTAGCTATCTATCTTAAAATTTAAGTTGAGAAAAAGGCAAATACTAAATCTCTTAAGGAAAGAAATCTTTGAATTACACACTTGTAAAACTTACTCAACCACTAAGCCCTTTTTTTTGTGCATAGAACTTTACTGAGTTACTTTCAAAAGCAGAGGTACTAGTGAACAAAAAGTTAAAGGCGGACAGTTATAAAGTAAACCAAAGCGCCAAAAATTTTAAAAAATTGCAGCTTCCTGTAAGATCTCATTTTTAAGTTATCGCCTCTTAAATTCCGCGACACGCGTTAATTACAAATTATTAAAACCTACTCCATTCCCAAAAGGGCAACAAAAACCAAATGCTTAGAAAGGGTTATGATTTACCGGCCACCAGTTTTCCAATAGCTACTTTGTTCCACTTCCCTATATTTAATACAAAGTTAACACTACAACACACTGAGTTGAAACAAAAAAGTGCAACAACTTCTATGGATTGGAAGTCGACAAATTAGTGGTCTACACAGAAAGCCCGACAAATAAGACCACATGCTGATTTTCAAACCGAGCAACTGTATTTGGGGGAGTGGGGAGGACTGAGTTCAACTCTACACTATCTCCCTAAAAGCGTGCTCGTTCCTCTTTCTTTCCACTACGGGATTAAGTGGCCCCTAAGCCTGAGAGACCGCTCTGACAGTGTGCGTTAGTATAGTGTCAGCCGGGCTGAGACGGATTCATGCAAAGGATGTCACTCAAAGGCAGGTATTAATAAAAGTACGGTCCGGGCGAGTTATTTCGAGTCCCCTTTGCAACAGTAACCTTAAGCTGCTCCTCAGTCACTTCAATCTAAAAGCCAGGAAACCAGCAATCCCCCTCACTCCCACCAAACCCCCGCCACGGGGTCAATCAAACTGCGAAAGCAACCTTTAGTGTCAAGGGGAAAACGGTGAACCCCCAAATCTTCGTGGTTCGCTGCGGGCAGAGAGGCAACCGGAGGGCGTGGAAGGCTCTGCCGCTCCCGGGCCTCCCGAAGCCCCCCGGCAGCCTCCCGGGACGGCCAGGGCCCCATCCTTACCGCCGGCTCGCCCCGCGGTCCAGCCCTGAGGTTAACCCCTTCGCGGCCCCCCATACCCTCTCCAGGCCGGCCCGGGCGCCCCTTCTCCGCCGCCCCCACGAGGTGGGGCCCGGCGGGCTCGGGCGCGGGGCGGGCCGGGCTGAGGGCGGCCGAGGCGCGGAGGCGGCGGGAGGCTCGGGGCCTAGTCCCGGGCAGCGTGTCCCGGCGCCCTCCCCCACTCCCACACGCTCGCTCAGGGCCGGGGTGCGCCCGCCCGCCCGTCCGCCCCGGCGCCCGCCCGCTCGCGGCCTGGGGCCCCTTCCCGCCGAGGGCGCCGGCTGGCGGCTACCTGCGGGCTGCGGAGGGCCATGGCGGCCCGTTTCAATGAGCCTCGGCGCTCGTCCGGCTCCTCACGCTGCTTCCCCCGCCGCCGCCATCTTCTCGCCCGCACATACACACTCGCATCGGCCGCCGCGCCTGCGCGCTGGCCGCGCGCCGCGGGGCGCGGGGAGGCCGGGCGCGCCAGGCGTGCGCTGCGCATGCGCGGCCGACAGGTGGGCGTGCGCGGCGGGAGCCGGCCCGGGGTGGACCCTGAGCCCGCACCCCTAGGCGGATGCGGGCCCGCCTGCAGCAGACCAGAGCTCCCGGGCCCGGAGGGGAAAGCGCGGGGAACAGAGGTGATAACGCCAGAGCGCCTACTCGGCCTGGGCTTCTGGGAGGTCACCTGGGCGGTGCTGGGCGAGACTCGGGAAGTACGGGCCGGGAGCTGCGGCCTGAGGTCGTCCCGCTCCGCCGAACCCTTGGCTGAAGATCTCAGAGCAGTCGCGTTTATGGATGTCGCATCCACCCATTCATTCATTTGTTCACTTTTCATTCATTCCACAAACACACTGAGCGCCTGCATTGTGCCACGCCTTTAACTAGGCATCGGAGAATATTTTTAAAAAATAAAAACGCACCCGTAAAGCGTTTAGGATTGGGGCCTGGCAAATGGTAAACATCCAGTAAGTGTTACCTATCACACACCTACATGCAAGTGTGCGGACAGACCAGTTTTCGGGTCATTGGTTCCAGAAACAGTGAGCCCCACCTGACCATGCAGGGTACCACCTGCTTCGGCCCCTCCAGCTGAGTCTTTGGGTTCGTCACCCGTGAATAAGGTTAATAAAATTTCTTAACTCATAAGATTTCTGTGAGGAGCAGATTAAATGAGTGTGAACACACTGGCAAAAAAAAAAAAAAAAAGAAACAACTTTTAAAAGCTAGGGAAACAATAATATTGTATCCATGCTGTGATTAAAACCACAGGAAAAAAACCTACCTATATATAAAGGCAGGGAGGGATATGAAAACCCACTGATGACTGATGGTGGTTTACATCTGGTTTTTATTGTAACGGTGCTTGAACAAAAAATCTAAATTATGATCAGTGAGACCCAGTTCTAATTTTCAAATCAGTGCAGAGACAGTACCAGGATAACACGTTATTTTCTTCCTTTTTTTTTTTTTCTTTTTATTTACCACTGGCCTGCCAGAGAATTTCAACAGCATGTTTTGTTTGTTTTTTTTTAATGGTGGCACCACTTGATTTCAATACAAGGAGATACATGTGAAAAGGGAAATACGAGCAAGCACTGGGGGTGCCGGGCTTCCCTGGTGGCTCAGATGGTAAAGCATCTGCCTGCAATGCAAGAGACCCAGATTCGACCCCTGGGTTGGGAAGATCCTGTGGAGTAGGAAATGGCAACCCACTCCAGTATTCTTGCCTGGAGAACTTCATGGACATTGGTGCCTGGTGGGCTACAGTCCATGGGATTGCAGAGTCAGACATGACTGAGCAACTAACTAACTAACACACTTCCTTGTAGGCCCTACAGTCCTTAGCAGGCCCTTATACTTGCAATGAGAACCAGGGGAGGAAAGCACAGTCAAGAAAGACCTGAAAGGGACTTCCCTGGTGGTCCAGTGGTTAAGAAGCCACCTTCCAATGCAGGGACATAGGTTCAATCCCTGGTTGGGAAACTAAGACCTCCACATGCTGTGGGCCTCTACCCCACAACTAGAGAGCCAGAAAGCCTGCACACTGGAACAAACTCCTACCACAGCCCCCCCCCCCCCAAAGGAAGCCTAAAATAAAATCCCAACACCCCCATTCACTGGGCTGCATGAATTTCAGCAGGTAAACTTTCTTAAACTTTCTGTTAATTTTTTGTAAAAGGAGGTGTGGTAAGCAGAGTCATCCCATCCCCAAAATGTCCACTTCCCAATCTCCAGAACCTGTACAGATGTGACTTTACATTGCAAAGGGACTTTGCAGATGGGGTTAAATTGAAGACTTTGAGATAAAGAGATTATTCTGGATTAAATGGGTGGGACCCATGTAAACATGAAGATCCTTTAAAAAAGAAAGAGGGAAGAAGCCAGAGAATCAGACAATCAGAGAAATTAACAACTAAGTGGGGAGGGAAGACAGAGTGAGAGAGATTTCAAGATGCTAGGCTGCTGGCTTTGAAGATGGAGGAATGCCGTTCTAGAAACTAGAAAAGACACAGATTTTCTCCTAAAACCTCCAGAAAGAAGACAGCCTTGCCTACGACTTGTCTTCAGCCCAGTGAATCTTCTGACCTACAGAACTGCAAAATTATTTGTAAACCAGTAAATTTGTGGCCACTTGTTACAGCAGCAACAGGAAATTAACACAGGGGAATAATACAATCTACTTTGCAAGCATGTTGCCAGGAGGAAACTAATATATCTAGCTCATGGAATATGGTACCTAGCACTTTTTAACTACCAATCAATTAATGATAAGGGACTTTTTATTATATCCCAGGGAAGCTATAAGTTTTCTCCAAGGAGGTAACATCTGAGCTAAGCCTTGATAACTACCTCTTGACAGGGGCCCCATATTTTCCCATCTAAACCAATGGCTATATGGTCTGACAAGCAGGAGTTAATTCTTGGGTCCAAGGGTTTAGACTTTTTCAGTTAGACCTATCCTACATGGAAAATTCTTTCCTGAAACTCTGATAGTCTAGAAGAGTACCGATAGCTATGTGACCTTGGGCAAGTACCTACCTCTCTGGACCTCAGTTTCCTCCTCTGTAAAACGGGAGGAATGATACCTTTCAGGAATGTAGTGGAAATGAATACAATAACAAGAAAATGTATGTAAATTACTTAGTAAGATGTTCAGCATAGAGCAAGAGCTCCATAAATGATGGAAATTATTGTTATGATTCCCAGATTTTTTGGAAAGGGAGATAATGTTTGCAAGGGCACGGTGTGTTTGACAGGATATTGCCAGTAATAAATTTCAAGTTTTCTAAGAAAAATTGGAAATTGGGGAGACATATCCACCATTGTGAGCTGAGCAGCTTCCCAACATTTAAAGACTTTTCTGATGAGATTGATGGTGATAGTAACAAATGAGTGTTGTTGTTGTTTTTTAATGCTAATGGAATATTTCATATTTGGAAGGTGTGCATAATTCACTGAATCAGTGTTTTCCAAATGACCCATGTAGGATGTTATAAAATCATGCATGAATAAAAGATCCATTCAAAATACTAAGATAGACCAGTGGATTTTAATCTAACAGAGATTGAAAAATTCATTGAGATGATTTCACATTCCACTTTGCAGTTTTCCTTTAAGAAAACTGCTTTTCATAAGCAACAAATAAAAATATACACAATTACTGGAAAAGGCCCTTCCTAATTTTCTTCTTAAAAAAAAAAGTCCATTCCTTTTTGAGAACTATACTTTTTAGGAAAATACTCCTCTCTGCCTTCCCAGCTGCATGCCCTGTGTGAGGCTGGATTTTCTTCACACTTGAATCAAAGCGACATATCACAAGCAACTAAAGTCACAAGCAATAAGAGAATGCAGCTGCAAAATATAAAACAATGCTACTCTTCTCAACACCATTTTGCCATTGTTTTGAAAAGTTATATTTCATTAAAAATATTTTATGTTTTACACTGATACACAATGAATTTATGAGAAATAAATTGTCACACATTTTTATGAATATTTTGGTTTTCATTCCTAACTGGTAAATGGTGATCAGATAGAATTCACAAAAACAAAAGTTTTGGGGATCAGCAATAATTTTGTAAAATGAAAAGAAATCTGAGGACTTCCCTGATGGCACGGGGGATAAGAATCTGTCTGCCAATGCAGGGGAACACAGGTTCAATCCTGGGTTCGGGAAGATTCTACATGATCTGGAGCAAAGTAAGCCCAGGCATCACAGTATCCAGCCTCTGCTCTAGAACCCATGAGCCAAGCTACTGAGCCTCATGCTGCAACTACTGAAGCCCGATTACCTACAGCCCGTGCTCCACAACAGAAGTCACCACAGTAAGAAGGCTTCACACCACAACAAAGAGTAGCCCCTGCTCACTACAACTAGAGAAAGCCCTCAAAAAAACAGTGAAGAACCAATGCAGCCAGAAAAAAACAAACACTAAGAATTTTGAGAAGGACACCTTGGCACCAGGCAGGTCCCCCACTTCACTTTGAATGTGCCGCTCTGCCTGCCTGGAACTTTTTCCCCTTACTCCCTCAGATCTCTGGTTTCTTATGGCCACCAGCTCCAAAAGGACTTTTCTCAAAGGAACTCTTCTCTGCCCAACCATGGTCTCTCCTGTTCTGTTTTTGTTTTTCCCCTCCACAGCACTTCTCACTGAATGACAGTGTGCAGAATATTTATTTTCAGTGTGGATTATCCATCTCCTCCACTAGACTCTAAGCTCCAGGAAGCTTACCTTTATTCCCTGATATTTTTACACACCTGTAACAAGCAGAGACATGACTTTGCCAACAAAGGTCCATCTACTCAAGGCTATGGTTTTTCCAGTGGTCATGTATGGATGTGAGAGTTGGACTGTGAAGAAAGCTGAGTGCCGAAGAATTGATGCTTTTGAACTGTGATGTTGGAAAAGACTCTTGAGAGTCCCTTGGACTGCAAGGAGATCCAACTAGTCCATCCTAAAAGAGATCACTCCTGGGTGTTCATTGGAAGAACTAATGCTGAAGTTGAAACTCCAATACTTTGGTCACCTCATGCAAAGAGCTGACTCATTTGAAAAGACCCTGATGCTGGGAGGGATTGGAGGCAGGAGGAGAAGGGGATAACAGAGGATGAGATGGCTGGATGGCATCACCGACTCGATGGTCATGAGTTTGAGTAAACTCCGGCGGGAGTTGGTGATGGACAGGGAGGCTTGGTGTACTGCAGTCCATGGGGTCGAAAAGAGTTGGACATGACTGAGTGACTGAACTGAACTGAACTGAACTGTTCCAGATATTTGGCAGCCTTTCAATAGATTTTTTTTGAATGAATGAATGAACTAGTGACCATTTTTAATTCTCAGAAAGCCCAGTGAGGTGAAGACTATTGGTTTCCCCATTTGGGGGCTGAGGAAGCTGAAAGAGGGGCTTCCCTGATAGCTCAGTTGTAAGGAATCCACCTGCAATGCAGGAGGCCCCAGTTTGATTCCTGGGTCAGGAAGAGCCACTGGAGAAGGGATAGGCTACCCACTACAGTATTGAAAGCTGAAAGAAGTCAAGCCATCACTTTGTTTTTTAAGCAGTTTCACAAGATAGAACTATAGTTTTGCTTTTTAAGATTGATTGATTTATGGTGGCACTGGGTCTTCATTGCTACAGGCAGACTTTCTCTAGTTGCGGCAAGAGGGGCTATTCTGCGTTTCAGTGAAAGAGCTCTACAGCCTTTGGGCTCAGTAGTTGTCACATGAGCTTAGTTGCTCTGTGGCATATGACATCTTCCTGGACCAGGGATTGAACCCATGTCCTCTTCATTTGCAGGCAGATTCTTAACCACTGGACCACCAGGGAAGCCCAAACCACCACTTCTTCTTCTTTTTTTTTTTTTTTCAAATCACTACTAAGGTTTGCCAAAGGCCTGCTTGGGATCTGATTTGGAAATTGGGTCAAACCATAAAGACACTCTTACTTTTTTTTTTTTTTTTTTGGTCCCACCATGTGGCACACAGAACTTCCCTGACCAGGGATTGAATCTGTGCCCCTTGCAGCAGAAGTATGGAATGTTGACCACTAGACCACCAGGGAAATCCTTTCTTTCCCCCTCTCTCTCTTTCTTTTTAAAAATTTTATTAAAAAAAAAAATTAGCTTTGCGCAGGGGCAGTATCGTAGCCAATGAGGTTTATCCGAGGCGCGATTATTGCTAATTGGAAAAAATAAATAAATAAAATAAAAAAAAAATTTATTTTATTGAAGTATAATTGATTTTAAATGTTGTGATAATTTCTGCTATACAGCAGAGGGATTCAGCTATACATATAGCAGATTCTTTTTCATATTCTTTCCCATTGTGGTTGATTCAGGATGCTGAATATAGCTCCCTGTGCTCTATAATAGGACCCCGTTATTTATCAATTCTCTATACACTAGCTTGTATCTCCTAATCCCAAACCACCAATTACCCCTCCCCCACTGCCCTGCCCCTTGGCAACCACAGCCTGTTCTCTATGTCTGTGGGTCTGTTTCTGTTTTGTAGATAAGGTGATTTGTATCATATTTCAGATTCCACATAAAAGCAGTATTATATAATGTTTCTTTCCCTTTCTAACTTCCCTTAGTGTGATCATCTCTAGGTCCATCCATGTTGCTGAAAATGGAATTATTTCATACAAAAAGACATCTTTGAGACAATCTAGTAGTGTGCGTAAGGCCTAGAGACCAAGGAATTAACTGCCAACAAATATATTGGGTGTGCTAGTGGAACTGGGGCTGTTCTAGAAAACCCCACTTTTGTTTCAAGGGATGTTGCTGAGATATGGGCTTCCCTGGTGGC
Source organism: Muntiacus reevesi (assembly GCF_963930625.1). NCBI lineage: Eukaryota > Metazoa > Chordata > Mammalia > Artiodactyla > Cervidae > Muntiacus > Muntiacus reevesi. The sequence continues at coordinate 224,302,698 of NC_089250.1, read as the reverse complement.
TCAGATGGTAAAGAATCTGCCTGCAATGCAGAAGACCTGAGTTTGATCTCTGAGTCGGGAAAATACCCTGGAGCACAGAATGGCTATCCACTCCAGTATTCCTGCCTGGAGAATTCCATGGACAGAGGATCCCATTGGGCTGCAGTCCATGGGGTCACAAAGACTTGAGCACTAGTGAACGACTAACATGTGCTGAAATATATCCAGGTGAAATGACAGGATGTATGGGATTTGCTTGAAAAATATTTAAGGCCAAAAAAAAAAGAAAAAAACAACAGGAAGGATAAAGTAGTAAGTGAAGCAAACAAGATGAAATCTTGAGAACCGTTGAATCTAAGAGATGAGAGTATCTCATCAGGTTCTCTGAGAAGCGAGAGGGAAAATGGGAAGGGGCTGGGGGCAGCGGGTAGAGAGTTGGACGGGTGCCTGGCAGGGCTGTCCCCTGGGCAGGAGTGGGGATGGGGAAGGGTCAGGTAAAAGCCCTTGAACCAAATTTGTGCATCTGAGTAATCTCATTCTCCTGTTCTAGGCAAGAAACAACCTGCCTAGTAGCTGTATGAGCTTCCTAAGGCTGCTGTGACAAGCAGATGTTCTGAGGGAGCATCTATTTCAGGCCTCTCTGCAGCTTCTGGTGCTGCCAGTGATCCTTGGCCTAGCACTTCAGCACTCCAGTCTCTGCCTGTGTTGTCACGTGGCCTTCTTCCCTCTGTGTCATTTAATAAAATCAACTCTGGGGGTTTTCATCCCAGAGCAGAATGGAGCCTCAGGTTGTCCCCCCTGAGCCGCCCTAATCACGGCTTGCTCTGCAGGGCATATTATCTCAAGTATGTTTAATCTTTAAACATCAACATCAAATTCAGCCCAGCAACCTGCCCAAGGAAGGAAGCGAGCAGATGGACCAGGAAATGCAGGTTGCTGCCTCTCATATCAGCTCCCCAAAGGACGTGTTCACGCGTTTATTTCTTCTCCTTTTGCCCTTTTATTCTGACTGGCAGAACTCATGCAGTTGAAGTCTCTTCTGGAGCAGAACACCTATACAGTGTATTTCCTCTCTCCTCTGTCATACTTATTTCCTCATCTCTGCCCTCCCCAGGGTTGGGCACTGTCCCCAGACCACAGAACAGGTGCCTCTATCTTAAAGGATCTTGGCCAGGGGGAAAGTGCTCAAGAAGAGGAGTAAGCCAAGGTAAGAAGTACCAAGGGTCTGGATTGCATTGATTCTTGCCTCAAGTCACTCTGAATCCCTTAATGAATCATTGATTTTCTATAACTCAGTTATCACATAAGAGGAAAGTCCAGTGTGTCCTGCCAGCCTCACAGCATAGATACTGAAATGGACTGGCATGATGAAAGGAAGCTTATATCCTGTAGACTAATTAGCTGCCATGTGTTCATGTTTCCACTGAGTTAAAGCAGTGACATCACTATTTAATACTCTTTCACATTTCTTGATCCAGTCACCCCTACCAACCTTTCCCATTCTTCCAAGAAATTCTTATTTTTCATTGATATTCAGCTAACATTTTTTTTTCCTGCAAAACAGACAGCTGGGGGTGGGGATAGGATAGCTTTCTTTCAGTCTTCTTTAACCTAGAAAAATAAGTATCCTTTCTATTCTCAAGTGAAGATTGATTACTATAATGCAAGAGTTTTGGGGGGACTTCCCTGGTAGTTCAGTGGCTAAGACTCTGCTCTTCCAATGCAGGGGGCCTGGATTTGATCCCTGGTCAGGGAACTTAGATCCCACATGCCTCAACTAAAAGTTTGCATGCCAAGTTTAAAGATTAAGCATGTCACAAATATATTTTTAATAGCTTTGTTTAGCCCATAGGAAACATCCTGGTCAGGCCCACCTGTGAATGATTGCAGGAAGGAAGAAATTAACACAACCCTCCAGAGGCAGCCCAGAACCAGAAAGCGTCTTGCTTTCTTCCCTCCCCTTTTAGTGTAAAAGAAGTCTGAATTCTAACTCAGACAAAATGGTTCTTTGGTGCACAGGTAGGCCCACCTTCTTCTTGGTTTGCCATCTTTCCAAGTAAAGCTACTATTCTTTGCCCCCCAAACTCATCTCTTCATTATTGACGTGTCTATGGTGAGCAGTATGAGCTTAGACTCAGTAACACCAGGATAGATCGGAGCCCAATGAGAAGGGCAGCCTTGTAATGCAGCCACACATGGCACACCAAGGTTCTAATGGGTGGGCAGCTTGTGGTCAGGTGAGAACCCCCACTTTGGAAGGAGCCAAGCAGGAACTATAGCCAACATCCTGTAATAGTGCATGTGCTCAGTCGTTCAGCCATGTCTGACTCTCTGCAGCTCCATGGACTGTAATCTGCCAGGCTCCTCTGTCCACGAGAGTATCCCAGGCAAGAATACTGGAGTGGGTTGCCATTTCCTCCTCCAGGGGATCTTCCCAACCCAGAGATTGAACTCTCATCTCCTGCATCTTCTGCAATGGCAGGTGGATTCTTTACCACTGAGTCACCTGGGAAGCCCATCCTACAATAAACCATAATACAAAAGAATATAAAAAAGAATGTGTACATATGTATACTGCTGCTACTGCTAAGTTACGTCAGTCGTGTCCGACTCTGTGCGACCCCATAGACGGCAGCCCACCAGGCTTCCATCCCTGGGATTCTCCAGGCAAGAACACTGGAGTGGGTTGCCATGTCCTTCTCCTGTGTACATATGTATAACTGAATCGCATTGTTGTACACCTGAAACTAACACAATACTGTAAATCAACTACATGTCAATTTAAAAAAAAGCAGATTTTAGCAGAGATAAAAGATGGAGAGAGAGAGACAAAGACAGAGGTAAGAAACAGCTGACATTTCTTGGGTCCCTGGATACAGCAGATTGAATCTGCGGACAACTCAGAATTCCACATGAACTGAGACCCCCAACCCTTTCAAACCTTTGCCACTTTGGACTGGCATTTTGTTACTTACCACCAAGTGAGTGCCATAAATACATTAATATTGTTGGTGTGTAAGTGTCATTTTCACAAAGTTAGAACATGACATTCAAATATAATAGTGAACCCATGTCAGAGGTTCACTAAGCTTATTGATAAGGAAGGCAGCAGAGTGGGGGGATGGATTCAAGGAAAGATGCAAAGTAGAGTCTGTATAGTTATTGAAAGAAAGAATGGTGGAACTTTTTTTTCTTTTTGACTGCTTCGTGTGACATGCAGGATCTTAGTTCTCTGATCAGGGATCGAACACATGCCCCCTGCAGTGGAAGTTCAGAGTCCTAACCAGTGTACCACCACAGAAGTCCCCACATTTTCATTTTAGAAAGACATCTCAGATATTAGCAGGTAAATTGTTGGAGATGGGAAGGTGGTGAGGTTGGGGGAGTGCAAAGAGATAGGAGGGCTTGATACTAGTTAAGAGCCTTCAACTGAATCCCAGGCTGGAGATACTTTGTGAGCTCCTGGATATAGCCATGCCTGAAGCTAGAAAAAGTTCATAGACTTCCCAATTAAGTCATCCTGAATAGGATGCTACAGAGGAGCCAGCTAACAGGGGAAATAATGGAAAGACATTAATGTGATGGAACTTGTTAGCTGATGTCAAAGGTAAGAGAGGCAACATTATTCTAATGTCATTTGGATTTCCGATTTGTTTTAGTGGGTAGAGGAAACAGCCTAAGATGAGGTGTTTAACTATTATTAGAAGTGAAATGGAGTAGGACCTGGGGTGCCCTCCATAGTACAAATCCTTTCTGTGTGCGCCATTTCTCATTTGTAAGAAATAGGCTTCATTCAGCCCTCTTGAACATCCCTGAATCCCAAAGGGCAGATTCAGATAGTTGCCTATCAGGGAAGGGAAAGAAAGTGTGTTGCCAGGCTGCTCTGTTCATGGAATTCTCCAGGCAAGAATGCTGGAGTGGGAAGCCGTTCCCTTCTCTGGGAGATCTTCCTGACCCAGGGATTGAACCTGGGTCTCCTGCACTGTAGGCAGATTCTTTACCATCTGAGCCATGAGGGAAGCCCAGAAACAAGCAAGGAGCAGCCAAGAAACAATAGTGTAGATTTGGGGTAGAGTCCTGGTTCCCTCTCAAACAATATCTTCGGGTTCTTCTGCAGAAACTAAGGCTCCCACCCAGGTGGATAACTTCAGGCTGAACACTAGATTCCTGGAGCATCACCCTGTTACCTCACCACCAACCAATCAGAAGAAAGTCACACCCCCTGCAGCCCTCACCTGAATTTTGTCTATGAGAATTCTAACAACCATCAGTGAGTTTGGGTTTCTCTGAGCATGAGCCACCTATTCTCCTTGCTTGACCCTACAATTAATCTTTCTCTGCTTCAAACTCTGAGGTTTTGGTTTGTTTGACCTCACTGCGTTGGACACATGAACTTGCCTTCGGTAACAGAACCTCTCTGGTTGCTCAGCTCAGGTGAGAGAGAGAAACACAAGCCAAGGGAGTGACAGTCTTCCTTCAGAGGCACAGTGCCTTATCTTTTTCTTCATTTCCATCAACAGGGCTTTGTGAACAACACACCCACACTGACTAGGCCACATGCTGACTTACCTTGCTCTACTTCTGAGTTAAATGCTCCAAGGCTTCAATTTCAGTTCTGCCCCGCCCCCAGCAAGAGATTTAATTTTTCTGTCTCTGTTTCTTCATCTCGGATGCATCTTCATCATGGCCGTGAAGACACATCAAAGCCCTAGGGCTCTGCATGATGCCTGGTCCATGATAAGTGCTTTATAAGGGGTGGAAATTACCATGATCATTCTGGGTTCTCCAAACCAACAAACATTTTTTGACTAACTGGCTTGTGACATGGATTGTTTCTTTCCAATTTAAGATGCTTTCTTTTCACAGAGGATTAAAAAATAATAAAAGCGTAATTACCATTGGGTAGGTAATTACTATGCTGTGCTTGCTCTATGATTAAATAAAAGTATTTTGCATATAAGTTAGTGTTGCTGCTATTAGCAGTATTGATATATTAGTTATGCAATAATTTTTAATTTATCAGCATGTGCAGGTTCCGGGGAGGGCAGCCTCCCAGGAAAGGAGAGGGGCACCTGACCACATTGCCCCCACTGCAGGCGGTCCAGGCACTGGGACTCCAAACTTCCACTGCAGGGGCAAAGGTTCAATCCCTGGTCAGGGAACTAAGACCTCCCACATGCTATGCCACGCAGACAAAAAAAGAAAAAAATGCTGCTTTTCCAAAACTGCTGCCATTTTACTGGTGGTGGCAAAGCAAGTCAGATAAAGAGTAAAGAAAATTTTGCACGCAGAGCCCTGGCCACCTGCAGGCTTGAATATATTTTATGTTAAGATTTTTTTAAAAGGGGAAAGGATGGACAGTACACAGGACCCTAGGCTGAATTCTTTCAGAATTTGGCCCATGTAGTCAGTTCCCTGAGTCTGTTTTCTTGGGGCTGTTAGTCAGCGTTCTCTTGAGAATGGAACGAATAGAAAGTGTGTGTGTGTGTGTGTGTGTGTGTGTGTGTGTGTGTGTGTGTGTGTATAGAGAGAGAGAGAGAGACATTTATCTTAAGAAATTGGCTCATGCAATTACAGAGGCTGGCAAGCCCCAAATCTGCAGGATTGGTTGGCAGGCTGGATACCCTGAGAAGAGCCAGTGTGTTGTAGTTCAGGTCTGAAGGCTGTCTGCTGGCAGAATTCCCTCTTGCTCTGGGGAGGATGCTCTCTGTGCTAGTCAGGCCTTCACCTCATTGAAGGCCCACCCACATGATGGAGAGCCTCCTGCTATACCCAAAGTTCACCGATTTAAATGTTCGTGTCATCCAAATAACACTTTCACAGAAACACTCAGAGTAATGTTTGACTAAATATATGGGCACTGTTACTCAGCCAAGTTGATACATATAATTAACCATCACATATGCATTAACCAGACCAAGATTCTAGATACGCAAAACCGAGAGCCAGACCTTAAAACATAGTAACCACATCATGCCACTGTCTTCCATGAGGAATCCTATGGAGGATTCTTTGACATCTCTGTGACATCTTTCCAAATGGGTGATGGGAATATCACCAAATCTTTTCAGAGTTGATGAGACACAGAAATCTTTTAGCTTCCTGTTTCCTAAAAGGTGTTATGATGACATAAAATCTCTACAGTTACTTTTGTTTACTTTTAAAAAGTTTTATTTTTGTTTATTTTGGCTGTTCTGAGTCTTTTTTGCTGCATGGGTTTTTCTCTAGTTGCAGTGAATAGGGGCTATTCTTCTTTGGGGTGCATGGGCTTCTCATTTATGGAGGCTTCTCCTGTTGCAGAGCACAGGCTCTAGGGTGTGTGGGGTTCAGTACTTGCAGCTCCCAGGTTCTAGAGCACAGGCTCAATAGTTATGGTACTTGGGATTTGTTGCTCCAAGGCATCTGGGATCTTCCCAGATTAGGGATTGAACCCATGTCTTCTACAATGGCAGGTGGATTCTTTACCACTGAGTCACCAGGGAAGCCCTCTATAGTTATTAGCAAGGAGGCACAAACAAGCTTGAGAAACCTTGGGTTAACCAGAGCTGTGTTAGTTACTCAGTTGTGTCCAACCGTTTGCGACCCCATGGGCTATAGCCTGCCAGCTTCCTCTGTCCATGGGATTCTCCAGGCAAGGATACTGGAGTGGGTTACCATGCTCTTCTCCAGGGGATTGTCCTGACCCAGGGATGGAACCTGGGTCTCCTGTATTGCAGGCAGACTCTTTACCATCTGAGCCACCAGGGAAGGGTCCTAACCAAAGTTAGGTAGGTGTCTTTAATGGGACTTTCAGAGGCTATAATATACAAATGTGTAGCCTGCTGTGAGTCTCCAAGAGGAAGATCTCACCTCAGAGTTTCCTAAACATTTCCTGACCTAAACATTTTCCTCTGGGGCAGCTGCATAGGAGACAAGGGTGAGGCAGGTCACACTCTGGGGGACATCTCAGTCACAGTGTAAACAACTGAGATTTAAGAGATAAAATCTCTTGTCCAGTGGCATGTTTCAGAGTGAAAGCGAAAAGCCACATTCCTGAAGCACAGCCCTGCGCTCCGTCCGTGAGGCCCAGGTGAGATCTAGTCCCTGTCCTAAAAGCAGGAGACACCAAGCAGAGCCTTGTTTGAGGCTAATTAGTTAGGAAGATCAGACTGGAATCCTGGTCTCTTGAATTTCAGTCTGGAACAAAAAAAGAAAGCCCACAGCATTGAGGCACTTAGAACTGCAGACAGGAGTTATATTTTTAGTGACTTTAGGTGACCCCTGGGAAGATGAATCACTGCTATGGCACGCCTGGTCAAAAGATTCCACTTGAGCCAAGCATGAAGTCCCAGCGCCAGCGGATGCTGGAGACGATTCAAAGGGTCGGGCCACACCCTAGCACTTCCTGCCTCCCATCAACAAGAAAGTGCACAGATGAGGTTCACTTTCCCTGGGATGCAGCAGGTGTGTGGCCCTGCAGAGGTTTGCCCTGCAAGGAGACCTCGCCAGCCTTCTTGAGCCCAAGTCTTTGGCTACCCCCGGGCTGAGTTGGACTTTAACCAGAGGGACGCCCCGTGGTTCAGGTTTGGTCAGTTTAAACCGGGCACAGCTGCTAGGGATCTGGCAGACTCATAGCTCAGGAAAGCCTGCAGGGGCAGAAAGGAGACAGAATCATCTAGAGAGCAGTGATCCTCAGTCGAGCCTGCCTTAGACTCCCTAGGAGGGTTCATGGAAACACACATTGCTGGGCCCCACTCCAGGAGTGGCTGAGTCAGCGGATCTGGGGTGGGGCCTGAGAATCTGCATTCCCAAGTTCCCTGGGATGCAGATGCTGCTGATCCAAGAACCACTGTTTGAGGACTGCTGCTCTAGAGCGCCCTCTGAAGGATACCCCGAGGTCTGCACACACAGAATTGCTCCCTTGGCAGGCCTGAAATCAAGGCTACTTTTTTTTTTTTAATGCTACCCTTAAAAAAAAATTCTTTTTATAAGAATGTTTACCCTTTAAAAAATATTTATTTATTTTTCACTGCACTGGGTCTTCGTTGCTGCGAGGACTTTCTCTAGGTCCATGGAACTAGTTTCTAGGTATGGTGCTCCAGCTCCTCATTGTAGAACTCAGGCTCTAGGGCTTGCAGGCTCCGTAGTTGTGGCGCACGAGCTTAGATGCCCCATGGCATGTGGAATCCTCCCAGACCAGAGACGGAACCCGTGTCTCCTGCGTTGGGAGCTCAGAGACTTAACCACTGGACCACCAGGGAAGTCTTATTCTTACTTTTTTAGAACCCCAATTTTAGAACCCAAGGAGGGGGGTTTCTAGTCTGAATCTCAACCTGTAGTTATCTGAGAGACCAATAAATAAAACTCAGAGAATGGGGTGAATTACTTACTATTTTCATTTTTTAATTAAAATATTTATTTATTAATTTGGCCATGCCAGGTGTTTGTTGCACCATGTGAACTCTTAGTTGCAGCTTGCAAACTTCTTGGTTGCAGCTTGTGGGATGTAGTTCCCTGACCAGGGATCAAACCTGGGTCCCCTGCATTAGGAGCTCAGAGTCTTAGCCACTGGATTGCCAGGAAAGTCTCTGGGGTAAAGTATTGCTTTGATATTTTAAACAAATGTACTGAGATATGATTCATACATCATACAATTCAATGACTTTTCATACAGTCACAGACATGTGCAACCACAAACACTGTCAGTTTTAGGGTATCTTCATCACCACAGAAGAAACCCATATCCTTTAACTTCTGCACTCCTATCTTCTCTCATCACAACTCTCCCCTAGCCCTAAGCAAACACTAACCCACTTTCTGTCTCTAAATTTGCCTGTTCTGACCACTGCATGTAAACGGAATCAACAATACGGTGCCCTTCGTGCCTGGCTTCTTCCACTCAGCACAGTATTTTCTTTTTTTTCTTCTTTATTTATTTTTTTTTTTTTATTTTTCAGTGGGTTTTGTCATACATTGATATGAATCAGCCATAGAGTTACACGTATTCCCCATCCCGATCCCCCCGCAACACAGTATTTTCTTTTTTTTTTTTTTTTTTTTTTTTTTTTTTCTTTTTTTTTTTTTTTTTTTTTTTAATATTATTTTATTAGTTGGAGTCCAATCACTCCACAACATTTCAGTGGGTTTTGTCATACATTGACATGAATCAGCCATATAGTTACATGTATTCCCCATCCCGATCCCCCCTCCCACCTCCCTCCCCACCCGACTCCTCAGGGTCCTCCCAGTGCACCAGGCCCGAGCACCCGACTCATGCATCCCACCCGGGCTGGTGGTCCGTCTCACCATAGATAATATACATGCTGTTCTCTCAAAACATCCCACCCTCACGTTCTCCCCCAGAGTTCAAAAGTCTGTTCTGTATTTCTGTGTCTCTTTTTCTGTTTTGCATATAGGGTTATCGCCACCATCTATCTAAATTCCGTATATATGTGTTAGTATACTGTAATGTTCTTTATCTTTCTGACTTACTTCACTCTGTATAATGGGCTCCAGTTTCATCCATCTCATTAGAACTGATTCAAATGAATTCTTTTTAACGGCTGAGTAATATTCCATGGTGTATATGTACCACAGCTTCCTTATCCATTCATCTGTTGATGGGCATCTAGGTTGCTTCCATGTCCTGGCTATTATAAACAGTGCTGCGATGAACATTGGGGTGCACGTGTCTCTTTCAGATCTGGATTCCTCAGTGTGTATGCCCAGAAGTGGTATTGCTGGGTCATATGGCAGTTCTATTTCCAGTTTTTTAAGAAATCTCCACACTGTTTTCCATAGTGGCTGTACTAGTTTGCATTCCCACCAACAGTGTAAGAGGGTTCCCTTTTCTCCACACCCTCTCCAGCATTTATTGCTTGTAGACTTTTGGATAGCAGCCATCCTGACTGGCGTGTAATGGTACCTCATTGTGGTTTTGATTTGCATTTCTCTGATGATGAGTGATGTTGAGCATCTTTTCATGTGTTTGTTAGCCATCTGTATGTCTTCTTTGGAGAAATGTCTGTTTAGTTCTTTGGCCCATTTTTTGATTGGGTCGTTTATTTTTCTGGAATTGAGCTTCAGGAGTTGCTTGTATATTTTTGAGATTAATCCTTTGTCTGTTTCCTCATTTGTTATTATTTTCTCCCAATCTGAGGGCTGTCTTTTCACCTTACTTATAGTTTCCTTTGTTGTGCAAAAGCTTTTAATTTTCATTAAGTCCCATTTGTTTATTTTTGCTTTTATTTCCAATATTCTGGGAGGTGGGTCATAGAAGATCTTGCTGTGATTTATGTCGGAGAGTGTTTTGCCTATGTTCTCCTCTAGGAGTTTTATAGTTTCTGGTCTTACATTTAGATCTTTAATCCATTTTGAGTTTATTTTTGTGTATGGTGTTAGGAAGTGTTCTAGTTTCATTCTTTTACAAGTGGTTAACCAGTTTTCCCAGCACCACTTGTTAAAGAGATTGTCTTTTTTCCATTGTATATCCTTGCCTCCTTTGTCAAAGATAAGCTGTCCATAGGTTCGTGGATTTATCTCTGGGCTTTCTATTCTGTTCCATTGATCTATATTTCTGTCTTTGTGCCAGTACCATACTGTCTTGATGACTCGCAACACAGTATTTTCAAGGTTTCATCCATGCTGTCACCAGTGTCATGCTTCATTCCTGCTCGTGGTTGAGTAATATCCCTTTCTCTGGTGTTTGCATCCCAGCAGCGCCTTCTGGGGGCATTAACGTCCCATGCAGGGAATGTACATGGTGGCCTTTTCCAAGCAGTTGAAAGAGCTGGATGTGAGCTGGCCGACTTAGGTTAAGTACCAGGAGTAGCAGGTGCCTCTGGGGTCCAACATGGACCCTCTGCCCTCCTCTGATTCTGCTTCAGAGCTGGCCACATGCTGACAGGATGCCCCTGCATCACACAGGGTGCTTCTTTCTGCCTCAAGGAAGGAGGGTGGGAGCTCTCTGAACAGCCAGCTCTGAGCAGGGCAGCCCTGGAGTGGACGTTGCCAGGGCCTCTGGGAGCTCCCACCCTCCTTCCTTGGGCAGAGGATGTGTGAGGATACACTGGCTGCTGTGGGACTTTCCAATTCATTGATACCCCTCAAAAAAGGTGCCATCTCTGTCATCCCTCAACCTCCAACCTAGGGCATCTTTGCTTTTGCCCACATGTAGGATCTTAGTTCCCTGACCAGGGATCAAACCCATGCCCCCTGCACTGGGAGTTCAGAGTGTTAACCATGGGACTACCAGGGAAGTCCAGGGGGTTGCTTGTGATGCCCTCAAGGAGCAGGACATGGCAGCCACGTGGCTGTTGCTAGTCACACCTGGGACACCTGTTCTGGGAGACTTTGGCTGCCAGGTAAGAAACTTGGTAAAGAAAGACCTGGAGAGAGATATGGCAGATTCTTGGTGGCTCAGACAGTAAAGAATCTGCCTGCGATGCAGGAGATATGGGTTCGATCCCTGGGTTGGGAAGATCCCCTGGAGAAGCAAATGGCAACCCATGCCAGGATTCTTGCTTGGAGAATTCCATGGACAGAGGAGCCTGGTAGGCTAGAGTTCACGGGGTTGTAAAGAGTCAGCCAACACTGAGTGACTAACCCTACTACTCTGGGGGAAAGAGAGAGACCAGCAGGATGTGGGAGCAGAGCAGAGGGAAAGAAATGAGGGGGGGGGGGGGCCCAGCTGTCTCAGGTCCCAATGTGTAGTAAGCCTCGGGGAGCTCCTATCTGGCTGTGACTGTGAGACCCAGGAGAGTGCTATTTCCATGAGCTCAGTCAACCCTCAGATTCGTCAGCAAAAATAACTGCCATGGCTTTAAGCCACGGCTTGGGGTGACTCACTACTCAGACACAGATAAAGCACCCTGTGAGCAGCTTTTCCTCCTTCCTGGTCTTGCTCGGCTTCCCAGCTCCCCAGGTCAGCCACCTGCCTCCAAGTCCTTGTCTAAGGTTCTCTCTCTGTTCAAGAGGACCCAAATGGACGTGGACCTTCTGGGGAGGTGAGGTAGTCCAATGTGGGTAATATAATTAGCCCGAGCTTTGGGTGCTTCATCTGGAAAATGGGAGGCGTCTCATTTCTAACCTAAGATTCTTCTGGAAGTAAAAGAATCCAAGAGAATTTACCATCTGTTAGTTGGTATCCCATCTGGGGCAGCTCAGTGGCTCAGAGGCAAATCTGAATCCAGTTTACAGGTGGAAACTGGCAGGCAGGTTCTTCCCACCATTCTCCCAAAGCTGAATTACCAAAGGCTCAGGGGAGCAACGCCTAACCACAGTGTCTGGGCTTGTCTGCTTGCTGGTGGTGGCCTTGAAACCCCTGCAGGGCATCAGAGCTATCTATCTGCCTCTTCTTGGGCCCTAAGGGCAGTAAAGGGACTCTGTTCTTAAGGAAATGCTACTATCTTTCTGATAAAGATAACCCATTGCTTGTTTTTCTTTTCTCATCAGATTATCCCAACTGACACAAATTTAGGCAAATAGTTTAATTTCAGGTCACAGGACTTCGGGCTGTCATTAAGGAACTGAACAAAACTTCTGGTAAAATACAGTAATTAGGAGCATAGTGAAAGCTGACTGGGAATGCCCCTGCCTCCCATGACACCGAAAGGCAGTCTGGTTAATTTCCAAATTATATTTGGCCTCAACATGCAAAGAAAGGGGTTCTTTTTCATTTGGGCAGAGAAAATAGAACTGAAGATTACTATAATAACCACACAAGACTAGGGTTTTAATTATAAAATAAGCCATACCCTAGCAGGCAAGTCATTTTTAATGTGTTTCGAGAATTGAATACTTCATAGAGTTATAAACAGAAGGGGAAAAAAATTCAACATGCAGGAAATTAACTAAGAAGAGATAAGAAACAGAAAAGCTTTGGGTGTCATACAGTTACAATACAAAAGCAACAGATCAAAAAAATAGCACACACATGATAACAGGCTTCAGTAACATTAACAGCCAGAACATACCCAATGAATTATCAATACTTAATCATCAAAGACCTAATTCTGCAAGGGAGCTGGTAGTAATGATGGATTTGAGTTGACCCAAAGGACTTTTTCCTTCCATCACAAGCAAACCTATAAAGACGGCTCGAGTGACTTGGAAAAGTAGAGTTCCTTTTCTCAAAGAAAACTGACACAGGAAGGTTTTTCTCCTCCGGCCCCACTCCCCCAAATTTGTACATTCATTAATTCTTCTAAGGCAACCAAACTACAATTTCTTGAGACCACTGAACTGAACACCCTGCAAAGCCACAAATTCTACCCGTGTAAAAATGAAAAAAAAAAAAAAAAAAAAAAAGAGCGATCTCCAAAACTCTGTAAAGTGCAGGATGGTTTAGGTTACAGCTTTTGTTGGATTTCATGTTAATGTGTCTTTATAAAAGAAAGGGTGGACGGACAAGAGTGACTCAAGACGCAGCCAGGCCCTGGGTTGAAAAATGACCCATATTGGAAAGGTGACAGATGGATAGGCCCTCAGGGATCTTTTCAACTCTGCACACTCTGCTGAGGTAGGAGCTTTGGAAGGAATGTTCAACGCCTCAGGGTGTTAGCGCATCCTCATCACACACACTGCCCTTTTGCTCAGCTGGGGCCCAAGACAGTCACATTCCTGGGCTATGTGTGACCTCATACAACTCAAAAGCATGGATGAGATCGCAGCCATGGCAGAGAGTCATGTCCATGGGAGGCGGCTATGACAAGACCCTGGCGCTGACCTCGGGAGGGGTGCTGGTGGGGAGATGGAAAATGAAAACCCCGGCAGGCAACTACAAAATGGTTATCAGCAAATGGTATAAAAAAGTATCAAAACATTTCAAAAACTTTAAAAACTGCCAGGCTTGGTGGACACAGGGGGCGGGCTCTCCAAGCCCCTGGAGAGCGGCCCTACATTTCAGAGGTTTATCCTGGAGGTCAGGGACATGGCCTCTTCCCCTCTGAAGGTGCTCAGAATCCATGGAGACAGCAAGGATGTCCATGCCACATGGCTGGAACTGCCCCTCCAGGTTTAGGAACAGGGGTCTCAGATTCTAACCAGAAGATCTGAGAGCCACAAGCTCAGTGAGATGCTGGCCAAGGCGCATGCTATGGAGGAAAGGGTAAGAGGAGGAGGAGGCTACTAGGTCTACAAGGGGTGGGAGTGGAGTCCTTTCACTTCCTCCATGGCTGCCTGTTGCCCAGAGGTCCCTACTGGCTTAGGGGCCAGGCCCTTAACTCACCTGAACTCAAGAGTGGGACCCAGGCCTGCGAGGGACGCCACTTCCCTTGGGCATCTGGGCTGCCATCTAGCACTGAACACCCTTTAGGGCTGACTTCTGCAGTTCCCACTAAGTCACCATGTGGCCAACTTATGATTAAGGGGCAAAGGGAAGGGCATTCAGAATAAAAATACACACATGAGGTTTTCTGCTCAGATTAAGACCTAGAAGGACCTAGACCTACCACCTAACAGTCTAGATTTCTAAAAGCAGCAGGATGTTAGGAATACAGATTGAGCCATACACACAAGCAAGGTGCTAAGATAACCTCTGTATACTTTAAACAGCAGACAGACCACTGTAAGTAACAAGGATTCTTCAGCTTTCTTTCTGTCATTACATTAACATCTTAAGCAAACAGGGTTCCAACTCAGGTGAGGATCAAACTCAAAATGTACCACTCATATGAAGTTAAAACTCTAGTTCTTTAAAAGAAAAAAACAAAAACAAAAACAGAACTTGAATAAACCCCATCATTCTGAAAGATCAAAATAAGACAGTCAAGGTGTTGTCAAAGTTCAAGGCAAATAGCTGGGAGCGCTGAGCTTGACAACATGATGGGGAAAGTTACCATTTCTGTCTCAACATGGCAGCCAGGAGACCCCAAGCCTTTGTCACTGTGGCTGGAAATCATATTATTGTGGTTCTGCAGTTTGAAGGGCCGCCTGCTAAGTGTGCCCCAAAGCTCTGCCCACCTGGGTTAGACTTTTCCTCCAGTCTTAGTTGGATTGCACAGCACACTGATTTCCACCTTAAAAGCGCAGATAGCAGAAATCTGCCACCGTTCCACCACTGCGCTCTCCCACCACTGCCCCACCCAGGCAGGCACTGCCCCCGGGTCACAAAGTTCCTCTCCATGGACCCCAAAGAGCTTGGAAAAACCTTTCTTAGCACAGTGAAGCCACCGCCAACTATTTGAAGTGGGTCTACAAGAAGAAATTTTTCTCATCGACCCTACCTTTAAAAGCCCACTCACGCCTCAATCATACCAGATTCTAAGGTGCGTAGATCACAAACATCCTTCACAGTGGCAAGAGAGACATCAAGGCACGAGAAAACGGGAATAGAGGTCAGCAGCACACCCTTATTGCCAAAAGCACAACAGCTAGCTTAGGCTAGAAATCTACAGCTGTCCTCCTCCCGAGGTCAAAGCCTTCCTGCTCCTCAAAGCAAGCATGGTCTTTCCATGTGCTCAGCCCAATCTGCCCCTGGATTCTGGTTGAATGAACACCTCTTTGCTCATGACCTGGGCTGAGCTGGGAACAGACCATAGGTTCTGTGCCTTTCAGGGAATAATGACACCTGCCTTGGAACAGGAGGAGGGTAAGTTCTTCCAAAGTTGGCAGTAGTGCTATAACACGGATTCTGTGGAAGGCTGGATTAAGTTTGAGACGAAAGAATTTCCGCTTCAATGCAGTTTGGAGGTGCAGGGTTGATGGAGGGTTAACAGGTGACACAGGACTTCTCAGAGCCTTCAATACACTGAAATGTTGTATCAAGGGGCTCCAAGAAGGTGGACAGTTTTTTGGTTTATTTGTATGCCTTGCAGAACCTCTCAAGGGTTTGTAAGCCTTTAGCGACTTCCACCGGTTAAACATGCATACAAGTCACCCATCTCGTGAGAGGCGGCGGTCATTTGGCTACCAAGTTTTCAACTCTTAGCTGGCTCTCAACTCTCCTGGTCACTATGGAAACAGGCCAACCAAAACCACAGTGAACCTTCAAGAGAAGGGGAAGGAAGTGCCATAAAGGAAAAAGGAAAAGAAAGAAGTTCACTGAGCTTATTCTAATGCCAACGTTAACGATAAATCACGAGGCGTTCTCGTCTCTGCAGTAAGATCTCTGCCACAGCACGGATCACTAATGTCTCCCTAGGCTGCTGATTAAAACCTGCTCCACACCCATTGTCCTGGTGTGACAGGTGGCTTGGGCAGGAGTCTCGAACACTCCTTAAAGGGCACACACTACTGCTGTCAATTCTGGTAACTGCGGGACCAGCAGGGGTGGTCGCGCATCTCAGGAGGAGGTGCAGAATCCACCATCACAGCTCATACAGACTGGGAGACCTCGACCCCTGGGCGGAGGCCTGGCCAGGATCTCACCCGTCCTTAATGAAGTGGGAAGCAGCTCGAGACTTGTTGAAGAATGTGCCCCTAGCACAGGACTACCTGGCGATGGCCGGGAGGGATAGGATCTGGCGCTGGAGTTGGGGAGATGCTCCGACAGCCTCCTCTGGTCAGGGGTCCCCGGGCCCTCCTTCATGTGGGAGCCTCCTGTGGCGTCTCAGAGTGGGGGTCATAGAACACAATGGCACGTTCCACCTGCCCCCTTCTTTCCTGAGTGATAAATGGAGATTCGTGAGGCTCAGTACATCAGTAATCTAAGAAACAGTGGGTTCCAGAAGAGACAGTAAAAAGACCAAAGCACAAATTACAGAATAACGCTTATCAAGAGCCTTGTGCCTGTTTTCCTTTCTCCCTTGATTACCTGTTCCCTTCTAGAATTCGGGAAGATGACCAACCGGGAGAAACGGTTACCTGAGGAAGAAAGGCCAGTGGGGAGACATCCCTGGTGAGAAGTCCCACGCCTTACCTGACTGCCTGGGTTGCTGGTGACCCTTGGTCACTCTCCAGGAGTCTCTCTGCCCTGCTTGTAAAAAACCACCTGGCCAGTGATTCCCAAGCATGGCTGATGCTCAGGTATTCCAGGGGCAGTAGTTTTCAGGCCCCTCTCGGCCCCCCACCCCTACCATCACTCCTGGTGGTTTCAGAATCGATAATTCTGAGGTGGGGCCCAGGAACCTGGATTTTGAAAAGCTCAGACAGGTTTGGGGAGGCGTGGACTACAGGGACTGCACTGTCGCACCGAAGCCCTTCATTCCACTACAGAAACTTCTGGGTCACTCTTGCCCTGGCTGCTCTCAGCAGGATGGTCGGGGGGTGGGGGTGGGGGGACACCCACAGGGGTTGGTGACTTGGGAAGCAGCCCCGCACAGATGCAGGGACCACTCCTGCCTGGGCCCCAGGTTAATTACTCAAGCAAGATGATATGTCAAGTCATATTAGAATATTTAATCGGTTACTGTGATACCATAGAAATACCAAGAATCATAAAAGTAAAAAAAAAAGCTGCTAAGTCGTACATAATGGTGCCGGGTTCTCCCGGGTGGCTGCGGGTCTGCTGGCAGGCCGGGGGTCACTGGCCGCGGTCCTGGGGCCTCTTGCCTTTGCCCTTCCTCTTCTTGTCCTCCAGCCGTGGCTTCAGGGCGCACACGCAGGCCGACACGCCGGCGATGGCCTTGGGCAGCTCGGTGCCCTCGCTCCACTTGTCCTTGTCGCGGTCGTAGACCTGCACGGTCTTGGAGAAGGCCGTGTTCTCCCAGCTGTAGCCCCCCAGGATGTAGATGCGGCCCTCCCACACGGCCACGCCCGACTCGCTGTTGGCGTGCAGCAGGGGCGCCACGCGCGTCCACTGGTTGCACTGCGGGCTGTAGGCCTCCACGCCCAGCACGTCGAAGCGCTCCATGGACTCCAGGCTGTCGTCGCTGCCGCCGATGGAGTAGATGCTGTCCCCCAGGCTGCACATGCTGTGCCAGCCGCGCGCCGTGCTCATGGGCCGCCGCTCCTCCCACACGTCCGTGCGGTGGTCGTAGCACAGCAGGTTCTTGCGGTAGGGGCCGATCTGGTAGTCGTGGCCCCCCGAGATGTACACAAAGTCCTTGTAGATGGTGCCTGCATGGCCGTAGGTGAACCTGCGGGTGGGTGAATGGACAGAGGGAGAGAGGAAGCTAAGGGCTCGCCTAGGACAAGGTCAAGATTTCCACGGTCAGCTTCCCCACCCGTGGTCGTCTGCGTTTGGGTGATAAACTAGGTGCGTTACAATCCACCCTGCTAGCTATTCTGGGGATCGAGGGACTCAACTCAGCACGTGAAGCATGAGGCCCAGGCTGGCACATGGTCATCATTCTATTCACAGGTGTCCAGGTAGGGCTTCCCTGGCGGCTCAGTGGAGGAGCTGGGAGCCACACCCAAACGCTTACCCCATACCCTCTTCTAACTCCCAGGGACGAAGACCCCTAGACACTCAGACGTGTTCCACAGCAAGCCTGCTTCAGAGGCTGCACTTGCAGGTTTGATTGCAAGGAGCTAGTCAGATAAATGACAGGCCCTTCTGCGAAACTCGTGATGATAACGAACGCAGTGAACGGACAGCTGGACAGGGTGGAACAGTCATCACGTCCTCATCACGGATGAGGAAGCAGAGACAGCACGGGCTGGGGACACCTGCTCGAGTCAGATGGAGCACAGACAACCCCTACCCTCTGAACGCCTCCTGCCCAAAGTTGAGAGGCTTTCAGTAAATCTCTCACTCCCTGAACCCAGAACCCACTCCCTGAAACTCAGGCAGTGAAGAGACTTGGAAATGGAGCACTCAGGAGGCCCAGAACAGGCGCCCTGACACATCACCACTACGCCCTCTGCTCCTCATGCTGGTATTTACAAGCCAGGAGACTCCGCCTGGAATTGGAGGCCAAGATACCCAGAGAGGCAGGTGGGCTCAACTGCCATCCCAGAGCCTCAGCGCCTGTAGGTCTGACCCCAAGCCCCAATCACCTTGGCAGGCCGGCCACGTAGGACCAGGAGTCGGTCTTGGGGCTGTAGGTCTCCACCGAGGAGAGTGCGCCGTTTTCGTTTCGGCCGCCGACGGCCACCAGCATGTCCTCGATGGAGGCCAGGTAGAAATCCACGCGGCGCTGGTTCATGGAGGCCACCTGCGGAGGCGACACACCTGTACTTCCCCATTCCCAAACTCGGGTCAGCATCAACATCCAGCACTGTGTCCCCAATATGCTCCATGGAAGACACAGCCCAGGGGAGGCAGCGGCCATGTGAGTCTGGGGAAGGGAGCCAAACTGGAAGAAGAAAGGTGGGACCCTCAAGACCTCATGAATCCCCATGAGGGGCATGGAGAATTCACTTCCCCAAACCTGTCTGGCCACACGTGGACTAGGATTCTGCAGGACACACAGGTCCCAGCGGCTGATGGACTGCTTTCCTGAAATGTAAGTTCACCTCTCCCCTCGCCCCCCACAATCAGATATTTTAAAAATTAGTACTGATTGCCATCCGTGTTGACGGGCAGAAAGTGGCACTCAGCAGGAGATTACCAACAGGAGATCCAAGCTTCTGTTTTCTTTTTTAAAGACATTCAGGACATTCGAATTAAAGATATTAAAGACAAGCAGGACATTCGAATGAAGACAGTCCCACAGGCGACTGTACGGTTAGACTGTCACCGCTATGAAGGTCTGGAGGCCAGCCTTCAAGGCTGGGAGCTTCCTTCTTGTGACAAGACTTACAAAGCGGTTGGTTTTAGATTTTTGAGAATAAAATCAAAAAGTCATCTGAGTCCCTTCTGAGCCTTGAGCTCAGGAAAGCTCCGCGTTTAGGTCAGCAGACTGAGATGTGAGTATAAAGACTGAGACAGACTCTCGCGGGTGGCGCTGTGGTTCTGGGGAGCAAAGGAGCACAACCCCAACTCCCCAAAATGTGAGCTACAACCGTGACCCTGGAAGGTCAATGTCCCCCCCACCTGTTTCCAGAGGGAGAAGCTGAGATTTGGAGTGGGCATGGAACCGGCCTGAAACTCTCAGCTACAATTTAGCCAAGCTGGGCCATGAACCTGGGTCTGATACCAAGACCCAGGCCCTTCCCAGAATTAGCCACCACACCTGCCAAGGGGCCATGGCTCCTACGAGGCATAAGCCTTTGCAGCCTCCCTGAAGCACCTCCAAACCCGTCCCAAAGAGGAGCTTGGCAGAGACTCCGAGACCTGGGGAGGCTGTCAGAACTATGGGTCAAGTCCCCAGACCAGTGCCATCCAGGATGGTAGCTGCTAGCCTCACGTGGCCATTCACACTCAAGTTTAAATGAATGAAAATGAAATAAAACTGAAAACTCAGTTCTTCAGTCCCACGGGCCACACTTCAATCCCTCAACTGCCACAGGTGGCTGGTGGCTACCATTGGATGGCACAGACATAGAACGGTTCTGCCGGTAGAGAGAGTTCTATGGGGCAGTGGTGCTCTGGACGTGGCCCATCCCTACAGAAGGTGGCCAGTCAGCCCTCACCGCCCCCATTAGGGGGCCATGATGGGGCTCGTCACTTTATCACACCTAGTTCAGAAGCAGGATGGCCATCCAGGCCCAAGAGAAGGGGGTGGGGGGGGCAGTCAAGACTAAGGTTAAGGAGATGGAAAGTCCTCAAGAGTAAAGAAATAATCTGGCTTTAATCTCACCTTGATCCACTGTTTACAGCGGGGGTCATACCTATAAAGGAGATTGGAGGCCGCATCCCCTCCGTTGTCCCGTGAGAAGCTGCCACCTGCGATGAAGATGAACCCCCCCAGCACGGCAACGCAGTGGTGGCTCCGCCGGGCCGGCAGGGGCGTCTCCTTGACCCACTGCTCGCTCTGGGCATCCAGGTAGCAGGTGTCGTCGCTGAGCTCCAGACACCGCTCGGAGACCTCGCCGCCCACGAAGAGCAGGCACTCCTGGGTGGTGCGGAGGGCCGTGCGCTTGGTCTGCATGACGGGCTGGGCCGCCAGGTTGTTGTGGTAGCGCACGGCCTCCTCGATGAAGCCCTCGCAGTTGGCCTCGCGCGGCAGCAGCGAGCACACGGCGGGCTTGACGCGGTGCAGCAGGTCGTTCTTGGGGATGAGTGGGAAGTGGATGTTCTCCAGCACCTGGTAGGCGTGGGCCTCACGCTCGGGCTGCTGAGTCAGCCACTGCAGGGCGGCCTGCAGCAGGTCATGCTCACACTCCCGCTGCACCTCACTGCTGCCCAGGTAGGCGCACAGCTTCTGCATGGAGATGTTCTGCAGGAAGTCGGGCGTGAAGGACAGCGTGCCGAAGCGGCTGAGGATGAAGCCGTCGATGAAGGCGTCCAGCCGCTTGAGGCTGTAGATGGAGGCCAGCTCCTGCAGGTACAGGTAGTTGTCCTCGCTCACCTCCTGCTCCAGGTACTCGCAGCAGAAATCCACTGCAGTCCAGATCTGCAGCAGGTGGGCCGTCTCCAGCACGTAGTCGATGTTGCCGCCATCCAGCACCAGCTCCCCGCCGTACAGGAAGTCCACCACAGCCTTGAGCCCGATGTAAGAGGCGCCGATCAGTTCCACCTCCTTCTGGAAGGCCTCGCGCATGCCCAGGGTGAACATGGAGTTGAAGTAGTCGCTGCACACGGCCAGCAGGTTGCGGTGGGCCGGCAGGCGCTGCTCGTCGGCCACCAGGACCACGTCGCAGAAAAGGCCACGCAGGCGCTGCTCGTTCAGCCGCTGCAGCACCGTGCCGGAGTGCTCGGCCCAGTGGTACACCTGCAGCAGTGAGAGCGCCCGTCAGGAGGGGAGCCCGATCAGCACTGAACACACAGCAGGAGGAGAGAGAACGGGAGACACAGTGCCAGAGTGCCTCGCAGAAAGCAAGGGTGTTTCACTGTGCTTGTCTGTATTTGTATTGGGCTTCCCTGGTGGCTGAGATGGTAATGAATCTGCCTGCAACGCGGGAGACCCGGACTTGATCCCTGGGTTAGGAGGATCCCTGGAGGAGGGCATGGCAACCCACTCCAGTACTCTTGCCTGGAGAATTCCATGGGCAGAGGAGCCTAGTGGGCTACAGTCCATGGGGTCAGCAAAGAGTCAGACATGACTGAGCAACTTTCAGTTCCATTTCTTTACAAATTAAATTTACTCAATCTTTCTTTTTTCCTTTCATTTTCCCCCATCCTCCTCCTTTATAAACAGAATTCCCCAAAGTGTTCTTCGTTCCCTCCTTTCCCATCTCTCTTTCCTTCTCAGCAAGTGTGTGTCATGGCAGAGGTTTGCAAATGCTGTCCCATGGGGAGGGTGAAGGTATGTGGGGCGGAGCCTCTCCGGTGGGATGGGAGTTGGTGGAGCCCCAGCTCTGCAGCCTCTGAGTCTCAAGCAGGCTCTGGGCCTCTGTTCCTGGTCTCACAAGTGAGGCTGAGGGTGTTTATCACCCAGGTTTGCGGGGGTCCTGAGACAGAACCTGGCACAGAGCTGGCCCCAGGGGAGCGGCAGCAGAGTCACCTGCTGGGCCCCTCAGTCCCCACGGAGGCGCAGTGCCGACACTTAGGCTACAGAGACCATCCAGCAAGATCGTGGGGCCCAGAGACTAACGTGCCTGGGGAATCTTACTTTCAGAAACACGGCTTCAGCAGTCATGGCCCGGGTTAAAAGAAACGTATGTAAACTGCAGGAACACTGCTACACACCCCCCTGTGCATGTGACTGCATGCTCTTGTCCCAGCATCATGGGAACCCTCCAAGGGAGCGTCAATTGTATTTCCAGATGAGGAAAAGTCAGGCTCAGAGAGACCATGAAATCTGTCCCAAATCCCACAGTGACTGACAGGCAGGGCTGGGATTTCAACCTGGATCTGATTCCAGAGCCCAAACCTTTCATCACCACACTACACAGGAAGTAACAAATCAATTGACACGAATAATTAATAGGAGTTAATTCAATACATTCAGGTTGGTGGACATTGACTGACTGTTGTATGCCTGCCCTGGGCTTTTAAAGATACAAAGAAAACTCAGACTTTAGACAACAGTTTCTAAATCCTGGATGGAATAATCAGGATATTTCATACTGCTCTATTTACTCCCTATAAAAACAAGATGACTCAACATATGGTAAAACAGACCATTCAGAAACATCAGCAGGGCGATTCAAGGGTGATTGGGGAAAAGGGCTGGGAGGGCTGGGCATTAAGTCTGGTGAGGGTGGAGGTGTGGGATGACAGAAAGGAAGACGGGGGGTGAGGCTGGGCAGGTGCAAGCAGCTGGCTGACTTGCACACAGGTCCCTAGAGATTACTTCTCAACATGTGTTCTATGGGAGGGGCTTGGCTTTTCCTTCCCTTCCAAATCTGCTCTCTACCACCTCTGATGCACTAGTAATGGGCCACTTTATCTCCCTGTGGTCCTTCCCGTCCAGCCAGTTCCAACACCCATGGCTCCATCCATACGAGTCTCAGGCAACATCCTCACATTCTGAGGACACCATGCAGCCGATCCTTACAGCTCCCTTCTGTTCCAAGTCTACAGAGCTCTCCAGCCTGACATTACAGGGTGGCTTCTTGGAGGTCCACACATGGATATTTCTGTCTATTCTGGTTATCCACAGAGAGCTGGGCTGGCCTGGTTTTGGCTTACAATTGAGCAGGAAAGGTCTGGGCTCCAGCACAAGCTGGCTTGGGGCCCCTCTTGGGTGCAGACTGAAGTAAGGAAATAAAAAGGCACCACAGGAGCGGGCTATCGAGTGACAGTGAAGTCTAGTGTCCTTGAGAAGCAAGTGAGGGGCCTCAGGTGGGCTCTGAGCCCACCCTGGTCTCCTGGTTGCTTCCATGCTGGTGGGGGCACCGGCACTATCACAGTTAAATAGGGGTACACACACCCCTAGCTGTGGAGTGAAAAGGAAACAGCCCTGGGGAGGGGCAAGGATAGGGAGAGCCCTGGAGGACAGCTGCCACGGGGCCATCTGCTGCAGACAGCCAGGGCAGAGACGGCTTCACTGCTTCTACAGCTAGGCCTCCAGGCTAAGTGGGCTTGTCTAGTTCTTCACCTGGGTCTCCATCACAGCCTGTTTCCAGCTGTTTAGTGTAGCAGTAGAGCCAAGAACTAAAAACAGACAAACGTAACTTCCCGACTTTAAAGGGTCATCAGTAAAAGAGTTGCAGCACTTCACATAATTTAGAAACTCTGACCTTTGACTTTCTCCCATGACATTAACCCTGTTCATTCCTTCATTTCTTATTTTAGCACCATCATCAAGGGCTAGGCAAGGTGAAGAAACACAGGTACTCAGGGTCTAACGCTGGGCAGAAAGGAGGAGGTATGGGGTTGTCGTTGCTGTTTAGTTGTAAGGTTGTGTCCGACTCTGCAACCCCATAGGATGCAGCCCACCAGGCTCCTCTGTCCATGGGATTTTTCAAGGCAAGAATACTGGAGTGGGTTGCCATTTCCTCCTCTAGGATCTTCCCAACCCAGGGATCAAACCTGTGTCTCCTGAATTGGCAGGTGGACCCTCTACCACTGAGCCACTAAGGAACCTGAGGACGGGGTACCTTATACTAAAAAAGAATTCAGGGACTTCCCTGGTGGTCCAGTGGTTAGGACTCCTCGCTTCCACTGCATGGTGTATGGGTTCAATCTCTGGTCGGGGGACTAAAGTCCCACAAGCCACATGGTACAACCAAAATAAATAAATAAACATTAAAAGATAAAGAATTCACCATCAAATTGGATGGACACATTTTAGAGGAGATAAATGAGCAGGGGCAACCACAGAATGGAAGACTCCACTGACCTGAGACAGGCAAGGTGTACCACCACACGCAGTAACCAGGGTAACCCTCAGAAGCAGGGTAACGAGAGCAAGGAGCAGGCACACAGAGGATCCGCCCCTGACTCCATTCATACAAGTTCAAGGGCAGGTGAAACCGCGCAGCTGAAAGCTGGGAGAGTGGTTCTCCTGACTGCAGGGACCCGGAGGGGTCTGGTAATGTTCTTTTTAACTTATCCAGGTTCGGGCCACATGGGTGTGATGAATGTCTAGAAACTCAAGGGCACGTTATGATTTGGGCACTTGGTAAGTATAAAATGTTAGGAACATAAATACAACGAACCAAGGGATAGAGAAGCCTGTTCCTGAAAGCTTCAATTCAAAGAGAAACCAGTTCAGAATCTGGCTTGAAGGGACAAAGGTTTCTGGCGCCATCGAACTTAGAAAGCTACGCTGTCTCGGCAGCCAAGTTCCAAAACAAAGCCCCTTTGAGGCAGCAGTGAGACCTTTCTGGGTTTTCACAGCAGATAAAGCCGGGCTTGGCAAGAGCCTTCTCAGTCAGCTCAAATGGAAACAGAGTTCTCAGGGGGACCAGCCTCCCCTGAAAATTATACCCCATTCTTCTTTTTCACACATCTGTTGTTGAACCTCACTCCCTCTTTTTCTCATCTATGAGTTGCTTGCAGTTCCCTTTATCTAAAATGCTATTTCTTTATCTTTCTTCATTTGTCTGCTTTTAAGATATTTTTTTCCTAATAGCTCACTGTGTCATTTAAATACATATATAGTCTATATATCTTGGCACGTATTATATGTACTTTGAAAGAGTAAAATTCTTTCCACACCCCCAAGAACACACTGCAGCTCCTTGTGAGCAACGTCAGCCCCATGGAGAATGCATGATCTAGTTCAACCATGACATTTAATCTCCAAAAAAGGAGACTTTTAAAGAAAAGGATGCTACTGATATTTATAAAGAAGCAGGTGTAAATGGGGACTGTCCCACAAATTAGTCCCCTGAACCTTATCTACAGTGGCTGTGGGGACAAGGGCCGTTTCAAGTCACCTGAGGAGTCTGCTAAAGCTTACAGATTACCAGGTCCTGCTCCCAGATTTTAATTTAGCAGGTCTGGGGTGGGGCTGGGTATATGTACTGCCAATGAGACGCCTGCCGCCTCTCTCTTCCCAGGATGAGTTTGATGCAGTCAGTGTGACAGGTAGGGAGCAGCGCCCTGGAGACCCACCCTCACTCACCCCTAGGGTCCTAGAAAGTCACGACCAGGAAAGGCTCTGGCCTTTGACATCAGGTATGCCAAGTGCTGCCCCACCATAAGGCTGGGGGCTGGCTTCTTGACAGACATCTTTGGAGCCTCAGGTGGAAACAGGAATCCCATGGCATCCACCCTGTCCTGTACACCTCTCAGGGTCGAGGTGCAGGATAAAGGAGTCCAGTTGTGTTTCTAACATCCACCACTCCCTTCAACCCCTGCTCTGATTTTATGATTTTTCCACTTCTTGCCTGTGCCGCCTCTAGTCATCGTTAAGGAGATTAACACCAATGCCAAGAATAGAAAAGCAGCCTGTACAATGAGAATGAGCTTGTTAGAAAAACCTCATGCTCTTGGGCAATCGGCACAGTGACCCGTTCACAGACCTTTGAGGACTCGCTGATCTTGTACGGCCGAGATACTCGCGTCTGCCGGCTTCCCTCCATCACAAACGAGATCGCAGCCCTACGACAAGAATGGGGTTTCTGAGCATGTAGTAATAACTTGAGGTCATTCACAAATCGTAGGCTCTGCTGGCAGGTGTCAGTGACAGCAAGAGCGAAGGGAGGGAAGAGAGAGAGAACATTGTACTTCCAAGTACTCTGTCACGCTGAGCGCTGAAAACATGCGGGTGTTAAAATCAGACAACACATAGTAAGCGTTCCCTTCTCACCTAAAGTCCCATCTCATCTTGTCTCTAAGCTCGCCTACAAACACCTACCTTTGGATGTTTGATCAGAAGGACGTCTTTCCAATAGATCAAGACCACAATATCAACAGTTGTCATTTCAGAACCCAGACTATGACTCCAGGACCAAGTTAAGGGACTGACACCTGTTATCCCATTAAACTTCCACAACGGCTTGACCAAGCTGATGTCACTTAACCCATTTCACAGATGAAGATGTTGAGCTCAAGGTCACAAAGGTAGTGAACGCCTGGGAATCAAACCTGAATCTGTTCAGCTTCAAAACTGGACAGACATGGGCCCTTGAAAGGGGCCTAGGCTTTGAGAGTCTCATCCTTGTAAAATTTTGTGATGTTCAGGACATGGTTCGGTGACGACTACCAAATATAAAATATGTTCCGGACACAGGCCCTGTCTTGTTTTCTGTGTCTCACTGATTTCAGCCCCACAACATCACCAGGAGGCCAGCACCATTATTACCCTCAGTTTACAGAGGAGGAAGCTGACACAGGGACGGGAAGGAACTTGCTCAGCATCACACTCAGGAAGCAGCAGCAGAGTCAGGATTCCAAGGTAGAGAGGCTTGCAGGCTCTTAACCTCTAGGCTACTCCACTTTGACCATTAAACAAACACCCAGAGGCAGGAAACCTCTGAGACAGAGTGGAGGAGGGGGCGGGGGTATGCCCTGCCTGGAACATCCAAGATAAACTTGAACAAGCAATTTAACCTCTACACACTTCATGGTGGAGTCTATGGCAAGGGCTGGTGTACTCACCCTGTGATAGGCTTCTTCCAGTTTCAGAAAAGTCAAGCAACTCACTAAGAGCACACAGCCCACACGGAGGAAGGATTAAGCCAGCAACATGGGCACAAGCCATATACTGGGACAGAGGGTTTCCAGAGGATCTATGCCTTGCTATCCAAGTTGAGAAGAGTCAATGTGTCACCTGCTGAATACACAGCTTTTGCTAACAAATAACAGTGCGACAAGGAGTCAGCGCTCTGTTAAGATAATCAGGGAAACCAAGAGGGGGCTCCAGTGATGCGGGGGAGGGGGAGGAAGCGATCCCGGTGCAGTCTACCCTGCCAGTTTCCTGGGGGGAAGGAAGGAATAAGTAGATTTCTTTTGGCAAATTAGCAGCTTTGTGACAAAGACCAGCTGTAGCCCTCCCCCCAATCCTTTCTGACTGCCCCTAGGATGCTGGGGACTCAGAGACGGAAGGGAAGGACACCAGCATCCATCCTACTCTTCACCCCTGACTTCCTTGTTTCACCTTCACCCTCCGAGACAGGTGTCACCGCCGCTCCTGACGCCCAGGCTCAGGTGGCCGTGGGGCCCGCCCAAGGTCACCCGTAGCAGACGGTCTCCACCACCCTAGGCAGCCAGCCAGGTCTCAGGTCTGCCTTCAGCGCTAAAAGCTTTGTTTTCTAGGCCAACGTTTCTAGAGAGAGTTTTCTTCGTGCGGAGGCTCCCTTTTGTCTGAGGGCAAGCGGTTCGGGGGGCCCGGCTGCTCCCGGAGTGTGGGTGTCAGCTGCCTCCTGTGCTTTCTGCAAGCAGGTGAGGGGTCCAGGCCACCCGCAGGCACGGTGGCGACACCGAGTGAGGCGTTGAGAGGTCTTTTTACTAAACACGGAACAGAGGCCACGTCCGGGCGGCCGGAAGGGTCCCCAGGGAGCCCGGGTTTCAACCCAGAAACCTGCCGGACCGCGGCGCTGAGGGGATGGGGAAAACCGCGTCGTGGAGGTGGAGGTGTACCTGGACGCCTGCCCGCACTCACCGGTCCCGGCTCTCGGCGGACGCCGCCGTCCCTTCCTTGGACTCGGGACCCCTAGGCGGAACCGCCGGCACAACAGCCGCCGGGCGGGCTCGCGCGGGCCGCGAGGCGGGGGAGGGCGCGTAGCGGGGTGGCGCCCGGGGAGGGCTCCAGCGGCGGGACGCAGGGACACTCGCCCACCTGGGCCGCGCGCCGCCGCGCAGGCCGCACCTGTCCCACCTGCGGGGGCGGCGGCCCCGTCCCCAGCCCCGAGCCTCGGGGCCCCCGCAGTCCTCACCGACGCTCCGCCGAGCACAAAGGGCTCCCGCGGGCGGAACCGCGGCGCCGGCGACCCTCCCGAAGCAGGCCCGCCCCCCGCCCGGGCCCCCGGACGGCGCGCGGCTCCCAGCCCGCGCAGGAGCGGGGTGCGCGCGGAGGCCCACCTGGGAGGGCGCGCTACTGGCGCGGCGCAGGGACCCCTGGCGGCGGGGCCGAGCGGGCGGGGCGGCGGGGCCGGAGCGCCGGAGCCCGCGGGCCGGCCGGGATCGCGGCCATGGCTTCGCCAGGAAGTGCGAGGCCAAGGGCGGAGGCTCGCGCGGCCAATGGCGGCAGCGGGGAGCGGGTGGGCGCAGGCGGGGCCTGCTAGGGGCGGGGCCTGCGCTGGCGTGGAGCCTGCGCCGGGAGGGCGGGGCCTGCGCGGGGTCTGGGCCTGCGTGGGGTCCTCACCCACCCCTCCGCCCGCACATCCTCGATCCGGGGACTAGCTCGCGGCCCCGGCGGGGCACTCAAGAGTCAAGCATCGCGACCTGCCTCCTGGGTGTCGACCGCCGTCCCAGGCGCAGGGACAAGGCGTGGACCGGACAGGCGAGGTCCCGGGCCTGGGGGACCTGAGTGCTGGGCGGGGACATCGCGGGGGCACCTTCGCACCTTCACCCTCTTCCAGCCTTAGTTCGGCCGGTCCCTTTGCTTTCACCTACAGCGAGGTCTTCGCTGGCCCCTGTGTTAAAGTCACCATTCCTCTCTCTCTAATCTTCTCAACCATTCCTTGTTCATTTGACTTACTTTTCTCTCTCCCCGGGGCTTCCCTTGTGGCTCAGCTGGTAAAGAATTCGCCTGCAATGTGGGAGACCTGGGTTCAGTCCCTGGGTTGGGAAGATCCCCTGGAGAAGGGAAAGGCTATCCAATCCACTCCAGTATTCAGGCCTGGGGAATTCCATGGACTGTATAGTCTATGGGGTCACAAACAGTCGGACACGACTAAGTGACTTTCACTTTCACTTTCTCTCTCCCCCGACTGGAAACCCGCTGGGGCAGGGTTTGCTGCCAGCCCCAACTCTGGCACGTGGTAGCCTGTTAGTTAAGTATTTGAGGAATAAATGAGCTTTAACCACCACGTATCTGTCATTGTCAAACTTATACTATAGCCTGAATGAACCTTGGAAACATTATTCTAAGTGAAAGATACGGAAGACCGGGTATTGTATCAGTCCATTTATATGAAGTGTCCAGAACAGGCAAATCCGTACAGACAGAAAGGAAATTAGTGGTTACTCAGGGCTGGAATGTTGAGGGAAATGGTGTGGCTGTTAAGGGATGTTTTGGGGCGGAAGTGTGATAAAAATGTTCTGAAATTTGGTCGTATTGATGATGGCACAACTCTGAATAGATGAAAAACCACTGAATTGTACACTTAGAAAGGGTGGATTTGGGATTTCCTCAGCGGTCCATTGGTTAGGACACGGCTCTTTCATTGTCATGGAGCAGGTTCGATTCTTGGTTGGGGAGCTAAGATCCCACAAGCAGCAGAGCACAGACCAAAAAAAAAAAAAAAAAAACTAAGGAAGTACTCAGTATCAAAAGGGACAAGCACAAAAGGGAAAACATGACCCACCCGAGGAGAACAGCTGTCAGTACTTAAGTGTAGATCAGCCTTGTGTTTTTTGCATGCCTGTGTTCTTCACGGATGCATGCACGTGATTCTGAGTGGTGCAGACCCTTTAGAGAGGTGTCAGTGAACTGCCAGCCATGTCCCCAGAACAGCTGGGCCTGGGATGGGGGGGTGGGTGGGAGGGATAGGGAGGGAGGTGTTGGGGATGGGGTGAGGCCTAGGAGAACTGCTCCATGCAGCTGCAGCCTTAGCTCCCCAGGGAGCCTCCAGGTCCTTGAGTCTCTTGGAGGAGGAGGGAAGGAGGAGGAGGCAGGCAGCTCTCTAAACACTCTGTTCTCACCAGAGGTTTGTCCTTGGCCCAGCTTTCCTCCCAAAGGCTGAGTAATCTAGAAAAATTGCAGCCCAGCATAAGCGAGCTGGCCTGGGGGCCACCCTGGATCACGTCTGCAAGTGGAATTCTTGGCTCCATCCCTCCAGTAAATTTGTAACTGTTTAGATTGGAGGGTAAGAAGCAACAGACCAATAAATGGGTGAAGCCACAGAGGTTTCCTGGCCTAGGCCTTGGTCGTTCCTAATCTCAGATTAAAAGAAAGACTTTCTTCCCCTCGGTTGGCATTTCTGCTTCCTGCTTCCTTCTCCTCAGGACTTGCCTCCCCAGCTGTGCCTGGATTTGGGCCCTGGCTTGGTGCCAACTGGACCAGCTGCACCATTTCCCATCTCCAAATGGGGTAGCCTTTGTTCCTTTCGTGGTGTTGACAAATTAATACATGATGAATGAATGATATAATGAATGAATGAATAATAAATGGATTAATACATGCTGACCACTTCCATCAGGAGAAGGCAATGGCACCCCACTCCAGTACTCTTGCCTGGAAAATCCCATGGAGGAGCCTGGGGGGCTGCTGCCTATGGGGTTGCACAGGGTTGGACACGACTGAAGCGACTTAGCAGCAGCAGCAGCAGACCACTCCCATCAGTGCCCCGTGCGTGTTAGTTGCTCAGTTGTGTCTGACTCTTTGCGACCCATGGACTGTAAACGGTCAGGCTCATCTGTCCACAGGATTTTCCAGGCAAGAATACTGGAATGGGTTGCCATTTCCTTCTCCAGGGGGTTTTCCCAACCCAGGGATCAAAGCCAGGTCTTCTGCATTGCAGGCAGATTCTTTACCATCTGAGCCACCAGCAAAGCATAAAGCCCCATGCACAAAGCTCCTAAATTTGAACTTTTGTTGATGATGCCTGTCTATCAGTTAGAAAACTTCCTTAGCTGAAGACTTTGTTTCCTGTTAAAATAGAAATCATTTGAAAATGGACTCTATGAGTCATTGACACCTTAGCATTCATTCATCAGCTTCAGGCGCTTTTTTAAGATCTTGTTGTTTCATGACCAGAGGGAAAAGAAGCCGCCAGCCCCTAAGAGGGGTAGAGAGAAGAGGGCAGGGCAGGCAGATACAACATACAGGAAGCTTCCTGCGTGTCACAGCTTCTCCTGGAGCTGATGCTGTCTTGGGACCTGTCAGGTCAGAACCTCTGGTCACTTACTGCTGAGGTTTCTAACGAAGCTGGCCTTGCCCACAGCCTGACTCTGTTTGCCATGGTTCCCTGTTTGCCAGCTGTGAAAATGAAATGCTTGGCATTTCAGGGTTGCACAGCTGGCTGTGGTCCAAGGTCAGCAGGTAACCCTGACTAGCCACGTCTGCTATGGAATCTTCAAGCCTCTTGTGTGAAACCCGGCGCGTGGATAAAAGCTTTCACAGAACTGTGTGGCCAAGAGAGCCACACAAATAATACAATTACTTGTAGATTCATTCACTGCTACACCCCCCTGCCCTTCCCAATGGAATTATAACTGAAAAAAAATCTCAGTGTTTTCATTTGACTTGGAAAACCTGGACCGGGTGTTTGGTATCAGTCTAGGGTGGTTGAGCTCTCAAGCTCTACAGCTGTGCTGGGCCATTTCTATTTCAATTAGTTAGAATTACATGAAATTTAAAGTTCACTTTCTCAGTTGCCTTACCTCCATGTTGCATCCTGATTAGTCACCTGTAGCTAGTGCATAGCACAGATTATAGAACAATGCCACTTCTCAGAACATTCCAGAGATGCTGCCCTAGAGGAGCTCTTATTAACTGCATGACTTTGAGTAAGTTACTTGTCTCTCTGGGCCTCAGTTTCCTCATCTGCAAAATGGGAGTTCATCTACTCAATAGCAAATACTTATTGAGTGCCAGCCATATGCCAGGTACTCTTTTAGGTGCTGTGGATATAGTGCTAAACACAGATAAATAAAATTGTGGGACTTCCCTGGTGGTCCAGTGACCAAAACTCCACGCTCCCAAAGCAGGAGGTCTGGGTTCGATCCCTGGTCAGGAAACTAGATCCTACATGCCTCAGCTAAGTGTTTGTATGCCCCAACTAAAGATCCCATGTGCCACAGCTAAGACCTAGCGAGGCCAAATAAATAAGAAAAATTATATAAGTAGGTAAAATTGTGACTCTTGTAGAGCTGCCATAGGGGAGGGACCAGAGTCCCTTATCTCTGAGCGTTATCTTGAGAATTAAATTAAATAGAACAGGCAAAGCATTTAACAGGGCACATTCCAAGTTCTTGAGAAATGTTCATTCTGTTATGACTACTAATCTGCCCAGCCCCTTCCCCCACAGCCCTGCCATCTGATGGTAAACAGATAGCATGCATACCTCTACGTCTGGTAGAGTATGCATGGCAGATATTGGTAGTTGATCACAGCACTTTCCCACTGAGCCCAGAGGTACTGATGGGATTCTAGGAACAGCACGGAGCAGCACTCTCAGACACATCCTTTTCAATATCTCTTCCAAGCTCCCCCATGAGCTGCAGGCCCCGTTAATTCCTGTCTATAGAGTTCAAGCTCAGACTTCAGGCCCAAGCCTGACTCTTCTTAGGGAAAAGAGCAAGTGCCTGGTTGATACCTCGTCAGCCAAGCAGTTGGTCCTGCTTTGACCTCCTGCCAGCAACTGACTTCTTGCTCTATTGCTTCTTGGAGTGGGGTCTTTCTGTGTTCTCACCAGGGCTCCTGCAGTCTTGAATATCATTTATTTCCTTTATTCAAGAAAAGTAGATTGTCCCTAGGTGGACACACAGTCCTGGCCAGAAAAGTTTGAGTGAAACTGGGCCCAGCATCCAAAGTGGGAGAGAGACACAGGAACTTGCAGTTACAATATAGTGAGATAAGGGGAGGGTGGAGGCTGGCCCCTAGCCATCGGGACCCAGGGGAGGAAGAACACTAGGTCCCCAGGGAAGGGTCTGCTCCATGGGAGGGGATGTCATCCTTCTCCATCTTTGAATTGCCTGTCTCTGTTCTTGTTCTCCCCCACTGCAGGGACTGACCTGGACAGCCCACCCTGACTCAGCAAGGCTGTCCTCTCTCTGGATCGACCATCATTTTGGTTCTGATGGTTGCATTCATTCAATCATTCATTCAGTATGCCACGTGGTGTGAAGATCCCAGAGTTCAGCCCTTGCTTCTACCACTTGCCAGCTATGTGACCTTGGGCAAATTACTCAGCCTCTCTCTACCTTGCTTTCCTCCTCTGAGAAATGAGGTTTACAGTAGAGTCTACCTGCCTCCCCTTCCATGGAGAGGGCTTAGCATGATGACCTGTGTGTGATACTGGCTCACTGTTATTTTCATTCACACATACATCTCCAGATCCCCAGAGATTTTTTTTTTTTTTTTTTACTCTTTTTTTGCTCTGTTGGCATGGTTAATTCCAGGAATGAACTTTTTTTTTTCCCAAATGCTAAACTTCCCTGGCACCCCTGAGATAAAGCTTTTCTGTGCATGACTTAAAACTGTGGGGGCAGTGACACCTGAGCTGTGTTTGAAAGGTTAAGTGGGAGATTCTAGGCAGATGAGAGTGGTGAAGGGGGTCCCAGGCAGAGGAAACAGCATGTGCAGCAGACAGTTGAGGAGGAACTCTGGTTGGCTGGACATGGGGTGCTTGCAGGGGTCCATGGAGGGGAAGCTGGACTCTATGAGAACAGAAACCCTTTGGCAGTGAGCTGGGTGCCTGGCCAGTGTGGTTGAAGTAGCTTTACTTGTGTATATATGTATGTATTATTTTATTGAAGTATAATTGACTTACAATGTTGTGTTAATTTCTGCTGTATAGCACAGTAGTTCAGTTATATGTGTATATGCATTCTTTTCCACTATGGTTTATCACAGAATATTGCATACAGTTCCCTGTGTCTACTGTAGGCCCTACCCTCTCCCTCTGACCCCCTTGGTGGGCTGGCATGTCTTCCCCCTTCTCCTTCCTTCTGAATCAGTCTCAGAGAATTCTTAACACCATAAAGGAAAAAAGAATTATATCAGTGATGCCAATTGGCAAGCGGGGTGGGCTCTGGTTGTTACCCATCTGCTTGTGCTCA
The DNA here is from genome assembly GCF_963930625.1 of Muntiacus reevesi. NCBI lineage: Eukaryota > Metazoa > Chordata > Mammalia > Artiodactyla > Cervidae > Muntiacus > Muntiacus reevesi. The sequence continues at coordinate 224,268,092 of NC_089250.1, read as the reverse complement.
GATTCATTCTTCACTTTCTCTCTGTCCTAGAAGCCTGACCTTGATGGAAGGCATCACCCGGGCTCCCTCCCCTGTGATTTCCTATTGGGTCCAACCAGTGGGAGGCACCAGATGGAGACTGGAGGGCAGGAGGAGAGAAGTGGGGAACTCCCTATAGTTCCTAATTTAGATTATCTTCAAGGACTTCCCTGCTGGTACAGTGACTAGCACTCTGCACTCCCAATGCAGGTGGCCCGGATTAGATCCCTGGTTAGGGAACTAGATCCCACATGTGGCAACTAACAGATCTTACACACAGTATGAAGCCACAACTCCTGAGCCCCTGTGCTTAAACCATTGAAGCCCATGTACCCTAGAGTCTGTGCTCCGGAAGAAGAGAAGCCCATGCACTGCAACTAGAGAGTAGCCCCCGCTCACCGCAACTAAAGCGCACATGCAGCAATGAAGACCTTGTGCAACCAAAAATAAAACTAATTAATAAAAAAAAGGGGACCCTCCTTGCTGCAATGAAGATTGAAGATCCTAAGTGTCCCTACTAAGACCCAGTGCAGCCAAATAAATAACTGTATTCTCATGCTCAGTCGTGTCCGACTCTTTGCAACTGCGTGGACTGTAGCCCGCCAGGCTACTCCGTCCATGGGATTTTTTAGGCAAGAATACTGGAGTGGGTTGCCATTTCCTCCTCCAGGGGATGTTCCCCACCCAGGGACTGAACCTGCAACTCCTGTGTCTCCTGCATTGCAGGCAGATTCTTTACAACTGAGCCACCTGGGAAGCCCTAATAAATAAATAAATACATACATAGATATATACATACACACTTATTTCAAAAAAATAAATTCTCTTCAGAATCTATCTAATGTGCCTTCTGTTTGCTGTCAGCACTCTGACTCCAAACACTGGGAAAATTTGCCTTTCAATCTATTTATCTGTCAGTTTTTCAAAATGGCTTATAGTATAGTCTGCTTTCTCCCTCGTACTGTCAACATGGAGAACCTGAAGTTCTGGTTTAAGGGGAAGAGAAATCTGAACCCTCCGTCTTACATGGTAAGGAAGTACATGAGGATGTACAACCAAAAGACTTGGTACTTGTACTTAAATGTGTGTGGCAATGACAGCTGGCTGAGCCTCAGTCTCCCTACCAATAAAATGGGCATAATAGAGTGACCCTGCCAATCAGCCTGTAGCCAGCAATGTGTCTAGTATTGTGAGTTCACAGAAGGAATATTTATTGACTGAAAGAGCACATGATGGATGACCAAGTAATATGAGCTAATACACACACGAAAAAGGCACCTCGAGTTTCAAAGCAAGTTTTAATTTTTATAGTTTTTTTTAAGACACTCTCTTAACCAGTCTTCATTTAACTGACTCACTAGGTTAATGAACTTGTCCCATTTCTTCTGTGAAACACACGTGCATACCAAACTCTCTGCCTACATGCTTCTTCCTCATCTTTGTCCTCTACCGTTAGGCAGAGTCAGTGTGTTTGCTCCCAAGCTTGTGTATGGCAGTTGTGTTTATTATTGTCAATAATTGATTCCACTAAGTGTTGCAGAAATCATGGAAACATGAAGGTAAAAAGAAAGAATATTGTCTCTATGAAAGCTGAGATGAAACTTGGGAAAACTTGAAGCCCCCGACTAAGGAAATCGACATCAAATGAACTGTAGAAACCAGGGAAGAAGGTGGAAGGGATTGTGAACTCCAGGTAAAGGGCTTCATTCTTCACATTAATGGTTTTGAAAGATTCTTTAGGTTCTCTAACCACCATAAAGAAAGGGAAATGGGAAATTGTAGTAGAAGGTCCATGCAAGAAGAAAGATATAGGGCTATAAAAAAGAATGAAATAATGCCATTTGCAACAACATGGATGGACCTAGAGATTATCGTACTAAGTAAGTCAGAGAAAGACAAATACCATATAATACCACTTATCTGCAATCTAAAAAATAATACAAGTGAACTTATTACAAAACATAAACTCAGGCATAGCAAATTTATAATTACCAAAGGGGGAAGAGGAAGGAGGGATAAATTAGGGATTTAGGATTAACATATGCACTACTATATAAAACAGGTAAAGAACAAGGACCTACTATCTGGTACAGGGAACTGAATTCAACGTCATAATAATCTACAATGGAAAAGAATCTGCAAAAGAGTAGATATAAATATAACTGAAGCACTTTGCTATACATCTGAAACTAACACACATTGTAAATCAACTATACTTCAACTAAAAAAAAAATACACTAGTGTATTTCAGCCAGCCTGTGCTCAAAGAAGAACATATACATATACTTGTTCAGTTCAGTTCAGTTGCTCAGTCGTGTCCAACTCTTTGCGACCCCATAAATCGCAGCATGCCAGGCCTCCCTGTCCATCAATCACCAACTCCCGGAGTTTACTCAAACTCATGTCCATCGAGTCAGTGATGCCATCCAGCCATCTCATCCTCTGTCGTCCCCTTCTCCTCCTGCCCCCAATCCCTCCCAGCATTGGAGTCTTTTCCAATGAGTCAACTCTTCGCATGAGGTGGCCAAAATATTGGAGTTTCAGCTTCAGCATCAGTCCTTCCAATGAACACCCAGGACTGATCTCCTTTAGGATGGACTGGTTGGATCTCCTTGCAGTCCAAGGGACTCTCAAGAGTCTTCTCCAACACCACAGTTCAAAAGCATCAATTCTTCAGCGCTCAGCTTTCTTCCACAGTTCAACTCTCACATCCATACATGACCACTGGAAAAACCATAGCCTTGACTAGACGGACCTTTGTTGGCAAAGTAATGTCTCTGCTTTTTAATATGCTATCTAGGTTGGTCATAACTTTCCTTCCAAGGAGTAATACTTGTTAGGTCCCTTCAAATACACCTAGTATGGATGATTTTAAGTTCTCCCTGGGACAACTGACTTAGATGCACTATTAACTGGTTGACCAAAATCCTGATTTTATACAATAAGAAAGCATCCTTTAGAAAGAACTTTCTAAAGTTCTCTGCCTTCTTTCCCTTTTCTTTTGATTTCTCTTTTTCTCTACTATTGTTCCTTCCTTTTTCTCTACTAGGTGTCCAAGTATGAAACTGGTCTTTAAATGTATTAAACTTTAATATTAAGTTTAAAATTTGTTTTTAATTTATTATATTTATTGACTTTGGTGGGGTATTTGCTGTTAATTAACTTAAACAATATATCTTTACCTACTGCAGGCTGCTGTTATGGGCTGCTAAAAGCTAAAAATGGTTATTTTAACAAATACCGAAGAAAATTGTGACTTTTTATTTGCATATTGTTCACATTAATTTATTCCTCTCTATAGACCTCCTCTGGATAATAGTTTCCCTTAGCCAGCATAAAATAAACACTTCGGGAAAAATTTTATTTGACCCTGAAAGTATGTTTTAAATGTCCTAGCGGCAGTTATTGTTTAAAGGAATTTATTGATAGTTTTTTGTTTGTTTGTTTGTTTTTAGTGGAACCAAGAACCAAAATTTTCACGTATTATGTTTGCTTAAAGTCAGGCAGATCTATACACATGTTCCTGTCTGTGAGGAACTTACAGCCTGTGAACAACGAAACACACCACACCAAAGGGAAGTAAAACAGAAGGTTTTTACAAAGCAAGTTTAAAAGTTTAACTGACAATACCAGATCCCCTGGATTACTGAAACTTCTTTGTCATGTCAAAAGTAGAAGCTAGTTCAAAATAGCAATGGTCACTAGACCAAGAATTAACACTCACAAATCCTTTGCTGTGATGGGGAGCTCACTACCTCCCAGGAAAGCCAAATTCAGTTCCATCAGAAAAGAGTTTTCTTCTTCTCCTTTTTTTTTCCATCAATATATTTTGAAAATTGAAGTGTAGTTGATTTACAATGTTGTGTTAATTTCTACGAAAGAGAGCTTCTTTATATTGGCTCCAATTCTGCCTTCCTGTAACTGGGTTAGATCTGCTTCCAGGACGGTCGTATGAGACTAGCTTCAGGACTGCCCTGGTCGTTCAGCGGTCAAGAATCTGCCTGCCAATGCAAGGAATGTGGGTTTGATCCCTGATCAGGGAAGATCCCACATGCCACAGAGCAATTAAGTCCATGTGCCACAATTACTGAGCCTGACCTCTGGAGCCTGCGAGCCGCAACAAGAGAAGTCACCACAGTGAGAAGCCCATGCACCGCAAGTAGACAGAGTGACCCCTGCTCGCCGCAACTAGACAAAGCCTGCACAGCAACAGAGACCAAATGCAGCCAAGTCTTCCTTTTCTTTTCTTTTTTTAAAGAAGACTATTATCTGCTGTAAGAGGGACTTCCTCCCAAGTGAAGGGGCAGTTCCCCTGTCCTCCACAAAACCGCTCTCCTGCAGGATAAACCACGTCTGTGGCTTCTCATCCCTCCCAGTGTCCGCTGGGGTCCTCCTTTAAGCACAATCCCCACATCAGAACACAATTCTCAAGGCGTGGTCTGACCAGCTCAACCACGTCTTCTTCCCTGGTTCTGGACGTTAGAACGCCTCCTCCTAACTACCCTCCTTGACCCTGAAGGGCTAGGGGGATGGTGGTAGAGTGGGAGAAGGGGGTCCCCCTTGCAGGTTGCTGGGTCTGATAGAGGGAGACTGGTGAGAGAGTGGAGGGCAGGAGGGAAGAAACACCAGGGGCACTTCTACCCCTCTCTGGAGCAAATCTCCAGTAGCCATACCTTCTCTGAGCTGCAGCATCCCTTGGGTGATCGCAGCTCTACTCCAGTGTCCCCCCACGTCGTCTCTTTGACCCAGGGCTGGTCACCCATCTCTGGGCTGTGGCTGATTTCTGGGGGTGCTTCACCAACCGGCTGGACTTCTCTGCTCTCCCATCCCTGCTGTAGTCAATATCCTGCATTCAATTCTTCCTGCTTATATACTTCTCCACTTGCTGAATGATCTCTATATATAAAGTTTCTATTTCCCAGTGGAGTTTTGTGTGCTACTTCTAGTAAGGAAATTTAAAGTTTCATACTGATTGGAGGGGGGGGGGGTGACTGGTACTTAAAATATCAGCTACTTTTTGGGACTTGCCTGGTGGTCCAGTGGTTTAGACTCTTTGCTCCCGATGTAGGGGGCATGGGTTTGATCCCTGGTCAGGAAACTAAGATTCTCATGCTGCACAGGTGTGACCAAAAAAATATTTTTTTTAAAGTAGTTGCTTTTATCACCTCTGATATGATTTTCCACATGTGGTCCTCACTTCATGGAAGAGGAGACTGAGGCTCAGGGAGGGAATGGCAGAGCCAGGGTTTGGGAGAGAAGTTTTCTGAACCTGCAGCCATTAGACCACACTGCCCCACTCAGAGGCTTGGACCCACCCTGCCCTTACACAATCCCAGGTCACATTGCCCTTCTAGTGTCTTCTTGCTGGATTTCTGGAGTCCAACTGGAGTTCTCCCCAAGTGACTCACAGTTCCTGAAAAAGACCATTTGGGAGGAGGTAGGTATTACGTTCCCTCTGTCAATAGCTCAGCTCCTTCACTTCCCAAAACCTCCAGGGACCCTCTTTTCAGAGATCTGACAATGAGTGAGCTCAGCATGGATTCCTTTTTTTTTTTTTTTAGCATGGATTCCATAAATACCATTTTCTATAAATATCCATTCCATGTAAGGCACCTGCTTCAGAATGACAACCACCTTGCTGAGAACAGCAAATCTCGGGGTTATGCTTTATTTCCACCTCTAATTACAGCTGAGATGGAATTTCTTCCTTCCTTTCCTTCTTTTAATATAGAGCCCCAAGGAAAATGTGGGAACCAGGACACTGACCTTCAAAATTCTGTAGGTTATTATTATTATTTGCAATGACAGAAACAAAGCTCATGCAAAAATGATGGTCTTAAAAATCAGCACAATGTTCCTAGTATGGAACACACACAGCTGAGCTACTCTGGGTCAGTTTCACTGTGTCCAAGCTCTGCTTCTTTCCGGGGAGGCTCAGACCCCGGAAGTCACACCGCCTGGGTTCTAACTGTCTCTGCAAGGTTCTCTCTGTGTGACCTTGGGGAGATGGTGCAGCTGTCCCTGCTTCAGGTCCCTCTTCTATGTTGAGGCGGTTAGTGACACTGTCTTCTTCGGCTGATGTCAGAATTACTTGAGAAGATAGTCGTATAGCACTTAGCGCAGAGAACACATAGGAAGCTATTACTCACCCCACGTGAGTGCTGAGTCTCTTCAATCGTGTCTGACTCTGCAACCCCATGGATGGAAGCCCACCTGGCTCTTCTGTCCGTGGGATTCTCCAGGCAAGAATACTGGAGTGGGTTGCTATGCCCTCCTCCAGGGGATCTTCCTGACCCAGGGATCGAACTCATGTCTCCTGCGCTGGCAGGCAGTTTCTTTGCCACTGAGCCACCTGGGAAGCCCCCCAATTACTATCCCTAATACAGCCTAATATAGTTACTATATCATGAATAGGATATATAGGGGCTGTATTAATAATATATCAATATGGATTATGTAAGTTGCCCATCTGTCTTAACGGTGGGGCTCAAAAGAGGCAGTACCAGTGAATTGCTGGGGAACCCACTTGCACTGGTCTCTGTCCATTGTCCATTTTCTGGGTCATTAACAGACTTAAAAATTTATTTGTCTACTGTCTCATTGCCCCTCACCACTTGCTGTCCCCTTTTTCTCCCCTGCCTAATATCACAGGGATGGGTTCTAGCTTGTCCCATTAAAAAAATATATTTTTTAATTTATTTACTTGGCTGCATTGGGTCTTGGTTGACACATGTGGGATCTTTAGCTGTGGCATGTAGGATCTAACTCCCCAACCAGGGATCAAATCCAGACCCCTTGCTTTTGGAGTGCGGAGTGTTAGCCACTGGATCACCAGGGAGGTCCCCATCTTTTGTGTATTTTTATTATTTAAAAATTTTTAAAATTAATTTTATTCATTTATTTTTGGCTGTGCTGGGTCTTTGTTGCCACGAGAGTTTTTCTCTAGTTGGTGGGTGGGCTTCTCACTGCGGTGGCTTCTCTTGTTGCGGAGCACAGGCTCTGGGGATTAAGGGCTCAGTAGCCGAGGCTCCTGGGTTCCAGAGCACAGGCTCAACAGCTGTGGCCCACAGGCTCAGTTTCTCTGTGTCACGTGGGAATCTTCTGGGATCAGGGATCGAACCTGTGCCTTCTATACTGGCAGGCGGATTCTCTACCACTGGGCCACCAGGGAAGTCCCCTTTCAATATTTTAAAATTTGGTTACCTGTATTTTATTTATTATTAAAACATGCCTGAATTCTATTAACTCTGGGCTTTCCCATCACAGAGTCATTGCTTTCTCTCCACTGTCCAGGCCTATTTGAACTAAGTTTTCATTTGGGCTTCCCTGGTGGCTCAGATGGTAAAGAATCCGTCTGTAATGCAGAAAACGCATACAGGAGACCTGGGTCCCATACCTGGGTCGGGAAGATCCCCTGGAGAAGGGAATGGCTACCCACTCCAGTATTCCTGCCTGGAGAATCCCATGGACAGAGGAGCCTGGTGGGTTAGAGTCTGTGAGATCACAAAGAATCAGACATGACTGAGTGACTGACACTCCAGTGTTAACAAGCAAAACAACTACCCACACCAAAGTGGCTTGTCTCCCTCCAAGACATAATTCCCATGAGGTCATGGAGCACCTTTGTCTAGTTCAAATATGCATGCAGGCAGCTCTTACATGTAACATTGTTACTGCCCAAGTTTAAGAATCTAGAGATGAGATTTCACAAAAAGATTCAGATTTTTACTGGAAGCCTTGGCCTCATCATGCTAAGATTCCTGCATAGCAACTGGGACAGATCTGAGAACTAGCGGACCCCTTTAAAGGGCAGTTCTGAAGATGAAACTGACACCCAGAGGAGAATGACCTTCAGGAAAAAATGTTCTTAGACTGTGTACTTGGCTCATTCACATTACGTGCCTGCCCCCTACAGGCAAGTGCGTTTGTGATCTCTTTAGACACACAATGGACCCAGTGCCAGGAATAAATGAATGAATGGATGAATAGTTAAATGAATGAATAAATGAATGAATGTATACCTGCTCTCAATTTTTTTTTGGTCCCACCATGTGGCAAATGGGATTTTATTTTCCTGACCAGGGATCAAATCCAAGACCCCTGCATTGGAAGTGCAGATCCACTGGATCACCAGGGAAGTCCTTCCCCCAATCCCTGACATAGTAGCTAGCCCATTATTGTTGCTGTTCAGTCGGTAAGTAGTGTCCAGCTCTTTGTGAACCCATAGACTGGACTGCTAAGCTTCCCTGTCCTTCACTGTCTCCCAGAGTTTGCTCAGATGCATGTCCAGTAAATCAGCGATGTCATCCAACCATCTCATCTTCTGTCACCCTCTTCTCTGGGTGCCCTCTATCTTTCCCAGCATCTGGGTCTTTTCCAATGAGTTGGCTTTCTTCGAATCAACTGACCAAGTATTGGAACTTCAGCTTCAGCATCAGCCCTTCCAATGAATATTCAAGGTTGATTTCCTTTAGGATTGACTGGTTTGATCTCCTTGCTGTCCAAGGGACTCTCAAGACTCTTCTCCAGCACCAGAGTTCGAAAGCATCAATTCTTCGGCACTCAGCCTTCATTATGGTCCAACTCTCACATTTTTACATGACTACTGGAAATACCATAGCTTTGACTATATGGACCTTGTGATGGTTTAGCAAAATGATGTCTCTGCTTTTTATTACACTGTCTAGGTTTGTCATAGCACGTAATATATGTCAAATATTTTGATTTGATTTTTTCCTAATGAAACGTGAGTTTGATTAGATTGATTTTTATATTGTGTGGATCTCAGATTTAAACAAATATTCATTCATTACTCGTGTGCAGTTTATTGTTCTGCCTTATCTGGGCATGTTGACTTCAGAATGCTCAAAATCAGGTTTTGTTTCAAAACCCACCATACACTTTCAGTCCAGTAGAGGGCAGCAGCAACTACGAATAGGAGAAACACAATTAAAGGTGGAATAACATAGTCAAGGCACCCAGGCAGGGTCCCTAAATTCTGGAATCAAATTCAGGCTAGAAACCACTTTGTTGTTGTTTAACATTCTTAATAGATAGTGCATTCATATGTTCAAAAACTGAACAGAATAGATAAAATGGTATATGGTAAAATCTCTCTCCTCCTCTTCCTCATCTCCATCTCAGGAACAACTCTTTATTTTTCTCTTGTGTGCTCTTCCACAGGTGTTTATGTACATATGAATGAACACAAATATCTCTGTACACCCTCCCCCAACTTTACCCAAAAGGTACACAAGCTTTACCCAAAAGGCACAAGAAGGTGTTTTGAGCATACTGTTCTGTACTTTGCTTCTTTCCATCATGATGTAGACTGTAGATCATTAATGTAGACTGTAGATCTATCAGTAACAGTGCATAGAGAGAAGCCCCCTATTCTCTTTGTTTTTCCAGCTTCAGATTTCTCCATGGCACACCTGTATCATTATCTCTTCATCCAGTCCCCCATCAATGGGGGGCTTCTGATACTAGCAATAAAGCTCAATGATTCAGTTCAGTTCAGTCGCTCAGTCGTGTCTGACCCCATGGACTGCAGCACTCCAGGCTTCCTTGTCCATCACCAACTCCCTGGAGCTTGCTCAAACTTGTCCATCCAGTCAGTGATTACTTGAATGATGATTGCTCAATGGTTACTTGAATGTGTCTATAGCAGCGGCCGTCAGCCCCAGTTGCACATGAAAATGATGAGAGGGGATTTAAAAAATCCCACCCCTTAAGTCACACCTCAGATCAACTACATCACTCTGGGTGTGGGACCGAGGCACACAGGGCGCCCTATGTCCTGTTGATGTTTCTAGGGGACACTGGCCAAGAGCACATAGATTTGCAACTTGGCTAGATATTGACAAGTGGCTTCCATGCTTGGTTGTGCCAACTTGCACTCCCACCAGCTTGTATGAGATGGCCTGGGTCTTCATGGCTTCACCAACAAAGCATGCTTGTCAAATTTTGCTTTTTGCTAAACTGTTAGTTTTTCTTTTCTTTAAAGTTATCTCAGTTTTGCTTCAATTTGCATTTCTCTTATTAGGGCTTGAGATTGAGCATCTTCTCGTTGTCTAAGAGCCTTCTGCTGTGTCTGGGCGTATCTTGTGCTCACTTTTCGTTTCTCTCCCTTCCTTCTGGCTGCTCCACAGGGCTTGCAAGATCTTAGTTCTCCTAACCCAACCCTCCTCACCTCTCCAGGACTGGAAGCATGCAGTCCTAACCACTGGACTGCCAGGGAATTCCCTCTTTTCTCTTTTCTAAGTTGGTTTCTCTACATGTCAGCGAGATAAATTCTTCCTGATTTGAGTTGCAAATACTTTCTACTGCCTTGTTTTCTTTTCTTTTTTTTTCCCCCTCAAAGAAGACTTTTTACATATCTGAATGTATCTATCTTTTATTATGGCTTTTGGATTTTGAGTCACGGTTAGTTTGGTTTCCCATTCCAGTCTTACAAAGGAAGTTTCCCATGCGTTCTTCTGGCACTCTTGTGGTTTCCTTTATTTACAGGCAAATCTTCCATCCTTTTGGAATTTACCTTGATCTGCGGTGTGAGGTATGGATCCATCTTTGGTTCGCTTTCTAATGGCTAATTATCTCATTACCTTCATCAGGGAGTAAGATAGGAGCTGCTTTGAGCTGTATCCAATTTGAATTTCTTTGTTTTTGCCTTTTAATTTATAGCAGTACCAGCTCCTACTTTTCCCATTCACCCTCCCCCATTTGCCTGTTCAATGCTTGATTGATTTTTATTTGTTTACCATTGAGAATTTTATTACTAATCGAACATTGTCCCTGACCTTTGGGGTTTTTTTTTACGACTTATTTTAGTTGATAACCAACAACTATGACCTTTTGTCGAATGTCTAACATATTTGTTTACAAGTTTCATTAAATCATAAAGCAAACCTTTGATGTCAGTTGTAGTTTAGTCACTATGTTCGACTCTTACGTTGTCGATACTATTGTTATTCCATTGGAGGAAAGTAATCGGAGAGTTTTTGAGGCTTGTCCAAAAGCCCACAGTTAAAAAGAGGCAACACTGGATACAATTCAAGAGCCAAGTCTTGAGGGTCCAGCCTTTTTACTTGCCTTTACCCTATAACTGGTCTTTGTGGAATGACTGCAGGAGGGAATGAATGAGTGAGTCAGTGAGGGAAGTAAGAAGACAGAATGAGTCATCTCCTGCCCTTAGTGGAACCCAAACGGGGAGATAAGATGTGAGTGGAAATAACCAGAGCGCAAAGTAAACAGTGATCCCACCCGTGTTTCGGAAGCAGTCCACATTCTATCCCCTCCTACTTAACAATCTTACTTCTTTCCAATTTCTCCCTACCTAGAAACCACGGAGCCCAACACTGGGGCAGGGCAGTTTGATGCAGTAAGTCACCCATGTGGTGGTTCCCTGTGGAGCTCTGCAGCCCAGGAGCTCTGGTGGGGAGGAGGGAGGCAGAGGAAGGGGTAGGGAGGAGGGGGGATGCAAAGTGAGAGAGAGGAGAGAGCAGGAGAGCTTGAAGACAAGGAATAGCGAGGAGGTAAACGGAGTTGTTGTTTGGGGGGGATAAAGAGGACTAGGGGAGGCTGGGGTAGGAGGTGGGGGAAGGGAGGGGAGGTGGGAATAGGGAGACAGGAGGAAGAAGGGGTTAAGGAAGTGGGAAGGGCAAGGGGAGGAGGTGAGGCGAGGAGCCGGGTAGTGAATGAGGAGGGAGACTCAAGGAGGGAGGAGGGAGAGGGAGTAGAGAGAGGAAAAGGAGAAAAAGGGCTTGGGGAGGAGGAAGTGGGGGAGGAGTTAGGGGAGTGGGAGAACGACGAAAGGGTTGGGGGATGGAGAAGAGAAGAGGAGGGGGGAGGAGAAGAGGGGGAGGGAGAAGAGGAGGGGAGCGGGGAGGAGGGAGAAAGGGCCCCCCTCCCCAGCCCCCTTCGCAGGTTTGCGCAACCCACTCGGGCTGGGATTGGCCGCTGGCGAGTAAAGACGCCACGCCCCTGACACGCGCTACGACCAATAGCGATAGGGGGCGGGGCGTAATGCGTCCTGGAAGGCCAATGGGCGGGGGGGGCGGGACTGCGTGGCCTGGGTCTAGCTCGCGCTCCTCGCGCACTCCGAGCCACCGCCGCTCTCAGAGCTCCGAGCTCTCCTTCTCACGCTGCAGTCGCCGCAGCCGCCCGCCCGCCCGCTTGCCAGCCCGCCTTCCGCGCTTCCCCGCCCCGCTCCGCTCCGATTCCTGCACGCGGCCCCAAGCGCGCTCATCTGTCGCTGCGAGCACAGTATTCCCACTGAGGCCCCGGGGCGATGGCCACCAAGATCGACAAAGAGGCTTGCCGGACGGCGTACAACCTGGTGCGCGACGACAGCTCGGCCGTCATCTGGTGAGGAACTTTCCATTGCTCTCCGAGCCCCGCTGCCCGAGCTCGCAAGGGGCCTGGTGCGCTGAGCCGTCTTCCAGACGGGATGGATTAAGGGTCATGCCCGTGCGGTCTCCCCGCAGCCTTAACCCGGGACAGCGTGGAAAGCCAGAGCTGGCTTTTCGCTAACCAGAGCATCTTTTAGATTGTTCTGTGGAAGCTCGGCACCGTTCAGCCACCGACGCTGATGTGTATGTGTGTTTTTCTCTTCTCCCAATCCAAAGGGTGACTTTTAAATATGACGGCTCCACCATCGTCCCCGGCGAGCAGGGAGCAGAATATCAGGACTTCATCCAACAGTGCACAGGTAGGGAGACACGCCTTCTGGGGGGACTCCCGGTCTTTTGGAACATGGTCAATGCTAGGGAGGAGCCTGAGGCCACCCTGGGCGCCCCCAGCGCTGGAGGAACCAGATTGGAGCGTTCTAAAGCCTCCACAAGCCTTCTCTCCTCTGGGCATCCAGAACAACCAGAGGTGACCGCCAGCCTCCTCCCTCTCACAGTAACCTTTTCAGGCGGAACAGCTCCTTTGCCCCCATGGTCTCTAGCTTTCCACCGTTAACTCAGGGGGTTCCAAACTCCAGGGTCCAGCCCTCCCGGGTTTCCCCTTTCATCAGTCAGAGCCAAAATAAAAACAATCCTGGTGCTTATTGAAGGAGAAAGAAATGGTTAGCGGCAGCCCCCTCCTTTCTTCTGCAATCATTGTCCATGTGCTGGTGATGTGTTTTTGTTTGTAGATTTTAGAGCAGGATATGAAAGCGTACATACCATATGATCCCATTTATATGAAATTTTAGAAAAGGCAAAGCTAATCTGTAGCGTGAAAAGTCAGAAGAGTGCTCCCACTTGTGGGTGGCTAGCCCCTGACTGGGGGAGGCACATGGAAGGTGGGGTGGGGTCTCAAGGAGTTGGGAATATTCTGTATTTTGATTTGGGAGGCAATTACACAGGTGTGTACATATAAGAAATCTTTTAAGCAAAATCTTTAGGATTTGTAAACTTTGTGCCTTTCCCTGGGTTGTCTTAAACCATTAAGTGGAAAAAAACACATGCATGTACAACCACAACCTCCAATCCCTGTCCCCCAACCCACCCCCCACACCATTGAAGCAAAAGGCCCAGCATTACTGGTAATAGGGCCCTTTAAAGCTAAAATTGGAGGATGGGCTCTTTTTCTGGGCTCTGGTCTCTAGCTTGGAAATAGATACTTTCAGACAAAGGCAATGCCGCCTGAAAGTTAGGGTGGGGACCTAGAGTCAGCAAGGTGGGTTCAAATCCCCTTGTGGCCACTTTCTAGTCGTGTGGTTTGGGGCAAGTTACTTAACCTCTCGGGGCCTCGATTTCCTCCCCCGTAATCTGAGAGGGCTGTCGAGAGGATAGGTGAGTCAGTGCTTGTACAGATGACACGGTCATTTGTGAAATAAATAAGAAATACACCACTGTGCTCAAGATCGCGCAATGGCCCCTTTCCTTTATTCAAATTATTATTTTGAATTTATTCTAATTCAAAGAATATCTATAAAGTGCCTGCTGTGGGCTGGGTGGCACTGAGATTTACCACCCCAAAAAAAAAAAAAAAGTCTCCCAACTAAAACATCTCCCAGAGCTACCTCTAGACCTTCACTCACTGCTTTTGGACAGGATTGTTTAAAATGTTGTTGTTGAGTTCAGTCGTGTCCAACTCTTTCGTGACCCCATGGACTGTAGCCTGCCAGGCTCCTCTGTGCAATTTCCCAGGCAAGAATACTGGAGTGGGTTGCCATTTCCTTCTCTAGGGGATCTTCCCGACCCAGGGATGGAACCCAAGTCTCCTGCATTGGCAGGCAGATTCTGTACCACTGAGCCATCTGAGGAACCCTTTGTTTAAAAGCAGATGTGTAAAGTACTATCACAACTCACATCTGTTGAGGTAAATGGGGCCAGGATTGAAAGCCAGGCCCCTGGCTCAGGAACCCTGTCTCTCAGCCACCTCTGTCCTTTCACCACCGTGATGCCTGCTTTCACAAGTGGGGTAAGTGCAGACTCCTGGGGTTTGGTGTATAACTGGGAGGTTCAGCAGTATTTTTTGCCTTGCCGGCTCTGAGAGTTTCTCTCAAGCCAGCTTCCTTCCTCTCTGGACAGTAAAGTAGCAGTTTCCTCCTGCTAGCCATCCATCATCCCCACCCCCTGCCATCAGACTGGGGTCTTCTCCTCCCACCCACCCCCCAGTTTCTGAAGCTATAGTTCTGTCCATTGAGTAGAAGGTGACCCCAGTAATAAAGAGCATCCTGTGAGTGGATTCTGAATTGGGGAGGCTGTGGTCAGAGAACACTTCCTCCCTCCCTGGGGCTTTGTGGTTTGCTAGTCCAGCCCTTCCCCCAATGATAGGGATGGCAGTGGGGAGGGCCTGGTGGGAGAACTAAAAATGCTTTCCCTGCTGCTTGTTGAGCTTATGAATGGGCCGTGGGATCTGAAGGCTCCGTCTGCTCTGGCTGGAAGTCCGCCTTCCTTCCCCAGCCATCTGTTGGACAAATGTATAGGCGAGCTATAGTTGCCATGTCTGCTCCTGTTTGTCTTAGAAAAGCCTGTTCCATCCAGCCACCGTGTCCTCCTAACCCAGTGACCAAGGATTCGGAACGCTGACTAGTAACTTTCTACACGCAAGTCACTGCACTGGGCACACCTTGTCTCTGTTTCTGAGCTTGCTTCCCTTCCGTAGGTGGGGAAACGGAGACCCAGAGAGGTTAAGTGATTTGCCTGCAAGTCACGGCAAGGTCGTGGCAGGCCCGGGCCTTGAACCCGGGCAGGGTGGCTTTGAGGCCTGTGCTTTTAGCCTCTTCTCACTAAGGAAGTAGTTTAGAGGCTCATTTCTGAGTCGAGGAGCATCTTCACTGTACAGCAGGTTCTGGTCGGGGCTGGTGGGATTGTTGGCAGTTACGGAAGGCACGTTCGCCTACTCCTGTGACGCGGGGAGTCCTCTCCATGGCCCTCATCTCTGGCCAGGTGTTCTGACAAGCCGGAGGGTCTAGTGCTCCTGGTCTGGCATAGCCTTCCTATTTCCAAACCTCTCACAAGGTCACAGGGGACCCGGGAGCCTAAAAACAGTACCTGGTCGCTCCTCTGTCTGCCCTGGGTGAACAAGGTGGGTGGAGGCCCCCCCGCCCCCACTGTGGGCTTTCTCTCCTCCTTGACATCCTCACCCTGTCCCCCCATCCTTGCTCTGCAATACTCTCTTTCACCCCTCCTCTGCCCTCTGGCTACTATCTTCCTTCTGTCCTTCCCCCGGGTTCTTAGGAATGGAATCTGCCCAGTAAGCCTCTCCCTGTCAGCCCTCCTCCGCCCCCCCAGGCTGGCCTGTCCTTGTCCCCAGGCACTGGTTCCTGAAGGTCATGGACTGGAAGGTCGCTGGGCCACCCTTGTCCTCTGTTTCTTGCTGCCAGGATCTGAGCCCTCTGGGCCCCTGCACTGACTCTTCTCGCGCCGGCCTCACCTGGCGCCTTCCTTCTGTACTGACCGCTCCATCACTGCCTCTGCTCTGGCTTCTTACTCCAAACTTCAGTCTATGTGGGATGGTTGCAGATCTGTCGGTGCAGTGAGAGGAGCCCAGTGCAGGTAACTTACCCACTCTCCCACCCCCGAAGAAACCAGTCTTAGCTTCTGTGGTTGGAAAGTCCAGGTAAAGTACTAGCAGCAGATAAGGCTGTCGGGACTCACGCCCCTCCCCCGGCCCTGTTTTCCTCCTTGATCACCTGCCTTGGGAGCAGGAGGGCAGGTTCTCCCTGAGCGGCGAGGTGATAACCTCTAACCACCCGGCTTCCAGGCTTTGGGGAGGAGAGAGAGACTGACTGCCACTGATTTCAGCAGAAGTCTCCAGACTGACAGACTCTTTGGTCTGACTGGGTTCATGTGCGCATGTGAACTAATCCCTGTGATTCTGGCTGACTATACCTGGATCAGTGCCCATGCCTGGACTGGGGGAGGGGCAGCCCCACCAAACCAGGAGACAGAGGGGGGGGGGCAGCCCCACCAAACCAGCAGATAGAGTTGGGGAGGGTGGGTTCCTAAGGGAAGAGTGAAGGCGAGGGCATGATGCTTCCAGAAGAGGGGCAGACCCAAAAGAGGTCCATGGCTGCCCTTTATTGCAACAGTCTCTCAGCCCACAGTCTTTCTAGTCTTAAATTCATTCTATCCCCCTCAACTCCCCCAGATGGGAGTAAAAGTGA
This sequence comes from Muntiacus reevesi, assembly GCF_963930625.1. Lineage (NCBI taxonomy): Eukaryota > Metazoa > Chordata > Mammalia > Artiodactyla > Cervidae > Muntiacus > Muntiacus reevesi. The sequence goes on along the minus strand of NC_089250.1, from coordinate 224,251,471 downwards.
AAGTGAAGTTGCTCAGTCATGTCTGACTCTTTGCAACCCCATGGACTGGAGCCTACCAGGCTCCTCTGTCCATGGGACTTTCCAGGCAAGGGTACTGGAGTGGGTTGCCTTTTCCTTCTCCAGGGGATCTTCCCAACCCAGGGATTGAACCTGTGTCTTTTGAATGGGCAGGTAGACTCTTTTACCACTGAGCCACCAGGGAAGCCTGCAAAGTAACTCTTCCTAAAGCGCGGGTCTCCTCAAGTTCCTTCTCTGTTCATTAGCCACCTATAGCTCCCGTCTGCCCACTAAGTACAGGCTATCTCCTTGGCCTTCCAGTCTGTTTGTCCCCACCCACATCTCCTGTGCAATAGCTCCCACACCCTCCTTTGTGCACCTGCAGCCTGACCCTGTGTAACTCTCTCAGTCTGCAGGCCAGCGATTCTCTCTAGGTGGAATTCCTCTCCCCTGTATCTGTCCATCTGAGACTGATCCAGCAAACCCGCCTAGTGCAATCCCTTCTGCATTTCAACAGCCAGGACCTTTGGAATCAGAGAAATTATAAATTTGCATCCCAACTCTGCCCCCTGCCATGTGACCTCAGGCATTTCTTTACCTGTACCACAGTTTTCTGGTGGTTCTGATGGCGCCCGCCTCTCATGCTGACTGAGAAGGTTCGCTGAAGCTGTATGTCTAAATGGAGAGTCCAGACATGGTGATGCCGTTGGCTGTTGTCGCTGTTACTTTTTTTTAAAAACTCTCCTAGCGTCACGTTGGTTGTTGCTACCGGTACTTTTTATATTATTTCTATTCTCCTAGCGTTTAGGGTGACAGTGTGCTTGCTGCTCTGATGTTTCTTGTGCATGCCCTAGCTCAGCACACAGTAAGCACTCAACTCTGAGTTCACTTAGTAGAGGTGCTCAACCCCAGACTGGCATGCAGTAGGTGCCATGTGGGCATGCCTGAGACCTTTGGCCCAGGTCTGCATGCAGTAGGTGGTCAGTACAGGGTAAGAGGTGGTTAGCACAGTGGTTAAAGGTCTAGGCTGCTTTGGATGGTCTGGGTTCAAATGCTTGCCAATCATGTGACCTGAATTATTCACCTGCTCATCCTTTTGCTATAATGTGATTATTAGGAGGATTAAGGAAGCAAGTTCATGGTGCCAAGGATGCAGTCTGTTCTCCATAAATGGTAGTCACTGTGATTGTCATTTCATTGGTGGAATTTAATTGATATGGAAGTAAAGTATGTGATCAGAGAGATGGGGGGAGGGAAGAGATGATGGGGAATGGGTACTGAGCTGTCTGGAGGGTCTCTGGTTGCCCTGACAGAGCCATGGGGAGTGGGGAGGAGCCAGGGCTAAGCTGGCAAAAGAGAAAGGAGTCATTTGCCAGACTGACTGGTGGTGTGATCTCTCTGATCTCTGTAGGAAGGACTTACAGATCATGTGTATGTGTTGGGTCAATGTCTCAGGGTGTCTGTGAAATGTTTTTTTTTCTTCACCTTACAAGTAATACAGGTCCATTGCAGAATATTCAGAAAGCAAGCTTAAGCAAAAGGAAGAGAATAAAAACCAGATATAATTCAAATATAGTTTAACCCTCAGAAATTTGTTCATTCATTCATTTCCTCCTTCCTTCCTTCAATCAACTCCTCTGTAGGTTACTGTTCTAGGCACTGAGGGTAAATCTAAAAGCAGAGAAAGCCCCTGTTCTCATGGCGCTGATGTTTTATTGTCATCATCCAGCCCTTAAAGTGGCTCCTAATCTATCTGTTGTATAAATGTAACGTTGTTTAACAGATCTTTTATTGATAAACTGACCCCAAAATACTCTGTTGCAAGCATTTTTATTTTAGAAAGAAGCTAGGCATCTGGGAATGAATCCAGTTTTCTGTTGGTACAGATTTTAGAGCCAATCAGTTATGAGCATCGATGGTAGAGCCAGGGTGTCTTGCTTTGACTTGGAGCCTTGCTGCACTGTGTGACCTTGAGCAAGTCTCCCAGATTCTCTGTTTCTTCATCTGTAAGATTCCGTTAGTGATTGCACACAGGGAACAGGGTTGCTAAAATTGAGGATAAATTGACATGATACACGTAAAGCTTATAGGCAATGCCTGCTATACAATGGGTGCTCAATTAATGTGGTTATCAGTAACATAGCACCTTGCAACTGCTTCTCAGGGACTGAGTTTGGCAGCGGGATGGTTAAGGAAAATGGGGGTCTCTTTACTGTTAAAGGCAAAACCATTCATTCTAACACTTGTCAAAGAACAGTAAGGCAGGGACTTCCCTGATGGTCCAGTGGTTAAGACTCCCACCTTCCAATCCAGAAGGCATGGGTTAGATCCCTTGTTGGGGAATTAAGATCCCACATGGCGCATAGTACAGCCAAAAAAAACAAGAACAGTAAGGCAGTCTTTATTCAGAGGACTGTTGTGATAGGTGTAGGGACCACTGCAAGGGAGAGAGATCACACTCAACTCTGAATACTACAAGGAAGAGTGGGAATTTGGAGTCAAGGAGCAAGGTAGGGATCAATGGCTGGAAAGTTACCAAGAGGAAGGGTCCGGGTTGAAGGGAGAAGCTGGCTAAACTGACTTAACAGGATTCTTGCTGAAGGCATGCCAGGGATCAGACATCACCGGGAAAGGGTGAGGACAAGGAGCCTGATTAGATATCGAGGAGTGATCAGATATGGCGGATGGGGAATTCTGGCTCAGTTGACTTGGTGGGATCCTTGCTAAAATCAGCGAAGGCTGAGACAAACACAGAAGTCGAGAAGTTGAGACCCAGATGAGAAAGAGCTCGGAAGAGCGTGGTTAGAGTTTGGTCAAAGAGAGACTCTTTACTATTACTGCAAGAGGGACAGGTTGGGACAGAGACAAATTCGCTCACTGTCCACGGCCTCTACGTGTGCAACTGTGCAGCACACATGTATGGTGGTCTATTTTGCTCTTCTGCACACTGGCATTTCTTCCCCCAAGCTGCACATATGCATTTTCCCCCCCTCTAGCTTTACTCAAACTTAGAAATTTGAGCGAGAAAGGAAGGAGAGAAATTATCTAGTGAGTCAAAGGGACTATGAGGTCAGAAGGAAGCTGTAGATCTGTGACAGGGCTTTGGACCTTGTAAAGTGCTAAACAGTCTGTCTGTCATACAATCAACAAACGGGGATTGATTGATGCATCATTTCTGTTGCTCCAGAAACAATGCTAGGTGGTGATTCTTCAGTGGTACCTGAAGTGCTCTGGAAACATTATCTTCACAGTTTTCTGCAAAATTCAGTCTCCTACTGCCTTCTTGGCTCATGCATGTGTTGTTGGGGGATCCTGAGCCGCGTTTTGTGGCTTCTTTGTGTCATAAGATGCGTGGGCTTTGTAACAGCTCTTCTGGGTGATATTTCCACTTGTGTGGAGTTTGTGGCCACACCTCCATGGAGAAGGTTGTTAGATGTCCCTTTTCCTGCTAAGTAGGGTGTCTCTGCTTCTGCAAAAGTATAGAGTTAGCTGAAATGAATTGAGTTTCCCTCTTTGAAAGTCTTTAGACATTAATGCAAACTTTTGGAAATTATTGCTGGTGAATCATGTAGATGTTACATCCATGTCGTCATCTTCCACCGGTTTTTCACCTCGTTACATCCTGGCATCCCACCGCCCCACATCTGGAGCCTGGCACCCCCTGCCCAAGTCTTTGGTCACCTCCTGGTGGCCAGATGGAGTGGACTTTTTTTATACTTATTTCACTTTCCCTCCTTCTAGCCTCTGGCAGCGACTGCTAGTTACTAAAAACAAGGTTTTTCCCTTCCGTCTGCTTTTGCACTGCAAAGCTCACTTACTTCTCCTTTCCTGTTTCTCATCTCCTGCTCTCACTTCTGTCTGCTGGTTCTGCTTCCCTTTCGTGCCCCAGAAGTGTGGGTGTTTCCCGGGCTCTACCCTTGACCCTGTCTTTTCCTTTTCCGGAGCATTTCTTGAGTGCCAGCCCTTTGCCCAGGACTGAGCTGACCCATTCTGAACTTGGTGAGCTTGCAGTCCAGGTAGCGGTGGGGAGGTGGGGAGAGCTTTTCTCTCCCCTTAACTTTTTGTTGCTTTTGCCCACAAGGTCAAAATGCTTAGAAATAGCCCAGAATGCCCGTTAGGATGGGATGCTCAGCAGCTCGCCCCTCTCATGCACATCCCAATGCATGATTCTGACCCCATGGATGCCAACTGCCCTGCACTAGGTAGGCACTTGGCCTGTATTAGCTCATCTAATTTTTCTTACCCGTGAGGGGTGTGTATGTAATAAGAACAATGACACCAGAGTAGGGGTCATCTCCATTTTACTGATAAGGAATCTGATTGTTTTCTCAGAGAGTCCAGTCACTTGTTTGGTAGACTCACAGATGACAGAGAATGAACTAGTGGTCACCAGTGGGAAGAGGGGACGGAGGAGCGGCCAGTGAGGGGTTTGTCCTAAGTTGCTCCAGTCATGTCCCACTCTTTGCGGCCCCATGGACTGTAGCCCGCTAGGCTCCTCTGTCCATGGCATTCTCCAAGCAAGAATACTGGAATTGGTTGCTATTTCCTCCTCCAGGGAATCTTCCCAACCCAGGGATCGAACCCAGGTCTCCTGCATTGCAGGCAGATTCTTTACCACTGAGCCACTGGGGAAGATAGGGGTAATGGGAGAAAAAGGATTATTATGGGATTTTATGATATCATGTGGGAAACTTTTGAAGATTGTAAAGCACTACAGAACTTAAATAATCTTTCATTCAATAATAAAATAATAAAAAATCACTTGCTTGAGATAGTGCAGTAGGTAGAGAAATTGGACTTTGAATCCAGATCTGTGTCCGAGGCTCCCAGCCTTTCTCCCATGCTGCACTGCCCTGCCCTCCCCCTTCCTTGGAACTTGTGCACAGTTTTCCTTCTTTTGGCCTGTCCTCTTTGGTCTTGCTTTGCTGGAGGACTTCTATACATCTTTCAAGGCCCAGTGTAAATATCCCCTCCACTCAGATGGCCTCCTTGCCTTTGTGATGTTCATCCCATTCTGTGGTGATTTGTTTCTTCAGTGTGCATCTGTTTCTTCAATTCCACGGTGAGATCCTAGAAAGAAGGATTTTGTCTCTCTGGTGGTAGTAACCTTAGTGGAGCATCCTCACCCCTCATGTTTACCCGGTCCTAATCTCTTTTTCCCCAGTGGTTATGTCACTCTCTTGTGTGGACCCAAGTCATGGGTAGCAAGCCCTTAGCAACTCCCCAAACTATATCCAAAACAGGAGCTTTCCGGTATCTGGTGTTTGACTCTCCTGCTGGATAGAATCTGAGCTCCTAGGGGCAGAAGCCTGGTTGGCCTGGTTCTCTGCTGTGTCATCAGCACCTGGAACAATACCTGATCTCCCCAAGTATGTGTTGAATAGATGAATGAACACGGTTCTCTGAGATGTTTGAGAGCTGAGCTCACCCCTGGACAGCCCACCGTGCCCTCTGCCAACGTAACAGCCCAGTGGCCTGTATGGAGAGTCTTTAGGTGCTGAGGCTCTGAAACCCTTGTCCCCCTCTGGCCTCTGACCCACATTCCTGCCCTGGAGCCCCTAGGTGTCTTCCTCTCCAGCTGAATTTGATGCCTTGGCTTTTGGGATTCTGCTCAGTGGCCTCAGCAGGGCCAAGTCCCCAGAGGCTTGTGTGTAAGGCAGGGCTGTTAACCTCAGCATTTTGTGTTTTGTTTCATCAGTTTCATTTGAAATTAACTTGCCTGACATCCTGTTTTAGTTCTGGACTTAATTTCTGGTCATCTGTCTCATTTTTCCTCATGCACTTATTCTTTTTTTTAATCATCTGTGCATTTCTGTAACCGTCCTTGCCAATCATAAGTTATCATAATCCTTAAAAATAATGACGAACACTGGGCTTTTATTGTGCCAGGAATTATGCTGAGGTCATTGTATCAGTTTCCTGTGTTTGCTGTAACCAGTGACCACAGACTCAGTGGTTTAAAACAACATAATTTCTCATCTTAGAGTCTGGAGGGCAGAAGTCCAAAATCAACCTCACTGAACTAGCATAAAGGTGTGGGCAGGACTGTATTCCTTCCAGAGGCTTGAAAGGAGAATCTGTTTCTTTGCCTTTTTCTGCTTCTACAGGTTCTGCATCCCTTGGCTTGTGGCCCCTTCCTCCATCTCAAGGCCAGCAGTATCTGGATGAGTCCTTCTTATGAAGCCATCTCTTTGATTCTTCTCCCTTCCTCACTTCGATATTTGAGGACCCTTGTGATGACACTGGGCCCACTCTAGTCATCCAGGACAATCTCCCTGTGCTGAGACCCTCAATTTGTTTTATTTTCATTTATTTATTTATTTTTTGAGACCCTCAATTTAATCATACCTGTAAAGTCCCCTTTGCCATGTCCAGTCACAGAGTCACAGGTTCTGGGAATTAGTGTATGGACATCTTTGGGGGCCACTGTCTTGCCAGCCAGAGTCATTTAATCCTCACTTTATTTCATGACACTATGGCCCCATGTGGTACCAAGGTCCTATTGTCATTCCCATTTCACAGACAGGAAAATTGAGGCTCAGAGCCGAGAAAGTACCCACCCCGGGTTGCGTGGAGGTCGAACCGTGTTCCTTACCCAGTGTCTGCCCTTCTGGCCACCACTCCTGACACCCTGCTGCTTCTCAACATGTGCAGCTGAAATTCTTTTGAAACAAGGAGGGAAGACCATGGGCGAGCTCTTTTCTTTTTTTCCCTGCTCCTTCCTCCCCCAGTTTTGTTGAGAAATAATTGGCATGCACCACTGTATGAGCTTAAGGGGTACAGCATGATGGTTTGGTTTCCATGTATCATGAAATGATGACTTTAATAGGCTTAGTTAACATTCATCCTCTGATATAGATACAATAAAAAGAACAGAAAAAATATTTTTTTCCTCCTTGTAATAAGAACTCTTAGGAGCTTTTCTCTGAACAGTTTTCCATAAGCTCTTTTTCTGAAAGCCAAGGGGCAGACCGGAGGCCTGTGCCTCTGGCTGGAGGCACATTTCTAAGAATACATAGCTCAGAGGTAATTTTTCTGCCTTTGTTCAAGTGGAAAACCTGTGATGGTCTCTGGGGAGCAACACTCCTTAATTCAAACGCCTCCATTTTTCCTAGGAAAGATTTCTGACTCTGCTGCTTTTGACTGAAAGGATGGCCCTTGGAGGTCATCTGATCTGACCCGGAAGTAGTTTTTTTCCCTTTCTTGGGCTATAATTCTATCCTGACTCTAGAATGGAGTGTATTGTTCAGAATTTGAAAATTAAGGAAGCTGCTAGCCAGGGGCTGGCCAGGGGCCCCTCTGGGTCACATGCTGGGGCTTCTGAGGAGGAGGAAAAAGAGTCAGACTTTGTGCAGCCCCTATGAGGCCCCTGCCTGATCAAAGAGGACCTGTGTTCACTCTGGTGAGCTCCTGTAGCCCTGAACTGGAATGCCACTTGCACTGTTTTTTAAACTTTATTTATTTATTTTTGGCTGCGCTGGGTCTTGGTTGCTGTAGCTGCACACAGGCTTTCTCTAGTTGCGGCGAGGAGGGGCTACTCTCTAGTTGCGGTGCAAGGGCTTTTCATTGTGATGGCTTCTCTTGTTGTGAAGCATGGGCTCTAGGTGTGTGGGCTCAGTAATTACAGCACGTGGGCTCAGTCGTTGTGGCACATGGGCTTAACTGGTCTGTGGTATGTGGGATCTTCCTGAGCCAGAGATTGAACCCATGCCCACTACATTGGCAGGTGAATTCTTATCCATTCTTATCTGTCTTATCTGGACAACCCCCCGTTTTTTAATATATATATATATACATATATATATATATATACACACACACACACACACACACATATATATATATAGAAATATAGTTGATTTACATCACTTACTCTGTTCTTGATTTGGCAAAATCTAACTGCCATGTGTTTGATTTGGGGAAAGTAACTTTTCTTCTTTGGCACTTTGTTACACTCATTATCCAACAAATGTACATTGAGGACCTACTATGTGCCAGGGACTCTGGACACTAGGGAAGTTGAGCAATCCAGATCACAGAGCTTACATTCACAGAAAATGCAGGGGCAGCTAATAGACAAGCTAGCAAATGTGATCTTTTCAGAATGAGATGAGTGTTAAGAAAATGAAATGAAGCAGTGGGCCACAGACACATTGTGGGGAGGCTGCTGTTAGCCAGGGGGGTCAGGGGAGGCCTAAAGGGGAGGGGACATGAAGGCAAGACCTGAATGAAAAGGAACCGGGTGTGTGGATACCTGGGTGAGGAGTGACTCCAGCAAAAGGGGAGGGCCTCAGACCATGCATCCTGTAATGGTCCAGCTTCCAGAGTCTGTAAAGAACTCATACAACTCAACAAGATGGGTAACCCAAGTGGAAAATGGGCAAGAGATCTGAATGGACATTTCTCCAAAGGAGACATACACATGGCCAGTAAACACATGCAAAGATGCTCAGCATTAGTAGTCATTTTGGAAGTGGAAATCAAACCACAATGAGATGTGACTTCACACAAACTAGGGGGCTGTGATAACAGGTGTTGTAAGGTGTCGCGAGTCAGAACCTTCGTGCAATGCTGGGGGGAAAGAGAGCTGGTGCAGGCACCGTGGGAAACAGTTTGGCAGTTCCTGAAAGGCTAAGCCTAGCTGTTTCACGCCTTAGTGTCTACCCGAGAGAGATGAAAACACACAAAAACTTGTGCATGAATGTTCACAGCAGCATGATCCACAGTTGCCCCAAAGTGGAAACCACCCAATGTTCATCAGCTGATGAAGGGATACACAAAATGTAGTCCATCCATGAATGGAATATTAATCACCCATATAAAGGAATGGAGTACTGATTCATGAGACAACATGGGTGAACCTTGAAAACATGCTGCTGAGTGAAACATTATGCTGAAAAGTCAGACGTGAAAGGTCACATGTCGTGTGATTCCATTTATTTCAAGTTTCCAGAACAAGCAAATCCATGGAGATATAAAGCAGATTTAGTGGTTGCCAGTAGTGAGGATGAGGGACAAAGTGTGACTATTCATGGGCACCAGGTCTCCTTATGGGGAGATAAAAATGTTCTAAGATAGACAATGGTGATGGTTGCACAACCTCGTGGATATACTAAAAACCAGTGAGCTTTACACTTAAAAGGGGTGAATTTTATGGTATGTAAACCTCACAGTTTTTAAAACGTAAAGAAGAAACGGGGTAGGAGGAGTGCAGAAATCCAGCAGGGTGATGGCCTCGCGGTGTGCAGGGAATGGGGTCAGGGGTGGGGCTTAGGGCCATGGCCATGACTCTGATTTTGCCTGAACAACCTGCATTTTATCCCCATGACTTGTCCACGACCTTGTGGAATTTAGCCCTTGGCCTTCCTGTGGTTCATTCCCAGGTCAGCACCTCCGGTTCTGCCATTTTCCCCTTCATGTCAGACTTGCCTTTCCCCAGGGCGGCTGTGCAGGTCCACGTGCCCCAGATGCGCTCAGCCCTGCCACATGCGACTGCGTGAACTTGATCTCGCGGTCTCGCGCGCGAACTTGATCTCGCGCGCTCTCGTTTCCCGCCTCCTGCGCTCCGCCATTGTCCTCCACATCCTTGTCATCACCCTGTGCCATTTTTAGTGCCTCTGGCTCTGTGCCAGGTTCAGTTCTGAGCTTTCCTTTCCACGATTCTGATGAGGATTGATAACGAGCCCCAGTACCAGTCCCCATGGGTGGGTTTTCATCTTCCAGTCCAGCGCCTGGCACTGAGCTGGTGTCCAGGGGGATATTACGTTGCCTGTGACCTTTCCTCAGAAGTGGGTCCTTAAAGCGGGAAAGTCTGTCTTGGATATTCATGTGGGTTAGTAGCTATGTGAATCAATAAAAGAGTGGGGTGAGTCAGCTGTAAATGTGTGGGCGAACTCGAGGGCTGCAAGTGTCAACAGCCACAGCCGGGTGAAACCCACTTGTGTGTTTGTCCCCACCACGCAGGGGGCTCTGAGACAGGGACCGAGAAGCTACCCCTCCCACCCCCAGCTTAGAACATTGAGGATCAGAGAGGGGATGCCATGGGTCCCTGGTCACACAGCAGAGAGAGGCAGAGCCAGGGCTTGAACCCGGGCCTCCTGGCTCTCTGAGCTGCTGAGGACTGGTGTCTGCTTTGCTTTTCTGGGGCTCGGTGCTTGGTGATGTGAGCAGGGAAGGGAGAGAAGAAGGCCCACGTGACGCAGGCATTGCTGATCCTAGCAACACCGTGGTGTTGGGCTGCCCTTCCCCTGCGCTTTTATTTACAGGGCACCTTTGTCCAGATCAATCAATTGCTACCTTTCTGTTCACATCTGATTATTTCTGCCGGTCTCTTCGTTAGAAGGCACACCTTTAAATCTGGGGAGGGGATTGGTTTTATTCTTATAAGACAGAATCTCCCACTGAAGTGACCCAGCTGAGGACTGGGGACCAAAATGCTTCTAAGCTGCTAAGATAGATGGGCAGAGGCTCCTCATTTACTCAAGAAATGTTTATTGAGTGTCAGCTGTGTGTCAGGCACCGTCCTGGGTACTGGAGATGTCCTCCTAGGGGACAAAATGCCTGTCCTCCTGGTGTAGGGGTGAGCAGACTGCAGGAGCCCCAAGGGATGTCATTCTGAGACGTTCAATTCTTGTTTTACGCACAGTAATAATAAGCTAATTATATGCTGGTCTAGCCTGTGGCCAGTCAGAAACAGCGGCTGGTAGAGGAAGGTGTTTTGAACTTGCCCACTGAAGCTGGTGCTCTTGTCTTTGGAGTTCTGTTATAATTTAGCCCTTAAGTTGTTAACATAGCCCCCTTCTTCCTTTTTATCCTGTTAGCTAGATGAATTCCAGGTCGTCCTTCAAGACCCAGATCAAACATCACCGCCTCTGTGAAGCCTGCCCTGATCACTGTCCCCCAGGCAGAGTTAATTTCTTTATTTCTTTGATGTTACCGTCTGCCCTGTGATGCCTGTGGTCATGGTGTTAACTTCACTGCATTCACATGCTTAGTTTTTCCTTTTTTTTTTTTTTTGCCTTGCTAGATTGTATATTCTTGAAGGGTTCGGATTGTATCTTATTCAGCAGTCTTTGAACCACAAATTGTCAACAAGTGTTTGTCAAATGACTAACAGCAATGGAAGAAACAGCAAAACTATGTGAGAGTGCAGAATGTGTACCCCAGGGCCTTTAGTGCTCAGACAATCAGACGCTGAATCCTTCAGTGTCTCCAAAGAGTCTCCTTGTCAACGAGGCCATCGTGTTCTCATAGCCTCCAGGAACTGGTTGCAACCACTGGTTCTTTAAGTCAGGAGATGCAGTTGGGTGTAGCACACCAACTTCCATTTAAGGAAGTAAAAGTAATCATTAAAAAAAAAAAGTTCTGGTGCTTTGTCACTGGGGGAAAACCTGTAGCTGTCCTGATCGTTTCAGTCTCCAGATCGGGTCCTTCGCTGCGGGTTCTACTGAAGTAATCATCTTTCTTTTCCTCTGGCTGTCCTGTACTCCATTTTCTCGTGTTCTGTGTCAGACTAGGAAAGTGGGGTCATTCATTTCACAAAAATTCAGTGGGAAAGGAATCATTTGAGAAGTCTCTTGCTTTGAGGAAGGGTGGGACAAAGAATCAATGTGCATGGGCTGTGAGAGCTCATGTGCCAGGACTGTGTACACATTCATGAAGCCCTTGTCCTCATGTCAGAGAGAGAGGGACCGTTTTCCCCGCTTCCAGGTCCTCGTCTGTGGCCACCTGAGCTCCCCTGTCAGCAGCCCGCTGGAAATGATGCAGCTGTGGCTTCTGTCCAGCTGTCCCTCTGCCCCAGGCGGCAGGATGTTTGAATTCTTTCCTGTTTCCTTTCATGCCCACTCTGGGGAGCTTGCTCGGTGGAAGCTGACAGCTCAGCTTTTTTGGTGTGTGGGTTGTTTTCTTCCTTACTGAACCTTGTTTTCATAACTTCTTAGGGAGTCTATATAAGGTAAGGACAGCTTCAGCCCGACTCTGGGGCAATTTCCTGCTGTCTCCTTCCCCCTTTCTTTTGTCTTGCTCTTAACTTCAGTGTTGGGCGGAAGTTATGAAATGGTTACTTCTCTCTCTCTTTTTACTTTCTGTTGACCGGTAGATATTTTGTTGGGTACCTGCTATGTGCTTGGCACTGGAGATGTGACATGAATTGGACAGGTATGGAAGCAGCTAAAAAGATCAAAGGACGTGCCCCCAAAGATTTGCTTAGGTTCCGTAGGGAGTTTACTAGGCTATTTTGGTGGTGAGGCCTTTTTTTTTTTTTTTTTGGCTTGTTTGTATTTCTAGTTATTCTACACCTCATATGTGTTTTGTGTGTAATGAAAAAAATTGTTCAAAGTATTTGCAAAAGTGTGAGTCACAATGCCTGGCTCATGGCAGAGTCTCAGTCTCCTTTGGGTTTTGTCCTCTGGCCAGTGCCAGCTGTGGGAAAAGGCAAAGCGGAAGACGGGTCTTTCTGGGGGGAAGATGAGGGCCCTGGATCAATGTGAGTCCTGTGTCAGGGTCGCCATGGTGGGAATACTGAGTGTGACGGGTCAGACTCTGCCCCTCAGTGATTCCGAACCTCAGGAGATTTCCCATGTGGCTGGGAGGTGTGGAGGAGGGCAGGGAGTCCTCGAGAGCTTGGTGGGGATTATGTGCCATTTATAGTTTTTGGGAAGATTTTTAGAGCAGCTCATCCCTGAGGCCTTGATGATTCCAGAGAAATCTGACCCCCTTTTTTCTTTACTCCTCTTCCCATGCCCTCTGTGGTCATGTCTCTCTTTTTGTTTCATTCTATGTCCTTTGTATCCCCTTGCAGGATTGAGGAGGGGAATAGAGGAGGGCAGGGGAAGGAAGGGGCTGCAGAGGAGAGACTTCCTAGTGACCACTGCCGGCGTTTCTGAGCACAATTCTGCCAGGCAGCGTCCCAAGAACTTTATATGTGGTGACTTTATGCTGCATATTAACGGACTTAATATGTGACAGCGAGGACCCTTGAAAAGAACAGGACTTTGAACCAAGTGGGCCCTGTCTGGGGTCTCTAGGTCCTGGGGATCCTTAGCTGTGGGATTGGCTGGTGCAGGAGATGTTTCACACTGATAATCCATCCTTGACCTGTGATGAGGCTACATAGACCAATGAAAGGATCGGGTTCTTTTGAGAGGGGACTTTTGTTAACACCCTATAAGGACCATCTCTTCATGAACAAGACTCTCCCTGGGCGTGAAGGGGAGGGTGTTCACAGCCCTGAACTGAGGCCACCACAGTGAGGGCCCAAAGGCAGTGTGTGGGTGGCATTGACAGTCCTCCGGGACAGTGCTCCCAACCTTGTTTTGTCATTGGTTGATGGCTTCCCTGAGATGGGGCTCTGTGTGGTTTTGTGATGCATTTGGGAATCCTTGTTAGTGACGGCTTATGTCAGTAGACATGCAGAGATCACAGAAAAACTCTTACTAGTGCCATGATTCAGCATCCCTTTTTCTAGAGACCACTCTTCTTTGTCTTGGGCTGTGGGACTCGGGGGGAGGGAGGATCTCTGGGGGACAGTCCCGGTGGTCTTTGAAGGTGAGATGCTCAAGGAACCATGCCTCGAATTCTGTAAGTTACAACATCCAGAAGACAGACAATACAGGAAGCTCCTTTATACGATCACTTCCTTAAAATGAAAGGGTGTGGGTGAGGAGGATGGGGGTGGGGCTGAACTCTGGGCACTTCAGCTTTTCTGCCCGCAAGACCCTTGTCTCACCCTCTTTCCCAGCCAGGGGAGAACAGGTCCTCCAAGTTGAAAACCCCATCTTCTCCTCTCCTCATCTCTTCCTCTAGCTCAGTGGTTCTCAGGCTATGGAGGCATAAGAATCCTCCCCAGGGTCTCTTTTAAACTCACTTCTGTTTAAAAGTGGCCCCGTTCCTAGAGTTTCTGAATTCACAATCTAATGAGTTCCTGGGAAATGATGTTGCTGCTGGTCCGAGGAACATACTTTGAGAGCTGTTGCTGTAGATGGAACCAGGAAAAGAGATGTCTGGTTTCTTGTCACTTCACCTCTCTGAGCCTCAGTTTCTCTGTCTGTGAAATGGGATTGTGGGCAGTGCTGACCAGATGGAGAGGTTGGGATGAGAAAATGTACAATCACACGTAAGTGCTTAGGATGGCGCCTCCCACATAGCAAGTGTGCAGTGAACAGCTTCTGTTATCTTCAGGACCCTTGTTGGTCTTATCTGTGCCCTCTAATGCTTGGCACTGTGTTTGGCACACAGTAGGTCCTCAAGAAATCTTCATGAGATGAGTGGTTCCATGACCATGTGCCTAGGAGGGCCCCTACTTTGATACCCAGCAGAGTGAACGTTAAGTTGGTGGATGCGGAAAGCCAGCCAAGAGGCTGGAAAGCAAGGAGGCTATCCCCCAGGGTTTGGCAGTGGAGACCACTGTGGACCTCATTTCACCAGACAGGTGGGGAGAGAAAGCTAGTCACCACCCCCATCAACCAAGCCTTTCACGGCTCTTTCTTTTTCATTTAATCCTCACTATACCTGATGAAATATATGTGACCCATTTTGCACATAAGGAAACAGGCTCAGAGGCATTCAGGAATCTGGTCTCATCACAGAGCTGGGACAGAGTGGGGATGAGTTTCTAGTGGATTCCAAAACTTGGACTCAACCCGGATGCTGTAGACCAGAATATTGAGACTGAATGGTTCAGGGGGCAAGCAGGTATAGACAGCTGTTCTGGGACCTTTCTCAGAGGGGGCTCAAGGTGTGTCCCCTGGTGTGAATTCGGGGCCCGGGTCCCCCCATTGGAGTTATCCAGAGCTGCACCTCGACTGCTCTACCCCCTCTACCCCAGACTGGGAAAATGTGCCACTGAGTCCCGAGTGCCACCCCGGGGGTGGCAGTAACCTCGATACCAGTCTTCCAGCCAAGTTTGCTATCCTAGTGTGTAGGTGATCGTGCATACATTCACACTCATGCATGAGCATGCACACACACAGAGATGGTGCACACAGACACGCTTCACATACACGTGTGTGATGAGGTCAGGCTCTCCCTTCCAGGTGATACACCCGTGTGCACATCCGTGTTTGATCTGCCCGGTTTGTTCAGAGGAGGGAAGTTAGTGGCTAAATGAGAACTTCCTCCTGAGTTGACTAGCTGGAGGCCAGACAGGCTTAGAACCTCCTTCAGGAGGCGTGGGGGCTGGAGGTCTGTGTGGGCAACTGTGCGAAGGTCTCCCCGACCAACAGGTTTTTCACGTCAGACTTTCCGCTGACTTTTCAGTGTCATATCACGTCCCGAGCAGCGGACATTTGTAAGCAAAATGTGACCTGCGGATTTTCAAAGACATCAGCAATCTTCTCAGCCAGACCATTGTCAGATAAGCGCCCAACAGCCACCCAGGAAAGTGGTCTCTCCTGCTGTGACAATTTAAATGACATTGGCCTGCAGTTCTGAAAGTTCTTACGGCCTGCTCGGCCGTGTCCACAGGGGTGGGGGTGAGGCTGACTTATGGGGCGTCTGTCCTGTGACAGGTCCTAGGCGGGTACTTGGGACACACAGTTTGTAACTTTCTCAGTGGCTTTGGCCAGTGACAGAGCAGTTGGGATCCAAGTGTGGTCACGGGATCCCAAACATCCAGACTGACCAATGAGGTAAAGGGAAATAGAATGGTTGCTGTGGAAACAGGCTGGGAGTTCTTTGTTGTCTTGGCATTAGCAAGTCAGGAGGCATCAGATGTGTGGTCCGCCTACCCCTCAAGTCAACGCTGCAATTTAATTAAACACTTTGGAACTGCTTCTCCTGTTCCTCCAGTAACACTACTCAGAAGAGTGTGCTGGCTTCCCAAACTCAGCCTCCAGTGCCGGGAAATACTGGGGAACGAAATGGCTCCTCTACCAGCCATGCGTGGCTGTGTGAATTTCAGTTCCTCAGCCCCACCAGCCTCATTTCCTGTGCTTGCACCTCATCCGCAGCTCCACTCCAGGGAGAAGGTTCTACCGGGTCGGGCCAGACAGCTTTCACAGCATCCCATTTTATTCTCGTGGCTGATGTGGAAGAGAGGTATAAAATCACCTGATTTGGAAATATCCCAAAAGTCCATCAGTGGGTGCATGGATGAATAGAACAGAATGTGGTGCATCCATACAATGGAGTATTATTCAGCCAAGAAAGGAATGAAGTACCAGAATTCCCTGGTGGTGCAGTGGATAGGAATCTGCCTGCCAATGCAGGGGACATGAGTTCAATCCCTGTTTTAGGAAGATCCCACATGCTGCGGACTGACATGCCATGTGCCACAACTACTGAGCCGGAGCTCTAGAACCTGTGAGCTGCAACTACTGAAGCCTGCGAGCCCAAGAATCAGCACCCTGCAACTGCTGAATTCCGTGCACCTAGACTCTGCTCCATAACAGGTGAACCCACCGTGATGAGAAACCTGCACACCACAACAAAGAGCAGCCCCTGCTTGCTGTAACTGGAGAAAGCCCTTACAAAGCAATGAAGACCCAGTGGAGCCAATAAATAAATAAAAGCTTCAAGCTATTAATAAAAAAAAAGAATGAAGTGCCGATCATGCTACCACGTGGGTGAACTTTGCCAACATGCTGAGTTGAAAGAAGGCAGACACAAAAGACCACATAGTATAGGGTCCCTTCCATCTGTAAAATGTCCAGAAAAGGCAAATCCAGGGACAGAAAATAGCTGAGTGGTTGCTTAGGACTGGGGGGATGGGGGAAGGGTGAGGAGTGATGGCTGGTGGGTAGGGGTCTAGGGGAACAGGGGTGAGTGAGGAGTGACAACTGGTGAGTAGGGGGTTCTTTTTTTTTTTTTTTTGAGTAGGGGGTTCTTTTGGGGGATGATGCAGATGTTCTGGAATTAGACTGTGGTGATGATGGCACCATATTGTGGATGTCCTAAGTGCCACTGACTTGTATGCTTTAAAACAGTTAGAATGGTGGATTTTTTGTGGTGTGATGTTTACCTCCTTAAAAAAATGAGGAGGACCATAAAATCACCCCATTTTTCAGATGAGGCCAACTGAGGCTCAGGTGTTTGGAGATTAAGTCAAGTTCCTCAAGGAGTTAGAGATGGCACTCATGTGGTCTCCTGTTCCCAGACTTCTCCTTCCTCATTTCCCATAGCCAGTTGGTCACTTGTTTGGTTGCTAAGTCATGTGTGACTCTTTGAGACCCCATGGACTGCAGTATGCCAGGCTTCCCTGTCTTTCACCATCTCCCTGAGTTTGCTCAAACTCATGTCCATTGAGTCAGTGATGCCATCCAACCATCTCATGCTCTGTCACCCCCTTCTCCTCTTGCCCTCAGTTTTTCCCAGCATCAGGGTTTTTTCCAGTGACTCAGCTTCACATCGGGTGGCAAAGATTGGAGCTTCAGCTTCAGCATCTGTCCTTCTAGTGCATATTCAGAATTGATTTCTGTTAGGATTGGCGGGTTTGATCACCTTGCTGTCCAAGGGACTCTCAAGAGTCTTCTCCAGCACTACAGTTTGAAAGTGTCAATTCTACAGCACTCAGCCTTCTTTACGGTCCAGCTCTCACATTCATACATGTGAGATGTACGTCGGTCACTAAGCCATGTTAATTTGGCCCGTGAAGTGACCCTGAGACCCGTCTTTCTTCTCTGTCTTCACTTTGTCCCCCACTGACCCCTGTGGTCAGGTTCCCGTGGCCGGGTGGGGGCGGTTCCCTCAAGGAGGAGGGCTGGGCAGACACACCCGAGACACACCTTGGCTCCAGGCTGGCTTGTCCTTGGTGCGCTACCTTGGGCACGTCACACGACCTCCTGGCTTCATCTCCCAATGGTGGTTTGGATGTAGCTGATGGTGACCATGATGCACCCCATGGCCCACCTCCCCACATCCTTATGAAGACCCGATGAATACTAACCCATAAACTGAAGAGTGCTGTGTCAGCGTGAATGGCAATTGTGATCCGTTTCCTTTAAGAAATTCCTGGATGTAGAGTTTGAATCTGGAGTCCGCGCCCTGTCCAGGGCTGTGTCTTAGCTCCCCCAGGGCAGATGGTTCCCTGGTAGACTGGCTGACTTGTTGTCTAGGGTGAACTTGGGCTTTCAGGTACTAACCAGCCTGTGTGGACTGTCTCCATCACACTCAGAGGGCTGGTGGTCTTGGGTCTTTGTGTGGGATGCCACATGGAGGCACCTGGAATGATTCTGGGATCAAGATGCCTTGGTTTTTGTTTGTTTATTTATTTATTTATTGACTGCGCTGGGGCCCTTTTGCTGCTTGAGGGCTTCCTCTAGTTTCAGAGATCAGGGGCTACTCTCTGGTTGCAGTGCTCGGGCTTCTCATTGCGGTGGCTTCTCTTGTTGTAGAGCAGGCTCTAGGCTGTGAGGGCTTCAGTAATTGTGGCACATGGGCTCAGTAGTTGCAACTCATGGGCTCCAGAGTGCAAGCTCAGTAGTTGTGGTGAAAAGGCTTAATTGCATCTTGGCATGTGGAATCTTCCCAGAGCAGGATCAAACCTGTGTCCCCTGCATTGACAGGTGGATTCTTAACCACTGGACCACCAGGAAAGCCCAAGGTGCCTGGTTTTAAGAAAGTAAAGTCGCGAAACCTCAAAGCATGATCCTTTGACTAACAGCATCAGTATCACCTCAGAACTAGTTAGGAATGCAGACCCCAGGGTCCCGTCCTAGACCTGCCAAATTGGAATCTGCATTTAAGTGAGATGTCAGGTGATTCAGATACACACAGTGCTTGGGAAACACAGCTCCATGAGTCATTGGGTCCCTGAGAAATCCTAAAGCCAGCAAGAAAAAGCTGTTTGAGAGCATGAGCTGAGTCAAGGGGCAGGTACAGGATGAATAACCCCAAACCAGCAGCACCGACTCGATGGACTTGAGTTTGAGCAAGCTTCGGGAGTTAGTGATGGACAGGGAAGCTTGGCGTGCAGCAGTCCGTGGGGTTGCAGAGAGTTTCGGACACAAGTGAGCGACTGAACAGAGTGAGCAGCTACCCGAGTCCCGGCCATCACCACGGAGGGGCTGAATCGAGATTTCACTGATAACTGCAGTTGACATGTGAACTGTTTAGGGATTAATCTGAGTAAGGATATGTGATGCCCTCAACGAAAAGTGCTGGATTTTGGTGTAAAACTCAAAGGGGTCCTGATTATATGGGAACATAAAGTATGTCTAGAAATTTGTGCTCATCTGGCAGTGGCTGGGGGTGGTTCCATTCCCCAGGGGACATTGGGTAGTGGCTGGAGACATTATTGGTTGTCATCCTGGGGTGAGGGGTGTGATACTGGCATGGAGTAGGCGGAGGCCAGGGTTGCGGTTCAGTGTCCTCCAATGCACGAGACGACCCCACCGGGAAGAACCACCCAGCCTCAAATGACTGGAGTGCCGAGGTGGACACACATATGCGCACACACACACACACACACACACACACACCATATAACAAGCATAACATACCTAGTGGAAAAATGCTCAGAATTCTTTATTGGCCTAATTGGCCACAATCTAAGAATGCCCAGGGGGCCCCAAACTGAATCCCAGGCCAGAAGGAGGGCCACTGTCTTTGTTCCCTGCCCTCTGACCCCAGCTCAGTTCCTATCTCTCTACTGTGTGGCTTTCCTGTTCCAAATAGGGCCTCAAAGGTTTGGGATAAAAACAGTTGACAACCTTTGGCTCCCTAAATCAGATTCAGAATTTGAGGTGTGACTATTTGAGGGGAGGGCTGGGTGGCAGGCGTGGCAGTCAGAGAGGCCTGGGCTCCCTCTGCCTGTGCAGAGCGTCCCGGGGCCCTTGTGCGCCTCCGCCTCCCGTCTGTGAAGTGGGCATCTCCTCTTGCAACACTGTTGTTGGGACCAAAGGAGGGAATGGTGGCTCCTTCTGTGTCACTCTGGGCACCCTTGAGGTTCACAGCCCCGCCTGGGGGTGTGGATCTGGGTGTTCTAACTGAGCACCTTGTCCTCCTTTTGCTGTTGGTGCAGATGACGTCCGACTGTTTGCTTTCGTGCGCTTCACCACCGGGGATGCGATGAGCAAGAGGTCCAAGTTCGCCCTCATCACATGGATCGGCGAGAATGTCAGCGGGCTGCAGCGCGCTAAGACCGGCACCGACAAGACCCTGGTGAAGGAGGTGGTGCAGGTAACTGTCTTTGTGTTCTCTTAGGGTCTGGGGGGTGGGGGTCACATTCTGCAAAGGGTCACCATCCGGTAGGGACACAAGGGGCTGGCTTGGCTCCTTGGTCCATGACTTTGAACATGTCATGCTAAGTCCCTGGACCACTAATGATGCTGGTGAGAGATACCCCAAATTGCTTTTTGAGTATGGTAGCTGCATTTGTGATCCCGACTAGAAACGTGGTGGCTGGTGTCTACCTTTCTGGGTGGGGCAGGCAGCTCATGGAGAAGGGGGCTAGAGGAATGACCAAAATGGCACCACTTCCTGTGGATGATGGAGGGCTTCCAGCCGTGGCCATGAAAAAGTGGCAATGGGAAAGTTCATGAGTACCTGCTGAATGGTGTCTAGCACACAGTAGGGGCGCAGTGACACTTGATGAATGAATAAATGTCAATCACATGGGCACCAGCAGGAGTTTAAAGATGACTTTGATGACCCTAGAATGACAAAGGCTGCATCAGCAATGGCACAGATCCTTAGACTGGGTAGCTGGTGGTGGCTGATTTACTCCTGTGTCCCTATTAGACTGAGAGGAAGAGGGGAAAATGGTGTACCCTTGGTTTTGTCCCTGGACTTCTAAACAGCTCTACTTGTAGAGCTTCCCATTTTGAAGTTTTCTTTTTTTTTTTTGCATTTTGAACATAACAAAAATTGACACTATTGGAAACTTCCAAAGCAGTTCATTTGAAGCTAGGGCATGGGGTCATGCTGAGGAAAAAAAAAAAATTCTAGGGCTTCCTTGGTGGTTCAGTGGTAAAGAATCTGCCTGCCAGTACAGGAGATATGAATTCGATCCCTGATCCGGGAAGATCTCACATGTTGTGGAGCAACTCAGCCTGTGCACCAAAACTATTGACCCTGGGCTCTAGAGCTGGGGAGCCACAACCACTGAAGCCTGTGCGTGCTGGAGCCCACGCTCCTCAACAAGAGAAACCGCCACAATGAGAAGCCCTCGCCCCACAACTAGAGAGTAGCCCCAGCTCTCCACAACTAGAGAAAAGCCCATGCAGCAGTGAAGACCCAGCATTGTCTTAAAAAGCAAATCAGTAAAATTATAAAAAAAAAAAAATCCAAATTCCAGAACGATAAACTGGGGAAAGGAGGTGGAGGGGAGAGGGTTTCTACTACCAAAGGAATCTCCATGTTGCAGAAGGATTTCCCAAAACCCATGATAGGGAGTGGATGGCTAACTGGTACAGGGCTTCCTTGCTGCTGCTAAGTCGCTTCAGTCATGTCCAACTCTGTGCAACCCCATAGATGGCAGCCCACCAGGCTCCCTCGTCCCTCGGATTCTCCAGGCAAGAACACTGGAGTGGGTTGCCATTTCCTTCTCCAGTGCATGAAAGTGAAAAGTGAAAGTGAATTCGCTCAATTGTGTCCGCCTCTTAGCAACCCCATGGACTGGAGCCCACCAGGCTCCTCCATCCATGGGATTTTCCAGGCAAGAGTACTGGAGTGGGGTGCCATTGCCTTCTCCAACAGGGCTTCCTTAGAGGTGATGAAAATATTCTAAACTGTTCTAAAATCTGTGGTGTTGGTTGCTCATCTCTGAGAATATACAAAAAACCATTGCATCCTAAGAAACAAGAAACGCACACACACACAAATCTTCTGACTGCAGTGTGGTGTCCTGGATTGGATCCTCGGATAGAGAAACTGGTGAAATCGGAATGAAGTCGGGGGTTTAGTTAGTAGTCCTGTTCCAGTGTTGGCTTTCTGACTGTGACAAACATACCATGGTAATTTAAGATGTTCATAGTTGTCAAAATGGCTGTGCGGTACGTGGGAACTCTTGGTGCTGTCTCTTGCAACTTTCCTCTAAATCCAAAACTATCCCCCAATAAAACTTCTATTAAAAAATAATAACAGGAGAGAACTCCTATCATTCCGTTATTACGGCCGATTTTTCCATCTCTCCTACCAGTCCTGTGGGTGAGCTCACTCCCCTCTGCATTGCTACAGTCACAGCCTATGAATCACACCTAATCAGCTTCTTTTTTCCTAACATAACGTAATTACATAAATTATGTGTCTGCAGAGTCTTTGTGATGAACATTTTTCTGGCTGCCGACCGTCCCGTTTCGCAAGTGTACTGTGATGGAATGAAAATCCCCCTGGTGTTGGCCTCTTGAGTTGCTTCCCGTTTTTATTGTTATAAATTAATATGTTCTAACCAACATTTTAATACGTGCAGCTCCTTCCCGTCCTACACTGAATTGTTTTTTTAGAGAGCCTTTTCAGGAGGGGGAGCATTCCGGAGTTAACAGGGGTGAGAATCACTTTAAAAAGAAATAGGCTAGGACTTCCCTGGTGGCCCAGTGGTTAAGACTCTTCACTTCCAATGCAGGGGGGTGCAGGTTCAATTCCTGGCCAGAGAAGTAAGTTCCCACATGTGCTGTTGTGGACAAAAATAAATAAAATGAAATTTTAAAATATTTGACCCCAAAATTAAAATATATATACACATTTATCTTGCACCTAAAAAAAAAAGGTATAGGCTGTCAAATTACCTCCTAAAGGGCTAGCACTATGCCTGGGATGTGGTAAATGTTCCATAAATGTCACTCACTTCCTAGCCTAATCAACATTACCAGCGAATACTGCGGCTGGAACCCTGTCCAGCAGTGGCACTCTTTCTTTGGGCAGCTGCCTACTCAACCCCTTGGGCTGTTTTTCTCCCGGACAATTGGAGGCTTTAATGGTTAACCAGCCTTCAAGGGTCTCCATTGTGGCAATAGAATGGAAAATGCAGAAGAATGCATGTCCGTGACCAGAGGTCTCCTGCTGGACTCCACCATCCACACTTAGCCCTCTCAGCCAGCCCGGCGTGGCTGTAAGAACAGCACACACTGGGAGAGGGTGTTTGCTGGGGCATGTCCAGTGGGGGCGGTCTTTTGAATCTTGGAGAGCCCCTGTTTTTCCATTTTTAAGACTGTGGTAAAATGGAATAACATAAAATGTTAGCCCTTTTAGTGTGCGGTTCAGTGGTGTGACGTACATTTAGTGTTGGGCGGTCACTGCCATTGTCCAAAAATTTCAGAGCTTTTAAAATCACCCCCGAAGGAAACTCTGTCCCTGGTAGCAGTCTGCAAAGTTCCTGTTACATCTAAAACTCTTCTCAGTTTGGTGAAGTGGGTAGAGGGTGGTTTGGGGAAATGATTCTTTGGTGGAAAGACTTCAGTTGGGCGTGTTGGTTATAATTCATTTGTTTGTAAACTCTAACATATTGCAGCAAAAGGGGAATTGCTTGGCTCTCTGAACTAGGAAGTGCAGGGGTTGTCAGCTTCAGGTGTGGCTGGATCCAGAGTTGAAGCCGTAGCTTCTTTTCTTTTCTCTTTCCTCTGTGTTTGGCCCCAAGTGGCCCCTGTGCAGCAGGAGAAATGGTCCAGGCCTAGTGGCTGTTCTGGGTCTTGATCCCAAGGGAAGAGAGAGTCCTCCTCCCTTAGTGTCAATCATTCCCTTAAAATGATCCAATTGGCCCAGCTTAGGTCACATGCACGGGGCCGGGAGGTGTGGGGCCTCATGAGAGGCAGCTCCAAACTGATTCCAGTTGTTAAAAGAAAAGGATGCTGGCATATGAAGAGCATAGCGGATGCTTGCTTGATCTTGAACTGCAGGTGCAATGTGATATTTTGACCATTACCTTTTGCATTTCCCTTCTCTGCATTTAAAAAGGGTTATTACCTGAAGCTGTTACAAGACTTCACATTTATACTACAGTTGTAAATACAGCCATTTATGTTACAAAGGTGTAACCTTTACTGGTGTAATGGTATCTTCCAACAGTCATTAAAATCATGCTGATGCTGGCAGGTCAGTTTCCCCCTCTGCTTGCTTAGCGGGGACTCGGAGCAGATGTTCTTTAAGGGGTCTCCAGATGGTTATTCTGGATTCCTTGTCTTGGGGACAGGATCACATCCCCAGCTGCCTTTTACCACCATTTTCATGTGAAGAATAAATGGATTGAGTTTTAATTTCAGATTATTCCTAACCTTTTTTTTTGTAATAATAAAAATACCCACATCCTTATGAAACATTCAGTTCAGTTCAATTCGGTCACTCAGTCATGTCCGACTCTTTGAGACCCTTTGAGACTGCAGCATGCCAGTCTTCCCTGTCTGTAGAGAATGTAAATGAATGTTGTTGTTCAGTTGATATGTCGAGTCCAACTCTTTGCAACCCCATGAACATAGCCCACCCGGCTCCTCTGTCCATGGAATTCTCCAGGCAAGAATACTGGAGTGGGCTGCCATTTCCTTCTCCAGAGATCCTTCCCGACACAGGGATTGAACCTGTATCTCCTGCACTGGCAGACGAATTCTTTACCACTGCACCACCAGGGAAGGCCATCAATGAATGTAGAGCCACTGAAATCAAGAAGCGTGGGTCTTTATGCCACCTCCCTGCCCGTGGGCAAGTCTCTCTCCTTTCCTGGGCCTCAATTTCCTCATTTAAAAATAAGTTGGAGTGGGACTTCCCTGGCGGTTGACCTTGCCTTCCAGTGCAAAAAGTATGAGTTCAGTCCTGGATTGAGGAGCTAAGATCCCATGTGCCTCCTGGCCAAAACACCAAAACAGAAAGCAGAAACAATCTTGTAACAAATTCAATAAAGACTTTAAAAATCGTCCACAGCAAAAAAAATTTTTTCTTAAAAAAAAAAATGAATTGGATGAGTTGAACTGCTGTGTCATACTCTGTTTGTATATATTCTGAAACGGTTTCATTTGTTTGGAGGGCACTTTGTTTATCACAGCATATTACTTTTATTTTTTTTTATTTTTATTTTTTTTCTTTTTCTTTTTTTTTATTTTTCAGTGGGTTTTGTCATACATTGATGTGAATCAGCCATAGAGTTACATGAATTCCCCATCCCGGTCTCCCATCCCACCTCCCTCTCCAACTGATTCCTCTGGATCTTCCCAGCCCAACAGGCCCGAGCACTTGACTCATGCCTCCCACCTGGGCTGGTGGTCTGTTTCACCACAGATAATACACATGCTGTTCTCTCGAAACATCCCACCCTCCCCTTCTCCCACAGAGTTCAAAAGTCTGTTCTGTACGATGGCCCTATATGCAGGGCAGAAGAAGAGACGCAGAAGTACAGCATATTACTTTTAAAGGAACCTTTTACTTGTCAGTAGAAGAGACAGCGTGCAGGGCCGAGGTCTGGGGCTGTAGCCTTTGGAGCCAGATGGAGTGAGCTCAGGTTTCAGTCCTGCCAGTCAGCGTGCAGCCCCAGGCAAGTTCCTCTCCTCTGGGCCCCTGTCCGAAGCAGGGCTGGTATAGCATCTGCCTCCTGGGGTTGTTGTGGGGATTGAATGAGTGACTATCAGGAAGCTTAGAACAGTGTCTGGTAGCATCCTGGGAGTGTAGCTGCGAATACACCCAGCTTTCCTGGTTCGACACCACTGTGATACACAGCTTTCTAGTTTCCCTGGGGACTGACAGGTCCAGATGCTGAGTCCCTGACCTGGGGCATGGATCTTGTTTTTGAACCATCCTGCCTAACTGTCTTACATATGGCTTAGATCACAGTCACATCCATCAGCAACACAGGAAGGTTCCAGCCTCACTCACCCTTGCTGGTGCTGACCTCAAAACAATCTGAACCTCACCTGGGGCCTGTGCCTAGGTGCCTCAGCTGGGAGAGTAACCCTAAGTGTAGCCCTGAGCAATGATAAGACTTGCCTCAAGCCATGGCTAGCAAGCAGCCGGCCGGGGCTGGCTGAGGAGTCAAAAGTCAGGAGGTTTGATGGCGGGTCTCTAGTGTGTGTTCAGAGCCAGGCTGAGATGCTGAGCTGCCTCTGAGGCTGGTGGAGAACAGGACGAGGCCAGCAAGACTGGGGGCAGCAGTGGGTTGCCAGGCTGGGCGATGATGGCACCCAGACTTGGGCCTGGAATGCGCTGAGTCGACAGGGTGCGTGGCTGCCTCGTCACAGCCGTCGTCTGCTGCACAGAAACGCCTGGCTGGTGCAGGCGACACAACACCCAGCCCATTGTCCTGGCGCCGCTGCGGGGTGAGAGTGGCCCCCGTCAGAGACCAGCCCGCGCCGGGCCAGGCTGTCTCGATTTAGAAACAGACTCGGTCGATGGAGCATTGTGCTGGCCTTGCAGAAGCTCTGTATTCACGTGGTCCTTTTATCTCTTTTTTCATTTTTGAATATCACATGAATGCTCACTGAACCAATTACCCGGAGGTACATCTCGGCTTTCAGCTCTGGGAAGAGAACAGCAGGGAGTGTTTCCTCTACGGGGAAACGGAGGTGGGAAGGACGGGCCTGTCGGTGACTGCATGGAGCCATCAGTGTAATGTGTATCCTGAAGGCTTCTGAACCCCAGGAGCCGGGGCAGTTTATGCGCTGGAGCCGTCCACCCACAGGGCCAGGGCCAGGACCAGATGTCCTAACTCTCTTCCGGGGGTCATGTTTATGTACAAGTGCAGTAGTTATATTAATAACAGGAGCTTTACTGTACTTGCCTTATGCCTGGCACTTTGAAGGACTTTCCACATACTGAAATCATTTCTTCTTCACAAGGCCAGTTCTGCCATCATCTGCATTTTATAGATGAGGAATCTGGGGACCAGGGGAAGTTGGGGAAGTTGCTCAAGGTCCCCTGTGCTTGCAGACTGGCCAGGGACCCTGACTCTGTCACTTCAGCCCACTACACGTTTCCCAAAGTCCTCTAGCACCAAGAATGGTCTGAGGCCAACATACCTTTTGGAAACTCTACTTTTATAGACTCGCATGACACATTAAAGGCTCTGAGAAGATCTGCAGGAAACAAATGTCTTACATTTATTTTTAAATTTACTGACCTGGTTCTCAATCTTCCTTGATGTTAGAACTTTTTTTTTTTTGAAACTGGAAACTGAACATCATTGCCCAGTGTTTCTTTCTTTTTTAAATACTACTGTGTCAAATGGAAGAGATCATGGGTCTAAGGGGGAGTGAGATCCAAGTTGACATTCCAGCTTTATTAACCTTTTGCCCTAGGACCTCAGGCAAGTAACTTTATCTCTAGAAGCTGTTCTCACTTAAAGAGAATGTAGATTCTCACAGAACTGTTGGAAGGATGAAAGAAAAACAAAGGAAGTGAAAAGGCTTCTCCTTTTAGTGACTGATGAACTCCTATTCATCCTTCACAACCCTGATTTTTTATCCCTTTCTCCTACCAGCCTCAATCAGAATTAATTGCTCCTGTGTTTGGACTATAGCTCAAAGTCCTTGAATTATAATTAAGTGGCCCTAGAAAGTAATCTCGAGGGCAGGGACCATGGCTGCTTTATTTGCATTTCTCGTACCTAGAAAAGTACTAAAACATGCTAAAATGTGAAGAAATAGATCTGTTCACATAGGCTCTGCTGCTGCTAAGTCACTTCAGTCGTGTCCGACTCTGTGCAACCCCATAGACGGCAGCCCACCAGGCTCTGCCGTCCCTGGGATTCTCCAGGCAAGAACACTGGAGTGGGTTGCCATTTCCTTCTCCAGTGCATGAAAGTGAAAAGTGAAAGTGAAGTCACTTAGTCGTGTCTGACTCTTCGCGACCCCATGGACTGCAGCCCACCAGGCTTCTCCGTCCATGGCATTTTCCAGGCAAGAGTACTGGAGTGGGGTGCCATTGCCTTCTCCTCACGTAGGCTCTAGTCTATGCCTTATTCTAGGACAAAAGCTAGTAAATGTTCAACAATGCTGTTCAGGCTGAACTAAGTTGTGGAAGCTATTTACACTCAGGGAGGGGCTTGAGGTTGGGTTGGAATTTCCACAGGCTCCTCTTTTGTTTCAGTGGAAAGCAGAGGTGGAGCGGGGAGAACCTGTGTAC
The DNA here is from genome assembly GCF_963930625.1 of Muntiacus reevesi. NCBI lineage: Eukaryota > Metazoa > Chordata > Mammalia > Artiodactyla > Cervidae > Muntiacus > Muntiacus reevesi. The sequence continues at coordinate 224,223,502 of NC_089250.1, read as the reverse complement.
CTCGGTGTCGGGAGATTTACGGGGCTGCTGCTCCTGCTTGTAGAGCATCAATGCTGCCCGCCACTCAGTGGACCAGCTTAGATGCCTCATCCCTCTTTAAAAGGGCTGTTTTTATGGGGAGTTTTATGCTTCTTCAAGCCTGAGGTTTGGCCCTTTATTCTTCTCAGAACCAGAAAGGGCTTTTTGTGCTCATATGTTTCACCTGGGCCTAGACTCATGCAAGGGGGCTTTCCAGTGATTGAGTCCTATACTGAAAACATAGGGACTTGCCTGCTGGTTCAGTGGCTCAGACTCCATGTTCCCAATGCAAGGGGTGTGGGTTTAATCTTTGGTTCGGAAACTAGATCCTATATGCCACAACCGAGATCTGGCACAACCAGATAAATATATAAATAAATGTGTATATATATATATATATATATATATATATATATATATATATATATATATATAAACTCACAGACAGACACACACACACCAAGGTCCCAAGCTGCCTGTGAATGGTGGTGCCGGGATCCTGTGTGGAGGGGCAAGTGCCATTATGTGTCCAATGTACAGATGAGGAAACTGAGGCTTGGAGGGGTGCCGCCTCAAGCCAAGGGTGAGTGTCAAGACAGAAGCCAGATGATGGGGCTCAGAGATCACTTTAGTCATGGGGAGGGCAGTAGGGAATGTGGTCCTATGCTCCTGCTACCAAGAGGTTAAAAGCTCATGGGAGAAAGCGGAGGATACCCACACCCCGAGCCCGGCATGTAAATGCAAGTCGCTTTCACAGGCTGAGAGCTCTGCCAGCAGGTTGTGGCGGGGTGCCCGTCGCTAAAACCCCAGGTGGGCCCCAGCCCCGGGCCAGCCGGCCTTGGCGTGGTGCCTGCCTGCCCCCACCCCCACCTCTGCAGGGGTCGGCCTCCTGATGTCTACACAGTGACTCCTGACACTCACAGCAGACAGTTTCCACGGACTGGGGACGTCAGATTAGAGCCGTGCATGCAGGTCTTCACTGAAGGAGCCCAAGCACTGAGTCCAGACAGGTCTCCAGGTGTGACCCGCCCACCCAGTGGTGCTTGTTGAGAAGGCTGCCTGTGCCCTCTAGCTCCGAATCTTTCAGATCTTCCCTCCCTCAGTCTCTTGCCTTGCAGGGACCATCCCCCACCTCTGTCCTTCTCTTGTCGTAGTTTATCCCCGACACCCTGCCATTGAGAGTCCCTCCTAGAACAAGCTCCAGGCTCTCTGTTCTTTCCCCTATGGTGGTTTATCCCACCTAATGGTTAGGACAAAATTAAGGACTTCCCTGGTGGCTCAGACGGTAAAGCGTCTGTCTACAATGTGGGAGACCCGGGTTCAATCCCTGGGTCAGGAAGATCCCCTGGAGAAGGAGATGGCAACCCACTCCAGGTATCTTGCCCTGAAAATCCCATGGACGGAGGAGTGTGGTAGGCTACAGTCCATGGGGTTGCAAAGAGTCGGACACGACTGAGCGACTTTACTTCACAAGTGATAGTCAGTCACACAGCTAAGTCTGCTAATTCCTCTGGAGCCCTGGGTGCGCAGTATGCGTTATTACAAAACATTGCAGAGGTGCAGGGTATGTCCTTTTATGTAACATTTCATAGATGTTTTCAATTTTCATAATTTTAGTGGCTGAATCCTATTCTGTTCAGTGGATGTGGGATTATGTGTGTGTGTGCGCACGGTTTTCATTCTGATGAAGACCTTGGCGTGGAGTTAAACATGGGTTTGGGTCTCAGCCCCACCCCATGATGTGTGTGACCTTGTGCCAGCTGTTTCACTTCCCTGAGCTTCAGCTTCCTCTGAAAATTGGGGATGATAATATCTAACTCATAGAATTGTAAAAATTAAATAAAATACTGTGTATCCTAAGTGCCTGCCATGTAGGACCTGTTCAATGTAGGCGCTATTTACTTATTTACTCAACTTTTGTTGAAAAGTGGAAGCAGTCTGGTATTTACTGACAGTGAACATCTGTGAGTATACATGTTGTAATTTTTTAAAAATTCCGTTGAACTTTTCCTTTGGGAAAAATTCCCAAAAGTGAATATTGCTGAGGAGCAAGAAATACTAACCACTTTTTATGGCTAAGCAATATTCCATTGCATATATGTACCACATCATCTTTATGCCTGCATCTGTTAATGGACATTTAGATTGTTCCCATGTCCTGGCTATTGTGTAAATAGTGCTGCAATGAACATTGGGGTACATTTGTCTTTTTGAACTATGGTTTTCTCAAGCAGTTATATTCCAAGTTAAAAAAAGAAAGAAATGCTAGCCACAGCTTCAACCAGGCAGAAATTGAAGTCCTAAACTGGATTAATATCTCTTGTCAGTTGATTGAGAGCAGGGGCTATTTGGAGGTCTGGATTAAGAAGGATTCTGAGGTTAAGTCTGGAGTCAGTGGGGAAAGTGCCATGACTGATTTGTGATGTCTGCCCTGGGTACTGGAGGAGAGAGTGGAGTTTGTTCCTGCCTTCTTTTTTTATGTATATTTATTTATCTGGCTGTGTCAGCTCTTACTTGCTGCACTTGGGTTCTTGTTGTGTCATGCAGGATCTTTCATCGTAGTGCTTGGGTTTAGTTGCCCCATGGCATGTGGGATTTTAGTTCCCCAGCCAGGGATTGAACTCGTGTCCCCTGAACTACAGAGCAGATTCTTAACCACTGGACCACCAGGGAAGTCCCCAATTCCCACATTCTTACCATCCTTGATCTAGACAGAGCCTTGTCAGAAACCTGGCAAAGTGGAGTCGGGGCTCTTATAAATATCCATGGTCCAGGAAGGCAGGGGTCAGAATCCAGGCAGTTACTCAAATGCTAAAGGGGTGGATGGCCCTGCAGGGTTAGGATTCAAGGCACAGAGACAGCTGCCCATAGCTGGTTTGAACTGAGAGCGAGCCTAGCATGCTGGAGGACATCATGCCTTTCCACCACCCATCCACATTGGGCAGTTACCTTGAGTCCACTCGGAATGCCACCACCTGCTCCGCTCTCGTCCTCTGTCCTCTCCTTAGTGAAATAGGCTCGTGCCATTTCTGACCTGTGACAATGATGCAGGTGCCTACATTCCCAAATTCTGTCAATCATTGGACTATACCGTTTCGACCTACTTGTTTTTCCCTTGTCTCTGACGACTCATGCCAGTTACAGGAACCTGTTCTTTTTTCAGTAAATATACCCCACTGGAAGGACTTTTAAAACCTTGGTCTCTGAGACTGTAGAATAGTTGTAGGAGGGAAGGTGTAGGGGGCCCAGGAGGGGTTGGCAGGTTTGCTGTGCATTTTCATCTGGCCCATGTTCCTTGGAGGGTGCCTTTTCTCTTAGCAAGATGCGGGCTGCTGGGGACCAATTGCTTTTCTTCAGTATGCCAAGGTCTTTGGTTTATAATTAATCTTCACCCACTTGGGGAAAAGATACATTATTGTGGCCAGCATGTGTCCCATCCACCCACTACTCCATCTCACTGCCCACACACACTGCCCCACCTCACACGGGTGGGAGGGGAGGCTCCATCTCCGCCATTTTTGCAAGAGTTTGGGATGGACCTGAAGCCAGCATGCAGCCTTCTTTTCGAAAGTCATACTCAAATCCCAAAGTTGGCACTTATGTGCTGGTTTCTCTCACTGCTCCTTGGACTCTGGTGTCCAAGGTAGAACTTGTCCCACGGTCTCTGGAGGCTCAGGTGCAAATCCAAGGATGGCTGGTGGGGAAAGAGCCGGCAGACCCACCATCCATACTGCTTCTTTCATGGAGATGGAGACCAGGGCCTGGAGCCATTGACTGCTTCCTGCAGGGCCTTTCAGAGCCCTCTTGGTTCTTCTTCTCTGCTCTGAGATTGTCAGAGGGACCTGACAGATTTTGACTTCCCAGGGCCTCAGATAGTGTCTGGCATATAACAGATGTTTGGTAGGCAGGTGTTAATTGGAAGAGTGATTTGCATTAGCTCTCGTTATCTTAGGGTGCGATGAAGGTCACCTCTCCTCCCTGGCACCACCCTGTAGCAATGGGCATTGCTGGCATCACAGACTTAACTCACTTTTTCTCCCCAGACCTTCCCAGCACTTGTGTTCTCTATGTAGGGTAGCAACTCATCGTGGTCCTTATGTTCTGGGTAGAAAACCAGACACACTTCTGCCCCCACGGGCCTCCTCTCTGTCTTCCCATGGTTAATTCTGTCCCCAGCTTTTGAGTGAGCAGCTGGATTTGCTGTCTTCTTTCTGCAAGGGCGAGGAGAGCCTGTGTCACTATCTCGCTTATTCTGAGAAATTCCCCAGACTTTCCTTCATTAAAAAGTAAACAGTGAGGATGGAGAAGTCAGTGTGGGTGAGGGAAAGGAAACTTAGCCACACCCTATACATTTGCTCTGAGCATTTCAGAAAACTTCTTTAGAGCTCACAGACTTCCCTAACAATCTTGAGAATGAAGAAAATCCATGACTTTGTGAAATATTACCTTATCATTCTTGAGCATGTGCTCTGCACTAGGCACATTCATCAGATCCTTACAGGATGTAGGTCCTCTTACTGTCCCCTCTTGAGCGAGAAACCTGAGGATCAGGCGGGTAAGTTTCCGGGGAGGGTCAGGCTGCTGGAAATGCACATGGGCAGCCGTCTCAGTGTGTGGCCCAGGCCACTCCCAGTACATTTTAGGACCGAAACCTGGGCTTAAACCCAGGAAGTTGGGGGCCATATAAAACCGAGATGATTTGGGGACTTCTCCGGCAGTCCGGTGGCTAAGACTGCACTCTCCTGATGCAGGGGGTCTGGATTCAATCCCTGGTTGGGGAACTAGATCCCACATACAACTAAGAGCTCGCATGCTGCAGCTAAAAAATCTGCATGCTACCACAAGGGTAAAGATCCCGACTGCTGCAAGTAAGACCCAGCACAGTCAAATAAATAGTATTTTAAAAGTAATAAAAGTGAGATCATTTGAAACCAAGGATGGGAAAATACAATACTCATGCACTTTTTAGACCAGCCTTGCAAATAGATTCTTGACCGTGTATAGAGCACCACTTCTTAATCCTTGTCCTTCTCTGGAGTTGCCCTCCTTGGAAGCAGATGGATGTTCATCTTCCGTATTTGAAGCATGAGCTTAAATGATCCAGAGAAACGTCCTGGGGACAGAATGTGTCTTGAATTTGATCAGTATGTGTCTCCAAGTCATCTAGGAGTCCTGGTTAGCTGGATGAGGCGTCTTCCTTTGAGAAGTCCTGCCCTGGCAGAAAAGGGAGAGACCCTGTCTGCAGGCTGTCAGCCAGGGACACCGAGTTCCCAGACATGACGATCTTTCTAGAACTCTAGGTGACAGGGCCCCCAGACCAGCACATTTTGCTTTGAAGTCCTTGGCATGTGCTCCTGGCAGCCTGAAGGGTGTGATGGCTGCTGGCCTGGGAGGGGTGCACAGCCCACCAGGTAGCATGTCGGGGTGAGAGGGCCTGTCCCTGGGGCCCCAGTGTGACGCTGCTGTGTTCTCCGGGACGAATCGATCACCCTCTCTGGGTCTTCCTTATTCTCTATCAAATGAGGGGGTGACTGTCAGGGTCTCAGAGGCTCTTTCAGATCAGTACCCCCTCACCCTGACTTTCTTTTGTTAACCAAGGTACATATAGAGGAAAACACATATATCTTAGGTGTACAGCTTGATACATTTAAGAATTCTAAAATTTGGAAATTTTGTACACACCCATGAAACCACCGCCCAGATCAAGACATGGATCCAGCACCCACCGACTCCTGCCCCAGAAGGCTCTCCTCCCCTGACCCAGATCAGCTCTAATGTGTCTGCTTGACCGAGCACATTATTCTTTTTTGTTTTTATTTTTTTTAACTTTTTATTTGATATTGAAGGATAGCCGATTAACAATGTTGTAATAGTTTCAGGTGCATGGCAAAGGAACTCAGCCATACACATTTTATTATTTATTCATTTGGCTGCTCTGGGTCTTAGTTGCAGCTCTCGAGATGTCAAGTCACAACATTCGAACGCTTAGCCGTGGCATGTGGGATCTAGTTTCCTGACCAGGGAATGAACCCAGGTCCCCTGACTTGGGAGTGTGTAGTCTGAGCCACTGGATCACCAGGGAAGTCCCTGAGCATGTTGTTCTCTCCGGCTCTTTCCTGTCCTCTCTGGACCCGGACTGCCACTGGCCATGTGTGGCCGCGGAGCATGTAAAGCCTGGCTTGTCACACTGCTGTGTACTGGGTGCACCGGCTTTCTGAGATTCAGTATGGAAAACAAAATTACTTGTTTCAGTGCGGCTTCTAGCAAATTTACGATTCCCTATGTGTTAGGGTTGCTCTGGGCTGTGCTGGGGGTCTTCTTTCCGGCGAGGACTTGAGCCCTGAAGCTTGCAGCCTCTGTGTGGCCTGCCTCTTCTCCAGGAGGTGTTGCTAGTACCTGGAGGGTGCCAGGGACTGTGGTTGAGAGCCCAGGGTGTGCGCATGGCGGGGAGGTGGCCCTGCTTTCTGTAGATGTGTTCTTTGTGGTTTTCAGCGTGGGCGAGTCCCTGCAGGCCCCTCAGGTTGCGGGCTTTGCTCCTACATTGAGGTCTGGCTGTCCACAGAATTATTTTTGCTGTTTCTGCCTGTTTTTGAAAACTCACATTTAAGCCCACTTCCCAGAGGTGGTGGCACCTCCCTTGCCACGTTGAATGCCCGTTCTCTGAGGACCCTAGAAGGAACAGAGGTGGAGAATTGTAGTCATTTTGGGTTGGGTTTAGGTTGACTCAGACCTTTGGGGGACTTTTTGCAGAGTCCACACCCTGAGGGGATCTCACCTTTTTGAAGCTTCCGCCCTCCCACAAACTCCACCCCAACATCCTGTGGTGGGGGAGCCCCTCCAGGCCCGGCCAGGCCCACCTCTATGTCTGCCCTCTGGAGGGAGGGGGCTGATTCCAATAGTAGGGATGGATGAGGCTCTTTGTCTCCGTACTTTTGTTTAAAAGAATCAGTTTTGGCAAACGTGTCAAAAAATTTTGGCTTTAAGCATGTCTCAAATTCTCAAATGTATAGGGTTTGAGTTTTATTTTTGCAGTTTGAGACATAGCTGTTTTTTTTAATGTAATTTTTGAGACATAGCTGTTTTTTTAATGTAATTTAGTTCATTTACATTTATTGTTATGCTGTGTTTCACTGGGTTCTGCTACCCTGGTTTGCTTCTTTAGCTTTGATTCGATTTCCCATATACTTGTGATTTTAAGGGGGACTGTGCTCTGTCTGCACTTTCACTGTGGATTTCTTAGACCTTGTCAAACCTCTTCTTGATCTATATTGTCTAATGGCTAACAGACACAAGCGCAAGCATTCTTGTTTCTCTAGATAGCCATATATAGCTATGACGGAGCAGAGGAACTTTGGACTTCCTTCTATAGGCATCTTGAGCTGTGGGGCTTCCTCCTCCTGCTTTGCTCTTCACCCCGCCCCCTGCCGCTGGGGCTCAGGTTGAGAAACACGTTATTTCTGGGTTCCCCTTTCTGGCTCTGCCATTCTGCTGTGTCCGCTCTATGCTGATGACTTACATAGGCCCTTAGCAGCACAGTATGTCGGACTGGGAGCAGAAAAGGATGTTTAGTCATCTGGGCTGATTGCACAATCTCTCCAAGCCCAGCCCATGGAACTTATCTTTAAAAAAAAAAAAAAAGCTAATATACTGAAGGAGGATAAGTGAGGAAAATGTGTGAGGCTGCACCTGGCACGTATTAGTTGCTTGATAAATATTAACCTCCCCTTTCCTCCTTCCTGTTAGTATTCTTGGTGGCTTGGCATGTTTTGTCTTAATATTGTGAAACTTGACCTTGAGATTGCTTCTGGCTTAGTCATTCTTTTTTGTTTCTTTCTCCCTCTTTTTTAAGATTGGGGTGAAATTCACATAAAATAAAATTAACCACCATTAAAAAATGTACAATTCAGTGGCATTTAGTACCTTCACAGTGTTGTACAGACCCTGCTGCTGCTGCTAAGTCGCTTCAGTCGTGTCCGACTCTGTGTGACCCCATAGACGGCAGCCCACCAGGCTCCCCCGTCCCTGGGATTCTCCAGGCAAGAACACTGGAGTGGGGTGCCATTTCCTTCTCCAATGCATGAAAGTGAAAAGTGAAAGTGAAGTCGCTCAGTCATGTCTGACTCTTCGAGACCCCGTGGACTGCAGCCTACCAGGCTCCTCTGTCCATGGGATTTTCCAGGCAAGAGTACTGGAGTGGGGTGCCATTGCCTTCTGTACAGACACTACCTCTATCCAATTCCAAAATATTTTCATCACTCCTAAAGGGGATGATGACACTTTTAAGAAGGCCAGCTTTAGGACTTCCATCATGGTGCAGGGGATAGGAATCTGTCTGCCAGTGCGGGGAACATGGGTTTGGTCCCTGGTTCAGGAAGATTCCACATACTGTGGAACAACTCAGTCCATGCGCCCCAACTCCTGAGCCTGTGCTCTGCAACAAGAGAAGCCACCGCAATGAGAAGCCCGTGAACAGCAACAAGGACCCAGTGCAACCAAAAATAAAAATAATAAAAAAATAAATAAAATTAAAAAAAAATAAAAAGAAGAAGGCCAGCTTTGCAGTCAGCTGTGCCTGCTAGCCGAATGACTTTGGGCAGCTCTCATTATCTCTAGCTTTTTGTTTTGTCATCTTCACAATGGAAATAATATTGATTATTAATATATTACAGGATTTTTTAAAAGCAGCTTTATTATGGTATAATTTACATACCACAAAATTAACTCATCCTAAGTCACCCTAAGTTCAATTGTTTTTAGTAAATTTACAGAGTTGTGCAACTATTATTGCAATTCAACTTTAGAGCATTCCCATCATTTTCTGTTCCAATCTTTAGCTCCTAGAAACCAGGAATCTACTTTTTGTCTCTCTGGATTTGCCTTTTCTGGACCTTTCATATAAATGGAATCATACAACATGTGGTCTTTCATGGCTGGCTTCTCACTGAGCATAATGGTTTTTTTTTTTTTTTTTGAGCATATGGTTTTAAGGTTCATCCCTGTTGTAGCCTGAATCAGTACCTCACTCCTTTTTATGACTGAGTAATATTCCATTATATGGATAGGCCCTGTTTTGTTTACCCTTTCATGTGTTGGGCATTTGAGTTGTTTCCACTTTGGGGCTGTTATGAATAGTGTTGCCATGAATGTTTGTGATTACAAGTCTTTGTGTGGACATATGCTTTCTTTTCTGTTGGGTAGCTATCTGGGAGTAGAATTGCTGAGTCATGTTAAAAGGTTTTAAGAATTAAGTTTGTTAATGTGTGGCCCTGCCTGGTCACTTAGGCCCTTTGTGTACAGTGGTGATTGTTTACATTATTTCCTCGTGGATTCTTTTTTTTAATGTGGGTGATGTTCTGACCTTCAGACTTGTTATTCATATTTTGGTAACTTCTCTGTATTCTTACCATCCTGACATTTTCTGTATGGCGGTTTTTAATGCATGTATTCAAATACCTGTTGACTCTTCACGGCTTAGATCACCTGCTTCACTCATTCAGGCCACCCACATTTAAGAGAGCCTCATGTGTGCTAGGTCTGTGGGGTTTTATGATGGACACATGTGTACCACAGCAACTACAACCGTTTGGCTCATCACTACAGCCCCATCTCATGGCACAGTGTTTGTTGAATGAATGCAAACAGTTCCCTTGCCTTCAAGTAACTGATTGTGGCTGGAGAGCCCTGTACAACCTTCACTGCATCCAGTGTCTGGACTGAGTGATCTCAGACCTGGGACCAGAGGCCCCACTTCATAGGAGTGTCTGAAGCTACCTTTTACTAGCTGATGCCAGCCAGTCATGCATCTCTTCCCAGCTCCACTTACAAGCCCCTGTTGATAGTTTGTAATCAGCCAACGTGGGGAGATTTATGCCAGCCATGGAGATGGGAGAAGGCTACCATCCACCCCTAACCCCTTTTGTGAGAGAGCCTGGTGTTAAACATTGACCAGCAGACCAGCCTGCCTTTCCAACCTCCTCTTCTCTTATTCTCCTAACAAGATGGGTTTTCATATGAAGAAATGGAGGCACGGAGCATTGAAGGAACTTGCTCAAGGCCGCACAGTTGGAAAATGACAGAGTCAGAATCTGAACCCAGACCTGACCCTGGCCTTTCTGCGTACTCTCGGGATCTCTGGCCATGTTTTTTTCTCCCCCTGCAGAACCGTTCTGCCCCCAGATTTTCATTTTGATCATTTCTTAGTATTTTAGTTGCCAAGACTTCCTGGTGTGTTGCCTGAGCAACACTCACATCCCGTCCCCTCTCTTTTAACGGGAACTCTGTGTTTTATTTTGTTCCTGCAGAATTTCGCCAAAGAGTTTGTGATCAGCGATCGGAAGGAGCTGGAGGAAGATTTCATCAAGAATGAGCTCAAGAAGGCGGGTGGAGCCAATTACGATGCCCAGACGGAGTAACCCCCCGCGCACCCCGCCCCTTGCCAAAGTCATCTGCCTGCTCCCCAGGGGAGGGGACCGCGGCCTCAGCTACCAGCCCACCAGCCCACCAGGGAGAGGAAACGCGATGAGAGGCGACGCCCACCACCCCATCCAAAATCCAGCTCCCCTCCCCACTTCCCTTGTGCACCTGCCGTGTCCTAGCCCTCAAAGCTCATTGAACATCTTTCTTTTCTCTTTTATTCTTCCTCCCCGCCCTTCTTTCTTATTCTAAAGAAAAATCATTTTGATGCCAAGGTCACGCACATCATCAGATCAGAGGTGCCTCCTATGGTGACCCTTTCCTGATATTTCTCTGACGCACAAGCAGCCTGCCCGGCTTCACCCACCAACCTCGTGTCGCTTCTGACACCTGGGTCATGCTGCTATCTTGGTTTTCCTTGGCGCCTGCCTGCTTCCGCTGAGGCGACGGCTGTGCCGGGAGCCGTGCCCTCAACAGTGGCCTTCACAAGCACACACACATCCCGCTGGCCAGGCTCACACCCCTGAGAGTCGCTCCAGAGCCCCCCCACCCCCCCATTCCAAGTTGCCTCAGCTCCATGCCCATCCGAGACGGCGCTCGGTGGAGAGAACCGCAGGCCTGACTCAGACCAGAAGAGAAGAGAGAAAATTAGCCTTAAAAGTTGCCTGGCTTTGCCGTCGGTCTGAAGTGGCCCATTCCCACCCTCTTGATCGAAATCTCACGATGACATGGGGTGGGGGCAAAGGTCTAGGTCCAGATTCAATAGGAGGAGTCTTTCAGGGGTCACGTCCCAGGCTCCCCAAGTGATGAGGACGTTAGGGAGAGAGGCCCGGGGTGCGGGATGGGAACCGAGGTCCAACCAGTCAGCAAGGACAGCAGGGGACAGAGCGTGTGCAGTGGGAGCCCCGCCCTCGCGGGACCAGAGAGTCTGTGGGTTTAATCCTTGGTGGCACAACAGCGGCCAAAGGATTTCCTTTTTTTCAAAGAAAGATGTGATTGGCTTGGTTGTTCATGAGCATGTTTGGTAGCATTCTTTTTCTCTTTTCCTTGCTCATTTCGTTGGGGGAAGTCTGTGCTGCGTTGGGGTCGTTAAGAGCATCCGCACTCAAAATGGTTTACAGAAATAAACAGTTTTTTTGTTTTTCAAAAAACAGGTCTGTCTGATTGGTCTTATAAAGCTTCTCTCTTTCCTGGAAAAACGAAGGTGGTTGTCGTATCAGATTTTAATTGGCATTTGGGACTGGTTGTTTTTCATATTCCATAGCTTGTTTACTTTTAGCAATAACCGTAAGAAATTTGTGCTGTTTGGGACTTCCGTGGCAGTCCACTGGTTAGGACTCTTAAGTTCCCAGGGCAGGGGGCATGGGTTTGAGTTCCGGTTGGGGAACTAAGACCCCACGTACCACACGTGGTGTGGCCAAAAAAAAAAGGTGCTGTTTGCATCCCCATTTTATGGAAACCGAGGCTCAGAGAGACTCAGCGATTCACCCGTGGCCTCCCAGCTGGCAGGTGGGAGAGCTGAGAGTTGAACCTGAGTCTCCAGGTGGCCCTGGTGCAGTGGCTCAGGAACAGCGGGGGAGGCCCAGGATTGGAAATAGTGACGGGACCGCGGGATTGTGACATGTCTCGTATGGTCAGACCCCTCCACTCTGCATTTAGGAAAAACTGCGAGAAGGCGTCCCCCTCAGCTGGGCCATGACATGCTTTCTGAGGTTGAGCTTCAAAACGAGATTTCCAGCATGCCAGCCCTGCTGGGAGCGCAGAATCAGGCCAGAGGAGTTTCAGATGCACAGTTGGCTTTGGAGGAGCTGTGAGTGGGGCGGGGAGGGTGCGGGGAGACCAGGAAGGAATCCTGCAAGATGTGGGCAAGGCCCGAGGTGGCCTGGGGCCCATCCTCAGTCAGGCTTCTCTGCTCATGCCTGGGCAGGTTAGTTAACTTCTCTGAGCCTCAGCTTCCTCATCTGTGAAATCCTTAAGGAGCGCTGTGGAATATGAGGATATCTGGCAGGGCTCGGTTGTCATCTCATCGGGCCTGCCACTAGGTCTTGACAGCTCTGGGTGCCCCAGTTTTTCCTAAACCTAGAACAGAGGGAGCCAAACTAGGTCTCCTTGCTTTTAGCGCTGGTTGGAGAGCTTGAATAATTACACACATAGATAAGCCCCCTCAGGAAGAAAATTACAAAGGCACTGGGGCTGGTTAGGGGCATCAAGGAGGGCTTCTCTGAGGAGGGAACACCTGAGATGTGACGGGGAGGAGGGAAGCCGGCTAAGGGGTGTAGGGAAAAGGGGACCAGGGACAAAGGCTCCGGGGGGATGTGTGCCCAGAAGAAAGGCAGAGAGGGTGGAGCTGAGTTTGTGTGTCAAGGAGCTGGGGTTTTAGTCGACAGCTGCAGGTCAGGCCTTTGCTGGGATTTCAGAACTTGGCTGATGGGATCTTGATGTCCTCAAGGGCAGATAGACCTTGCCTTTATGTTTTTGAGAGTGAAAGTGTTGGTCACTCAGGCGTGTCTGACTCTTTGAGACCCCATGGAGTGTAGCCCACCAGGCTCCAATGTCCTTGGGATTCTCCAGATAAGAATGCTGGAGTGGGTTGCTGTTCCCTTCTCCAGAGGATCTTCCTAATCCAGGGATTGAAACTGGGTTTCCTGCAGCCCAGGCAGATTCTTTGCCATCTGAGCCACCAGAGAAGCCCCCACCCTGCCCCCTGCCCCCTATAACCGGCATCCAGCAGGTGTCTGGTGGTGCTGCCCGGAACTAGTTCCACCCAGCTGCTCCCCACGCTGCCCAGGGCGTGGGTGCCCCAGTCTGGCCTCCCTCAGGGTCTGGGGTGAAGCTCTGGGTCCTTGCGCCTCCTTGCTTACAGACTCTTAATTACTCGACACACTGGACATTAAGCAGCTGTTCTGGGTTACCCCAAACTGAATGGTGGAAACCAACCGCTGTGTTGTTTGGCCCTTGAATTTGTAGAACTGGAATTTAGGAGGGGTTCAGCAGGGCGATTTTCACTAGCAGGGTCTCTCCTTTGGTTGTGGTCGGATGCTCAAGCTGACCATCTCACACGGCCACTGGCCGGCACCCAAGGCTGGCCTGTGGCTTAGTGCACCCAGCGCGTCCTCCTGCCATAATGTATCAGGCTGTGACCTTTTACAAAATGTTTTAAATGTATTTTATTGAAGTATAGTAGATTTACAATGTTGTGGTAATTTCTACTGTAGAGCAAAATGATTGTCACACATATACTTACCTTCTTTTTATATTGTTTCCCATTATGGTTTAACATAGGACATTGCATTTAGTTCCCTGTGCTATAAGCAGGACCTCGTTTTTATTCCATTCTGTATGTAATAGTTTGCCTCTGCTCACCCCAAACGCCCACTCCATCCCTCCCTCCCCTGCCCTTGGCAACCACAAGTCTGTTCTCTGTGTCTGCGAGTCTGTTTCTGTTTGATAGATAAGTTCTTTGGTGTCAGAATCTAGATTCCAAGTAATGATATTTGTCTTTCTCCATCTGGCTCCCTTCACTTAGTACGATAACCTCTAGGCCCATCCATGTTGCTGCAGATGGCATTATTTCATTCCTTGGTATGGCTGCGTAGCGTTTCATTGTGCATGTGGACCTTAACTTCACTAAGGGCTGTGGGCTTGCATGGCAGCCAGTACTCCGCAGAGCGAGCATCCCAGGGGACCCGGGTGAGGCTGTGTGTCCTTTTCTGACCAAGTCTCCAGCATTACATGGCAGCATTTCCAGTGACCCACCACCCCTCACATTCAAGGGAAGGGGACTTGACCGCACCTCTCAGTTAGAGGAGTGTCAAGACCCGTGCCCCCTTTTCTGAAAAAAACACCCCGTCTGCTGTGACCAGGCACTGTGCTAGGCCCATGCCTCGTGCTCTGGGGGCTTGCATGGGGCTGGTGGAGGGCAGAGGAGGTCTATGTGGAAGCCAGCCAATAGCTGCTGTGCCCTCCGGGGTCAGGGGGGTTGGGGGGAGGGAGGTGGTGAGGCGGTGGGAGGTGGGGGTGTTATTGCTCTTTGCTGATTGATCCCTGGGGGGAGGCTTCTGCTTCTCAACTTTGCCAGCGTCCCCAAGGACCTTTACTCTCCAGGGGGCTATCTGAGGCTGGCAAGGGGATTGCCCAGCCCCAGGTGCCGCCCCCACCCCCAGGATGTGCTGTCCCTGTTCTCATCCCCCTGCTGCTTCCTGTTCCCCGTGTATTAGTGAGTCACAGAAGAGAGGTGCCCACAGAGCCAAAAAAGGTCGGCTGCCAGGACATGACGCACGAGAGACAGGGAAGGGAGGGAGCTCTGCCCTCAGGCTGAGTGGGGTCGGAGGTGGCCGGCCAGGTGGGCTGCACCTCAGCTTCCTTCTCATGGCTCGTCTAGCCCATCGGAAAAGTCCACCCTAAACTTAGAAGGCAATTTACTCACCAGTTACAGCTATACCCTAGTCCTTTGCTAATCCCCGCCCCTCAGCGCCTCACTGCTCTGGGATCCAGAGGAAATTTCCCAGTGGTCGGGGTGGGGGGGTGGCGGTGACCAGGAGTCCTGCTTGTCCCTCCACTCAGGACTCTGTCCACTTCCTCCTCAGACCCCCGATCCCTATCCGGCATCCTTCCTCCTCTCTGTCTGAACGCCCCCCCCCCTCCCCAGAGAGACTGGCTCCTGCTCTGACCTGCTTCTTCAAGAAGGTCCCCCATATCCTGTGGGGTTGGTTGAGTGGTTGTCCACTGAAGATATTAATACATCTGTGCCCGGAACCTGTGTACGCATGTGAAGCCACTCAGTCATGTCTGACTCTTTGCAACCCCATAGACTGTAGCCCTCCAGGCTCCTCTGTCCCTGGGATTCTCCAGGCAAGAATACTGGAGTGGGTTGTCATGCCCTCCTCCAGGGGTATCTTTCGACCTAGGGATTGAACCCGTGTCTCCTACGTCTCTTACAGTGGCAGGCAGGTTCTTTACCACTCGAGTCACCTGGGAAGCCCCCAGAACCTGTGTGCAGGACCTTATTTGGAAATAGGCTCATTGAAGGTGTAGCTATGACCAACCTAGACAGCATATTAAAAAGCAGAGACATTATTTTGCCAACAAAGGTCCATCTAGTCAAAGCTATGGTTTTTCCAGTAGTCATGTATGGATGTGAATGTTGGACTCTAAAGAAAGCTGAGCACTGAAGAATTGATGCTTTTGAGCTATGGTGTTGGAGAATACTCTTGAGAGTCTATTGGACTGCAAGGAGATTCAACCAGTCAATCCTAAAGGAAATCAGTCCTGAGTATTTATTGGAAGGACTGATGTTGAAGCTGAAACCGAAATACTTTGGCCATCTGATGTGAAGAATGGACTTATTTGAAAAGACCCTGATGCTGGGAAAGATTGAAGACAGGAGGAGAAGGGGACGACAGAGGATGAGATGGTTGGATGGCATCACTGACGCAATGGACATGAGTTTGAGTAGGCTCTGGGAGTTGGTAATGGACAGGAAAGCCTGAGCATACTGCAGTCCATGGGGTCACAAAGAGTCGGACATGACTGAGCAACTGAACTGAGCTGTAATTAGTTAAGGATCTCCAGGTGAAGCCAAGGCCAGGTGTCCCTTAGGAGAGAAAGCAGAGGGAGGCTGTGAGAAGATGGAGGCAGAGACTGGAGGGAGACATTCACAGGCTGAGGACGCCTGGAGCTGCAGGAGCTGAAAGGGGCAGGAAGGACTCCCCCAGAGCTGCTAACATCTGGAGGGAGCCTGGTCCTGCTGACACCTCCATTTCAGACTTCCAGCCTCCAGATGGTGAGAGCCTAGATTTCTGTTGTTTGAAGCCCCAGTCGTGATCGTTTGTTCCAGGAGGCTCAGGAAGCTCTGCTCTCATTTACTCCTCCCCTCCCCCACTCACTGTGACGCGATCAAGGGCAGGAAGCTGTCCCTGGGGCCGCACACATAGGGGGTGCTCAGTAAATAGTCCATGAGTGGGGCTCGCCTGGGGCGGGTGCACCTCTGCCTGCTCTCCAAGCCCCACACAGAATCTAAGCCCGCTCAGAGTAGGGTCAGACTTGGCTCACGCCCAACCAGACAAAGGGCCCCAAGGCCTTTCTCCCCTCCTCCAGCTCCTACCTCCAGCTCTGCCGAAGGGCAGGCATGTACCTCATCTTCCTGTCTACCGGTCCCTCCCACCTGTCCAGCTTCTCCACCTCTGGGGGCTCAAGCCCATATCCTGATTGCTTCTCCCTTATCATTGCCTCTGAAAGATTTTTAAGATATCTCTAGGAGGCTGCTGCAGAGGCAGTATGCCCCTGGGCTGAGCCGGCTGGGGCACTCCATGGCTCCCTTGGGATGGGGCAGGAGAGGGCAGGTTGGCCCCAAGGCCGAGAGCTGCAGCAGTCAGAGCTCTGGTGAGGACTCAGCCTTCTGAGACTTGCAGGTCCCTCAAAATCCACGCTGCGAGCCCGGGGAGGGGGCGGTTCTGCCTGTCTGTGCCCAGGATCTGGAAGGAGAGCCCAGCGTCAGCCAACTCTGGTTTGGGGGAGCTGCCCGGCAGCGGGGGGATGAGGGGAGAACCGAGGGCTAACAGCCTGCTGTGGGTTATGTCTGGTAAAGCCAAGAGAAGTAGCACAGACGTTAATACGCCCTGGGCTCACCCCCGCAGGCCTGTGTCTGACGTCACCGCTGAGGATACGCAGAGCTGTGGACAGCATGCACAGGCAAGACAGACTGGTCCTTCCGATAAGTCTCCAAACATAAAGGTGGGTGCGAAAGGCAACATGCAAAGCAATGAGGGTACAGAGTGCTAATATCAGAGCTAAATTTTCGGGCTAAATAACACAATCTGTTGGTTGTGCATACACACCCATAAGCAGAAATACATCAAATGCCGTGAGAATGAGGGGTAAGCTGGAGGCGGGGGTGGGGGGCTCAGGGAAACGGAGGGTCAGAGCGAGGCTCCGGCCTTGTCTGTTTGGTGAGCTGAAGAAAATTACGAAATGGGAGCACCTGTGTCATGGGCAGGTGGGGATTCATCAGATGAATTTCTCTGATCTCCTGTCTGTTTGGAGTACAGAAGTTTCAAAACATTTTAAAAACAAAGACACAAAAGAATTCATGAAGCAGGGGCAGGGAGGAGGCGCAGAGGGCTCACCTGGACAGGTGGTCTTTGAAGTATGATGAAGGGACGGGACTGTGGCAGCTGAGGGGAGAGCCGTGAGCAGATTCTCAGAGGCCCTGCCCAGAAAGGACAGCCAGGCTGCTGCCTAACAGCATCTGTTGTTTTTTTTTATTTGAAATATAGTTGATTTACAATGTTGTAAATTTACAGTGTAATTTACATGTACAATGTAAATCATTTACAATGATTTACAATTTACAATGAAATATAGTTGATTTGCAAAGAATTTACAATTCTGTTCTTCTGTACAGTGGAGTGACTTAGTTATACGTATACATACATTCTTTTTCATATTCTTTTCCATTATGGTTTACACAGGTGTTAAATATAGTTCCCTGTGCTCAAACAGAAGGACTTTGTTTATCCGCTCTGTATGTAATGGTTTGCATCTGCTAACCCCAAGCTCCCACTCCTTCCGTCCCCCACTCCCCCTCGACAACTGACTGCTCTCTAAGTCTGTGAGTCTGTTTCTGCTTTGTAGATAAGTTCATTTGTGTCATATTTTAGATTCCATGTGAAAGTGATATCATAGGGTGCTTGCCTTCCTTCTTCTGAGGTACTTCACTTAGCCTGATCGTCTCTAGTTGTACCCGTGGTGCTGCAATCGGCATTATTTTGTTCTTTTTTATGGCTGAGTAATATTCCATTGCATACATGTACCGCATCTTCTGTGTCTCTTTATCCGCTGATGGACACTTAGGTTGCTTCCATGTCTTGGCTATTGTGAATAGTGCTACTATGAACATAGGGGTGCGTGTATCTTTTCAAACGATGGTTTTCTCCAGATATATGCTCAGGAATGGGATTGCTGGATCATATGGTAGTTTTATTTTTAGTTTTTTGAGGAATGTCTGTACTGTTCTCCATAGTGGCTGGATTAGTTTACATTCCTGCCAACAGTGTGGGAGGGCTCCCTTTTCTCCACACCCTCTCCAGCATTGGTTATTTGCAGGCTTTTTGATGATGGCCAGTCTGACTGGTGTGAGGGGATATCTTGTAGTTTTTATTTGTGTTTCTCTAATATTAATAATTAGCAATGCTGAGCACCTTCTTATGTGCTCCAACAGCACATATTTTGAGTTTGACAATCAAACACTAACTGAAGCTGGTGCTGTCGAGAACAAATTGTTGGTTTGAAAGATCATGAGAAAGAACGTCCCCACATGCTCCCAGAGCCCTCCTCCAGGCTGCCTCCGTCTAGACCTAGGACACCCGCTGCCCAGGGCGCTGCCTCCTGCCTCCCCACACCCCAGCTCATCAGCCTCCACAGAAGCCTTCCGTTGGGTGCTTGTTCCTTCTGCCCCCAGGGCCGCCCCTGGAGGGAGGGGTGTGGCTTGTGGGTCTGTCCAGTTCCTGCCACATGCTGGGCACACAGCAGGAATCCACCGAACACCAGTAAATGGGTATGACCCAAAGAAGCTGGCAATGCAAAGAGGTGCAATGCTTCTCAAGGATGTCCCCAGGCACCCACAGCAAAACCATCTAGCATATTTGCTAGAATGCAGATTCCCAGGCCCCAACGCAGACACCCCCCCCCCCCCCCCCGCCGCCCCAGGAGTCGCTGTCTTTGAGGATCATCCCAGAATGTGCATTTTTAGCAGGTTGACTGAGGGATTCTTAGATCCCCTGATAAGAAGGTCTTTTCAGAAAAGCCTAGCCTTGCTCATTCCCACTGGTTCTTGGTGGGTGTGGTCCAGGCCCTGCGTGAGTTTGTGAACTTGAGGGTCACCTGGAAGTTGGCGAAAGGCGGGCTCCACAGCCCAGTCGTTGGCCTACTGAGTCCTAGTACCCCCCCAGGGTGGGCTCTGCATTTAAACACGCCGTTAGGTCAATGCCGGTACATATTTTAGTGTGGGAACCCCTGTTTTTTACCACAACCCCACTGTCCACCCTTTTGCTAGGAAAAAAGCTTCGATTCCATTTAAAAACAAATTTTGAAATGAACTTAAATTTTTTCACTTTGTAAGTGTTACTCGCCATCTATGTGTCTGTGTGTGCTCAGTCGCTCAGTTGTGTCCGACTCTTTGCAACCCCGTGGACTGCAGCCTGCCAGGCTTCTCTGTCCATTAGGATTCTCCAGGTAGGAATACTGGAAGGGGTTGCCATTTCCTCCTTCAGGGGATCATCCTGACCCAGGGATCGAACCTGTGTCTGCTGCATTGGCAGATGAATTCTTTACCACTGGGCCACCTGGAAAGCTCCTGAATACTACTATCATCATCATTTTTTTGTGGCTTATATTGGATAGTTGGACGATCATTAACTTAGCCAAACCCCTAAGACTGGGTTAGAGAGTGGAGTTGGCAAGCTGTGACCCACAAGCTAGATTTGGCTCCTTGATGTGATGGGATTACACATATATAGCTGCACAGTTTGCCCTGAATTTACATAAGACTAGTGAGCCCAGAGTTGTGCAGTGTAGGACCTGCACAACAGTACTCAGAAGCCCGACCCCAAATCTTGAATTGGTTGCCAATGTTTCAATTTTAGTATATGGGCTGCCGAAGCGAGCACAATTGCCAATGTTTCAAAATGGAAGGATTTCACATAAAAATTCAACTCTCAACTTTCAACAAATCTGAAGATCCAATATCACTGGGATTACATTCCAGCAGAGAGATGAGGGGCTGGACTGAAATGGCTGCTCTTACAGATGGGGACGTGTGCATGCTCTCCAGGGCTTTACTGCCCCTTAATCTCTGATTAAACCCCTAGCCAGCCTTTTAAACGAACTCCTTAATGTTATCAGTTTGATCCTATAAGCATTTGAATTTGCCACCCCTGGATGACACTTTTAAATACTTGTTGAATGAACAAATCACTTTTTAAAGCCACAATAGCCTAGAGATGGAAGATGATTCTTCTGTTTCATTGAAATAACACAGATGGGGAGTTGCTATGGCAACACTGGGACTGTACTGTAGATTGCTTCAGGGGTGATCACAGAGCATCTTCCAAGAAGCAGTATCCCTTCTTCCCCCAGACCCCGACCTGGTGGGAGCCACTTCCAGCAAGGCTGTAGTTTCAGTGGCTTTTTAATGGGGGGAAATAGGTGTGCTTGCAGAATGGAATGTTAGCTCTGAAAGGAGCACAGGTACCACTTAGTCCTGTAGATTCCAGCTTCTCCCCCACGAAGGATTCCTTTTATTATTTACATGCCCATGCATTCCATATTTGGGAACAGTTGTCTTCCAAACAAACAGCACTTAGGACGTTCAGATTTGTTTTCCTATTTAAAAAGAAAATCAAAGATGAATCATGGTAGCCGATGTAATATCGTGGTTAAATATATGGGTTTTCATCCTGGCTCTGTCATTCACTTGCTGTGTGACCTTGGCCAAGTTACAAAACCCCTCTGAGTCTCAGTTTCATTACCTTTTAAATAATATCAATAGGGGCTTCCCTGGTGGCTCAGTGATAAAGATCTGCCTGCCAATGCAGAAGACATGGGATGATCCTGCAGGCTCCAGAGCAACTTAGCCTGTGTGCCACAACTATGAAGCCTGGGCTTGAGAGCACTTGAACCGCAACACGTGAGCCTGTGTATCTCAACTACTGAAGCCCATGTGCCTAGAGCCTGTGCTCTGCAACAAGAGAAGCCACTGCAGTGAGAAGCCCGTGCACTGCAACGGGAGAGCAGCCCCCATGCAGCAGTGAAGATCCAGGTCTCCTGCATTGTAGGCAGATTCTTTACCATCTGAGCCACCAGGGAAGCCAAATGAAGACTCAGCACAGCCAAAAAAAAAAAAAAGATAAAAAACAAAATCTTAACTAACAATAACAACAGCAATAACAGTCTCCATCTTACAAGGTTGCTGCAAAATATCTGATACAGGACAATGCATGAAGCATTCTGCACTGTGCATAGCTAATAATGGCAGCCACTTGATACAGAATAGCCATTAAGGTTTTTTTTTCTTTTCTTCTTGCTTCCTTTTTTTTTTTAGTTGGAGGATAATTGCTTTACAATATTGTATTGGCTTCTGCCATACATCAACATGAATCAGCCACAGGTATACATATATCCCCTCCCTCCTGAATCCCCCTCCCATCTCCCACCCCATCCTACCCCTCTAGGTTGTCGCAGAGCCCCAGTTTGAGTTCCCTGAGTCATATAGCAAATCCCCACTGGCTATCTACTTTACATGTGGTGACGTATATGTTCCCATACTATTGTCTCAATTCATCCCACCCTCTCCTTCCCCCACTGTGTCCACAGGTCTGTTCTCTATGTTTGTGTTTCCATTGCTGCCCTGCAAATTGGCTCATCAATACCATCTTTCTAGATTCCATACATATGCATTAGTATACAGTATCTGTCTTTTTCTTTCTGACTTACTTCACTCTGTGTAATAGGTTCTAGGTTCATCTACCTCATTAGGACTGACTCGAATGCATTCTTTTTCATAGCTGAGTAATATTCCATTGTATATGTGTATCACAATTTCTCTATCCATTCATCTGTCAATGCGCATGTAGCTTACTTCCAAGTTGATCTGTGCAGTCACAATGAGGTTAGAACAGAGAGACCCGATCCTTATTTCTTTGTTTAAGGACCACAGGGGTCATCCAGGCCATGGCTAGAGGCCGTGTCAGGGCTCTCCTCGCTGCCCTGCTGGTGTGGTGGGTCCCTGGAGCTGGACTCTGCCCTGTCTCCCAGGCCCTCATCAGGATCCTTGACCTCCTGTGCTGTAGTCTCCCTCTTGGGTAATGACCCTGGGTACTTGGTGTTCATTCTAACTCTTTTTGAAAAGTTAAAAATGAATTTCCCAAACTCTCTAGGAGCTCGGGTTCTGGGTGTGAGTTTGGTCCTGCCAGTTCGATGCATTCTTGTGAGATTTGGAAGGTGGGAAGATGAGAGCTGTCTCTCTGTGGCCTGTTTTCCCTTGACCAGCAAGGTCGTGGGGATGCTGGCGTCCAGTCTCCACTTCTGAGGGTGTCTAGCCGCAGGTGCAGGGCGGCAGTGGGGGCTCTCACTCCTGGACTATGGCGCTGAAGGTGTGCTTCCGACTCAACAGTGCCCTCGCAGCTTTGTGTTCCTCAGTCCTCCTGAGTGTGGCAGCTCCCGTTCTGCCGTGTCGAGGGGTCACAGCCTCAGCGGAGCCTGGGGCTGCTCCTCCAGCCCGCCGTCGGCTTTGCAAGCACCCAGTGCTTTGTGTCAGAGAAGGCAATGGCACCCCACTCCAGTACTCTTGCCTGGAAAATCCCATGGACGAAGGAGCCTGGTAGGCTGCAGTCCATGGGGTTGCTAAGAGGCGGACACAATTGAGCAACTTCACTTTCACTTTTCACTTTCCTGCATTGGAGAAGGAAATTGCAACCCACTCCAGTGTTCTTGCCTGGAGAATCCCGGAAATGGGGGAGCCTGGTGGGCTGCCGTCTGTGGGGTCGCACAGAGTCGGACACGACTGAAGCGACTTAGCAGCAGTGCGTCGTGTGAAACTGTTCTCTGCTGGAAAGACTTCAGATTGTTTCTACTTTCTACATGGAGCCTGACTCATGACACCCCTCTTCCCGGTACCCCAATCCTGCTGACTGCCTGGCCTGTGTGACCGCCCCGCCCTTCCATCAGCAGCCTCTAAGCCTGACTCAGATCTCATGGGCTGCTGCTTACCTCCAGACAACCCACTTCAAACTCCGACCTGCCTGCCCTGAGGCGTTTGCTCCTGTCCCCCAGTGTTGTACAGGGGTGTGGTTCTAAATTCTCACTACTCTGATTGCTGGGAGCGCTCCTTTAGCAATGAGTAACTTCAAGAGTCACTAAGAAATATTTCAAAACAAGAAATAATGAGAAAATGAGTCTGACTTGAAAATTACTCCCAACATGGTCATATCATAAAAGCCTGGGGGGCAGGGGGAGGCATGGACCAGTTTTCCTTTCTGTGCCTTAAAATGTAGTGATCAACTAGTGACTAAATTGTGAGCTTTTTCTTATTAATGTGTTAATCTTTCTAAGCTACAAAAATAATAGATACTCACTGCAACTAATTCTAAATAATACACACTGTATGAAATAAAGCTTAGAGACCAAACTATGAATGGTGAGCTCCTCAACCATCTGTATTCTTCTAGACTTCTCTTTGTACATGTACAAACACACACACATGTACAGGTGTACATAGTTGTTTTTGATCAAATGAAATTGTATGTGTAAAATTGCACATCTAAAAGAAATTTTGTATGTACACACAGAGAGAAAAATATATATATATATAGTTTTGCAATGTGCTGTTTTCACTTAACAGGGCATCAAGGAAGGTGTTCCCCATGAATGCATATAAATAGTTCTCATTTTGTTTAAATTCTTTCCCTTTTTTGAGATCCTGAAGCTACAATGGTTTACTGACATGGTGTCCTACTGATGGACACCGTGACAGGCAGAATTCTCTGATGACCTGCGGTGATTCTACCCTTAAATGGCTCCTTCTCCTTGAGCGTCTGCTGCTACGGCTACTGTGGTTACTCAGTCATGTCCGACTCTGTGACCCCGTGGACTGTAGCACCCCAGGCTCCTGTGTCCACGGGATTCTCCAGGCAAGAGTACTGGAGTGGGCTGCCACGCCCTCCTCGTGAGTGTGGGAGGGAACTACAAATACGATGGGGTGTCGCTCCTGTGAGTAGAGTGTGTGAGGTTGGTACTGCGGATTTCAAGAAAGGGAGGTTCTTTTTGGTGGGCATGACCTAGTCAAGTGAGCCCCTAAAAGGAATGGGTTCTTCCTGGTGGGGAGATTCTCCATGGCTGAGGGGTGGGGGGCATGTGGAAGAGCCACTCCTGGACAACGGTCAGCAAGAAAAGAGGGCCTCAGTTATAAACCCCGGGGAAGATGAACTCTGCCACCAACCTCGGTATGCTTATAAGAGGACCGTGATCTCTAGGTGAGGCTGACAGCTTGAATTTTTTTTTTTTTCTTTTTAAAAAATATATTTATTTTTAATTGAAGGATAATTGCAATATTGTGTTGGTTTCTGCCATATATCATATGGGTCAGCCATAGGTATACATATACCCCTCCCTCTTTTGCTTGAATTTGGCCTTGATACCTTGATCAGAGAACCCAGCCCAGTAATGCAGGGACTTCTAACCCACAGAACCTGGAGATGCTAGGTAGGCAGGGGGTAAGAGAAGTCTCATTTTAAGTTGCCACGTTGGGGGTAATTTGTTAATACAATAGAAAACTAATGTGGCATTTAGGTTGCTTTCAATTTTTGTGTGCTCATTTGTTTTTATTATTTATTTATTAAAAAATATATATATATATACATATTTTTAGCTGTGCCTGGTCTTAGTTGTGGTATGCGGGATCTTTAGTTGCAGCATGCGGGATCTAGTTCCCCAACCAGGGGTCAAACCTGGGCCTCCTGCATTGGGAGCGCAGAGTCTGAACCATTGGACCACCCGGGAGGTCCCTGCTTGTTCTGAGTTAACAGCTCCATCTTGAACCTCTTCGCACGTGTATATTGATGTCACAGGAGTTTCTATAAGATTTTTGGGTACAAGCGTTTAGATGATGACATGAACGACCACACTGTTCTCCTGAAACCCTGTGACCCCACACCCCTCACCATCATTGGCTATTAGGCCTCTTTTTTCATTATGGTAAAATGCACATAACATAAAATCTACCATTTTAACCATTTGAAAGTGAACAATTCAAGTGGCATTATACTCACAACACTGGGCAGCCATCACCACTATGTCATTCCAGAACTTTCTGTCTCTCCGGAGGACGCCTCATACCAGTTTAGCAGTTGTTCCCTATCTCCACCCCCACCCCCTGGCAGCTGCTAAACTGCTTTCTGTTTTATTAGTAATCTTTTTACTTTTTTTCCAATCGGATATGCAAATAGGGGTGCTTATTTCAAAATGCTTTGACGACCGGCTGACGCACTGCCTCCTCTTTGAGTTCAGGCTTGTATGTTTCAGTCGGGGCTCAAAAACACCAAGTGGACACATCCTTGCCCTCCTCTTCCCCCCGGGGCTCCCCATCTCCATCCACCTCCATCTCAGTCTCAACAGCCTCCCAGCTCGAGACCTGCATGTCCCTCTCTCTTCCTTGTCTGAGTTCTGTTGACTCCACCTGGGAAAGCCTCCTGCATCTTATCCTGCCCCCAGCCCACTTCAGTTCCTCCTCTGACCTGGACCGCCCCCCAGAGGCAGGGGGCTGAGGGCGGGAAAGGAGGCTGAGTGCCAGGGAGGCAGCAGGGAGGGGTGGGCACTGTGGCTGCCGGGTGAGGCCTTGCCCTGGTAAAGAGGACACTGTCACCCACGCTGTGTGGTTGCATGTTCCCAGATCTGACTTTTCAAAAGAAGCCCCAGGTCTGGATATTTATGTAAGAAGTCTTGGCGTCTCATTCCGAGAGCAAGTTCTCCTTGTTCTGGACAACCTGGGAGAAGCAGGGGCGGTGGGAGCCTAAAGCCATCTCACCCTGCAGGCGACTCCTCTGTCAAAAAGAGGGTGTGGGGACAACGGGTCCCAGGTTGCCGAAAGCTTGAAAAGCCCCAGACAGACGCCCCAGGCTCATCTCCAGTTCCCGCTCCCTGCTGTCAGGCCCTTTAAGGATTCTGGAACATTCTCTCCAGCTGTCCCTGTGACTATGGCTGTTTCCATAGCAGTACCAAGTATCTGCAGAGCGTCTGCGGGCAGCGGGCTTTCCCGGGGCAGGTACCCCACCCCGTGTGACAGGGGGGTGCCTGCCGGGTAGGGGTGTAGGTGTGGGTTTCTGAGCAGATGCTGTGGGAGGGCCCCGGCCTGCCCAGCCTGCTGAATTGCGCTGAGGTGGCCTTGGGGGCGGGGCTGTTACTGGGCTGAAAGAAAGCAAACCTCAGCCCCCGGCTTTGGGAGCAGGCTGGGGCCACACCAGCTGTCAGGGAGCGGGGGTGGGGTGGGGTGGGGGCAGGGAATGCTGGCTCTAAGAGTTGGCTGGGGCCTTAGAACCTGGCTCCTGCTTGCAAGTTTTTCTAAAAGGCTTTTATTGGGAGCGCCCTGCTGGCCCAGGGGTTAGGATCCAGGACTTTCCCTGCTGGGCCTGGGTTCAGTTCCTGGTTGGGGAACCGAGATTCCACAAGCCCTGTGTGGAATGGCCAAAAAAAAAAAAAAACGAAGGCTCTTCTTGTCTGCTGTCATGTAAGATCTCAGGTTTCGTTTCCACATGGGAAGGCGTTGGCTCTGGCTTCCTGCAGAGCCCACTGCCTGAAACCTCTGTGTGATGAGAAATTGGCAGGGTAGACTTGGAGTGGGGAGCAAGAACCCCTCCCTTGAAGGAAGACCCTTTTAATTGAGGGCCTGCTGTGTGACAAGCCTCCCTCCTTCTCATCTAGGCAGGATACAATACTATTAAGCCATTTTACAGATATGAAAACTGAGGCTCAGAGAGGGTAAGCTACTTGCCTAAGGTCACAGAGCTAGGAAATGGTGTGGCTGGCATTTGAAACCAAGTCTGTTGGCCCCAAATCCATCCTTATATCTTTCTCTCCGTTGCTCCCCCTCTCCCTCGTTCCTTCCCTCTCTCTTTCTCCTTTCCTCCCTCCCTCCCTCCCCCCTTCCCCATCACCTCCAGAACCATCCATCCTTTGACCTTTTATATTCCAAGTTGGATATTCCTCTGATCTCCAAGCTGCCACCATCCTTTGTGTGGATCATTGCCACAGTCTCCTGACTCACCTTCTTGCCTGGTTTTCAAGATCTAAGCCAGATCACATCCTTCCCCTGCTCAGATCAGATCCTCTATGGGTCCCTCTTCACACAGAGCAAAACCTGAAATGGTCACAATGGCACCAAGGCCAAATATGACCAGGACTCTGATGTCTCGCTGACCTCATCACCTGCCCCCGCACCACCACCTCTGGCCCAGACATACTGGCCTTCTCACTGGGCTTCACGCTCACTTGGTACAGTCAGCCTCAGGTCCTTTGCACAACTCCCACCCCTCCCTGGGCCTGGAGCTCCCTTACCCTGACATCCTTGTGCCGATTCCCTCTTTCACAGCACTCTCTGCCCAGCGTCACCTTGTCAGAGAGGCCTGCCCTGACCCCTGTTCTAAAGCAGCCCCTGGACCTGGTTTATTTTTCTTCAGAGCGCTAATCACCACCTGCACCAGAAGGAATCTATCTCTACCTCCCTGTTTGTCTGTATCCCTATCTGTATCTTCATCTGTATCTACAACTCTTTCTACATCTGTGTCTCTATGCCTATCTACCTGGAATTCTAGCTATGTAGATAAGTAGCTTAGGGGGTTTAAAAGATGCCACAGTTCTGTGACCTTGTTTCACTTCGTTTTGGTGTCCTTGATTGAGATCAGACCCATGATTCTCAACCACGGGCAGCTTCGCCCCCTAGGACACGGTTGGCTGGAGACAGTTTTGATGCTCTCAGCTGGAAGGGTGGGGGCTGCTCCATGGCATCCAGGGGGTCCAGGCCTGGACTGTCTGCTCTTTCCCTTCTACCGGGGCCGCAGTGGGCGCCTGGTGGATGGGGTTCCTGTCTTTGCCCTGAAGTTTCAGCATTGTGCTGGAAGGAATGTGGGAAACCTTTCAGAGCTTGTGTTGATGAGACTTTTGTGACATAAAAGCTGGGGATGGTTGAGATGGTTTGTATGTCAGCTTCTCTAAAGATCAGCCTGATGACTCTACTAGTATTTGTACTGAAGTCAAAAGAGTCTTTAACAAAGCTGAAAGGAGAGGGTGGGGGATGTCGGGGTAGGGGCTCCAGGTCAGGAGGGAGAGGGCGCAGGTCCTCCCTGTAGCAAATGCCCTCCTCAGGGACCCTCGGCAGAGACAACCCACTCTTGGGGGCCCCTGGCAATGACCACCCCCATCCTGACATCCCCAAATGCTCTGGGAGTCCCTGAGAATCTACCCTAAGGATTGAACAAGACAGCTGTTTAATTATTCATGATTCACATTTTATTTCAGTTCAAAAAAGGAAAAAGTTATTTCCAGGAGTTGGAGTCGCAGGGTGCTTGGGTTCCCCTCTTATGCACTGCTCCTGAGCCCTGGTTTCAGGGCAATTTCAGCCCTGGGATGACCTGGGCCCCTTGGCCTTCAGGCGTCAGGTGTTGACCCAATGTCTCTGTCTGCCGTGAGCCAGGAACGGGAGCCCGGCCTCGGGCGTGGGGGCTCGCAGCCAGCAGTGCTGCGAGCAGTGATGGAGCCGGCACTTGAAAGGCTGCGTGTCTGACCCCCAAGTCTGCACTTTCTCACATGAAATCAGTTTCCCTTCACCCAGGGGGCTTTGAGAATCAACACACCCACCAAAGTAAGAAAAGTCAAGATGCCCAAAGCATCAGCTCTACCCCAAGTGTCACTGAGAGAAGCTGGGCAGAGAAGAGAGAGGGTCGGGAGCGGCAGTCCTGACTCTGACTCTGGTTGTGCCGGGGACAAGCTGTGTGGCCCCAGGGCGGTCCCTCTGCTTCATGGCTCTCAGTGTCCCCGGGGTTCGGTCAGTCTCCCCAGGCAATTCGCGTGGGGATTTAGGGACACCCAGAGGAACAGTCTAGAGAAGGCAATGGCACCCCACTTCAGTACTCTTGCCTGGAAAATCCCATGGACGGAGGAGCCTGGTAGGCTGCAATCCATGGGGTCACTAAGAGTCGGACACGACTGAGTGACTTCACTTTCACTTTTCACTTTCATGCATTGGAGAAGGAAATGGCAACCCACTCCAGTGTTCTTGCCTGGAGAATCCCAGGGACGGGGGAGCCTGGTGGACTGCCGTCTATGGGGTCACACAGAGTTGGACATGACTGAAGTGACTTAGCAGCAGCAGCAGAGGACCAGTCGTTCATGTGAGTCACCATGTCATGATCAGAAGGTATTAACACATGCAGGGCTTCCCTGGTGGCTCAGTGGTAAAGAATCCACCTGCCAGTGTAGGAAACACAGTTCGAGCCCTCGCCTGGGAAGGTCCCACTTGCTGCGTAACAACAAAGGCTGTGGGCCCCGACGACTGAAGCCTGTGTGCTCCAGAGCCCTGGAGCCGCAGGTACTGAGCCCGTGTGCCTAGAGTCTGTGCTCTGCAACACGAGAAGCCGCTGCAACAAGAAGCTGGTGCACCACAACTAGAGAGCAACCCCCACTACAACACACAACAGCAAAGTCCCAGCACAACCAAAAATACATAAAACTTTCAAAACACGTGCAGTGCAGAGAGCTAACAAGTCCCCCAGGAGTTCTCACACTTGGGCATGCAAAGAACCCCCTGGAGGGTATGTTAAAGGTCCCCAGGCCCACCTCCAGCATTTCTGGTCCAGTGGGTCTGGGTGGGACCCAAGAATCTTGAAATTCTTGAAGACCCCGATGCTGTTCTCATGGGACCGGAACCAGTGTTGCCTGTACACGTCAGATGTGCTGGGTGGGTCGTGGGTGTTCACTGCGTACGTTACACAAAGAGGGCTGTCTGCCTCAGGGAGGCTAACAGTAGAGAAGTCCAGAAGTCAACCTCGGGACTCTCCGACCTCAAATTCCTACCCATCGACTGTGCTATCACAGAGCCTCTCAGTCAGCTGAAAGCTTTGTGAGTCTGTTCAAAGACAAACTGCCAACTCATCTATTCGTGTAACAAATAGTTATTGTGCTCATACTATGTGCCAGGCTTGGTGCTGGGTGCTGGGCTAGCAGAAGCCAACGATACAGAGGCAGAGAGTATAAGAAAATAAAATAGGTAAATACTCTGCATCATTACAGTTACTGCCATGAAGGAAAGAAGCAAGAGGAGGGAGGGGCTACTAAGGGCGGAGTTGTGGATGGGAGAGGTGCTGGAGCCCCTTTCAACAGAGAGAGCCTAAAAATCTCCTTTGAATGATACAGTTTAAGCTGAAATCAGAAGGCTGCAGAGGCGTGGCCCAGGGAAGATCTGGGCATGTTGGGGAGAATGGTGGTTGATGCAAAGAGCCTCCTAAAATGTTCAGATCTTAATCCTTGGAATCTGCAAGCGTTACTTCATGAGGGCCAAAGGGACTCTGTGTGAAATTAAGACCCTTAACGTGGGGCGGCGCGTGACCCTGGACTATCCAGGTGCGCCTATGTAACCACACATGTTCCTGTCAGAGGAGGCAGGTGTGATGGGAGCAAAAGACTGGAGCCATGCAGCCTGGAGCCAGGGAGTGTGAGCATCTCTGGGGGGTAGGAGCGGCAAGGCGTGGGTTCTCCCCTGGGGCCTCCAGGAGGAACCCCTCTGCTGACACCTTGATTTTTGTCCGGTGAGACTCATCTCGGAACTCTGACCCACTGAACTGTAACAGGATCATTTGCAGCGTTTGAAGCCCCTGCCTCTGTGGCGATTTGTTATTACATCGAGCAGTCAGGGATTAACCTTGCCTGATTTGACTCGTTCTGGGAGTCACCTTTGGAATATCCTGCCCAAAAGTGTTTACCTGGAGCCACCCTGAATGGTCTGTGCTGACAGTGTGACTTCTGAGGGGGCCTTGGACTCAGCCTCTGGAGAGGTTGCAGGTTGAAATCAATCTTGGGTGTGGTCAGCCAAGTTCACATGCATGAACCCCGATAAAAACTCTGACGTCAAGGTTGGGTGAGTTTCTTTGCCTCGCAGTACTTCCAAGCATGTGGTCACATCAGCGCTGGGAGAAGTAAGTGCCGTCCACCCGACTCCCTTGGGAGGGGCAGTGGGTTGCTTGCGCCTGGTCATGCCTGGTCTCTCCCGGACTCTGCCCTTTGCTGAACACTGCAGCAAGTTGTAACCACAAGTAAAATGTCTTTTCTGAATTCTGTGAGTCCTGAATTATGAAACTGAAGGGTGATCTTGGGGACTCCCATGTACAGTTGGTGTCAGAAGTGAGGTGGTCTTGGGATTCCCAAGCTTTGCACGCAACAGTGGGAACCCACTACAAATGCAGGATCTCTTGGTAGGAAAGTCCCATGATGCACTGGGAGCTTCACTAAAGCTACCTTCGCTGGGATATAAAGGACAGGGGAGGTCTGCCAGCCACAGAGACACAGGGACAGTGTGGTGGTGGTTCATCCACACTCTGACGTCTGCTTTGAGTGTGGTCCAACTGTCCCCTTCTGGAGATGCATAGTGTGGGCCTCCAGAGATGGGCTGTGAAACCTTTACCCCTCTGCCTGGCTCTCTCCCTGACATCCGGAATCTGTTCTGGGATGTTCCGTGGGTTCCTCTTAGATTTCTGCTTCTGCACTGGCCACCGGGAGATGTTTACTCTGAGTAAGTTCGGACAGCTTGTCCATCAGGCATGCTCACTGAAGATGAATCTGGCTCATTCTGGTGTGGATACATCAGCCTCTTGTGTCCCAAGGTAGAATGAGCCTGGGTGCCTGGGAATCAGTCCCCCAGGGTGCTGACAGCCTCATTCCAGGACTGCTCGGGGTCCTGTGGGTCAGGGTAGATCAAGACACCCAGAATGTCAAATGGGCACACACCATTGGGTCAGTACCACATTTGGGTAAGAAATGAATGAGACTGTGTAGATATATTTAAAGTAGACAATACTTTCCAGGCATTATAGGATGGTTTTCCTAAAGGACTAGAAGATCCTATACCTTTCTTTTAGGCCCTAATTTATTATTTATCTTACTGTATATTTTACATGAGCACACTTAATTTCCGTACTCTAAGGCAAGGACTGGCAGACTACAGCCTTGAGTCACATGCAGCCACACCCATTCATTTACTGTTGTCTATGGTTGGTTTTTGAACTTCCCTGGTGGCTCAGAAGTAAAAGAAATCTGCCTGCAATGCAGGAGACACAGGAGATGTGGGTTTGATCCCTGGGGCAGGAAAATGCCCTGGAGTGGGAAATGACAACCCCCTCCAATGTTCTTGCCTGGAGAATCCCATGGACAGAGGAGCCTGGTGGACTATAGGCCATGGGGTCACAAGAGTCAGACACCACTGAGCGACTGAACACACAGTCACCTCATGCAGACAGTGATATGCATATTCCTGCCTTACCCTGCTCATTCTTATAAGCACCCTTTGGGGTGAGTGGTGATTATCCCCATTTCACAGATGAGGGTATTGAGGCTCAGAGGGGTAATAAGGGACACAAATGCAGCTAGAATCCAGGTCTGACTCCAAAGCCCTGCTCTTAGGCCATGCTGTGCTGCCTCTTGCACTGCAGGAAAGCTTCACAGGGCCTGGGGAGACTGATTCTCCTGTGTTTGTTCAAAAATGGTTTTTGAGTGTCCCTGTTGCTGGACTCTGAGCTGGAATCTTTGTGGTTGGTTTAGTTTGGATTCCCAAACCCAGAGAACCCGAGGCAAGAATTCAAGTGCAAGGGGTTTATTTAGGTGGTCTTGGATAGTGATCAGGAGAGTGAGGGTGAGACAGGAAGGGGAAGGAGCCAGTGACAGGAGGGGTTGTGACCACCTTAGGCCACCCGGAGGATGCACCCAAGTGTCTTCCCACCCAGGCTCAGGCATTGGCTCGGGGTTGCCTTCACTCTGTCTGGTGGGCCAGCTTTAAAGGTGGATAAAGTGGGTCCTAGGCAAAGAAAGCCGCCAGCAGAGAAACGCAGGTGTTGGTGGTCAAGGACAGGTGGGGACATCACATGATAAAGGCAAAGGGGAGTCAGGGGCTGGAGTGGCAAAAGAAATGGGAGGCATGTCATTAACATGTGATGGGAAAGAATCTGCCTGCAATGCAGGGGACCTGGGTTTGATACTTGGGCCGGGAAGAGTCCCTGGAGAAGGGAATGGCTACCCATTCCAGTATTCTTGTCTGGAGAATTCCATGGACAGAGGAGTCTGGTGGGCTATAGTCCGTAGAGTCAGTCGCAAAGAGTCAGACATGACTGAGCGATTAATACTTTCACTTTTTCCCCCCAATATATTAACAAGGTCCCAAACGATGATGCTGGGGCCAGAGGGACCAAAAGTGAACAAATGGTCTGGCTGGGGACCAGGGTGATCAGCTGACCCCGTTTGCCCCAGGACGGTCCAGGTTTAAAACCGGAAGGCCCATGTCCCAGGCTATTCACTACCCCCCTCCCCCAGGCACTGTGGGGACTAGAGGGCTGTGCAGAGCAGGTGCTTCCTCCGAGGTGACAGCCCCACCTAGCTCAGCGAACTTCACTGTGTTGGGACTGTGGATCAGTTCTGCCAAATCATCGAAATAGTTCAAGAAGAGTCAAAAAGCTAGATTTTGTGTGAAATTTCTCAGTTTGAATGGTTTGGAATGAATCCACATTTTAAACGCTCTAGGTTGTCTAGGGAGTGATGGGGACAGCTTCCTTCATAAGTGGTCACAGGTCATGGCTTTGGTGAGCAAGGGGCATCTTTGGGGTAGGACCCAAGGCAGGGCTCTTTGCCCTTTGGTCCTCCAGGCTGTCTGTGAGGGGGATGAGGGCTGCTGTGGGTGCCCACGATGAGCCCATGGGTGAGGATGGTCCTCCCTGGGTCTACACAGTCCCCTGGGAAGGGAGTTGAGTACCTCTGAGTCCAGTACCTCATTTCACAAAAGAGGTGCAGAGTCTGAGAACACCCTCCAGGGACCCATAGCAAACTGCTGACCACAGAAGTCCACCCATCCTGACATCTGTCTGGCCCCCACCTTCTTCCGCCTCACCACCCCTTCCAAGACCTCTATTATAGGGTCTCAGATTCTTCCTGAACAGAAGCACTTTGAACAAGTAACAAGATCCGCTGGCAAATTGGAGGGGCCACAAGGACCCAGCTGCTCTCGAGGTTTTATTAGAGATACCTGCCCAATTAAAGGAAGCTGCTGGTTGACTTTTCAAAACAAAGAAGCTAATGAAACAAGATCTTCAGAAGGAAGGATAAATCTGCCCTTTCCTAGTTTATTTTTCAAAAATCTTATTTTGAAGAGAAGCCAGATCTCCTCTGATGTTGCTTTAACATATAGTTATTTTAATGACAGAAGTTTGCGGTTCTATGCAGCCTAGACCATTAGTTCTGAACCCTTTCAAATACAAGCCCCCTGCCTCAGGCAAATGTAGAAAGTGTGAGTGCAGGTGTTGGAGCTGTTGGGAGCCATCTGGGCGAGCTTAACAGGAAATGAAGGGAATTTATTGGAAGTGACCAAGGGCAGCAGTGCCTCAGGAGAGCGTTGGAACCAGATGCATCCTTTCTCCATCCTCTCATTGCCAATCCACTTACTCTCCTCTGCCCACGTGGCCTATAGCTGCCCCCAGTGCCTAAATTTATGAATTGCAAATCTGAGACACAATATGGTAAGCATATGCTCAGGGGAAGAACCTGATTGGCCCAGATGGAATCAGGTGACCCCTCCTGGCCCAATCACCTACGAGTGATTGAGCAGCTGACTTGCAAGGTGCAAATACGGCAGCCCGAGTCCATGCTAGAGGGGCTGGGGGCCAGCTTCGCCAGGATCTGCAGTGCCTGGGTGAGTTCCAGGACAGAGCCTCCTATCCATGCCTTCCATCACGTAGTGATACAGAAAATGCTAAAGGACCAAGAGCCACTGCAGACTTAAGATGCTAATGGTAAGGGATCATGTGGTTTTTTATTCCTTAAAAACTTCGTTGACATGAATTTGTGGAAGAGCAAATATACTTTGGAGGCATTTTAAAATTCTGTTCCCTAGTGGATTGCAGACTCCTTGTCAGGACCCCACCCACAGCCTGAAGTTTAGGAATGGAGGCCTTGGGGAGCTTATTGTGGAAGGTTAATGAACCCTTTGCTGATACCCTATCAGCCTTTCTCCCCCAGGGATGCCCCACCTGTTAGGCCCAGGAAAGAGAGCCTCCTGTTCGCTTTTTAGAAGGTCCCTCTGAGCTGGAAAAATTCCCACCAAGCCGAGGGGCATGGAGAAGACCTGCCTGGGTGTTTTCTCTGCGTCCTGAGCCAAGTGAGGAACCAGGATGGAAGGAGCCAGAGGCTCAGCACGTGGGGTTATCAGCTAATCACTCACCTCCTCCTTCGCTCTGGTAACTCATTCCATTCATGTGTTCATTCCTGAGAGTATTGACTGATGAGAAAACAGGCTGTCATGAGGCTAAGAGTCCACCCTGGTGTGGGGGTGTGAGAGCCCAGGAGCCCAGGACTGGAACCTGCCAGAGAGGGGGAGGGCATTTG
The DNA here is from genome assembly GCF_963930625.1 of Muntiacus reevesi. NCBI lineage: Eukaryota > Metazoa > Chordata > Mammalia > Artiodactyla > Cervidae > Muntiacus > Muntiacus reevesi. The sequence continues at coordinate 224,187,892 of NC_089250.1, read as the reverse complement.
AGTTAGCCTTAAAATTAGGTGCATTCATTCATCCAGTCACCAAATACTTACCGAGGGTCAGCCTTGTGCAGACAGTATCCTAGGTGCTGGGGGCACACCAGGGAGATAAACAGCAAGGTTCCAGCTCTTGTTACAGGCCAGAGGATTGGTTCCAGCTGGTAGGGATGAGGACGAAGCCAGTTGCCAGCCTTTGTCCCATAATCCTTGTAAGCCTAGGGCTTCCCAGGTGGCTCAGTGGGTAAAGAGAATGCTTGCAAGGCAGGAGACCTGGGTCAGGAAGATCCCCTGGAGAAGGAAATGGCAACCCACTCCAGTAATCTTGCCTGGGAAATCCCATGGACAGAGGCCAGGCTACAGTCCACAGGGTCACAGGAGTCAGACACGACTTAGTGACTAAACCACCTCTTGTAAGCCAGCAAAGGGCTCACGTGCCCGAGGCAGAGAAAACCAACCCTGGCATCGAGAGTCTGCCGCAGAGTAAGGTTTATTTACTGCAGGACACCCAGCGAGGGACTGGAGATGAGTCTCAGATACAATGAGACTTGGCATTTGAATTGGATGTGTTTTAAGGTCAAAGAACAAAGAAACTGGGGTTAATTATCATCTTGTGACGTTTCATCACAACAAACTGTGAAAAATTCTTAAAGAGATGGCAATACCAGACCACCTGACCTGCCTCTTGAGAAATCTGTATGCAGGTCAAGAAGCAACATGGAACAACAGATTAGTTCTAAATTGGGAAAGGAGTACGTCAAGGCTGTATATTGTCACTCTGCTTGTTTAACTTATATGCAGGGTACATCATGAGAAACACTGGGCTGGATGAAGCACAAGCTGGAATCAAGATTGCCGGGAGAAATATCAGTAACCTCAGATATGCAGATGATACCACCCTGATGGCAGAAAGCGAAGAACTAAAGAGTCTCTTGAGGAAAGTGAAAGAGGAGAGTGAAAAAGTTGGCTTAAAACTCAACATTCAGAAAACTAAGATCATGGCATCTGGCCCCATCACTTCATGACAAATAGATGGGAGATAGTGGAAACAGTGCTCCAAAATCACTACAGATGGTGACTGCAGCCATGAAACTAAAAGATGCTTACTCCTTGGAAGAAAAGCTATGACCAACCTAGACAGCCTATTAAAAAGCAGAGACATTACTTTGCCAACAAAGTCCATCTAGTCAAAGCTATGGTTTTTTCAGTAGTCATGTATGGATGTGAGATTTGGACTATAAAAAAAAGCTGAGCACCAAAGAATTAATGCTTTTGAACTGTGGTGTTGGAGAAGACTCTTGAGAGTCCCTTGAACAGCAAGGAGATCCAACCAGTCCATCCTAAAGGAAATCAGTTCTGAATGTTCATTGGAGGGACTGATGCTGAGGCTGAAACTCCAGTACTTTGGCCAACTGATGTGAAGAACTGACTCATTTGAAAAGACCATGATGTTGGGAAAGATTGAACGCGAGAGGAGAAGGGGATGACAGAGAATGAGATGTTTGGATGACATCACCGACTTAATGGACGTGAGTTTGAGTAAACTCCATTGGTGTTTGGACAGGGAAACCTGGCATGCTGCAGTCCATGGGGTCGCACAGAGTCAGACACGACTGAGTGCCTAAACTGAACTGTGACATTTCTGTGACATTTTCTTAATTGTAGGTTTGGGAGTCAGGATATCTCTGGTTTATGATTCTCTGGTCAGGTAGTCCCTGGCTGGGGGGGTCGGGTGGGGAGTGGGGGTCCTGTGAGTTCATTTTGCCCTGGATTAACAACCCAAGTTTGTACATTTATGATGGTATCTATGTAGTTTTTAGTACGTTGTCGATCTTATCGACAACAGCAATCTAAGTCATCTGATTCTAGTTGATTAGTGTTCAGTTAGCACAGAATTAAGGTCAAAGGGGACAAGAAAAGGAGTAATGTTTTGGATAGAGAGATTAATCATGAATTGGTAAGGGAATTTGGTTTTAGGGGGATTTGGTTTCATACTCAGCTGGTGGGAATTCCCAGGCCAGATCCCTCCTCCCTAGCTGGCATTTATTAAGCACCTACTGCCTGCCAGGCACTGTGCTTAGTGGTTGACCTGACTTTCTCATCTGTCTTCACGCCAGTCCTCTTCAGAGGGCACTCGTTGTTAGCCCCACTTTGCAGACAAGGGAACAGAGGCTTAGTGAAGCTAAGCCACTTGAACTCTCTTCCCACCCTTGTGCTGGGAGATCTGTCCACGAATCTGTTATAATTCTCTGTCCATCCAGTGCCCTCTCTGGAAGATGAGGACCTCCCCTAACACAGGAAGTGCTCAGTGGAATTCATGGAGGGGACCTGTGTCTTCCCTGCCTCTGGATCCCAGGCATATGACCCTACCATAGAACATTTGCTCTCTGCACCTTCCTCCAGGGTGAGGATCAAGGACTGAGAGCAGCAGAGCAGTGTCCTTCCAGGAGACGACAAGGATGGAGGCTTTCATACTGGAATTTCAGGCATCTGGTTGGAGAGAAGATTTTTATTTTATTTTTTTTGCCACGCTGAGCAGCACACGGGATCTTAGTTCCCTAATCAGGGATTGAACCTGAGCCCCTTACAGTGGAAACATGGATTCTTTTTATGTTTTTAATTTATTTTTGGCTGTGCTGGTTATCTTCGTGGCTGCTTGGAGTTATCTCTAGTTCCCATGAGTGGTGGCTACTCTAGTTGCAGAGCTTGGACATCTCATTGCAGTGGCTTCTCTTGTTGCAAAGCACAGGCTCTAGGGCACGCAGGCTTCAGTAGTTGCAGTGAGTGAGCTCAGTAGTTGCAACCCCGGGCTCTAGAGCACAGGCTTAGTAGTTGTGGCCACGGGCTTTGTTGCTCCACGGCATGTGGAATCTTCCAAAATCAGGGATTGAACCCTTGTCACTTGCATTGGCAGGCAGATTCTGTACCCCTGAGCCACCAGGAAAATCCTGGGGAGAAGATTTTAAGCCCCATTTTCCTCTTCCTGGAAGTTGCCCCATGGAATTGCTGACAATATATGGATACAGGTTGGTGAAGGATCTGACCCCAGGATTTTCCATTTCTGTGTCACAGTGACTTTTCTGGCCCACGGGACACCTGCCTGCATCAATGCCCACGGGTCCCCCGGATCCTGGGGTGGGTTCCTAAAGCTCCTGCTCCCGGCAGAGTCACCTCTCAGCTTGGGCCTCACAAAATGCTCAGTATCCTTTTCCCAATTTTTTTAAAAATTGCAAGAAAAATCAAGAGTTGCCACGTTTGAAGCACAGTCTTCTTCCAGGCAGTCAGTGAAGTGAGAATCCTGAGGGTTCGGGTCGTTGGCCTGTGTCCTGAACTCATAGTTCTAAAGCAGTGTTAACCTCGAATGTGGCATGGCTTCCTTCCAGCTCAGATGCAGTTAACCCTATTTTGCATGGGATGGTGTCCTGAGGGCCCGGAAACCGGGGTCCCAGCTGCCAGTCTCCGTCCGCATCGGTGTGTGACCTCAGTAGGCCGCTTCCTCTCCGAGTCTCAGCTTCCTCATCTCAGAAGTGAGAGGTTCGCAGAGTCCACCAAGGGCTGGCTGAGGCAGTTAGGGGGGTCATGCCCAGGCTGATTGTGTGGGAACAAGGGCTCGGCTTTCTAGGGCTGTTCATTTGTCCAGAGAAACCAGAGCTTTCTATTTTGTCTCGTGTTAAGATTTTGCCTTATTTGCTCTTGTCATTTTAAAGTTTTTCATATTAGCATGCAACATTCATGCCCCGCAAAAGGCGTTCAAGTGTCTAGCTAGGTGGACCTTTGAGAACTAAACACACAGTTCAGCACCCACATCAGAAGCAGGGCACACCTGCCCTGAAATCCCACCTTCCTCCCAACCCCCCACCATCACTGCCCATCCCCTACCCCCAGAGGGGGCCACTGTCCCAACCCTGGACATCAGCTCTGCTGGTTTGCGTAGTATCAACACTTTACATCCAGGGTGTACTTCCTATTTTAAAATGGGGACCGGTTTTAAAGTCTTTATTGAACTTGTTACAATATTGTTTCTGTTTCATGTGTTGGTGTTTTTGGCTGCCAGGCATGTGGGATTTTAGCTCCCCAACCAGACACTGAACCTGCACCCCTGGCATTGGAAACACCTAGTCTTAACCACTGCACTGCCAGGGAAGTCCCCGACGTGTACTTCTGTGTTTGGCTTCTTTACCCCACATTATGTCTGAAATCCAGACAAGTTTGGGGCTCAGCTGAAAACCATTCACTTGCAACATCTGTACCATATTTCATGGTATGAACGTACCACAATCAATTGAGTCATTGTGCTGCGATGGGCATTTGGCTGGTTTTGTGTGTGAGGCTAATAATGAGAGAGCTGCTATGAACACTTTAGTTTGGGCCTTTTGGGGTACAGACGAACAGATTTCTATCAAATTACAGGGGTGGAATTGTTATGTAATAGGGAGGCAGACATTCAGAGAAAGCTGAATTTGGTGTGAAATTTCCCTACTTTATAGTGACAGAAAGCAATGAATATTTGTTTCAACAAGGATTCAGCCAAGTAAAACATTCTTTAGGCAGATTAGGTCAGCTGGCAGCCAGTTTGTAAACTATGGCTGGGTTGAACTTGACAGTCTGAATTAGCCCTCATGATCTGAGATTAGCTTCGTTGGTGTTTTTGTCTTGCTTCTTAAATTTTTATAACACCTCTCATTATAAAAGGAAATTCAGGAAAAGTAGAAAAAAAAATCCCTGAGAATTCACCCCCTAAAGCAAACATGGTAGCATCTTTGTGTACCGTGTTCTAGGGCTTTCTCCCTCCTCTGAATATATGTTTGTTTGTGCAGAATTGCTCTGCATAAATTATACATTCTGCCTTTTGGACTCAGTCATAAGCATTTGCATGTTATTACACTGTGTTCCTTGGGCTTCCCAGGGGGCTTCAGTGGGTAAAGAATGCTCCTGCAATGCAGGAGACATGGAAAACATGAGTTTGATCCCTGGGTTGGGAGGATCCCCTGGAGGAGGGCATGGCAACCCACTCCAATGTTCTTGCCTGGAGAAGCCCATGGACAGAGGAGCCTGGCAGGCTATAGTCCCTGGGGTCGCAAAGAGTCGGACATGACTGAGGCAACTTAGCACACACGCACACACAGCACACAGTCTTCCTGTCCAACTGTGGCTGGTTTTAGATTCATTTAACTTTCTGAGTGCAGAGAAAATAGTCCTGCTCTGTTTTTATGTTTATTGTTACATCTGTGAATACAAGGGCTGCTGCTAAGAGAGCTTTTCCTCTTTTAATAATAAGCCTTTATTCCAGGCGTATAGGAAAGTGGTTTTAAGAGCATGAAGTCTGTGTCCACTCTACTCAGGTCCAGAACCCTAGTTATACTGATTTCCCACCGTGTGGCCGCTCCAGGTCTCACTTTGCTTGGTCTGGAAAATGGGGGCAATATACAGTGTCTGCCTCATGGTTTGTTGTGAGGATTGAATGAGGCAACACATGTCATGTGCTTAGAACAGGGTTTGGTGTTTCGTAAACATATAGCAAGATCCAGTTGTTTATTTTTAGCTATAAGAGCTATTTTTTAGGTGTATTTTCCTGCATATAAAACTAATATCTGTTCATTACAGAGACTTTAGAATACTCAGAGAGAAACCCTCTGTGAACATGATATGTCGGGGCTTCCCTGGAGGTCCAGTGGCTGACTCTGTGCTCCCAATACAGGGGGCTCGGGTTCCACCCCGGTCAGAGAACTAGATCCGCATGCTGCAACTAAGACTTTGCATGCTACAACTAAGTCCCTGTGTTACACAGGGAGCCCAGCCTGGTGCTCTGTGATGACCTACCGAAGTGGGACGGAGGGCTGTGGGGGGAGGTTCAAGAGGGAGGGGACATATATGTGATTATGACTGATACAGCAGAAACCAACACAGCATTGTAAAGCAATTAAAAAAAAACCAACTAAAAGAAAAAAAAAAGATCCTGCCTGCCACAACTAAAGGTCCAACACACTGCACTCTAAGACCTGGCACAGCCAAATAAATGTGTATGAAAGTCTCTCAGTCGTGTCTGACTCTTTGCAACCCCATGGACTGTATAGTCCATGGAATTCTCCAGGCCTGAATACTGGAGTGGGTAGCCTTTCCCTTCTCCAGGACATCTTCCCAACCCAGGGATCGAACCCACCAGGTCTCCCACATTGCAAGTGGATTCTCTGCCAGCTGAACTATCAGGGAATAATTATTAAAAAAAAACAAACAAAAAACTACCCAAAGCCATTTGTGAGTATATTTTGCCAGTCCACTCTCAGTGTTTATCTAACATGCATGTGTGTTTACTCAACATCGTAACAGAGGGACTGTTTGGTAACCTGTTTCGCAGTGACCTGCATTTTTCTCTGTCACTGGGAGCTGTTCTCTGTGGGCCTCTCAGGTTTCTGCATGTTTTCAGGCAGAAGCATGGACCCTCTGTTCAAGGATATTTGTATAGTGGTAGTTAGACGTGGTGCTTCCCCCTCAACAAGAGGACAAGATTGGTTTCTGCTCAGTGTAATACAGAATCACCTTCCAAGACAAGGTCAGCAGGCTGCCTACCCCCCAGAAGAGACCCGGGTGCCCTAAGCTCAGGGTTCCCCAGCAGCGGATGATGGGCAGTGTGTGCGGCACCCTCTGGGGCCCCCTCACATCACCCCAGGGGACCTGGGCCAGGAGGCCCGCTGCAGTGAGAGATGAAGTCCGTTGTCTCCGATCTGGGAGTCTCAGGTCTCCTCCAAGTACACCTGTGGACTTACACATTAGGTACTGTCTCTGCTCATCCCAGGCCTGGCCAGCTCGTCCACGGTCTTCTCCAGCGTGATCTCCGGTGGCTCTGCAGTAGTCCCTCGTTTTCTTTTTCTGTCCCTCTCTGGTCCAATCTCTCATCATTGGAAACATAGGTTATTTTAAAATTTTCACCGTTTTAGCCTTTTAAAACATTTTATTGAAGTATCATTGATTTACAAGGTGGTGTTAATTTTTGCTGTATGGCAGAATGATTCAGTTATATGTATGTACCTATTCTTTTTCATATTCTTTTCCATCATGATTTATCACATGATATGGAATACAGTTCCCTGTGCTTTACAGTAGGACCTTGTTGTTTAATTTTTTTCGCTATTTTATAATGCTGCAGTGAACCGTCTTGGAGCTGAGCTTGGCGCTCATGTGACTATTTCCTATATGATAAATAGAAATGACAGGATGCTGGTATTGGCATGTCAATACACCCATTGTGGGTTGAGGCCCAGCTGATTCTGAGCCCCTGGAATTTTCTGTCATAAATCTTGGGCTCTTTTTAAAAAAAAATTTTTTTTTATATTTTAAAAAAGGTTATTTATTTTACTTTTTGGCCCTGCCTCGAGGCATCCTAATTTCTTGACCAGGGATCAAACCCTCGCCCTCTGCAGTGGAAGGATGGAGTCTTAACCACTGGAGTGCTTGGGAAGTTCCCAGATCCTGAACTCTTGGGGGACAAGGACATCCTCATCCTTGTCCCCTAATACTGAACACATAGCAGGTTCTCATCCAGTGTTAGTTGGAGTCAAACAAGGTCCACAGATGCCACCAGGAGAATGACTCCGCACCATATTGAATGGCCGGTTGAACACACTGGTTATCTTTCATCACCATTGTCCTCAAGAGATAGTCTCAATGTCACGAAATCATGTAAGGAGATAGAAGGCAAAGGAAACCTAGGATCTGGGGGGCTGCACTGGGGGAGGGGCCTGCGTCTTCTCCTTAACCCCCTAAATCATCCCCACAGTTACGTCTGAGATCCAACCCTGTCATTGTCATACTTGTCATTCTTCCTTCTGTGTGACTTCCATCACCTGGGAAGACCACATTTGTTTAAGAATTTTACAGTTGGTGGGCGTTTGGTTTTCATATTTCCATACAGGGCTCTTGTGAGCAGTGCCGCGAAGAACATTCTAGCACAAGTTGTCACTCATGTAGGCGTCCCTGTTGGGTATATACAGAGGAGAGAAATTTCTGGCGGTGATATATGTCTATGTGCAGCTTTAGTTGTTGTTCAGTCACTCAGTTGTGACCGACTCTTTGTGACCCCATGGTCTGCAGCGTACCCAGCTTCCCTGTCCTTCACTATCTCCTGGAGCTTGCTCAAACTCATGTCCATTGAGTCAATGATGCCATCCAACCATCTCATCCTCTGTTACCCTCTTCTCCTCCTGCCCTCAATCTGGCCCAGCATCAGGGTCTTTTTCAAGAGTGGATTCTTCACATCAGGTGGACAAAGTATTATAACTTCAGCCTCAGCATCAGTCCTTCCAATGAACATTTTGGGTCGATTTTCTTTAGGATTGACTGGTTTGACCTCTTTGCTATCCAAGGGACTCTCAAGAGTCTTCTCCAGCACCACAACTTTAGTAGCTCCTACCGAATGGTTAAAAAGTGTTTATTCCATAAATGGCTTCTTGAATCCAAGAATCAGGGCGATGGATAAACTGAAGTCATCTCTGCAGTCAGGCCTCCCAGGCAGATGGCCCTGCACTCGGGTGGGCCTGGGCTTGGGGTTTAGTACTTGCAGGAGGCTTCTCAAAATTCTTTATAATTTTATCTTTATGTGAGTGTTGTATGTGATGTGTGATGGGACAACCGTGCATGTGCTGGGAGCTCGATGGGTCTGCCTGCCACTAGCTCTCTGCTTCCCAGAATGGGTTTGAGCCACTGGCTCACTGCTCCCCCCTCCCCCACCACCAACCCCCCAGTTACCTTCGCTGCTCTCCACCCACCTGTCCTGTGACCATCCTCTGTCTGGGGGAGCCTGTCATTACACAGCAAATGAAGAACACTGTGACTGAGACAGAAGAAGAAGGGAAGGATGAAGAAGAGAAAAAGGTTTTTTCTGCCTTTTGAAAAGGGGCTCCACATTTTCACAGATTCTGCAGTGGCCTTGGCTGGAGTTTTTCCCCTGCTCCCCAGGGCCAGGCTCTCTGCCAAGCACTTCACACATGTGATCACACTGAGCCTCTCACCGCCCCTGTGAAACCAGCATTATTGTCGTCACCCCCTTTTGCAGACAAGGAGTCGAAGACAGGGAGCAAGGAAGTGGCCTCCTGAGTGGAAGCTGGGAAGCAGGCATTGGGCAGTTTTGAAGCCTACAGCTTCTGTTCCCAAATCTGGACTCCCGCAGGTCTGGGCCAGCTTGTCCAGGAGAAGCGGAAGAGCTTTGCAGAAAAGGGACCCTGCGTCCGCAGGTGTCAGCCAGGGCAGCATCAGCAGAAGGCCCGGCTGGTGTTTAGGCTGGAGCTTAGTCCCCCGGGGACTGGCAGGGGGCAACACCGGGGTGGGGGGGTGCAGCCTGCTGGGCCAGGAGGGCTCCACTTCAGGGTGCAGAGCTTCATGAAATGAGCATGAGGTCGCAATTCATAATGCATGAGGGGTCAGGTGGGGGGGCCTCGCCAGACACAGAGCCTTTGTTCCTGGAGGGGACCGCGGGAGCACTTCGCTTGTAATCATCTCAGAGAGGAAGGAAGCCAACAAGATTTATCTCCCAGAGTCTAATCAACTTCCTCTGGGGCGGACGCTATCTATCCCACACAGAACTCAGAATGTCCCCCCAGAGAATGCTTTCCATGAGTTACTAAAGATCAGACTTTGAAGGGCCCAAAATATATAGCCTGCTCACAGCGTCTTAGAAAATACATGTTCTATTGTGTGTGTATGAGTGTAGCTTCTTTCCCAGACCAGCCATTTCCCAGATCTCTGTGTCCTTCACACTCCTGGCCTCTTTGTGAAGTTTTGTTTATTTATTTCAGTTTGGTTTGTTTTTAAATTGAAGGAGAAAGGAGATGACAAGAGGGGATAGGATTTGCCCCAATCAATAGCTCAGCTGGATATGGACTTAAGATCAGAGGTCAGCCAATCAATCACCAAATGGGCTTTGAGGCGCTCTGGCCTAGAGGCAAGGTTCATGGGAGAGTGAGCATGATCTTAAGCCGTGATCCCCAGGCCGAGGCAGCCTGGGGGCTGTGGACTGCCTGTCCCAGGAAGTTTCAAGGCACATTTGTTTCTTGCCAACTGTTGACTCTGCTGCTTTCTGGAGGCCATGTGGATGGGACCCTGCCCCACCCACCACGCAGGCCAGAACTGGTTGCCCGAGGGCTGGACACCAGTCCCATGCTGGGCTGGTCGGCTTCTCTGGCCCGTGAGATATCAGGGCTGATGCTGGAACAGAGGAGGCGGGATCTTGGGTGGGGCCTACACTCCTGTGTGTCTTGTTCACAGACTAAGCAAGGGAGCAGACAGGGAGCAAGTGGGGCCAGCAGCGCCAGGGGTGGAGATGAAGAGGAAGAGACCTCCTTCTGATTTTCCAGGCCCTGTTTCCAGCGCCGTGAGACCCGACTACGTGCATGTCTCTGGCCTTCCAATGAACTTCCCTTGGATGATCCAGGGTTCTAGAATTGCCTTATGCAGGATCAGCCACACAACACAGGGTCTTAGTGTAAAAGGAAACCATAGGGCCCCTTGTTCAGATGTTATTAAGAATTTCAAGGGGACAGCAGCAGAGCAGGAAACCAAGTGTGAGGGGGTGCTTCTAAGCCGGGCCTGTGACTGTGCAGGTTGTGGGCCTGTGGGAGCTGGCCCTGGGTTCGTGTTACCTGCCACCCAAAGAACGTTGAGCAAGTCAGACAGGACCTGGCAGGAAAGATGGGCTTCCCACCTGAACAAAAGGTGTTAGAAAACCCTTCCCAGAGCTGCACTGAAGAAGGCAGCCATAGGCTGGGAAGCCAGAATGGACAGAAAAAAGCCCAGGAACAAAAGCAAGACGTTCCCAGGGCCGATGTCTAGCAGGGAGCCCTGGGCTGGGCTGGGAGTTGGGAACAGACTCCTTCAAATTCCCTACCGCTGGGTGAGTGCAGACAGAGCCTGGGGTTCAGGGGAGGAAGGCCCCGAGGGTAGAGCAGTGCAGCCCACAGACCTCACGCAGTGGCCGCCAGAGCGCATGGCAGTGAAGAGGGGAGCCTGAACCAGATCAGAGCAAGGAGGGAGAACATCCCCTCCGCCCAATGCAGACAGCGAGGCCGCAAAGCCCCATGGGAACCTCTTAGTGATGTGGCGTCCCACCTGTCCTTTGGTGCCTGCTGCCGTGTTTAATAACCGAGGGGCTAACTGAATCCTCTTCTCGTTCTCCATCATGAGTTCAAGTATTCCCATCCCATTACACCCCTGAAGGCCCATCTCCAGCTGCCATCACATTTGGGGGTGAAGGCTTCACCGTATGAAATTTGAGGGGACATGAACATTCAGACAATAACATCTGGCTGTGGGTCTTACCCTTCTGACCTGGTTCTGTGTCCTAACTGTGCTGCCATTAACCCATCTTCACTGTGGAAATTGCTCAGTTCTTCTAGGGAGTCTCTGGATGTGGGCATGGCCCGGGGACCCCTGCCAGCATGGGTGTGTGTGATTTCTTGTTTTAAGTTTCTGGCAGGTTGTTATATTACTCTTGTGTGGAACAAGCACATAGGCTTTAAGATTTTGTCAGATGAATGCACACCCATGGTATTATTTCAGGAACAAGATCACGTTCTAAAAGCAGCATCCGCATGGATGTTTCCAGCAGCTGCTCAGCTGGGTGGTTTCCTTCCTACCCTTGGCCCTTGGCTCCGACCTCCCTCCATTGAGGAGATGGTCGGAACCCACGCCCGCCTTTCCTCCTGCCATGGCAGCCAGGAAATGACGGGGGTGTCCTGGAGTGGGGCCTCACCCCCTGGAAGGGAACCAAATGTGCTTCGCAGCCAGAAGCCAGGACTCCCGAACAGAAGAGAAGGGCTGTGAGCAGCCCAGGAGGCTGCTTCCAGAGACGGCACCAGGGTCCTCAGCGGCTCCGGGGGAGTTCCTCTCAGGGATGCAGAGGCGGGACGGGCCATTCTTTTCTGGAAACGTCACTGCTCGCTTCACATTCACTGTCCTGTTTGCGCCCCTGAGTGAGAGGATCAGAGCAGAGTGACTTCAGTAGGCAGAAAGCCATTGTGTCAACAATGCAAACCCAGCAGCCCAGATAGCTCATACATTGCAAGTCGGTGAATTGTGTTTCTCTGTCCCACCAGTTCTGGCCTGCCTGCTAGGACAGCTCATTTGTCCAGAGTTTCCCAGCTGGTCCCCAGGGGGCTGCGCTCACCCAGGAGATGACCTTGTCCTGGCCCGTGGAAGCCAAGGCTGGTGGAGGGAGGGAGTGGGAGTGGGCCTGGGGGTCCTCTTCGAAAGGCAGCAGACAAACCCACGGTCCCAAACGGGCAGGTGGAGTGACAGAGCAGGAGAGCACAGTGGTTATCACAAGGGCTGGGGCACCAGACGACTCGGGCCCCGCCCCCACCCCAGCTTTCCACAGTCACAGTGACTGGGGCATCACAGGGCCTCTCTGAGGGTCTGTTTCGCCATCTATAACATGGTGACTGTGGTTTCTACTTCACCCTGAGAGGCACTGAGGCTGAAATGAAATTGTGTCTATGAAGTGCAGGCGTTGGGCAACCGTTGTTAACTGCTGGCTTCCCAGGGTCATCTCGATCATATGCTGGGCAAGGGTGGAGGGGAGGAGGAACTAGCCTTTATCAAAGTCAATAATGTACCAGGAACTTCGCATTTTATTCACGCCAAACAAGAATCCTGTGAAGTGGGAAAAAAAACAAAAACAAAAAAACTTCCCCGGTGGTCCAATGGTCAGGACCCTGTGTTTCCACTGCAGGGGGCACACGTTCGATCCCTCATTGGGGAACCAGGATCCCATTTGCCATGTGGAGGGGCCAAAAATAAAATTAAAGAAAAGAAAGAAGAGAGGCAGGGCAGGGCTTTTCAAAATTTAATGTGCATACAAATTCCCTGGAGGATCTTGTTAAAATGTGGACTCTGGAGTCTGGGGCGGGAGTGGGGGCTGGGGTTCCGCATTCCTAACAGGCTCTCAGGCCATGCTGGTGTTGCTGGGCCGTGACCACACTGTCCCGCAGAGTGGCCTGATCCGCCCTCTCTTCTATTGTCCATCTCCTAAGCCCTCACCCTCCCTGATCAGGTGCCATCCTTTTGTGACCCTTTCTCCTCTCCCTGCCCTGTTGTACTATACTCAGAGCCCTTGTGATCAAGGGATTATGTCCATTTTACAGATGGGGAGACTGAGGCCAGCTGAAGAGCTGGTGCAGGTCACACAGTGAGGGAATCTGCAGAGCTCAGCTCCTCAGCCCTCTCTGGGGGATGTTAGGTGCATCACAAAATCTGTCCGATGGGTACTGGTCAAGGGGATTTTTGCTTTTAAATTCAGTGAATTTTGATCCTGTTCATGAGCCAAACCTGCTCTCTATTTCCTTTCTTTCCTCTGTGGCATAGGGCAGCAGTTAAGCTCACCAATTCTGAACCAGATGCTTGAGTGTAAATCCCAGGTCTGACCTCTTCCTGTGATTTCCAGAAAGTCTGTTAGCCTTTCTGTGCCTCCGTTTCCCCAGATGTAGTACTTGGCTAATGCCCAAACCTACCTCCTGGAATTGTGGAGATGATCAAATAAATCTGCCATTGAAGGGCCCAGAGCAGCACCTGGGCAGGTCGTGAGCACGATTCCTGGGTTTGGTGTTGTTATGTTTGAAAATAACAACAAACCTATGTTTGCACAAAGAACAGAGCTCTGTTGGAAGACTCTTTTGGTTGGTCCCTTGGTGGCCGGACCGGCAGTCTGCTCCGCTTGGAACCAGAGGTCTAGCTCTAGCCCTGGCCCTGCCCTCTCAGCTGTGTGACGTTGGGCAAGTTCCTAGACCTTTCTGAGCACTGTTTCTCCCATCTGCGAAAGCAGGGCTCATCCTCCCTGCAAGATTCCCCCGAGCAGTCAGAGAAATCCTGAGTCTTCAGCAAGGGGCTGAACCTGAGGGTCTCTTCCTCAGAACCAAGGATCTAATTCGCACGGTATGACTTCCGAGGTGGAATCATGTTTCTCTGAGCCTGGAGCGAGCACCGCTGGAAGGCCCCCGGGTCGTTGGTGGCTCAGCCTCAAATGCTGCAGGCACTGTCTCTCCACTTCCCACACTGTGGGCTGCGGAAGGACAGGTTTGTCACGTCCACGGTGGGGTTGATGACATTAGAAGCGAGCGCGTCAGGGCAGCTCTCAGTACTGACCCAGGAGGCAGCTCACCGGCAGTTCTCCCAGACCTCGGCTTCCACTGAGAATGTGCTAGGGCTCAGGCCTTTCACCCCTGCTCTGGTGTCACGTGACTTTCTGGAGCTGGGGGTTCCAGAAGGTCCGGGCAGCCTCTTGGACAGGCATGGCTGGCGAGGGTGGACTGTGCTTTCCGAGGGCGACTGACATGGAATCTTTTGACTTCTTAGCTTGGCTGGCGCGGCTGAACAAAAGAGGGAGACAGAGCCCTGGGCCGCGTGACTGTGGGGAGGCGAGGAGGGGGCTTGGGGTGAGCAGGAGAGGGGAAACCTCCCCCGGCCCGGGGTTGAGATGCTTCTCTGCACACAGGCTGCGAAGGCTGGGAGCAGCCTGACCCCCTGCCCCTGTTGTCACTGCCGAGGTCAGGCTGGGGAGGGGGGCTGTGGGGGTCAGGGCTAATCACTGAGGGGGCACGCCTAAGAGGGGGCTCCTGAAAGTGTGGTCTGGGGACCACTGGCTGGTCAGGGGGGACCTTCCTTGGGTTCTTCTGGGCTGGTGCTCTGCTGTTCCCTGGACTTTCATCTTTACATGAAGTAAGGGGTGTGTGTGTGTGTGTTCAGTCGTGTCTGACTCTTTGCAACCCCATGGACTGTAGCCCACCAGGCTCCTCTGTCCATGGGATTTCCCAGGCAAGAACTCTGGAGTGGGTCGCCTTTTCTTTCTCCAGGGGATCTTCCTGACCCAGGGATGAACCCACGTCTCTTGCATCTCCTGCATTGGCAGGCGGGTACTTTACCACTGCACCACCTGGGAAGCCCAAATAAGGGATGCTTAGCCATAACTCAAAAAATCAAGTTATTGAGTCCTTGTAATAAGTTGGTGTCCATGGGGAAAATCTTAACAAAAGTATGCACATCTGTCTAATCTCCCCAGTGGGACTGATGACAGGGCTGCTTACTGGCCCCTGCCAAAGCTTTATAGCTCTGAGCAGGGAAACGGGTTATGTTTTTTTTTTTGTTTGTTTGTTTCTGTATAACTTCATTTGTTAAGTACACACATAGCATACATATTTACCACTAAAAGTACAATGATATGAAAAAGTCATGTAATCACCACCCAGACCAAGAAACAGAAGATATAATGTACCCCAAACCTCGTTTACATTCCTCCTTTCCACAAGGGCTATCAACTATTTTGACTTCTGTATTATTCACTCTCTTGATTTTTAAAAATACCATCTTTACTACTTATATCTTACTTAGTATTGCCTGCATTAAACTTTATATAGATGGAATAATGCAATATGTTTCTTGTAAGTTGCCTTTTTCATTTGATGTTCTAAAGTGTCGGTGGGTTTGATCATTTCATTTTCACTGCTGTGTGATATTCCACTGGAGAAAAATACCGCAGTTATTTCTATTGCATTCTTTTATAAAGTTCTGCTGTGACACAGCCTTACTTATTTGTTCATGTCCACTTCTGTGCCCTTATGGCAGAGTTGAGTAACTGTGACAGAGGCCACACAGCCTGAGAGCCTGAAATGTTTGCTTTTGTACAAATGGGTTGTGTTTCTATCAGAAACGGAGCTGTGGAAGGATGCCCAGAAGAGGAGACAGTGTCTTTAAAAGGAGGGGAGAAAGCCTGGAAGAGAGGGGAGAGCACGGAGTCCTGGGGAGGGAGGGATGGGGTCGCTGCTTCTTGGGGTGGGGCTTTGGGAAAGAGACGAGCACAGAGGACCCTTGACGTGTGGTGGCCACACGCGCCTCAAATCCCATTCCTGGCTGTGGGGACCCACCCCCTGCTGAGTCTTGAGCTCAATGCCAAGTTGAACTCTGTGTCAATTCAGATGCCTGGTTGGACTTAGACATTGCCAGAGACTGATCGGGTGGGACACGTGTGATAGATTGTCGGGGAGGGAGCAGGATGGGAGAGACCCGGTGCGGGTCTGATCCCCAGGGAAAGGAGAGGGAGAAGGGAGGCCTGCAGGGCAGTGAAGGTGGGCTGACAGGAGCCCCACGTGGGGTGGCGGTGGCTCGGTCCTCCGGCTCTGCCCCTGGCTGGGAGCAGGGAGGCCACCAGGTCCTCTCTTGGAGGGCATCCCCTGCATCGGCAGGCAGGTTCTTTACCGCTGAGCCAGGGTGGGTGAGCACCTGCCAAAGGAGTTCTTTGAAAACAAAATCCAGCTGCCTTGAAAAATCTTATCAGGTGCCTGCTTGGAATTCCCTTCCCCGGCAGCTCGCTGGCCCTTCTGCCTGAGAACGAGGCTTATTTGGCTCTGGAGGTGCCTGGGGCAGCGGGGCAGTGGTCCCTAGGGCAGGATAGGGCACCTCGTGGAGCCTCTCCTTATGGAACGATGCCCTTGGGGGTGCTGGGTGAGTGCACATGTGTAGTCCTGGGTCCCTGCTTCCCTCGAAAGGTGGTGTTGAAAACCAGCCCGGGAGGAAGTTACTGCAGGTCTGGAGTAACTGAGAAATGCAAAGTCTTCTACAAAGCAATGCGTGTCGGGTTTTTTGCTTTTGAAAAATATCTTGTCTTTCAAAGATTTCAGTGTTAAAGTGATTTTGCTTTATGAAACAGAGGTGATGATAAATGGTAATTTTTTTTTTTTTAATGTTCTCATCAGTAAAGAAGAAGCAGATAGCCTCGTATCGGCCCCTCGGTGTTTTTAATTGGTTCCTGAAATCCACAAATCGGGAGACCTCAGGGTTCGGCCGTTGGTATAAAGGTACACGCACTAGGGTGTTAAGTGCAGCGTCACACGTAGAAGCAAAAGACAGGGAGCATTCGTGGGGCACTGGCTTCATCAGCTACATGTCCTCAGACAGCGGCATGTAATGAGAACAGAGGCTGGTAGGGCTCCATGATGAAGTGGAGGATGGAGAGGTACAAAAGTGTAGTTGGCCGCTGGAGTATGTGTTTAAGGGGAGTGGATAGTGGCGAAGATGGATTCATAACAAGAGTTCTGAGAAAATCCACAGCAAGCTTCTGGCCATGGTGGCCTCTGAGGAGCAGGACTGGGCACCATGGTGAGATTTCCTCCCTCTCTCAGCCTGTTTGGACTTGTTACTGCATTAGCATGTTAAGGTTTCAACCAACAAGTTAATTAACAAAGAAACTGGGAGCCAGAGTTGGAGGAGGATGTTGATCAGGAAGGAAGTAGCTGGTTTGTGGCCAGTGATGGATTTTTCTTCTTTATGCTGATGGTTCTGAAATTCCTACCGGCCAGTACGGTTGGAGGCTGTTAAATGCGCACAGAGTTCGGGGCTTTCACCTTGCTGAGGCTTTGTTCTCAAAACTTGAGGTGTGTGGGAATCACGAGGTGGGGGCTCCTTCACACACAGCTGGCCGGGCCCCTCCCCAGAGTCTCCGAGACAGGTCTGCCCGGGGCATGAGGGTCTGAATTTCTCCCAGGCTCCCAGTGATGTGCACTGCTGGTCCAGGACCCCTGCTTTGAGTGTGCCGGCCCTGGACTTGGGTGTTCCTTTCCCCAGATAACTTGCTGCTGTAGCGCTTGCCCACGAAGCATTAGGCGGCCGATGGGGGATGCGCCGGCCACTGTGATGGTTAACTGGGGAGGCAGAGCAGTGATCCCAGACTGGCTGAAGCTGAGAACCCCTGGGAGTGTAACAGACACCCACACCTGAGCCCACACCGCAGACTGGCTATGTCAGACGTTTTCCATGTGGGCTCAGTTAGGGGCAACTTTGAATACCGAGTGTCCTAGGGCTGGTGCAGCGGAGTATTGCAAGCCGCATGGCATGAACAAGAGAATTGTGTCCTCTCTCAGCTCTGGGAACCAGAAGTGTGAACTTATGACTGTGGGGAGATCTGCTCACCAGGTCTTTCTCCTTGGCTTGTAGTCACCTGTCTACTGTTTGTCTTTCTCCTTTTTTCAATTTTTATTTTATATTGAAGTATAGTTGATTTCCAATGTTGTTAGTTTCACATGTACAGCAAAAGGAATCTAGTTATACATAAATAAAATATCTATTCTTTTTCAAATTATATTTCCCATTATAGGTTATTGCAGAGTATCAAGATCCTTGTGCTATATAGTAGGTCCTTGTTTTTGTTCGTTTTTACGAACAAGAGAAAATCAAACTTTTAATAAGATGTATACATAGGGTAGATCCATAAAAATTGAGCAACTCCCCCCAAATAGCCCAAACCCTCACCTTTTAAATAATATCTTCAGCTAAAGACAAAAGAGGGTGTTCAGGGTAGGGGTTTGGGACTTCAAAGCCGAGGAAGCAATTCACCTGGAGATGGAACAGCAAGTGTTTGGTAAACACTTACTGGGCCATGCAGAGACAGTAGGACACAGAGTGGACCCTTATCTGAGGGCTTCCCTCCCATTCCTAGCCCGTCTTCATTGCAGGTGTCAGTGATGGAGGCGCTCTTACATGAATCTGTTGTTTAGTTGCTAAGTTTTGCGACCCCATGGACTGTAGCCCACCAGGCTCCTCTGTCCAGGCGAGCATACTGGAGTGGGTTGCCATTTCCTTCTCCAGGGGATCTTCCTGACCCAAGGACTAAACCTGTGTCTCCTGCATTGGCAGGCGGGTGCTTTACCACTGAGCCACCTGGGAAGTCCAGGCAGTTAGAGGAAAGTCAAAAGTTCTTCCTCCATCTTTTGTGGTTTGATTTTTTTTTAAAGCTCAAAACAATCCACGTGTCAAAGGCATTTTGGTGTGGCAAATTTTGTTCCTCTAAAGTCCCACCTTTGAAACTTTTAAGTTTCACATTCCAGGTGCTGAATTGGTGGATTGTTGCATCTCATGAAGGAGTCTTAGTGCTGACAGTAGGTCAGTCCTGTTAAATTGATTGCCAGAGGGAGTACCATATTGTTTTGATTACTGTATCTTTGTAATATAACTTGAAATCAGAAAGTATAATGGTGATCTCACTTTCTCGAGGTTGCTTTTGGCTATTTGGGCTCGTCATGGAATGTGCATGCTCAGTCGTGTCCAACTCTTTGCGACCCCATCGACCCCATAGACCTCAAGCTTCTCTGTCCGTGGCATTTTCCAGGCAAGAATACTGGAGTGGGTTGCAAATTGTATTTATTATTATTATTTTTGGCCACATTGCATGGCTTGTGGGATCTTAGTTCCTTGACCAAGGATTGGACCCAGACCACTGCAGTGAAAGCACCAAGGCCTTACTTATAGTAGGTCCTTCTTGATCATCTGTTTTATGTATACTGCTGTGTATATGTTCATCACAACCTCCTAGTTTATTTGCCTCTCTCACCTTTCTCCTTTGATAAGTATAAGTTTGTGTTCTATGTCTGTGAGTCAATTTCTGCTTGGTATTTTAAATATAATAATTTATTATATATAAATAAATTTATATTAAATATATATATTTATATTAAATAAATAAAATTTATTATATAAATAAATATAATTTATTGACTTATTTTTGGCTGTGCTGGGAGTTCATTGCTGCATGGGCTTTTCTCTAGTTGTGGTGCATGGGTTTCTCGTTGTTGTGGCTTCTCTTGTGGTGGAGCATGGGCTCTGGGTGCACAAGCTTCAGTAGTTGTGGCTCCCAGGTTCAATAGTTGTGGCACACGGGCTTAGCTGCTCTGGGACACGTGGGATCTTCCCAGATCAGGGATCGAACCCGTGTCTCCTGCAATAACAGGCAACTTCTTTACCACTGAGCCATCAGGGAAGCCCCCAATTTCTGTTTTTTAAATAAGTTCATTTGTATTATTTTTTAGATTACACAAATAAGTGATATCACATGGTGTTTGTCTTTCTTTTTCTGACTTCCTTCACTTAATAAGATAATCTCTAGGTCCATCCATGTTGCTGCAAATGGCATTATTTCATTTTTTTTTATACTCTGTCTCTTCACATCCTCTTCCCTTTATGCACATCTGTCTCTAATTTTTAAAATAAGGGCACTAGTCATGTTGGATTAGGAGCCACCCTCTGCCACTCTGACCTCATCTGAACGAATTATGTCTGCAGTGACCCTACTTCCAAATAAGGTCATAGTCTGAAGTCCTGGGGTTAGGACCTGGATGGGTCTTGAGGGAGACAGTTCTACAACAGACTGGATATAACGCTCGCTTCTCCAACTCGCAGGCACACAAATTCTTGGGAACCTTATGAAGATGCAGATTCTGACTGAGCAGGTCTGGGGCAAGGCCCAGGACTCAGCATTTCTAATCAGAGTCCACGGAGTGAAGACCAGCTTATATTAGGGAAATATTGTTGATGGCATTGTGGTTAGGTAAGAAAGTATCATTTTTCACAGAGATGCAGACAGATAGATTTAAAGCTAAAATGTTAGGATGACTATCATTTTCTTTCAAATACTCCCAAGAACAATAGGAAATAGGGCAAAATGTTGACGATTGTTTAATCTAGATGGCGGGTGTTAAGAAGGTTGGTTAATCTGCTTTTCCTCATGTTAGAAATTTTTCTCTTTTTTGCATGTGTGAATGTTTTTTTGTTGTTATTTTGTTTTTTAAATTGAGGTATAGTTGATTTATAATGCTATTAATTTCTGCTGCTCAGCAAAGTGATTCAGCTTTATATATACATACATTCTTTTAAAAATATTCTTTATCATTGTGGTTTATCATGTTGTTCAGTTGCTAAGTCACGTCCAACTCTTTACAACCCCATGGACTGCAGCACACTAGACTTTTTTGTCCTTCACCAACTCCTGGAGGTTGCTCAGACTCATGTCCATTGTGTCAATGATGCCATCCAACCATCTCATCCTCTATCGCCCTCTTCTTTTGCTCTCAGTCTTTCCCATCAAGCATCAAGGTCTTTTCCAATGAGTTACCTCTTCACATTAGGTGGCTAAAGTATTGGAGCTTCAGCTTCATCATTAGTCATTCCAATGAATATTCGGGATTGATTTCCTTTAGGATTGACTGGCTGGATCTCCTTGCTGTCCAGGGGACTCTCAAAGTCTTCTCCAGCACTGCAGCTTAAAAGGTTTGTCGTAGGATACTGAATATAATTGCCTGTGCTCCGCAGTAGGACCTTGTTGTTTATCCATCCTATAGACACCAGTTTGCATCTGCTAACCCCAGCCCCTCACTCAGTCCCTCCCCCAACCCCTTTTCCCTTGGCAACCACAGTCCGTTCTCCATGTCCTTGAGTCTGAGGTGGGTGGAAGGACAGGTGGACGCATGGGGGATGGGAGGTGCCTGGGAGTCAGGCGCCGGAGTCCAGGGCTGGCTGCTGACTTCTCTGCCTGGGAACCGCAGCTGTGTGTTCATATACACGTCAGCATCCTCCATACACCAGCGCTTTTTTTCTCCCCCACTGCCACTTCCTTTGGCTTGCCTCCCCCTGAGTTCTGAGAGGTGGGAATTCAGGAAGGGCCTGGGATGCTGGGATCCCCTGCTGGATTTACGTGCCGTGGGGACAATTCCTGTCTAAGCCAGAGTCTTTGCTTCTGTGTCCCCAGCCCTTAGGATAACGCCTGGCACACAGCAGTCACTCAATAAATGCATTGATTGAATGGACAGTTGTACATTTACTCTGAAAGCCTGGTCTGCTCCAGAGGAGCCAGGCTCAGGGAGGTCAGGTGACCTGTTCTAAAGGCCGAACTGGGTCTGAACTTCTAAGCCAGAGCTGTTCATAGGAAGGGGGCAAGCCCCATACATGATTCTAATATAGTGGCGCATTTTCAAAGTGAAAAGAAACGGGCAACATTCATCTTAATGATCTCTTTTAAAAAAAAGTTATTTCCTACATTTGACCATGCTGGGTCTTAGCTGTGTTTTGTAGGATCTAGTTCCCTGAGCAGGGATTGAACCCATACCCCCTGGGAGTGCAGGGTCTCAGCCACTGGACCACTGGGCAAGTCCCTTAATGATCTGTTTTTTGTAACCCAACACAGTTGATAATATTTGAACTTGTCATCTCTACTTTATAATCAAGGAAAGATAGCACAAGGGGGACCTTTGTGGTATGGGAAGAGTCCTGTATCTTGATCGTGGTGGTGGTTACATGAATCTACGCAAGTGATGAAAGGCATTATACACACATGTCAGTTTCCTGGTTTTGATTCTGTATAGTAATTACAGTAACTACATAAGATGTCCCCATATGAAGCAGAGCAAAGGGTACCAGGACCTCTGGGCACTCTCTTTGCAGCTTCCCATGAATCTATACTGATTTCAAAATGAAGCTGAAAAATTTGGAGATATTTTAAAATTAAAATCTCCTTAACTTAAAAAATTTAAAAATATATACACCCAAGACTCTGAACTCCAGCGTGGGTTCCACACTCACAGCCCATCTTGGTTGGGACCAGTTGAAAGGCTTGGTAGCCATGCGTGGCCTGAGGCTGCATTCAACAGTGATCCTTCTCAGAGGGGTGTTCCTGGGGGCCTCTTCTGTCTCTCCCGCTTGACAGTTGTCTGGTAGAAAAGTTACTTCTCTTAACCTTAGGTAAGTCGCTGCCCTCCTCTGAGCCTCACTTTTCCTTCTCTGTAAAGTGGGACTAATGGTGGTACTTATGCTGCTCAGCTGTGTGAGCAGTGAGAGCTGCGTGTCAGGCACCCGGTTCAGGCCTGGCCCATCGTTCGCAGGGAGCTGACATGTGCTCGAAGTGTCATCATTGAGAGCCCAAGCTGCAGCTTCATGTGCTTGCCCTAATGTTCTAGCACCCTCCTGCTGGCCGCCTGCTTCCCTTGGTGACGGATGCCCAAGCGTCTCTTCTGGTTTTAACTGCCAGGCAGGAGGAAGGCCTGTGTTTCCACACGTCTTTGGCATTTAACTCCTGCTTGTTAGCAGATACCCTGAGACACCCTTAGTGAGCTGGCTGCGGGCTGGTAGGCCAGACGTGCAGAAACCTCTGCAAAGCTTCTGTGAAACTGAGGACTTCCTCTTTGAACCCTGGACTGAACCCGCAGCCGCCTGCTTTTCACCTTATAAGGCAACCCCTGGAGGCACAGGTGAGTCGGGCTGCAGGGGCCTCGCCCGGCCCAGCCCCCACGGCACTCCCAGCGGAGCCTGTGCGGAGGGGGATGTGACACCTTTTAAGGTTTTCGAGAAGAAAAAGACCGAGCACCACAAAAGCAGAATCCCAGAGCGTTATCGTGATGAGAAGGGCTGCGTTGACCTCTCAGATATTTACTGCAAAACCAGGATGTAACTAACCCCGCAGAGAGCCTGGCTCACAAAATACCATGAAGGTGGCCGCTGTGTGTGCCCATGGGAGGCAAGAGGCAGCCACAGGAATCAGCTGCAGAACTTAAGCCTTGGGGGACAGGGGTGGGGTGGCATCCTTGGGGTCTTCCCTGCAGGCCAGCTTAGGTTTTCCCACACAGCCTTTGAACCCTGTTGAGTCTTCAAGGGACACCACCCTCTCAGCTTCCACTTCACTGCGGCATCTGGGGCGGGGGCAGGAAGGTCTCTGGGAGGTGGACTCTGACCCAAGGCCTGAAGGTGAGGGTATGGAGGAGGTGGGACCCTCGTCCTGGCGGTGGGAGGGCCCACGTGAGCTGGGGAGTCAGTCTGTTCCTGGCCTGAGGGCAGAGAGCTGGCTTGGCCCTGCTGGGGGGCCCACAGGGTCTGCCTTGGTTGGTGGGAAGCTGCTGGAGTGTTTTTTAAGTGCTTTAAGAGAGGTGTGATCTGGCTTAACAGGTGGAACCTCACTGAGCTAAGGAGGCCGGCCTGGATGGAGTGGGGTGGGGGGCAACCAGCCCCCATCCTGCGCGCCTCCTATGGGGCCGGGTGTGGGGGCGCATGCTTGATGCCAGGCTCTCTGGACCCCACACGCCTGGTGCTGCTCCCCGGGCAGGGTCGTACGGTCTGCTGTCTCACCGTTCTCCCTGGCTGCCCCCTCCTGGATTTTTCCTTCCTGTGACCCCTTCAAGGACACTGATGGTGTTTAACTTGGATCATTGGTGGGGCTGGAAGAAGCAAGAACCCCAGGTAACTGTCTTAGGGTCCAACCTTTGTCAACCTTGGGCTGTATGTCTCCACTTTGTTCTCACACCATGTGACAGGCAGCCCTGGCCCCCTACTTTTTACCCCACCCCCAGTCTCCTAACTGAACCAGGAGAGACAGGAAATGGTTTAAAAAAGTAAAACCTGTGAGAGTTCCCTGGCGGCTTACTGGTTAGGATTCTGGGCTTTCATTTCTGGGGCCTGGGTTCAATCGCTGGTTGGGGAACTGAGATCTTGTAAGCCACTCAGCGCAACCCCCCCACCCCCCGCAAAAAAAAAAAAGGAAACCTTAAAACACACACACACACACACACACACACATGATCCAAGGAGCTTATTATGGAAAAGGGGAGCAAGTGTACAGAGTATAGACTGGACAGGGTTGACCTTGGCTGGGTGATCAAGGTCAACCCCAGCAGTGAGGATTCTTGGGGACGGCATGGACCCTTGACATGCTGTGTTGTGAAGGGCACTGTACCTCTGGGGTCTTCATCCCCCAAAGTCCAACCCCAGTCTAACCATGAGAAAAAGCTCCGACGAATCCCCTTAGGCACCTTACCAAACACCTCTCCCAGTTATCATTAACCAGGAAAGTCTGAGAAACTGTTACAGCCCAGAGATGCCTAGAGATGTGATGATTAAGGATAATGTAACGAGGAATCAGTATTGGTTCATCAGTGGTGATGGATGTTCTTCACTAATGTATGATGTTAGTCACAGGGGAAACTCAGTCTGGGACTGAGACATACACAGGAACTCTCAGTATCCTCTTCTCAACAAGCTTGTAAATCTAAAAACTGTCCAGCAATGTTCATTGTGAAAGCTGACCAGCGCACAGTTTTGTGGTGATTATGAGCGCCACCTTGTGGGCACCTGTCTACATTAGCTGTGCCGCGTCTGGGCTTGGGAAATGGAAATGTCCTGCTTCTAGCCCCTCAGTGGTTCCATGTTCTGTGGGAAGAGCAAGCACAGGGTTCCTTCCTTGCGGCAGCCAGCATCTGTTTGCACCTTGACCGTGGGTTGGAGACTGAGCTGATCCATCCTGTTATCACTGGTCCAAGCTAGCAGGAGCCATCACAAAGCCAGCTTTATTTCCTGCTGTCCCTCATAGCTTCTCAGTGTGAAGGAGGCAGAAAGCCACCTTTCTGTCCTTAGATGAAAAGCCCAGATTTCCCTGGGTTTTTTTCCTCTCCATTCTTAGGAAATTAAGTCCCAGGGCCACTTTAGATGGAAAGTGGTCCCAGGTCACTCATTAAAACTGTGCCATACCTAGCTAACAGGTGTGGAGCTGGATTTAACATGAAATCTCTCTGCTCCCTTGGAGTGCATGCCCTGGATCTTAGGGGAAGGGTGGTTTTCTTCTTCTCTGCTCCATTCTTCTGCAGCTGCTGTTTCTGGCTAGGGTTGCCCGGTAAAACCAGGATGTCAAGTTAAATTTGTCTTTCAGATGAAGAAGGAATCCTTTCTTTTTATTTAAGTATGTTCCAGGCAATATTTGCTTCCCTGATGGCTCAGATGGTAAAGAAATCTGCCTGCAATGTGACAGACCCAGCTTCGATCCCTAGGTTGGGAAGATCCCCTGGAGAAGGGAGTGGCAACCCACTCCAGTATTCTTGCCTGGAGAATTTCATGGACAGAGGAGCCTGGTGGGCTATAGTCTGTGGGGATCACAAAGAGTTGGACACGACTGACTAACCCTTTCACTTTCAGGCAATATTTGGGATTATTCATACTAATAAATATTCATTGTCTGAAATTCAAACTCTACAGGGTGTTTTGTATCTTTATTTGCTACATCTGGTGACTCTGTTCTGCCCTCTGCAGGCTTGTGGGGGAGGGAGGAGAGGTGGTGACAGGCAGAAAGTTTTTAATTGACCCGTGAGAGTTTATTGGTTTCCCATTGCTGCTGGAGCAAAAGACCACGCATTTAGTGGCTTAAGATGTTCATTAATTCTGTTATAGTTCAGGAAGTCAGAAGTCTGAAACCAAGGTGTCTGCAGGGCTGTGTTCTCTCTGAAGGTTCTGGAGGAGAATTCCTTCCCTGCCTTTTCCAGATTCTAGAAATCCTTCATCTTCAAACTAGTAGGCTTAGCCTCTTCCAGTCCCTCCCTCCTACCAGTCCTCTCCCCCTCCCCACCTCTTCTATCATCACATCTCCTTGTCTGATTCTGACCCGCACACTCTCTCAGGAGGATCTGTGATGACATCAGGCCCACCTGCATAATCCAGGATGATCTCCCATCTCAAGATCCTTAACTTAATCAGGTCTCCAAAGTCCCCTTTGCCGTGTCAGCTCACATGCCTGCAGGTCCTGGGAATTAAGACATGAATGTCACTGGGGGCTGCTGATCGCCCTCCTGGGGGGCAGGCTGGCTTCAGGCCACCTGGGTCTGTCCCGTGATTTGAGCTGACTTTGATCCCTTCTGTGCTTCTTTGGGGGACTCCTGGGCCACTGCAGCTCCCCTGACCGGGCAGTGTCTGTCTCCACACTGGCAGCTCCCAGTCTGCCCTGGGCTGGCTGAGCCCCTGTAGCCTGTCACCGTGGGGCCCCGGGAAGAGTCACCATGATTCTAGGTGGCTGCGCCCAGTGTGTGTCCTGAGTCCTGTCCCAGATCCCGTACCTCTGACTGCTGCCTGGCACGATGGTCACCACCAGGAGCAGACCCCGCTCCACTGCCCCCACACCTTGGCTGTGGCATGTGCGATGTGGCCACTGACTGGAGCCCTTGGAGGGACACTGTGGCCCCCACCCCACAGCCCTGAGGTCAGAGGCCAGCTCCCCGCCCGCCTCCTGGGGATGGACTCAGCCCTGCAACACGTCTCTCCTCAGATCCCCCCTCAGCTCTGTGACCTTGACCCTCTGATACCTTCCTCCTTGGAGGCGTTCACCCTCCCTTCCATGGAGATGTGAGCTCATGGAGAGATGATAGAAGGTGCCTAGGCAGTTGAAAGAGCTGTGCCCAGTGGGGCTGGCAGAGATGGGGACTGTGCAGAAGGTCCAGAGAACCACAGGGGTCAAGGGTCCTGTGCCTGCAGGCCAGCTTGCAAAGTGGAGAAGCTGCCTTTGCTGGGTCCGTGATGGACTGAGGGTGCCCCAGACCAGGGTCACAGAGGGGCCTTCTGGTTAGAGGGGCCTCTTCTGTCCACACAGTTTATCACTGCTTTTTTTTTTTTTAATAATTAATTTGGCTGCACTGGGTCTTAGTTGTGGCATTACAGCATGCAGGATATATATATATGTCTATATATATATATATATATATATATATTTTTTTTTAAGTTGTGACACGTGGCATCTTTAGTTATGGCTTGCAAACTCTTTAGTTGTGGCATGTGAGATCTAGTTCCCTGACCAGGGATCGATCCCGGGCCTCTTGCATTGGGAGCAAGGAGTCTTAGTCACTGGATCACTAGGGAAGTCCCAGTGTATCACTGTTGATGTCAGTCACTGCCTGCGGTGGCCTGGTCAATCTCGTCGTCCATACAGTTCATTCCTGTCCTGTCCTCTTTGGAAGGAGGCTACTGTGTGCAGCCCAGGCCCAAGGAGGGGGAGCCATGGTCTACCTCCTCCCCTTGGGAGCAGCTCCGCAAATTACTGGGGTTCTTTGAGAGGGAGATTTGTCTTCTCTTGCACATTTATTTTGTCCATCACGTGTATATGAACATGTTTTATGAGCTTCGCCTTCCAGAAGCAACAGCTATATGAATAGAGAAAGCCTCAGGCTACATTTGACAGAGATTCACACAAATTTCATTTCATGGTACAGTCCAGAAATGGAAAAACCATTTATACTTTAGTTGCTTTGGAATTTATTCTAAAAGCTTTTTAGATTGTTCTGCAGTTGAGACTTTTTAACACAAAAAGTCCAAATGGTCGTGTAGAATAATGGCGCTGAAGTAGCCTATGACCTGTTTCCTAGTCTTCCCCATCACTGTGTTTCTGATACTTATTTCAAATCTGTTCTTTCAACCTGGGAATACATACCACAGGAGGGGCTGGAAACCCAAACTGTGCTGTAAGTGAGCTTGGAAAGTTCTGGGTATTTCCAAACTTACTATTGAGAAGTTGGAGCAAGACCTGTAACTGGGCATTCTCCAAATAAACACAGTTTTCTTGTTTAAAAAAATTCCTTTTTACTGATGTATAGGTGATTTATAAATATCGTGTTAGTTTTAAGTATACAGCCCAGTGATTCAGTTATTTGTATGTTTGTGTGTGTGTGTGCTCAGTCGTGTCCAACTCTGCCACCTCATGAACTGCAGCCCACCAGGCTCCTTCCGTCCATGGAATTCTCCAGGCAAGAATACTGGAGGGGGTTGCCATGCCCTCCTCCAGGGGATCTTCCCAACTCAGGAATCAAACCCGCATCTCTTGCTTTGGCATGTGGACTCTCTACCAGTAGCACCACTTGGGAAGCTATATATATATGGCTGGGAAACTGTATATATATACATATACACGCACATACACATATATGTATATATGGGCTTCTCTGGTGACTCAGACAGTAAAGAATCTGCCTGCAATGCAGGGGATCTGGGTTTGATCCCTGGGTCAGGAAGATCCCCTGGAAAAAGGAATGGCTACCCATGTCAGTACTCTTGGGGCTTCCCTGGTGGCTCAGATGGTAAAAGAATCTGCCTGCAATGTAGGAGACCCGGGTTTGATCCCTGGGTCAGAAAGATGTCCTGGAGAAGGGAATGGCTAACCACTCCAGTATTTTTGCCTGGAGAAGTCCACGGACTGGCAGGCTACAGTCCACGGTGTTGCAAAGAGTCAGACACGACTGAGCGACGAACACTTTCATTTTTTCAGTTTCATAATTTTTTATCATATTGCTTTTTAAAAAAAGATATTTAGTTATTTGACTGTGCTGGGTTTTAGTCAGGGTATGTTGGATCTTTAGTTGTGGCCTGGGACCTCTTAGTTACAGCATGTGGGATCTAGTTCCCTGACCAGGGATTGAACCCTGGTCCGCTGCTTTGGGAGCGTGGAGTCTTAGTCACTAGACCATCAGGGAAGTTCCCAGATTCTTTTTCATGATAGGTATTGAATATAGTTCCCTGTATTATATAGTAGATCTTTGTTGTTTATCTGTTTTATTTATAGTTGTGTGCGTGTTAATCCCAAGGTGTCCCATTTCCCTGCTGGTAACTGTAAAATTTGTTATCTGTTTATGGTTTGTATTTATGAGTCTATTTTTTAAATGTTTGTATTATTTTTTAGATTCCACATGTAAGTGATAGCATATAGTATTTGTCTTTGGCTTACTTCACTTAGTATGATCACCTCCAGGTCCATCTATGTTGCTGCAAATGACATTATTACATTCTTTTTTATGGCTGAGTAATATTCCATTGTATGTATGTACACATCTTTTTTTTGCATTCTTGTATTATTTCTTAAAATTTTATTTATTTTTTAATTGAAGGATAATTGCTTTACAGAATTTTGTTGTTTTCTGTCAAGCCTCAACATAAATCAGCCATAGGTGTACATATATCTCCTCCCTTTAAACCTCCCTCCCATCTCCCTCCCCATCATCTAGTATCATAATGATACTATACATTAGCCATTCATCTGTTGATGAACATTTAGGTTCCTTCCATATCCTGGCTGTTGTCAACAGTGCTTCAGTGAACATTGGGGTGCATGTATCTTTTTGAATTATGGTCTTCTCTGAATATATGCCCAGGAGTGGGATTGCTGGGTCATATGGTAACTCTATTTTCAGTTTTTAAAGGAACCTTTGAACTGGTTTCCATAGTGGCTGCACCGACTTACATTCCCACCAACAGCGTAGGCGGGTTCTCTTTTCGCCACACCCTTTGCAGCATTCATTGTAGACTTTTTGATGATGGCCATTCTGACTTGGGCTTCCCTGTGGCTCAGCTGGTAAAGAATCCACCTGCAATGTGGGAGACCTGAGTTCAATTCCTGGGTTGGGAAGATCTCCTGGAAAAGGGAAAGGCTACCCACTCCAGTATTCTCGCCTGGAGAATTACATGGACTGTATAGTCCATGGGGACACAGAGAGTCGGACTCGACTGAGCAACTTTCCCTTTTGCTTTCATTCTGACCAGTGTGAAGTGGTAGCTTGTAACATTGATGCATTTCTCTAGTAATTAGCAATGTTGAGTATCAGCTGCCTTCTGTCTGTCTTCGGAGAAGTGTCTATGTAGGTCTTCTGCCCAGTTTTTGATTGGGTTTTTCTTTTTTAAGTTTTATTTTGCATTGGATTATAGTTGATTAACAATGTTGGTTAGTTCCAAGTGTATAGCAAGGTGATTCAGTTTTATATATACATGTATCTACTCTTTTTCAAATTCTGTTTTGTTTTTTATTGGGTTGTATGAACTGTATGCATATTTTGGAAATTAAAACCTTGTTGGTGGCATCATTTGCAAATATTTTCTCCCAGACTGTAGGTTGTCTTTTCATTCTGTTTATGGTTTCCACTGCTGTGCAAAAGCTTATGAGTTTAATTAGGTCCCATTTGTTTATCTTTGCTTTTATTTCTTTTGCTTTAGGACTGAACTAAGAAAACACTGGTATGATTTGTATCAGAGAATGTTTTGCCTGTGCTCTCTTGTAGGAGTTCCAGGGTGTCATGTTTTATATTTCAGTCTTTAAGCCATGTTGAGTTTATTTTTGTGTATGGTGTGAAGGAGTGTGCTAACTGTCCTGATTTCCATGCATCTGTCTAGCTTTCCCAGCACTGCTTGCTGAAGAGACTGTCTTTCCCACTGTATATTCTTGCCTCTTTTGTCAAAGATTAATTGACCGTAGGTGTGTGGGTTTATTTCTGGGCTCTTTATTCTGTTAATTGATCCAGGTGCCTGTTTGTGTGCCAATCCCATATTGTATTATTTAGTTATTTAGGCCGCCCTGGGTCTTCACTGTGCTGTGTGGGTACTTCGTTGCAGCATGCAGGCTTTCTCTAGTTGCAGAGTGTGTGGTCTCTGTAATTGCGGCGTGTGGGTTTAGTTGCTCTGCAGCATGTGGGATCTTAGTTCCCTGACCAGGGATTGAACCTGTGACCCCAGCATTGCAAGGTGGAGTCCCTGGGCCACCAGGGACGTCCTGGTGCCATGTCGTTTTGATTCCTATAGCTTTGTAGTGTTGTCTCCAGTCTGGGAGGGTTATACCTCCTGCTGGATTCTTTCTCCTCAGGATTGCTTTGGCATTTCTGGTTCTTTTGTGGTTCATGTCAATTTTAGGATTATTCTAATTCTGTGAAAAAATGTCATGGGTAATTTGATGGAGATCACATTAAATCTATAGACTACTTTGGGTAGTATGCCATTTTAACAATATTAATTCTTTCAATTCAAGAACATGGCATATCTCTCCATTTCTTTGAATCATCGTCAACTTCCTTTATCAATGTTTTACACTTCTCAGCATATGGGTCTCTCAACTCACTGGTTAGGTTTTTTTTCCTAGGTATTTTATTATTTTTTGGTGTAATTTTAAACAGGATTGGTAAACCCAGGTTTTCATTTTATTTGTTAATTTTTGGCTGCGCTGGTGCTGGGTCTCTGCCGCTGTGTAGGCTCTTCTCTAGTCACCCTGTGAGTGGGGGCTACTCTCTAGCTGTGGTGTAGGCTTCTCATCGTGGTGGCTTCTCTTGTTGTGGAGTACGGGTTCTAGGGCATGTGGGCTTCAGTA
Organism: Muntiacus reevesi; assembly: GCF_963930625.1. Lineage (NCBI taxonomy): Eukaryota > Metazoa > Chordata > Mammalia > Artiodactyla > Cervidae > Muntiacus > Muntiacus reevesi. The sequence continues at coordinate 224,156,184 of NC_089250.1, read as the reverse complement.
GTGGCAGCATGTGGGCTAAGTAGTTGCCGCTTCTGGATCTAGAACACAGGTTCAGTAGTTGTGACATAGGGGCTTAGTTGCTCTGCAGCATGCGGGATCTTCCCAGACCAAAGATTGAACCCGTGTCTCCTGCAATGGCGGGCAGATTCTTTACCATTGAGCCACCAGTTTTTAAAAGGAAATGGAACAAGCCCAGGTTTTAAAGGAAATGTAGTAAAAGTGCACAATTTGGGGACTTCCCTGGTGGTCCTGTAGTTAAGATTCTGTACTCCCAATAGAGGGGGCAGAAGTTTAATCCTTGGTTGTTGAACTAAGATCCCACATGCTGCATGTTATGGCCAAAAAAAAAAAAAAGTACAATTTGAAACTTATATAAATATCAATTAAAAAATACATAGATTAAAAAATATAAATATTAAAACATGACAGTAACTGCAGTTTGGCCACTGTCTGCTTTTATAAAGCCAGTGAGCTAAGAATGATTTTCTTAAACAGTTGGACACAAAATCAGAAGAATAATATTTTCTGATGTGTGAAAATTTTATGTGAAATTCACATTTCAGTGTCCTTAAAGAAAGTCAGAGAGGAACACAGCTATGTCCAACTGTTTTTCTATTGCCTGTGGCTATTTTGGTGTCAACAGCAGCTTTGAGTAGCTGTGACAGAGATGGTATGGCTTGAAAAATCAACAATACTTACTATCTGGCCCTTTACAGAAAAAGTCTGCCAACTTCTGGTTTAGTGCATAGCCCAATAAAAGGCTTTTTCAGGGAAGCAAATAATATCACTTGACGATGCTTAGAATTGCTGGCGCTTGGTGATGAAAATCAGACTGATTTTTAGTTGGTTTTACTGTTGTGATCTCTACAACTGGGGTGCCCCCAGTGGCCCCCACCCCCAATGTCTGCCCCTGGGACCACCATGGCCTCCCGTCCTCAGTGGGCTACAGGAAATTGCCTTTTGGCATAGAATGCAGCCACCTTGGATATTCCTGAAGCTACTGTCATGAGTTTTGTACTCATAAGTTCAGTGGATCTAATCCTCTCACTCCACTGGCTGCAGGTGGCAGAAACCTGAGTGAGCAGAGATGGAGAGCTGGGGTTACTGCCTCATGTCCCCTTCCGCAGGAGGCTGGGGGCTTCTGGGCTTCGGGACACTTTGCTCTTATGGGACAGCCTCTGTGCTCAGAGTCGTCTCTCCACGAGGGACCAGGCATCACCAGCTAACAGCAACCAGGCAGCCCCCAGGCAGCAGGCAGGAAGGGGCTCTGGCCAGGAAGCATCTAATGGGCAGGAAGATGGGGATGAGGATGGACAGATAGAGCTTGGAAGACAGTAGACCCTTGATGCAGAAGAGGAAAATGTCCAGAGGGCCTTGAGTTCTTTCTTTTTTAAATTGAAGTACAGTTGATTTATACGCAATGTGTTAGTTTCAGGCATACAGCAAAGTGATTCATATTATATATATATATGTGTGTGTGTGTGTGTGTGTATGTATATATTATTTTTCAGATTCTTTTCCCTTATAGGTTATTACAACATATTGAGTATAGTTATCTGTGATATACAGGAGGTTCTTGTTGGCTATCTATTTTATATATAGTAGTATCTGTTCATTCCAAACTCCTAACTTATCCCTTTCCCCTTTGATAACTGTTCATTTATTTTCTGTGTCTGTGGGTCTATTTATGTTTTGTAAATAAGTTCATTTGTACCATTTCTTTTTAAGATTCCACATATAAATAATATCATATTTGCCTTTGACTTACTCAGCCTGATAACCTCTATGTCTGTTCTTGTGCTACAGATGGCATTATCTCATTCTTCTTTATGGCTGAGTAACATCCCGTTTGTGTACATGTACCACGCCTTCTTTATCCCTTCCTCTGCCGATGGACACTTAGGTTGTTTCCGTGTCTTAGTAGTAGTGTTAGTCGCTCAGTCATGTCCGACTCTTTGCGACTCCACAGACTGTAGCCTGCCAGTCCCTGGGATTTTCCAGGCAAGAATACTGGAGTGGGTTGCCATTCCCTTCTCCAGAGGATCTTCCCAACCCAGGGATTGAACCGTGGTCTCCTGCATTGCAGGAGAACTCTTTACCATTTGAGCTACAGAAAAAACATTTTGAGCTACAGGGAAGACCTATGTCTTCTATGTCTTGGCTATTGTAAACAGTGCTTCTGTGAACATAGGGATGCATGTGTCTTTTCAAATGATATTTTTCTCCAAATATATGCCCAGAAGTGGCATTGCTGGATTGTATGGCAACCCTATAGTTTTTTAAGGAGCCTCCGTACTCTTCTCTAGCTCTGAGCTCTTTGTAAGCCTGAAAGTCTCTGTGTACCTTATAACAGCCCATCTGTTTTCCCACCATAGCCTCTCATTGTCCTGGTCTTTCTCCCCCTTATCTTCCCAAGCCTCTCCTCCACAACCACACTCCCCCCTCACAACTATCACCTCCCTTCAATTTAATCCTCCTCCTCCCCACTCATTCAGCAGGTGGAACTGAGTGATAACGGACCCGCGGCTGAGGGGGTGGACTGTGACATGCTCACGTTGTGTCACCACGCCTGGCCTGCAGTAGGTGGTCAGTACTATTTGGGCACCTTTGACCAGCAGGGTTCAGTCCCACAGGTCCCTGAGCACCAAGGTCAGCCCTGCAGTCGGACAGATCAGGCCTGCACCCAGTGCATTGGGAATCCCGGACAGCTGAAACTGACAGAGGCAAAGAGAGTTTTCATAGGATATTGTAGAAAGGTGGAATTTGGATGAAACTTTAAAAAAGCAGTGTTTCAACAGGCTCAGGGTCAAACAGGGCCAGGTGGGAAGGGGCCAGCATCCCATCTGGGCTGTAATGTGGACCCGGCTCCTGTTCCCATGGGAACCACAGAGTTAGGAGGGCTGTGGACCATCATGGTCAGAAACCACTTATCTGGATCTGCACTTTGGTTGAAAATCCAGGCTGCTCCTGTGTCAAAGTTAAAATTCTCCCGGGGCGGAAAGTTTCATTCTGAATGGTAGAATTGCAAACAGCAAAGTGTCTGCTCATCTATAATTTTAGAGTTCAAAGTTTCTTTTTGAGTAAAACAGTCACAACACAAGAAAAGGGTTGTTAGGATGCTTTACAGTGGCAGCTGCGTTTTCTTGAGAAGTGCGGTTCCCTGTGAACTTGAGGACAGCGAAATCCAGCAGCTGGTTTTTTCTGTGTCTGTTACCCTGCCTGATCCTGTGATGTCATCTCTGTCTTGGAGGCAGGATAAGGACTTCTGTGCTGACTGTTCTATTGGCTCTGGCTGGAGCAGGGAAGGATGCTGTTATTGGGCTCTGGCTCAGACCAGGGGGCTCCGGGGATGCAGAGTGAAGTGGGTGGATGCCGGCCAAACCTTGGAGGCAAAACAGATTCAGGAAGTAATGGAACATGGGGAGAGAAACAGCAGGAGGGGCCTGGGGTGGTTTCAGGTCTCTGACTTGGGCCTGGAAGGTGGTGGCCAGCCCTCAGGAGGGAGGAGTTTGGGTTTGGCTGGGCTGAGTTTGGGTGAGCCTTGTGGATGTATGGGGTCAGGGTGCAGGCTAGACTATCAGTTGGACATGCAGGTTTGGGGGTCTGCAGCACAGACAGGTGGGAAGTGAAGTCACCAGGAAGGCAGAGAGTGGAAGGAAGTGACCTCACAGAGGATGTGTGAAGTATAAATTATCGGGTGGGGGTAGGGGAGGAGAAAAGCCAGGGCTGGTGACCTAGATCCCCAGGAAGGAGAGTTTTTATAAGGCAGGAATGCTGACTGTGAACTCCTGCACGTAAGGACTGGAAGTGCCCTGTTCAGGTCAGTTCAGTCGCTCAGTTGTGTCTGACTCTTTGTGACCCCATGAACCGCAGCACGCCAGGCCTCCCTGTCCATCTCCAACTCCCGGAGTTTACCCAAACTCATGTCCATTGAGTCGGTGATGCCATCCAACCATCTCATTCTCTGTTGTCCCCTTCTCCTCCTGCCTCAATCTTTCCCAACATCAGGGTCTTTTCAAATGAGTCAGCTCTTCGCATCAGGTGGCCAAAATATTGGAGCTTCAGCTTCAACATCAGTCCTTCCAATGAACACCCAGGACTGATTTCCTTTAGGATGGACTGATTGGATCTCCTTGCAGTCCAAGGGACTCTCAGGAGTCTTCTCCAACACCACAGTTCAAAAGCACCAATTCTTCGGCGCTCAGCTTTCTTTATAGTCCAACTCTCATATCCATACATGACTACTGGAAAAACCTTGACTAGACGACCTTTGTTGACAAAATAATGTCTCTGCTTTTTAATGTGCTGTCTAGGTTGGTCATAACTTCCCTTCCAAGGAGTAAGCGTCTTTTAATTTCATGGCTGCAATCACCATTTGCAGTGCCCTGGAGATTTAGTGAAAGGGTCCCGGAGACCGGGTTTCAGTGGTTTGGGGAATGAATGGAAGGTTAATAAATCTGGACAGCAGTCCTTAGACATTATGGAGTGAAGCTGGGGTGGAGGGCATGGGGGAGGGCTGGGGTGGCAGAAGTTGGAGAAGGCCTGAGGGTCAAGGAGAGTTAATTTATCAGGACTGGACAGACTTAATCACATGAAAATGCTCCTGGAAAGGACTGGTAGAGAACGCAGGCCGAAGTGAGGGTTCCCAGGAAGGGGTAGGGTCTGGGCTGTGGGGGAGCAGAAGTCGGGGGGACGGGGAGGCGGGAACCCAGGCTCGGGGATGGGAGGCTACGCCCAGGTTAGTTGAGGGGAGCGGAGGGGTGCCAGAGTGAGTGGAGGGTTCCATTGCTGGGTGACCTACCTCTCACTGGGTCTCCCTGGAGCCCGCTCTCATCTCTCTCAGCTCCTCCCTCATCCCAGCCACACCCCTGCTGCTCCCACAACCGCGGGTTTCTTCGCTCCAACCCGGAAAACCCCGCCCTCCCCACGTGCTCCTCCCTGGCTCCTCCCCTCAGCCCTCAGCCGCTCTCTTCTGGAGTCCCGCCTCCAGCTCCCTTCCCAGCTCCTCCCCCTGCGCGGCACTTCGGGAGTCCCACCTCCTTTCTTCCTGCATCTGGCCCCGCCCACGGCCCCGCCCTCTCCTCGCCTGTGCATATCCATTGGCTGGATTTTTATCACGCCCCGCCCCTGAGACTTTCACTCCTGCGACTGGGACAGAGAGCTGTCTGTCAGCGCCGTCGCGGTTGGGCCGCTCCAGAGGTAAATCTGTGGACTGCAACCAGAAAGGCAGATCCGGTGTGCTCTGGGGAGGAGCGCTAGGACCTCGGTGAGCGGAGCGGTGGACTTGCTGGGAGTAAGGGAAGGTCACCGGCCTGGGGCCGCAGAGGGAGCAGCCTGATCAGCGAAGCGATTGGGATGATGACCTTCGTCCCGGGAGCAGTTAGTGCCGGGGTGGACCTGGGCCCTGACCTTCCTGGCATCCGGTGCTTCTGCCTTGGGGTGGAGTGGGGAGTGATAGGGGGACAGCTGCGAGGGAGGGTCTCCCCGCTAGGTCACTGGGAGCACAGAATTACTCCTCTCCTACTTTTCACGTCGTTGAGGTCAGAGGGTTCTAGGCCGGTGCCTGCCGGAAGGTCCCCAGGGTGGAGGCCAGCTGTCAGGAGGGAGAGCGAGAAAGAGCTGTGTAGATGCAGGAAGAACCTGCGGAGCATCTTTAGGAAGAGGCGAGGCAGGGGGTTGTGCTGGAGTGTGTACTGGGTTGGACACAATCTGCTTGCTTTGTCCCAGGAGGGTGGAGCTGACGGCTAAGTTCAGGGCAGAGGAGAAAGTGCCCCCTCGCAGATCAGTCACCGGGGCTCCCTGGAGGGCGGGAGGCCAGCATGGGGGCAGGGGCGAGACAGGTCACCTTCTGGCCAGCAGGGACTCTGTGCAGCCGGTGGCTGGCCCAGGCTCAAGCTGACCCCTCCTGGAGGGCTGCTGGCTCTGGGATGTAAACAAAGCTTGATGCAGATGAGGTGGTTGGAGTCTTCCCAGAAAGGGCGTACCGAGGGACAGGGGGACCATGCTTCCTTGGAGGAGGTGGGGAGTCCAGGGTGTCTCCTGAGGATGAGAACCTTCAGAAAGGCTCTGAAAAGAGTCATCTGAGCCTTCCTTGGATGCCAGACAGTTTACTGTGGCCCATTCTGCAGGACAAACAGCTCCTGGCTCCCTCCCCAGTACTGAGGGGTTTGTTTTTTCCAAGCTGGGCTGTTCCCCTTGTTGCAAGGCAGATGTATAGATCTGAGTTCAAGGTCTCAGATCTTGTTGTTTTGAGCTCATGTGTCTCCTCTGGCCTCCAGAAAGCTGAGTTAAATGCCCTATGTTACCTCATTTAATCCCTCCCCCCAGCTCGTTACAGGACTGGAGGCACTTTCCCTGTTTTATGAGGGCTGGAAATGGCTTAGTAACTTGCCCACAGTCACACCAGCCAATGTCAGAACTTGAACTCAAATCTATGCATCTTTGCGTCCCCTGTCCAGAGAGGCAAACGCTGTGGAGATCAGCGCACTCCAGTGCCGACTGTCCTGCTCTGCCCCTCAGCTCCACCAGTTTCTCATCCCCAGCCCTCCTGACATTTGGGGCGGGGTCCTCTTTGTTGTGGGGGCTGTCCTGTGCCTTGTAGGGTATTTCGTAGGACTGCTGGTTTCTAACCAGTAGGTGGCAGCAGTGGCTAGAACCACAACCTCCCTGGCTGTGCCAAGCAGACATCATTGCCAGCTGTCCCCTGGCAGACAAAACCACCCCCCAGTTGAGAACCACTGGGCTTAGCAACCTTAAAGAAACATTTAGGTGTGTCCCCTTGACAGAGAACATGATATACTAAACCTGCAGGAGACCCAGGCCAGCTCTGGGTGGTTTTATGCACGACTTGCCAGGAAAAAATTCTGTTGCACGTATCAAGGTGCACCCAGGACCGTCCTGTGAGAAAACCATTTCAGGGACTGAAAGTTCAGAAATGTGCCTTTGGGGAGAAGTAAGGGCATGTCTAAGGCCTTCAGTTTCTCCCCAAAGTTAATTGAAAAGGTTTCAGGCCTGATTCAGGTGATGGCGTCCAGGCAGGATGAACTCGGGAACGTTGTACCACTGCCATCATTTCATCCTGCCTTTTGGGGGGCCTTTTTAGCAGGAGGTGGGGTATCCTTAGAGCTGTCTTTTCTTTTTAAATTGCATTCACTTATTCAATCATTCAGCCAGTTTTTCTGATTTTTTTTTTTTTTTTTTAGCTATGCTGGGTCTTCATCGCTGGGTGGGCTTTTCTGTAGTTTCGGTGAGCAGGGGCTATTCTCTAGTTCTGGTGCTCGGGTTTCTCATATCAGTGGCTTCTCCTGTTGTGGAGCACGGGCTCTAGAGCATGCCAGCTTCAGTAGCTGCAGCACGTATGCTCAGTAGTTGGGGCCCCCTGGCTCTAGAGCTTGGGCTCAGTGGTTGAGGTGCACAGGCTTAGTTGCTCCGCGGCACGTGGGGTCTTCCAAGATCAGGGATCGAACTCATGTCTCCTGCATTGGCAGGCCGACTCCTCACCACCGAGCCACGAGAGAAGCCTCCTAGAGCTGTCCTGAGATGCGTCCTCTCACCGGTGCCCTGTGGACACCCAGACTGGTGGGTGGGGCCAGGGGGCGTGGCCTCAGAGGTTGTCAGACTGGAGGCTGCCACACCCCATTCTCCCTCCTCCTGAAAGGAAATCCAGTGTTGCCGACTGCCCCGCTTCTGGGCCTTTCCTGGCATCTCCCCCAGGCGCCGCCTTGAGCTCTCCCCATGCCATGGGCTGCACGTCTCCTTGCATTTCTCCCCTCTGGTCCTCTCTGCAGGCGCCTCGCCCAGCCTCGGTCCTTTCCTGTGGGTGTTCGGGCCCCCTGGAGGCCAGGCTGCTGTCTCCCGTCAGCAGTGGAGGAGCCTGTTTCTGGTGGGTCAGAGGAGGGGGCTGGGTGGGCTGAAAGTGAGGGACTGGGTAGAGGCAGAGGAGGGCCGGCCTTGCTCTGTAGCTGCCTCAGGCGCCCTCCCCACACCAGACCTCGCCTGGACCATCTTGGATTCACCCTGCGCCTTTGTGCACTGTGCTGGCTTACTGGCTAAGCCACCTCTGGGTGCTGGAAAACCCAGCTGGATTGTGTCCTTCGGGACCCGTTCTCGCTGTTGCCTGTGTTCTGCTCACCCCCTCCCCGCCGATCTCCACACTGTTTGCTGGACGGGACGCTCCTGCAGGCCCTGTCTGAGGCTTCTGTCTGCCCGCCCCCTGACGGGGCCTGGCCCAGGAGACGCCGTCATCTGTGGAAGGACTTAGATGCCTGTGCCAGTGTCAGGAAAGCCAATGTCCTGGAGGCGGCGGGCCCGTGACCTGGTGGGACAGCCCCTGGCTGCACTGGGTCGTCAGCCGTGGAACACTTGGGGACGTCTGAGGAGAGGCGTTTACGGGCCGGCAGCCTTTCAGCCCCAGATGTCCCCCTTAAAGAGGCTGGTAGCCCCTGGGAGAGCGATTCCTCAGTCCTGAGAAGGAAGGCCGCTCTCCCAGGATGTGGGGAATCTGAGGTGCAGCATTTAGAGGCATCACCGTGAAAGGGGCTGGAGGAGGTGTTGGCTGGATCCTCTGCCTGCTTCCTGGGGACCCAGGTGCTGTGGGCCGTGGGGTGCAGAGGTGGGCAGGGACCGGTCACGAGTGGTAAGCTGAGAGCATTGATCCACGGGGCTGCTGAGTGCCTGGGGCCTAGGAGTGTGGCCCGTGGGGGCCAAATGTGGGGGCCTGGTTTTCTCAGGACCGGGGCCAGGCCGGCCTCCTGGGGTTTGCACCCAGGATCTCATGAGGTGGTGGGGAACGGGCTGTCCACCTGAGGGGCGGGCGAGGAACAACAGGCCTTGGACCAGTGTGTCCGCGTGTCCGCATGCACCAGGCTGGCTTGGGTGCCGGCCACCAGGTAGCCAGGGGGCAGAGTCTCCTTTATGATTTTCAGATTCTACGGGTGTGTGAGTCAGGCATGAACCTGGGGGAGGGTGGGAGGTGGAGGTGGGGTCCAAGCAGAGTGAGCAAGGAGGGGTCTGTGTCCCTCAGGGCAATAGTCAGTTCTCTGAAAGTCAGGAGCGCTGGGTAGTCTTGGAACCCAAGGCTGAGTAGCTGGTGAGGTGTGCAGAGGTGGACAGGAGCGCCCTCCGAGTCAGATGGGGGGCCCAAGGGAACTGCTCAGGGGGACTGGCGTCTGACATTTCGAGTGGACCCACATCTGCCAGGTTGGCCTTGAGAGCCTACGGGGGTGGGAACGGCTGTCTGCCGGCTCGGAGGGTCCAGCTCTGACACAAGCTGTGTTAACATCTCAAAAACCCCCCAGGTGTTCAGAAGGCAGTCATCTCTCCCAGCGTTTAGGTGAGTCATGGGCCTTCTAGTGTCACAAACTTTAAAGTTTTCTAGAGGATGTGAAAAGTCGTGATGACCTTTGGTATGAAGACCCTGAGAACAAACTGGAATTCCTAGGGTGTATTTTTATACACTTGCATTTTCAGGATTTCAGCAGGATAACAAGATAGGGATGCAGGGAAGGCTGAGGGATAAGTTTTCAGTGATTTGATAAATTAGCAGAGATCTTGAGAGAAATCTTGAATTTCCCTGCTTGGGGAGGGTATGAATCTGAAAATATTTTTGACTAAAGCTGTTGTGATTTACCAGTAATGTAAGCAAAGTGGGAGTAGCAACAAGCAGAAGCAAAACCACAGGCAGATCAGGTCACCGTGCGGGGTCCCAAAATAACCCACAACCCCCTTCCCAGTCAGAACAGTGCAGATGGCTAATCTCCTCAGCACGTCCTACTGATCAGATGGTATCTTGGGCTCTTAGAAGAGTTGACAAAGAGGATGGGTCTGCCTTGGCAAGGCCGCTTGGGCTGTGCCCCCCTGAAGGGGACCAGGCACCAGCGGGTGCCGCCCCCTTAATTTCAGAGACAAGGAAGCCTCTCACAGACTGGAATCCAAGCCGGGGGCTGGAAGCTTTCCTTCTTGGCTCTTAAGCTGCTGAGAAAGCTGAGAAGTGGAAGCATTTAGATCAAATGGCCTGTGAGTGACAGTTCCAAACTGGGCTGCATAAGCCCCCGTTTGGAGCAGCCTTTGTGAGTGTACTGGAGCGCCTCCTAGGAGCCCTGTGCTGGAGGCGTCCTCTTCAGGGCAGATGCCCCCCCTGCCCCACAACAGTGGGATTAAAAAGACGGAAAAATAACAAGAATGTTGGAGAGCATGTGGAGAAATGGGAACCCTCATGCTCTGCTGCTGGGAATATAAAACGGAAAACAGTTTGGTAATTCCTCAAAAAATGAACATTAGCTTACACGATCCCACAATTCCATTCCTAGGTATATCCATCCCCCTCCTAATTTGAAAATAGGAACTCGAACAAGTACATGTACACATATGTTCACAGCACCCTCAAGATAGAAAATAGCTCAAATGTCCATCAACAGCTGAATGGATAAGCCAAACACAGTATCTTCACACACTGGAATATTACTCACCCAAGAAGAATGGAGTCCTAATCATGCTACAATATGGATGAACGCTTCAAATGTCATACTGAGTGGAGAAAGCCAAACCCCAAAGACCACGTGTTGGATGATTTCATTTACACGAGGTGTCCAGAACAGGCAAATCCACAGGGACAGTGTGTTAGTGGTTGCCAGGGCCTGGGGAGCCGGGAATGGGGTGTGACCACTAATGGGTGTGGAGTTTCTTTTCGGGTCATGGAAATGTTCTGGGTCTAGATGGAGGTGGTGGTCTCACCACATTGTGCATGTACCAAATACCACTGAATCGCTCACTTTGAAATGGGTCATTTTGTGGTGTTATGTGAATCTCACTTCAGTAAGAAGAAAGGCCCCACGTGTACCCCGCTTCCTCTTGAGGTCTGTGATCCATGCTCCACCTGGATTGTGGACAGCCTGCCCCCTCCACGTGACCTGTGGGGAGCCTGTGGGCTGTTGCTTTGGAGGGGGAGGTGCCCCTCTCCCCAGCAGTTTGACCATGGTGGGGCCCGGATGAAGTCTAAAGACAGCAGTTAGGAAGTTGTGGCACTCTGCCGCCTATGTGGTTGTTTCATCTCGGATGTGCTTTTCTGTCTGAATCCGTGGATCGGATGGTGCTGGACCCCTTTCTGTGATGAGGTCTGGGACCCGAATGCAGCCCCTGGGCCAGCTGCTTTTGGGCGCCAGCCTCTCTTAGTATCCCTCCCAGAGATGAGGCCTGGGCTGGGTTCTCACAGCTTTGGCCAGCGTGTGCCAAGATCCCATCCATCTGAGGTTGGGCTGTGATTATTCCCACTTTACAAATGAGAAACCTGGGGTGCAGAGAGTTTTGGTCACTTGCCTGAGGCTGCCCAGCTGCCACGAGAAGCCAGGATTGCAAAGGAAGAATGTGTCCCACGGCACTTCAGCTCTGTAGTGTAGTGCTCTTCAGTTATGTGCAAGGTGTTGATTTTATTTAAATACGTGTAATCATCCACCCTTACAGATTATTTTTTCAACTCAGGTTTTTTTTTTAAAAAAAGAATATTTAGATTAAAATCCTGATTTTTCTACCTTTTAGTTACATTAGCTTAGAAAGTATTTTGGAACAAAGAAATCCAGACAGTTGGTTGGCAGTTATGAGCAGTCTTTGAGAAGTCAGAGGAATCTGATTGAGTTTTCCCATTTTATTTGTGTCAACTAATTTGTCCCCTGGAGAAGGAAGTGGCATCCCACTCCAGTATTCTTGCCTGGAGAATCCCCATGGACAGAGGAGCCTGGTGAGCTACAGTCCATGGGGTCACAAAGAGTCAGACATGACTGAGCAACTAAAATAATAATAATAATAATAATAATAATAATAATAATAATTTCTACCACATTGAAACACTACATAGGTCTGCATTTTTGCTGCATTTTGCAAGTATATCAGTGTTGCTTACCTTGACCATATAATTACTGACATTTATTTTCTATGATTCACATATTTTGGGGCTTCCTTGGTGGCCCAGTGGTTAAGATGTCACACTTTCAATGCAGAGGGCATGGGTTCAATCCCTGGTGAGGGAACTAAGATCCCACATGGCATGCGGCAATAAAATAAGATAAAACAGCAAAATAGTTAAAATATATATGTGGTTTAGTCGCTAAGTCATGTGCGACTGTTGCAACCCCATGGACTGTAGCCTGCCAGGCTCCTTTTGTCCGTAGGATTCGCCAGGCAAGAATACTGGAGTGGGTTGCCATTTCCTTTTCCAGGGGACCTTCCTGATTCAGGAATCTAACCCAGGTCTCCTGCACTGCAGGCGGACTCTTTACCGACTGAGCCACCTACACATATTTGATTTCTCTCTCTAACTGGGTGTGAATTTCTCTCCTGCAGAGTCCCACCAGCCACAGGGACAGATGGGGAACAGCAAGAGTCACCCAGAACAGGAGTTTTCCTCGCGGTTTCTCCCCGGGGAGCAGGCTGAGGTCAACAGGCTGTTTGATGCTCTGTCGTCGGAGAATCTTGGCTCCAGTACCTCGCACAGATCCTTCTCTCTGCAGGCACTGAAGGTAAGGGTAACAGTCGGGAGTTCATGTTTAGTTTGGAGCAGGGGTCAGGCTGCTGCTGACCCTCGGTTCCTGTAAGGCAGGTGTGGGAACACGGAGAGATGTGTTTTCTGTGAAGGAACAGATAGTACCTACTTTCACCCTTGTGGGTTCTGTGGCCAGTGTGGCAGCTGCTCCGCTCTGCCTTCACACTGTTTGGGGACTTTTCCCACCTGAGGTTGACCAGAGGGGCTGATTGCTTCCCATCTCTTGTACCACCATACCCTGATTTCTCCCCGCAAGGGTTGATGGGCTGCCCAACCTGTCCTTGTGGGTCTGATAACTGCCAAGTTTCAAGACCACCTTGGCCTTCAGGATTTGTAAGTGTTTGATGTCCTAGGAATTTTGTTGTTTCCCCAACAAAATAACGAAGTTTCAGGGTCAGGGTGCTCCTGACAAGGAGTGAGGACTGCCCGCTTCCCCATCTTTTGGCTCCGTTCCTTGGGGCTCTTAACCACGTGCATTCAGGTGCTCAGAGTGCGGACATCACAGACATCTTTGGCCCCTCTGGTGACTTTACAATCTTGTGTTAGTTTCAGGTGAACAACAAAGTGAGTCAGTTATACAAATACATGCACCCACTCCTTTTTAGATCCTTTTCCCACAGAAGTCATTACAGAGGATTGAGTAGAGGTCCCTGTGCTGTGCAGTGGCTCCTTGTTAGTTACCTGTTTTATATACGTGTTTGTGTTAGTCACTCAGTCGTGTCTGACTCATTGCGACCCCTTGGACTGTAGCCCACCAGGCTCCTCTGTCCATGGAATTCTCCAGGCAAGAATACTGGAGTGGGTAGCCATTCCCTTCTCCAGGGGATCTTCCAACCCAGGGATCGAACACAGGTCTCCTGCATTGCAGATGGATTCTTTACTGTCTGAGCTGCCAGGGGCTGATTTTATATATAGTAGGGGGTATATGTCAATCCCAATCTCCCAGTTTATCCCTCTCCCACTTTCCAATGGATATTGAGCACAAAGAAGTTGGATAGATAGTTAATATATCTGGAAATCCCTGATACAGAGGAGACCAGTGTAGCACTACACAGACCGTGTATTCCATAAGGAGATAAATTCAGACATGCACATGACAGCTGCTCGAACTAGAATGGAGAAGACATTAGCAGAGTGAAAAGCAGCTGATGGCCAGAGGCAGGAAGGACATGGCCAGTCTGCGAGACTGGGAAGTCTGGAGGGCAGTATGGGAACCGATGACAGAAGAGTTTGATGGCCAAGATGAGCCAGGGGCCGGGACACGTCAGGTGTGTGGGTCCTGGGGTGGTGTGATGCCCTTAGTGGGCAGAGATGGTGCACTGGGGGCCTGGGAAGGTTCTTTGCTGGTAGCAGCAGTTGGTCTTGGTCCCTTACCTGTTTTCCCGTCATCCTACCGCGTCTGACTTGCACCCTGTCTGGGCTTTTCACCCGCTTGTCCCCTCAGGGCCATGTAGGGGACGCTCTTCCCCCAGAGATGGTCACCAGACTGTTCGAGGGCATGCAGAGGGTGGACGGCAGCAGGAAGGCGAAGGGGCCCAGCGAGCACATCTCCCAGAAGCAGTTCACAGTGTCCATGTCCCACCTGTTGAAAGGAACTGCCGAGGAGAAGAGTCTCGTGATCCTGAACATGATTTCTGCTTCAGGAGGTCCTGTGAAAGCAAGAGATGTCTACAAGGTGAGAGGCCAGCAGGTGCTTCGCAGCCACCCCGGGCAGTGTTGGTGTGCCTTGCTGGGGGGCTCAGGATGATGCAGCAGCTGATGGAGGCCTTGTGCAGAAGTCCCCCCTGGGGGACCCTGGACCACATAACCGGTTGAGGTCACAACTCCTGGACAAAGAGGCATCAGCCAACTAGACCAGCTGAGGGCATCATTGGAAAACTGAATAACTACCCAAATCACGTGGTTCTTCCCACCCTGGGGTCCGCCACGTTGGCCTTAGTGAGACAAGACGCCCTTCTCCATGTTGATCTGATGTGGGTCAGAGGTACAACGGTGGTGTGATTAACGGTGAAATTGTGATCTTCCAAGTTTACAGAGGACCTGGTTGGCTCTGTGGTGCACGTGCTAAACTACAGACGGGAGCTGCGAGGCTGGAGTCAGAAGCCACCCCCAGGCTCCCTGTCCAGGGTGCAGTTGCTGGCCGCCCAGCTGTGCTCCGAGATGAAGCTTCAAGGCAAGTGCCCTGCCCTAGTCCCTAGACCTTGGCGTCAGAGAGTGGTTCCACGCCATCTTGTATTAAAGTTTGAAATCAGCAAAGTGTGTGTCTTTCAAATTTGGAGAACGGTTGAGATTATCTCTTCCTTGGCACACAGTTGTTCATAGTATTTCCTCATAATCTTTATTTCCGCCAGGTCCTTCATTTCTGATGCTAGTCATTTGAGCCTTCTCTTTTTTTCTGGGTCAGTCTAGCTAAAGGTTTCGTCACTTCTTGTTATTTTCAAAGAGCCAGCTTTTGATTTTGTGGACTTCCTCTGTTGTCTAACCTCTATTACATTTATCTTTAAGTCTTTTATTTCCTTTCTTCTGCTTCCTTTAGATTCCTTTAGATTTAGTTTGGTCCCCCCCCCCCGCCCACCTTTTTTTAAATGGAAGTACTGTGGATTGTGTTGTGTTGATTTCTACTGTACAGCACAGTGACTCATTTAGATTTAAATATATTCTTTTCCATTATAATTTGTAACAGGATATTGAGTATAGTTCCTTGTACTCTACGGTGGGACACTATTGCTTATCCCATTCCATATATAATAGTCTGCATCTGCTAACCCCAACCTCAGGCTTCCAGATGGCTCAGTGATAAAGAACCCACCTGCTAAGGCAGGAGACACGGGATGCGGTCGGGAAGGTCCCCTGGAATTGAAAATGGCAACCCGCTCCAGTGCTCTTGCCTGAGAAATCCCATGGACAGAGGAGCCTGGTGGGTTATAGTCCATAGGGTTGCAAAGAGTCGAACATGATAGAGTGCGCATGCATGCATGCACAACCCCAACCTCCCAATCTGTCCTTCCCCCATACTCCTCCCCATCAGCAACCACACATCTGTTTGCTGTGTGTGTGAATCTGTTTTTGTTTCACAGATGTGTTGGTTTGTGTTGTATTTCAGATTGCACATATAAGTAATATCATACTTTCTCTTTCTGACTTCCTTCACTTAGTATGATCATCTCTGGGTCCATCCATGTTACTGCAAATGGCATTACTTTGTTCTTTTTTATGGCTGAGTAATATTCTATTGTACATATGTATCATATCTTATTTATCCATTCCTCTGTCAATGGACATTTAGGTTGGTTCCATGTCTTGGCTGTTGTGCTGCTATGAACCTTGGGGTTCATGGATCTTTTTGAATTATAGTTTTGTCTGGGTGTGTGCCCAGGTGTGGGATTACTGTTTTTAGTTTTCTGAGGAACCTCCATATTGTTCTCTGTAGTGGCTGTAAACCAGTTCACATTCTCACCAGCAGGGTAGGTGGGTTCCCTTTCCTCCACACCCTCTCCAGCATTTATGTTTTGTAGGTTTTTTTGATGACGGCCAGCAGATGTATTCTTTTTTTAACTACTTAATTTTGGCCGCACTGGGTCTCTGTTGCAGTGCGCAGGCTTTCTCTGACTGTGAGTGGGGCTGCTCTCTAGTTGTGGTGCGTGGGCGTCTCATTGTGTTGGTTTCTCCTTGCAGAGTGTGGGCTGTAGGCACGAGGGCTTCAGTAGTTGTGGCCCGCGAGCTCAGTAGTTGTGTCATGCGGGCCCTAGGGCACATGGGCTCGGTGCTGTGGTGTGTGGGCTTAGTTGCTCTGGGTCATGTAGGACCTTCCCAGACCAGGAATCATACCCATGTCTCCTGCATTGGCAGGTGGATTCTTAACCACCCGACCACCAGGGAAGTCTTGTAGATGTACTCTTGATGTATTTGCGGGAAGAGGTGAGTTCCATGTCCTGTTACTCTGGCAGCTTGATTCTGATGTCTAGTTTGGTTTTCCTTGTCTAGTTTCTCAAGGTAGAAGGTTAGGCTGTTGATTTGAGGTCTCTCTTCTTTTTCATATAGGCATTTATGGCTATACATTTTCCTCTGAGCGCTGCTTTAGCTGAATCACATTTGGTATGTTGTGTTTCTGTTTTCATTCAGCTCAGTGTTTTCTTTTTTTTTCTTATTATTATTTTTTTAATTTTTAGGTGGGTTTTGTCATACATTGATATGAATCAGCCATAGAGTTACACGTATTCCCTGTCCCGATCCCTCCTCCCACCTCCCTCTCCACCTGATTCCTCTGGGTCTTCCCAGCCCACCAGGCCTGAGCACTTGACTCATGCATCCCACCTGGGCTAGTGATCTGTTTCACCATAGATAATATACATGCTGTTCTTTCGAAACATCCCACCCTCACCTTCTCCCACAGAGTTCAAAAGTCTGTTCTGTACTTCTGTGTCTCTTTTTCTGTTTTGCATATAGGGTTATCGTTACCATCTTTCTAAATTCCATATATATGTGTTAGTATGCTGTAATGTTCTTTATCTTTCTGGCTTACTTCACTCTGTATAATGGGCTCCAGTTTCATCCATCTCATTAGAACTGATTCAAATGAATTCTTTTTAACGTCAGCTCAGTGTTTTCTGACTCCCCTCATGATTTCTTCTTTGGCCTATTGGTTGTGCAGAGGTATACTCTTTAATTTCTATGCATTTGTGAATTTCCTAAACTGCCTTCTGAGTTGTAATTTTATTACATTGTGATTGAAGAACATACATTACATGACTTCAGTTCTTCTCAGTTTATCCAGGCATGCTTATGGCCTAACATATGGTCTGCTCTGAGGAATATTCCAGACCTGCTTGAGAAGAATGTGTTCTGCTATTGTTGGCAGAGAAACAGTATTTATTTCAATCTACTTGGAATTTAAAAATACCTTGAGGTGAATCTTGTAGACTTGTCAACATATAAAACAAAGTTGACTTATTTTATAAAAGCTTTACTGATTTATTATAAAGCTGGATTTCTAAACACAGGTCGTTGGAACTTAGAAAGAATAATAACATAATATACTGTTAATATATAAGACCGTAATATATGTGTGAAGTCCCAATAGTTTGTCTTCTGGTGCCATTGCCACGTCACCTCTATTCCTGGTAGGTAAGAGACAGAAATTGGAACCATAGGTGTTGGTCAGAAACAATGAAGCATAATTTGTAGTTAATGAAACCTGTTCTCCCCAGATAAATCGAGGGGTGCCCAGGAAATTACCAACCACTACCCTGATGTAGGGCTTCCCAGTTAGCTCAGTCAGTAAAGAACCTATCTGCCAATGAAGGTGACCAGGGTTCGATCCCTGGGTCGGGAAGATCCCCTGGAGAAGGAAATGACCATCCACTTCAGTACTCTTGCCTGGAAAATTCCATGGACTGAGGAGCCTGGTGGGCTACAGTCCATGGGGTTGTAAACAGTCGGGCACGACTGAGCGACACAGTCAAAGTTGGTGTAGCTAGCCCTCTCAGGAAGGGATGCTGGGGAGTTTCAGGGCCCCAGGTGGGGGGTATAAGTGTCTTCTGGGCCTCTGAAATACAGCTGGGACTGCAGAGAAAAGATAAGAGCATTGATGTTGAGTTGTTTAGATGAGCACATCCAACAGGGGTAGGATGTGAACTGCAAAGCAAACCACATGTAAAATTGTAAATATTCTAGTAACCACGTGAAAATAGCAAAAAGAAACAAGTGAGATTAATTTTAAGAGAATTTCCAAAAAAAAAAAAGAAAATTTCCAAAATATACTTTAACCTTGGCGATGTTAAAAAAAAAAAGAAAAAGAGTTATTTTACACTCTTTTTTTTCACACCAAGTCTTTGAAACGGGGTGTGCATTTTACACTCACCACGCATCTCGATACGGATGAACTGCACGTGTGGCTCCCCTGTTGGACAGAGCAGGTTCAGGAAACAGACAGAGATGATGTCATTGCCCGCCCCCCCCAGCACTGTTTTCTCCTCCCCTAGGTGGCGGGAAGCTTCTGGGGCCTCAGTGGCTGGACTGTGACTGTGACGAGGCCGTGCTCGAGGACTGGGTGTTCCGGGCCCACCATGTGGCCACGTTTCTGAGCCTGATCATCCACCAGGGCTTCCTCCTCCTGTGCTCGACCCTCGAGCTGGCCACCCTGGTCCCCGAGCGCCAGGTGGACCCGCAGCGGGAGTTTGCCAGCCTCCTGGACGTCCTGTCCGTCATCTACATCAACTCACACCTGCCCCAGGAGCGGCGGCTCCGCTGGCGCCTGCTCTTCGCGACTGAGCTCCACGGGAACAGCTTCGCCCAGCTCTGCGGGCGCATCACACACAAGGGGCCCTGCCTGGTGCTGCTTGAGGACTGTGACGGCCACGTGTTTGGGGGCTTTGCCTCCTGCTCCTGGGAAGTCAAGCCTCAGTTTCAAGGTGAGACTTGGCCGCCCAAGCCCCACGTGGTAGCGCAGCGCCCCTGGCAAGTTCTGGTCCCTCGGCCGCCACATGGAGACCTCTGAGCCCGCCAGAGCGTGTGCGCTGTTTGTTCCATCTCCTCCCCCAAGCATTTTTTTCTAGACATGTTTGGGAGGATGGGGAAGCATGGTGTTTATGGAGGTTTAACTTCACGGATTTCTGTATAGACTCTGGCTGCCAGGTCAGGTAAGCCGGACAGGTGTCCTCACCCCTGGATTTCAGGTGAGGAGACAGCGGCTCAGCATCATTAAATGGTGCAGTGCTGTCCAGCAGGGCTGTGTTAGAGCATCAGTGCCCAGCGTTATTTTTTTTTTACTGGGGAGCCAGCCATACCAGCACCCTCTGCCAACACCCACCCGTGCCCCAAACATGGAGGAGGACTGCAGGAGCCCAGCTCTGGCTCCTCTGTCTGCACACGGTTTAGGACAGAGAACTGCTTGCCCACCTTGTCACAGCATCACGGGGAGGGGGCCCTGGGGGTGATGAGCTGCATCTCTGTGTGATTGGAAGCTCTGCTCAAGGACGTGGAAGAACAGCCCCGAGAGTCATTATTATCTAGCTGAAACGTGCACTTCTTCCAGCTCCTCTCGTATTAACCCAAAGGTCAGCTCTGCTGCGTCTCCAGCTTACATTTATGAGAGCAGCATTCATTCCTCTGCTTGAAGAACCGTGGGAAAATGCAGTTACCAGGTTTTCAGAGGGGAGCTCTTTCTGTCGTGAAGTGTGAGGCCAGGATTCCAGCAGGGGGCAGCCCAGCCTCACAGATGCCTTTCACGTCCTGGGCGTTTCTCATCTATTGGTGCCCCAAACAGTCACCTAGAGTATTTGTGCCTTGGAGAGACGTGACACCCACAGGGTCACTTCATTTCCCCTTCTGCCGGCCGAGGGGCAACCAAAGGCCCATAGCACTGGGTGGAGTCTGGCTCTGTCCTAGGCGGGGTGCTTTACCCTCTCTGAGCCTGGGGTTCCCAGAACTATGGGGATGGTAGCCTGTAAACCATGGGGTGATGGGGGGTGGTGTGGTGGCGAGAGTCGGGCTAGGAGCACCCCCCCCCCCCCCGTGGGACTGACGCCTTTGCAGGTCATGTGACTCCTCGGTGCTTGCCCTGCGCCCTGGAGTGGAGGGTCATCCTCCCCAGGTGGCCCGTCCCTCTGGGCACGGATCCCAGGATGGACTAGCATGAGGTCCATGCTCTGTGGCCCGAACACCTCACTCAGCACCCAGGAGCCAGGAAACACTGGCCGACAGCCAGCCTTGGGACCGGCATGTGAAGTGACGGTCCCGGGGCTGGGTGGGACCAGGACGTTACTGGAGGCGAGACCCGCCCTTCTGGGGCACGTGGACTCAAGCCCGAGTCTTTAGCCTGGAGGGCAGCCCTGTGTCTCCTGGTCCCTGTGGCCTCCCCAGGCTCACCTCCCTTCCTCCCCGACTCCAGCGCCCACAAACCTAGCTCTACGGCCGAGGGGTCCCGCTGTTCCCTTGTGCCCGCCTCGTCCCCTCGGGGGTCCCTCCTCTATGGAGGGGCCCTCACCCGGCCGTCTCCATCTTCCCGGCTTCAGAGGAGCCGAGTCCCTGTGGAGGCCCCCGGGTCCATCTGGAGGGGAGGCCTGGGCATCGCGGGTCCTGACTCTGCCCATCCAGGCCCGCCTGCCGCCCAGGGCCGTCCTCCTCAAGGCCTCCTGGGGCTCAGAGCCCACTTCGTGTCACCCTCCATACTCGGGCCGCCTGCCTGCTTCCTGGGGCTTCCTCCCCCAGTGCCTGAGCTGGGTCCAGTGTCAGGTGCCCTCACACTATCCCCGCGGAGGGGCAGTGAAGATCCCACCTGGCTGGGAGGTCCCCGGGCGGGGTGTGTGTGCCCTCGGTCACCACCCCGCAGTGAGTGCATGAGGGTGGGGAAGGAGTCTGAGGGAGAGGGCTCCTCATTTCTGGAGCTCTGATTGCACCTCCGCTGAGTGGAGCGTGCCCACGCCTGTGCCCAGGTGAAGGTGCAGGGTCACCTCTCCCAGGGTGTTCTCCCCCTTCCCAGCCAGCTGCGTCTGCAGGCATCTTCCGTCCCCTGGGTGACGTGCCTGAGGCCATGCGGGTGCCCAGCCGGGGCCTGCAGTAACCACCTGCCCTTTGCTCCCATGCGGAGACGAGGCTGCCCTTTTTGACTCTGGGTGGCGGGGCCGCGTCCCCAGCAGGCAGACGCCACGTTCCTTTCTGGCGGTCACCCTCGCCTCCCAGCCACAGCTCATCCTACGGGCCCCGGGCAGCCGTGGGTCTGGGATCTGCCCACTGGTCTGAGGGCTCCGCTCCCACACGTGGGAGCCCCCCCGCCCCTGCCCCGCACGCCGAGGACCCCAAGAAGCTCCTCCAGCTCAGCCTCTGAGTGGGCCTGTTTGCGTTTCCTGCTCCTCCACGTGCCCGGCTGCGGTGGGTGATCCGTCTTCTTTGCGCTCTGCTCACTTTCAGGGGACAACAGGTGCTTTCTGTTCTCCGTCTCCCCCAGCATGGCTGTGTACACCTGCACGGGCTACAACGACCACTACATGTACCTGAATCAAGGGCGGCAGACCATCCCCAACGGCCTGGTAAGGACCAGGGTTGGGGGTGGCCGGGCGCGGGCCCCGTGGTGCTGTCCATCCCTCGGTGACGGCCCCAGCCCCAATGTGCCCCGGGGCACTCACCCCCTCGTTGGGCAGCGTGTGGTGTCCAGTCCATCCTGTCCGGATCTCGGGGTGGTGATGCCGGGAGTGACAGCCACGACCAAACTTCTCCCTCGGAAAAAACGGGGCCTCTGTTGGGGCATTTTTGGGCTTTGTGTGCGAACGACGGGTTCCACCAGGCTCCTGGTCATCAGGTGGTCGGTCCGTGGCCTTTGTGACTGGAGACGCTGCCCTGGCACTCGTGCCGGGGGCAGGGCTGGGCTCCCTGGACCCGTCAGGCTGGACTCAGCCTCAGGAAGAAGCGGGCAGGGGTGAAGGCCACAGGTAACGGTGGGGGACGTGGGGACAGGACTGGGCGAGGAGCTGGGATGGGCACCCGCACAGATGCTTAGCTTGGGTGCGAGAGGTGTCTCCTAGCAGCACCAGCCTACTTCTCTTCCCTGCTGCTTAATGAAAAGCATCTCTCGGGAAACTCCCAGTCCCGAGTCTGCAGCACCGAGGGGCGGGGAAGGTGGGTCAACCTCATCGGTGTGGAGCAGGCCCCGAGCTCCTCCCTGGTTCTCTCTGGGGCTCCCTTGGGCCTCCTGATGGCTTGAGATGCCTTCTGAGAGGGCAGTTTGGGGTCGACAGGGGCGAGGGTCTCGGCCTCAGTGGGTCAGTAGTCGGCTGGCGGGGAGAGGTGGCCCTGAGCTGGGCTGGTGTCCGCGCTGGTCTCCTGCTCAGTGTTAACTCCCGGGCCCGGGGTAGAGGCGGCATCCAGAGAAGGGGACCAGAGGTTGAACAGCAGTTCTGTTCCTGCCAACCACTCTCCTGGAGCCGGAAAGCTTCCTCCTTTGCCCCCTGCCATCACCGCCCCGAGTGAGTGACATGTCTGCTCCAGCACAGGGGCCTGAGGCCTGGGGACCGGACACAGCTTTCCCAGCCTTGAGCGCTGGGAGTTCCTCTCCCCTCGTTTTACAGACTGCAGTCTCTGGGTCTGATCATCTGGATTCTTCTGTCCTCTGTTGTCACTTGCGTTTCCTTTTGAGATATTTTATTTGTTTGGCTGCGCTGGGTCTTTACTTGTGGCAGGCGAACTGAGCTATGGCAGGTGGGATTTAGCCCCCTGACCAGGGATGGGGTCCGCCCCCAACCCCGCACTGGGAGTGTGGAGTCTTAGCCTCTGGACCACCAGGGAGGTCCTGACTTGTGTTTCCTGCCAGTGCAGCCCCTTGAGAAAGAGCCACTGGGTGGGACTCAGAACACCTGGATGAGTGTTCTAGGCACCTGCAGTGGGATCCTTCAGTTGTACCAATCTATATTATTTCACAGTTCCAAAAAAAAAGTTGCATTCGCTTCCCACACGCCCTTGTGGCCTGAGGGCTTCGGTGGGCTTTGGGGTGTGACGTGCCTCCCTCCGCAGGGCATGGGAGGACAGCACAGTTACTTTGGACTGTGGATCGATGTCGATTTCGGGAAAGGACACAGCAAGGCCAAGCCCACTTGCACCACGTACGGCAGCCCTCAGCTGTCGGCCCAGGAGGACTTCCAGTTCCAGAAGTTGGAGGTGTGGGCGGTGGGAGATGCCCCGAAGGCAGAGCCGGTGAGCGTGGGGGTGCTTCTCCCCTCTCAGCTTAATCTGTTGCACACGTTTCACACCTCCACCTGGAGATGGTTTTCCCCAGACTTGTTTCCAGCAGCCATCGCTGGCCAGAGGAATCCCCGTGGGTGCACAGCCAGGCAGGGAGTCCTGTCTGGGATCTGTGGGGGGTCTCCTAAAAGAACCACCCCAGGGAGGTGGGGTCCCAGATGGATGGGGGCTCCTTTGCAAGCTGAGGAGGGTCTGGGGTCCCTTCCAGATCCAGGGTTCAATGATGAGTTGTTGGCCTCCTTGCACTGCATCACCTCCCAGCAATGGCCTCCCAGGGTTGGGGGTGACACAGTGGGGGCGGGACCAGAGCCCCCGCCCCCCACATTTCCCTTGTGGCATCAGTAGGGCCCAAAATTCGCTCTGAGAAACATGCCAGCAGTGGGACGCCACCGGCTGGTTTTGGTCACTGAACACACCCCTCCTTCCTTCTTTCCAAGGCCAGGAACAGGAGCATTCTGGACGTCGACCCCGAGGCCCGGGCCCTGCTGAAAGTCAGTGGGCGGGGCTGCCACAGCGAAGGGTTCCGGGAGGTCCCCGATGAGCAGTGAGGATGGGCTGGTGCGCCGGCGCGGGCCACCCTGGAGCCGGAGTGCAGCCTGCCCACCCTCCCACATCCTGCGGAGGCCTGACTTTGGTCCAGAGCGTGCGGTTCATGTCCTGGTGGTGCCCAGTCCGCACAGAGTACAGTTCCTCTGTTGCCATATGTCCATCGGTGGGGGTGTCTCCCCCGGAATCCTGAGCATACAGCTAGCAACCTGATCCTTAGACTTGGCTCGTTCCCTAGGGATGAAATCCAAAGAGGACGCTGAGATGTTGAGACTGGCCAGAACTGGCGTCTTTGGGGACTGGAGTTCTTGTAGTGGTGGTGGGGGGGGCGTGTTTCCACTCACTAGGGGTCACTGGGCCTCTGCTCAGGTCCCCCAGTTAAGAGCTTTGAGGCTCCATTTCTTCTGGTCAAGGGAATCCCCATGCTTTGGGGAGTAGCTTCCTCTGATATGGAATTTCTGTATTTCTAAAAAAAAAAAAAGCGTTAGCAGTATACTAACAGCGTATAGCTGGAGATTTTGAAGGTGACAGTGACCTGGGTCTTCAGTGAGGTTGGATGTCGGCCTTTGTTAACTGTTCTAAGTGGGTCTGTGCTCTAGAGCACATGGGAAACCAGGAGGTGAGCAGAGAAGCAGAGTGGTGGTCCTGTTTCTGATGTAGACGTGGGGACACTCAGGGCTGAGAGTCCTGCTGATACAGGCCTTTCGCAGGAGCTGGGGGCGAGTGCCTTAACAGGACCAGCCTGGGCTCCTGGCCTCCCAGCATCACCTCGTGCTGCCTCCCCGGGGATGGTGTGTATCTTGGCCATGCTAGCAGAGATGTGGGTGGACTGGGCCCTGTCCAGTCCAGCCCCGTCCCTCGGGGGTGGCCCAGAGAACCACCTGACACGCTGAGCATCGAGCTCAGGGCTGTTGCAGGCCCGGCCCTAAGACTCCTGCCCCAGTCCTCCCTGCTCCACGCTGTCCTGCTGCAGATCTGACAATAAATGCTGCCTTATTCTCGAGTCGGCCCCGATTTTAAGCCATAGTGACCGAGCTGTGTGCACTTGCGGGCTCTGCGTTTTCTACTGGAGACTCATGAGACCTGCTGCTGAGCCCTGAGCAGAAGGCCTTGCAAACGGGCCTTCACAAGGAAATGCACACTCGCAACGGTGACACGCACACTCTGTCCTGACTGACTTTCCTTATAAAAGGGCCAGTTTTAACAGCTTCTCAGGTGCTTCTGTGGCTGCCTAACTGATGGGAGGCAGACACAGGATGTTGCAATCCTCAGATATCCGTACCATAATCTGAAGAATTAGGCCCGGAGTCTTCAGTCTGTTACAGACTTTTTATAAAAATGCAGTGGAATAATACCTCGCCAATTAAAGGTTCCTTCAACACCATTTACTGTCTGTGGCTGTCAGAGAGGCTGGAGGTGTTTCTGCGGCCTGTTTTCTGCTTCGTGTCTCTTCTCACAAGAGTGCAGGTCATGCCCAGGGGCCTGATGGTTTCCCAGGACAGCTCAGTTACAGGATGGAAGCAGGTGCCCGGCCCAGGCGCTAGGCAACCTGGGGGATGTGTGCCCTCGTGGAGGGCACGTGGGCGTGGGGCCGCCGTGGGACCCCCATGAGCTGAGGGCCTCAGTGCACTGACCGGGGACCGGAGGAACCACGCTTCTCCTGGGCCTGGGAAACCTGCAGTGCTAGTTTTAACACATGAGGAATTTGCTCTTTGATAAAAAGGGGGATAAAAGTTCGGGTTGTAAGGGAGGCGGTCTCCCTCCCTTATCAGGACACAGATCAGGGTCCGTGAAGGTGCCGGAAGGAAGGGCTGAAAAGTGCTGTGTGTTAACTTTTTAACACATGGCTTTTAAATAGCATAACTTTTAAAACAACTTTTCAAAGCATGGCTGTTGTTAACTTTTTTCCCACCATAGTTATTTTTTGGAAATTTTTTTCTTTCTGTTGAAGGAAGTTTACTTTAAATTCTCTACTACTTTACAATCTTCAAAAGTCTCTCACACGTGATTTTGTAACCCCATAATTTTCCCCCACCCCCCTCTATCGCCCCTCTCCACTGGTAACCCCTAGTTTTTCCTCTGTATTTGTGAGTCTGCTGCTTTTTTGTTTGATTCAGTAGTTTATTTCTTAAATTTCATGTATAAGTGATACCAGGCCATGTTTATCTTTCTCTGACTTCACTCAGCACAATGCCTTGTAAGTCCATCCATGTTGCTGCAAATGGCAGAACTTCATGGTTTTTTTATGGCTGAGTAGTATTCTATCACACACACACACACACATCACATCACATCTTCTTTATCCATTCATCTGTTGATGGACCCACTATATTTTTTAATTAAAAGATTAGCTTATGCATACATGGCAAAAAAGGTCAAAATACAAAAGGGTGTAACTTGAAAGCTAAGTCTAACTCCTGTGCCCCTCCAGCCTTTCCTTCCCTAGAGGTAAAGTGTTACACACTCTGGTCTGTCCCTCACCCTTTTTTGGGTAGAAATGGCTCGGTATCTACCCCTTTGTTCTCCCCAACTGTGTGACGTCCCGTGAGATGGATGCCCCATTCTTTCTGGCGTCAACTATCCCCAGCTGGGGAACAGTCTGTCTGTAACTATTCGCCGCTGGAGTGAACATCGTTTATGCTCATCTTTCTCTGGTTCTGTCTGGAGGATGCACCTTTAGAAGCCAAGTTACTGGATCAAAGTAACTTTTTTATTTAGATATTAACAAACTAACACACCTCTTTCAAGCTGTTTATACTTTTGAGACCTGGAGTGCCCATTGGCCATGTTGTCACCAACAACTGTATTAAAATTTAGTTTTTCTGTACCTGCTGCTCAAAAACCATTTTTTAATGCTGTGCTTTCTAGTCCTTCTCCTAAATCTTTGCTCCATTCAAAATGTATTTCCTTTTTTAAAATTTTTGATTCTCTTTAATATTTTTTAAATTTTATATTGAACTATAGTTGATTTAGAGTGTTACATTAGTTTTAGACATACAGCGAAGTGATTCAGTTTTATGATAGAAAGATATAAGAGCTATTTCTGTTACTACCTTTTTTTTCCCCTTCAAATGCTTGATTCTGTCTGATCGTTGGTAGCACTTTGACTACTTCTAACATGTTTGATAGGGGACTTTCCTGGACATCCAGTGGTTAAGACTCCATGGTTCCCCTGCAGGAACATAGGTTTGATCCCTGGTCGGGGAAGTAAGATCCCCCATCCCCAAACTGGTGGTCAGGGACAGGGTAGTGCCAACTCCTGCCCAAGCCTCCGGCCTGTCCTGCAGACTTCAGTCTCGCCAGCCCCAACAGTGAGGTGAGCTAATTGCTTAACACAAGTGTCCTTCTCTCTTTCTCTGCTCTCCTTCTATGGTTTGATTTCTCTGGAAAGCCCTGAGGGAGGGGGAGGTGATAGCTGTGGCCGCATTGCATGGCAGGTGGAGTTCCGTTTCTGGTTCCCCGTAGTCGGTTCTGCCTGGCTGCAGACCTCTCTGCCATCTTTCAGCTGCAAGGGTGTACGTGTGTTGAGAGCAGTCTTGGGGACTTGCCTGGCATTCCAGTGGTTGGGACTTTGCGCTTCCACTGCACTGGGTGTGGGTTCCATCCCTTTCAGGGAACTAAGATCCAGCGTGCCGCACAGCGTGGCCAAAAAAAAAAAAAAAAAAATACCACCAACAAAACCAGTCTTGGGGCTCAGGCTGTGGGAAGTCCTGGTTCTGGGAGGGGAGAGGTCACCCCTGCTCAGCTTCAAAAGCCCAGGCCCTCTTTGCTGAGGCCGCTCAGGCCGTGACTGGCTCTCACCACGTGCTCCGGGGTCACGAGCATGAGGCTGTGTGTTCCCCACTTGGCCACTTGTAGGAAAGCACAGACTGAAGCCAGCAGAACGATCGTCAGCCCCTGGCATCACCCTTAAAGATACCCAAAGCCCCCATGTGGTGGATGAGACAGGCAGAGTGACCAGAAGCCCAGATCCTGCCCCCTGCTCCTCCGTCCCCGCCCCCCACCCCGTGTCCCCCTCCTACCAGGGGCTGCGCGGCACCCAGCTATGGCACAAATACGCAGCCACACGTGGTTAATAAAAATCACTGTGATTTAATAAATAGTGCTGTGTTTCTTGGCAGACTCCTCACGGCTCATCCCAGGGCCCAGCAGGACGGAACAGTGGATGCACACAGGGACCGAGGACTCAGGGCTGGCCTGCGCTCCCCACTGGCTCCCCAGGAACAGCCAGGTGAGCGGACCCGATGCTGTCGTGTCCTTAGACACCTCTCAGACGGGACGGGGCAGGCAGAGGGCCACAGTCACATAAAAATAGAGATTTAGGGACTTTTCCACGGGTCAGGGTCCACTATACATCTTCCTGGGGGGTCTGGGCTTTCTGGGCTTTGCAGCAGAACTTTTCACATAGCTTGAAGAACTCTGACAAAATGAACACGGATGACGCCAATCCAGTTAAAAGCAATAAATCTGCCAACAGACAAAAAAGAGAAAAAGGTCAGAGAGTGCATGGCATACCCTCTGGTCCCTAGCCCCTCGATGCCCAGCACTGGCATAGTGCCCAGCATGGCCACAGAGCTCTGTCCTCTGCCCTTGTAGTTTGGGGCAGTTGCAGACAGAGGTGAGGGGCCCGGACCCAGGAGCTGAGGGCCAGACTGTCCATGCCCCCTGAGCGGGCAGAGATCTCCCCAGCCCGGGATGCAGAACACTGCAGAGCCAGCTCCACCAGGACCTACTGGTCTATGCAGGCAGCTCAGAGCCAGACTTCCCTGGTGGCTCAGCGGTAAAGAATCTGCCTGCAATGCAGGAGATGTGGGTTTGCTTCCTGGGCCGGGAAGATCCCCTGGAGAAGGAAATGGCAACCCACTGCCATATTCCTGCCTGGAAAAATCCCACAGACAGAGGAGCCTGGTGGGCTACAGTCCACGGGGTTGCAAAGAGTTGGACATGACTGAGCAACTAAACAACAGAGCCGGGGAGCAGGCCGGCCAACTTCTGCTGTAAAAAGAGCCTTCCTGGGGCAGACACCCCGACCGTGGCTCCCAGTCCAGTCCCACCCTGACTCATCCGGGTGGCCTGGCCCCTAAACTCCCCACCGAGCCTCTGCTTGGCTCCCTGTTGTCGAGGATTTGTGACAGCCGTGGTGCCTGGCACGGACCTTGCACTTCTTTAGACAGGCTGAGCTGATGGAATTCCCAGTGGATGGAAACAGCTGTAAAAACATTGTTGTTTTTTTTTTTCTTTCTTTTGTCTGCACTCTCAGAGACCCTGCTTTTTAGATTTCGGGGAAGAAAAAGCTGAGAGTCTCTACGTGTTTAGCGTCCTTGTCTCCACCTTCTCAGACACAACCGATGGTTTTGTGGTCCTCGGATCCTAGGCAGGGCCGGCAGTCTCACCAGCTCCCTTGCCCACTGGGATCAGATGTCCCCAGTGGAAAGCTGGACTGGTGGTCACCCCGGAGCCCTCCCCACACAGGCTCTGCTCACTGCCGCTCTCCAGGCCACTTCCTCCCTCTCTGTTCCCTCCCGTCAGTGTTTCAGGCACCGGAGGCCCAGCTACCCCGCACAGCTTTCACAGAAAGACGGTGGGGCTGCCGGAAGCCTGGGGAGGATGCTGGGGAGCACGCCTGGGGCTCCGCCCAGGGCGGGTGTGCTTGGGACCCGGAGGGCCGCAGTGGTCTCTACGTGTGGCCTTCTCAGTAGGAACTGCCGGCCGGCCGTCTGGTCTCCAGGTAAGCAGGGTCCCTGTCACACAGGCCCTGTTACAGCCGCTGGTGGGCTTACACACTCCTAAGGCTTACACACTCCTAGGCCCAGGCAGCATGTCAGAGGCTGAGCCAGCCACCAGTAGACTGTGGTCCATCCTGCTGCCCCGGGGCCTCACCGCACCCACCTGGGGCCTCCTGTCCCGGGATGGAAGGGGGGTGGCCAGGGTGTTGCGACCCCTCTGCCCTCCCCTGACTCCCAGCAAGGGCTCCAGCCCCTGAGTCTCACGCCTTCTTCACACCCACACTGCGCCCCCCCCCTCCGCCCCCCCCCCCCGCCGTCTCCCGCCTGGTGCTCATGTTCAGGCACAAGCCCAGTCCCCTGGGGACAGAATGGCCCCTTGAGGGGACTTCACACCCCGGGCAGGCAGTGAGGACGCCCCCAGTGAGCCCTCCCACTCACCAAGCGCCCCCAGGCTCTCCGTCTGGAAGACCCTCTGCAGGGGTGGCGTGTAGATGACGGCTAGCTGGCCCAGGATGGAGCCGAGCACAGAGTAAAGAAACGTGCGGTTCCGGAGGAAGCCGATCTCGAAGATCAGCTTGGTCTGCGGGGGAGAAGAGCAGTCAGCGCATATGAGCCGCTGGAGCACTCGGGCCGGGAGGCCGCGATCCCATCCTGCCGGGGGCTCACCTGGGAGCGGCAGGTCAAGGCGTTGAAGAGGTCGAAGAGCACGAAGCAGGTGAAGGCCATGGTCGTGGTGCGCGGGGTGCTTGCCCTGTCCTCAGGCATCTGGAACATGAGTGCGCAGGGTGAGGAGGTGCGG
The DNA here is from genome assembly GCF_963930625.1 of Muntiacus reevesi. Lineage (NCBI taxonomy): Eukaryota > Metazoa > Chordata > Mammalia > Artiodactyla > Cervidae > Muntiacus > Muntiacus reevesi. The sequence goes on along the minus strand of NC_089250.1, from coordinate 224,125,850 downwards.
GGGAGACGGGGGATCCCGCTCTCGGGACTGTGTTAGAACCTGTGCCTGGCTGAGTGCCTGGACTGGACAAAGGTGGGGCCTCTCCACTTTCCGGAGGTCAGGATGCAGGAAGGAGCCAAGCCGCGCCTCTTGGGGTGGGATGAGGGCATGCTCGAGAAAAGCTGAGAAATAGGGGTGATCCAGCACCCCGGCCAGCCTGCACACAGGCGATCGGGTGCTCACACGCCGGCCTGATTCTCTCCCTAGGTCACTGGCTCTCTCAGCACAGGGGTGCCTGAACCTGCGGGGCCACAGAAAGGTGACCCATGGAAAGACCCCCTGCCTACAGAGGAGAAGAGTCTCTTCAGACTGGATTGCTACAGGTAAAAGAGTGAAATCAGAACATTCTCTAACACCACACACAGAGATAAACTCAAAACAGATTAAAAACCTAAATGTAAGACAGGATACTGTAAATCTCAGAGGAGAACAGGAAAAACACTGGCATAAACCATAGCAACACTTTCTCTGATCCTCCTCCTCAAGTAATGAAAGTAACAATGAAAATAAACACGTGGGACCTCGTTAAACTTACTTCAGAGCGCAAAATGTAACATGGCAGGGGTTTTTGTGTGCTTGACATCGTGTCCGGGAAGGAAGGGCCTGAACCTGGAAGCTTTGGGACCTGCTGGTCCAGGCCTCACAGGGCTGGCTGACCCTCAAAGGCCCAGTGGACCTTGGTCCAAAAGGTAAGTTTGTTGCTTTGTAAAGCCATTTTAGTGTCCTTGACCAAGAGGACGATGCAAGAGGCATCGTTGCCTGGATGAACAGAGGGTATGCTTTCAAGCCCTGAGACCCTGAGTCTAACAGCGTGAATTTTTTCCCCACGTATTTTTAATTGGAGGATAACTGTGTACAGTGTCGTGTTGATTTCTGCTGCACATGCCGTGAATTGGCCGGAAGTATGCACGTGCTGCCTCCCTCCTGAGCCAGCATCCTGCCCATCTCGGTCATCACAGAGCTCCGAGCTGAGCTCCCCACGTGGTGCCGCAGCATCCCACTAGATGTCTCTCTCACACCGGGGAAAGTGGATGTCTCAGTGCTACTTCCCGGAGCTGGATCCTCACAGAACATTTCTCTGAGGACTTTTCCGGTTGTCCTTCATATTTCTAAGTCAATGAGGAATACCCAGTTTTCAAGTCTTAACAGCTACTTCTGGGGACTTGGCCCCCATCTCTGGGATTTGAATGGGAGGGAGTCACGGCCCACCTTCCTGTCTTAGAAGCTTACAGTGATCATGTTTCTCTGCTCCCCTTGGGGACTCCTCTCTTTCTCGCCTCACAGTTTGCCGCTTACAGTGGAGGTTCAGCGGGCAGGGTGACAGTGCTGCAGTTCTTTCTGGACCTCTGGCAAAAGGGAGTCAGCAGGGAAGACCACTGCTCCCCCAAGGCTGGGTGTTCTTGGTACGTGCTGTCCACAGCCCTTCACTGTTCTCGGAACCCTTGGCCAGTGCACTAATCTCTTTGGAGATAGACATGTTAATTTTCTTTTGCACAATACTTAGTACAGTGTCTGAATTAATTATTAACATTTATAAAATATGTTCTTTCTTAACTCCCCCATTTGCTTTGCTCACAGCCTATTCTGTCCCTTCGTGTGGCAGAATTCTGCAACCTCACCCACTGCTGAGATCGCTCGGTCCCTGATGTATTGGTATTGATTTGCTTCTAGTGGCAGCTTGTCCTAAAATGTGGGTAACAAGCAGCTGTTTCATAATAAAGTTGTTGCGTAGTACATGCTCTGTGTGGAATGCAGAGAAAGATCCAGATTCCGCGTAACAGTGCCAAAAAATATAAGTAGCCATTGTTCAATTCACAGCAGTGCTATTTCTCTTTCGTGGCCTTTTAGACTTTTTGTTGCCCTAAAATTTCATTTTGTTGGGAGCCCGCATTTTCTACCTGGTATTTCTTGACAGGATTTTTTTTTTCTACTTTAGTTTCTAAATAAGATTCTGTATTTCAAGAAAGAAAACACTTTTGCACAGCAAAGGAAGTCATAAGCAAATGAAAAGATAACCCTCAGAACGGGAGAAAATATTTGCAACTAAAGCAACCAATAAGGGATCAATCTCCAAAATATACAAACAACCCAATAAAAAAATGGACATAAGAACAAAATAGACATTTTTCCAAAGACGATGTACAGATAGATGGCCAAGAGGCACATGAAAATATGTTCAACATTGCTAATTGTTAGAGAAATGGAAATCAAAACTACAATCAGATACCAGCTCCCACCAGTCAGAATGCCCATCATCAAGAAGTCTATAAACGCTGGAGAAGGTATGGAGGAGGGCAACCCTGTTACACTGTTGATGGGAATGTAAATTAGCGCAGCCACTATGGAGAACAGTATGGAAGTTCCTTAAAAAACTAAAAATAGAATTACCTTAAGATCCAGCAGTCCCACTCCTGGGCATATATCTGGAGAAAATCACAATTTGAAGATACATGCACCCTGATGTTCATAGCAGCACTAGTCACAATAGCCAAGCCATGGAAGCAGCCTGAGTCTCCATCGGCAGAGAAATGGAGAAAGATGTGGGGTGTGTGTGTGTATATTATATATAACGGAATATTACTCAGCCATAAAGAATGAAACAATGCCATTTGCAGCAACATGGATGGACCTGGAGATTATCACACTAAGTCAGACAGAGAAAGACAAATATGATATTGCTGGATGTGGAATCTAAAAAAAAATGATTCAAAAGAACTTATTTACAGAACAGAAACAGCCTCACAGACTTCAAAGACAAACTTCATGGTTACCAAAGGGGAAACGTGGAGGGCAGGGATAAACTGGGACTCCGGGATGAATTTATATACAAGGGCTTACTGTATATAGCACAGGGAACTCTACTCAATATTCTGTAATAAACTGTAAGTGATAATCTGAAAAAGGATGAATGTATGTGTCACTGGATCACTTTGCTGTACACCTCAAACTAACACACTATGGTAAATCAGCTATCCTCTAAGATAAAATAAAAGTTCTTAAAAGAGGTAAGGTCTCCCAAATAGCCACCTCCTGGGACTAAAACAGGACTTTCTCTCAGAGCTGAGGTTGTTTCCCAGGGGTAACAGCAAGCAGGAGAGGCACCGGGTCCCACCCTGTCTCTGGCGGCGCGACCCCGCGGCCTGTCTGCCTCCGCCCACCGCCTGCTGCCCCTCCCCCACACCCCACGGACCCTGAGCCCCGGGGGTGGACCGCACCGCCCGGCTGGCCAAGCCCGCGAGGACGCCCTCACCTCCTTCCAGAAGATGAAGAGGGTCCCGCTGATGATGGCGGTGGCCGAGAGGAGGATCCGCAGGATAAGGGCTCTGCTCAGGATCTGGTCCTTGACGTTCCGCGGCGGCTGCCGGAGTGTGTCCTTGTCCACTGGCTCCACACCCAGGCTGCTCGGGACAAAACCGGACGCTTTGAGATAAACCACTGAAAAGACGTGTAGAGGTTGAACGCACAAGATTACGCTGAAGTGACACGCCAGGGTCCACATGGAAGGCCTGGACAGGTGTGGGCAGCGCCTTCAGGTCATCTTGGCCACCTCCCTCATTGCCCGGGTCCCCTCGGCTCCTTCCCGGGTACCCCCCACGGCCTGGACCCCACGGACAGCCCTGCAGGTCCTCCACCTGCGGGGCCACAGAAAAGCCTGCCCTCGGCCGACCTAATGATCCTGAACAGTGCCTGGCCACCCATCACCTGGGGGACCCTTCCACCCCAACTTGGGCCTGGCCTCGTCCCAGCTGGTCTGGAGAAATGGGGTCTGCCTTCAGCCAGCTCTGAAATAGGATCAGCCAGCAAGGCGGTGTGGGGACACCGAGGAGGTAGCACGCTGGGGGAGACCCCTCTTAGGCAGGTACAGCTGCGGTCCATCTGTGTGCGCACCCCGTTCCCAGGAAGAGCATGGAGAAGAGGTCAGCCTCTGGCTGGCCGTGGGGGGAATGAAGCTGTCACTGGCGATGATTAGATCAGTAATAGTAACACTTTAGCGGCCCCACCTCCCCTGTGCTCAGACACAGGCAAGCCCCCCCCCGTGTGCTCACATGGTCCTCCCCGCCCCCAGAGCCCATCCTGCCTCCTGTGTCCCTCTGCTGGCCTCACACCCCCTCCTCACTCATCCAGCCACTAATTCCCTAAGCGCCTGCTGTGTGCCCAGCACCACTGCAGAGCCGAGGACCCTGCAGGGGACAAAGCCTTCCCCCACAAAGCTGCATCCTAGAGTGGAGATGGATCATGATCAGATAAACAATGAAACAGTTTCCCCTCTAGGCAAAAATAAAGCTGGGTAAGGTGGCTGGGAGGGAGGAGGCTGCTGCTGGAGTAATCAGGGAGGACTTCTTGGAGGCAGTGACCAGACTTCAGGTAGCCCCGGGAGAGCCTCTGAGGCAGAGTTTGCCATCGCCTGGCCCGCCCCCCGGATGCCTCCTCCCGTGCCCGTCGTGCCCCCTGCATTTCCCCACAGCCGCTGCCTCACCTCTGTGCCGGCGGCCCATCCATGATGATGTTGATCCACAGGATCTGCATGGCGTTGAGGGGGTTGGGTAGGTTGCACACGGTGGACAGCGTGATGAGGCTCAAGGCCGAGATGCTCCTGCGGGGTACACACACAGCCGGTCACCAGCTGCTCCCAGGCCCGGCCGGTAGGGGGCGCCGGCCTGGACTTACGTGCTCAGCTGAAAGCGGACAAAGTTCTTGATGTTATGAAAAATCCCCTTGCCTTCCTCCACCGCGTTCCTGCAAGAGAGGAGAAAGTGTTTACTGAGAAAGACGGCAGGGTGGGAAGAGTCAGCCAGCTCCATCAGTTGCTAAAGGAAGTGATGGTGTCACGAGTGGTAACATTTCTCCTTGCTGGCATTCTCAGGAATAGTAGAGGACGGGGATGTCCTAACAGGTGTCACCAGCCCCTGGGGACAGGTCCCCGAGCCACAATCACCCTTCTGTCCGAAGACTGCACATAGATTATTCTCTCATCTGAGCCCCGGGACGCCAGCCCTCACCCAAGACTCCCAAAGTGTTCACCAAGCAGAAGGGGTCCCTGACCCTGCTTTCCATGGTGGGTGGGCCTGGGGACACCGTGTATATCTGCCACAGCAGAGCAGGGGGCCGCCACCCCAGGCATTTCTGTGACTAAGGAGCCACCTGAAGGGAAGCTTACATGACGGCCGAGAAGTCGTCGTCCACCAGGATCATGCTGGCGGCCTCCTTGCTGACGTCTGTCCCCGTCTGCCCCATGGCGATGCCGATGTCTGCTGACTTCAGGGCGACCGCGTCGTTCACCCCATCCCCAGTCATGGCCACGATCGCCCCTGTCTCCTGCAGAGCCTTCGGAAAGAGGAGCCCCGGGGGGGCCTGCAGCCTGAGCACCTGCCTTCCAGACCCTTTTCCCCTGTCGCTCCTAGTCTCCCACCGCACCACAGCTGGGGCACCAGGTGAGCTGCGACCCTCTCAGCCTCAGCTTTTCCTTCTGCAAGGTGGGATCACAGCCCCTCCTTTTCAGGGCTGTGGTGAGCCCTAAACCAAGACCACAGAGGGGACAGTGCCAACAACAAAAACTGTCTGGCCACCTGCTTCTACAAGGATGAAGTCATTGGCCACTGCAGCCGCTGACCTTCCACACCTCCTGAAAGCTGCTCAGGGTGGAGATGGGGAATGAGGGAGAAACCCACAGAACAAGCTAGCTATTTTCAGGAGTGGATGTTAAGAGCCTCGATTCTTACATCCTTTCATATCCAGAAAAGCCCTAAAAAGTCATCAACAGAGACATCTGCCCCTCGTGACTAGCAGCAAGCCTCCACTAAAACGTGTGCTTGTCAGCACGTCACCAGAGTCGCATCTCTGGTGTCACAGAGTCCCTCCATCTGTCCTCCCCGCTTTGGGGTGGTTCCTCAGCGCTATCTGAGATGCTGTCTCTGGGCTATCGTCCTCATTCTGCCTCAAGTAAAACTTAACTCGCAACTCTCACAGGGTGCTTTTTTGTTTTCTTTCAATTGACAACCATCAACAAAGAATAATCAGCTTGTCCCCATGAATCCATGTCATGCTCAACAGGTATTAATATTTTCTTTGAAGAATGACTGGCACAGAGATTCACTCTGTAAAACTAAAAACACCCCAATAACACAAAAGAGAAAAACACAAGCATTAAAGAGCAACTTTTCAAAGCATCTGTGTGCAGGAAAAGCACACATCTGCAGGAGTCTCACTCTAGCCCTCTTGTTTATGATGCACCGTCGCACCAGCTCTCTCCTGGGCACTGCTGCACGCCAGGCAGCTGCCAAAGGCTTCATGGGCCTGGCTTCGTTTCACCCTCTCCTCTCCTGCCTGTGAATTAGCTGGTATTGCTCACATTCTCCCCAGTTTACAGATGAGGAAACTAAGGCCTGGAGTTAATACACCAATACAGGACTACACCAAGCAGCAGCAACTAACCAAGGCTGCGTTCCTCCCTTTGCACCACCCCGTTCCCACTCCCTGCCTTTGGTGGACACGGCACGGGGCCCGCCAAGTTCTCTCCCCAGAGGCCGGGGCAGCTGCCCTGGGGCCCCCGCTGGGCCACCCGTGAGCAGAGCCGCCACCCCTGCGAGCTGTGCCCCGAGGGACCAGAAGAGGCACATGACTGACCTTGATGATTTTGAGTTTGTGCTTTGGGCTGGTCCTGTAGAAGACAGACACCTGGAGCCAGAGACGGGGGGGACAGAGCATCAGCGCTGAGGACGTGGCAGCCCTGCACCCCACGCCCTGCCAGCGAGCCCTGGGGGGACACCACCTTCCCGACGCGCTCGGCCAGCTCGCTTTGCTCGACACTTTCCACCTCTTCCCCGGACATGGCGCTCAGCTTCCCGTTGCACAGACTGATGTTCCTTCCTGGAGTGGGGAGGGAACCGTCCCTTCTGAGGGCCTGGGACTGTGGTCCCTGCCCTCGGCCCTCGCTGCACCCGCCTGACGTCGGGCCCTGCCCCGGCCACTGGGAGAAACAAGGACAAAACCGCCGCCACTCCGGCTGGAGAGCACCTGCTGTGGTGTGCGTGCTCAGTCGTGTCTGACCCTGCGGCCCTGTGGACTGCAGCCCGCCAGGCTCCTTTGTCCATGGGATTTTTCAGGCAGGAATATTGGAGTGGGTTGCCATTCCTTTCTCCAGGGGATCTTGCTGACCCAGGGATCGAACCTGCGTCTCTTGCATCCCTGCACTGCAGGCTGATTCTTTACCCCTGGTGCCACCTGGGGAGCCTGCCCGCTATGGCATGTGACCTTAATTCCATCCTCAGAACAAACTGGCAACAAAGGCCTTATGATCCCCACTTTAGAGATGAGGAAACTGAGAGGGTGGTGGTTTTCCCAAGGTCATAGGGCAGGGACGTGCTAAGACTGGACCTGCCATGGTTCTTTCTGTCTGATTCCAGAGTCTGGGATCTTCCCCCAGTGTAAGGCTGCCTCAAGACAAGAGGGGGAAGAGAACCAAGGTGCGACACCCCACGCAGAAGTAACAGACACATAGGAGGAGGAGGGGGCTGGTCCTCTGCCGAGGCAGAGCCTGAGGGTCAGAGTGGCTCACTGGTTTGCTAAGGGCACAGGGCAGACTGGGTGTGCGCTGGCAGCGATGCGGCCCGTGCAGATGTGTCATCGTGGGCGGACGGACAGCCCGAGGACACACAAGCTTCTCAGTACGCACGGGGTCTTTCCCTCTTTGGGAGAACCTGCCAATGTTTGAGGGACAAACAACCACTCGGGCGGTGGGATGCAGGTCCTTGAACATCAGAAATCTCTCCTTAGCACGTGGAAGGCAGGCATGAACTCTGCTGACCAGGTCCCTCGAGGAGTAAGTGGTGGCAGTGACCCATACCGGAGAAGGCAATGGCACCCCACTCCAGTACTCTTGCCTGGAAAATCCCATGGATGGAGGAGCCTCAAGGGCTGCAGTCCATGGGGTCGCGGAGAGTCGGACATGACTAAGTGACTTCACTTTCAGTTTTCACTTTCATGCATTGGAGAAGGAAATGGCAACCCACTCCAATGTTCTTGCCTGGAGAATCCCAGGGATGGCAGAGCCTGGTGGGCTGCCGTCTATGGGGTCGCACAGAGTCGGGCACGACTGAAGCGACTTAGCAGCAGCAGCAGCAGTACGGGTCACCCATACCCTCCCCCTCTCCCCCCGGGTACCTATTGCCAAGGCTGTCTCCAGAGCATCTCCCGTTATCATTTTCACGGACAAGCCCGACTCCGAGAGAACCTGGACCGCTTCCTTCACGCCAGCCCTGGGAGGGTCGATGATTCCGATGAGACCCAGAAACGTCAGCTTCCCCAGCTCGGGCCCGGAGGCCAGGGCCAGCACTGTGGACAGAGCAGGAAAGTTCAGGAGATTTTGATCCCCAGTCGGCCCTGACCCCACCCCATCCACGAGGGGCTGGGGCGCTAAGTTCCTGGGCCACAGCAGGAAGGGAAGATATTCCCAGTGGTCCTCAGGCCCGTGCAGGGCAGCGGCTCTTGACGGCTCAGCCACGATGGAGAGCAGGGCCAGCGACATTGTGCCCCATGAGAAAGGGGACCCTGTCCACCGGCAGTGTCGTCCCAGCCCCAGCCCAAGGGGGGCGGCCAGGAGAACATCTGTGGGCTGACACACGGGACGTTTCTGAGAGCCTGCTGTCTCTCACTGCTCTGCCCTTCTCGGTCACTGCCGGCAGACTTGTGGGGGCAGCTACCAAGGTCACGAAAAGTGTGCGGGAGGAAGACAGGCGAGAAGACCGTGGTTCGGCAGCACCGAAGCCAGGCCCGGCTCGGGAGCGATGCTCTGAGGAGGGTGCGGTGAGAACTGACCTTACTGAGTCATCTTACTGATACTGCAGGGGGGCTGTGGCCAAGAAGTTTCAACTGTGACCCCTTGGTCATCAAACTGTGGGGGATGCAGGTGGGCGTGTACCAGTGGTGCTGGGGGCGTGTGCCAGTGATGCAGGGGGCATGTGCGGGGGATGCTGGGGGCATGTGCAGGGGATGCAGGGGGCGTGTGCTGGAGATGCAGGAGGCGTGTGCCAGAGATGCCGGGGCGTGTGCCGGGGAGGCAGGGGGTGTGTGCCAGATGCAGGGGGCGTGTGATTCAGGTGCCATGCCTCCTTTCCTACCTGCCCTGCTAAGCTCTGTCTCAGCAATCTGCCATATCCTCACCTTCAATACTTGTCAGCGAGCTACTAGCAATTTATAATTCCTGCCCCCTGCAAGAAAAAACTAAGGCAGTTGAAACCAATATAGCAAACCAACGCTGCTCAGTTTCCCCTGAGGGAGTACACATGTTCCAGAGTGTTTTAGACACTTTCTCTGGTAACAGACAGGCTGGCACATGACAGCAGGAAGTGAAAGGTTTAATGTTCAGCCCATCAGGGAAGGCGTTGGCTCTGGTGCAGCAAGCTGGAAATGGCCAAGAAATGAAATGTCTGTTCACTTACAAGAACCTTGGTTTTTCCTGACAGCAAGCCATGAGCAAGAAGACCAGTCGGGAAAATCAACGTTTCTGGGGCGGCCCATTCATGTGGACCTCAGGACCTCTCCTCGCACACATGAGGTACATCTGGGTTAACAGTGTCATCTGGCGGCTAGGATGTGGGGGGCAGCCTATGTTTCATCTGCCCAGGAAGGCTCACCCTGGCTCTGCCCCCATCAGCGCCCCACCTGATGCCCCTCTGATCATTACTGTGTTGACCAGGGACCCTGCATTACTACACTTGAGAAGTCAGTGTCATGTGCAGACTCAGCGCGGGGCTGGGAACACAGCCACTGACCTCGCAGGCCCAGGGATCCCATCTTCTTCTCCTCCTGCTGGCAGAAGGCTCGCTGCTGGGGCGTCAGCGGCAGGGGGATGCCCCCGTGGTTGTACGTGGCGCAGTAACGAATCACCTCCTCAAAAGCCCCCTTCATGAAGTACGTATCTTCCCGCTCCTTGGAAAATACAGAGGGAAAAACAGCGGTCACTGCCTGCTTCAGCTCCTGGTGACCATCACCTCATCCACTCAGAGGTGTTCACAGTGGGGTCACTGATCTGTTTCAGTTAACGATGATGGTCCGGGATAAATGACCCCACTGGAAAGAGAAGTTACAGGAAATCCACGTGATGGAACCACACGCAGCCCAGAGAGGACTGACCTGTGACCTGGACACCCGCCCCCTGCATCAGGGCTCCTGGTCAATGTCGCTCAGAACATCCACATGTTTCATGAACTGGTCACATCCCAGCTTTTACATGTGTGACTGACTCCTAGGTGTCCAATTCAGGGAGACTTCCGAGCGAGGGAGGCACCATGAACTTGGCTTATGAGGATGAACCCAAACGAGCAGCTGACCTTTTCTGCTGTGTCTCTTAAGCTCCGTCTCCCTAGACTGTAAGCTCCAGGCGGCAGGTGCCTTTGTCAGTATGACCCCCAGCCCTAGCACAGCGCCCACTTACTCATGGTAGACAGTGAAGGAACTTGTATGCACTGACGCGGAAAGCTGTCCAAGACATCATTTAAGGGAAAAGAACAAATTACACACACTATACACAGCATGACCTTCTTTAGAAACTACCACCCCACATATTGCTACCTGCACCTGTAGACTCTGGGAGGCTCTATCTCTGACTGCTGCTGAGGGGCATAGTGGGAATGGGGGTGGGCAGAGAGAGAAAAGGGGCAGGATTATCAGAAGGTTCCACGTTTTAAGTCACATTTCTGTCATTTTTTTTTTCAATGAAAATATATTATCATTGCCTTTGGGGGAAAATAAGATTTGAAGGTATTACAACATTGAAAAAAGCCCAGAACATCTCTTAAGCACCAGGAATCTGTATTATACCCGTCCACTCATGGCAAAGACTTGGGGAAAAAAAAAAAAAAAGACTTGGGAAAAGTTGGCCGAGCTGCCCGCCACTGTGAATGAGATGGAAAATCTCAGCATAGACAAGACGTGACAGGTTCCAGCAAGAGCAGAAAGTTTGGAGAAAAAGGTGGAAGGCAATAAAAATCTTTTTAAAGAGAAAGAAAAGTTTTTTTCTCTCAGTAGAAGATCTGAAAAGCCACAGAAAATTTTTTTTAAAAAGGAGAGGGGGAAGATAGGGTGGGCTATCCCACCCAGGGATAGCTGGTAAGAGGTTGGTACATATTCCCCTTGGTGGCTTAGAATATATATGTGCACATACGTGTGAGGTCATCCATCTATGGTGGACACTAGGGGGTGCGTCCCGGATCCCCCTTAAGGACCAAGGATCATTCCCCCATTGCAACATGAGCTCTTATGTGTAAAGAACCCAGCATGACAGGAATGTGACTAAAGGATCCCAAGTTAGCAACAGGGTCAGCGTCATCCATAGGAACCTGTAGTCACTGTGGCAGTAATTACTCATTCACTGTACTGCAGGCCATTGAGTCTCATATGAGAACTTGCATCAGAATCCCCAGCAAACACAGACGACTGGATTCCACCCCTGGAATATCTCATTCAGTGAGTCTGGGGTACAGCCTGAGGATCTGCATTTCGAACAAATTTCAAGGAGATGCTGCTGCTGGCCCAGGACCCCACGTTGAGGACCAGAGATTCAGATGACAATCTGAAAAGCGGTCCCAAGATAATCAGAGCTTTCATCACCACCAACTGTATTTTCACGTCTTCGGATGTCATAGAAGCAGCTGGGAACTTGAAACTCATCTGACCTCTGCATTTTGCTTTGCTGGGGTGGCGGGAGGGACTGGAAGGGGACAGAGAGGCAACCTCACCTCATTCTTGGAGCTGCATTGAACTGCCATCCACTTCTGTTCCGAACTGAATGGGATCTCTTTCTTTCGTACGTATGAATCTTTAATATCTCCTAAGTCCATCTGGGGTAATAAATGGGATGTTTTTGGTGAGTCATCCTAAACCAATCTCTATGCAAAGCTCGGTCCATTTAAATTATTCATTATTCAAACCACCTCGGGCAGATGAGAAATCCAAGCATTTAGCTCACAGAGAAAGGCCATTTGCTGAAAGGTCATTTGCTTTTAAACGTCCCACCAGGAAAAAAAAAATCTCTCTTTCATCTCAGAGGCAGAGCTAGATGGTCTGCTCATAGCTGGAACCTGTGGGGTTTCTGCCAGGAGGAATGTTTCATACTTGAAGAGGTGGCAGAAGGAGCCTCTGGGAGTGGGTGCCGGTGATCACCCCGGGGGTCCCTGCCAGGCCTGACATTCAATCGATCTTCGATGCCTTTCAGGCCAGTTCCTGGACAGATCTGAGCCTCCACTTCCCCAGATGTAAACCAACCGTAATGCATCCCACTGCCCACTCAAGGGGTCAGAAAGGGTCCTTAGGGGGTGAAAAAACCTAGTCCTTTTATGTATAATAAAGCACAGAAGAAAACACATACAGTATAGGAACAGACATAGAGTACATCTGTGATATTAAATACCTCTACACCTGCCTGTGTTAGCCATTCAGTCGTGTCCGACTCTTTGCAACCCCATGACTGCAGCCCACCAGGCTCCTCTGTCCATGGGGTTCTCCAGCCAAGAGTACTGGAATGGGCTGCCCTGCCCTCCTCCAGGGGCTCTTCCTGACCCAGGGATGGAACCCGGGTCTCCCACACTGCAGGCAGACTCTTTACTGTCTGAACTGCCGGGGAAGGGTGGCCGGAACCTCCCCGGTGGCTCAGTGGTTAGGACTTCACCTTTCAAAGAAGGGGGTGTGGGTTCCATTTCTGACTGGGGAGCCAAGAACTCACATACCTCGAGGCCAAAAAACCAAAACATAAAACAGAAGCAATACTGTAACAAATTCAATGAAGACTTCAAAAATGGTCCATGTTAAAAAAAAAAAAAAAATCTCATGGAGGGAGTGATTAGGGAAAAAACACCTAAAAAGGCTCCTAAGAGGGTGCTTATTTAACTTATATGCAGAGTACATCATGCGAAATGCTGGACTGGATGAAACATAAGCTGGGATCAAGATTTCTGGGAGAAATATCAATAATCTCAGATATGCAGATGATACCACCCTTACGGCAGAAAGGGAAGAAGAGCTAAAGAGCCTCTTGATGAAAGTGAAAGAAGAAAGCGAAAAAGTTGGCTTAAAGCTCAACATTCAAAAAATTATGATCATGAAAAAAAAAATTACCATCATGGCATCTGGTCCTATCACTTCATGGCAAATAGATGGGGAAACAATGGAAACAGTGAGAGACTTTATTTTGGGGGGCTCCAAAATCACTGCAGATGATAACTGCAGCCATGAAATTAAAAGACGCTCCTTGGAAGAAAAGTTATGACCAACCTAGACAGCATATTAAAAAGCAGACATGTTACTTTGCTGACAAAGGTCCATCTAGTCAAACCTATGGTTTTTCCAGAAGTCATGTATGGATATGAGAGTTGGACCATAAAGAAAGTTAAGCACCGAAGATTTGATGCTTTTGAACTGTGGTGTTGGAGAAGACTCTTGAGAGTCTCTTGGACTGCAAGGAGATCCAACTAGTCCATCCTAAAGGAAATCAGTCCTGAATATTCATTGGAAGGACTGATGCTGCAGCTGAAACTCCAACACTTTGGCCACCTGATGCAAAGAACTGACATTTGAAAAGACCCTGATGCTGGGAAAGACTGAAAGCAGGAGAGGAAGGGGACGAAAGAGGATGAGATGCTTGGATGGCATCACCAATTCAATGGATATGAGTTTGAATAAACTCCGGGAGTTGGTGATGGACAGGGAGGCCTGGCATGCTGCAGTCCATGAGGTCGCAAAGGGTCGGACACGACTGAGTGACTGAACTGAACTGAAGAGGGTGTCATGGGTTGCATGTGTCCCTAAAGACCCACTGAAAATCTAACTCCCCAGGGCCTGTGATGGGTTCTGATGTAGAAATAAGGTCTCTGCAGGTGTGACAATATTAAGACGAGGTCATTGGGGGAGCCGATTCCAGTATGATTGGTGTCCTTTAAGGAAGAGGACACGGCCATGTGAGAACCTGCCTCACTCAGATAGGACCTTGAATCCCGCTACTAATCCAGCTCCCAGTGAAAGGACTGCCCACGCGGATAGCACAGACCTCCTACCTTCATTGCCAGGGCCACCAAGGCACCCTCCGTTGGCTGCCCCATCACGGCATTTTTTCTGATGATGGCGTTGTTGGCGACGCAGCCGGCCTGCAAGGCGGGGGTGGGGGGGTTTCTGAAGGTCGTTTGTTAGTATTTGGAGCTGCACCCGTCGGGGTCCCAGGTGCACTCAGGCATGTGGAAAGGTCCAGCCCTGAAGGCTTGACCCGTTTTCAGGGCTGGGCTGGGCTGGAAGGGAGGGACGAATTTACTCTTCAAAATGTGCCAGAATCTCCACTCAGCAAAAGTCCTATAGTAAACACTGGGTTGACCAGAATGTTTGTTCAGGTTTTTCCATTACATTTGAACGTACTTTTCGGCCAACCCAATAATTTACTGACTCAGCTGAATGCTGGCTGTCACAAAGCCATCCGGAGGACTGAAGTGGGAAGGCAGGCAGACTGGGGGTCAAGCGTGTGGGGGGATGCGAGTCCCCGCTGACGGGGCACGGGCCTTCTGTGCCCGTGGGTGATGAAGGGTCCTGGGATCAGACTGTGGTGACCACCTCGCAGACACACTGCCACCCACTGAACTGTACTCTCTGCAGCAGTGAATTCTGTGGCAGGTGATCTATAGCTCAATTTAAAATAACAACTGAAAAAGCAGTAGAAACAGCTAAGGAAAGAACAAGGGGGTGAATACAGGGGGTGTGAGGGGTGGGAGCTAGCAGGGCCTCCCAGTTCTTCCCTGACCTCCCACCTCTCCATCTCTATCTGGACTGTTTCAATAACCTGACCCCTGGGGAGTGGCCCAGTTGTCCCCAAGAACCAGTTGGTCTAACTGCTGTCTCTTTCTGCAGACTGAATCCTCATCAGTTCTGTTTAAGATGCGTGTTTATTTCCACAGTGGCACTGTTGACGCTTACCTCCACTAATTTCCCCACCGAGACGTTGGAAAACTGCTTAATGACTTCCTTGGAGGGTAAAAGGCAGACAGTCCCATTGCCGTTGTAGCCAACTCCGCTGACCTGCAGGGCAAAACCGCAGAAAGGGGTGTCCCTGGGAGGCAAGGAGACACTCCCCTGGCTGACCCGTATCTCTTTTCTGGGGCGGAGGGTCCACCCTTGAGGACATGGTCCCACCATGAGTAAGGCTTCAAGCATGACTGTGTCCCCTGCAGAACTAAGTATTCATCAGATACCCAGTGCACTTCAGTATCGCAACAGGGTGTCTTGCAGTCAGTAAAAACTATGGCTGTGAAAATCAAGTAGTAGCATATAAGACTGCTTATGTTCTAGAATAGTGGTGGACAAGCTTGTTTTTATAGAGCCAGACAGCAAATGTTTTAGCCTTTGCAGCCCATGCAATCTGAGTTGCAATTACTCAGTGGTTGGCATGCGAAAGGAACCACGGACAACGTGCAAACCACTAGGGTGTAGCATCATGCCAGCCAGAGGGTAGCTGCCTTCCATCACTCATGTTCTTGCTATTTGTATTAATGGCAAGGAAACTGTCCAATAACCCACATTTATGTCTTCCTTATTGTTTTCTGGAAGACTTTGTGTGCTTTCTCTGAGAAGATAAAGGTCTGGCAGGGCACTCCTTGGTCTCGAACCTAATGAATTCATATGGACTCACCTCGGCATGGAGCCCATCGGACGTTACGAGTTGGGTGACAGTCATTTCGTTGGCAGTCAGAGTCCCCGTCTTATCGGAACAGATGACGTTGCAGCAACCTGGCCCAGGAAGATGTCAGAGTTGATGGGAGAGAGAAGTCATCACCATCAACTTTCAGCCTTATGAAACACCCAGGTTAAATTATCATTGCACCAAGAAGCACGTTCAGTCCGATTTGTAATAATTCAACCAGCGGGAGCTCCTTACCTAAGGTCTCCACGATCGGCAGCTTCTTCACAATGACTCGCTTCCGGGCCATGCGCAGCACTCCCAGGACCAGTGTAACCGTGACGACGATGGGCAGACCCTCAGGGATGGCGGCCACAGCCAGGCTTGATGGAAAAGGCCAGACAGGTCACCTTTAACATGCACTTAATGTGATGTGAATCCCAACTGGCGTTGACCACGTGTTTACCCGGTGAAGCTCACCTGTGGTTTCTCCACCTCTCAGTTCTATTCTCTGCTCCCAATCCCATGATCCACCTGCCTCCTTCTTCAGTGTCCACTGCTCTGAGCTTTCCCCCTGCAAAACCCTATTCTTCTATCATTCATCCACACTTTAGTGTGAATTAGTCTGTCCAACATTTTGCCTGTTTAAGTACTTTCACATTTAAATTGTTGCTATTATAAAAGTCTTGGACCCTTGAAAGAAATTTCCAGAATCACACAATAAGTGGACTTTTTGGGTTCAGAAAGTCCCTGGGTTAATGGTTTAGACAGTTTCTGTGAGAAAACCAGACAAGGAAATGAAAATTGGGGGAGATGACGTAACACAGTGATGCCTTTGCCTAGCTTAGCAAGTTGTTTTGGTGTCTGCTCACTTCCTTAGGACCCCCTCCTCACTCTTTCTGTACCACGTGGCCCTGCCCTCCACAGCTGATTGGATTAGAGGAGAGCATGTGACTCAAGTTGAACCAATGAGCTCCTCCTTGGGAATCTTCACTGGAACAGCACAGAACCCCCTTCCTGTGGGCAGTGTTGTCTTGCCAGTGACCTCAGACCGATGGGGGAGGCTGGAGGGGAGCAGACTGCAGAGCTGTACAGTGAGCGTCACCACACCACACCCCAATGGGGCTCACTCTTTGCACAGCAGAGGCCTGCAGGTAGTCAGTAAATATTTGCTGAACACACAGGCATGAGTGAATACATGGCAAGTGCAAGAGCCCAGACACACCCTGGCCTCACACATACTGAGCGCTCTACACAGGTGTTTCATAACCAGAAAGCCTGGCTGATGATGTCCATCCAACCAAAGCCACACACGGCTACAATATTTCATCAAATCTGAGGTGCTGTTGATTAGAAAGGGCACCATTATCTTCTGCATCACTAAAGAAAGGAAAAATACTGCCCATTAACCAACGACACGGTGCTTTCTATCATCTCACTTGTGAGAAGCAGTCTGACTGCAGAGAAGGTAAAAAGTGAACAAGAGTGTGCATCTCAGAAGCGAAGAAATATGGTATATGAACGGTGACCTTTTACCCGGAGACAAAGACGCATTCAGCGGTAAGTTATATAAACCAAGGTGACAGTTTGGTCAAGAGACTGTGCCTGGTTTCTATGGTGACAGCAAGAAGGCTTCCTTGGCTTTATGGCATGGGCTGACAAGACCAGCTAAGCAAACATTTGCAAAGGGTTATTGCGGGCCCTTCCCTCCTACATGGCACGGGAAGGACATTGTGTGTGTCTGGGTACTTTCGTCATAATAAAAAAATTAATTGGCAAACTAATAAAGATTAGACTAGATCAGGAAAAGCAAGTGGACCTTGGCTCATACTGAAGGTCCCTTGCAGCAGAGGGAAGTTTTTAAAAGGATGATTCTCGGGTTATTTATTTTGGAGACTCTTGCACACTGGCTATCTTGCCATTTCTACCTTATGATTGAGAGACCCTGAGTGATTTCACTTCCGCTAAAAACTGAAGAGTCTTGGGGCTTCCCTCGCCCTGTCCTCCATACCTCTGCCCTGCCAGTCCTCATCCCATGGGTCCAGTGGCTGAGACTCCGGGCTCCCAATGCAGGGGCCCCGGGTTTGGTCCCTGATCAGAGAACTAAATCTCACAAGCTGCAACTAAGAGTTCACATGCTGCAGCTAGGAGACCCGGCACAGCCTAATAAATAAGTATTCAAAACAAAACAAAACTGAAGAGCCTCATTTTTTCCAAGTCACAAGTGAAATAAAAAGAGTTGGTTTTCTTTAGAGTTTACCGGAGATAGAGTGTGATGAATGGAGTGAAAGGAGCTGTTAAGACCAGAAATCAGAAATAACCTTGGGGAGGGACTTCCCTAGTGGTCCAGTGGCTAAGACTCCACACTCCCAATGCTAGAGTCCTGGGTTCGATCCCTGGTCAGGGAACTAAGACTTGGTACAGCTAAATAAATAAATAAATATTAAAAAACAAATCACCCTGGGGAGTTGGGGTGGACACAGGAGCCTATTCTCTTACAGACCTGGAACTATTTAACAGTCTTTTTGGCTCATGGAACTTTCCATGGTTGATGACATGAGTCAGGACGCATCCTCACATGGAGGAGGTTCTCATTCATCATGGTCTGAAGGCTCTGCTTATTCTGGGAGCCCCTCATGGCTGAGGCTCACCCTCTGCCCCCACCCCAGCCTCTGAAAGACCTAGTCACCTGAGCCCCCTTTCCAGCGCCTAGCCTGCTCCCCGGCCCCACTTCTTGCTGGAGTCCCAGCCAGGGTGGTTGCAGCCACAGCCTCACTTCTCAGACTGACGCTTCCTGAACCAACAGCATCCCAAGGCAATGGGATGTTAGGAATTCAGGGTCT
This sequence comes from Muntiacus reevesi, assembly GCF_963930625.1. NCBI lineage: Eukaryota > Metazoa > Chordata > Mammalia > Artiodactyla > Cervidae > Muntiacus > Muntiacus reevesi. Next base: position 224,107,319 of record NC_089250.1, on the reverse strand, counting down.
CCCAGCCTCCCCACCCCCTAGCCTGAGTCACAGTCCCTGCAATCTGTTTGGGACAAGCTCTCCCAGGGACCCTCATGTGGTGAGGTTAGTTACGCTCAAGTCCAAGGCCCCCAGCTCTACAGCGTCCTCCTCTTCCGGGAAGCCCTGCCCTCGCCTCCAACTCCACCGTCCACAGCGAGGCCAGCAGCGCACTCCCCTGCTCCCTCCTCCCGCACCTCGGAACACGCTGGGGTTCATGCCTCCCACCACCTCCCCGCTCCAAAGAAGAGCAGAGATGGCCTGGAGAAGGGTTCTGAGGATGTGATCAGGCTCTGGAGGAAATGGCGCCCATGAAGTCCCATGTGATCAGCCCCCAAGTGACCCGCCCCCCCCCGACCCCATCCGGTCTCATCCCTCAGCCAGCTGCACCTCCTTCTGAGTTCCATGGATAAGCCAGGCTTGCTCCCTCCTCACTTCTGCCCTGCCAGTCCCCTGCTGCCGTTCCCCTGTCTGAACGCCCGCCCTTCCCATCCCCAGCAGGTCCGCATCGCTCCAGCTTCAACTCCTCGGAGAAACCTTCAGCCGCCTTTTCTGGGGACACCCCTTCCGATCTCCCCATTTTATCCCTCTCTCAGCTGTCTTCTTCACAGTACTGATCAGAAGTTGTGATTATTTTGCTAACATTCATTTAAATTGTTCACGTTTACTTTCCCTGCCAGCCTGCACTCCAAGGTCCAGCTCCAACAGCACCGGACAAGGCAAGTACACAGTAAACAGTTGTTCAACAAACTTGCACAGGGCAAGTCAACAAGCCAGCTGCCAGGACCACAGGAAGCAGGGGCAGGAGGCGAGTCCCTGTCCTGCCTGGGTGGTGGCCGGGTCCTGCTGGCTTTGGAGCAGAATGCACGGGGTTGGCAGTCTGTCTCCTCCACTCCTGGAATCCTGTAACTGTGGGCAAGTGTGCTGGCCTAAGCTTCAGCTTCTCCATCTGTGAAATGGAGACCTGCCCCGTGGAGTGGTCCATGATGAACAAGGCCATGTGTTCCTCCAGAGCCCCACCCCTCCTCAACCCTGGCTGTGCCCCCTTCACTCTCCTGAAGATTCTAGAACCAACTCACTGAGTGGACTCAACATTCAGACACCGACACCAGGAAAAACGGCCACCGAAAGCTCTGGGTTCTGTTTGCCTTTATACCATTTAGGGTGCACACAGCTCAGGAGACAGTCAGGCCACCCGAGTCAACTTGAGATCGTGACTTTGTCTATTCAAAAGAACACCTTGGGGGACTTCCCTGCTGGTCCAGTGGCTAAGACTCCATGCTCCCAGTGCAAGGGAACCGGGTTCTATCCCTGGTCAGGGACCTAGACCCCACGTGGTACAACTAAAGATCCCACATGCTGCAACGCAGCCACAGTGCAGCCAGATAAATTAAAAATAAGTACTTAAAGAAAAAAACCCTAAAAAAAAATCATCATTGAATACTTCTGTAATAGGACACACACCTGCCCACAGGTGGACTTTGCCTGCCTGCCTCTCAATGCACACAGTGCTCCATGATTTAAAAAGAGGCATTTGGAATGTTAAAAGACCCATACCGGAATCTCTTCCTGCTGCAAACTGCCAGGTAATGGTGTCCATTTATTTATACACAGATGGACTTGACCAAGTACCAGAGACGTGTGCATTCCGCCCCCAATGTAAGGTTTTCCTGCCTACACTGGCCAGCACCCCACGGCCTCCACACTTCACACTGGACACCCCGTTCACTGGGAGGGGCGTCACTGTCATTTACTATAATGGCAGTTCCAACTCAGCTGTTTGCAAACAGTTTCCTTTTTTTTGTATAAATTAGAAAGGCTCCAAGGGTCCTTGTAATAACAACTTTCTTAATTACCTGCTGTTTTCTTTAAGATGTAATTCACATATCATAAAACTCGCCCTTCTAAAGTATACAATCCAATGGTTTTTAGTATATTCAGAGTTGTATAACCATCACCATAATCACTTTTAGAACCTCTTAATCACCCTCTAAAGAACTCCCATAACTGTTGTGGTCCCTCTTTATTTCCTGACCTCATCTCCTGGCAGGCACTTTTTCTGTCTGTATGGATTTACCTATTTGGGGCATTTCATAAAAACAAAGGGCTTCCCTGATAGTTCAGTTGGTAAAGAATCCACTTGCAATGCAGGAGACCCCGGTTCAATTCCTGGGTCGGGAAGATCTGCTGAAGAAGGGATAGACTATTCACTCCATTATTCTTGGGCTTCCCTGATAGCTCAGTGGGTAAAGAATCTGCCTGCAATGCAGGAGACCCCAGTTCGATTCCTGGGTCAGGAAGATCCCCTGGAGAAGGGATAGGCTACCCACTCTGGTATTCTTGGGCTTCCCTTGTGGCTCAGCTGGTAAAGAATCCACCTGCAGTGTGGGAGACCTGGGTTGGATCCCCTGGAGAAGGGAAAGGCTACCCACTACCCACTCCAGTGTTTGACTTTCACTTCACTTCATAAAAACAGAGTCATAGCATGTGGCCATTTGTGTCTGGTATCCTGCTCTTAGGGCTTCTCAGGTAGATCAGTACTAACGAATCTGCCTGCCAATGAGGAGATGGGGGTTCAATCCTTGGGTCGGGAAGATCCCTTGGAGGAGGAAATGGCAACCGACTCCAGTATTCTAGCATGAAAAATCCCATGGACAGAAGAGCCTGGCGGGCTACAGTCCATGGGGTCACAAAGAGTCAGACATGACAGCAAGCGCCATACATTTGCCCTCCTCTTAGCCTCATGCTTCTATGGCAACCACCCTGTATCAAATGCAGTGCTTCACTTTGTTTTGTGGCTGAATAATAATCCACTGTGTGTTGCTTATCTGTCCATTAATTGATGAGCATCTAAGTTTGTTTCCATCATGGGTTTGATGTACTAAGTATAAATTTTTGCTCACCAACATTAAATATTTGATAAATATTAAAATAATTTCCCACATATCACCTTTGGAAGTGGTCAAACAGGAGATGGCAAGAATGAACATCAACATTTTAAGAATCAGTGACCGAATGGACAAGAATGGGCAAATTAATTCAGATAACCATTATATCTACTACTGTGGGCAAGAATCCCTTAGTAGACATGGAGTAGCCCTCATAGTCAACCACAGAGTCCAAAATGAAGTACATGGGTGGCAATCTCAAAAATGACAGAAAGACCTTGGTTCACTTCCAAGGCAAACCATTCAATATCACAGTAATCCAAGTCTATGCCCCAAAAACTAATGCTAAAGAAGTGGAAGTTGCATGGTTCTGTGAAGACCTACAAGATCTTCTAGAACTAACACCAAAAAAACAAAAAAAGATGTCCTTTTCCTCACAGGGGACTGGAACGCATAAGCAGAAACTCAAGAGATACCTGGAGTAACAAGCAAGTTTGGCCTTGGAGTACAAAATGAAGCAGAGCAAAGGTTAACAGTTTTGCCAAGAAAATGCACTGATCATAGCAAACACCCTCTTCCAACAATACAAAAGACGACTCTACACATGGACATCACCAGATGGTCAGTACTGGAATCAGATTGATTATATTCTTTGCTGAAGATGGAGAAGCTCTATACAATCAGCAAAAACAGGACCAGGAGCTGACTGTGCCTCAGATCATGAACTCCTCATTGCTAAATTCACTCAATTTGAAGAAAGCAGGGAAAACCACTAGGCCATTCAGGTTTGACCTAAATCAGAACCCTTATGATTATACAGTGGAAGAGAACTCCATAACTGTTGGGGTCAAATATATTCAAGGGATTAGACCTGGTAGACATAATACCTGAAGAACTATGGACACAGGGTTGCAACATTGTATAGGAGGTGGATCAAAACCATTCCCAAGAATAAGAAATGCAAGAAGGCAAAATGGTTGTCTGAGAAGGCCCTACAAATAGTTGAGAAAAGAAGAGAAGTGAAAGGCAAAGTAGAAAAGGAAAGATATATCCATCTGAATGCAGAGTTCCAAAGAATAGCAAAGAAAGATAAGAAAGCCTTCTTAAGTGAACAATGCGAAGAAATAGAGGAAAACAACAGAATGGCAAAGACTAGAGATCTCTTCAAGGAAATTAGAGATACCAAAGGAACATTTCATGCAAAGATAGGCACAATAAAGGACAGAAATGGTATAGACCTAACAGAAGCAGAAGATATTAAGACAAGGTGGCAAGAAGAAGAACTGTACAAAAAAGGTCTTAATGACTCAGATAACCATGATGGTGTGATCACTCACCTAGAGCCAGACATCCTGGAGTGTGAAGTCAAGTGGGCCTTAGGAAGCATCACTCTGAACAAAGTTAGTGGAGGTGATGGAATTTCAGCTAAGCTATTTCAAACCCTAAAAGATGATGATGTTAAACTGATGTACTCAATATGCCAGCAAATTTGGAAAACTCAGCAGTGGTCATGGGACTGGAAAAGGTATATATATTGGATTTCATTCCAAACCCAAAGGGCAATGCCAAAGAATGTTCAGACTACCGCACAATTGCATTCATTTCACATGCTAGCAAGGTAATTCTCAAAATCCTTCAAGCTAGGCTTTAGAAGTACATGAACCAAGAACTTCCAGATGTATAAGCTGGATTTAGAAAAGGCAGAGGAACCAGAGGTCAAATTGCCAATATCTGCTGAATCATTGAAAAAGCAAAGGAATTCCAGGAAAACATCTACTTCTGCTTCATTGACTATGCTAAAGCCTTTGATTGTGTGGATCACAACAAACAGTGGAAAATTCTTAAGGAGATGGGAATACCAGATCCGCCTTACCTGCCTCCTGAGAAACCTGTATGCAGATCAAGAAGCAACAGGTACAATCAGATATGGAATGAGTTGGTACAAAATTGGAAAAGGAGTATGTCAAGACCATATATTGTCACTCTGCTTATTTAACCTATGTGCAGAGTACATCTTGCAAAATGCCAAGCTGGATAAAACACAAGCTGGAATCAAGAATGCCAGGAGAAATATCAATAACCTCAGATATGCAAATGATACCACCCTAATGGCAGAAAGCCAAGAGGAACTAAAGAGCCTCTTAATGAAGGTGAAAGAGGAGAGTGAAAAAGTTGGCTTAAAACTCAACATTCAAAAAATGAAGATCAGGCCATCTGGTCCCATTACTTCATGGCAAATAGATGGGTGAAAAAATGGAAACAGTGACAAATTTTACTTTCTTGGGCTCTAAAATCACTGAAGACAGTGACTGCAGCCACAAAATTAAAAGACACTTGCTCCTTGGAAGAAAAGCTATGATAAGCCTAGATAGCATATTAAGAAGTAGAGACATCACTTTGCCGACAAAGGTCTGTATAATCAAAGCTATGTTTTTTTTCCAGTAGTCATGTATGGATGTGACAGGTGGGCCATAAGGAAGCTTGAGTGCTGAAGACTTGATACTTTTGATACTTTTGAACTGTGGTGTTGGAGAAGACTCTTGAGAGTACCTTGGAGATCAAGGAGATCAAACCAGTCAATCCTAAAGGAAATCAACCCTGAATATTCATTGGAAGGACTGATGCTGAAGCTCTAATACTTAGGCTACCTGATGCGAAGAGCTGACTCACTGGAAAAGACCCTGATGCTGGGAGAGACTGAGGGCAGGAGGAGAAGGGGAGACAGAGGATGAGATGGTTGGATGGCATCACCGACTCCGTGGACATGAGTTTGAGCAAACTATGGGAAACAGTGAAGGACAGGGGAGCCTGGCGTGCTGCTGTCCATGGGGTTGCAAAGAGTTAGACACAACTGAGAGACTGAACAACAACATATCACCTGAGCCATCTTATAGACAACACAAGGTGGGGGTTCCACCCTGTGGAAACCAAGAAGGGCCTGAAGTGGCTGCTTCACATCCCAGATCACCAGTTTCCCCTCTGCTGGGACAAGCCTGTGTCCCTAAGCAACCATGGAAAAGCTGTGGCAACTTCACAGAACTCACCTCCCCCTGCCTGCCTCTGCTCCTCCAGTGGAACCTGGGGTGGGATGGTCGCTTATGAGCATCACCAGGTCGGGGAAGGCAGATTCCCCGGGCTTAAAGCGCAGACCCCAATTCCGCTCCCTGCCATCAGCCGTGTGGCCTGGGCTACATGTCTTCTGTCCTCTCTTGCAGCCGCCTCCATAAACCAAGGGCCGAGTTCCAAACACTAATTAAAACACGCACCCACCTTGTGCTCAGTCTGGCTGCAGGCACCTGCAAGGGGCACCAGGGCATCCTCACCGCACCCCTAGGAGGGTTGATGTCACCCCCATTTACAGAGGAGGACACAGAGAACCAGAAAGTGAAGATGCTTGCCTGGGGTGACCCAGCTAGCAAGTGGCAAAGTGTTGGTCGCTCAGCCGTGTCCAACTCTTTGTGACCCCATGGACTGTAGCCCACCAGGCTCCTCTGTCCATGAGATTTCCCAGGCGAGAATACTGGAGTGGGTAGCCATTCCCTTCTTCAGGGGATCTTCCCAACTAGGGATCAAACCTGGGTCTACTGCTTTGTAGGCAGATTCTTTACTGTCCGAGCCACCAAGGAAGCCAGCAAGTGGCAAAGGCAGAAACTAAACTGGGCAGGCTGGCTCTCAGTTCAGTTCAGTTCAGTTGCTCAGTTGTGTCTGACTCTTTGTGACCCCATGGACTGCAGCACGCCAGGCCTCCCTGTCCACCAACTCCTGGAGTTTACTCAAACTCACATCCATTGAGTTGGTGATGCCATCCAACCATCTCATCCTCTGTCGTCCCCTCCTCCTCCCGCCTTCAATCCTTCCACTCATTTGAAAAGATCCTGATGCTGGAAAGGATTGAAGGCTGGCTCTGGAGTCCACATTTAGCCAGGAAGACATAAACTCATGGCTCAGGGGGACAAGGATGAGGAGCTGTCATTCCTTTTTCTGACGTTCGTTGGACACCCCCACCCACCAGACAATGCATTGCAGGGAGACTGAGGCCTGGAGGGGAGGGGCTGCATCTGCCCCACACCGTTCTTGCCCTCCTAACTCCCCACCTTCTCTTGTTGCACAGATGAGGGGCAATGGCCCAGCACCCTTACCTGACCCCGATGGTGAACATGCTGAGCAGGTGTTTCCCTTGCAGCCAGCCAGTGAACATGATCAGGCCTGGGAGGAGATGGAAACACACACATAAGTACATATACACACATGTATGTTTATACACACACACACACACACACACACACCCATGTGTGTGTGTGTATATATATATATATATATATATATATATATATACATACAGGCTTAAGGAGAAGAGGACGGCAGAGGATGGGATGGTTAGACAGCATCACCGACTCAATGGACATGAATTTGAGCAAACTCTGGGAGATAATGGACAGGGAAGCCTGGTGTGCTGCAGTCCATGGGGTCGCAAAGAGTCAGATGTGACTTAGCGACTGAACAACAGCAACAAAATGTTTACACACGCACGCACACACCCATCCACACACACAAACAAGTACGTTCTTCAACATCCGAAGGCATTCCAATCTTTCTTAGTGTTTATGGGAATACAGACACAGGACAATTATGAATAACTTCAAACACTTTTAATCTCTCCCATTTTTAAGGAAGAAACTCTCCTGCTTACGAAAGAGGATGGTTTTCCTTTTTCAGGAAAGGATCAAGTCAGTTCAAGTAAATGAAAGAAACAGTCACCCAGTTTATCTGGGGTTGCTTGTAACATTTCTGTGCTATTTCAGAAGTTTCCCACAGGCTGTATGTTCCTAGGACTTGCCCCAAGGTGTCTGATGTGACCAACGACAGCCGCTCCCCTGATGGACTCATGAGCTGCTCTCTCTTAACTGACTTTATTCTGTATTTTTGTGATTAAAGACATCCCTTATCCCATTTTTCTCTTTCATCAATTGTTGACCCAGTATTTAAACACCAGGCTGTGTTAGACATGGGGTATGTGGACAGTCAGAGATGGAGCCTCCAGGTAAAGAAGTGGATGACTCATGCTGGGGCCTATGAAAGCTCTGAGATGTTCTGGCAATGGGGGAAAGTTCAGGGTCCGCCAGGCATGGCCTCAGTTTGCTCATCTGTAAAGTGGGGGAAATGACCACATCTTCCTCATGGGCTTGTTTTAGGATTTAAGATGTAACAATGCACTTGGAGATCTCAGCATGGCTCCTGGCCTACAGTAACACCAAGTCATGAACTGCTGCGGCCACAGTTACAAGACAGGCGAGGGGGAAGTAGGAGGTGAGAGGAGTTGCCTGTGACACGTCCTGGAGGACTTGCCGAAGAGCATCAGCTGTGTTTTGCAGGGAAAGCAGAGCCAGGGTGAGCTTTCTGCTGGGCAGTAGTGGTGTGTGTGTGTCTGCATGTGTGTGGGTACGTGTGTGTTGGGGGTAGAGAGGTCATAAGATCTGATTTATTGGGGTTTCATTTTTTATTTTTTTTTCATACTTTGATTAGCAACAGAACTCAGTAGTCGAAATCTTAGCAGGAACCCAAATGAACCTAGAAAGATTCGGGGGGAAGTTTTATTAAAAACAGGGGCAGAGCCCAACCCATAGGACCTGCTCCCATCCTGGGCCCTGCCACAGTAGGAGGGTGGGGGCCTTACAAAAGCCAAATGTGCTTATTTCTTCCCAAATTCAGGTTCGGTAATTTTCCACCGGTGTCTAGAAATAGGATACTGTGAGTACTGAGACCACAGAGGTGACAAACACCACTTTCCCCTAGAGCCGGCTGTTAAGCCTTTACCAGCACACCACTCTTTCCCAGCATCCCTAGGCCTTTCTAAGGGTTCACAACTCCCACTCTGCCAGAGCAATTCTTGAAATATTTATTAAAAAGAAAAAACATCTGAGCTGTTATCACAGGCCTGGCCATGGACATGCCAATTTAAGCTCTAAGTTAACGTGAGGAATAATGGCTTATACAAGGCAGTAACCCTGCAGGGCCTCTGACTTGGAACATTTTTTGAAACAGATTTAATCTTGTGGAAAGGCCTGCTAAGAGCATCTATTTGACAATCTGTCTTGAAGCACACCTACTTGGTATTTTCTCTGGGAGCTATTATTACAGCCCATTCTCCTTCTGGCAACCCCAGGGTCTAGAGCAGGTGGCAGACAGCTTTTCCTCTAACAGGTTGGGTAGAAAACAGTACTCACTTTATGAGCCATATGGTCTGTTGAAACTCAACTTGGCCATTGCAGTGTGCAAGTGGCTATAGATACTATATGAATGGGTTTGGCTGTGTGCCAATAAAGCAGTTATTTGTGAACATTGAAATTTGATTTTCATATAATGTTAATGTCAGAAAATGTTCTTCTTCTGATTTTTTTTCAGTCATTTAAAATGTAAAAAAGTCTTGGCTTGTGAGCCACACAAAAACACGTGGTGAACTCAATTTGGCCTGGGAGTCAGAGTTTCCACCCCCTGCTCTAGAGAGTAAAAGGGCCCTCTGGGCAGCCAGGGGCATGTAGGCATCCATCCACCCTCTCCCAGACATTTGATCAGTGTAACCCCCGAGGAGGGCAGGTGAATGGTGACATAGAGCCACTCTCCCTCCATGACAGACATCACTAATCTATCACAGTCCTCCTCCACCATGCCTGAGCACAGCCTTCAAATCCTCTCACAAGCACAGGGCCCCTCTGGCTATGATAAGACTTGGCAGGCTAATATAAAACCCACTTCCCATGAAACTGCTCCAGGGCAAACTAGGGCAGAAAGGAGGGAAGAGGACATAGAGCAACTCAAAAACAGGAAACCTACTGACTGAACAAACTCTGAGTACAACATCCAAAACTGACATTTGGAAAGGAGACTAGAAACTAGAGAGTGGGGAAGGGGTGGCCAGGGAGGAAAGGGCAGGCAGGTCTATCTCTAGCACAACAGAATTGAGAGATCCAACTTCAGATCGTATCCTCTTAACACTTTGCTAAATGGCAACCCACTCCATTACTCTTGCTTGGAAAATCCCATGGACAGAGGAGCTTGGTAGGCTACGGTCCATGGGGTCGCAGAGAGTCGGACACAACTGAGTGACCTCACTTTCACAAGTTATAAAGGAATGGGAGATACCTTCCATGCCTTTGGATATATGTTTTGCTTGGTCTGAAATTCCCAATCTTCTCTTTTTTTTATTTGGAAAACTCCTACCCAGCCTACAAGACCCAACTTAATGTCACCTCCTCTTTGGAGCCTTCTCAACTCTCCCATGTAAAATTAACAGCTACCTTCACATTTCATATTTGTTCAGGTATCTCTCTCCTATTTCTCTGGAGTCCTCCAAAGGGCAGAAGCTGTGTCTGACTCATCTTAGTGGCCCCAGAACCTATCGCAGGATCAACTGTGTCGTAAGATATTCATTAAATGAACCAATGCATCTGGATGACCAGAAGCACAACAAAACTGCTGCTAGGAGGGCCAGCTGCCTCTTCTCCCAAGAACTTTCTCCACTCTGCAGTTTTAGCCAGACTCACTAGACCTTCCTCTCATCACTGCTTGTGCTATGGGCAGTGGTTGGCTGGTTTGTTCCTTTATTCACTAAACCAACATTTATTGAGAATCTATAATGGCCCAGGCACTGGTTGACCCTGAAAGCTGAGAACAAAGGATACAGACTCAAAGCCAGAACTGAAGACAGCAGGAAGGGGCAGGTGCAGGGACCAGGGTATAATTCAGGAATAAGACCTTAATTTGGGGCTGCAGCACCATGGGGATACTGTTTGGTATGCTGCCAAAGGTCAGGAGGAACAAGCCTAGGCACAGCATAGAAACGTGGCTGAGTGCACCACCAGACTACATTTCCCAGTCTCCTTTGCACTTAGGTAGGCCATGTGACTTCATTCTGGCCAATCAAGAATGGGCAAAAGTGATGAATTCACTTCCTGGTCCCTGCCTTAAAAAATGCTCCCCCCTCACCCCCACTCCCCACAAGTCTCTATGTTCTTTCTTTCCCCATCTGCTGGTTTAACAGAATTATGGCCCACCCCTCCCAGGAACTGGAGGAAGGCAGAGCAACAATAAAGCAGGAGCCTGGGACCACATGCCAGTGTTTGGAGGTGAGCTACCTGGGAAAGCCATTTCACCAGGAATGTGCCCACAGACTGCAGTGTGAGCAAGAAATAAGTTATGATCATGTTAAGTCATTAAAATGTAGGAGCTGCTTGTTACAGCTGCTGGCTTGTTCAGACTGACACAGAAACCTCTCGCTGCTGACCAAGAACCTCTGATCCCAAACCCCAGTCCTCACCCAGGTGAGTAGTAAGGTATTTGAGAAACAGGGTGCTCAGGATGGCTCCCTTCCACACACCCCCACCCCCTCTTCCACCCTCACCAGGACCCCATGCAGAACCTCCTTCACCCACCAATTATGCCAAATGAGAAGAGTGTCAGTTGCTTCCCCAGCTTGTCCATGCTTTTCTGTAGAGGAGTTTTGGGCGTCTGAAAGGATGAGAACAATGGGTTTGTTAGATGAGATCCGGGAGTATCCCTCCTGCTTCAGTTCTCTCTCTCTCCTCTTTTTTATTTTTGGCTGCACTGTATAGCTTGTGGGATCTTCGTTCCCTGACCAGGGATGGAACTCGTGCCCTGTGCAGTGGAAGCACAGAATCCCAACCACTGGACCACCAGGGAAGACCCTGCTTGGATTTTCTTTTAATATCTTAAGCTGAGTGGTGATTACACAGGGCACGTATATAGAAATCCACAGACTGCTACATTTCAGATCTGTGCATATCACCGTAAGTCACATCTTGACAAAAATCCTAATGAGTATTTCAAAGTAAAAAGTTGTTAAAAGTGTACTCACATTAACCATATCATCCTTGTTCCTAAGGAGTAGGCGGGGCAGGTGTCACCAGCTGATAATCATCTCAAACCCCACCTTACAAGAAACCCAGGACTTTCCTGCTGGTTCAGTGGTTGAGAATCCGCCTGCCAATATGGGGGACACGGGTTCGACCCCTGATCCGGGAGGATCCCACATGCAGTGAGGCAGTGGGGCCCATGTGCCACAACTACTGAACCCCAGGGCCCTAGAGCCCGTGCTCCACGAGAGCAGCCACCGCAGTGAGAAGCCTGAGCACCACAATGAGAGAGGAGCCGCTGCTCGCCGCAACTAGAGAAAGCCTACACGCAGCAATGAACATCCGGTGCAGCCATAAATATACAAATAATCTAAAAAGAAGAAAGAACCCAATGCCCCCAGCCCCTCACCTCTTCAGCCTGCATCATCTTAAACACTTCTCCGAACTGGGACTTTTCTCCTGTTCCGATCACGACGCCCTGCGTCCAGGAGAGAGAGGTGTGAGGTCTGAGCTGAAGGCCTACAGGTGAGGGACGTCAAGGCCCCGGGCTCACCTGGCCCTTCCCGCACTGCACCAAGGTCCCCATGAAGACGATGTTGCTCAGGGTCGCGAGGTCGCCCTCGCCCGTCAGCGGGATGTCTGTCTTACTGCTTGGCTCGGCTTCTCCCGTGAAACTGGACTCGTCCACCAGGAGGTCTGTGACCTGCGGGGAGCAACGAGAGGTGTGGTACCAGCTCCCCAACCTGTGAGCTGGTTTTCAAAGCCCAGGATAGGGTCTAACACCTTAATGTCACTGGTCAACAGACAGCAAACAAGAAATCAGGAAACAAGAATCAGAGCACGGCCTCGGGTGCCTCGAGGAATCAGAAAAGCTTTGAATGTGGGACCCCTTTCAGAAAACATAGCAACCTCAAATCCTGTTTTAATACGCTTTTAAATTTTAATAAAAACTTTTTTAAAAAACTTAGGCAATGGTTAAATTAGAGTATCCCTTTCGGAGCATCCTATTTCTCCCCTAACTCCCACATCCCGCCCACACTGGAGTTCCCACACAATCTGTGTGATTTGGGTAGCAGTGAGCCGGGTTACTTGATGACAGCCTAAGGTCATGTCAACACCCGAAACACACATGCAGTTACAGATACACACTTCCTGATGTTTCCAGGGTGACATTTCCAGAACACCTACTATGCACCAGGTCGAGCACAGAGCACTTCACAAGGCTTATTGCTTAATCCTCACACCTGCTATGAAAGACACTATTATTTTATCCACTTTATAATGTTGTTTAAAATATTTAATTAATTAGGCTGCACCCGTCTTAGTTGCCGCACAGGGGGTTTTCGATCTTCTTTGCGGTGGGCAGGACCTGTTGGTCACAGCACGTGAACTCTTAGTCGCGGCATGTGGCATCTAGTTCCCTGACCAGGGATCCAACCCTGCATTGGGAGCACAGAGTCTTAGCCACTGGGCCACCAGGGAAGTCCCTTATCCACTTTACATTTGGGGAAACAGGCATGGGCTGATTAAGAAATCTGCTCAAGTTTACACAGCTCATTAGCGGCAGAGCAGAGGTTTGAACCAACATGATGGCTCCAGAGACTGCATTCTTAGCCATTCAAAGTCTTGCAGAAGTGACCACAGGCCCAGTAGGTATCACTCAGGAGGTAGGTCTTCCATGGCCAGAACCATGCCAGGGACCGCCAAGGATGTGCAAGGTGTCTAGGGTGTGCTCTGCCCCTAAGGGACTTCTCACTGGAGCAAAAAAAAAAAGAGCAACTAAAAGAAGTTACCTTCCTTCAAACTCCCAAAAGAACAGTGAGATTGGCCTTTCTCAACCAGAAGTCTGTGAGTTCTCTATACTCCCAAGTTTTACAATTCAATAACAATCTATAAAAATGTGCACACTTCCAGGGGACTCCAGTCCCCGAGGATGACAGGAGCCACCACTTGCCAAGTAATATCCATCTAACCTTCTAAGTTCCTCACAGAACCCCATGGCGTTGGGCGTGATGATGGCCCCCATCCCACCCCATTAGCCCTGTTCCCCAGCTTCCCTGGCAGCTCACGGTGTCTCCACCCTCTGGACAATGGGATGAATGGTCTTTGTGGAGATCTTTGAAGGGGGCTGAGCTGACAGGTCCTCTTTGCCCCCTTCACCTTTCTCTCTCTCTGCTTGGGTCACTGTTTTCATGGCTGGAGCTCCAAGAGCCATTTTACAGGCACTAACAGGATGCCACAGCCCAAGGGGGCAGAAAGGAGGGCTGGGAGAAACCCAGGGCCTTTCTTCCGTGGTGAAGCCACCCTGTCGGCTCCCCCTTCAGGCTCTCATCACGTGAAATAGGAATAAACCCCTGCCTGTTTAAGCCCGTGTATCTGTCTCAACCTACCACCACAAACACAACTACTAACGAATCTTCATGCTTTATCTCCAGGACATCGGAGCGAAGTCACATGAGCTCACAGGCAGCTCCTAACCCACAACGAAAGAAGAAACGCAGAAAGTGAGTCATCCAGAACGACCAGATGTTGACCCCACAGGGTCCCAGGCAGCAGGAACTACCACACCTCTGTGGTTCAAAATTGGGAAAGGAGTATGTCAAGGCTATTTATTGTCACCCTACCTGGCATGCTGCAGTCCATGGGATTGCAAAGAGTCACACACGACTTAGCAACTGAACAACAGTAACCATGGCAAACAGAGATTCCGTTTCTAGTAAATGTGGTCTAACTGGACATGATAATAATTAGAATAAGTTGTAACTCACTTAATTTGAAGCACATAGATTTTGTACCTAACTTTATGTTTGTTCCATTGAAGTTACATTGTAATAAAAATGGTAAATCAGCAGTGAAAGAGAATCCTGCCATTGCCTGAGTTTGAGAGGTGTAGTTAGAACAACCTGATGCCCTAATCAGATCTATTCTGTCTCAGAAGGTTCAGGAAACAGGAGTGTGGAGTGGTGGTGGTGGGGCGGGGGATGAGCTGCAGAGTTTCTTGGAGGGTCTAGGACATGAAACAAGCCTTGAGGGATCAGCAGACACTGGTAAGAGAATCAGGCAGGTGTTACAGGAGGGAAAAGAAAGCAAGTTGGAGAACTGCTGGTGAGTGGACTTGGTAATAATGAGTTTGATCAAAGTAATGGAAGAGATGGGGGGAGGTGAATAAAGACCTCTCTTCCCCCAGCACCCCAGCCACAGACTAAAAGAACAGAAGCCCTGCATGCCGAGCAGTGAACAGGGTCATCCTCTCTGGGGACAGGTTCTCGGGAGTGGACAGAGGTGGGCACTCTCCCAGGTGCTGAAACCAGCATGGGGGTTTGCTGGAGGGGGAAGAGTTGGCCATGCTCTCACGGGGCCTCAACTCCATCAACGCGAGAGGGCGTGAGCAAAGAGACAGAAGCTTTGGTCTACATGGGGACCCATGTGGGGACCAGCATGACGAGCAGAGGATGTGTGGGAGGTGTGGTTGGAACCCAGTTGTGTTTGGCATTGGTTAAGAGATTGGGATATAATCTTGGGATATAGTCATGAAAAGTCTGGAGCACAGGAGGATAAACATGGGGAAAACGTGCAAAACTATATTAGACATTAGAAGACAGGCCAGTTCCATCAGGAGAGGAAGCCTACAGTCCAAGAAATACAGGCCACGTGAAGCACAGTAAGGCTGTCAGTGAGGGAGTACACATGGATGGGAGTGCCGGACAGAAAGAACACGGAGCAACTGGCAGCAAGTGGAACGAAGTAGACAGGTTAATTTGTCTTGGGTGTTCTGTTTAGTTTTTTAATCTTTGGCCATACCCGGAAGCATGTGGGATCTTACTTCTCTGTCCTGGTATTGAACCTGCACTCCCTGCACTGGAAGGCAGAGGCTTAACCACTGGACCGCCGGGGAAGTCACTCTTCTGTTTTTAATTCTAGTCTTCACACTTGTACCAGGTCCAAAAGCCCCCTGGGCCTCCATTCTGCTTTCCTAGTGGACCCACGAGGGTTAGAGACTTCTTATGTTAACAAAAATCACATTCACATCTTTGTGATTTGGGGAGCTTTAGTTTTTCCAGGTATAAAATGGATGAGTCATGAGTTAGAACATCATTTTCCCGCTTGTGTCTTGGGAGACCCTCCTTCACAGGATGTTAATTGCTGCTCTGTGGAAAGAGGGTTCCATGGTGGAAAACAGTTTGAGAAACATGGGAGTAAACCCAGTGAACTGGTTCTCTTTACTGCAAGACTCCTCAGGGTCTTTACTATGCAAATGGATGCTGACACTCTCCACGTGGGGGCTGCAGTGTACGGACCACCCTGCAGGGCAAGTGTGGGAGACACTGGGTCACAAGGTCACTACGTCTCCTCTTGTTCCAACAATAACCCCTTCAGACACACTGAGGCTCACATGATTTGCTTATTTTGACTTTTGCTGCTTAAAGGAAGAACAATTAGAATATAACCTGCTCACCCAGTTTTTCAATTGACCGAGTCAACAGGACTTTAAAGTGGATGCCGATTATACGCCCAAAGAATTTTAAGTCAGGTTCTTTTTTCCAGAACTTTGGAAATCAAATTCTTGAAACAAATGGATGGTGATATACTAAATGGGATGATGCTAAATTAGAGTGCAAGAGAAACTAAGGGAAGAATTACTGTTGTTGATGAGTATGCTAATGCTAACACACATTTGCTGAGTGTACTTTTCTCATGAAACATTCATGACTATGCCATGGAAAAGATGCTGCTCTGATCCCCACTCTACAGATGAGAAAACTGAGGCTCTGAGAGCTTCAGAAGCTTGCCCGAGGCCCCACAGCCTAGGTCATGTCAGAGATGGATTCTGCTGCATTTTCTTAGCTCAGGCATCCATTCTCTCATAGGGTCTGGGACGAGGCGATGGGGCAGGCCAGACTGTGAACAGTCAGAGGGCAGAGTTCAGTCTTGATCCACATGGTGTGGGGTCACTGCAGTTTCCTCCTATGGCAGGATGAGCCCCATGAACAGAGCCTCAGAGGAGGACCTCTGAGGGCCTGTTGGATTGATAAGATGGGGCACTTTCCAGCTGGAGTGACGGCTGTGGTTCCCCAAACATGAGGATCTTTCACAGAAAGAACCCCTATTTATTAGTTCAGTTCAGTCGCTCAGTCACGTCTGACTCTTTGCAACCCCCTGGGCAGCAGCATGCCAGGCTTCCCTGCCCATCACCAATTCCCAAAGGTTACTCAAACTCATGTCCATTGAGTCAGTGATGTCATCCAACCATCTTCTCCTCCCACCTTCAATCTTTCCCAGCACCAGGGTCTTTACAAATGAGTCAGTTCTTTGCATCAGGTGGCCAAAGTATTGGAGTTTCAGCTTCAGCATCAGTCCCTCCAATGAATATTCAGGACTGATTTCCCTCAGGATGGACTGGTTGGATCCCCTTGCAGTCCAAGGGACTCTCAAGAGTCTTCTCCAACACCACAGTTCAAAAGCATCAGTTCTTCGGCGCTCAGCTTTCTTTATAGTCCAACTCTCACATCCATACATGACAACTTGAAAAACCATAACTTTGACTAGACGGACCTTTGTTGGCAAAGTATGTCTCTGCTTTTTAATATGCTGTCTAGCTTGGTCATAAGTTTTCTTCCAAGAAGTAAGTGTCTTTTAATTTCATGGCTGCAGTCACCATCTGCAGTGATTTTGGAGCCCCCAAAAATGAAGTCTCTCACTGTTTCCCCATCTATTTGCCATAAAGCGATGGGACCAGATGCCATGATCTTAGTTTTCTGAATGTTGAGTTTTAAGTCAACTTTTTCACTCTCTTCTTTCACTTTCATCAAGAGGCTGTTCAGTTCTTCTTTGCTTCCTGCCATAAGGGTGGTGTCATCTGCACCCTATTAATTGGTAACACATTAAAATGTGAGAAAACAGACCTCAGCCAGCTGATCAAGGTCAGCATCAGCAGGGATGGGTCATGGTGATTGATGGTCGGGTAACTAAGATATCATAAGCTCTTGGCATGGTCAAAAAAAGAAAAAGACTTTAAGAAATAGAGTCTATTTTCTTCCTTAAAAAGAGGAAAGAAGAGAGAGATGAGACAAAGATGCCTCCCTTGAAGACAGCTGGCCAGAGAAACAGGAACAATGGGGGTTAGGGGATTGGGAAGGGGTAAGGATGCAGGCGGGGAGGTGGGTTTGGGTTTGGATATGCTGGAATGGAGGTGGGCTATCTGTCCATTTGTGTCCTGCCAAGGGCCAGGCCTTCTTCTGGGCCCTGGGAATCCAGTAGTGACCAAGACAGACAAACTCCCTGCCTTTGTGGAGGGACCTTTGCCAACAAAGGTCTATTTAGTCAAGGCTATGGTTTTCCCAGTAGTCATGAATGGATGTGAGATTTGGACTATAAAGAAAGCTGAGCGCCGAAGAATTGATGCTTTTGAACTGTGGTGTTGGAGAAGACTCTTGAGAGTCCCTTGGACTGCAAGGAGATCCAACCAGTCCATCCTGAAGGAAATCACTTCTGAATGTTCATTGGAAGGACTGAAGTTGAAACTCCAATATTTTGGCCACCTGAAGTGAAGAGCTGACTCATTTGAAAAGACCCTGATGCTAGGAATGATTGAAGGCGGGAGAAGGGAACGACAGAGGATGAGATGGTTGGAGGGCATCACTAACTCAATGGACGTGAATTTGGGTGAATTCTGGGAGCTGG
The DNA here is from genome assembly GCF_963930625.1 of Muntiacus reevesi. Classification (NCBI taxonomy): domain Eukaryota; kingdom Metazoa; phylum Chordata; class Mammalia; order Artiodactyla; family Cervidae; genus Muntiacus; species Muntiacus reevesi. The sequence continues at coordinate 224,088,862 of NC_089250.1, read as the reverse complement.
TGATGGACAGGGAGCCCTGGCTTGCTGCAGTCCATGAGGTCGCAAAGAGTCGGACACAACTGAGTGACTAAACTGAAGCAATAGACAGGAAAGCAAACTGACACTGGAATGAACAGCAGGAATCCAGGGTGGGGAGAGGGAGGGGAGGTGACGCCTCAGGAGAGGGATCAGGGAGGCCAGTGTGGAGGGGACGGGTGGGGGCCGAGACCTCAGGAATAACAGCTAAGTCCTGTCGGTGGGAAGTAGGTTCCGGATGGCAGGAACGGCTCTCCTGTGTGAAGATGTGTTGCAGGCAGCTGATAGCAGCAATGCATCTGGCTTCCTAGTCAGGGCTGAGCACACAGCTTGGGTCTCCTCTGCCTAGAACAGCTGGTTAACGTCCATTCCACAATAGCTCAAAAGGCACTGCTTCCAGGAAGCCCTCTGTGACTGCAGTGGGCCAGTCAAGTCTGTCCTGTTTGGGAAGTCCAGAATCCCCTGGGCTTTGCCCATAAGGTCCCCTGTGGTAGATGTGGTCTGTCACTCCAGGCTGTAAAAACAGAGGTCTCATCTGTTCTCACTGCCTCTTCAGCACGCAGCACAGGTCCTGGCACATAGTAGTTCTCAGGATATATTTGTTGATGGACTGATTAATGGGGATTTGGGAGGGGTGCCCTCAGGCAGGGAGGGAAGGAGGAGAGGCTTAGAGGAGGGCTTTGAGGGTGGTGGGTTGAATAGTAGCCCCCTACCATCCAATCCCTGAAGACACCCAAGTCCTAATCCTTGGAATTTGTGAAAGTGTTGTCTTAGCAGCAAAAGAAACTGCAGGTGTGGTTAAACGGATGGGTTTGCCACGGGGAGATTAGCCTGGATGATCCTGGGGGGCCCTAAATGTCATTACAGGGATTTCCCAGCTGGTCCAGGGGTCAGGCCTCCACGTTCCCAATGCAGCAGCCCCAGGGTCGATCCCTGGTTAGGGAACCAGATCCCACATGGCACAGCTAAAAGATTCCTCACGCCGCAACTAAGACCCGGGGCATCCAAATAAATTAATTAAAAGAAGAAAAAAGAGATCAAGTGATTTTAAAAAGGGTCCTTACAAGAGGGGAATCAGAGCAGTGTCTGAGAGAAGGAAATACAAAGACAGAAGCAGTGGTTGGAGCGATTTGGGGGCACGAGGCAAGATATGTGGGTGACCCTGGAAGCTGAAAAAAGCAAGGGAACCAATTTTCCCCTGAAGCTTGGGAATGGGAAACACAGTCATGCCAACGCCTTGATTTCCACCCAGTGAAACTGAGTTTGACTCTGACCTCCAGCCTGTAAGATAACACACTCTTGTTGTTTACGCCCCTAAGTGTGTAACAATTTGCTCAGCAGCTCTAGAACTGAACCTACTGAGGAAACCTGGGGGGAAAGTCAGAGAGCCAGGAAGGAAGTCCGGAGAGCCGGCTGCCGGGAAAGAGGTGATGGCGTGGGGAAGCCGGTCTGGCATTTATGACTTGGCTTGGACTTTATGATCACCAGCACAGCCTGTGCGCACCGTACATGGTACACCTGCTTTCACCATCAAAGAAGGACGCGCTACCCAGAAGCAAAGAGCGCTCACTTTGAAGATAGGGGTGAACGCCTCTAAGCCAGGACTCCTTCGGAAGATAAGGCTCTCTTCCCAGATGCCAGGGTCCTGCCTCTCACTGCATACGTGCTAATCTGTCCTTTTGGCGACCTTGAAGGAATGTACCCCTGCCATGTTTGATGGAGTTTCTTTTTCTTTGTTGTGATAGGATACAAAACAGCGCTGAAAACCATGCTTCTCCGGAGCAGTCTGTCTGGGCTATGGCGAGCCTGTCTCCTGGGCTACAGTCCTCGGTTTGGCTCACGTGCTCTGTTCTTGTTAAAATCGTTTGCATCGACACAGGGCCTGGAGTCCGTGGTGAAGGACCTGGGCTCTGGAGCCAGGTGGCCCAGTTCAAGTCCCCTCTGCCCCACTGACTGTGAGCTCAGCCCTCCAGGCTTCTGTGTCCTCCCTGTAACAGGAGAGCACCGTCCTCTTAAGGTCACTGGGAGATGAAGCAAGGCGGCTTTTACACAGGAGCTAGCGCCGATCTGATTGTTACATACGGTTGACCCTTGGACAGTGCAGGCGGTTGCTTCAGTGCCTCGGAGCAATGAAGCCCCACTGAGCCTGTGCTCTCAAGCCCAGGAGCTGCAACTCCTGAGCCCACGTGCGGCAACTCCTGAAGTCCGGATGCTCTAGAGCTCAAGAGAGCTTCCGTATCAAGAGAAGCTGCTGCAATGAGAAGCCCTTGCACCGCAACGGGAGAGCAGTCCTGCTTGCCACAACTAGAGAAAGCCCACACGCAGCAAGGAAGACCCAGCACACCCAAATAAATAAAATCATTTTTTAAACAAATTCTACTATGAGTAAACAAAGCTATTGACTGCAAAAGGACCAGAGAGGAAATCTGCAGAGTGTTGGTGGCCGGTAGCCTTGAAAAAGTCCTCATGCTGGCAATGACCAGCTACCATCTAATCTGATAGAAGCAGGGCAGGAAGAAAACCAGTTGAAGTAGGAGAGGAGTTATTTGGGGTTTCAAAAATTCTTTCAAGGAACTGTTGTCAAGCCTGCTAATGATAAACAGTTTAATCAATGGCTGATATTTGGGACCCTGTCCCCACCTTGGGGGGCTGCACAAGCAGGCTGATGGTCTTGGCTCAGTTCAGTATCATGAGAGACCCTTGAGTTGGGAATGAACATTAACCCCTCTGACAGATGAGGAAACTGAGGCACAGAGAGGTTAAGCTACTTGCTCAAGGTCACACAGCTTCTGAAGGATAGGACTTGGCTAATGCCCAGCCCCAGGGCACTAACCACTTCACCACTCTGCCTCCCTATAGCGTCCACAGTATACGTGCGTCCTGCTTATCAGCTGCCCATTATGTGGACACCCCGCCCCTGGACCTGGGGACTCCTCCACATTGCAGGGCAGAGCCCATCCCTAGGAAGGTGTGGACAGTGTCAGACTGGTTTCCCTAGCTTTCCCTGCATGTGGGGCTTGGCCACTGGACAGCGGCTCTTCTACTGGGCACCACATGCCCTGAACTTGGAGGCCAGATGCTTGTGTGGGGAGAAGCAGATGGAGAGGAATTCACCCTGGTGTGGGGTACACTCGCTGTTCACCCTCATCCTGCCCTGCTTGGGGATCTGAAAACAGGGGCAGAGGGGCTGGAAAGCCCAGGTGCCCTCTGGCCCCCGCCTCACCTCCAAAGGCAGGCTCAGGGAGCCGTGAGCGCAGGTCCCGGAGGTTGGCTTCAGTCTCTTTTGTCTCTTTTCCACTCCCCACCTCTCTCCAGGCCACCCTTCCAACAGCCTGCTATTGACCCAGAGAACACGTCCTCCTTAAATAAATAAATCGGGCTGATAACCTGGGCTTAATCCTTTATCACTAAAAGCTTTGAACAATCCTTAAACCTTCTTGGCAGGGATCATAAAATAGGTTACTCCCATCAACGGATCTCTCTGAACCTGATTTCACCTTTTCTTTTGCTTCCTTTTCTTAAGGATTCAGGATTATCTTCGAGAGCCTCAGAGAACGTTCTGTGAGGTCGTGACACCCTGAGATCCACAAAGGTTGGGAACGGAGCCCCACACCCGATGTCCCAAACTGCGCCCTTAACAAAAGCTTGTGCTACTTTTTACGGCTGGACTGGTTGTGCGCATCCTTGAGATTAAGCAGCCTAACAGTGCTTCTGTCTGCCATCAGTGTGGTTTTTTCTAGAAGCAACTTCTCCCTCATTCCTCAGCCCCACTGTGGTTCAGTTCACTACTGTAGTAGGCTACAAGCTAGAAAGTCACATAACCAAGACGTGTTAGGCTTATACTTACATGAGAATACATAATTAATGAAATGCCATTGGAGGAGCTTTGTGCTTAAAATTGGCTTGCTTGCTAACTTTCTGCTTGTGTGCACATATGCCTATGTCTGTGTACACGTGTGTGCAAGAAAGAGAGAATGCCTGCCTCCGAGAATCCAAGTGTCTGCATGGCCCCTGCACCCGGGTCTGGACCCCTCACCTCTGTGAGACGGATGTCGGCAGGGATGCGGTCTCCGATGGAGAGAGACACGATGTCTCCGGGTACCAGGTCTCGAGCTAGCAGGTGCTGGAGCTTTCCTTCTCTTATGCTGCATTTTAAACAGGGAAAAAACAAAAGCATCCTGGTTGACATCTCAATTTTAGGCACTTTGATAAACTTGAGCAAAGGTTACAGAAATACATTTTCTCTTTCCGATGTGGACGAATGCTTGCGCCTTAATGGTTTTATTATTTTTTAAATTCACATGTCCTAAAAGACTCTTGGGAAAGAGCTTGGCTCCTGGGAGAACTTGGGCTTCATTTGAAAAGTGGGGTGACTACTGTTCACCCTGCTTGGAAACAAGGTGGGACCACATGGCCTCCAGAAGCTTCTGCAGGTCTAGAGAAGCAGCTCCTCGACAAAGCCAGCAGCTGGCGGTGCTTCTGTCCTCGGAGAACACAGCGCCCTGGTGTGCAGAGCTCAGCTCCGACCTCAGGGACAGCAGAACCTTGTTAAAGCCAGGAGGAGCATCTTAAGTGCCAAGAAGCCAGGGAGCACCACCCCCAACCCCCAGGCCCGGGACTGCTCTTCGCGGCTGTTTGCTGTTAGACATAGACATGCTTCTGTGTACAGGCTCCCACTGAACCCACAACATGCTGCTCCTTACCCAACGTGGCAGGACCCCCCAGCTGGACCCATGCTCCTCCCTGGGCCTCCTTCATGTAGCAGCCAGAGAGTTCTTAAAGCACAAAATCAGATCACAACTTCCTCCTGCTCTACACCCTCTCCAAGAGCCTGGGAGTTAGACCCAGACATCTGACCTCCTGCCAATCACCCCCTTGAGTACACCCAGATCTTTCTAGTCTCAAGGTCTTTGTGGACCTTGATTGGTGGAGCAGACACTCCCTCTTCCCTGTTAACAGAATGCAGTTATTCAGATACCTGCCTTTCTCCCCACAGCAGAGTGCTCCAGGGGGTGGGTCCTGACAGGCTGAGACGGTCAGGGTGATCCCATCCCCTGCCCATGACCGACATAGACACAGGCATGATCTACAACACTGGCCAAAGAGACAAGAGTGGTATTTGGCAGGGGCTCAAGAGAAAGGTTTTCTCATTCTTTATACACACACATGACCTCTTCTGTTGGGCTTTTTCACCTTTATCATGTCTGGTTGTGACATGTGGAGCTATGGCAGCTTGGGGTCATGAGGGAATCCACTATAAGAACAAAGCCAGCAAGCTGAGGATGGCATAGTAAAGAAATAAAAGGACCAGGTCCTTGATGCCATCTTGAATTAACTAACTCCACTGGCCCCTCACTTCAGATGCCTTTCCATAAGACAACACAGTTTCCTTGTGGTTCGTGCAGCTGAATTTTCTGGGTTTTATAGCCAAGAGCACCTATCAGATATACGTCTGCTCTTCTCTCGACTCTTCCCACAGCTGGCCCCTGCCATTTATCAGGCCCCAACTTAAAGGTCAGCTCCACCGTAAATGTCAGAGCAGGGTAACCTGCCAGCCAGCTATTCAGGGTTGTTCCCACACCTCCACCAGTCACTGCATCTCCACGAGGTTCTCTTTAATTTTTGTGTGGCTTTGGCTTTCAGTCTTTTTGACTTTAATGCACCTGCCTCATTCCAAAATCATTTCATTCCTTCACTTCATTATCTGCCTCCCCTGTTAGGAGTGTGAGAGGTCCAAAGGCCAGGGCTTTCCTATCTCTTCACCTGGGACAACATCGCCCTGCACACAGTGGGTGCTTTGTAAATATTTAATGAATGCACAAAGGATGGAGGTAACACAGGAAGGGTCTGCAGGGCAGATGCTTCTCCTGTTCTGTGACATGAGTCTCAGGGGCTCGGGGAGGGAGGCTGTGTCCCGTCACTGCTCTTTCAACTCTCCCAGGCTGCCTGCCTCTGCTGCTCTTGAAAATAAAATTGTCTTTCAGAAGCAACTCCCAGGGACATCAATAATGCATACTGTTCGCCTGAAAGGCCAAGACTTGATATTTAAACTTAAGATCAGCTCATCAAACCCCATAAATCATGGATGCTTCTGTCTGCTTATAGGATTACATCACACATCACACGTCTGGATTTCTGACACCTTGTTCATCCCGTCATTAAGCCCAGACATTTTTACTGCCCCCCAAAGAACCTTCTAGAACTGACTCATGCCTCTCAGGCTTTCACAGCATGCTCTTTTGGTCTCTACTTCATTGCTCATTATTCTCTGCCTTGCATCTCTCTCTCTCTCTCTCTCTCTCACACACACACTCTTCACTTGCTGATTCCTTGAGAGGAGGGACTTCTCACTAGACCTTTCTATCCTCCAGCTCTATGCTCAATTACGCCATCTGTATCCAAACATATGTTAAGGTTCTGTCTCCCAGCTTATCCTTTGGATAAAAGAGAGTTACTGTCTGTTGAAATCCTTCCAAAGTACCTTGGATCACGAGATACCTGCAGTGACTTTCTCATGAGTGGCAGTGTGTATTTGGGAAAGACACATGACTTAGGACAACCTTAGCTGATGCCAGGAGGGGTGAGGGAGAAGACCTGAGCCTTTTCCAAAGTGGTTTCATGTTTACAAGGAGAGTAACTGGTTGGAGATTGTGGGTACACTAAAAAATTCAATAGAAACACACACACACACACCAGCAGGCCGGCAACATTCTCACTTCAGCCTCTGCCGTTTCCTTGACCAAGGGCAGTGGCCCCTGCAAGCCCTCTAAGCTGAGCTATCTGTGATGGCAGCCACTAGCCTGTGAGGCTGCTTGAGTTCAACTTAAATAAAATGACAGCCACATGTGACTAGTGATACCGTCCCGGGCAGTGCATGTGATAGAATCTTCCAGGGAGTCCCCTCGCACAGCACTGAGCTAAGCAGACAGGCCCAGGAGGTAAGGGGAGACATTCTTGTCTTTCCTTTTTAAACGTCTTTGGGGAGGGTGATGTGATAACAAAAGGCAAAGCAGGAATATTCGGGTGGGAAAGAGGTTGGTGGGCAGCTGAGCACATGGCCAGGGTTCATCACCGACCTGTCCACACGCTTCAGTCAGAGTTCTGAGGCTCAGCTTATTATTAAAGTCCTGCCCCTCAGCTTCTTCTGAGCCTCAGGAAACATGCCAAATGCCTTCTAGGAAAAATGCACACAACTTTGCACACTTCATCACAGGTTTCGTGGGCCACCCTCTTCCCAAAGCCCTGCCATCCGTGGCCCCCAGGCTGGGCACCCTGATTAGACACCAGTGACAGCGTGGAGGCCCAGAGAGGCTGAATGACACACCTAAGGACACACAGCAATCTGCTGGCGGGGCAGTGATCAGGTTTGCTAACCCCTAGTAAGACATGCCTGGTGGGTTGCCGTCTATGGGGTCGCACAGAGTCGGACACGGCTGGAGCAACTTAGCAGCAGCAGCAGTAAGACATGGTTCTCCCATATTACATGGCAGAGGATATAAAGGTGGCCAATGTTTTGCCAAACTCGCCAGCCCACTGACTCCTCTGATGAACCACAAAGTCCCGGGGTGGGCTGGAGGTCTCCGACTTACCAGTTGCATTCAGGAGGAACCAGCTTTGTCAGCTCTTCCAGAGATTTCTCTGACCTGTACTCCTGGACGGAAGCACACGAAACACTGTGTTTAAGCGGGGTCAGGGGTTGGGGGGGTCCCCACAAAGCTCCCGTCAGCCCAGGTGACCCCGCCCGGGAACTCAGGGCACATATACACACCTGGATGAAGGCGACAGTGACCACGATCAGCACAGCCTAGGGGGCAAACGGGAGGGCATGTTAACACCCATTGCCAATGAGCAGGTAAGTGATCCAGGGGAGGACACTGTCTTCCAAAATGTATTTCCTTTTTCCTTGCAAAATAGAGCACTGTGTGCAGAGATTTAGAAAACAGAGGAGCTAAAAAAGCACCCCCAATTCTGCCTCCAGAGGTTCACATTTGGGGGTTATCTTTCTAGATTTTTTGGCATAAATACACTTGTAACACAGGATGATGATACAGTATAGATCCGATCATTCATATCTCACCAGCATTTAATAACTGGCCACCTGACGCAAAGAGCCGACTCATTGAAAAAGACCCTGATGCTGGGAAAGATAGAGGGCAGGAGAAGGAGCTGACAGAGGATGAGATGGTTAGACAGCATTCCTGACTCAATGGGCATGTATTTGAGCAAATTCCAGGAGACAGTGAAGGACAGAGGCGCCTGGCATGCTGCCATCCACAGATCACAAAGAGTCAGACACAAATTAGTGACTGAACAAAGAAATACAAAGCTTCTAATAAACATGATTTCACATCAGAAGATGAGGATCTAGCCTCAGGCTTTCGAACAGAAGCGCTGAATTCCACCGCACGGAAGGAATCTGTTTTTGTATTTCAAAAGACAGCATTTGACAGATAGAAGGAAGCAGGAATGAAAGTCATTAAACAAAAGGTCACATATAAGAGCCACGTGTAAAAGGTCACACGGCGTAGGATTCTGTTTATAAGAACTACCCAGGATAGGTAAATCCGGACACACAGGAAGCAGACGGTGGTTTCCAGGGGCTGGTGGCGGTGGAGGGGAATGACTGTTTAATGAGTACGGGGGTTACTTTCAGGGCAACGAAAACATTTTTGAACCAGATACAGCTATGGTTTTTCCAGTAGTCATGTACAGATGTGAGAGTTGGGGAGCATAAAGAAGGCTGAGCGCTGATGAATTGATGCTTTCAATTGTGGTGCTGACTTCACCTGAGAAATCGAATTCTTCATTTTATTTAACTTGAATTCAAACAGCCTCACAGGCTAGCAGCTGCCCCTTCTCCTTCTGCCCTCAGTCTTTCCCAGAATCAGGGTCTTTTCCAATGAGTCAGCTCTTCGTGAGGTAGAGGAACATGGACACTTCTTGCCCTTTCTTTATGCTGTGTTTTCTACTTTTTTCTTCTTTTTACAACCTCGTTTTTTCTCCTTGCATAACAAAAATAAGCAGAGACTCAGCAGGACCTCGGCAGCCAGGTCTGGGATGGGGGGGCACTTTCCCCCAACTCCGTGACTCCCCTGGGGCGCACTCACCACGGCGATGCTGACGGCGTCCTCGTACTTCTTTGTGAGGACACTCACCAAGGCAGAGGCCAGGAGCAGCAGGATCAGGGGGTTCTTGAACTGAAAAATGAAAAGCAGGGTGGTGGGATCTTGTCTAGTTTCACGGACATCAGAGACCAGGCCTGCTCTAGTGGAGCGGCGTCAGCTCTGCATCCAGAGCCTGGCTTCCAGGCCGGCCCTACAGTGATCTGAGGGCCAGGAGGGGAGGAGGACTGTCACCACCCGATGGTTCTCCTCCGCCTGAAGACCCACCAGAGCGGTCCACCCGACACTGGCTTCCTGGGGTCATCTTGACAGTGTCCCGTCCCCAGGACACCAGCCCTGGCCCTGCCTTCCGTTCTTGGTCTTGTCTTGCCACGTCTCCTCGCTGCTCCAGGTCAGAACCTGCCCCTCTGGTGGGACGCTGGCCCTGGGCCAGCATCTTGTGTGCTCCATTCACAACAGGCCCATCTCAGAAACTTTGGTGCAGCTTTCAGGATTTTGTGGGAAGCTCTCCAATAGGTCTCTGGGGGTTACTCCCACTAAAGTGTCTCAGACTGGAGCGCCGGGGCCCCCAGGCAAGCCGGCTTCCTGAAAGTGTGATGACCCCCGTGTCCCAGCCCAGCCCTGGCAAAGATTGATGGGAAACTTCCCCAAGAGCGGCAGGCCTGTGTCTGCACAAGGGACCCCTCCAGCCACGGGCTCAGGGTTAGCTCCGAGGTCCTCAGTCCTGGCTGGGGCCACTCTGAACAGCTTGGACCAGGCACTGGCCTCATCTTGAACTCTAATCCCAAGCCCAGAATCTCAACCCCTCCCCTGGGGCTGGACCCGAGCAGCCCTCCGAGCAGTCCTCCAGACCAGCAGTCTCCCTCTGCCCCTCCTGGAGACCATGCCAAACACCCGCCTTGCTCCAACTGACACAGGTGAGTCACCATGAGATACGGCTCACAGGTGTCAGGCCAATGCGGAGACCCCACCATGGGCCAATAGTGCCGCCCTGGCTATAAATAATGAGACACTTCTGGCTCTGATGGGGCCCCTTTTAAGCCCACACGTAAAGGGGGACAGGCAGAAAGCAGTCTGCTGAAACCTTACTATGTGCAGAAGGGATGGTCACCAGAGATTTATTACAATAAACAGTAAGAGCCCAAATAACCGGCATTTTCCGAGCTCCTCTTCCAAGCCACGCCCTGTGCTCAGCACTTTACTGCATCATTTTATAGGCTCCTCCCAACCCCATGACACTTGCGGCTCAGCTGGTAAAGAATCTGCCTGCAATGCGGGAAACCTGGGTTCGATCCCTGGGTTGGGAAGATCCCCTGGAGAAGGGAAAGGCTACCCACTCCAGTATTCTGGCCTGGAGAATTCCACAGACTGCATAGACCATGGGGTCGCAAAGAGTCGGAACCGACTGAGTGACTTTCACAACCCCATGACACAGGAACTGTCAGGAAGTCCTGCTTGATGGTAAATGACCAACCCAAGTTTCTGAAAGAAACTGAACTGCTGTGGATTCATTTAGATCAGGCAACTCCAAAACCTGTGCTCTTAACTGTTACGCTCGAACCAAGGCTAGCTGGCAGACACTGGGGCTGGGGGCAACCTTTATTAAGCATGTAATACAGGCTCGGCTTCCTCTTACGTAAAATTCAGAACAGGAGGAACTTACTAGCCCCATTTCCTAAATGGGGACAACTGAGGCTCAAGGCAGATCAGTCGAAGACTCAAAGTCACAAGGCTGGAAAGTAGGATCAAACCCGGCAGCCTGACTCTAATCTACCTCTGCTTCATGACTCCGGGGCAGGGATTTGGGGCCACGCTAAGGTAGAATTCCTAGTGGTGAGTCTTCTGAGATGGAGAAGCAGGATCGCCTTGTGAAGTGGTGAGCTCCCTGTCACTGGAAGAGACAGACAGGAGAACCACAGCATCCGGCATGGAGCAAGTGCTCAATGAACACAAAGAATTAATAAGTGAGGGCACATGGACTTCCTGTGTTCATTGAGGGCGAGGAAACATGGGCATCGGGAGCTGCCTTCCAATCCCACAGGGATACCCTGAGATGCATCCTTGAACCGATGAGGTTAGGATGAATAAGCATGTTTCCTGTTCTTAGAAACTGAAGAGATTTCATTCGTGGAAAGGTCCCAGCTGGAGTCTGGCTGACAGCCCTGGGTGTGAGGTCTTGGCAGGGCAGAGGCCAGGTGAGCAGGGCCTAGTGGAAGAGGCAGCCAAGGCAGAAGTGACCAAGGCCCTATTTCAGAGGGAGAAGGCCCCCCACAGCCCATGTGTCAGTCTCCTTCCCTGAACTTCGACTTCCAGGAGCCTCTGCTGCCTCTTCCCAACACTGGCATTCCAGGAAATTTCTGGGTTGGCCAGAGTCACCTGCATACCTAGAAGCCTCTTCTGGTGCCAAAATGTGTCAATGAATGACATCCGTAGGGCTCTGAGAACTAACCAATGAGCAGGGTGGGGACGGGAGGAGACAGGGGAGTGAGGATGCTACAAGGAGGGCTGCGATTGGTCCCTGAACCGACCGATCAAGGAAGCCTTAAACACGAGCCATGGGAAGGCAGCAGAAGCCTGGGGTATCCCTGAGATTGACTGAGAGGCAGGTGTCAGGGATGGGAGAGGGTGCAAAAGCCAGGGAGGGGAAACTGAGGCAACTGTGGCTTCAGGTATTTGGGAAATTCTGCCTGTTAGCTGGAGCTTTCTGAGCTGGTCCTGGGTGGGAGGTGGGGTGTTGATTTCTACACTGGAACTTGCAGCAGGATCTATTTCTATTTTTTCCCCCTTCTTTCCCGTGGTTTCCAGGCATTTGACTGATACATTGTGTATTCAGCACCAGTGGCAAAGGCTAAGAGGGCCTGGGGCCCTGGAGCCAGCTGCCTGGCTTCACTTTCCAGCAGCGACACGTAACACTGCAGACTCTGGGCCCTGGCTCCCAGGTAAACTACAGAACGACTCAGTTAAATGTGAATTTCAGATAAACAAGGAGCTTTTTTAAAATTTAAGTACAAGTAGGCCCCATGCAACATTTGGAACATACACTAAAAAAACTGTCCTTTGCTTATCTATCTGAATTTCAAGTTCAAATTTACATCTGTAAATTTCTTGGCTGAATCTGGCAGCCCTACACAATCTGGGAATGTTTCAGCTTCTCTGTATTTCACTCTCCTCAGTTGGTAAAGAATCTGCCTGCAATGCAGGAGACCCGGGTTTGGTCTCTGGGTTGGGAAGATGCCCTGGAGAAGGAAATGGCAGCCTGCTTCCAGCATTCTTGCCTGGAGAATCCAATGGACAAAGGAGCCTGGTCGGCTACAGTCCATGGGGTTGCAAGAGTCGGATACGACTTAGTGACTAAACCACCACATCTCAAAGTAGTGATCTGGAGGAAGAGTAAGTTGAGGTTTACTTATTTACTTAGCGTGGTGCCTGGCACATGGTTACCTCTATGAATGGAACGACTATTATTCGTGACAGTGGCCTCCAGGGTAGTGAGTGAGCCCAGCTCTCAGCTAGGAGTGGCCTGAAAGGGGCAAGCCTCCTTTGACCTTGTAGTATAGCTGTCCCATGGGCTGAGATTCGTCCACGGAAAACCTCAGTCCACAGTTACACAATGAACGGCGCTCCCTTCCTCACCCCCAGGGCTACACTGGTTAATGCACAGAATGACGGCCATGGTCCCACCTGATCGAGATATTTCTTCCACACAGGTTCCGTGTTATCAGCAACAAACTCATTCCAGCCATGGACCAGCCTGCGCTGCGTCACTGAGAACTCCGACAGCCCGTTCTGTAAATCTACCTGGAGGGAGAAGGACGGGCAGGTAAAGATCAAGGAGCCCGAGTCACAGGATTCGCACTCTGGAAGTCAGCCACTTCCATGATGATCAAGGAAAATGGGCTGTCCACAGAGGAGAGGGGACCAGCTCAGAGACTCCGAGCAAATGGGCAGAGACAGAAGGAGACCTACAATCTCATTCTTCTTCAACGAGCCCGCACTTCTGCCCTACAGATACTACAGAGAAGACAGTGCTGGGTCTATATTTCAGGGTCTGCAGTTATAGCATGGACACCTGGAGATGCAAGATCACTTACATTTTCACCTTTAGGAAGATGAGTCTGGGAAGGTAAAATGGTGCAGCTGCCATGTGGAAGTACCCCCCAAAATTAAACATAGAACCACCTTATGATCTGGCAATTCCACTACTGGGTGTATGTATCAAGAGAACTGGAAGCCAATCTCAGTGAGATATCTGTCTATCCATGTTCGTAGCAGCATTATTTACAACAGCCAAAAGTGGACGTGACCTAAGTGTCCATCAATGGATGAATGGATAAGCAAAATGTGGTACACACACACAGACACACAGACATACAAACACACACACAGGAATATTATTCACAATTAACATGGAAGTTTCAGCTTTGCAAGAGGGAAAGAGTTGTGGAAATGGGTTGTACAACAACGTGAATGTACTTAACACTTTGGAACTGTACACTTAAAAAGTAGTTAGATGGTCATTTTTAGGTTGTATATTTTGCCTCGAAACAAACAAACAAAAAAGGCCTGCCCTTAGAAACAAAAAAAAGCTCCATGATTCCATCATGCATACCTTGTGCCAGATACAATTTCAAGCTGTTTATACAAACTGACATTAAATACAGATGATTTAAGAGTCAATAGCTATGTGGTGGCAACCAAAGCTTCACTGTCTTTAAAAAGTTGATAAGAAAGCTCTACCAGGAACTTCCCTGGTGGTCCAGTGGTTAAGAATCTGCCAACCAATGCAGAGGATGCTAGTTTGATCCTTGGTTGGGAAGCTAATATTCCACCTGCCTCAGGGCAACTAAGCCTGTGTGCTGCAATGAAGACCCAATGCAGCCAAAAATAAAGAAATAGAGCAAAAACAAAACAAAAAAGTTCTACCAGATGGTTGAGGTGATGGGAAGGCTGGGCTTGTTTCTAGATTCTTTTGAATAGAGCAAGAAAACCATGCTTTTTCCTAGGGAGGGGAAAATGTCTCGGCAAGGAAAACACATTTCCTTCCCCTCTCCAAATGCTAACAAGTGGGACTTGAATTTAGATGGGCTTTTGAGTATTCTCAAGGAAAGGCTGGCCTGAAACACTGACCTCCAACTTCTTTGAAATTGTGGCATGTGACCTATTAGTGGATTTTTATTGGCTTTCCCAAAGTGTGGTGGGTTATGAGTCAACACACACACACATACCATGCTTGCTTGGCTAAGTAAAGATAACTGAAACCATAAAGCAAGCCAACTCCTTCAGCCTCACAGGGGAGCCTCGTGGAATGGAAGTGGTCTTTGGTTTGGCTTTTGTCTTGTCCTGGCCAGGAATCCAAATTCACCAGAAGAAACGCAAGAAGCTGGTTTCGGTCACTGGCAACACCATGAATTATAAAACACGAAGGGTGGGAATGGCGGGTGGTGAAGAGTTTGAGCTTGAATGTCAAAACACCCAGATTCGACGCTGACTGGGCTGCTGCGGAAACTTGGGGGTCCCCTGAGGCACTCTCTGTCTCTCATCAAGACGGAGGGGACATATTTATACTTATAGCTGATTCAGGGTGTTGTGTAGCAGAAACCGACACAGCATTGTAAACTATCTTCTAACCAAAACTAAAGATAGAGAGAGAGAGAGAGACATGCAGAGAAAGCTGGGAGGATCCTGGCCACCAGGAAGGGCTTCCAGGGCTCACGGCCGTCCACATGGGTGCCCTTCCTGGCGGGGACTCAGAAGGTTCAACAGCAGGAGTATTTTCTAACAGTGATGATAACAGTGTATCATAGCTCAGGACTGTGAAGCCATTTTCAGGACCTCGAGCTGCTTTCCTCTTAATCTGAAAACCCCACCGCCCCAGGCCTCAGAGACAAACTCAGTTCTTACGTAAAATGCTTTGGCTAGGTCCTCTCTGTGGCATTTGCTTGCTTCCTTGGGTGCCAGAGCCACCACCGTCTTCTCTTTCTCGATGGCTTTCAACTCATTTTGTCCATCAATCTGTGAGAAAAAAAAATAGGATTGCTCTTAGGTACACTGGTCTTATATGGATATGTCTTTTTAATGCATAACACATGGAGAAAGCGTGCATATCTGAAGTGTATAGCTCGAATTTTTACACACAGACCCATATGACCAGCCTCCAAATCGAGAAACACATATTAACATAAACAGCCCCCAGATTTATTTTGCTGGGGTTTGAACTCTGTGTAAATGGTAACATGCAATATATATGCTTTTGTGTTTGGTTTCTTTGATTCAAGGTTATTAGTGAGATTCATGCATGATGGTATGTGTGGTGATGGTTTGCTAATTTTCATGGCTGCATAGTATTCCACCAAATGAGTATAGCACAATTTATTTTTCTGTTTTATTGCTGATGGATTGTTTCCAACTGTTGGCTGTTACTGATGCATCTGTTTTCAAAGAAATTTATTTTACTGAACAGAAAATCACAAAGCTGACAGAGCAGGCAACAATTTACAGATTTAGAACCATGGACCTTGAACTTCTGGGATTCTCAGTTAAGAATGCACCAAACCACAGAGAGTGGTTCCTGATGGTGACTGGTGGTATTATGGCCTGTTTTGGGAGACATTTGCAATAACCTAAGGAAAGGGGGAAACCCAGTTGAGGTCTGGGTGCCCAGCAGGTCTGGGAAGAAGTCACATGAAACACCTAAAGGGCATGTGAGGACATGGTAACCTCAGAAATAGGGGGATGGCGAGTATTTTTACAAAATTATTCCTAGTATTCTGATACCCAGGACAAGATAATCATCTTTTCCTTTTCCACCAGGTAGTTGGCACAGGGAAGGAGGAAGGGGAGAGGCTCTGCCTAACAGCCTCTTCCTTCGGCTGGAATAGAGATGGCAGGTTCCCTTTTACTTCGTTCCAAACTCCTCCCTGCCCCTCAACTCCCAAGGGCCCCATTTGCTCAGAAATGGGCTGCAAACCACACCTACTTCCTGAGGTTGCTTTTCACTATGCCAACGACCAGGAAGCAACCAAGGATTATTACACAGATCACTCGGCCGACTCTCTCCCCAAGTCGACCCCACCATCTTCACTGTGCGAGATCCACCTCCTGGAGAAATGTACATCACAGCCTGAGACAGGATGTTTTTTCTGCTCTCAAGACCTGGTTCAAGTGTACCAAATCGAGGGCTTAATTCTTGCTCACACCACAGATGGAGGCAGTCCTGGGGTTACAGGATCTTCCTGCCTGGCTGTTCCCTAGCTTACCATTTCTGTCTGGCCACGACCACACCCAATTCACTTTTTAGGCAGCAGCTCAGGCAACCCTGAATGTATAAATCTAGCCCTCTCCTCCATCTTCTCCTCTCTGTCTCTGTTTGTCTGTCTGTCTCTCTCTCTCACAAACACACACATATCTCCCATGTTTGAAACATTTGGATAGATTCCAGTTGCTCTCAGGACAGAACCCTACTGTCTCCAAAATGGCTGCAGCAGACCCCACCTCACACCCACCTTCCCTGTGTTCCTGGTCTGGGCGGGGCAGCAGCATACCTAGCTAAAAATGCCCTGCCCACTGGAGGAGTCCTGTGTTCCCCAGGAGTGTGCTGCTCCAGTGCCCCTGCCGAAGATGGCACATTTTCCCAGCTGCCAAACCAAACATAAAATTGGGGGTTCTTGGCCAAGGGCAGTTTCCCCCCGGGGGACTTTGCTAGTGCCTGGAGATGTGTTCAGTCCTCATAGCTGAAGCAGGGATGGTACTGACATCTAGTGGGTAGAGGCCAGGCATGTGGTCAAGTACCTTCCAAGGAATGACCTGGAACAGAAAGGTCTATACTGCTGAGGGCAAGAAGTCTCGCTTCAGAGGTCAAGGACTGTCTTGTCCTGCCATCTTCCCAGACCAGGTAGCCACCTGCTCTACCCTCTCAGCACCCTGGACGTCCCCTTGATGGCGCCTACACCACAGTCACTTGTGTAATGACCAGCAAGTGACTATCACTTAAATGCCCCCCTCTGCTCACAGTGCAGCCCCTCCAGAAGGCGGGGCCCGCGCCTGGTACCCAGGGGCTGCTCTGCGGGCACTCATCAGCTGGAGCCCAAGGCATCAGTGCAAGCGCACAAGCACTTAGCTCCACAGGATGGATGACTAGACGCACGCTCTCGGCCACAAGCCTCAGTTTACCCTTATCATCAGTGCTGCCCAGGAGATGGTCCAGCTCCACTTGCCAGCATGTCACCTCGGGCAAGTGACAACCTCCCTGACTGATCACAATTTTCTCCTCTGCAAAGTGGGGGTGATGCTGGCTAGCTACCCTCATCCTGCCTTTTTTGGGAATCAAACAAATGTGTGCCTGGACAGGGTGTGACATGGTCCAGACTTCCCATGAACCCCTAGGAAATGCAGGTCCATACCTGCCCCAGGGACCAGGCCTCTGGCACATGGTTGGAATAACAATGATGGTGATGTCACTTGGGTTGTTTAGCCACGTTTAGGAGCGACAGAAGGGGCATGGAGCTTGGAATTGCACAGACCTGGGTTCAAATCCTCCTCTGTCATTGACCAGCCCTTTAACCAGGGACAATAATCTGTCTCAGGTTGTTTTGAAGATTTAAAAACAGCCAACGCTGGGGACTTCCCTGGTGGTCCAGTGGTTAAACACCCACTTGCCAACGCAGCGGACAGGAGTTCGATCTCTACTCTGGGAAGACCCCATGTGCTGTGGGGCAACTGAGCTCGTGTGTCCCAACTACTGAGCCTGTGCTCCACGCCAAGAGAAGCCACCGCAATGAGAAACTCGCGCACCGCCACGAAGAGGAGTCCCCATCGCCGCAAGTAGAGAAAGCCCGAGAGCAACAACGAAGACCCAGTGCAGCCAAAACAAACAGAAAGCAAAATAAAAACAAAACCCAGCTCTGCAGTTGCGCTCTGCACGGGGCAGGTGAATTCAGTAAATATTCCATAGAAGATCAGTAGCCTAAAGACCCAGAGGGATTTAGGAGGTGTGGTGACCCCAACATTTCACAGCCTCTCTCTCTGACTTTGTCTTGCCGGGGAGATGTTTCCTGACATTCTCAATGGGGTTTCTACAAGTGGCTCTAGAAGATACATAAATGCTTGAATTTGTGTGGTTTTACTTTTAAATTTTTAGTTATTCATATTTTTGAATCTGCACAGAAGGAAGGTACAGATAGGAAACCTGTGAATTCTATTTTTTTTAAAATCTTTGATTTCCTTTTGATGATAGGCTTAAGGTACAGATAGGAAGGTACAGATAGGAAACTTGTGAATTCTATTTTTTTTTAATCTTTGATTTCCTTTTGATGATAGGCTTAAAAAAGGTACAGATAGGAAACCTGTGAATTCTATTTTTTTTTAAATCTTTGATTTCCTTTTGATGATAGGCTTAAAAAATTTCCCTATAAATTTCAATTTTTTTTTTAAAAAAGGGTCAATCAACAGATCAGTGGGTAAGCACAATGTAATCAAGCCCAAACAATGGAATATCATTCAACCTTAAAAAGGGAGGAATTCTGACACCTGCCACAACAGGAATGAAGCTTGAGGATGTTATGCTCAGTGAAATGCACCAGTTACAAAAGGACAAATACTGTAATGACACCACTCATGTACGGTACCTAGAACCGACAAACTCATAGAGACAGGAAGTAGAATGGCGCTTACCAGAAACCGGGTAATTGTTGGTTTGTTTTTGCTATGCCGCTTGGCTTGCGGGATCTTTGTTTCCCAATCAGGGACTGAACCCAGGCCACGTCAGTGAAAGCTGAGTCCTAACCACTGGGCCGCCAGGGAACTCCCAGGAGTTAGTGGCTAGTGGGGACACACTCAGTTGCAGAAGTTGAAAAAGTTCTGGAGACGGTGGTTGTGATGACTGGACAACCATGTGAATGTACTCAATGCCACTGAACTGTGTGCTTAAAAACAGTTAAGATGGTAAATGTTTTCTACATCTTACCACATACACACAAAATTCAGAACAAGAAAAAAACAAAACAAAACAGGATCAAAGGAATCCAGTCCCTCTGCCTTTGCAGGTCAAGATGAGGAAGAATTCCCACCCTTTCTTGGGAACTCTGTCCCTGGGAGCCAGCCAGACGGCTAAAACAGGCTTGTGTGGACAAGGGGAGGGGCTGGGAATGCAGCCTGGAGGAGGAGGGTCCAGCGGGAGACTCCTAAGCCCCAGCTGTGTTCCGTGACCGTGACCGTGGGGACAGGGTCTGAGCCCAAAGTGGGAAGGTGTCTGGCCTCCACCTGTGCTCTGTAAGTGAAAGCCACAGACACACTTCTGGGTCTGTGAACAAGAGAACTGAAAAAAAGAGATGCGAATAAGTACAAGCTCTTGGCCGTTCACAGCAGCACCATTCGGAACAGCTCAGAGTGCACCAGCAGATGACGGAGTAACAAGATGTGCTCTTGCACATAATGGAATATCATTCAGAGAGGAAGGAAGTGCTGGGACCTCCCGGGTGGTCCAGTGGCTAGGACTGTGCTCCCAATGCAGGGCGCCCGGGTTCGATCCCTGGTCAGGGAACTAGATCCCACATGCCGCGAGCAACTAAAAATCCCACATGCTGCAACTAACGAGCCCACATGTCGCAACTAAGACCTGGCACAGCCAAATACATAAAGAAAAATACAGATTTTAAAAAAAGGAATGAAGTGCTGATGCACGCTACACTGTAAGTGGAATTGTGTCTTCAAAAAAAGG
Source organism: Muntiacus reevesi (assembly GCF_963930625.1). Taxonomy (NCBI): domain Eukaryota; kingdom Metazoa; phylum Chordata; class Mammalia; order Artiodactyla; family Cervidae; genus Muntiacus; species Muntiacus reevesi. Next base: position 224,069,011 of record NC_089250.1, on the reverse strand, counting down.
TATTGATATGGAAGCAACCTAAGTGCCTATTGATAGATGGATGGGTAAGGAAGATGTGGTGTCTACATATGTACACACACACACACACAGTATTCCTACTACTCAACCATAAAAAAAGAATGAAACCTCACCATTTGCAACAACATGGATGGACATAGAGGGCCTTATGCTCAGTGAAGTCAGACAGACAAACACTGTATGATGTCACTTATATGCAGGCTCTAAAAAGCAAAACAGATGAACAGATGAACAGACATAACAAAACAGAAAGAGTCACAGACACTGAGAAAAAACACAGGGTTGTGAGAGGGGAGCGGGTGGGGGGAGGAGAGCAACAGATGAAGAAGATGAAGACGTGCAAACTTCCATTTGCAAAAGAAGCGTGTCACGGGTATAAACACACAGTGTGAGAAATATATGGACTAATTAAGTGATGTCTTTGTATGGTGACAGATACAAGTCTATGGTAACTAGACTTATCCTGGTGATCATTCTGACATGATCATCAATTGAAATGATGTATACCAGGAACTAACATATTGTTGTAGGTCAATTAAACTTCAAAAACAAACAAAATCTGATCTCATAGAAAAAGAGATCAGATTTATGGTTACCAGAGGTGGGGACGGCGAGTTGGAGGAAGGCAGTCAAAAGACAGAAATTTCTAGTTATAAGATAAATTAGTACCAGGCGTGTGATGTACAAAATGATAAATATAATGAACCCTGCTGTATGTTATATACAAAAGTTGTTAAGAGGGTGAGTCCTAAGAGTCCTCATCACAAGGGAAAAATATGAGATGTTGGATGTTCGCTGAACTTACTGTGATAATCATTTCACGATGTAAGTCAAATCATGATGATGTACACCTTAAACTTACACAATGCTGTACGTCCATTTATATCTTGATAAAAATGGAAGAAAAAAGAACTTATCTTGAAGTCCTAACCCCCTAAAGCTCAAATGTGACTGAATTTAGAAACAGGGTCTTTACAGAGGTAACCCAGTGACATTGAGGTCATCAGGGTGAGAGCCAGTTGAATACGACTGATGACCTCGTAAGCAGAGGCCTGGACACGGGGACAGGCCCACACAGAGCGATCCCACTGGACACTACTTGGCCAGCAGCACTGGAGGCTAAGAGAAAGGCACGGACAGGCTCCCCACCATGGCCCTTAGAGCCAGGCCCTGCCCACACCGCGGTCTTGGACGTCTGGCCCCAGAACTGTGGGAGAGGAAATTTCTGTTGTTTGAAGCCATCATAATCTGGGGTGCTCTGCTTATTAACCCTAGGAAACAACATTCTCCAACACGGACAGACCTCGAAAACCTCGTGCGGATGAAGACAGACACAAAAGGCCACGTTATCACTTGATTTGGTTTTTATGAAATGCCCAGAATAGGTGATTTCCATAAAGATAGAGCTTCCCTGGTGGCTCAGCGGCAAAGAATCCGCCTGCCAATGTGGGAGACCTGGGTTCGATATCTGATCCAGGGAGATCCCACATGCCGCAGAGCAACTAAGCCCATGTGCCACGACCACAAAGCCTGTGCTCTGGAGCCCGGAAGCCTCAGCTTCTGAGCCCACATGCTGCAAATACTGAAGCCCCAGAGCCTGTGCTCCACAGCGAGAGAAGCCACTGCAATGAGAAATCTGCACGTCGCAGCTAGATAATAGCCCCTATTCGTCACAACGGGCAAAGCGCCTACGCAGCAACAAAGACCGACCACAGCCCAAACTAAATAAATGATTTTTAAAAGCCAAAAATGAACCTGTTCTAGTCATTTCTTTTGCAGATTCATTTACTGCAGAATGGTTTCTGTTCAAAGTCAGCCACCGCAACAGTGCCTGTAACAACTAAGTACTGAAAACAACCTACATGCCGCTAATAAAGGATGGTGCCGTGGAGGAGAACAAGGAGTCCCTGGTTGCCCTGGATGCACTCAATACTGACGATGACAACGAGAAGCGGGAAGAGGAGGATTGGAAAGTTCGGGCGCTAAAGAGGATCAAGAGGGACAGTGAAGATGGAGAAGCACTTGAGAAGGCAAAAACGGAACGCACGTGAAGCCTGACTGAGGAAGAGAGATGAGCTGAGTTTTGGGCAAATGGCGAAGTCATCACCAACAAAGCTGTGAAGGGCAAATACAAGCTCTTACAAAGCATTATCACTGGGGTGCCTTCTTCACGCATGAGGATGAAGACGTATACCAGAGAGATTTTGACACACTTCCTAGGTGGTGCTAGTGGTAAGGAATCCGCCTGCAGTGCAGGAGACACAAGAGACACCAATTCGATCCTGCGGTCGGGAAGGATCCTGGAGTAGGAAACAGCAACCCACTCCAGTCTTCTTGCCTGGAGAATTCCATGGACAAAGGAGCCTGGCGGGGCCACAAATTCACACACGACCAAGGGACTGAGCAACAGACATTGCCCAGCAGTGGTGGTACCCAAGTGGTCCCAAGTGGTGGGAGCTTTAGCAATAGACTGAGAAGGAAAAAAAAAGGGCAAGGCATATCATGAGCAATAGGTTATCCTGGCTATAACCAAGAAGAGGATGGATTTGCTAGCATAATCAGGGCACAGAGACCGGGGGCTGGTTGCCCTCATGGCTTGAAACTGGGTGGTGGGAAACAGGCAGTGAGAGACTTCTACTGGACCCCCTTTGGCATCCCGTCGGATCCTGAACCCTGAGTAAGATTTGCTGATTCCAAGGAGGAGAAACCAGTCTTGACTAAGCCTGGGGCAGAGCCGGAGCAGGAGGGGAGGGCTTTCCTAGGCCGGGATGCTCAGGATCAATGACTGGGCCAATGTCAACTTGGAAAGGGAGGGCAGAGGCTGCGATGGGAGGGACCCATGAGGAGGGCGGCAGGGCTGGGCACACAGAGCAACTGGAGGCAAGAGGGATGCGAATGAACTCAAAGGGCCGGTCCACTGCTGTTTAAACTGGGTGGGGGGAGCATCACCAGGCCCATGTCTCACTGACCTGGGCCCTGATTCCAGGTTCCCCAGCTACCAGCCGAGCAGCCCTCAACAAGCCCTCTGACTTCTCTGAGCCTCCGCGTTCTCTTCTGAAAATGGGAATAACGATACCACACATGGAGCATTGCTGAGGCAGAGGTTCTCAAGGTCCAGCCTCAGGTCAAGATGGGTTTCAGAGAGGTGTTTTCCAGCTCCTGAAATCACACCTAGTTAGTGTTGGTGTTCTCTGTGTGTGAATGATGGTGGTGTGAACCCAGACAGCAAAGAACTGCCAATACAATGTGAGGTGCTCAGAGTACGGGTCTTGTGGGGGAAGCAGGTGGTGCAGCGCGATCAACACGAGAGAGGACAGCTGGGTTAGGAGGAGGCCGCTGCGACTGGGGGCCAACAGGTGGGTGGCAAGGTGAGGAGCCTGGTTACGCACAGGGAGATTAGGTAATAAGCAAATATATACCAAACATAATGTGAGCTGGCACTCTTGCTGTTGGGGAAGGGAGTTACAAATATACACAGAACTGGCACCACCCCTGGATTGAAAGCTATGGTCAAATATATAAAATATACATGTATACACACACACACAAGTGTAAAACTGAATATGGTTCTAACAGTGTACACATACACATACCTGCCCTGAGAGGGCCCAGAGGCCATAACACCCCAGGAGCATGGTCACACAGCACACCAGATCTTGATTTCTAAATACCCTTCTTCTGGGACTTCCCTGGTGGTCCTGGGGCTAAGACTCATCACTCCCAATGCAGGGTGCCTGTGTTTGATCCCTGGTTAGGAAACTAGATCCCACATGCCACAACTAAGAGTTCGCATGCCACAGCTAAAGAGCCCATGTGCCACAACCAAGACCTGGTGCAGCAAAAGAAATGTTAAAAAATAAATACATATCCTTCCAGCGAAAAGAGCCAAGATTCCTAGAAGAAATGGCTGGCTCTAGGGCTGGATCAGGGAAGGTACACAATGAGCTTGGAATTTCTTGTTATGCCAGAGAGTAAGCACATGCTCAGAGAATGACGGAAAGTTGTCCAGAGGACAGAAAAGTCGCCATGAGAAAAGGCTTCTAATGGCCAAATCTGGGCATAAGGATAAAAAAAACAATGAGGGTAACAAATTTTAACCCACCTAATAGAACAGGAATTTGTGAGTACATGAATGAATGTATGAATGATGTGTGAATGAATACACAAACAACTAGATAAAGAGGAGAAAGGGGCAGCTCTTCTTCCCTTTTAAACTTTTATTTCTGTACTGCGGTATAGCTGATTAACAAACAATGTTGTGATAGTTTCAGGTGAGGAGCGAAGGGACTCAGCCATACCTACACACGTATCCATCCTCCCCACAAATTCCCCTCCCATCCAGGCTGCCACATAACACTGAGCAGAGTTCCACGTGCTATTCAGCAGGTCCTTGTTAGTTATCCATTTAAAAAAAAAAAACATTTATTTATTTGGCTGTATTGGGCCTTAGTTGTGGCATGTGGGAGCTAGTTCCCAGACCAGGGATGGAACATGGGCCTCCTGCATTAGGAGCATGGGATCTTAGCCACTGGACCACCAGGGAAGTCCCTATCCGTTTTAAATATAGCAATGTGTACACATCCATCTCAAATTCCATAGCTATCCCTTTCCCCTGTCCTTGTGCCCCGGTAACCATAGGTTTGTTCCCTAGGTCTGTGAGAGAGGGCAACTCTTTCTGATACCAAGCACCAGGTAATAAACGAGGCAGGAATGATAAAATTGGAAAACTGCTGTTCAGCAAACATTCTAAAAGTAATGGGTTCACCAATCAAAAAATGGGCAGAAGACCTAAACAGACATTTCTCCAAAGAAGACACACAGATGGCCAATAAACACATGAAAAGATGCTAAACGTCACTCATTATTAGAGAAATGCAAATCAAAACTACAATGGACATCACTTCACACTGGTCAGAATGGCCATCATCAAAAATCTATGAACAATAAATTCTGGAGATGGTGTAGAGAAAAGGGAGAACTCTTGCACTGTTGGTGGGAATGTAAATTGATACAGCCACTATGGAAAACAGTATGGAGATTCCTTAAAAAACTGGGAATAAAAATACCATATAACCCAGCAATCCCACTACTAGGCATATACCCTGAGGAAACCAAAATTGAAAAAGACACATGTACCTCTATGTTCATTGCAGCACTGTTTACAATAGCTAGGACACAGAAGTAACTTAGATGTCCATCAGCAGATGAATGGATAAAGAAGCTGTGGTACATATATACAGTGGAATATTACTCAGCCACAAAAAGGAATGCATTTTAAGTCATTTCTGATGAGGTGGATAAACCTAGAGCCTATTATTTAGAGTGAAGTAAGTCAGAAAAATAAGCATCGTATATTAACGCATATACAAGGAATCTAGAAAGATGGCACTGATGGACCTATTTGCAGGACGGCAGTGGAGATGTGACGGGAAGGGGAGGAGCGGGTGGAACAAATGGAGATGCAGAGAGTGCATGAAAACATACATCCTACCATATGTAAAATAGCTGGTGGGAATTTGCTGTGTCACTTAGGGAACGCAAACTGGGGCTCTATGACAATCTAGAGGGGTGGGATGGAGTGGGAGGTGGGAGGCAGGTTCAAGAGGCAGGGGACATGTGTGTACCTGTGGCTGATCCATGCTGATGTATGGCAGAAACCCACATAATAGTGTAAAGCAATTATCCCTCAATTAAAAATAAATATTATTTAAAAAAGTAACAGACTCAGGCAAGAATCACCAACAGATGCCAAAAATGAGAAACAGGCTATTGACATAGCCTCAACACAACGTGTCATAAAATACTGGGTTGGCCAAAAGTTCATTTGGGTTTTCCAGACGCTCTTCCTGAAAAATCCAAAGGCACCGTTTGTCCAGCCCCAATTGATTACAACAGGGAAAACAGTAACTTCACAGAAGAGAAACCTGGCCAGTGGGAGTGGAGAATTCATGCACAGAATTTAGGCTGACCTGGGTCCGAACTCCTTGGGGAGTTGTGTGGGCCTGGGCAAGTTACTTCACTTTCCAAGGCTCAGATTCCTATAGGGATTTCTGTAATGATTCAAAATAACATGCTGCATCTATAGGTGTTCAGCAGAACATTGTTCTGAAAATGAAAGGAGGGAAGCTACCTAAGAGTCCATCAGTTGGGGATGTGGGTTAAATAAAAATGCCTCCACAGCCATGAGGAAAGAACGTGCTTCTGTTTACAAGAGCCAAGACGCGGAGACAACCTAGATGTCCATCAGCAGAGGAATGGATAAGGAGGATGTGGTGCATATAAACACACTGGAATACGACTCAGCCATAAAAAAGAAGAAATGCCATTTGCAGCCACATGGATGAGCCTAGAGATTATCATACTAAGTGAAGTAAGTTAGAGAAAGACCAACACCATATGATATCACTTACATGTGGAAACTAAAATATGGCACAAATGAACTTATCTACAAAATACAAATAGACTCATAGACATAGACAGCAGGCTTATGGTTGCCAAGGGGGAAGAGGCTGGGGGAGAGATGGACTGGGAGTTTGGGATTAGCAGAGGCAATCTACTATACTGACATATAAAATGGATTAGGAACAAGGTCCTACTGCAGAGCATAAGAAACTATATTCAATATTCTGTAATAAACCATAATGGAATGAAAAAGAATATATATACCTATAACTGAGTTGCTTTGCTATACAGAGGAAATTCACACAACGCTATAAATCAACTGCACTTCAATACAATTTAAGAAACAAGAAAAGAGGACTTCCCTGTTGGTTCAGTGGCTGAGAATCTGCCTGCCAATGCAGGGGACGCAGGTTCGATCCCTGGTCCAGGAAGATTCCACATACCATGGAGCAATTAAGCCCATGAGCTGCAACTACTGAGCCCATGTGCTCTATAGCCTGTGCTCTGCAACAAGAGAAGACACCGCAAGGAGAAGTCTGTGCACTGCAATGAAGAGTAGCCCCCACTTGCCGCAACTAGAGAAAGTCTGTGCACAGCAATGAAGATCCAGCACAGTCAAAAATTAAAAAAAAAAAAAAAGAAAGAAAAGAACATGTTTGATCAGGATGCACTGTGGGGAAGTGTGAAGGGCGGCGGAGTTTCCCATTGTGTGTGCAGTAGGACTCTATGTATGTACAAAAAAATAAATAAAAAGACACTTATGTTGTATATAAATAGTAATTACTGTGTGATCGGAAGCTGCCTGAATACTTCACACACAGTGAATCATTCCACTCCACAACAGAGCTCTGAGGCAGGTACACTTGACCCCATTGGATGGAAGAAAACTCAGAGGCGAGGGAGAATTAAGAAATTGGCTTAGAGTCTTCTGTTGGCAGGTGGCAAAACTGGACTTTGCCTCCAGGTGACTGGTGCTGCGGACGCCAGTGTTCCTAATCACAGCCTCTCTAGAACTGCGAAGAAAGGACGCCGAGACCGCCCAAATCAACGGCGATCTGATTACTGCAAACTGATTAGTTGCGAAGGGCAACTAATCCCTCCACCTCCCCATCAAGGAGTAAAGAAAAGAAGCGAGGGAGTGGAGGAATTTCAGACTCTGCAAACTTACTCTGGTTTATGAGGAAAATAAAAAAATCAAACCATAAAACTAAGACAAGTTTCGAAAGGGAAAAGGGAAAAGGACAAAGAAGTGGGGTGGGGGGGGAGGATAAAGAAAAAATAATGTAGTGTTCCTGGTTCATAAAAGAGAGTAGAACACTAACATTAGCCTAATTCAATGGTCAGTGAAGGCAAAACTCACTCAAATTTCAATATGCTGGCACTTGGGGAAGGGAGGAATGGGCAGCCCAGTGGGGGGATTTCTGACACTGGAGATGCAGTGCCGCTGAATGAGACTAGCAACCTACAGAATCCCCCAGGTCAGAGGAGGGAGGCCATCCTCCAGGGCGTGTGTGAAATGTGGCCTATGTAAAAAATTAAAACGAGAATGGGTAGCTTGCCTTCAAATCTCAGTTCTCCAAGTCCCTGCCACCTCCTCCAGGAAGTCTCCCCAGACTGCACCCCGATGGCAGCAGCAGCAGCATCCCCACAGGCTACAGGCACACACAGGCTGTGTCTAACTCCATTCTTACACATGCTGCTTTCCTTCATGGGGCTTATCTCAGCTTGTAATTATATACTCACTAGTATAATTTCTGTCTTACCCACCAGACTATAAGCTCCCCTGGGTAGGACAAGTGTTTAACTCACTAAAAGGATCTGGCCTCAGGAGGGCGGATGTCACAGGGATGGAGAAAGAGTGGTTCTCACACTCAGGGAACATCAGAACCACCAGAGAACTGGTTGCGACTCAGACCTCAGATTCCTGGGCCCCAGACCACGTTTGGGGAAGAGCTATTCTAAAGCAGCCACAGAAGTATGTGAAGGGCAGAAGAAGGCTGTGCGGAGCCTGAAAAGGAGAAAAACAAACGGCAAGAACGTCTGGCATCTCCGACTACGGACCTCACACAAGGATGCCCCAGCAGGCTGGCTGTGCTGCCTGCAATGCCCTGCTGGCACTGACCTGAAATTCTTAAACTGTTTTTCCAGAAGGGGCCCCACATTTTCATGTTGCAATTTATGTAGCCAGTCTGGCTCCTGAGCATCTCACTGCACACTCCACCCGAGCTCAGAGAGCAGCAGGACAGGGGTGATTCCTAGTAAAAACCGTTGCCGCTGTTTGAGCTAGGCACTGTGCCGAGTCTTCCTTACATTCCCTCGTTTATTCTTGCCTTACGACTATACTCACCCAGGGGAAGCACACTTGCATCAGCAGCCACACACACCACCTGATCTAATCTTCACAAAGAGACATGAGGAACCCCGAAACCACCAAGGGCACATACCCGCTTTCAGAGACAGACATTTGGACATGCAGAGACAGAGAAGGTGCCCAGACTCACACAGCCAGGGCGATGGAACCCAGGGTGGGTTCCGGCTCTGGGCTCCTGGCCCCAACCCCTGCCTAAACCAAGATCTCCTGGTTAGGTGCGGTCTTTCAGGCCAATACTCTTTCCCCCGACCCACAAGATCCACCAGACTCAGTCTCACTGGAGAGGCACAGACAGAAGGATTTGGAGATCCTGGGTGTTAGCTGTAAACCTACTGGACCCAGTTAGCACAGTAGCCTGGGTTTAGTGGTTTGAACTATAAAGAATAATTATGGGCCTGACTTTATTCCGGAGGTTTCAAGTTTCTCTCACCCTGGGGACTCCAGAATCATGGATTTGGAGCACATCTTCCTTGGTAAGTACTTGAGTTTCAAGTCGCATCAGACACGTGCTCTGCTGGGCTCCACTCCTCACCCATGAGAAGGTCACAGGGAAGACGGCCCAGCCAGAAGGACACAGGTCCTCTCCAGGGGTTTGGGGCAGACAGGTAGGGCTGACAAACACGGCTTTAAGAGTGTCCGTGCTTTGAGGGTGAACTTATGGTTGCCAGGGGAGATGTATGGGGGAAGGGACAGTGAGGGAGTTTGGGATGGACATGTACACACTGCTATATTCAAAATGGGCAACCAACAAGGACCTACCGTACAGCACACAGAACTCTGCTCAGTGCTGTGGCAGCCTGGGAGAGAGGGGCGTTGGGGGAGAGTGGATATATGTATATGTACGGCTGAGTTCCTTTGCTGTCCACCTGTAACATCACAACACTGTTAACCGGCTATGCCCCAACACAAAATAAAAAGCTTAATTTAAAAAAAAAGAGTGATTGAGACCTCCACAAAGGTTACCTATTCGCTCCTCCCCATGGCCCACAGAAGTCCACCCCCCCCACAACAAATACCCTCCCAGATATTTTCTATAAGAACTCATATTACAGGCAGAATTGTCTTTCCCCCAAACCCACATGCTGATGTCCTAACCCCAGCACCTCAGGCTGTGACTGTTTGGAGACAGGACTTTCCAAGAGGTGATTAAGTTAAAATGAGGTTATTAGAATGGGTCTGAATCCAACACGACTGGTGTCCTTGTAGGAAGTAAAGATTAGGACACGGAGGGACGACCATGTGAGGGCATGGTGGAAGACGGCCGGCTGCAAGCCTGCTAGCCACCCCACCGTTAGGAGCTCGAGGAATCCAGGGTCCTTTACCCTTAACAACAAGGCTCAAGACACTAGGTCTGGGGCAGGGTTTCCAACAGCGTCTTCAGACGTGTTCTCAAAAGCCTGCAAGTTTTCAAAGATCTTACAGACTTTGAATATGTTTTAATAACTAGCCTAATATGATACAGCATAAAGACCTTCTGGGTGGCTGGTTTATAACAAAGAGGTGTCATATGACCCTGGTGTCACACCCGCATCCAGGACAATAATCACACGGCACGCTGAAGGGATGCAGGCTTCTCGGAAGTCCAGAGAGAACTTGGCGGGAGCATGGAGCCGTTGCATGGCATGCGGTGATGTCGGCGTATCAACTTCAGGAAGTCTGACCTGCAAAGGGGGTAACCAGGCTGCCAGGGAGGCCGTCTGCAAGCCCAGTCTCTGCCCGTGGCTACCTGCCACGGGCGATGAGGAGTGAGTACGCTTGTCAACACACGGTAAAGAAACACCGCTTCCACAAGGCCTAGCACTCATCTTATCTTCAAGTGACCCAGCCAGTTCTACGATGATTACGTGACGGGCAGGTTGTCCTGATCTAGCAGACACAGTCTCGGTCTGCATAAATGCCATTTTATACACATATGGGTAATTAAACATTTCCAGCATAAACTTTATCAAAATCAAAATTCAAGAGTCTGAGGATTGGACCTCAAGGCCTTCCCTGGTGGTTAAGAATCTACCATGCAGCTCCGGGGACACTGCTTTGATCCTGGTCCAGGAAGATGCCACATGCCGCGGAAAACTAAGCACGTGTGCTACAGCTTCCGGGTCCACGTGCCTAGAGCCTGTGCTCCACGACGGGAGGAGCCCCGCGACAGGAAGCCTGCACGCCGCAACTAGAGAGGAGCCCCCGCTTGCCGCAACTAGAGAAAAGCCTGTATGGAGCAACCAACACCCAACACAGCCAGAAAAAAAAAAAAAAGACCGGACTCAAGACTAATAAAAACACTAACAAAAACAGACAGCTGTGGAGCAGACTTCGTACCAGGCGTGGTTCTGTTTAGCGAGTGATCTCATTTAAGGGACGATTTCTTTCTACCAGTGTGGCAGGTAGCCTCTAGGTACCTCCATCACCGGGTCTCCCTTTATTCACACCCTGGTGTCATCCCCTCCCTTTTGAGAACCAGCTAGACCTAGACTCCTTCCAGTCAACAGAACACGCCAGAAGTGAGGAGACCTCCGTGTAATGAGGGCCAGAGGCCCACCAGCAGCCTCAGGCGGCATCCCTCCCCCTTCTTCCCTGAGAGCCTTCAGACGAGACCACAGCCCTGGGGAGAGATGGACAGCAGCCTCACGAGAGACCTGGAGTCGAAAGAATCCAGGAAAACCACCCCTAGACCTGTGACTCATAGAAACTGGGAGAGAAAGTCATTTTCAGCTGCCACGTTTGGGAGTAACGTGTTATGCAGCAATTGACAAGGAACACAACCACTCCACATCACTGGTTGACTTTTGGTACAACGTCACCAGTCACGTCAAAACACAGTTGCTACATGCGTACTTCATAATCTTATAAATGTAGTTTTCATAATAAGCATGTGACTATGTTTACTGCCAGTTTTAGTTTTATACTTATTTAAGTCACATTTTGGTATGAAGGGCTTCCCAGGACTCAGAAGTAAAGAATCTGCCTGCTAGTGCAGGAGACATGGGTTCAATCTCTGGGTTGGTAAGATCCCCTGGAGGAAGAAAATGGCAACCCACTCTAGTATTCTTGCCTGGGAAATCTGATGGACAGAAAAGCCTGGTGGGCTACAGTCTATGGGGGTCGCAAATAGTTGGACATGACTAATGTAAGACAATGCTGGGGGGAGCTTCCCTGGTGGTCCAGTGGCTAAGACTCCATGCTCCCCAAGCGAGGGGCCTGGGTTCGATCCCTGGTCAGGGGACTAGATCCCACATGCCACAACTAAAGATCCCATATGCCATAACCGAGACCAGCCAGATAAATAATAAATACTTAAAAGACAATCCTGGGTGCTTCCAATACTTTTCTTTAAGATAACATATATTGCTAAATTTTGAGAAACACCAAAGAGCTCTGTGGGTGCCTCTGTGCGTGTGTGTGTGTGTGTGTGTGTGTGTAAGCCTCAGAACTCCTCTTTCTGCAACCCAAGTGTGATCTCTTAAAAACTCAAATGTGACTGTGTCTGTTCTGTTCACTGCATGCCTCATGTTTGGCACATCTGCGAATAAATGAATGACTGTCCTGCCCCAGCATAAAACCTTTCCATGATTCCCTGTTGCTCTAGGGAGGAAGCCCAAATTCTTCACAAGGCCCAGAGCCTCTGTAGGGTCCACTTCTGTAGTCTCATCCTCTCCCACTAAGCCTTGCACCTCACTCCGTTCTGCCTAGAACTCTCCATCAACTCTGCTCTTCCCACATCTCCTGGTCTTTGCCGTGCCAATGAATCTCTTAAACATCCCTTCTCATTAAACAGTCAGCTGTGATCTGTAGTTTGGGACCCATCTCAGGACAGGGTACCACGAGGGCAGGGAGTGTATGCATCCTTTCCTCCACTCCATCCCTGGCGTGCAGCACCAGCCTGACACAGGGCAGGTGCTTGGTGAATCTGGGCTGAATGAATGACCAAGACACGGGTCGGCTGGGACCTAGTCTTCACCCTGCAGAGTCCCAGGGAGATGAATCAGTTCACCAACCAGCAAGGCAGTGCGGGACGGAGCCATGCCAGTCTCAGTTGAGAGATGGGAGCCCTGAGGGTCAAAGATAACTTTCTGAGTTGGCACCGAGTCATTCAGGAAGCAGGAATTTCTGGTCCAACATTTTCCTTAGCCAAGGTTCTGATGGGCAGAGAAAGCTTCTTCCCAGTAATGAAAGCAGGTCTCTCAAATGCTTTCCTTTTCCTGACGCTGGAAATGCAGCAAGAATAAACCATCTCCAGAGCCATAAGGACTGTGCTGACTCAGGCTCGGATGCTCCTGATCCTGGGTCCTCCTCCCTTGACCCCTGTCTCAACCACCTGCCCCCTCCCCAGTCACTCCAGTTTTTTTATTCTCCTTCCTACTAGAAACTGGTGGATTTCTCTGTTGATGGTCAGTCTCCGCCATGAACTTTGTTTTGGACACAGCTGTATCCTTACCACCTGGCCAATCTGAGAACTTCCAGAGCCTCATCTATCACGTGCATACAATTAACACAACTCAGGGGTGAAGAGACACAACAAGGTCTCAATAATAATTAGTATTATAACTGGGGTGACTCGGCAAAATGGAGGGGAGGTTCAGAGCCTGCCCAGGACACCACCTATAACAAGTGCTCATGAAGGAGAGTTAGCACTATTGCGGAAATGATCACAGTAAGCAAACTTTGCTTCTTTTTCAAAGTGGTGGACATAAGTGTGAGAGCAAAGACTGTGAGCTGAGCTGGCAGGAAACAGGTGACCTGGCCGGCTGGCCGCCTCCCTCATCACACTCCTCATTTACTTTTTTATAATTTCCTGGGTTTGATGAGCTGCCTTTAGAGACAGGATACCTGGTTTCTCAGCCAGCCTTCGCAGCTGGCTACCTGGGTTTCCTGTCTCACCGCCCGTCCGCTGCCAAGTCGTCATACATGCTTCGGGGTGCTGTTGAGAACACGTCAGGGAGGTGAGTGCCCCTCCACCCCCGAACACCTACAGACAGGTTGAAGACCCGTCCCACTTTTAAGGGCCCCTCTGCAAAGCTCTGGGGGCATGAAGCCCATCTTGGTTCAGAGATCAAATTCTCCCTAGCATCTCCATTCAGGATACGTCATCCCCATACCTGGCACACGTAAGTGTTAGTGTTGGTCACTCAGTCATGTCTGACTCTTTGCGACCTCGTGGGCAGTAACCCACCAGGCTCCTCTGTCCATGGAATTCTCCAGGCAAGAATACTGGAGTGGGTAGCCATTCCCTTCTCCAGGGGATCTTACTGACCCAGGGGTCTAACGAGGTCTCCTGCATTGCAGGCATATTCTTTATCACTGGAGCCACCAGAGAAGCCCCAGGTACTTGGCAAACCGAGATATCCCATAGAATCTGGCTGTAACCAATGACATCAGGAGTGCTTGAAAAATAAATACCCAGCTAGACGCAAAAGTCAAAGATGGAAAAGAAAAACAGAAAAAGTAACATATAACAGGCAACCAGGCTAGCAAATTAACTTCAAATTCCTTCAACAGAATGAGTTACACGGCATAGAGGGAGAGAAATGGATTTCAGTGAAATGACTGGACTTTGTGTCCAATCCATGGTTAACATACAAAACCAGAGATTATTTGAGAACTGCCAGCTACACAGCCCTGTGGTCTCCCATCCTAGCCCCAGAATTCCCATGCTAGTGTCCATCTGCAAAACACTATTTCAAGAAAACACACACAACTATTTAAGACCCATACAACCAAAATGTTTTGGCCATTGTCAAGATTTTCCAACAGCTCTCATTCATTAAAAAGTCAATTTAACTTTGAGGTTTCCCTTCAGCCGTCAAAAGGCCATGAGCACCTGCAGAGGACTGCTTCAGGAATTTTATTTTTTATTTTATTTTATTTTATTTTTTTAGGGATTTTATTTTTGAATGACTGACTTAAAATTCAAAAAAGTGAAGAGACCCAGAGATGCATCTGCAGAAATACCACATTCTCTGCTCTTGGTATCATGCGGTGAGTTCCACTTACAAGCTAAGGAGAAAGTTGGTGACCCCTTGACCCCGCTGCCTCTCTGGGTCCTCCACGTGGATGGGCTTTTGGGGACAGAAGGGTCAGCCTGTCCACTGGAAAAACTCTCCTGGCCCTAGAATCCTGTTGGTTTATCCTAGAGGGTCCTCTGGAGGCTGCAAAGCTAGCACACAAATCTGGGTGGTTTTGCGAAAGTGGCCCTGGAGATGCGGGAAGCAGAACTGAAAGGCATGGCCAGTCTTACTCTGATTTCCACCATTACTGCTACTATTTATGCTCAAACATTTGCACAACACTTTTGTCATCAATGCCCCCCACCCCACACCATCCCGCCCCATTCAAGTAACTTAAAAAATTCCGATAGCAGTCTAGATTGGGGGACGTGGGAATTTAAATTCTCTGGAGTCAGATAAACCTAGGTTAGGTCCACTGCTCAGTCATTGCTAGCCGTGTGCCCCTTATCGGACATATTTACCCTGTTTCGGCCTCAGTCTCGCATCTGCAAAATGGGCTGGCATGGGAGAGTTAAAAAGTTTAAAAGGCGAACGCTGGGCCCAGAGCAGAAATGCGAGCTGGCTTTGTTAAGAAGACACCTTCTTTCTAGAACCAGGAGGAGGCGGGCGAGCTGGGGTAGAGCAGCCCGCGGTGCGCGGACGGGGTCGTGGGGTGGGACGGGGTGGGGGTCAGGTCGCACGCCCCGCGCCCGGGCGCCCGGACTCACCAAGGTTTCCAGCTCGCCCTTCGCCAGCAGCTCGTACTTGGGGCTCGAGCCCCAGAAGGCGAGCTTCTGCAGCAACTTGGAGAAGCGTCCCTCGAACATAGTGAGCGGGTGCAGGCCCCTCGCCCAGCTTCCCGTCCCGCCGGCGGCCGCCTGTGCTTGCGTCCCTCGATCCCTGGCGTGGCCGGGGCTGGCTGCGCGCGCCCAAGCCTCCCGGGCCAGGCCCAGGTTACCAGGTAGCCGCCTACCTGCCTGCCGCAGGTGAGGCCCCGCCCCCGGGGCGGAGCTGCGCACAGGGAGGCCGTCGGCGCACCTGGCCCCGCCCCTCCCGGATTTTCCCGCCCTTGAGGGGCCGCGGCGGCCCGGAAGGCCCGGGGGCTGCAGAGGCACCTCAAAGCTTGGGCTGTTTCCCAAAGTTGCCCAATCGTGAGATGCAGCTGGAGCCGGTGGGTTGGGGTGGAGATGGGCGATAAACCAGACCCCTCCCTACCTGAGTCACTGAGAGGGCCGGGAAGCTGAACTTTGCCGAGCGCCCAGGTGTCTCTCCTGGGGAGCCACGTGAGGTCAGCTAGGATGCTGGGAGCACGTTTAATGTGAGCGGAGGCTCCTATAGCTGCTGGGAGGCTCGGGAGCGGCCACGTGGCCTCTGTGAACGCCACTGCCAGTTTGTTATTGCAGGGGAAGACAGCTTAAGACCTCCCCTCCAGGAAGGGCCCTGGGAGGGAGCCCCATGAGCTGGACAGTTTGAGGAGCCGCTGCTTTTGGGCTACACCTGGTGCTGCATGGTCTATGAACTCTTTATTCTCATTTGCAGAGCGGGCTCCTGTGTTTGCTAATCGAGGGACCTGGAGCAGGTTTCTTAAACGTTCACAGTATCAGTTTACTCATCTGTAAAACAGGCACCATGATGGCACCTCCTTCATAGTGAAATTGAGAGGAAATCTGGACCGTCTTATATGGGAAGAGCTCAGGGCCCGGCTTGGCATAATATATTGGGTATGGGGATGGCATATTCACACTCATCACTGGGCTCACATGGCTCCCAAAGCTTGTGGGTGAATGTGCAGTGTAGACGGTTTTCAGCCTCCAAGAAGATATACTGAGAGGTGTAAGGGCTTCGGCTTCACACAGCATGGGAATCCAGAACAAGACCCACTGCTTAGTAGGGAGGAGGCTGTGCCGCTATTCTGTGCCTCAGTTTTCTTATCTGTCGAGTGGGATTACCTAAGGACTGTAGGGCAGGGCACGTGTGTTTGTCCATTAAATTGTGCTGCCTCTTCAGAGCAAATGTTTGCCACTTACCCCAGCTGCTCCCCAAGGGGTGGCCACGTCAGCCCCACTCAACCCAGTGGGTTCTAGAAGCCGTTCTTGTTTCTCCCGCCTCTTCCCCTCTTTGCAGAAACGTCGCTGCCCGCTTCCATCAATTTCAGCAAAGGCCCAGAAGTGACGGGAAAAGCAAGACTCTGGTGTGAGTCAGATTTTAATCCCAGGCCTGTTCCTAGCCGATGGGTGACCTTGGACGATTCTTATCACCTTTTTGCACCTCAGTTTACTCACCCACAAAATGGGGGTGACACCACCTATCTGAGTCAGGGTCTGGTGCCTCCAACTGAGTGCTTTGGGGAAAGTTTGATAAACAGATTATTTGTGAGCAGGGGGTGATGTGTTGCGCAAATACCTTTGCCTTGAAAGCTCCACCTCAGCTCCAGCTCTGATTGTCAAGAATTTGTGGGTCAGGCGTGAAAATGTCCAGGGCATTCAGGAAGCAGATTCTGGGCAGTGGATATTGTGCAACATTCAGACCTGTTGGGATTAAAAAAAAGAAAAAGATGGAATGGATTACAGAGAAAGTAGTTTAAGAGACCAGCTTTGTGCCTGGAATGGCTGAATGGACACTGTTAGGCTTAAGCTTGCTTAACTTTTCTTTTTGTTGCCTTGTGATCAGAAAATGTATCCATACACAGGTCTGTGAAGCTTTCTTAATTTACTGAGACTTTGTGCCTGATGTGTATGCAATTTTATAAATATTTCAATCTCACTAGAAAAGTTGATATATTCCTTGGAAGGGTCTTGGTAAGCTGTACTTTTCTTTGTAAATTTGTTCTGTATTTATTCACTCTGACTTTCTGGCTCCATTGCTCATGTCTTTATTTTTGACCACTTGACCTGACAAAGGAGGATAAGAGAGAGTTTCAAATTTCCCAGTTGAATTGCTTTCCTGTCCAGTTTTCCCTTTTGCCTGCAGCCTATTGGATTCTAGAGTCCACTCTCAAGGAATTAATTCAGACAAGACAGGGAATTCCCTGGCAGTCCAGTGGTTAGGACTTGGCACTTTCACTGCCGAGGGCCTGGGTTTGATTCCTGGTTGGGAACTAAGATCCCACAGGCTGAGTGGCATGGCCAATAATAATAATAATAATAATAATAGTAAAACAATCTGTGATAGGAGAAGGAGAGCTGAAAATTAAAGGAAAAAGAATTCAGACAAGACAGTTGCTGCGAGACTTTCTGAGGCTGGCAGCTCTGAGAGTGATGGGTCGTGATGCTGTGGCCAGCCCAGAGAGACAAGGGTACCATGCAACCCAAAGCATCTGGCCTTTCTTGAAATATCAGCTCTGGGCACCTTGAACAGTGAGGTCACACTCTTCAAGTCCCATTCACTCTCGGTATGAAAGTGGTGTCATTTCATGATCCATAAATTACCTCCCAACAACACACCCTGTTGGGATACCTCAATGCAATCCCAAGGCACCTGAAATATATTTGGTAATAAACCTCACTGGGAAATTCTAAGGTTGGAATTTGAAGGCATCCTATTAACAAGAGGTACAGAATACAAGGGCTACATGAGTACTGGAGTGGGTTGCCATTTCCTTCTCCAGGGGATCTTCCCGACCCAGGGATTGAACCCAGGTCTCCTGTGTTGCAGGCAGACACTTTACCATCTGGCCACCAGGGAAGCCCGTGTGTGTGTGTGTGTGTGTGTGTGTGTGTGTGTGTGTGTGTGTGTGTGTGTGTGTGTTTACATATATTAGTTTTAGAACTTCATTTGAAGTTGATGCTCTTTGCATAGACCCTCAGTTCTGTTTGTTTTTTTAATGACTGAGCATACAAGCAGTAATATAATCACGTCACGGATGAAGAAATTAGAATTTAGAGAAGGAAAGCCACTTTCATTGATTAAGCAAACATTTTTAAGCACCTGCCACATGGCCATGGAGACCAACCACTGATACACGTGACCTCTGTCCCTTCTGTCTTGCATCTTATCTCCCAGTGGGTGTGACAGGCTACAAACAAACCAGACTGTCATGCAGTTGCAGGCAGTGGATGTAGTGGGTTGATTAAAGGGCCCCCTAAAAGTATTCATCCATGTCCCAATCCCCAGAAGCTGGGAGATGTAACCTGATTTAGGAAAATGATCTTTGAAGATATAATTAAGATAAGGATCTCAAGATGAGATCATGCCGGGTTAACTGGGTGAGCCCTAAATCCAAGGACTGGTGTGTCCTTATAAAAGACAGAAGAGGAGAGACACAATACAGAGGAGAGACCTCATGAAAATGGAGGCAGAGATGGGAGGGATGCGGCCACAAGCCAAGGACCACCTGGAGCCACAAGAGGTAAGGCTGGGTGCCCACCCTCCGCCAGAGCCTTCAGAGAGAGCATGGTCCTGCCAACACCTTGATTTCAGACACCTGGCTTCCAGACTGTGGGAGAATTTCTGTTGGTTTGTGGTCATTGGTTGTGGCTGCCCCAGGAAACTAGCAGAGCGAGCAAGGCGATAAAGACAAGGAAACGGAGTGAGGTCTGGAGAGTGAGTGGGGCCCCTGTCACTTGAGCAGTCAGGAGAGGTGACGTTCAAGCAGAGACCTGAACGAGGTGAGAAGTGACACCTGTGGATGTCTGGAGGGGTGGGGGGACAGCATTCCAAGCAGAGAGAAGAGACGGGATCAAGTGAGACCTGCTTCTGTGAAATGACTCTCCCATTTGCACCCAAACTCTGGCCACCCTCCCCACCCCACGCCCACGCCAAGCCATATTACCAGGCACTCTTCACGTTGCGTTCTGTCACCTCCCACTGTCCTTGTTTGCTGAGTGATGGGGAAACGCTGGCTGAGAACTTCCCACAGCTGTGGGCATTTCTGGGTTTCCAAGGGGCTTAACTGTGCCGGGGAGACCAGCCCTGTGGAACCTGATGCCAGGTGCCAGGTGAATATGCCTTGGGTCTTGCTAAACACAGAGAGGTAAATACCGCATACGGATGTCACCCTCCCTCCTCCTACACCCCTGGTAGGTATCACCAGCCCATCTCGGGGTGACATTTCCCCACTGGCTGGGACAGGCCTGGGAACCCTTCTACTTATTACACTTTAACTAGCTACCAACAAATTGTTTAGGCCTGGCACCTGAATAAACTTGTTTACTGAAAGATCTTCAGAAGAGGAAGGAGTGACCTTGGGTGGGGGCAGATATAAAACCTTCTAGAAGGCGGTGGTATGGCTGAAGACCCCCACTTAAGTCCATCATTTACATGAGGATTTACTTTTTTTTTAAACTTTGTATTTTGTATTGGGGTACAGCCGACTAACAGTGCTGTGATAACTTCAGGTGGGCAGTGAAGGGGCTCCGCCGAACATATGCATGTATCCATTCACATGAGGATTTACTCTTGGTGTTCTGTATTCTGTGGGTTTTGACCAATGTAGAATGTCATAGAGCCATCATTACAGAATCAACCAAAGGATCTCACTGCCCCAAAATCCCCTATTCATTCCTCCCTCACCCCAACCTCTTGGCAACCACTGATCCTTTTACTGTGTCTATAGTTTTGCTCTTCCAGAATATCATAGAGTCAGAAATTTGAGGATATACAGTTTCTTTAGGCTTTTGGACGCAATCAGTTCAGTTCAGTCGCTCAGTCGTGTCCGACTCTTTGCGATCCCATGGACTGCAGCATGCCAGGCCTCCCTGTCCATCACCAGCTCCCGGAGTTTACTCAAACTCATGTCCATTGAGTGTAATATAGAGTTCAAAATTCTCAGTGACTCCCTTTGAAAGTTCAGAGAGCCCCAGGGCACCCCGCTTAGGTGGTGCTGAAGGGGTGTGGTTAGTTCTCAGCCAAGTGGCTGTTAGAATGGCCCCTCTGTCAGCCGGAGCCTCCTCCCCTACCGCCCCTCAGTCTCCTGGCTGTTTGTCAAACAAGCTGAACTCAGTCCAGCCTCCCCCGTCTTTGAACTTCAAAGGTGCCTCTGCCAGCTGCATTCTCCCCCAGCTACTCACAGGACCCAAAACTCCCTCCCTTTCAGGCCTAGACTTCAGTGTCTACTTTGTAATAACTCATGGAGTGGAACTCCCATTTTGTGTACTTTTCTGCAGGTAAATTTTGCTGCAATAAAATATTCTGTTAAATAGAGAGCAGACTTGTGTTTACCAAGGAGGAGGAGGTGGGAGAGGGATGGACTGGGAGTTTGAGGTTGGTAGATGCAAACTATTGGGCTTCCCTGGCGCTCAGACGGAAAGGAATCCGCCTGCAGTGTAGGAAACCTGGGTACAATCCCTGGGCTGTGATGATCCCCTGGAGAAGGGAATAGCTACCCACTCCAGTATTCTTGCCAGGAGAACTCCATGGACAGAGGAGCTTGGCGGGCTACAGTCCATGGGGTCACAAAGAGTCGGACACAACTGAATGACTTTGAGAGACAGACAGAAGCAAACTATTAAACAGGATGGATAAACAACAAGGCCCTAATATATAGCACAGGGAACTATATACAATATGCTAATGGGAAATAATACAAAAACAGAGGCTGTGGACCTGAGTCACTTTTCTGTAGAGATTGGCACAACATTGTAAATCAACTATACTTCAGTTAAAACATTCTGTTAACATTTTAAAACAGGAAGCAGATGAAAGTTGAATGACAAACAAGATATTTACACCATCTTAAGTGTGTCTTGTCCACAAGACAGTTATGAATTACAAAGGGAAACAGTCACTCTAGATTGGAGAAATCTGGCCGACGCCACGTTGATGAAGGGATCAGGGTCGCCAGGACCACCGTTGGGATGAATGACACTGTGCACCTCAGATACGATGCACCGAGGGAGCATGGCTTCACTTTGGGGGACTCCTGGCAAAGTGCTGAACCCAAGTCCCATCATGAGGAAGCGGTTTCCCATTGGAGGGCATCCCAGGGAGTAACTGGCTCCTCTCTTCAGAAATGTCTGGAAAGGCCATGAAAAGTTCCAGAGGGACTAAAGACTCATAACAATCAAATGCAAATGTAATCCTGGACCAGATCTCAGAGTTGGGGAAATGTCTTTATCATTGGCTATAAAAGATATTAGGGTTTCCCTGGCAGCTCATCGGTAAAGAATCCACCTACCAACGCTGGAGACGTGGGTGTGATTCCTGGGTCTGGAAGATCCCCGGGAGAAGGAAATGGCTACCCGCTCCAGTATTCTTGCCTAGAGAATCCCATGGACAGAGGAGCCTGGTGGGCTACAGACCATGGGGGTCACAAAGAGTCAGACACGACTGAGCGACTAAAACGACAAACACCACACAGGACATTAGTGCGACAGCTGGTGAATCTGGGGACGCTCTGGAGACAATAGTATCGCAGCGACGTGAACTTCTGACGCTGACCACTGTTCTCTAGTTAGGGAAGAGAATGTCCCCTTTGGAAGGGCACCCTGACGTTCTTAGCGGCAAAGGAGGGAGGGGGAGCAAGAAAGTGGGGAGGGGAGCTCGCCCACAGACTTGGATAATCTAGGAAGAATATACGCAAATCTGAAAAGGTCCCGTAGTGTATGG
Organism: Muntiacus reevesi; assembly: GCF_963930625.1. NCBI lineage: Eukaryota > Metazoa > Chordata > Mammalia > Artiodactyla > Cervidae > Muntiacus > Muntiacus reevesi. The sequence goes on along the minus strand of NC_089250.1, from coordinate 224,046,694 downwards.
CTCCACCTATAGAACCTTCTTGACAAGATGAAATCAGAGAGATGGAGAGCGGATTAGCGGCTGGAGGGGGTTAGGGGTTAGGGTGTGACGACAAGCAGCGAGAAGGAGACCGATGTGGTGATGGAGCACCTCTGGAGCTGGTCACGAATCTGTACTTGAGATCCAGCACCACGGAGACCACGCCCCCACACAGCAGCGTGTCAATTTCCCGACTTTGTGGTTATGCAAGACAGGACACTAGGAGAATCTGAGTGAAGGGGACCCAGGGCCTTTATAATTTTTATAGCTTCCTATTGAGCTGCAATTATCTCAAAATAAACAGTTTAAAAAGTAAGAGAAATAGCATCCACTTCTGTGACCCTGTCCCCCCACCCCCACCCCCTTGCTTTGGGTTATCTGTAGCAGCCAGCCGGGACACAGAGAGACTTATGATAACCAGCCTGGGCAGCCACGGGGGACCCGGTTTAACCAGTAGGCAAGCTGGTTCACTCATTCCACAAACATCTGAGAGGCTGCTCGGGCTGGGTGACGGCGCTGCTCCTGCGGCGCCAGGCTCTGCCTTCACTTCATCCTCAAGACACCTGCCTGGTTTGCCGTCAGCACCCCTCTCCCAGAAGAGGGGCTGTCATGAATGATGGGGTCCTCCACCCACATGCCCTGGGACCCCCTTTCCTGTTTGTGGGCTCCCCCCTCTGACCTTCAGCACCTGCCAGCTCGAGGTCACAGCGCCTGGAAATGTGCTTCCCCAGGTTCCCCTTGACCAGCACGGGCAGAAAGCCCACTCCTTCCCCAGGGGAGGGACAACCCTAGAGCCCCCCTCTCCGGGGGCCGGGCTGAGCCTGGGACCTGGCCTGAAACCTTGCCTCTGCAATTCCCCTGCCTGCTTCTGCTGGAAAGACATCCTTAACAAACCAAGTCTCATCTCAGGCTCTGCTTCTGGGTAACCCGACCTGGGACCCAACCGGAGGCACAGAGTGGTTGAGTGACTTGGCCGCAGCCACACAGCCAAGAGCGTGAGCTGGAAGTTCTACCATGAGTCTGATGCTGGGACCTGCATGTCTGACTGTCAGGCTGCCAGCCTCTGAAAAGGGGCTCATTCTCCCTTCAGGAACCCGCTCAGACCGTCTCCCTCTGCCAGGCTCTGAGCTGATGGAAGGCTAATTGGATCCTCAAGTCCCTCGTCAGACACTCTCAGCCGACTTAGGAAGGCAGACCCAACCTCACCCATGTGATCAGTCACCAGGTCAACAGTCCAGCATGGAGGACCCACTGTGTGCCTGAACTGGGCTGTGTGCTGGGAGGGAGATGAACTAGATGTGGTCTTGCCCTCCGTGAGCCCCGGGTCCCAAGGAGAGGCCCACACGGCATGTGTCACAATGTCATGCAGGACCCAGTGGGGATATGAGGGGGCATGCGTCAGTCTACCCGGTGACTCAGGGGAGACTCCCAGGAAGGTGACGTGGAGCTGGGGCTGGGGAAAGAGAGGAGTGGGGCGGGGGAGGAGGGTGGAGACGGACAGTCTGGACAGGGGCAGCTGAACAGTGCACACGGCTCCTGGTTCGGGCTGAAAGGAGGACGCGTCATCGCAGGCAGCGTGCCACTAGCAGCATGGGGGTCATGCCCACGGAGGTGGCCCCATCACACCCTCCGTGGGACGCCCTTAGTGTGGGGTGCGGGCTTCACTACGTTGGGACCTTGGGCCACGTTTGTCACCCTGTCTCATCGCTAAGAGGGAAACTGTACACACCTGGTGGGTGGTCCTGGAGGTCAGAATTACCCGGCGCTGAGTGAGCCCAGCTGGGATCCATGGGGCTGCCAGGTGGGCTCAGGCAGGTTGAGCAGAGGTCAGGGACCAGGGTACCAATCGCATCACTGTAGATTCACAGAGGCTCGAGGCAGAGAACAGGTGCCCTCTCTGAACCCCTAAAAAGCAGGGACTGGATGGACTAGCAGCGGTGCTGTCACCGGGGGCTGTTATCATTGTAGGGCCCACGCTAAGTCCTGCCGGAGGGGGTCCTACGTTTCCTATATTTGTTTTAACTTAGAAAAAATCCTGTCTACTCTTCAGAGTCTGGTGAGCGTCATGGGATATGATAACTTAGAGGAATAAAAAAAGGTTTTTCTTTCTTGATGAACTGTCCACTTCTTTCTCAGCATGGAACTTTTGGTCTTAGCTGTCAGGAACCTCGGTGCTCTGGTTAGTACTCAGTTAATGCTAAGCTTCACCCAGCCGTATCAGTTACCAACCTCTTGGAAACAAGTGGCAGAAACTGACTTGGGTATTTTAAGCAAAAAAGGGAATTTGGTGGAAGGATATCAGATCTGCCAAGACCATGAAAGGGGATGGAGAGAGACCATCCTTCTCAACATCCCCAGTGGGAGTGGGGTGCTGCCCCCAGTCCACCCACCAATCCAACCAGCAGAGAGTTGCTGAGTGGGAGGAGCCGGGGGCGGAGCAGTGGTGATGGGAGACATTGATGGGCCAAGACCACAAGTGTTCTCTATATGCGGGTATTTTAGGGTAACCACCTCCTCCCACTTTGCTGGAGTTTTTCTCAGTGTCTTGCTTTGGGTTCTCCCAAACCCAGAGATTTGAACGCAGGTGGTTTATCTGAGAGGTGACTCCCAGGAAACACTGGCAGAAGGAGATGAGGCAGGACTGGGAAGGAACCGACAGAGGGGGGCATCTGGTCTACCCTGATGGGGGCTGAGTGAGCCCTCAAGGGGGAGTCAGCTGTTCGCTGGAAGCAACTTTCTACAGAGGTCAGGGATTGGGGACAGTGCCACGTCTGCTACACCAGGCTTGAGGTGTACACAGGCAAACGTTTTCACCCCTCCCCATATTCCATGTATTGATAAGTCTGCTCTGTCTCACTCTGTTGCATAATACAAGTTATGAGCTCTGCAAACCTTTCTTTCCCCTTTGTGCCAACTGCTGTGCTGCTGGTGGAAGGAACACCAGCAAGATCAGGAGGAGGAAATGCTTTTGTCCTTGACAGATTCTATTCCACCCCAGGAAACCATCCTTGCAGTTGTTAAGATTTTTACCCGGTTGAATGGAAATCAAAGTCTTAGAGAACCACATAAAACAACGGCACCACTTAATGAATGATTTGCCAGATGCATCCCTTGGAACCACCAGCGGGACAAGTAGAACTTTTCACCCTCCCCGGGCTCTGCCTTGTGTCTGCTCCAGTGACAGCCCCACTCCCCACAGGGGGACCGATATTCCCAACTCGGTATTCACCTCCAGTGAGATGCACTGGTTCTCATATGCTCATCATCACTTCCTATGTCCTGTATATTTCTTTAACCAACACATTTCCCATTGCATATCTGTTTCCTGGGGCTGCTGTAATAGATAGTCACAAACTTCAGTGGCTTGGTTCTCTTACAGGTCAAATGTCTGAAACAGCCCCACTGGACTAAAATCAACTAAAATCTGCAAGGTGGCATTCCTTCTGGAGGCTCTAGGGGAGAATACGTTCCTTTATCTTTTCCAGCTTCTAGAAGCCGTGGCATTCCTTGGCTCATGACCCCTTCCTCCATCTTCACAAACTGCGATGCTGGCTGGATCTATCTCATGCTGCTTCACCCTGTTGTCAGCCCCCTGCCTCTTATAAGGACATTGTCGTAACACTGGACCGACCTGGCCCATCCGGGATCATCTCCCATCCCCAGGTCTTTAACCCGGTCACGCCTGCAGAGGTCCTTTTGCCAGGTCAGGTCACATATTTACAGGCTCTGAGGACTAGCATGTGAATACCTGTAGTCAAAGCTATTGGTTTTCCAGTGGTCATGTATGGATGTGACAGCTGGACCATAAAGAAGGCTGAGTGCCTAAGAACTGATGCTTTCGAACTGTGGTGCTGGAGAAGACTCTGAAGAGTCCCTTGGACAGCAAGATTAAACCAGTATATCCTACAGGAAATCAACTCTGAATATCCATTGGAAGGACTGATGCTGAAGCTGAAGCTCCAATACTTTGGCCACCTGATGTGAAGAGTCGATTCACTGGAAAAGACCCTGATGCTGTGAAAGATTGAAGGCAGGAGGAGAAGGGGATGACAGAGGACAAGATGGTTGGATGGCATCACTGACTCAATGGACATGAGTTTGAGCAAACTCCAGGAGATAGCAAAGAACAGGAAAGCCTGGCATGCTGCAGTCCGTGGGGTAGTAAAGAGTCAGATATGATTAGGTGACTGAACAATAACCTTTGAGGGGCCGCTATTCAGTCCACCGTTCCACCCATCTTTTTCCTTCCACCCCTAACATTATATCTGTTGAGACACCCAGGCCGTCTGACCTGTAGCAGTCCCTACAGGCTAGTCTTTGATGGCTGTGTACTCCAGGCCCAGAGCTGCTGCATGGCCTCTGTCCTGGGAATTTCCTGCAAGCTGGCAGAGGGACCCAGGGGCTGGATTGGGCTCAGGCCCCATCCCCTTGGCCTTGTGGGCTTGCATCAGGACCACAGACCCCATCATGGCCGGTGGTCTCTTTTTGTGATGTCAGTATCATTGGTGTTCAGTGCCCAGATCCACTCACTCACCACTGCATTGCAACACTGATGTTCCAGTCCTGTCTCCTGCAGTTTACTGTGTTAGTTGGAATACTTTCCTCAAGAGATGCTTTCTGTTACATATAGTATGTCACCAGTGGAACAGGGAGGCAGAATGACTGCCCGACTCCTTCTCTTTACCACTCTTCCAACTAACAACCCAGTTCATATCATCCTCTGAAGGAGATCCACTAGTTTTTTAAAAACCTGTCCTCTCTATTAGATTTTTTCATTTTAAACAAAGGGTTTGAGAGCCCGTGTCCTATTTAAATTAACTATTTTAAAAATGAATATTTATGTTTATTTGGCTGCACCTGGCCTTAGTTGCAGCAGGTGGGATCTTCAGTCTTTGCTGTGGCATGCAGGATCTCTAGTTGCAGTGTGTGGGATCTAGTTCCCTGACCAGGGATTGAGCCCAGGCCCTCTCCATTGGGAGCACAGAGTCAGCCACAGGGCCACCAGTGTGCATGCATGTTAAGTCACTTGAGTCATGTCCGACTCTTTGTGACCCCGTGGGCTGTAGCCTTCCAGGCTCCTCCATCCACGGGGATTCTCCAGGCAAGAATACTGGAGTGGGTTGCTGTGCACTTCTCTAGTGGATCTTCCCGAAACAGGGATCGAACCCACCTCTCTTATGTCTCCTGCACTGGCCGGCAGGTTCTTTATCGCTAGCGCCTCCTGGAAGGCCCTGGGCCACCAGGAAAGCTCCTAAATTAACACTTCTTAACTGAAGTTTCAGAACCTGGGAGGACAACCACACCTGGTCAGTAAGCCCTGACCTCCTGCTCCCTCTACAGCTGCCCCCACCCCCCAGGCTTCAGGAACCCCCAAGCTCCTTGACTGTTCCTGCCTACTGTCTCCCGGCCAGTCCCCGGGGGAGAGGAACCTTCATGAGGCTCCCAAAGGCATCTCTGCTCTTGCAGCTCAGAGGCCCCCTCCCGTCTTCTCCCTGGGACTCCAGGGAGCTGTTGCTCTGAGCAACCATGAGCTCCTCCTCACCATCTCTGGCCACGTCAGTGCCTATAGCCTCCCCGCCTCAGGGGGACTCCCTTCTCTTTCTAGAAGCCCCCTATCTCCCTTCCACTCTCTCCTAGGATGCTCTGCCCCTGCCCCTGCCCCAGCTCTGCTCAGGGGAAGCAGTTTCCTGGTAACCTGTTTTGGGTGGCTTCCCAAGCTTCCTATGAGTGATGGTGTGTAGGTCTGGCCACCTCTGTCAGCCCTGACGCATCTGTTGGATAAGAACAGCTAGTCCTTCCAGAACACCTGCACCAGGTACCATCCTAGGCACTTAACTAGTCTCACATCACAGCTAGACTAGCAGGCTGGTGCTGTCATCACACATTTTCTAGAAGATGAGACTTTGGCTCAGGGCCACCTTGGGAGTGGGAGGAGGAGCCAGGACCCAACCACTGACTGCGGGGCTCCTGAGTCGGCTGGAAAACAACGCCGCTAAGACCAATCCCTCAGCATCCTTTGGGGAAGGAGCCGGAACCTGCATAAGGAGTCAACAGTGTCAGAGGAGACTGTCTTGGGAGCAGTAGTTCTGGAGCTCTGGCCAGCATCAGAGTCACAGGAGGGTGTGATAAAGCACAGACCACCGGGCCGACCCCAGAGTCCCTCACTCAGTAGGGCTGGGGAGGGCTGAGAACCTGCATTTCTAATGAGTTCTCCTCCAGGGATGCTGATGCTGCCAGTCCCCCTTTGGAAACGGCCTGGCTGCTGTGGGAGAATAGGGGCCAGGCTCCCTCCCGGGGCACATGGTGTGGTGGTTCCAACACAAACTCTCCCATCCAGGTGGTCCTGTGAAAACGTGTGTGTGTGTGCGTTCTCAGTCGCCCAGCTGTGTCTGACCCTTTGTGACCCCATGGACTGTAGCCCACCAGGCTCCTCTGTCCATGGGATTTCTCAGGCAAGCATACTAGAGTGGGTTGCCATTTCCTCATCCAGGGGATTTTCCCAACCCAGGGATCAGACTCACATCTCCTGCATTGCAGACAGATTCTTTACCACCGAGCCATCTGGGAAGCCCCAATGATAACTTTATGATCATGTTAAAAAAAAACAAACACAACCCTTCATCTGTTAGAGATGCATTCTGAAGCATTTACAGGTATTGTATATGTCTGGGATTCACTTTGAAATACTCCAGACTCTACCTCTGCAAAAGGTTGAAGGTCTAGATGAAGCAAGGGTAGCTGGCTGATGAGTCCAGAGAGGTTCATTCTACCAGTTTCTACACCTTGTTTATATGTGAAAGTGTTATTCATTCAAGTGTTATCAACCTTGTTGATTTCAGGTAGGGGAAAAGCTCTGGTTCCCCACTTACAACTGACCTTGAGCTAGAAACTTGCAGTATCTGAGCCTCAATTCTTTTTGCTGTCAGCGCAACTGATGGCATCTTTCCAACTGAGTTGTCGAGGACACCATGGATAAGAGCTGTTAGTACTCACTTTGGCACGTGACCCATGAGACTTTAATTCCCCTGACATACTCTCACATATCCTCCAGCCCAACTTGGCCAAGGCAGCACCTAATGGGTAGGGGACTCACCCATCTCAAGACACCTGTTCAACAAGTTCCTGGGATGAGTGTGGAACTTTCCAGAAGCCTGCCCATCTGCGAGCAGGCAGTGTGGGTGTGGAATGTGGGGTGGGGAGGCTGTGGGTGTGTTCTCGGGATGTGAGGCTTCTGGGCAGTCATGGGCAGGTTGGCTGCTTGGATGCCTCGCTATTGCCTCCACAATACAGCTTGGACTTGCCAGGGGCAAGGGGGGCAGGGGGTTCTTTACAGAGCCACCAGGTCGGAGGCAGGAGATCCCTGGTTTCTAGTTCAGAGGTAGTTCCGGTGGATTCCATGGGGCCTTCAGCTTGCCAAACCGTCTCCAGTCAAGCAGTGCTGTGGCTGGTGTTCTGTATTGTTTTGGTTTTGATTACAAAAAAACAAAACCCCGTTTGTGCTAGCCCAGGGCAAAGTTGGGGCAGCCAGTGACGGAAACCTGGAGCTGTTTCCTTGAACCTCAGTGCAGGGAGGGCGGCCAAATCTCATATCGGTTGGCGCCAACTGAAAACCTGTCAAGAACGTGTTGGCTTCGCTCTCTTTTTCCCTCTCCTCTTCCTGCTCCTCCTCTTTCTCCGAGTCTCCCTCCCGTCCTTCTTCCTCATGGACAGGACAGGAGGTGGCCTACACAAAGCACCAAGTCCCACCCCTCTGTCTGCACCAGGGCTGGCTGAAGTTTGCTCAGCATTTTCTGTGTGCCAGGTCTTGGGCAGAAGACTTCACCACCTGGATTTCATGTAATCCCACAGCAGCCATAGAAGAAGCTACTGCTTTCATCCTTCCAACTTCCAGAGATGAAACTGAAGCACTGAGAAGCTCAAGAAGTTACCTGAGACCATGTTGTACATTCAAGAGCATCTTCTTGGGGGGAGGAATCTGATTGGCTCAGCTTGAGTCAGGTGACCTGTTTCTCCACCAATCAACTGTGGTGAAGGAGGCAGGTCTCAGAGCATCAGGGTGGAACCTCCAGGCCCAGCATTAGAGAACTATTCTCAGATGGGGCGGTGAGCCTGGCACCTGATCCCACTCTGTTCCTTTCCTCCTTCCTGAGTAGCCTCCCATGGACACAAATCCCTGCAGCATTTGTCTTCCCACTGGTGAAGTCAGATGGGGCTGGAGTTCAAATCCTGCCTCCGCCATTTTCCTGATGGTCTACTCTTGGGCAAATGACTTCACTTCCCTGAGCCTCAGTGTTGTCCTCTGTTAATGGGGATCATAAGACTGGCTTCTCAGAGACATGTGTGTGCTCAGTCACTTCAGGTGTGTCCAACTCTTTGCGACCCCAAAGGACTATAGCTCACCAGGCGCCTCTGTCCATGGGGATTTTCAGGCAAGAATACTGGAGTGGGTTGCCATTTCCTCCTCAAGGGCATCTTCCTGACCCAGGAGTTGGACCTGTGTCTCCTGTGTGTCCTGCATTGACAGGCGGATTCTTTTACACTGAGCTACCTGGGAAGCCCTTCTCAGAGACATGGGGAGAAGCAAATGAGATCATAACCCAGGTAAACCCTCCAGTGGCTTCCCATTGTTTTCAAGGTCAAGTTGAAACTGAAGGTGTAAACTGCCTGGCACCTGCTTAACATCCTACCCTGTATCTTCCCAGTGCCAGAGTACCCCTAATCCAGCTGCACCTCTGCCTGAATGCCTTCCCTCTTCTTCCCAATCGATGTTAGCAGACCTGTCCCCAAGTGGGCTGAACTGTGTCCCCCTAAAAGTTGTGTCCTCATTCTGACTCCATGACCTGTGTATGTGGCCTTATTAGGAAACAGAGTCTTTGCTCACATACTTCAGTTAAGGGTCTTGAGATGAGATGACCCTGGGTTTAGCACAGGTCCTAAATTCAAACACGTGTCCTTACAAACCAAAGGAGAGTGAAATTTAGGACACACAGACACAGTGGGAAGGCCATGGGATGACGGAGGCAGAGAATGCAGTGATCCATCTAGAAGCTGAGGAATGACACGGGCTACCAGCCACCCCTGGAAGCTGGAGAGGGACACGGAACCGCCTCTGGAAGGGACCAAGCCTGCTGACACCTTGACATGGACCTCTGGTCTCCAGAGCTGGGAAACGCTACATCTCTGCTGTTTACAGGAATCATGTAAACAGAAGTATGGTATGGTACTTACATACAGAAGTTACAGAAGACTCCTACTCAGGAACTCAGCTTAAAATCACCTCCTCTGGGAAGCCCTCCCTGGCTTCTCATCCTCCACAAATGCTGAGCCTACAGAAGCTTTATCCTAGCCTTTCCACCGTGCCTGTGATCATCCACACACCTGTGTCTCCTCCTCCAACCTTTGCAGGGGAATCCACATTCCACAGAGCACCAAGCTGTTAACAACTGGTGACACCCTGATGGTGGAATTTCAGGCAACAGACTCTAGGCGCCCAGAGGGAGAAATCTGTCTGAAGCTGGGTGCCACCACCATCTCACCCAAGGGCCTGCTCAGTTATTCCCAGGTGGAAGCATGCAGAGGCCTTGCCTGGGGTGATGAGATAAAGTCTGTCCTGCACTATGTCCCCAAGAATCCCACCCCCACTCCACCCCCACCGCCTTCCCTTTCCATTACCTGGCTGATCTCTGTGAGATGTTCTAGAGAAAAGGTCTGGGGTTGGGAAGATCCTGGCAGCTCTGATGGAAACTGGCCCCAGGGAGGACTGTGACCAACTCAGCCCGCCCGACAAACCGAAGCATTATTTCATTGTTTGTTCCTACAGAAAAGCTGACCCCAAGGGTGAGGCTCACAGTCCCTGTCCTCAGCCACGTGCCCCTGGGGTCCAGCAGCTTTTCAGGTGCCTTAGAGGAGGCCAGGCTGACTTGCCCGCAGCTTGCTGGCTTCTAGGGGCCCCGCAGCTCTCTCAGAGGCTGGGCACCCCTCACCCTGGGGCCTCTGCAGTTGTGTGTGGGGGGGTCCCCAGACCTTCTGTGTATGGCAAGAGAGAAAACCCCAGACTGGGGGTTCGGGGGAGTGGGGCTGGCCTCTCGTACTTCCTGGAGACTGGGAACATGGCCAGTTCCAGCGGGGTGACCCTGGGTGAAGAGCTCTACTCCCTCAGCTTCCTCTGTGGAGCCAGAGAAAACCCCCAGGCTCTGTGGAGGGTGCCAGCTTCCTGATGGTGGGACCGCACTGTGGTTACGCAAGGTGTGACCACATGGGAGGCGGCCTCTCTGGATTCGTCTTTGCATGTCCTGTGAATTTACTATTATTTCAAATTAAAATTTAAAAAATTATTTTAAAAGAGAAAAACAGGTAGGGGACCTTAGTATGAAATATAATGACTTCAACAATTAATGTCAAAAAAAAAAAAAAGAGAGAGCAGCTGTGTTCTTTCTTTTCTACACTCTTTTTCAGAAAGCCCTATAATGTGTACTTCCTGGGAGACCAAAGATAACTATGTAATATCTGCTCCTCTGCTCCTCTGAATGGCTGCAGATATGAGAATGTCATAATCAAGTCAACTATTTCATCCAAAACTCAACAGCTAGATGTGTTCATAAACCACACAAATTAAAGACTTTCTCCCTGATTAAAAAGGAGAGAGAGAGACAAAGTTTGTACCTTCCAGAGGGGTCAGAACTGGAGTTGGTTTACTGGCTCTGTGATCCTTGCTAAATGATTACTTCTCATGCCTTAGTTTCTGTCATCTGTAAAATGGGTGTCCAGAGTCTCTTCCTCAAGGGTTGGGAAAGCACAGACAAGTGGGTAGTTTCTGGAGGGCTTCCAGAGGGCCCTGGCATGCGGCCAGTGCACTGAAAGTGCTGACCACATTACAGTCGCCCTGAGAGCAAGGACATAACACAGGGCAAGTGCCGACAGGGGCAGTTCCCGTGAGGATGGACCGGCCCCTGTGGCTGCCTGGCTGTGTGTGACCCTGGGCATGTCATGAGACACTGGGGGACCTTTGCTGCCCTCCCTGTGGAACGAGATGTAGAATCTAGGAGACTGTCTGCCCAGCCCCACGTGAGGTTTTCCTGGGATCCCCCCCACCCTCGCCCCCACTGCCATTGCTGACTGGGGAGCTGCCAATTCTTCCTTCCTGCTTCCCACAGCCTCAGCTGATGGACCCAGAAGTGGGGTGCCTTCCCTCGGGTGTCAACTGAGAGGTGTCCCATATGCAGGGAGCTCGGGCAGAATGGAGCTCTAGGGCGGCCGGGGGCCAGTATCTCATCCCAAGGAGACAGTGGCTCTGCCCAGAGCACTCAGACATCCGTGGGGGGGACTCCATCTCTGGCTGCCACTGTCCCTGAAGCCCAGGCGTGGTCCTGTCCTCCCAAGCTGTGACTGCTCACTTCTGCCTTAGAGACAGTAACAACAATAACAATAGTAGCAGCGACCGCTTATAGAACATGAGCTATGAGCCAGGCACCGTTCTGACACCCACACACATTTCAACACCTTTACTCCTCATCATAGCCTGGAATATCACCACCCCCTTTCGCAGATGGGGATACTGAGGCAGTGACTAACTTGTGCAAGATCACACGCTAGCGAGTGGTGGGACTGGGACTTGAGCCCCGTTGGGTCAGCATCAAAGAGGCCACGCCCTCCTCCCGTCCCTCCCGGTGGCCCTCTTTGTCCCAGCTGCTCAGAGCCAGGGTTCTGTCACTGCCGGCAGCACCTTGGACCTCTAGTCCCTGAGGTTCCTTCAACTCTGCTCCAGTGCTGGGCCTCCTCCCTCCCTCTCTTAGCCCCAAGGACTGGGGACAGGCCTTTCCAGGTTTCCCAGTAGCTTTCACAATTCTTATCTCTTTCATCCCATGAAAGGTATGGCAGGCATCATCCTGCTCCATCATGGTAAAAACTGAGGTTCAGAGAGGCTAAGCTCTGTGTCCAGGGACACACAGCTCCGACCAGCAGGGCCACCACTGGAACCCAGCTCCTAGGCCGGAGCTGTCTTGTGCCCTGGATGTCAGGACCTCTGTTCACACTTTAGCTCAGGTGAGCAGCCCCGTCACCTGTCCAAATCAATCAGGTCCACAGAAGGGCGATGCCAGCTCCCAAAGGGGGCCGTGCTCTGGGTTCAAAGCCAAGAAATATAGCTGGGCTCCGGGTATGTCCCCTACAGACTGCAATCACCCACACGTCTGTGTGTCTCCCTCCAGACTGAGGACCCAGGGCAGGGATGCAAGGGAAAGCTGGGGAGGCAGGGAGCTCGCAAGCCCATTCCTGGGGCCGTGTGATGGAAGGGCAGAACCTTGGAGTCAGGAGGTAGGGGCTGTTTCTGGGCTGTTCCCCTCCATATCTCAGACTGAAACCAAGACAGGCAGCACATATAATAATTCAAGCATAGCTGTATGTGTAATTAAAAGAAAAAAAGCACCACCAACTAAGCTGCTATGACGCTTTCACCTCTCTGTTGCAAACTTGGTAGAAGCTTCTTTCAGATTTATGTGGACATAGATTTTGATCATGTCTCAGTCTTACGCATACATAAAAGAAGACATACATGAAATAAACGGGACAAGATTTTTCCTAGAAGGTCATCTCGCTAGGCTCCAACCCTTTTCAACCACTTTTCCACTTGGCGTTGCCAGTATCTGAGTTTTCCTGCCAACGTGGCTTCTCAATCCCCGAGGTTCTGATGACGCAGATATTCCCAGAAGATGGTTCCTCGGTTTTTCCTGAAAGTTTCCACTGAGCTGCTGACACCCAGCCCGCATGTTTCCCTGTGCTTACGTGCAGACTATGACGCCTGGTGGTCATGACTAGGACACTTCCCAGCTTCAGGGGACGTGGAAAGGTGGCGGGGGAGGGTGCATCTTGGATTTGCCAAGAAAAGGTGGTTCACGCTTGGTAAATATTTCTTGATAGAAGGAATGTATGAATGAGTGAATGAATACCTGATGAGTGAATGGGAAGTTAATTACCCAGAACCTAAGGGCAATGTACCAGTGAAACTTACTGATGGATGAAGTGAGACAAACTGGAGTCTCAGTATTTGGGCTTCACCAGAGGGGCTCAACTGGAGGCCGTTGTGCCTACATGGGAGTCTAGGGCCAAGGTAATAATACCAAAGAATGATCACCATAGCTGCTGACCACTCTCTGTACACCCTCTCTCATAATCCTCCCCAGCAACTCTGAAAAGCAGCCATCTCATTGCACCCATTTCACAGAGGGAGAAACTGAGGCTCCAAGAGAGGGGAAGTGCCTTGCTCAGGATCAGGACAGGTTGACCAGCATCCACTCTCCCCACCCCATCTCGTGGGCAGCCCTCTAGGGGAGATGAGCTCAGCCCTGTCCCCAGGCCCCTCTGCTGGTCTGCACATCGGCAGTGTCCCCTTTTGGGCCTCCACGGCTGGAGGGAACATGCATGGATGGAACTGTTGGGTCTCTGGAGCCTGAGCTGTGAGCAGGACAGCCCAGTTTGGAATCCTGACTCTGGCACCACAGGCTGTGTGATTTTACGTGGATCCTTTCAGATTTCTGACGCTCAAGTCTCTGCTGGTGCCCACCACTTATGGCCAGGGAAGAAGAGGACAGTTCCTTAGGCTGCTGATTCTCAGCCCTGATGGTCTGGCTGCTCATCCCCACCCCCTCCCCAAGCGAGCTTCAGGCAACCACAGGCTCAGGGTATGTCCAGACCAGTGAGATGGACCCTCCAGTACAGACAGGTAAGGTGCTGGGGATTTCATGGATGACCCACACTGTGACCCCTGAAACCACATGTTATAAACCCCACAACTTGGCTCGTGCCTGCAATGGATGGACATAAACCGCAGTCTCCAAGAAGCAGAGCAGATCTGTCTCTGGCTGGGTTTGCCATTCTTGGATGAAGGCATCTTCCTTTTCCATCAACGGGAAGGTCCAAACCGCCCCCAGCCAATGCGACAAAGGCACACTTCACACAACTTTGACATGAATCGCTTGACTGCTTTTCCCTCATGTTCCACACACAGAAACAAAGAAAGCATCAAAATAATTCTTGAGCAATACAAATGCACCGATGCTCAGAAATGACAAAAAGAAAAAAAAAAAAAAAGGCCCATCAGTCATCAATCCCCACTTTAAACTGGACTTTGGGTGTTTTCCAAGAGCATATGGCTTTTGGTGGGGGAAAGAGTGTGGACCTAGGTGAGGGAAGGTCAGTGGAGAGGCTGAGGAGAGATACTTGTTTTTAAAATGTGGGGGGCTTCCTTGGTGGTCCAATGGCTAAGACTCCACGCTCCCAAGGCAGGGGGCCCGGGTTCCATCGCTGGTCGGGGAACTGGATCCCATAAGCTGCAACTAACAGTTTTCAAGCCACAACTAAAGATTCCACGTGCCATGACGAAGATGCAAGATCCTGCAGGCTGCAACGGAAACCCGGCGTCGCCAAGTGAATAAATATATATTAAAAATAAATTAATAGTGCTGCAGTGAACCTTGGAGTGCATGCGTCTTTTAGAGCTGTGGTTTTCTCAGGGTTATGTGCATGGCAGTGGGATTGCTGGGTCATATGGTAGTTTTATCCCTAGTTTTTTTTTTTTAGTTGATGTACAGCAGAGACCACCACAACATTGTAAAGCAATTATCCTCCAACTGAAAATATTAATAAATAAAATAAAATACGGATACTCAGGAGTCTCCACACAAGCCCCTCTTGGAATTCAAAAGGTCAAGTCCTGCCAAATGACTGACCACTGACCCACTAGTCACCATGGGGCTGTCTTACGGAGGCAGGGGGTATTACTGGGTGAACTGACTCACTTCCCCCCAAAGCCTCTGGATATGTGTCCACTTCTGTGCAGTCACGGCTGAGATCTGGATTCTGTAACAGATGCCCCCCAGGGCTCTGCCTGCATTCTCTGGGGGTGCCTTTCCAGGCTACCGCTGGAATTGACGACCCATCCTCCAAGGAGCGGCCCTTACCCCACCACTGAGCGGGGCTCAGTTCCCTTGTCCTCCAATGGGACCAACTCCACAGAGGGACTCAAACCCATTGAATCATTTGCAAAACGAACATGCGGCCCCTTGCCCACCTTTGTTAAACCAAGTGTAAGACCATTCTGAGCACGTGATGGGTGCGGCCGCTGGAGCCAGTCCTGAGGGGAAGCAGGCTGCCTCCAGGACCACCATGAGGGGGGGTGGGTCTCACCAAAGTTACCCTCTGCAGGACCACCTTACATCACCTGGTACGGCTGTGCTAGCTCTCCCCAGGAACCTTCCTGCTAAAATCACTTCCTAATTAATAAGTCCAATCCTCCTCCCAGGGTCTGCCTCAGAGGGATCCACGCCGACAGGGTATGCATGTGGCCCCGATAGTCCAGGGGTCCAGAAGCAGAGCTGAGCAGACAGCTCATTCCTGTCACACCACCACCTCCAACCCTCAGATTCCACAGCTCCAGCACATCCAATTTAAGGTCATCAGGTGCTCAAAACTATGAATCACGCATGAGCAGGTGAGTTCATTTCCATTTTATGATGAGCAGACTTATCTCGAGAACATTCGGGATGGGTACATGTCTCCCAGAGTCAAACCTGGAAGAAACCTGTGCCAACCAAGACACTGACCTTCACGCAGCTCCCCAAGGCAGTGACTTCTTCCCATGGCAGATCTGGGGGTGGCAAGGTGAGGGGAGTACTACGAGGGCCTCATTTCCAGGACAATAGAGCAGGAACCTGAGCTAGTGAGTGGCTCCCACGAAGTCACCCTGCCAGGTCGGGCCACGCCGGGTCTAAGAGCCAGGGGCCCTGTCTCCAAACACTGCTGGGGTCATGCTCTCTCAGGCTGGGCATGACCTCGGGGGTCAAATCATTTTTTACCCAGTGACTTCTGAGGCTCAGCAGAAAGTGGAGGAATGTTCTTGCAGACAGGCTGAAAGGGAAAGAATGAAGGAATGAACATGAACCCAAGAACAGGTGACAAGTATGTGTCATCCACTTCTGCCTCACCCACCAGAAGCACCAGAAAAATGCCAGTTTCTGCTAAGACTCAGTTCTTGACTCACCACTAAGTCTCTCTGGGTTCCACCTTCCTATCTGACTCCATGTGGATCTTTCTGACAACCTTGGTTGTGCTAGAATCTTGTTGCCAGTTTCCAGTGTGTTTTCAGTGAGTCACTCCACGTGCAGATGTATTTTTGATGCATTTGTGGGGGCAAGTAGGCTCCCAGTCCTCCTACTCTGCCATCTTGATCTCCCCTCCCATCTCATTTAAGTTCCTAATGCATCCCTCCTCATCACTCCCATTTTACAGACATGGAAACTGAGGCTTGGAGAGGGGAACACATTAGCCTAAGATCACCTGGTGGTAGAGCAGGAGTTTAAACCCAGTTCTGGCTGGCTGGTCCCTAAGAGGCATCCTACATCGTCTCTCACTGCCCTGCTCTTTCCCACTGGTCCCAGCACTTCCCCATGTGAGGTTCACAGACTCAAGTGGGTCAGAGCCACTCCAAGGACTATTCCTGTCATCAGCAGGTAATAGACATGTTGGCATCAGTCCCCACGGGCTCTAGTTTTTCCTGTAGGACTCACACCTGAAGATTCTGGAAACTGAAACCTGATGTTTGCCCTTCAAGGACATTCAGGGTAAATCACCTGCTTTCAGGGGGCTCTGTTTACCATGCACAGGCTTGAGCTTTCAGAGCGCTGGGTGGGTGTTCCGGTTTTACTGGATCTTTGCATCCGCCTGTATCTCACTTTGGAGAACGCCTGAGAGTGTAGCCGTGCCTTCTCACCCGGTCACCTCTGGTGCCGGCCGCCGCACCTTCGCTCTGTTCCCGCCCCAGTGGCCTCCATGTAGCTCCTCAGTAAGATCTTTCCTGCCCTGGGACTTTTGCCCGTCTGGCTCCCTCTGCCTGGGTGCCCGTGTCAGATGCTGGCTCCGGTGTTACCTGCTCACCTCCCTGACCTTCCCCTGAAGCAGTCCCCTCCTACCCAGCCTCATGTCGCCCGTCTGCCCAATGCCCTTCAGGACACCATTGCAGGCCGTGCCCATCTTGCTGGTTGACGGGCTTGGGCTCCTGTGCGATGTCAGCCCTGGGAACGGGAGCCCTGATTTATCCACGGCGTCCCCCTGGCACACGTCTGCACCCTGGAGACTTCCACCAGTGACGGTGAAGCCACGTGCCTGAGGGCTGGCCGTGGACAGTCAGCGGCAGAGGGAGGGCGCGGCCGACCAAGGTCACGTGGCAGCAGAGGGCGTGTCTGCTGTCTGCTGCGAAACTCAAAGTCAGTCACAGGCGAGGCTGGTCCTCGGGTTCAGAGTCACGGGCTCTGGAAACTTCTACTGCTGATTACACCCAAGGCGCTCACGTGTTCACTTTGAAGTTACAGGGGCATTTTCAGTCTTCCCACAGGTCAGCCCTCTTCCTGCCCTCCTATCAGTCAACTTCGTGACGAAAGCGACCTCAGATGCCTGGTTGCCCAAAGCCCCCCGCTGTCACTGACCGATCACGCCTCCCGCTTACCCGCCGCTGTCGCTTTATTGAAAGTGCCTCTGCTGTCCTTGTCCGTGTTCTGCCACATACTTGGAGGCACCCTCTGTGGAAAGAATCGGGCAGTCAGGGCAGGTGTGTGGATTCCTGCTCAGGTGCTCACAGCTCAGCAGCCAAACTAACTCTAAATGCCTCAGCCTGGCTCTGACCCCTCTCCTCCCCCAAATGAGGTCGCTCGGTCCCCACCTGCAGCCATTCTCCCTCCTCCCCAGGCCGCCCCGACCTGTGTAGCCTGCCCTCAACTCCTGACATTTCCCTGCCTGCCCCTGCCCCGACCCTGTGCTTATGACGTGCTCAGCTGCTGTGATGGCCGAGTTGCTTCAGCCTCACGATTGTCACATCTGCTGATGCTGTGCCTGCTGTTTCTTATTCTTCACACTGGGCTTCAGTGTCCCCTCCTCAGGAAGCCTTCCCTGACATCCCCGTCTATTTTCATGGTGTCCTGAATGTGACCTCAGTGGTCCTGATCACCATCGTCACCAAATAACCACTTGGACTTTATTCATTTTGTGATTTCCTGCTTGATATTAGCTGCCTGATGCCATGGACTGGATCTGCCATATTCACAAATGTAGCCTCAACCTCCAGCACAGAATAAAGAGTTTGTTCAGTTGCTCCGTTGTGTCTGACTCTTTGCTACCCCATGGACTGCAGTCCGCCAGGCTTCCCTGTCCATCACCAACTCCCGGAGCTTGCTCAGACTCATGTCCATTGAGTTGGTGATGCCATTCAACCATTTTATCCTCTGTTGTACCCTTCCCTTCATAAATATGTACTGTCAATTCTTTAAAAAATATAGTAGATGAATGGAAGAACACATGGATGGATGATCGAATGGATTATTGGGTGGATGGACAGAACACTGGATGGACAGAAGGACAGATGGATGGATGAGTGGAAGACAGGATGGATGGATAGGTGGATGGATGGAAGACTAGAAGGATGGATGGAAGACTGGATGGATGAATGGATGAGTGGAAGACAGGATGGATGGATGGGTAGATGGATGGAAGACTGGATGGATAGAAGACTGGATGGATAGAAGATGGGATGGATGGATGGAAAGATGGAAGGAAGATTGGATGGTTGGATGGAAGACTGAATGGATAGAAGACGGCATGGATGGATGGAAGACTGGATGGATAGAAGACGGCATGGATGGATGGAAAGATGGAAGGAGGACTGAATGGTTGAATGGAAGACTGGATGGTTGGATGGGTGGAAGACTGGATGGGTGAATGATTGCATGAATGGATGGATCCTTGGATAACTGGATGGATGACTGGCTGGAAAGATGGTGTCAACCATATTTTTCAATTTCCTGAATGAAAGTAGGAGGAGCTTTTGTACGTCAAGTCCTACATTCTGATGTTTAGCATGAAGCTGTGTTTGCTGTAAGCCCTCTTGCCCACCATCAGACAACAGGGTGTCTCCTTTATTCCCCAATCCTAGTTGCCACTTTGTCCCCATAAGCCATCCCTAAGCCGCTGCCCCAGTCCCAGCCTGCAGCCTGGAGTGGCTCCCACCCCACGGGGAGGACTGCTCAAGTTAGAGGAGAGATTTTGCACAACAGAAGCCTCTTAGCCTCCTAGCATCTGACCCCCAAAGGGCCACCTGATGGCATAAGAACCACCAGGTGGAATACAGTCATTTTCCTTCATAGCAGCTTCAGACTGGCGCTCTCAGGACAGCCCATGGGGCTTCTTTCTCTTCTTCACTCCAGAAACACCCACCACCATTTTCAGTACCCTCTGCAAGGAAAGAATGGGCCTTCTCCTACCTGGATATTCTTTGTAAAATTTCTGTCGTAAGAATCGACCATCTGGAAAAGAAATAAGAGGATTAAGCTCCTTTCAGGGAGTTTATGAGGTCAAAACTATTTTCATAACAGTGCTAAGAAATGATTTGTGTTTTTCACTCTCATTCTCTCACAAGTGTATGGTGGAATTTTTCAGAAGCTATGTTACGTGTGACACTGAAGCCCATCAAATGCAGATGCAGACATGAAGATCCAGTCCTCTGAATACACATATTACAACTGCAAATATGTAAAACCATGCCACTCTGCCCATTTTGTGTGTATGTTGGAAAACAGAACCATTATTAAGAAAAATACTATTTCTGTTCACCCCATAGTGAGTTCATCATTGTCACTTAAAAAAAATTATTTTAATTGGAGGACAATTGCAATATTGTGGTGGTTTTTGCCATATATCGACATGTGTTGTGTGTGTTGTGTCTGTGAAAGTCACTCAGTCGTGTCAGACTCTTTGTGACCCCTGGACGATACAGTCCACGGAATTCTCTCCAGGCCAGAATATTGGAATGGATAGTTGTTCCCTTCTTCAGGGGAATCTTCCCAACCCACAAATTGAACCGGGGTCTCCTGCATTGCAGGAGGATTCTTTACCAGCTGAGCTACCAGCGAAGCCCTATATCAACATGAATCAGCCAAATATTTGGAATGTCTCAGCTTTACTTTTGAATATGGTAAATGTCCATAGCCAGAACCCACACAAGGCTCTGTTGGGTTCTCAGTATTTTTTAAAATTAAGTTGTTGGTTTTGATTTGGCCGTGCCACACAGCATGTAGGCTCTTAGTTCCTTGACCAGGGATCAAACCTACATTCCCTGAAGTGGCAGTGCAGAGTCTTAACCACTGGACCACCAGGGACGTCCCTCAGTATTTTTTCTAATATAAAGTTTAAGAACCACTCTCTTAAGAGATGAACTGGAAGCAAATTTCAAAATATTGTTCAGCAAATGTCATTACACAATACATTCACAAGGAAAGCAAATAGCAGTTTTTGAGTCTGTTCAAAAGAGACATGAAAGTCATTACTGCAAACAAAACAACTCAGTTATGAAACTTCACTGCTCACTAACCTACTCGGAGCCTCAGTTTTCTCACCAGAAATGGGCATAAAATCAATACCTCTTAAGTTATCATGAGGATTAACAGAAATGCTTTCAGTGGAAACATAGACTTGCAGCAAAGATTATCAGGAACCACTCAAAACAGCCACTTTTGTGTGTAAAAAGTGATCAACTCTTGATAATTTCATTTGTCTCAAATTACTAAGAATCCCCACCACCCAATACCGACTGCTGACTGTCAACCACTCCACCCCCTTGCACAGTCCCTACCCTATCACGGCAGTGAAACACTCTCTGGTGGGAGTTGGGGAAATGTAACATGGTAGAGTGGAGAAATCTTGCCAGCTCACACTTAATTCCCATTGGTCAGCTCACCCCTCCCCTTCCACATGAGCCTTTTCTGATGGCTACCAGGGCAATCACATTTGTGCACTTGGAACTAATATTCCAATCACATCTCAATAAAAAATCGTTCTGTTCTGTGGACATCCTAACCATCATCAGGGTGTTCATGGCCAGCACTGACATTTACTGTTCAAGGCGACAGAACCAATGGACCGATCCACACCCTCTGGCAGACAGTTTATCAGCAATCTCAATGACTACTATTTACCACAATTTCCCAAGCAAATGACAGCTTTTTTCCAGGCCCAAGGCTCTCTGAAACATTCCTGCTCCTCCCTTCTCCCTGGGAATGGATTCTAGTTCCTGATGCCAAGGGAAGGACACTGTGATCCATGCAGAAATGGACCCCCTCCTCGCACCGGGTATGTTTACCAAAAGTGTCACTTTAACAAGCGAAATCAATTGATTTGAGCCCCTGCTCAGGACTGCATGACCACATTATCTTTTGGCAGCATCAGTGAAGTCATATTGTCAGAGGGGAGCGTGGAGACCCATCAGCCTCATAGTGGCATGGAAGCCACTTAGAAGATGTACTGGGGAGGGGGTATA
The DNA here is from genome assembly GCF_963930625.1 of Muntiacus reevesi. NCBI lineage: Eukaryota > Metazoa > Chordata > Mammalia > Artiodactyla > Cervidae > Muntiacus > Muntiacus reevesi. The sequence goes on along the minus strand of NC_089250.1, from coordinate 224,025,324 downwards.
AATTAGGAGCTTAGGATTAACATGTACATACTTCTATATATAAAATAGATAACCACTGAGAACCTGCTGCATGGTACAAGGAACCCTGCTAAATACTTTGTATTGGGTTGGCCAAAATATTAGTCCAGGCTTTTCCTTAAGATGTTACAGAAAAATCCAAATGAATATTTAGGACAAGCCAATAACAATCTATAAGGAAGAACAACCTGAAAAAGTGTGTGTGTGTGTGTGTGTGTGTGTGTGTGTGTATAAAATATACATGTATATATCTGAATCACTGTGCTTGTACACCTGAAACTAACACAAAATTGTAAATCAGCTAGACTTCAGTAATAAAATAGTAATTTTATTTATTGTAATAAATAAATAAAATATGCACTGAGGACCCCAGCTCTGCTCTCCGAGAAATCAGATCTACGGCCTGTGTCCATGTTCATCTTCCTCTCGAGAAAGACCCAATGTCAGGGTCCAGACTGAACTCGGAATGGCCCTCAGCCCCCTGCGGCAGCCAGCGCTCAGCAGAGGCTTGCATCTTAGGTGTGGGCATGAGAGGTGTAATTTATTCTCAGACAGTGCCCCCAAACACCTATGCAGATTTATCCAGAGGGAAGGTGTGGGCTGAGGGGAGAGGCAGGGAAGTATGATGAAAGAAACAGTAATGACTAATGAATGACGGTGGAGGGTCCAAGGGACTGTCCTTGCCACTGTTCAGTAAGTCAGAAATTACTCCAAATATAAAAAAAAGAAAAAAAAAACTTAAAACCAGAGGCGTCTTCCTAGGTTATCCTGGGATGGGAGTGCCCCTCTCCTCCCAGAGACTGTTGCTCCAAGGGACATTGTTGGAATTTAAGATGTTTCCAAAGTCCTGTACAATTATCAACAATTACTGCTAAGTGACGGCCCTCTGGGGACGAGGTGAGGGGAAATTTCATTTACATTTCCATCCAGAAGGCTCCGATCATTCCTCTGGGCGGGGAACACGTGGACAGGCTCAGCCCCCTTCCTGAAGGCAGGTGACCCCAGCGCATATTTGTTGAGGACCTACTCTGTCAGGCGCTGACCTGAGGGCTTTAGAAGTATTCTCCAATCCAAGCCTCATCACCACCCCTAGAAGCATTTACTATAGGGACCCCCCAATCGCTCAATTTTACAGATGAAGAAACCGAGGCTAAGAGAAGTTAGATTAGCTGCCCAGGGTCATCTAGGAAGAAAGCCACAGGGTTTGAGACCCATTTCAGTGGCCTGCAGTTTTTTTTATATGGTGTTTTTCTTTTCAAATTTCAGAAAATATTTTATTTTTTTAATGCTTTTTTATTGTAGTAAAAGCCACATGCTATAAAACATACTATTTAACCATATTTACTGGAGAAGGAAATGGCAACCCACTCCAGTACTCTTGCCTGGAAGAATCCCATGGACGGAGGATTCTGGTAGGCTGCAGTCCATGGGGTCGCAAAGAGTCGGACACGACTGAGTGACTTCACTTTCACGTTCCTTTAACCATATTCAACTGCAGGCTCAGTGGCACTAAGTGCATTCACACTGTTGTGCAGCCCTCAGCATCATCATCTCCCCATTTTTTCTCCCTCTTAAACTCTGTCCCCGCTAGATACTAACTCCTTACCCCACTCCCATGCCACCCCCACCCCTGGCCCCTGGCATCCACCAGTGTACTTTCTGACTCTATGAACTCAGTGATTCTAGGTACCGCATGTAAGTGGTATTTGTCTGCATCTACTGTACACTGGAGGGGCTTCCCATGTGGTGCAGTGGTAAAGAACTCGCCTGCCAATGGAGGAGACGCGGGTTCGATCCCTGGGTCAGGAAGATCCCCTGCAGAAGGAAATGGCAACCCACTCCAGTATTCTTGCCTGGAAAATCCCATGGACACAGGAGCCTGGTGGGCTACAGTCCATGGGGTCGCAAAGAGTCGGACATGACTGAGTGACTGAGCGCACGTGACTCTGTATGGAATATGTTTTTAAGGTTCAGTTAATACACGTCGTGTGGCCTACAGCCTTAACCACACTCGCCGCTGCTTGTGGTCACACTTCTCCCTTTGCAGGCTTGCACTAAGGCTTAGGGGAGCACCCACGGTGGCCTCCATCAACCTCAGGAACCATCTGTGCAGTCACCTGAATGTCCCTTTGCTGATCTCCATCCTCCAAGTGGGTCTTCTTTGAATTAATCTGATTTCTTGAGAACCGGTCTGAACTTGTTTGACTGACCCTGGTCTTGGAGATCACGTAACTGAATGAGTGCGATCAGGTGATAAGCAAGGCCCGGTAATTCCAGGCCTTTCTGGTTATAAAAATGACATTTCAGCTCAGAGGACTCCTGACTTGCCTCCCTGGCCCTCGCCCCCACCAGCTCTCTTCTGGAACAGGCTGGCCTGTCCTTGGGGCTGTGCATCTAGAGGACAGTGGGGGGCCCGGTCCACCTGCGGTGCAATGCGGTGTCTACAGACAGCAGTGGGGAAAAGAGAACGGATTCAGATCTGTGCTTGAGAAACTACAGACGTGGTTTACATGGATTAACTCATTGGCTCTTCAAAGAGTCTGTGAAGTAGCTTAACTATTTTTTTTCTGGCTGTGCCTTGCAACTTGTGGGAATTTAGTTCCCAGACCAGGGATCTCAAACCTGCAGCCCTGCATTGGAAGCATGGAGTCCTAACCACTGGACCACCAGGGAAGTCCCAGCTTAACTATTATTAGCCCAGCTTATAGATAAGGAAAGTGAGACCTGAAGAGGCTGGCTACATGCCACATGCAGCAGCGAGCGGCTAAGTGGCCTGTCTGGCTGGAGAACCCATTAATATGCCTAACAGCAAGTGGGATGAAGGAGAAATCTCAGATTCCCGGTTGGTTATGAACCTGTTACATGCAACTTTTTTTTTTTTTTTCAAATTGAGCTCAGAATTCCAAGAACCAAGATACCTGCAACAGTCCCGTGCCTCATAATTTTATTATTTACAATGATGATAATGCTAAATGTATAAGAGATTTAACATTTATGTCTTTCCAGAGACACCTCAGAGAAAGAAAATTATCAAATCAGAGGAAAAACGCTTTGGCAGAAAATGCATGTGGTGGGTCCTCTGGGCCAACAGGGTCACTGTGACTATCCTGATCTTGACTGAGGTGCTATCCTCAGCTATTAGGGCTGAGGGATGCTGAAGTGGGGACGTGGGCCTGGAGAATGTGTTCTCAAGGCTCCAATGAGCTCAACTTTGACAAAGTTGCCTGATTCTTCCCTTGCACATAGTCCTGGAAAATTCCACGCCTAACTTCTCAACCTTACACCTTACATGAGACAGGAGAGGCTTCAGGTCCCCCCAGCAGTCCCCCCTGCTCCGTCTTCCGTGCCCCTCACCCCAGAGGAAAGCATGCAAACTAAAGCCACGCTCCTCAGGCCCTTCACTGAACTATTTATTGACTTGTCTCCAAAGACAAATATTAATTAAGTCATACTGAAGGGTCCTAGCAGGGGGAAGTTAAGGGTTCTTGGACAACTCAAATATTGTGCAATTTATAATGGATAGATAGATATTAATAGAAGTAAATTATCCAGTGTTTACTGAGCACTTCTTATCTCTTGTCTCGGCTCTGGCTTCACACATGTGATTTCCATCACCCCATAACCCAACATGAAGTGATATCATTTTACAAATAAGGCAACTGAGGCTCAGAGATTTGAAACAACTGACCCCAAGGTGAGCCAGGCAGGAAGTGGTGAGTTGGGCTGTGCCCTCGTCCTGTGCAGATGAGGAGGGAGAAAGTGGCCTGGAGCAGGGTCGTGGCTAGGGGCAGGGGAGGGTGGGGACAGGCTCAGAGGTCGGGGTTTCCTCTGGGATGGTCTCCCACGGGGGAGTTCCGGGGAGGGCTAGGTGGGACTTGGTGTCTGCACTCACCTGCTGGCTTGCGCTGCTTGACACACTGCCCCCGGTTGGGGATGCCCGCGGCCAGGTCACCAGGGCTCAGGATGTGGCACTCGTAGCCTGAGGGGCAGAGGAGCGGCTCGGCCCCGTCCTCGGTGGTGCTGCAGGCCTCTGCTGCGGGGCGGGGGACACACGGGGGGCTCAGGGGCGGCCCCCAGCGGGGCAGAGGGGCTGCCTCTTCTCTGCAACCCAGATGCCAGGCTGTGCCTGGGGTCTCTGCGTGCACGCACACACACACAGGCACACACACACACACACACACACACATGCACACATACATATAGCTGCAACCGTACGCACACGCACACAAACACATCCTGCACACACACACTCACATCTATAGTCACACACACCTTCATGAACACAGTTACACAAATACTCAGACACACAGCCACAAGCACAGCCACTGGGCTCCAGGAACAGCCGCACACCCTCGTGGACACGGCGGTGCAGGCGTGTGTGTGTGCAGAGCTGCAGAGCACAGCTGCACACAGCAAGGTGCTCACTCACGCCCACGGCCCTGCAGTGGTCCAGACCCCCGGCCTGCCTGTCCCTTTCAGAAACCGTCCTCCACCACCCCTGCCCCCAGGGAGGCCTCATGGGCAGGGAACAATGAACCCATACGGTGATTTTAAGGATCTGAAAACCCCACCCCACCCCCTCTGAATTCTCCACCCAGGAGGAGGCCCCCAGTCCCAGGGAGAGTCAATCCCTACGGTGTTCTGGAGACTCTGAGATCCTGGCCAAGCCCCGGTCATACTCTTCCATGGGGGTGGGGATAGCTCAAGAAGGCTGGGTATTTGAGGACAAGCAGCCTCCTGGAGCAGAGGCTGCCCCGGTTTTCAGTTTTCTGGGGGCAGCCTGAGAAGGGGGGACCCTGGCTGTGCCGTTGGGTTGGGCGTCACCCCACAGGTACCTTGCAACACCTCTTCAGGGCCATCCAGGAGCCAGCCGTTGCCCCCAAGCCATCGAGGTTTCGGCTGTACTAGCCAGTCTAAAACTGACAAGATAACGCATGGTTACGTCAATGCCCTCTTCAGGCAGCCGAGAAGTGCCCCAGCCTCTGGGAATGGGGGAACTCACATCTCATGAAGAAACACTGACCCTCCCGAAGGAGAAACAAAACAACGTGGTTCTCCTGAAAAAATTCACCTCTTCCCTTTAGTAACAGATTTTTGAGTTTCAACTAGGCACTGGGTAGCCAAGCTGGAGACTACATTTCCCAGCAGCTCCTGTGGCTAGGTATGGCCATGCAAACTGAGTTCTGGCCAATGGGATGTGAGCAGAGGTGATGATGCAGCTCTCTGTCTTGCCCTTGCATTGATGCCTGTCTGTCCCCTACCCTCTCTTTCCTGCAACCTGCAGACTGGGGGCCACTTAGACCACGTGGAGCAACAAGACAGAGGGAACCTCGGTCCCTGGGTGACTGTGGAGCAGAGCCACCTGCCTGCTATGGACCATCTGTCAACTCAGGCCTTTTATCCAAGGGAGAAGGAAATATTTAATAGGCTGGGCCCCTTGGTTTATGGGTCTTTTAGTTACAGCCTTACGGCCTGTTCTCTAACCAATACATTTTTTAACAGGAAGAGTGACCAGGTAGTAGACTGGAAGGTCTTCAAACCCCCAAACAGGGATTGAAAACCCAAATGTCTCTGGGGACAGAGAAGTAGAATAAGGGAGAAAGGCAGGCTGGGTAGGACCACAGCCAACTGGAGACTGTTCTGCCTCAACGGCTTAGCAGTTGGTCAGCTCTGGCCAGCCATTCCCAGTGTTCTCAGAGCCTCTGGGTGGTGTGCTGCTTTAAATATTATTTATTTATTTGGCTCCATCGAGTCTTGGTTGCAGCACATGGGGCTTCCCTGCAGCACGCAGGCTCCAGAGTGCACAGGCTCGGCAGCTGTGATGCGTGGGCTTAGCTGCCTCATGGGGATCTTAGTTCCCTGAGCAGGGATCAAAGCAATGTTTCCTGCATTGGAAGCTGGATTCTTAACCACTGAACCACCAGGGAAGTCCTTGGGTGGCTTTTTCTTTTTCTTAAACTTTTAAGTCTGTATTTTTTTTTTTTTAAAGATAAACTCGGTTTTAAATGTTGGCAATTAATTTTTTTTAAAACGTGCTTTGGAGATCAAATAAAACTGGTTTGGGATCACATTTGCTTTTGGCCTCTGCTTTGGTCTGACTCCAAAACATGACAAAATAAAGAGACTGATGTGCTGTCTGGTGCCTTTGAGAGCACGTAGATGGAAACTGGTAAAAATGGTGGTTAGCTTTTTCTTTAAAAGAGTACAATGGGGTTATAAGATGGTTGTTCTTGGTGTAGAAATGGAAACAACAGACCAGACCAGCTGTTTGCAACTTCCAGGTGAGAGGGGGTGACATGGTTCCAGATCTCTGTTTCCAGTCTTCTGTTTCTTCCCTCCTTTTCCCCATCACCTCAGGCTTAATGTTAGAAAATATATTTTCAATGCTATTTTCCACTGGACAGGAAATGTATTAATGCATCCTACATGGGGAAACATACACACTGAGCTATGTGTGTGCTGTGTGCTCAGTCTTGTCTGATTCTTTGCGACACCGTGGACTGTAGCCCGCCAGGCTCCTGTGTCCATGGGATTCTCCAGGCAAAAATACTGAAGTGGGTTGCCATTTTCCTGCTCCAGGGGATCTTCCCAACCCCAGGGATCAAACCCCCATCTCCCGCCTTGCAGGTGAATTCTTTACAACTGAGTTGCCAGAGAAGCCCACACTTTGACATACTTTTTGGAATACTGAAATTTGGTCAAGGCCTCCCATAAAAGTGCAGACCCTTAAGCCTTGGAAGCCCAGGGTCTTGCCTCTCTGCTCTCCAACTAGAACTTTCTGGGATCACCTACTAGATAAACTCCCTCCACCCAAGATGTTATCTCAGGGTCTGCTTTGGAGAGAAAGGGAACTTACAAACAGACTGCAAGGAAGTGTGTAAGCTGCTTAGGCTTGTTAGACAAGCTGTTCTCAATGTGGAGCGACTTTGCCCCCAGATGAAACATCTAGTCAAGTCCAGAGATTGTTTTTGGTTGTCCCGGTGTGTGTGTGGGAGGGCTACTACTTCCATCTAGTGGGGAGAGGCCAGGGTGCCACTCAACAGCCCATGAACACAACACCCAGGTCAGTCCCTGACTCCCCACCCCAAACCCAAAGGTCAAGAGTACCAAGGGTGAGACAACGTGTACTAAACATTACTGTTATAATTCTTATTACGACTAATACTTTGCTGACTCTTCCTGCTGGCCAGTGAGAGCCAGGCTTTCACTGATTCGTCCACCCTTCACTGAGTAACTTTTATGTCGTGGGGATATAGCAGTGAATGAAACAAATCAAACTTCCTGCCTCATAGGGCTGACCTTCAAGTAGGGGGAACAGTCAGGAGACAAATGAAGCACAATATTCTAGACTAAGATGTAAAGAAAGCTTAAGCCACAGGGCAGTAAGGAACTAGAGGAAAGCCTCGAGGCCGGAGGAAAGATGATCACAGAGAGGGAAACTCCCCTGAGGAGCTTCCCTGGTGGTTCAGATGATAAAGAAGCCTGCAATGCGGGAGATGGGGGTCAATCCCTGGGGCAGGAGGATCCCTTGGAGAATGGCTGTCAACCCTATCCAATATTCTTGTCTGGAGATTTCTGTGGACAGAGGAGCCTGGCAGGCTACAGTCCATGATGCTGGGAAAGGCCAAAGGAGAAAAGGGTGGCAGAGGATGAGATGGTGAGACAGCATCACTTACTCAATGGACACGAATCTGAGCAAACTCCAGGAGATAGTGAAGGATAGTGAAACCTGGCGTGCTGCAGCCCACTGGGTCACAAGAGTCGGACACAACTTAGCGACTGAACAACAACTCCCCTGAGAAAGTGACCACCTCTGGACTGAGATCTGAGAGGGTGAGGAAGTGAGCTATGTGGGTATCTCGGGGAAAGACTGGATTCCACAAATGGGCCCAGGGGCCCCACATTCCTACACTCAGAGCCTAAGGCAGTGGACACTTCTCCACAGTCAAAAGCCTAAACTGAAGCTCCAGTTCTGCCTGCTGGGTGACTTTGGGCAAGGTACTCAGCTTCTCTGAGTTCCAATATCTTTAGCTATAAAACAGGGCTGAAAATGGTCTCTCCACTCCAAGGGAGTGTGTGAGGATTAAATGAGATGGTGCAAGGAAAGGCTATTTGGAATGTCATGGACAGTTGCTCAGTTTGTGCACTGCTCAGAAACACCTGTTCTAGGCAGCAAGTAAGGCTAGAGTTCCTATACCCTGCCTCAGCCCAAAGGAGGGGACCTCTCTGAGACCTGTCCAACCAGACAGGTGTACTTTTATGTGTTTCCTCCACCAGGAGGGGTGCCATTTTGCCCTTCTTATAAAAGGCCCTGTAGGAGCCAGCCTGGCCAAGAGGCAGTGCTTAAAGGCAGCACCGATTATAATTATGAGCATTATTAAGGGTGCGGAATCCCTTGTCATCACTGTGACCTCACCCTGAATAAAACTGAGTGTGTTCATTTTTACCTTGGCTTTGGCGGGTGGGGGGGCACTCACTAATGAAGGCCCACGGGAACCAGAGCCTTTGGCTGACAGTGCAATCCTACCAGACTTCTGTGCTCCAAAGGCTCAGCCCCAAGCAGAACGGACAGAAAGCCCCTGCCTACCCTCATCCTACCCACTCAGGGCATGTTTTCCCTACTCAGCGGAGACCCCCCCTTCTCTCCCCATCCCCCCAGGTTCTCTTCCTACCCCTCCCTTCCCCAAGCTCTCCAGAAGGGATCTGAAACGCCTTCCCTCCAAAGGTGATGCCCCGAGAACTGTTTCTCCCAAGGAGATTCCCGTTAGGATTCAATGAACAGGTATTGATTCCCTGCTCCTAGCCCCACGTGGGGCTGAGCAAGCACTTCGGGGCCTGGCACTCTCCGGAAGTCGAGTGTTCTCGTTCCTGCTTTACAGGTGGGGGCTTAAGGCGGTCCCCAGCTGGCCAGCAGATCTGAACTCTGGAGTCTGAGTCCTCACCTGGATCGCTGAGGTGTCAGTCTCCATCTCAAATACCCCAGGGATAGGCCTCATGAGTGAACTGGGTGGTCCTGGTGGGGGTCTCTGGAAAACTAGAGGGGTCCCCCTGCCATGCAGGAGCACCTGAGGCTGCAGCAGATGGTGGCCCAGGGAATGTCGGCCAGTATTTTTAAGAAAAGCTGGAAATCTGGATTTTTTTTTTATGAGGAATCTCCCCCAGCTTCATAGGAGGAAACATTTTCCCTGGAATGGGCATCCTCTGGACTGTAGTTCTCTGTCGGCAGAGGTGAGCCCCGCATACAGCAGGTGCTTACTGCATGCAGCTGGATGCTTGCTCCAGAAGCGCTATGTTCCCATTTCCCAGGTGGCCCAGGTAGTCCCAGGCAGGAGAGATCCCCCGTGGTGCCGGCCCCCCAACCCCGCCCCGTCCCCTGCCCCATCTCCCCCCCAGCCCACCCCAGCCTGGGTGAACCTACCTGGCGGGGGCGGCACGGCCTCCAGGCAGGCGTAGGCGCAGCCGTTGTAGCAGCAGCGCCGGTGTCGCGGGCACTCGGAGTCAGCCTGGCAGCGTGCAGCCTGGCAGGCACCAGGGGGCAGCGAGCGTGGGGGTGGCGGGCACCGGTCTGCACGGGGCTGACGGGAGCCGCCTACCTCTTCGGCCTGCGGGGAGAAGGCGAGTCAGTGGGATGTGCTGGGGGCTGTGCGCCGTGGGTGAGTCGCTGGGCTTCTCTGAGCTGCTGCGTCCTGGCGTGCTCACAGCAGAAGCACCCTCGGAGGGTTGCTCTGACTGAGGAAAGATGCTCTTTCTCTTTGTAAGAGCCCCAGACTGTGAGGCTCACTGACAAACAATGGCCTCACTGATGGTGAGCCCAGCAGTAACCAAAAGATGAATGAATCTGGAGAAGAACTGTATGTTAAGCAAGCATCTATCCTGATGCATTTATTTATGTATGGATATGGTGGCTCAGACGGTAAAGAGTCTGCCTGCGGTGCAGGAGACCCGCATTTGATCCCTGGGTCAGGAAGATCCCCTGGAGAAGGAAATGGCAACCCACTCCAGTATTCTTGCCTGGAGAATCTCATGGACGGAGGAGCCTGGCAGGCTACAGTTCATGGGGTCACAAAGAGTCCCACAGGATTGAGCAACTTCACTTTTCACTACATATAATAGGGTGTATATGTACATATACATACATACATAGATATGTACACATGTATATTTCTATATATACATATATACTCCTTATCATCCATATGTTTAAATAGAACTTTGAGAATTTACAAATCACACACAAAATGAACAAATTCACACAACAGACAACTTGGATAAACCTCACAAACATAATACTGAGCAAAAAAAAAGAAAAATGAAAACCCCAATGTCACAATAGCACACACAGTGGCCCCATTGTGCTTCTTGATCTGAGTGCTGGCTCCATAGTGCGTTTTCATGGAGCCAGCCTGACTCAGGATTTTCCCACTTTTTGGCACCATGTTTTCAGAAAAAGTGAATAGTATGATATACTATTTAACATATAAGAAGTATGGATGCATGGCCAATAAAACACGCATTTTAGAGGTGGGACTGGGAGGCCTGAAGTCGTACCAGGGGAGCCACGCTGGATCCCCGTGACACCAGACGCCATCTGTGCCGGGAGCACTGTTCGGCTTCTGAATTTGAGGGTGGGGTGTTTGGAGGGCAGGTCTTACACATGCCTACACACATGTGCACACACGCATGCACACACACAGTCAGAGACAGAGTAAGTCATTGTGAAAAAAACACCCGCCACCTGCTATTATCTGAACTACTCTTCCCACCTAAAACAGTGTAACTGCTGATCCTCCAATCCCCCAACATATATATATTTCAAAATTCTGCCCATTGTATGTCCAAGTAAATAATGTACTGCTGCAGACTGCAATAGCATACAGCCACTAAAACCTGCTTATGAGAGACTCCCCCCAAGAGATGGTGGTTTGTAAAGAAAGCTAAAGTGTAGAAGAGTTTGTATGCTCTGCACCTATGTTTTAAAATGTATGTATGCACACACATGTAATATGCACATACTTATACAGGCCTAGAACATCTTTGGAAGGATATACAAGAAGACACAAGCAACTGTTGTCAAAGACTGCCTCTGAAGAGAAGAATTAGGTTCTGAAGTTGAGGGAGATTTTTCCTATTGTCAACACTTTTTTCTCCTTATTGCATGCTCTTTTCCATAGGTTATATATATATATATATTGCCATGGACCCACTGATTTTTTTCAATTAAAGACAATTAAAAAGTTTACGAAGTAGAAGTACTTAACAGGAAAAGCTTTGTTAGTAAAATAAATGAATAAAAGGCAAGCTGCACAATGGCACATGCCCCCAAAGGTCAAGGCTGTCTGAACGTCCGTCCCCTGCAGCTATCGTGTCTGGCTTTTTGCAACCCCATGGGTTACAGCCCACCAGGCTTCTCTGTCCATGGGATTCTCCGGGCAAGAATACTGGAGTGTGTAGCCATTTCCTTCTCCAGGGGATCTTCCTGATCCAGGTATCGAACCGGGGTTTCCTGCATTGCACCAGGAAACCATTTGTCTGCTGCATTTGTCAGCCACTAGGGTGGCTGCAAACCCCATGCACTGCTTCCAGTGCCCTGTAGGGGGCGGCCGATCACCAAGAATAGGTTCTGAATAGATGCATCCACCAACGGGTTGGGGGTGGGGGGTGGGGGGTCGTCACAAGGACCAGTGGTTCTCAAACTACTTCCCAGGGACCCCGAGAGGCTAAGACTGAGGGCTGGGAGGGGAAGGTAACAGTGACCAAGTGTGGTGGGGAGGACAGCCTGGGGAGAGTGGGGTCTTTGCCCTCTTCACCCAGAATTTAAAAAAAAAAAATAGTAGTTATTTCCAATATTATGTTAGCTTCAGGTATATGGCAAAGTGACTCAGTTATTTATGGCTGATTCAAATGATACATTATTAAAAGATACAGAATGCAATTTCCTGTGCTATACAGTACACCCTTGCTTATCTGTTTTACATGGAGTACTTTGCATCCAGAGAATTCATCTTTTCTCCCTTATCTAAACCACTTTAACTGTGAACCACCCTCCCCCAACCCCAAAAAAAA